>NC_134702.1:133263781-134463781 GCF_043290135.1 Rhipicephalus microplus | reverse complement strand
TGTCATCGCTCAATTAGGATTTGTCCTCGATCGAATCTGTATAACTTTTCACGCATGCACTCACAATTAGGAATAACACTTGAAGTAATATAAGAGGTGAGCTCAGACAAGCTTGATTCGCATGCACAGCTTTATGTTGTTGTTTTTTTGTTCTCGCTTTTGTGGCAGTTCGGTAGAAGAGAACATAGTATACGTTATTAGATGGCACCTTCGATTATTCAACCATAATCTCGGGTATCTATCTATCTATCTATCTATCTATCTATCTATCTATCTATCTATCTATCTATCTATCTATCTATCTATCTATCTATCTATCTATCTATCTATCTATCTATCTATCTATCTATCTATCTATCTATCTATCTATCTATCTATCTATCTATCTATCTATCTACTTATCTATCTATCTATCTATCTATCTATCTATCTATCTATCTATCTATCTATCTATCTGTCTGTCTGTCTGTCTGTCTGTCTGTCTGTCTGTCTGTCTGTCTGTCTGTCTGTCTGTCTGTCTGTCTGTCTGTCTGTCTGTCTGTCTGTCTGTTCGCACCTTGGCTGATTGGTTTGTCAGATAGCTGGTCAGTCAGAGTGTCATTCAGTGGGTATGAACTGCTACCTATAACAATGTGGTGTCTGATAGCGCTTTTCCTAAGCAGACGTGAAAAACCCGTGAGTCAAGTAATTTACAATCACGATTCAGTAAGTATCAAAAGTAACTTGTCACAAGTACTAAGGAACGAACGCTCGTGTTACTACAGCGCACGGAATTATCATTGCAGATGTCCAAGAAGCGCACTTTTCTCCACCCACATCGCTTCTCTGCATCTGAGAGAGCTGTACATCCCTACCAGAAGAGCTGCGACACTTCTATAGTATAGCCTTCATGACGCACATCAAACGGTGCAAACAAATGGACAGAACGCCAAGAGCCTATAGGATTCAGCTCAATTCCGACTGTGACGGTCCTGACAAAGAGTCCTTCAGAGTTCAACTTAATCATTCTCTCATCGATGGACCACTGAGGGTGTGCCACTTCTCGCAAAGGCTCAGCTAACATTTCTGACGCCGACTTCAGTAAATATGAACTTGTGTGTGCGTGTGTGTGCCTGTCTTCGATAAATGGAAGTGCGAAAAAGAAGTCTGGCTGTGGTGCGCGTGACTTGACACGCCTGCCTAACTTATGATAGGTGCGTTTATGTAGAGAGAACAATGATAGACATCATAGGGATGACTGGAGGCCGGATTTTCAGGCACTGAAAATCACGTTTTAGGTGCCAAAAATAAGCAGACAAAAGACAGTTTTGGCCACCAAAGTCGTAAATATAGGCGCAATAAACTTTTTGAAAAATTCAAATATCCGAAAAGAGACGTGTGCGAGCTGCGTGTACGTCAGTAAAGCAATGAAAAAATGGTAGTTTATGACGTCACAAGGGAGGCATGATTTAGCATAGCCATGCTAAATTGCCCCCTTTCCTGCACGGTTTGCAGAATGTGGTCTCTTTTTTACGGCGAAAGCTGTTATGAGATCACAACTTGGGTCACGTGGGGCGCCGTAGTTGTCCGCCGCCGCCGGTGTCCGTAACCACTTCGCACGAAACAAACAGAAAATCGAGTGCCAAGGACACATAAGGTCTCGAACCCGGGTGTGTTACGTGCCAGCCCAGTATTCTAACACTGAGCCACGCCGGTACTTGTTCGCAAACTTGCCTCAGACAGGCTTAATGTCGGGAAAGTAATCACGTTGTTAATATTAAAGCGTTTTAGAACAGCAAAAGAAGGACCAGGCGTCACGGAATGCGAATAGCGTAATGAGTGGGTGGTCTAACGCTCCAACCCGTTACAAAAAGCTTGTATTTGATCACCTATTAATGTGGCGCATACCCACTTCAGCCATAATTCCTCATCGTCGTCAGCCACTGCATGAACAATTGGCATGAAATTCCTTGCAGGTGTTTAGCGGATGCCATGCTTCTCAGAAAAATGGTGAAAAATAGCATAGCGAAAGCCGGCTTACTATACCCAGAAATAATTATTATTAATGCCGTTGTGGGTATACCTCAGCAAGTGTGCTTGCAGCAGTTACCCAATGAATGTTTAGAAGAGGCTGTGAAAGGCCGCTTTTCTTGCTTTCGCTGTGAATGTGCTGAGCCTTCAGCGCAGGCCTGGCGTTTTTAAATGCGAAGCATTTCTTAGCGAACGTCCGCGACTTTGAGCGTATCTATCTATCTATCTATCTATCTATCTATCTATCTATCTATCTATCTATCTATCTATCTATCTATCTATCTATCTATCTATCTATCTATCTATCTATCTATCTATCTATCTATCTATCTATCTATCTATCTATCTAGCCACCTAATACTTTTAGCTCTTCTGGCCGTTTCGATATTGCTGTCAATACCAAGCTTGGTATGACATAACATGACTGTATAGAGAACATATTTGTGTAGTCATAACATGAAAATCATGACATGTATGTCATGATTTACATTTCATGGTCCTGCTGCTCTTGCAGTGGTTTCGTTCACACGGCATGTTGCAAAACTGGTATGGTATGACATAATTGCATGCCGTACACAAGCGACCCACCCTAACATGAAAATCATGACATGCGTCTCATGTAACAACATGACTACATGCCATGCACAAGATGCAGTCGTTGCCGTTTCTCTAGCGTCACATATACTAAATTTGGTATTACGGTACGTGAACGGATGACGAAGGTATGTGACTGATGCAAACATGATAATCATGAGATGCGTGTCATGTAACAACATGATTACATGCCACGCTCACGATGCGCTGGTGGCCGTTTCGCTAGCTTCACTTATACCAAATTTGGTATAACGGGACGTGAATGGATGACGAAGGTATGATGCTGGTGCAACATGATAAACGTGAGATGCGTGTCATGTAACAACATGGCTACATGCTGTGCTCATGATGCGCTTGTGGCCGTTTCGCTAGCTTCACATGTACCAAAGTCGGTATTACGCGACGCGAAGGGACGACATAGGTAAATGACGCATCCAAACATGATAATCATGAAATGCGTGTCATGTAACAAAATGACTACATGCCACACTCATGATGCGCTCACGGCCGTTTCGCTAGCTGTACATATGCCAACTTTTGCATTATGTGACGTCAATGGATGCGAAGGTATGTGACTGGTGCAAACATGATAATCATTGGATGCGTGTCATGTGAGAACATGACTACATACCATATGCAAGGTGCCAATACATTTAGACGTGACGCGGTGCGAGTGCTCACCAGCGTTCATTTCGTCGCGTCACGCAGGCGTTGCCACGCCAGGCGCCGGTCTCGCCATATACTTGCAGGCGCGAGCCGCGCTTCTTTGCTTTGACGCATGCGGGTTTCAGCGCGTCCGGCGTCCTTCCGTAATGAAAAGAGGGAGACGCAGTGCTGCCTGGGTCGCATTTCCCACCGGTTGCCGCCTGGCCGCGCCGCGGGACGCTGGTCGCACCGTAGTCGCGCCTGGCGTCAGACTATAGAGCGCTCGCGTTAGCGTCGCTCTACGCAGCGCGCGCGTCAACGCTACATTGGAGTATATTGGGCCCTTCATGATGCGCTCGCGGCCGTTTTGCTAACTCCGCATATACCAAATTTGGCGTTATGTGACGTCAATTGATGACGAAAGTATATGATTGGCGCAAACATGATAATGCTGACAAGCGTGTGATTTAAGAAAATGACAACATACCACGGTCAGATAGTGTGCTTGCGGCCGTTTCGATAGCTCCACATTGACTAACTTTGGTATCACGTGACATGAATAAATGACGAAGGTAAACGACACATCCAAACATGATACTCATGACACGTAAGTCATTTACGGCATCATATACCTTCATCCGGTAACATTGTGCTGATTTTAGAGTGACATATCAACCTAGCTTATTCGTGCTTCGCATATCATCGATTGCCACTGTACGTGGGATCTGCCAATTTTTTTTATTGCCTAGCATGTTGAGTTAAATGTCCGCCGTGTGCGGTGCTCCTGGGTCTCTTTGTTTTCGGAAAGGCGTTGGAAGGCAGCACAGGAGCAAATATGCAGACAACCAGAAAGCCAGAGGAACACCTGCCAAGTCTCCCGGATTATCCGGGAGACTCCCGCATTTAGACCGTTCCTTATGTAAGGTACGCACATAATGTCCTGGAAATCATAATTTCTATGAGTGATCTGGCCGCATTGTTAAAAATGAATGCAGATCTGATCCAGCCTTTTTTTGCGAACCCTTCGCAATTATGCGAAACTGGCAAATACGAATTGGCGGCCAAATTGTACTGCGTGCAAACATTTGGATGTTCGGAAGACTTTTCCTCATTACGGCGGGTGATATGAACCTTAGTACGGAAACCGTTGAATAAAGCCATATAGCGGCCTGCTCAATGCTTCGGAAGTATACTACGTGCGCGGCCGGCCCACGCACCGTCTTCTACACTATGGTTGTCATTCGCCACAACCGCTGTGGACGAAACCGCCGTCGCTCTTGACGCGATAATGTATGACGACGACGTAAATGCCAGAACTCCGAAAGTGTACTCGCGACCGCACGACCAGTCAAAGTGACGGTGCTTTCCGTAAACGCTGCGGACAAAACGGCGCCAGATGCGATCATATATAGAAAAAAAAAAGTATCACAGCATATCCATGTTGTGAATGATGATAAGTAAGGCAAAGCGTCCGTGCATTAGTCCGTCCACCCGTCTATGCGTCCGTCCGTCTGTCTGTCTCTTTGTTTGTCTATGTGTTTGTCTGTCATTCCGTTTGTCTGATACTCCCGGTTACTCCCGGCCCAGGACAACGTTAGACTAAAAGGAGCTTCGCCCCTAAAAACACGACTTCATCACGAAGGCACGGGCGCATCTGGTGCACGTGGATCGAAAACGGAACTACCGTTTGCCACAGGTATACCACGCACGAAACCGCTGTTGCGGGGTCGCGATAGCGATCTGCGAGCTCCGAGGGCACGTGGCTAACACAGCGGTGAATTAAAGACAGTAAATACGCAAAAAAGTTACAGCTTTGCCGCAAAGGCGAAACAATGAACGCGATAGCAACAAATTAGATGGTCACGCTAGAACGGCAAGCAGATCGAGACGTGCCCCGCGTTCTTCACGCACAAATGACGCACGAAACGCACTCGCAGGTACAGAGGAACGCGAATTAGCATCTCAGTTGTTACTTCTTTGTGTCGGAAATGCGGGCCTTTTTCGCAAACGAACACCGCAACGACTACAGTGACTTTTGTGCGCCCGGTAACTACAACAGAATCATTCCAGTGATCACCCAACGCCAGCCAAGACGTACGATCCTCCCCACCGCGAGATAAGGGCGCGCGACAGAGCGTCCGCTCCCCTCCTCTCTGCGGGGCAAAGTACGTGGAGAGATGAGAGCGCGCGCTGCAGCGTCGTGACGATGTGGCAATGCGTGCTCGTAGCGCCATCTTGCCGATAGTGCTGAAAACACGATAAAAAAGCCGAGGAGTGCTTCGGCGTTTCTGTCCAAAGAATTTAGCAACGTAGCGGAGCTTAGATCCACGCTTTTGCAGCAGCCATCTGCTCCGCCCCAATGATGATGATATGTGGGGTTTAACGTCTCAAAACCTCCATATGATTATGAGAGACGACGTAGTACAGGGCTTCAGAAATTTCCACCACCTGGGGTTATTTAACGTGCACCGAAATCTGCGCACACTGGCCTACAGCATTTTTGCCTCCATCGAAAATGCAGCCGCCGCAGCCGGTATTCAATCCCGCATCCTGCAAGTCAGCAGCCGAGTACCCTTTTCACTCGACCACCACGGCGGGGCAGCTGCTCCGTCCCCTCCGTTCACCTGTGTCAGAAAGACGTGCGTCAGTTCTTTTGACGGAAACAATATTGCTAGTTCTGATGGCGCAGAATTCCGGCAGTATTTTCGCTCCCCTGTTGGGGAAACTCTACCCTCGTGTGTTCGGCCACTTCAAGCCACTATATAAGACCGCAACGCCGATGTTCACGCTTGCGGGGTCGCTGAGACGCCCCTTTCCTTCCCCGTTTTTCGCGATGGGGGTTTCCTTTTGTGTGAAAACAAGGGGCAAATAAATCGACGGGAACTCCCCCTCCTCACTCCCGTTGCTGAAATCTCCCGGATTCAGAATCTTTGAACTTGGCATGCAGCTATGCAGAAGGGTCTTATAGACAAGTACTGGCCGGGTGTAATCGCGCTCAATTTCTTCACTGTTTCTGTACACCTTAAACCACCCTTGCCAGGTTTGAGTAGAGCTGGCAAGTGTAAGGCACTCACAATCACGTCTTCCAAGATCTGCAATGTTACGCGCCTGGAAAGACGTGAAATGTCCGACTGAGCGCCGCTTGCCTTTCGCGCCTTAACAAGAAGGTATCATATACAGACGAAGGAACGATCCTGCCTACGCCCCAGTAGTTTACGTGACACTGCGAGATTTATTTGACATGACATGCATAATTTGTGCTATCTGTTGCTTCAATAGATGAATGAAAGTTGATAGAAATATTAATACACACAAACAGAATCCTGATGCCTCTAATAATATAATAATAATAATAATAATAATAATAATAATAATAATAATAATAATAATAATAATAATAATAATAATAATATTATTATTATTATTATTATTATTATTATTATTATTATTATTATTATTATTATTATTATTATTATTATTATTATTATTATTATTATTATTATTATTATTTACTTCAAATCAGGCGAGGTGTGAGACTAATCTGGTGCAATTACGTATGCGTTCGTGTTCTCGTCGTTCTTGCGTCGTGCTGGCGCCAGCCCTGACAACGCTTGGCGTACGTTCGGTGCATCGTCCCTTACTGCAGTTCCAGAGGTGCGAAGCAATGTATCGCGGTAAGGTTTGGTGATTTGCGCCAGCCGCTCCACACGACGTGCGCGCATATCGGCTCCGTGCAGTCGGGGACTGCAGCGCCAGAACACAATGCCTAGCGAAGAAAAAAAAGGCAACATATCCACGGGGTGAATGATGGAGAGTGGGGCGAAGCATCCGTCCGTCCATTTGTTCTTGCTTCCATTCCTCCGTGCGTCCGTTTGTGTGACCGTCCGTGCGTCCATCCGCCCGGCCGTGCGTGCGTCTGTTCGTGCGTCCGCACGTCCATCCGTGCGTCCGTCCATGCATCCACCCCTGCATCCACCCCAGCGTCCATCCGTCCGTGCAGCCATCCATGCGTCCGTTCATGCATCTGTCTGTGTGTCCATCCGTCCATCTAGTCAACACTCCAAGTACCACCATTTCGCGTCTTTTCATCATATATTCCGCACATGGAAGCACCGCCATCCAGCGGACATTCCAAGGACTTAACGAGAGGTGGCACACGCACACTTTCTAACAGCTCGCGCTTCGGGTCTACTTCCCACCTCTAACCACCTCGAGTTCATGGTATATACCAGTTCACTGTATTTATGGCACTGTGGCCCAACGCTCGCTAAACCTTTCTAAAACCAAAGAGGTTACGACCAGCGAGTATAACGTAGCAACCCTTTCTTGTCTTCTATGCATTGTTGAACAATAAAAAATTCGAAGCGTGCGCGTTAACTAAAAGCCGAATTCTCCTGTCTCTCATTCACCATTAGCAGCCATTGGCATGTTTATTGAGCATTATCTTTTATTGTTCAACAACGCACAGAAGAAATCTCTCACCGGCACCACCTTGGAGGTCAAAATGTTATACTTGTTACACACTACTACTACGGCTACGAAGGACGAACGGGTGCCGCTATAAGGAGCTTCGCTTCTAAAACGCAATCATAGGTTGGCGGTCAGTCAAAATGGAACGCGATGCCCCCGTCTCCCTGCCCGCGTGAGTTGGTGGATTGCAGCAAAGATACACGGGGACGTGTGCGCCTCTTACACAAACAATTACTCATACCGCCCCTTCCTAAATACATGCACCCAACATATCATACTAAGCGTCGAATTCGAAGAGCAAAAGCTCTTCAGAAAATAATTGCATGGAGCCAATGATGTGGTCCATGTCGATGCGGCAGAATACCCATCATACTCATTGTAAGTCCTCTCTGCTGTCGATTATAACGGCAAGGCGCTCACAACGGCATCCATCACTGTCAACTCTGCGGAGGAGACAGAGGAGGCTGCCATCGGTTTAGGTCTATCCATCCCCAATATCACTATAATATTTAGTGACTCCAAAACTGTCATAGGCAAGTTCAGTGCAAGTTGCATCTCATGAACTGCACTTTCAATTCTTAAGAAACATCCTCCCACGCAAGACGTTGCTCTCATATGGACGCCCGCGCATGCGGGGTTGAGTGGCAATGAGGCGGCTCATACTTGTGCTCGAGGAATGACCGGCCGAGCGCAGGCCACCAATGGCACCTAGACCACGTGGCCTTTTTCAGTACGAGAGATCGTCTTTTGACTTTTCCTTTTCAGGCTATAACAAATCACTGCCGCCTACAGCGCACTATGTGCCCCCCCCCCCTTACACCATGGAGCTTCGTGCTACCATGAAATACTATGGCGCCAGTTACATACCCGCCCGTTTCCTATCCCATCTTTCCACCATCTTACACCCTGCAATATACCCCTCCCCTTTGTGCATGTTCGGCCAACCAAGAGCTAAGCTAGACTATATCATGTGGGGGTGTACTCGGAACCCACCACTTCATTCTCTACACATTAATAGTAAGGAGCAGTGGGAGGCTGCTATGTGCAGCTCGGTTCCCGAGGTTCAGGACCAGATCCTGGATTGGGCCAAGAGGGTAGCGGAGACCTACGCTGGGTAGGCTCCTCTGACACTCCGCCACCGCACCTTTCCCTTTTGAGGTAAAGTATTTCTCCTCCTCCTGTTTTCTGCGTGCCCCTAACAGCCAACGCAAGCGAACTTAGTATGGGCTAGCGCAGCAAACGAAGCTCCCTCTGGTCAGCGGACGGTGCCAATAGGGATACATCTCACGCAAACTATAGTACACTTCAGAGAATGCCGAAACGTATCAACACCGCTTGCGTGGACGACCTAGCTGCACTTTCCAGCACCTGTAGGTGGCGCGGAGAGAGTTTCAATATGGCGGGTCGAGAGGTGATGAAGGCTACCCGAAAGAATAGTGCCTAGAAGCACTCTACTGAAAGCATGTGCGTCTCGAGAATAAGGCGGCTTTTTGGCCTCTGGTGTCTCTAAGCGCTAAACACAGAGATGTTTTGTCGAAGGAGAGGCAGCGTTTATCGCTGGTCACGTTTTGCAAACTGTACGATATGCGAGACTTCAGAGCGAACAGCGGTAGCGCTGGTGTAAACAAAGTGCCACACGTGCGTTTATGGTGAAATGCATATAGTTCCTCGCGCCGGGTTAGCTGCGAAACGATCGTTCAAAGTAGTCGAGTGACACGAACAGGGGTGATTGAGGAGATAGGAACGCTACACCTGCGATTGCTTTTAGCTCGTAGCCCGTTTTTTACCATGGCGCAGCACGACTACGACGCGCCCGCACCAATGAGGTTTAAAAAAAGATTGCTGGACCGGAAGCAAAAGGATCAAAATGTGGGCCAGTTGGTAATTCATTTTCTTCGTTCAGCGAACTAGGAGCGCAGAGAAAACACAAAGGACGAAGCGTGTTGTGTGGTTCCTCGCTTCGTCCTTTGTGTTTTCTCTGCGCTCCTAGTTCGCTGAACGAAGAAAATGGACCGGAAGCCCCCGCAATGCCATGCCAGGAAAAGTGAAGCCAGCTTTTGCCCTGCCAAGATGTCGGAAACATGCTCTTTTCTGGTAGTGGCCGCTTGGAGATCAAGTGCCTTTGATGTGGTAGTGTGAATGCAACGTTAATTCTATACTAAAATATAGTTGTTCCCGACGAAATAACAGACACAAACGAGTATGAGTGACAGAATCTCCTATGAACTCTGCCTTCAATCAGAGGCTTATTAAGAAAAACTAGTAACACTGAGACGCACTTGGCGCACTGTGACCCGAACAAGTTTTCAAACTGAACTCCTTGGGCCATAGAGAAACATCTATGGTTGGGCGTGCGTGGGAAATGCTCCGTTCTTAATCGCTGAACAGTGACGCTTTATTGTGCCCTTACTAAGATGGCCGATGCAGCCGCCATCGTGCCATAGGCACGGCTTCACTACTGGGCAACAATTTCCACTCCAGCAATTTTTTAAACCTCATTGGCCCGCACGGAGGAAGGAAAGGTAGGAGAGGCCCTGACGTCACACGTTGTGACGCCGCGATGAAGCCGGAAGTCGGCCATATTGACTGGGCAAATTCTCCTCTCTTGTTTACATCCGAATGTGAAGCGAAGGCACGACTCTCTCTCCGGCTCGGAAAACACGTGAGCTGCGCAGCGCGCGTGTCGTGACGTTCCGAAACTAATGGAACGGGGCTGGGCCAGCGCGACACCTTCGGGGAAATCATTTCGTCCGAGTATTAACAGCGCGTAACAGCTCACCTACAACGCAGCAAGTACAAGAGAACGCGTGCTAGATGCACTGACAACGGCGAGTGTTTTCATGTCATGAATTCAGTGACTGTACAGACAACACGGTCGGTCGTGCGCCTTCTTCGGTTGCATTCCGCCACGCAGCCGACGCAGCGTCCGGCCACTGTGTCCGTGTTCCGCGTGAAACTCACCGGCGTCAGCATTCTGCGACCGTGGTGACTTTGAGCACGGTGCAAGTGACACTTGAACGCGGTTGCTGTTACGATGAGATTACATGCAATGCTGGTGGAGAGTGTACGAAGCGGAACAGAAAAAGTGTTTTAATGCGCACATGCAAGTTGTTACTGTACACACAAAACACGAAACTACGTATGTGCACATGGTCCTCATTGCGTCTTGCTGGGCTCAACAGCGTCGTCCGTTGTCACAAGCAGGAACACTGCTCAACCGTCACTGACCTGCAAGGCGTTCGTCGTCATTCAGCTTCGTCATGGTGCCCAACGCAATTTCGCTGAACACTAATTGCTTCATCCACGTCATCCGCTGCACGACACATGGATATGCACTCGTTCTATGGACTGGTGAAACACCGTAATGAACAAAAGGATTTGTAAACGTTGCTAAGAGTACAGTAACTTCCAAGAGAACACTGCGTAACCAACAACGCAGCGCAGAGCACGGATGTTGTCCGCCACGGCTCAGCACGAGACCTGCACACATGCCGCCGCCAGCCGCGGCCGCTCACTGCTACACCAGCTCCACTGCGTAACACGCAACCATAATAACAACGCTGCCATTGTGCCCAGTGAATACGGCCGCCATGATATCATTTCCTCCACACTTTTCACGTAGCGCGTCGGCTGGGCATGCCATCTCCTACCTTTCCTTCCTCCGTGGCCCGCACCAACCTACCATCACCGGCTTCCGAAAAATTCCGCGCGGTGGCACTAGGCCCCGCCGTGGTGGTCTAGTGGCTAAGGTACTCGGCTGCTGACCCGCAGGTCGCGGGTTCAAATCCCGGCTGCGGCGGCTGCATTTCCGATGGAGGCGGAAATGTCGAGGCCCGTGTGCTCAGCTTTGGGTGCACGTTAAAGAACCCCAGGTGGTCAAAATTTCCGGAGCCCTCCACTACGGCGTCTCTCATAATCATATGGTGGTTTTGGGACGTTAAACCCCACAAATCAATCAATCAATCAATCAATCAATCAGCGGTGGCCCTAGCTGATCTGGAAAGAGCTAATACTGGGCGACATCTTTTCTTGGCTCTGCAACAAAAGCTACGGAGCCAAATCGCGTGCATTCTGCCGCCATTGAAGGTAGTTCCAAAGTAGCGCCCATATTTTCAACGTGAAATATAAATGATCCTCCTTCATTTTCTACGTGAAGCTATTTGAGAGGGGACGTAGCTCACACCAGTAAGATATCCGTATTTCTTTTAATTTATCTGTTGTGCCTTCGCGTTTATGAGCGCGTCAGAAAGTCCCGCATTTTTACTTGCACCTCAAACGCTAGGCGGCGTCTGCGTCTACATGAAACGCTGAGTGCGCCCCCGTCACTTTCCACAGCATTACGAGACGCGCGCCAAAACGAACTATACGCCTATAGTGCTACATGTGCAGAAGCTCCGCCTCCATAGGTTTCCCTTCAGAGCCAAGAAAAGATGTCGCCGAGTATAGCTTGGGCATGGCATGCATATGTAACTTTGATTTGATTGATTCATTGATGATTGATATGTGGGGTTTAACGTCCTAAAACCACCACATGATTATGAGAGACGCTGTAGTGGAAGTATCCTTAAATTTCGACCACCTGGGGTTCTTTAACGTGTGGCCAAATATGAGCACACGGGCCTACAACGTTTCCGCCTCCACCGGAAACGCAGCCGCCACAGCCGGGATTTGATCCCGCGACCTGCGGGTCAGCAGCCGAGTACCTTAGCCACTAGACCTCCGCGGTGGGAGAGCATATTTAACCTTGCGTTTGGGTGACATGCTGGTGCGTTTGTGTCGTCTTCCGCCGATACCGAAGAGTGCAGGGAAGGAATTGGTCTTGCGAAGTCTACTCAGGGCGAGTGGCAAATGTTTCGAGCTCACCTCCTCCCATTGTGCGTTCACGGCTCGTAATGAAGCAATTAAAAATTGACAGCGTATCCACAGAGTGAATGATACGAGTGGGGCGAAGAGTCCGTTCGTGCGTCCGTGCATTTTATCCGTCCGTGCGTACGCCTGTCCGTCTGTCCGTCTGTGCGCACCTGCTGAGTGATTCGTCAAACTATAAGTGGTCACAAACCACGACGAGCTAGGAGGGACAGAACCACGGTTTTACGAGCTTCGCCCCTAAAATGCTTGTGATACAAAGCTTTTCATTTGGGCCCGCAACAACTTCCACTGTCTGACTAAAATTTCTCACGTGGTCTGGAGAAGCGCCCTCTAAGAAGTAAATGACAAACAAATGAAAAGCCAACTTCACTTCCAAATTTTTTTTTTTTACCTGCACTCTCATGACAGCACTCGACGGTTTCGCATTCGTTCTTCATCTTCCTGCAGCTTCACAACAGTGAAGGACTCGAGTAGATGCGATGAAAGCAACAGTGCCTTCAACCAGTAGTGGAACACAACCCAACATCAGCGTCCCATCACCTGTTGAAGGCAAAACTTCTTCATTCAATAAATAAAAATAATAAAGATGAAATAACAATTGAGCATTCCCAAACCATCTCCTCTCGCAAGGCCGCTGCCGGCAGCGTCTGCTTGTAAATGGCCACCCCGTATATGCAGGCACTAGATTGCACACCAGCGTCCCACCACTTGTTGAAGGCAACGCATCTCCTTCATTCAATAAATAAGAATAACAAAGTTGAAATAACTAGGCATTCCCAAACCATACCCAATTATGCAACATTCTCTTGATACCCCTACCAAAGCCACCCCACTATTCTGTGACGCATGTGCTCGAGTTCCCCCCGTAGGAAGAGGCCAGGCGGCTTTTTTTTTTCTTTTCATCCTGATCAGCAGTGGTCCAGCAAAGAATTTAACTGACGACGACGTATCAGAATACGGGGTGCCTTTGCTAGTTTCAATGATCATGTTGGCTCCATTCACATCTGAACGATTGTATGCATTCGAGGTCCGTGGTTTTTCAACTTCATTCATTACCGTCGGTATCAGTAGGAAGGGGATGGAGTTGAAGTAATAGAGTAACCGACTATTCTTATGTTCAACACTCACTGTTCAAAAAAATTAAGAGGAGATAAAGTAAATCTAACGAATATCAAAGTAATCAAACATGAACAGTGCACGCATGTTAATGTATATTTACAAATTACGAGCATATGTTAATTGTATAAATATGGGGGTATCAGCCTCGCAACCGCATTGCATTGGGAGAATGTCGCATCAGAAGCGTGTGCGGATCAATACACGTTGCTCAGTGCGCTGCAAAGCGGTAGAGCCGGGGAGGGGCATACGAGGAGGTATGTCGAGGAAGGTTACTGATGCCGGGCGGGGGCACTGCGGTCGCGGGGTAACGGTAGCAAGCGATAACGAGAGATACCGTCCCTCCATGCAGAGCAGCCCCGGAGGACGGGTGCGTGACTGCACAGTCGGAGTGGATTCCTTCGCGTTCACATTTTTTACTGTGCAACTCTTCTGCAGGAAACGGTGACTTGTCAATAATGTATATGGATACTTCGCCAGCAAATCAGTCCGTTCATCCTTCTATCATTTCACCCATAACGTAATGCGTTTCGCATAGGAATATGCAGTGTTCTTTGTGAGATACATGGGCAGTGTACATGGTTACGTAGTGAATACAGATTCGCAGCTAGGCCTTACTATATGCGTAAGGGCTTCGCCATCACTGGCCCTTGCACCACAAGACACAATACATCATCATCACCGTCGGACCCTCGAATTTATAAACACAACCGCTCCCTAAATCTTGAGGTTTACCCTGAGGCGTACGGGAACTCGAACAGCGAAATTATAGTGTATAGATTGAGGAACCTTCAACCCAACTCCGAACCATCCGTATGTACAGGTTATCGAGCCCTCATCCTCCGAAGTATCTGGGGACTAGGCCCCGAACCTTCAAAAACGACGGTAGATAGTAAGTGGCTCAATGGTGTACTGGTCACTCTAACCCATGATTTGTACCTCTAAGTCTGTCGGAGCCCAAACCCTCGACACTCTAAGCATTGATGCTAACGGACTTTTGACTTCCAAACTACACAGCAACCCAATCGCCGAACCATTCAAGGCTCTAGGGTATCAAAACCTATTTGAGATACTCCAAACATTTCAAGTGCGTACGTTACTGAACCCTCAACCTCTGAAGTACATGGAAACTATAGCCCTGAACCTCTCTCCTAGCATGTACATATCTAAGACGACGGAAATAAACAAGGGGTTCAATGGTTGGACAGTTCGATTCAGTGGAGTTTCTGCAACATTTTTTGTGCATAGTTCTTTCGCATCTTGGTAGGCTTTCTAACGTCAACTTATACGTGTACTGCAAAGACGGAGAATAAAGTGCAGTTACGTTTTTGCCATAAATGATTTCAACTATATAGACGGGAAAAGTGAATGATAGGGGTGTTCGAGTATTGGGAACCTTATATATGTGATTCTAATGGTTTGACATTCGATTCGGTTTGCGAGACACTTTTGTTCAGAATTATAAAACTTCACAATATAAGTATTGTAGTCAACACAAACAATTTTATATCTCTGCCAAACTTTCCCACATTTGATGCTTATATAGACAAAGTAGTTTTAGTTGCCACATTCTCCGTATTGCGCTTTTACGAATGCTGCGCAATTGTTGTGGTCAGAGCATGACATTGTACATGAAGTCGAGCATGTTGTGGCAATAGAGGGTCCAACTTATATTGAATGAAAAATCCCTGAATAAACGGGCCAAGAAGCAAAGATATAAAGATATGCCTAAGGGTATGTGGAAACACATCAATATTCTTTAGACGAAATATTGCGATGAACATCTAATTTAGAAAGCATGCTTAGGGGTTTCAACTATATATGACGACAAGTTTGACGCATCAATACTAGTGTGTCTTTTGAGCGAATCTTTTTGTTGTATGGAGGAGTGGTGACATTCGCGACGTCGTCTCTAAATCCTTAACATGCCAAGCAGCTATTTATTCTTCATTGCAACATTAAATGGCGCCATATGAGGTTTTTGTCAAGCAATATGTAGTGTTCCACAATGCATAAGCTTTCTGTATATCATTTTTTATGTAGAACAAACTTACCTCTTCGCGTCGATGGGGAGATTTCTCGCGAAGGTGAACCGTTGTGCAGGGCATGACGTTGCGGAAATGTTCCGGAATATTCGAAAACATTTGGTTTTCATTATTCGACTTTGCTCACTTCAATGTTGAATACATGATGTTCGCATACCACCTGGTGAATATCTCTAGATTATAATTGACAGCGCAAGTTCTGTTTATTTATTTTCTTGTCCCTTCCGCTGAAAGAATACGCATCTATTGGAAACATTCTGAAATACGCTTATGCTGCGGCTAAGTTGAAACTTCAGAATCACTAAACGTTTGCGCGGAAGATTAATAATTATGCTTAATAACTTCAGGTGCAATTACAACTACGCTCATGACGCCACTATTGCGGAATCCGCTAATGCGAACAAAAAAAATATTTTATAACATTTAACGGCACTCATTAACGGTACGGTTGATACTGTAGTGCACTGCATTCATTTGTACACTGAACGACAAAAAAGAAGCTACAAAAGAGCTACAAAAGAACGGCTTATAGATAGTACGGTATCAGCGACTCGTCACGAGTCGCTGATAACATACTATCTATAAGCCGAATGGCTTAGATTACATCGAAACAATGTTTGCAAGATGAGCTATTGGTCATAAAAAAAAGTTACAGCGTGCAAACACAGGTACAGTTGTTGTGTTGTCCTCTTGTCTCAGGTCCGCCTGAACATCTTTAGCGGTGGGTAGTATTTACCAACTATGCCACATTTCATATACACTATTGCTTTGTTGATCATATGCTATGAACAGATGGTCTTCAAAAAAGACAGTATGCAGTTCGTTTGAAAAAACAAACGTCACCCAGCATCTCGAAGAACCACGTGAAAGGTATGATTTTTAATGTTGTCTGCATCGTTGGAAAACATTGATAGTGTGATCAGAACCACCTTGAAGAATTTTTCAGTACTAAAAGTCGTCTTTATTGCAAATTCCATGCGCTGAACACTCCAGGGTACGATGCTTTATTTATTAAAAAGAAATACCTGCAGCGCCCGAGGGCATTATTGCAAGGGGGAAATACAAAGCGTAACATATTCTTACATAAAAAGAACTATTCAAAAACAAGATGAAAACAAAAACAGATCATAACAAAAATGTAGCTGTGTGTAGCAGTATGTCACTGAAAGATGCTTCAGTGTGGCAGTCTGCCATCTCCTGTGGAAGCCGATTCCACTGGGAGAGTGTGTGTGGAAAAAAAGGAGTATTGGTAAATGTTTGTTCTGCAAAAATGTCCTCTTAATTTTTGGAGGGTGGTCTGTTTTTTTATATAAAAAATATGCATGTGAAAAGTAAAATTCTTTATCTGGTTTCTTGTGAAAACGGACGACGTCCGCTCCATTTGCACTGCCCAGAGAAGCACCGCTCCGCTCCCGAGGGCAGGAGAGAAGGGCGCGCAGCAGGAGGGCGATTCAGTGCCTCGGGGGAAACAGCAACAGCGTTTCTACAGCTTCGGCCAGGTGATGTGCTCGGCGGTCGTCGACCCCTGCCGCGGAGGCCGGGAGTGGGTCATGGCTCCAAAGGAGTAGCGGCGGCGGCACCCCTTCCGGTGGCCAGGAAATCCCGGCCTTCCTCGGCGAGCCTCGTTCCACTTGTGGGCCGGCGCGCGCTTCGCCGTACGTGCCGACGCTGCGGTGCTTTTTCTCCCCGGGAGACGCGGCCGGCAAGAGGTCAACGAACCTGCTCAGGCCTGCCTTCTTCCACTTGGTTCACACTGCGGGGAAGGGAAGAAGCCACGTACCGCGTCGCGCTGTCCTACAGCGCGCACCTGTGCACGGATTCCTTCCGATTGCGGGCGAATGCCAGGGCACCCACGCCAGCTGTCGCAACGCGCGTGCATTGAAATGCGCCACGACACAGTGCCCTGCTCGCAATGCACTCGATTGAACTGTGCGGAAGAAGAATGGGAGGCATAGCAAGACTAGAGCGCCACTGTGTCGACGCGAAATTAAAGGCTGTAGTACAATGCCTTGTTGGATTAGTTGGTACATTGCATAAGGAAGTATATATCCAGTTAGAACGCAGGATCAAAAGAAATCAAGACGACGACAGGAAAGCAACTGGCTCCGGAAACCAGCCGCATTCATGTCTTCTTCACCGTCTCCCGTGATTTTAGTTTTGGCTGGAAATACGTATACTCTCCAAAATTGAAGGCTCGTCAATGCAAATGTGAAATAAGGAGCTGTTGATACCATCGTTATGTTTTGTGAGCGCTTGATAGTTTTGAACATGATTGGATCATCTGGTGTATTAAATGCGAAGCATTTTTTGTGTACTGCAGATGCCTTGAGTTTTCCTATCTATCTATCTATCTATCTATCTATCTATCTATCTATCTATCTATCTATCTATCTATCTATCTATCTATCTATCTATCTATCTATCTATCTATCTATCTATCTATCTATCTATCTATCTATCTATCTATCTATCTATCTATCTATCTATCTATCTATCTATCTATCTATCTATCTATCTATCTATCTATCTGTCTGTCTGTCTGTCTGTCTGTCTGTCTGTCTGTCTGTCTGTCTGTCTGTCTGTCTGTCTGTCTGTCTGTCTGTCTGTCTGTCTGTCTGTCTGTCTGTCTGTCTGTCTGTCTGTCTGTCTGTCTGTCTGTCTGTCTGTCTGTCTGTCTGTCTTGGAGTATCTAACGTGGGGTAGACGAAAATTCGTATTGAAGGGTTAAGAGGGTTTGAAGATTATGACTGTCTAGTCATGACATGAATCTGAAAATGCCGTCGCATACGTCAAGTTCTTCCCTCCGCACTCATCTGGCACATATCCGTATACCACTAGTCGTGGTTTGCGGCTATGAGCAACAGATGCTTGGCACTTGATATCTTCTGAAGAACGGCGAGAATAGACATTGTTAGTGTAAATACGAAACCTTTCAGAAACTGGCATCGGCAGCGCTGGCCCAATTGATGCAAAGAATATATGTTGTGTTCCTTGCAGAAATTGAGCCTAAGCATTCTGGTGGCAATTAAGTGTTCTACCACGTAGCCACGTCAGGTCTCAGAACTGCTTTTGAAAAATACCCATGGATGTGTAATGCTTGTGAAACATAAATAGTGGTGGCAGTGCTGCCCATCTATTTTGTGAACCTTACGTATGTATTACAATAAAACAGGCGTCTAGTCGGGTTTGTGCCATCCACCTTCAGTGGATGGCACAAACCCGACTCTCAGTTTGCCATTCACTGAAGTGCCATCCACTGAAGGTGGCCTAAGTAGCACCATCTAGGGCTACTATCCTCGCAAGCACAAGCGCTGCATTTCAGCTTAACCCTTCTGGTGTTGGTAATACCCATTTTGCTCTTGGCACCATTACGCATCTGCAACAAGTTGGCTACATATAAAACAAATGCTATGTTCAACATACCTGTCTGTGCGTATAACACTTGCACGGGTTCAAAAAAAAAAAGGCAAGAAGTGTAAGATAGAAGCTTGCGATGAGAAATTCTAAAACTTGGGGGACCCTTAAGCTTCGCCTTTAAGAGCTAAACGCGACAGTGAAATCTGGCCCATAGTGTGCCTTTCAACTGCTAATTGCATACTTATTAATGTGTTTTGTTACACACACACACACACACACACACACACACACACACACACACACACACACACACACACACACACACACACACACACACACACACACACACACACACACACACACACACACGGGTGCGCGAATGGTACCTATACAGGTTTTTGATCTAAAGCAATATTCGCCTCCAAGATACACGCCGCGCGCTTGCCATATCGGAGGCCATAAAGAGTCTCACAATGCTTCACAGATGGCAACACATTATCTAGTGTTTGCTGTTTGCTTGATCAACGGCTCTGGAAAGGTATGATATGATTTCCGCTAGATGGACACAGTTGCCCATTTTTGGAGCTGTTTCAAAGTATGTGTGTTTTTAGCGGCGATGGCTGCGATATCTCGGCCTTTTTCGACGTAGTTTCATGGCCTCCCAAATGCGCCTACAAATCGCCGAATAGAATTGTTTTCGTCATGTCACATGCCGAACAAAATGCGTTAAGGAGGCTCCTTCCACTACATGACATTTATGTAGTTTTTTTTTTTTAGAAGCAGCTGCAAGTAACATCGTAGTTTTGTGGGAGGACACCTGCTTGCGACGCAACCGGCCCGAGTTCGATCGTCAATGGGATGGAAAATTTTATTTTTTATTTTATTTGAATCTCTCTCGATTTTTCGCTTACGGACGATTTTTCCCTCACAACCAACGGTACCGACGCCGACGGCGGAATGTCTGCGACACGAGATCTCTAACGCTATCCCGTGAAAGCAGGGGGTGGAGCCGGTGTTTCGAAAAGTGGGCTTGCCTTTTGCAGTCTTAAAAAGGACAAGTCTGCTTGTCGAAACATTGGCTGCAGCACCCACCCCCTATTTTCGAATTTCTCAATTGTTCATATGGATGGATGGATGAAAGACCTTTAATAAGTCCAGTAGGTCGTGCAAGTGTCCTAGCCTGAAGCGGCCCGCTCCCACGTTTGCGCCGAAACGATTTGACCATTCAGCCGCTTCGCGGGCCCATTTGACTGCCCATAATTGCCCCTCTAATGTCGAACTGCGTAGAGCTGCGTCCAACCGTGTTTCAGTGTTTTCCTTGTCGCTGTGTAACGCGGAGCAATGCCAGAGCGTATGACTGAGATGTATGCGATGTCGTGGCGTTTATGGCATGTTGTAGGAATAGAGAACACTGTTTAAATCTTGTTATAATGAAGAGTTGGTGCGTGTAAGTTCTTGTTTGTAAAGGCCTTAGCGTAATGACCTGAGCTCTGTTTAGTTTATTGTGTGGAGGGGGAGTTCTAGGTAAAAGTGTTTGGTTAGCTCGTTGTTTACGAGAGAATGTGATCCCTGCAGTTAGAAACCTTCTTGTCTTGCGACTGCATGGTTGACACGTCCTTATGCAGCATTGCGGGGGGATTCGTAGAGGTTCGCGGCCGCACCATCGATTTCTCCCATGTGAGCAGGAAACTAAACGATCGTGTGTGGTTTGATTATTCTTTTTAGCATTGCTAGGGCTTGTCCGGAAATTACTCCTTTGGCATATGCTCGGACGGCTACCTTAGAATTGCTGTGTATCCTCAATCCTGTGGGGTCTAAAAGATCTAATGTGATGCTTACTTGCTCGGTGATTTCTGATTCTGTGGTGTAGGTGAAAGTAGAGTTGACTGATTCACCTTTGCCGTTCACAACTACTGTTGCGAAGGATCGTTTATCGGACAGGAAATCCCCGCCGACAAACGAGCATTCTTCATGCTGATTTTCAGCTTTTTCTAGGAGGGGTTCTGCGCTATATTGCTTTTTGCTCACAATATGAATAAGGTGAACATTTTTTGGAATAGGCATTACTGTCATATTGTCCCTCAGGTTATTGGGACTTTCTTTGTGGTTATTATCTATTGCTGTAATCGGTGTACCAATCCGTTTGATGATGTGCCTTCCTGATCGGATGGCTGAGTCTTCTTGTGCCCCGGCTATTTCCCACTGTACTGTGCATCCCTAGCTCCATGAGTCTTTCACTCTCGGTGTACATAGGTTGCGCAAGAGCTACCCTGATTACGTTCCTCAGCAATGCATTGAGTTTATCCCTTCCGCATCTCCGCCACTCGTTCAAGGTTGCTACGTTGGTGAAGTGACACAGCACAAAAGAGTGAAGAAGCCTTACGACGTTGTCATCTCCAAAACCTTGTCAGCGATTATTTACTGTTTTGATGAGCCTGATGGCGTCGTGCACTTTATTGGCAATAGGCTGAGCTGCTTGATTATTAGAGACATTGGCTTCTATCACCAAACCCAGGAAATGAATAGAATGCACCCTTGAAATAACGTTTTCGCACATATAATATAGAGCGTTCTGTCGTTCTCCAATGCCTAGCCTTATTATACCTGCTGTTAGGCTCCCAGCCCTGAGAATTGCCATCCTTACGGTGAGAAATGCCCAAACCTGTGAGTGACATACCCAAACCAAGGTTTACGCTTCGCATGATATCGTTTCGCATGGTACGTGGGATCTACCGCATTTTATTATGTAGCTTTTTAGAGGCACTGAGCGCGCTCCATTTACTATAGCATCTCAAAAATTTTCAGAATGCTTGTAACTTTCTTTCTACATCTTGAAACACCTTGCGCTTAAAGCAATACAGCCATGGTGATTTTTGTGCCAGAAGACCCGACACAATCTGCCAACCTTTATAGAGGCGAAGGGAGAAATGGTCAGCATCTGTGTGATGTGCTCATAATTGCAATGGCTTTCTGTAAATAAATATTCTTACCGTTTATTGTTTGATTAAAGTTGCGTCTTGAATATTAGTAATGTCAAATTGTCTAATGGTTGACAGATTCAAAGAAACGTTTCTTGTTCTCTCAATCGCGTTGGTGAATGCGTAACAAAAGTCGCTAAGTAAATCAAAGGGGCAGCCAATTGCGTTGCTTACATATCCTTAAGCTCTTGCGTAGCGTTCGTTTTTTGTGAATGTGAAGTGACAAGCTTTTTGATGCACTCGCATCCTGTGTGTAAGATTCCTTAGCGTGACGTTCGGGCCCCCCTCTTCATTAGTGGCACGCGGTGTCTTTCTTGTCTACAGCATTCCGGCATGACCATCGTTTCGGCTGGCGAGTGGCTCTAAGTGAGGCTTCTCAGCCTGGTTTTCCTCGTCTGCAGCGAAGCGCATATTGCGGGTCAGAGTCACTGTGTGTGGCTCCTTCAGGGGCCGATGCTATACATTAAACTATAGTACTGATCAATGAACAGTAGACGTCACAGCTTGAGAAACATACCACCGCATTATGTGGCGTGTGTTTCCTAAGCACTCATAGACCATTTGCCACTGAGATGTGGGGAAGCCCACGGAGCAATGCCCTCGGAAGACTAAATAGGTGCGCGTGGAGGAGTCTTGTACACGCTCATTCTCGACGGAATTCGTGAATGGCCCACTAAGTGAATCTGTTGCCATTGTTTTTTTTTCTTCTGATGAAAATTACCTTGGATGATTAATCCCGAATGCGCTGTTCGTTACAGTTTTAACTCTATCCAACCGAAGTAATGATGACGCTATAATTATTTCGCTGAACCAGGAAGTTGGTACAATCGAGAAAACATTTTTTTGTGGTCCGTCGCAATATAAAATTGTTATGTAGCGAGACTCAATAGCTACCGGGACATGATTACGAACCTCCGCCTGCGCCTATGACAAGACGGTTGGGCGGCCAGGGCAACGAGCCTCCCGTGTTACCCGGACATAGTGGATTCCATGTGCAGTCACTGCAAACAAGCATGGAAACATGAAGATACAGTACATGGAAACGTGAAGATACAAAAGGCTACCAACTGACAAAGACGCGGAGAATGTATCCCATCTCACGTTGGAATTGAAGGCAATGAAAAAGCTGATGCCCTTGCACGCGAAGCGTGAACTTGCGTTCCACAAATAAGAGCTCCTATAACTTACTAGAACAACAAGAATGTAATACGTGATCACTAATCACTTCTGGGCGATCCACATGTTTCCGCATCAGTCATGCGTAATCCACGGACTTTGTGAAGAACAAGCGATGCTGCTTTACCGGATAAGAACTGACTCCGCATACACGCCAGCTTGGTTATTCAAGGCTGGGAAAGGTGCTCCTGCGCTTTGCGCCGTTTGTGGTGACATCGGCGACATCGAAAATTTCATTTGGCTGTGCCCGCAGTGCGTTCACGTATACTTCTTCGAGTGTGCACCGCAGTACGCTGCGACAGGGAACACCATACTGAGCACGTGCAGTGCGTGGTGTTCATTTCAAGCTAAAGAAAAATGAAGTGGTCTACAGTGACTGCTGTGCAGCTAAGCGGGTTCAACACAATAAAATAAAAATAAAACTAGAACGAGTTCAGAAATGCTGTAGGTCAAGATAACGACCAGAGCGTTCTTTTTCTCAGTGGGATTGACTACCTGAGGCAACCCTTACTTGCCACGTGAAACTTCCAGCTTATAGCTTACTACCCCGTCATGTCCCCAGCAACAGCGACGACGGCACTCATTTTGGACGGTATAACGAGGCGTACGGTGACGCGATGAACAAAGTCCACCCAGTTCGCGCAATAAAGAAGGAATTCACTCACTGCCCGGACAATGTGGCGAGCGCGCGCCGCCGTAGCCGTCGACGCGGTCCAACCGTTCAGCACACGCCACTCAAGCGTCTGCGCATGCGCGAGCTGCTGCCGGCACAGAGTGTATATACTCTCTGATTGTTAACTCTATAGCTGGCGGCACGCGACTGCCGCACTGGCCGCATCGCCGCGATTTCAAGCGCTACGATTGAACATGCCGATACTGCCGCGCGGGCAGCCCTTGAAGGAACACGATAAGAAGCCATTCCACTTTCGCAGACCGATGCTGCCAGTAATCATCGACGAATTGCGCGTGAAATCACGTTTTCACTTTGGTGCCCACCAAGCATCGATGCGAATCGTCAACACCACCTGTCCTCTTTGACGGCTCTCCGCATGCCCACTGGACTCGACCGAAGAGAAGTCCCCCTTCTTCATCGCTTATGGCTAGGAGTGGCATTTACAAAATCGTATTCCTTTGTCATAGGAATGGCCGACAACGCTCTCAGCGATGCCTGTCATTGCGAAGAGACGCTACACCACATCCTGTGTGACTGTCCGTTCTATGAAATCCAGAGACAGTCACTGGCGTCCGCTTTTGCGCGCATCGACAACAGCCAAATGTCTGTGGACACTATTCTATAGTCAAGTGCCCGAGAGAAGACACTGCAACAGAAGGCGACGAAAGCTCTGTTGAAATTCCTACGCGACACGTACTTGAACAAGCTGCTGTAACAGCAATGTCACGCACTGCGAAAGACAAGACTGGACTATGACTGAGTGCGCGCGCGTGTGCTGCCGAGTGTGCTGTATTTCTCTCTTCCCTCTCTGCTCACTATCTTTCATCTCCCCATCCCTCTCCCATGCTCAGGGTAGCAAACAGGCTGCCTATAGGCTGGTTAACCTCCCTGCCATTCTTTTCCCCCTATTTTTTTTCCTTCCTTCCTCCAAGTGCTACGAGAGTGCCCCTGTAAGTGTGAAACAGGTGGTACAGTCGGCATTTCTTGTCACTTATGCCGAAGCCTGATGACGACACAAAAGCAAGATTAAAAGCACCCATCTCTGTCAGAGAAAGCGATATAACCATTTCAAAATGTAACAACCAGAAAAAGCCAAATCTTGGTCGACTAGGCATCTAATTTTGCAAGAAATTGAGGTCTTGTGGTAAAAGCTTTGTGGAATGTGCTAGATGAGGCATATGAAAGGAAGTAATAACCAGCATCTTTTCTAAAAACAACCATAGTGTTAATCCCGAGAACTCACGTACGACCTTGTGAGACAGCTGTCTGTCTCATTCTGCGGAGCAAAACCTTCCGCAAACCTTGACTTCGAAATATTCATGAGTGTTTACGCCAAACGTATACCCAAACCGTGGATCAAGAAAGGGTCGGACCACATCAGACCTGTGGCATGAAAGGTAGAGCAATGGACAGTTTGGAAAAATCTGTAAGACGGCTTTCCTGTAATGTTTGTTTTCTAACAAAAAACTATCGTTCAAAGACTTCGTTCAAAGATTTTCTCGCTCATTGTGTTTTTGCCTTTCCTATTTTCCTCGTAAACGACAGATTCTGTGTCGTCCACCATGCGATGGCTGAGTTAACAAGCGGTACAACCCAATGGAAGTTGTTGGAGAAAAAGACGTTTTGCTGTACTCGACTACCTTCACTGGAATTCGGAGAGGTGACTGCACAATGAACGAAAGAAGCAGTCTGTGAATGAGAGTTTTTCGTTGGAAAACAAACCTTACAGTAAAGCCGCCTTGCAGATTTCCGCAAGCTACCCTTAACGACGAACATTCACAAGGCAAAAAATACTTTAGAATGCTGCGATGACTTTAAGTTTAGAGTAGCTATACTACAAATTGATCTAGAAAAAGCAATTGATCGCGGGAACTATGATGTACTATTGAAGCCCTAAACAATGTGAAGTCCTTCTGTGATTGCACGGATAATAAAGTAAACTGGTCT
Organism: Rhipicephalus microplus; assembly: GCF_043290135.1. NCBI lineage: Eukaryota > Metazoa > Arthropoda > Arachnida > Ixodida > Ixodidae > Rhipicephalus > Rhipicephalus microplus. The sequence goes on along the minus strand of NC_134702.1, from coordinate 134,437,901 downwards.
AAGTGTCAGGCAATTTGACACGGAAACTGGTACAGCACACCATCAATATTTCAAAACAGTTCATAGAAGGTCACACTTGACAAGTAATTTGTTGTACCTCCGAAACACTACAGAGACACAACAGACTACTGCAGAGAAGGGACAGTCCAACTGAGCGACAAGACAAAAAAGCAGGAAGGCGTATTTTGTCAATTTTGACGAGGTCAACAGTGAACAACATCTTTGTTATTTCACGAGTGTGCTATGTTTTACACGTGCTATTTATGTAACGTGTTGCTGTACGAAAGCTGCTCAGAATGTTGGCAGTGTTTATCTGGCCTTCGACTTGGGACAAGTCCAACAAATCTGTTCCGTTCTGTGAAAAGTGAGGAGCGTGATCTTGTACACTTGTTCCTGAGGCAGACAGTGACTAGGTTAGTGTTTTTACGAGAGCAAGATGTTTTTTTTTTTTTTTTTGCGGACGGTGATACATGTGCGACTGTCTAATTTTTTTCCCTGATTTTATTTTTACCATAGACAACGGGGCAAAAAGATGCCGTAATTAAGGGCTACATGAAAGAAGTAATTGCTGCTTTGGAAATTTTGCGAGCGCTGTTTTCGACAAAGTATCTTACTGGGGTGTCGCGTAAGATACTGTGCAAATACCTTGTAGGAAGCATGTTGAAGCTTCTTTGTGGAATCAAGGTGTAAAAAAAAAATGGCAGATCCTACGTACAGTGGGAATCGATGATATGTGAAGCACGAACGAGAAATGATGATATGTCACTATAAAATCACCGCAACGTTATGAGGTGGAGGTAAATGATGCCGTACATCACTTCTGTATCATGATTATCATGTTTAGATGTGTCGTTTACCGCCGTCATCATCTATTCACATCAAGTGATACAAAAGTTGGAATATGTGGAGCTACCGAAACGGCCGTGAGCACGCTATGAGCGGGGTATGTTGTCATGTTCTTACATGACGCGCGTGTCAGGATTATCATGCTTAGATGTGTCGTTTACCTTAGTCGCCTATTTACGTCACGTGATACCAAATTTGGTATATATGCAGCTAGCAAAACGGCCGCGAGTGCATCATGAAAGGCCGAATATACTCTATTGTAGCGCTGACGTGCGCGCACGCTGGGCACAGCGACGCTACGTTAGCAAAACGAGAGCACTCTATAGTGTGACGCCAGGCGCGACCGGCGAGATCAGCGTCCGTCGGCGCGGCCCAACGGCAACCAGCGCGAAATGGGACTTGCTGCATTCAGCGCCGATGCGTTACCCAGACAACACTGCGTCTCCCTCTTTTCGTGAAGGAGGGATGCCGGGCGCGCTGAAACACGCATGCGTCAAAGCAATGCAGCGCGGTGCGCGCCTCCGAGTATATGGCAAGATCGGCGCGTGGCGTAGCAACGCCGGCGTGACGCGACGAAAAGAATGCCACTGAGCGCGCACCGCGCCACGTCGAATTGTATTGGCGCCTTGAATTTGGCATCTGGTCACGTTTCACATGACATGCATCTCATGATTATCATGTTCGCGCCAGTCACCTACCTTCGTCATCTATTGACGTCACGTAATACAAAATTTGGCATATGTGAAGCTAGCGAAACGGCCGCGAGCGCATGATAAGTGTCGCATATAGTTGTCTTGTTACATGACACACATGTTGTGATTATCATGTTTCGATGTGTCATTTACATATGTCGTTCGTTCGCGAGGTGTATTATCGAGTTTGGTACATGTGAAGCTAGCGAAACGGCCGCGAGCACATCATTAGCGTAGCATGTAGTCATGTTGTTACATGACACGTATATCATGTTTATCATGTGTGCACCAGTATTATACCTTCGTATCCATTCATGTTCCGCAATACGAAGTTTGTTATAAAAGAAGATAACGAAACGGCAGCCAGTGCATCATGAGCGTGGCATGTAGTCATGTTGTTACATGACACAAATCTCATGATTATCATGTTTGCACCAGTCATATACCGTTATAATCTATTCACGTACCGTAATACCGAATCTGGTATATGTGGCGCTAGCGAAACGGCCGCAGGCGCATCATGAATGTGGCATGTAGTCATGTTGTTACATGACACGCATATCATGATTTTCATGTTAGGGTCTGTCGCTTGTGTTCGTCATGTGATCATGTCATAGCATACCAGTTTTGCAACGTGTCATGTGAACGAAACCAACGCAAGAGCTGCAGGACCATGAAATGTAAATTGTGACATCCATGACATACATATCATGATTTTCATGTTCTAGCTAGTCAAGTATGTTCTTCATACAGTCGGGTTATGCCATACCAAATTTGGTATCGATAGCATTATCGAAACGGCCAGGAGAGCTGAAAGTCGTAGGCGGCTACATAAGATAGATAGATAGATAGATAGATAGATAGATAGATAGATAGATAGATAGATAGATAGATAGATAGATAGATAGATAGATAGATAGATAGATACGCTCAGAGTCGCTGACGTTCGCTAAGAAACGCTTCGCATTTAAAAGCAGGGCGTAAAGACGACACACAAAGGAAGGAGGACACAGGACAAGCGCTGAACTAGCGACTGGCATCCTTGTTACAAAAGAGGAGAATAAATACAATCAGTACAGCTGCGTGCGCATCCTCAAAACTACACGTAATTGTCATGGCTTTTCAAGTAAACTGATTTCACAATCATGTAGAAAGATGGATGGGACGGATATGCAATTATCTTGGTTTTTCTTGATGAGGAATGATTCGATGATTTCACGTGATCTTTGATCTTTGAACTGCCAGCCACACAGTATGGCATGTATTTCCTGTCATAAAAGTAGGCGGTGTGCCCTACCATATGCTCATGGCATTAGTTCTACACAGTGTGTGGAGAACACGGATGGCAGTACGAAACGTAGACGTGAATCCCAGGCCTGCTCGAGTGCACTTCATTGAAAGTATACAATATATGATGACTGCATACTATAATGGGCGGACGAGAACGACAAAGACAGAGAGGAAGACGAAGTGGACAGACTCTTTGGTATACTAGACTTCTAAATTCGCTCCTGATATTATAGCATTACAAGAGACATGGCTATCTGTACAAAATTTGTTCCATTTAAATAACTTCCGATCTTTTCGACTAGACCGTCTATCGAGAGGTGGGGGGTCTAGCTTTCTTTATTAATAATAGAATTAGTATGAAAGTCATATGCTCATACAAACATATGTCGCCGGAATAAGAAATTTTGGCAGTAGACATTACACTCCCCAACTGCACTCCTTTCACTTTAGTTATTACGTATTTTCCGGGTGGAGTTCAAGACACACGAAGTTTGGATCTAGCTACAAAGTCGTGGTGCAATGACAAAGTTTTAGTTGGAGACTTTAATTCCCACCACACGAGTTGGGGTTTTAGAACTGATCTGAGTGGAAAACGCTTGTGGGAGTGGACAATGGCTAATGACCTGACGTGCCTCAACGTCAGAACCCCCACATTTATTCGTAATCACTCCAGGTCGGCCTTAGATTCAAGTTTTGTCAGTTCAGCCATTACTACTTCTTCCTGGAAAGCGCTGGACTGTGCACCAACAGTGACCACTTACCGATAAGTTTCGAAATTTCTTGCCCGATAATGCCATCTTGTTCAAATGTAAGATTATTTGTAAACAACACTAAATTTAAGAATGATCTGAAGTCAGCATTGGCTTTTCACTCGGAAAAGAGCGATGATACAAAAGCACTGGACATAAACGCAATCATTAAAAGATCCTACAAAAGAGCCGAATTTACTGTTGAATCCACAAAAAGGGTACATAGCCGTTGGTGGAATGATGAATGTACAAGAGAGCACCGACGACGTCAGGCAGCTTGGAAGCAGCTCTTACATAATCAATCCCCCCAAAACTGGGCCGATTATAAATTCATTGCAGCGGGCTTTAGGAGAACGGTAGCTCAAGCTAAACAAGAATATGACAGAATACATTATGAATACGTGTCGAAGCCTAAACATATGAATGCACTGTTCCGACATATGAGAGCTCGAAAAATCTTGCCATCACCAGTCAATGCAGCTTGTGATAATCTGTCGGCGCAAGAAATGACCACTATCTTAGAGACAATCGGTAAAGGTCTGGAAAGCAGATTCAATTCAGTAGTGCCAAACAATTGGCACAAGTCTACGACAAATTCTGACTTTGACGAAGTGACACAGACGGAAGTATCCAACGTGATTAAACATTTACCCTGTGCGTCTCCTGGCCCAGATGGAATCACACCCATGATTAAAATTCGGTTCAATTTATCACCTCGAGACGTCACCAATGTTATTAACTATTCCTTAAAAAACTCATGGGTGCCGCAGGATTGGAGGATAGCAAAGGTCATTCCTGAACTAAAAAATCCGGCTCTAGGATTAACAGTCGATAATATGAGACATATCTCTCCAACACCTAACATGTTCAAACTAGTAGAGAGGGTCCTACATAGCCGAGTAAGTATCTGGATGGCAGACAATTTAGTAATAAAACCGAACCAAATTGGCTTTCGTAGTGGTTTCTCCATTTGGTGTGCCCATGCTGACTTTGGAGAGCCGAATACAGCTCGCGCGTAAAAGAAGGCAATACGCTGCTTTAGTAACGCTTGACATAGCCAAGGCGTATGACAGTGTTGAGCACTTCATATTGTTAAATACGCTAGAAAGATTGAACTTCCCACAATATTTTATTGAGTGGGTGGCAGAATTCTTAAAATCAAGGGAATTCTACTGCGTCAAGGATGGATGTTCCTCATCTAGATTTAAACAAACGCGCGGAGTTCCCCAAGGAGCAGTCTTATCTCCAGTATTATTTAATGCTTTAATGAGCACAATTCCAAATGATCAAGAAGTTACTGTCTACATTTATGCTGATGACATGGCACTCTTTGCTGCTGACTGTGGTATTTACTCACTACAACTTAAATTACAAAGATATATTAACATGTTAGAAATTAGGTTGCAGCCGATTTCGTTATCGTTAAATGTCAACAAAAGTTCGCTCATGGCGTTTCCGCTTGCAGAACCAATTTCAGTGTCAATTATATATAAACAGGAACCCATTCAGCAAGTAGACTCTATAAAATATTTGGGAAAGATTTATAATGACAAACTCAACTGGAGTCCACACATAGAGTATATAACAACCAAAGCACAGCGGGCTTCAGGCTTACTACACAAGCTAAGTAACCGGAAATATGGGTTACGGAGGCACACCTTGATAACGTTGTACAAGATTTATATGCGCCCCATCATGGAATTCGGCTGCATATTATTCTCGGGTGGCCCTGCTTATAAAACGAAACCTCTAGTTGTCTTAGAGCGAGAAGCACTGTGAATGTGTCTGGGACTCTAGATTTGTGGCTATCAACGTATTGTACCAGGAAGCGCGCCTGCCTACACTACTTTGTCGATTTCGAATTTTGACCGTACAAGCATTTTTAAAATTTTATAGCTTACCGGCAAGACGATCTCAATATGCTTTTATTGCAAACCCAGACGCCTTCTTTCTTGCTCATTGGCCACGGTTTCACACACCTCAGATAATGTTTGTACAAAAGAATCTACAAAGTATAAATGTGAACATTAGAAATGTGATTGAGACTAATGACTCGAATTGTCATGTTAATATTGAGTATCATGATATATTCCCCCAAAACGCCAAATTACAATCTCTCAAATTTTTAAATAACATATTATTAGATTACGTGGAGCATGCAGAAACTAAAAATATAATAGCCACAGATGCTTCCGTAAATAATCAAAACGCAGGTGTAGGCATTGCCTCTGATTCGCTTGACTGGTCCTTCTTAGTGAGACAGCCTGATTTTACTCCAGTTTTTGAAGTTGAGCTCGTGGCGATTATTTTAGCTCTTCGAAAACTTCCACCAAATCAAAACAACGCAGTTATAATGACAGATTCTCTTTCAATTTGTGCAGCTCTGACAGCTTCAGAGAACTCTCGAATTCTAAGCACATTCAAAACACAAGTACCCCCGCAGTTGAGACTCCTGAGGTTACTATGGGTTCCGGGACACTGTGGATTAAGATTAAATGAATTGGCCGATTCCTTAGCACGAGCCGCACTTGATGGGCCAGTTTTTTCCATACTGCCAGATGTTGAATATATCACGGCAATAAGATATCGAAAATCAGCTATCCCCACTGATACGATAGAAAAAATAACTACATCGGCAGAATATAACCACCTCATGTTTCCATGGCAACCCCATTGGAGCCAGTCCAGAAAGCTCGAAGTCTTAATTACTAAATTTCGATGTCGTGTTCCCCCCCCCCCCCCCCCCCCCCCCCTAAACCTGTATCTACACAGAGCTGGTCAGACAACATCACCCCTCTGCGCATTCTGCGGAGAAATGGAATCACTAGATCACTATTTATTGTATTGTCGGCGCTACGATATACTTCGAAAAAGGTTACTAGTTATGCCATTTCTGAAAATAGGCGTTAGATTGACGGCGGAAACTGCACTAAGCTTTAGTGCCTCAGTTTTGGGACATTTCCACAGGGATGCTTTCAATGCCGTTTGCGATTATATTCAGGCAACCAAGCGTATACCTTTGTGATCTTCAATCAAAAAATTATTATTTATTACTCCCCAGGGCAGAGGGAAGTAAACGCAGCTGAGTGGTAATCATAACACCTCAAATCTCAAAATTGCTCAACTTGATTTTTTTTTCGTTTGCTCTTTTTATGTTGTTTTTTACATTTTTCTTATTATAATACCAATTCATTACACATAGTTAAAATGATCACATAAAAACGGCACTACACTTTCTTGGCCAATCCCCCTGAGTGGGTATGAGCCACCACCCCAGGGAAACAAAAAAAAAAAAACTTAGCGCTAGAAAGAGCACTCAGATGCCGTTTTTTTTTTTTTTTTCACCTGGACCAGGGGCTTCCTCTGGTCTGCTTCACTTCCGCCACAGGAGTTACCACTGGATCAGTTTCTGCGCAACGGCATTCCCGCAGTTCCTGTCGCCCTCGTCCCTAGCAATGACGGCTTCATTCAGATGAAGAATCCGAAAGTGGTCCAGGCGGAGCTTAGAGCTGTGGCGTCTCACTTCCACAGCATCACAGAGGTCCGCCAGTTCGGCAGAGGTGGTATTCTATGTTTTTCGTCTGATCAGCTCTGTGTCCAAGACCTACTGAAGTGCTCAAGTTTCGCGACCAATCCGGTGAGCGCCTTTATTCCCCCGCATCTGGCATGTATGAAAGGTATTGTTCGCGGGGTCGATGTTAACTTGACCCCGTCTGAGGTATTAGAGATGTTTGCCGTGACTGGTGCTATCTCCGTTTATAGGTGTGCACGACTGGTAGAGAAGCAGAAGATCCCGACTGAGTCGGTAATTGTAGCCTTTGCTGGAGCGAATCTCCCAAGCGAAATCAAGGCATGGCCACTAATATACAGAGTGGAAGTGCTATCACCGCGACCACTCCAGTGTACGAAGTGCTGGCAATACGGTCACACTATTAAAGGATGCGGGTCAGTACTCAGATGCCGGGTGTGATGACAACCACAAAACAAATGATGCAATGCTAAAGAAGAGAAATGTTGTCTCTGCAACGAACAACACTGTGCAGATAGTCCTGATTGCTCAGCTGAGGCCCGAGAAATACAAATTCTTGAAATTATAGGGCGTAGGCGCTGTTCTCGACGAGAAGCCATAGAGGAAATACAGGCGAGAACTCACCAGTGTTGCAGCACGACATATCTCGGAAATGAATGGGTCGATTTCCCTGAATATCGCGGAGGTCACAGAAAAGGCTCTAGAAAAATCCATGGAGCGACTGGCTTCTAACCTTTGTGATTCTCTATCTAAAATTTGGCTAACCAGATGAGTCGCATATTTGGTGCAACGGGAGAGTCAGGCCTAGTATCCCAACATGTTGAGAGTTCACGACCGATAATTGACGGTGAATCTGAAACTGCGCCATCGTATTATTCATCTGCAGGGGCCTCTGCAATAGGCGTCCACAGCCAAAATGAGGAATTTGAAACTGCACCATCGTATTCTCCGTCTGCAGCACCCTCTGCAGTAGATATCCAGAGTCAAAGTGAGGACAAAGATGCAGATTCAATAGATTCAGATGACACGGATTTGTACCCTAGGTCCATGAAGCGGTCTCGATCCCTCTGTCAAGAAAAACCAACTCACCAAAACAGATAAAGAACAAAAAGTATCTGAAGGAAAAGGAGAGCTTTTCAAAGAGAGGTTTCTTGAAAGAAAGCATTGTAGATAAAGCTGTAGCGGAAGCAGCTCTTTCGTAACCATAGGGTCGCTTAAGATTCTCCATTGGAATTGCCGATAAATTTATTCTGCTTCTACGGATTTGGTACACTTGACTTCTAAATTCGCTCTTGATATTATAGCATTACAAGATACATGGCTATCTGTACATAGTTTGTTCCACTTAAATAACTTCCGGTCTTTTCGACTAGACCATCCATCGAGAGGTGTGGGTCTAGCTGTCTTTATTAATAATAGAATTAGTATGAAACCCAAATGTTCATACAAACATATGTCGCCAGAATGCGAAATTTTGTCAGCAGACACTACATTACCCAAGTGCAGTCCTTCCACCCTAGTTAATATGTATTTTCCGGATGGAGCTCAAGACGCATGAAGTTTGGATCTAGCTGACAACGTCGTGGTGCAAGGACAAAGTTTTAGTTGGAGACTAATTCCCACCACACGAGTTGGGGTTTTAGAACTGATCTGAGTGGAAAACGCTTGTGGGAGTGGACAATGGCTAATGACCTGACGTGCCTCAACGTCAGAACCCCCACATTTGTTCGTAATCACTCCAGGTCGGCCTTAAATTTAAGTTTTGTCAGTTTGGCCATTATTACTACTTCTTGGAAAGCGTTATACTGTGGCACCAACACTGACACTTACAGATAAGTTTTGATATTTCTTGCCCGATTATTCCATCTTATTCAAATGTAAGAGTAACTGTCAATTACACTAAAATTAAGAATGATCTGAAGTCAGCATTGGCTTTTCACGCGAAAGAGAGCGATGATACAAAAGCACTGAAGATAAACGCACTCATTAAAAGATCCTACAAAAGAGCCGAATTTACTATTGAATCCACAAAAAGGGTATATAGCCGTTGGTGGAATGATGAATGTACAAGAGAGCACCGACGACGTCAGGCAGCTTGGAAGCAGCTCTTACATAATCAATCCCCCCAAAACTGGGCCGATTATAAATTCATTGCAGCGGGCTTTAAGAGAACGGTAGCTCAAGCTAAACAAGAATATGACAGAATACATTATGAATACGTCTCAAAGCCTAAACATATGAATGCACTGTTCCGACATATGAGAGCTCGGAAAATCTTGCCGTCACCAGTTAATGCAGCTTGTGATAATCTGTCGGCGCAAGAAATGACCACTATCTTAGAGACAATCGGTAAAGGTCTGGAAAGCAGATTCAATTCAGTAGTGCCAAACAATTGGCACAAGTCTACGACAAATTCTGACTTTGACGAAGTGACACAGACGGAAGTATCCAACGTGATTAAACATTTACCCTGTGCGTCTCCTGGCCCAGATGGAATCACACCCATGATTGAAATTCGGTTCAATTTATCACCTCGAAACGTCGCCAATGTTATTAACTACTCCTTAAAAAACTCATGGGTGCCGCAGGATTGGAGGATAGCAAAAGTCATTCCGGTACTAAAAAATCCGGCTGTAGGATTAACAGTCGATAATATCAGACCAATCTCTCTAACACCTAACATGTTCAAACTAGTAGAGAGGGTCCTACATAGCCGAGTAAGTATCTGGATGGCAGACAATTTAGTAATAAAACCGAACCAAATTGGCTTTCTTGGTGATTTCTCTATTTGGTGTGCCCATGCTGATTTAGAGAGCCGAATACAGCTCGCGCGAAAAAGAAGGCAATACGCTGCTTTAGTAACGCTTGACATAGCCAAGGCGTATGACAGTGTAGAGCACTTCATTTTGTTAAATACGCTAAAGAGATTGAATTTCCAACAATATTTTATTGAGTGGGTGGCAGAGTTTTCAAAATCAAGAGAATTCTACTGCTTCAAGGATGGATGTTCCTCATCTAGATTTAAACAAACGCGCGGAGTTTCCCAAGGAGCAGTCTTATCTCCAGTGTTATTTAATGCTTTAATGAGCACAATTCCAACAGATCAAGAAGTTACTGTCTACATTTATGCTGATGACATTGCATTCTTTGCTGCTGACTGTGATATTTACTCACTACAATTTAAATTACAAAGATATATTAACATGTTAGAAATTTGGTTGCAGTCGATTTCTTTATCGGTAAATGTCAACAAAAATGCGCTCTTGGTGTTTCCGCTTGCAGACCCAATTTCCATTTCAATTCTATATAAACAGGAACCCATCCAGCAAGTAGACTCTATAAAATACTTGGGAACCCTTTATAATGACAAACTTAACTGGGGTCCACACATAGAGTATATAACTACCAAGGCACAGCGGGCATCAGGCTTACTGCACAAGCTAAGTAACTGGAAATATGGGTTACGGAGGCACACCTTGATAACGTTGTACAAGATTTATATGCGCCCCATCATGGAATTCGGCTGCATATTATTCTCGGGTGGCCCTGCTTATAAAACGAAACCACTAGTTGTCTTAGAGTGAGAAGCACTGTGAATGTGTCTGGGATTCTCTAGATTTGTGGCTATCAACGTACTGTACCAGGAAGCAAGCCTGCCTACACTATTTTGTCGATTTCGCATTTTGACCGTACAAGCATTTTCAAAATGTTATTGCTTACCGGCAAGAAGATCTCAATATGCTTTTATTGCAAACCCAGACGCCTTCTTTCTTGCTCATTGGCCGCGGTTTCACACACCTCAGATAATGTTTGTACAAAAGAATCTACAAAATATAAATGTGAACATTAGAAGTGTAATTGAAACTAATGACTCGAATTGTCATGTTATAATTGAGTATGATGATATATTCCCCCAAAACGCCAAGTTACAATCTCTCAAAATTTTAAATAACATATTATTAGATTACTTGGAGCATGCAGAAACTAAATACATAATAGCCACAGATGCTTCAGTAAATAATCAAAAAGCAGGTGTAGGCATTGCCCCTGATTCGCTTGACTGGTCCTTCTTAGTGAGACAGCCTGATTTTACTCCAGTTTTTGAAGCGGAGCTCGTGGCGATTATTTTAGCTCTTCGAAAACTTCCACCAAATCAAAACAACGCAGTTATAATGACAGATTCTCTTTCAATTTGTGCAGCTCTGACAGCTTCAGAGAACTCTCGAATTCTAAGCACATTCAAAACACAAGTACCCCCGCAGTTGAGACTCCTGAGGTTACTATGGGTTCCGGGACACTGTGGATTAAGATTAAATGAATTGGCCGATTCCTTAGCACGAGCCGTACTTGATGGGCCAGTTTTTTCCATACTGCCAGATGTTGAATATATCACGGCAATAAGATATCGAAAATCAGCTATCCCCACTGATACGATAGAAAAAATAACTACATGGACAGAATATAACCACCTCATGTTTCCATGGCAACCCCATTGGAGCCAGTCCAGAAAGCTCGAAGTCTTAATTACTAAATTTCGATGTCGTGTTCCCCCCCCCCCCCCTAAACCTGTATCTACACAGAGCTGGTCAGACAATATCACCTCTGCGCATTCTGTGGAGAAATGTAATCAATGGAACATTATTTTTTGTATTGTCGCCGATACGATATACTTAGAAGAAGGCTTCTAGTTATTCTATTTCTGAAAATAGGCGTTAGATTGACGGCGGAAACTGCACTAAGCTTTAGTGCCTCAGTTTTGGGACATCGCCACAGGGATACCTTTAATGCCGTTTGCGATTATATTCAGGCATCCAAACGCACACCTGTGCGATCTTCAATCAAATAATCAATATTTATTACAAAAAGTTGTAATTGGCGAGGTCAAGTAAACGCAGCTGAGTGGTGATCACAAAACCCGAAATCTCAAAATTTCTCAACTTCACTTTTCCATTTTTTTCATTTTTTTCGTTTGCTCTCTTTTTATGTCGTTTTCCTTACATTCATATTATAATACAAATTCATTACACGTAGTTATAATGCTCACAGTAAAAATGCACTACGCTTTCTTGGCCAATCTCACTGAGGGGGTGGGAGCTATGAGTCCAGGGAAACAAACAAACAAACTGCGAGGCAGCTGGGCGTTTCGCAGAGAAGGAGAAGGAGCAGAAGCGTGCTACTGCTTCGCAGGTCCCAACGTTCTTTGTTCCATCTTCTGGGTTTTGGTCAAGTAGCCGGCGGATACATTTATTTTATTAGATCTACCGCAACTGTCTTCAGCAACTGTTTTGAGTGCATTGCTAAGTGTAACTTCATCTTATTTTATGTCTGCTTCTTCTCCGGGCCAGAGGCCTACCCTCTGGTTAGCCTCTAATCCCCCTCAAGATCTGCCTTTGGAGTTGTTTTTCCGCAAAGGAACCCGTAGAGTTTCTGTCTATTTGGTGCCGAGCACTGGTGGTATCATCCTACGAAGAATTCCAAGACAATCCAAACGTAACTTCATGCGATCACTCCCCACTCCCTAATAACAGAGGTTCGTCAGTTTGGATGCGGGGGAATACTATGCTGCTCACCAGACAAGCCTTGTATCCAAGACTTTCTGAAGTGCACTACTTCTGCATCACATCTGGTGAGCTCTTTTATCCCACCTCATCTAGCTTGCTGCAAAGGATTGGTTCGGGGGTAGACGCAAGTCTAAGCCCAGCAGAAGTCTTGGACATCTTTTCCCCAGCAGGTGTTATTTATGTTTCCGCTGTACCAAACAGGAAAACAAACAGAAAGTTCTCACTGAAACGGTAATTGCCGCATTCGATCGAACGGATCGCCCTTCGGAGATCAAGGCATGGCCGCTTATCTATAGGGTCAAACTTTAGCTCCCCGTCCGTTTCAATGGGCTAAATGCTGGCGCTGTAGACACAGTACTAAAGGATAGATCGGATACTTGATGCCGCATATGCGGGGCCATATATGGTGCCGGTCATAGTACTGATGAGTGCCAATCAGACAATAAGACATGCTGTTTGTGCAAGGTAAATCACGCTGCAGGCGATCGTAACTGCCCTGCCAGATCAAAGGAACTTCAGGTGATTGAAATCATTAAAAAAAGGCGATGCTCTCGTAAAGAAGCAATGGCAGAAATTCAAAGCAGAAATCAGGGTTATGCCGGCATAGCAGCTCGTCCACCTCTTGCTATGAATGCATCATTTTCTTAGTCCATTTCAGCGATGGTAGAAAAGGCCATTGAAAAAGTATTAGAAAAACTTTTACTCAATGTGTCCGAGTCACTCAATAATATTATGGATTCACAGATGTCGGGCGTATCTGATCGAATAACTAAGCGTATCCAACCTCTTAGTGCTTCAATCAACAAGCCTGCCGAACATCAGGCAGATACCTCTATTGATAATGAAGCAAGACCTTTCCGATCTAACACAACTGAACAGGAAGGTATATATGATTCAGAATCAATACGTAGTCGGGATGTAGATATGAATGCTCACCTTTTGAAACGCACCAGATCACCTACTAGCAAATTTATTAATTCTTTTCATCCAAAAACAAAAAGAGTGTGAAGGAACCTAGGACTAAAGCGGACTTCTTAAAAGACAGTATCTTAGATCAAGCAGTTGATACTGCTTGCTTATCATCATAGGGTGCCTTAGAGTACTTCAGTGGAACTGCCGTTCAATTCTCTCGGCAACTACAGACTTATTATACCTAATTTCTCAACAATCTCCAGACGTCATAATTTTACAACAAACTTGGCTGTCTCCTGATCAAAACTTCCATCTAAAAAACTATCAGTGCTTTTGATGACTCACGTGGTGGAGGATTACTTTTTTTGGTTTCATCCAAAATTTGTCATAAAGCACACTTAGTTTACAAACGAATATCACATGATTATGAAGTAGTGGTTCTAGAAATTCACTTTTCCGGATGCGTGCCACCATCTTTAGTCAACAATTACCTTCCAGCTGGAATACAAGAAGAAAGACCCCTTGAGGTGACTGTGAGGTTTTGCAGAAACAGTATATATTTGCGGGAGACTTCAATTCCCATCACGTGTCGTGGGGATTCCGCACTGATTCATCTGGAAAACGGTTGTGGGACTGGAGTAATCGGAATAACCTTATTTGTTAGAATTCCAGAGTTCCCACATTCGTTCGATGTAATTCGAGGTCCGTCTTAGATTTGACATTTGCTAGCTCAAATGTGACAATATCGTTTTGGACTGTTCTTGATACCGCCAGAAGTAGTGATCACTTCCTCCTGGTATTTGAAGGCAGCATTTCTTTAGTGACGGTAGATCGCCAGGTGCAAAGTTGTTTAAACTACTCGAAATTTAAAAAATAATTTACAGTCAACGTTGTCTTCCTTGCCCCGTATGGAATCAAATATGAATGCTATGAGCCTTTGTACCACTCTAAAGCATACAATTGAAAAATCAAAGTTCACTATATCATTAACAAAAGAAAAATTCATATCTGCCTGGCGGAGTCTGGATTGTGCTAGAGATAATAGACGCCGCAAAGCTGCATAAAAAAACTTCTTACCAACCAATGTCCTACTAATTGGGGAGATTATTTATTTACTTAAGCTACGTTTAAGGGAACAGTTTCATTAGCGAAAGACGATTATGAAGAAAAACGGTATAGCTATCTATCCAAGAGCGGCAACAAAAAAGTTCTATTAAGATTTCTCCGTAATCGTAAAGCTATTACAGCACCCGTAAATATTGACTAAGTTATTTTTTCTCTAAAGGAGTTGGAAGATACATTACCTGTAATTGCATTAGGATTAGAGAAGAGATTTACATCACAAATTCAAATAAAGTTTGTAAAACTTTCATTCGGAAATGATTTTATTGAAGTATATAGGGATGAATTTGCGCACGTCGTTCGTATTCTGCCAAACACAGATCCTTGACCAGATGGCGTCACTTCAGGAATGTTAAAAATGTTATTCGACATTACTCCTGAAGACCTCCTTAATGTTGTCAACCATTCACTTGGAGATAGTTGGATATCTCCTGACTGGAGACTTGCAAAAATAATACCGCTTCTTAAAAAACAGGGACTAGGAATGGAGATAGATAACATTAGGCCAATCGCTTTAACATCACATGTAGTTAAGTTAATTGAAAGAATACTTTACATTAGAATTATGAAGTCCATAACTGATAATACAATACTCAGTGCGTGCCAGATTGTATTTAGACCAGGTTACTCTATATAGTGGGCGCATGTTGATTTATAGGCTCGTATAAAGCTTGCTCGCCACAGACGACAATATGCGGCCCTAGTAACCCTTGATTTAGCCAAGGCATATGATAGTGCTGAACATGCTATTCTTATAAATGCCCTAAAAGACCTAAAGTTCCCGCAGTACATAACAAATTGGTATTAGAAATTTATAAAAAAAAACAGAAAATTCTATTGCCGCCAACGAGGTGTTTTCACACCAAAGTATAGCCAAACGAGAAATGTTCCTCAAGGCTCTGTTCTATCGCCAGTGCTATTTAACATTTTCTTAAGTTCAATACTACTGAGTGACAAGGTACAAGTATATATATATATATATATATATATATATATATATATATATATATATATATATATATATATATATATATATATATATATATATATATATATGCAGATGATATTGTGTTTTTTGCATCTGACTGTGATCTTCATTTACTACATTCGACTTTACAGTTTTATTTGGCAACATTGGAAACCTGGTTTCAGAAAATTTATATGAATCTGAACGTAACTAAAAGTGCTATACTATTTTTTATTGGACGTACCAGTAACTATTTCTTTTCACTACCATCAAGAAATAATTCCCCATGGTAACTGTATTAAATATCTGGGTGTATTGTACGATCAAAAACTGAGATGACGTGATCACATTAAACACATTGAAATTAAGGCTACACGCGCTGTTTGGATGATAGGCAGGCTTGGATGCCACCATTTCGGTCTTCGCAGAGACACGCTGATCATTATTTATCGCATGTACGTTCGTCCGATTCTTGAATTCGGATGTGCACTATTCTCAGGTGGACCAGCATACAAAATAAACCCCTTGACTATCTTAGAGCGGGAAGCTCTTCGAAGTTGTTTAGGTGGGCCAAAATTCACAGCTAACAATGGTTTGTATCAAGAAGCTCGGATACCAACACCAACTCTTCCATGCAGATTCCGTATGTTAACAGTTAAAACTTATTTAAAATTTTCTGAATCCACTTTAAGAAGGTGACAGCTTGTATTCTTTGCTCACCCCGGTATCTTTTGCAATGAGCATAGGTTCCGTGTATATAAACCCGAAGTGCTATTTGTTTAAACACTTCTAGATGCTTTAAATGCTAATATATTCGCGATCACACCATCTGACAAACCCATTCGCCAAGTGCAAATAGAATTTGACGATATCTTCCCAATGAATGCTAAACACTTGCCCTCTAAATATTTGATTGGCTTATTAGAACAACACCTGTCTCAATTAGGTACTAATTTAGTAATCGCAATGAATGCATCTATGAGTGGCGAGAAGGCAGGCGTGCGTATTTTTCCTCTCTCATTATTTTGGTCATTTTCATTACGCCTCCCAGATTATACACCAATATTTGAAGCGGAATTAACGGCCGTTATACTAGCTCTTCGTAAACTTCCTGCGACTCATTCGACAGCTGTGATAGTGACTGACTCGTATTCCGTGTGTTTATCGTCATCGGCATCAGCAGTACTAGAAACTTTTAAATCATTGATCCCAGAACACATTCGTCTAGCGCGAATGTTATGGGTGCCAAGCCATCGTAGTATATTCATAAATGAGATGGCTGACACACTCACGCGAACATCCCTTGATCTTCCGATTGTGCCAGTCATGCCTCTTACAGCTTATGTAACAGCAGCGAGGTTCAGAAAACTTTCCATTCTTGAAGACTCATCAAAAACTACGATACCGAATCCAGATTTCTCACACCTGCGCTTCGCATGGAATAATAAATGGCGTCCCACGCGTAAATTGTCTCTATAACAAAAGTACGTTGCCGTGTACCACGTCTTAATTTCTACTTAAACAGGTCTGGTCTGGTGCCATCCCCTCTGTGCTCAAGCTGTAATGAACCTGAACATATCGACCATTTTCTTCTCACATGCCATGGTTTCAAAAATCAAAGGAAGAATCGCGTCTAAATTTTATTTAAAAAACTGGGAATATCACTTACCACTCCTAATATTTTGCCTTTTGGGGCCACTTCATCAGGTCACTGCGACAAGAACATCTGCGGGGCTTTCTGCGAATTCCTATGTAACACAAGAAGATTACCTTGCTGAGCCATTGATCATCTCTCGTTTTTACTAGCCAATCTACCATTTATTATTTAGCTGTTACGCTGTAATGATTTAAGAACTTTATATAACGATTACACCTCATATATTCAACAAATTCTAATATTTCTCTTCTCCTTCCACCTTTTTTAAATTGTGCCAAATTTATTTCACAGTCAAAACAAAGTAACCCTATTCCACTAGCCTGAAAAACCTAAAGGTATTATTGACTTGCATTAACCACTGGCTTCTTGGCCAATCCCACTTAATGGGTGAGAGCCGCAAAAGAAAAGATCAAGCAAGCAAGCAGCTGGGCGCCATCTTGTCCGCCACCTATTTTATCGTGCCTGTTCGTCCAGTCAAGTTCCACAACCTTTTGCTTTTTCTCACTTTTCATTTTTGTTGGGATGGTGCTTTGCTCTTCCCGGTGTCAGGCATGCCCTAGTGGCTAAGATACCTGGCTCTCACCCAGGAGGCCCGGGTTCGATTCCCGGTGTCGGAAGTCCTTTTTGATTTTTCTCACTTATAATTTTTATTTTTTTGTTTATCGTGTGATATTTTAAATAGGTTGGGGTGGTGCATTGCTGCCCCCAGCTCTCCGGCATGGTCTAGTGGCTAGGATACCTGGCTCTCACCCAGGAGGCCCGGGTTCGATTCCCGGTGTCGGAAGTCCTTTTTGATTTTTCTCACTTATAATTTTTATTTTTTTTGTTTATCGTGTGATATTTTAAGTAGGTTGGGGTGGTGCATTGCTGCCCCCAGCTCTCCGGCATGGTCTAGTGGCTAGGATACCTGGCTCTCACCCAGGAGGCCCGGGTTCGATTCCCGGTGTCGGAAGTCTTTTTTGATTTTTCTCACTTATAATTTTATTTTTTTGTTTATCGTGTGATATTTTGAATAGGTTGAGGTGGTGCATTGCTGCCCCCAGCTCTCCGGCATGGTCTAGTGGCTAGGATACCTGGCTCTCACCCAGGAGGCCCGGGTTCGATTCCCGGTGTCGGAAGTCCATTTTGATTTTTCTCACTTATAATTTTTATTTTTTGTTTATCGTGTGATATTTTAAATAGGTTGGGGTGGTGCATTGCTGCCCCCAGCTCTCCGGCATGGTCTAGTGGCTAGGATACCTGGCTCTCACCCAGGAGGCCCGGGTTCGATTCCCGGTGTCGGAAGTCCTTTCTGATTTTTCTCACTTATAATTTTTATTTTTTTGTTTATCGTGTGATATTTTAAGTAGGTTGGGGTGGTGCATTGCTGCCCCCAGCTCTCCGGCATGGTCTAGTGGCTAGGATACCTGGCTCTCACCCAGGAGGCCCGGGTTCGATTCCCGGTGTCGGAAGTCCTTTTTGATTTTTCTCACTTATAATTTTTATTTTTTTGTTTATCGTGTGATATTTTAAGTAGGTTGGGGTGGTGCATTGCTGCCCCCAGCTCTCCGGCATGGTCTAGTGGCTAGGATACCTGGCTCTCACTCAGGAGGCCCGGGTTCGATTCCCGGTGTCGGAAGTCCTTTTTAATTTTTCTCACTTATAATTTTTATTTTTTTGTTTATCGTGTGATATTTTAAGTAGGTTAGGGTGGTGCATTGCTGCCCCCAGCTCTCCGGCATGGTCTAGTGGCTAGGATACCTGGCTCTCACCCAGGAGGCCCGGGTTTGATTCCCGGTGTCGGAAGTCCTTTTTGATTTTTCTCACTTATAATTTTTATTTTTTTGTTTATCGTGTGATATTTTAAGTAGGTTGGGGTGGTGCATTGCTGCCCCCAGCTCTCCGGCATGGTCTAGTGGCTAGGATACCTGGCTCTCACCCAGGAGGCCCGGGTTCAATTCCCGGTGTCGGAAGTCCTTTTTGATTTTTCTCACTTATAATTTTATTTTTTTGTTTATCGTGTGATATTTTAAGTAGGTTGGGGTGGTGCATTGCTGCCCCCAGCTCTCCGGCATGGTCTAGTGGCTAGGATACCTGGCTCTCACCCAGGAGGCCCGGGTTCAATTCCCGGTGTCGGAAGTCCTTTTTGATTTTTCTCACTTATAATTTTATTTTTTTGTTTATCGTGTGATATTTTAAGTAGGTTGGGGTGGTGCATTGCTGCCCCCAGCTCTCCGGCATGGTCTAGTGGCTAGGATACCTGGCTCTCACCCAGGAGGCCCGGGTTTGATTCCCGGTGTCGGAAGTCCTTTTTGATTTTTCTCACTTATAATTTTTATTTTTTTGTTTATCGTGTGATATTTTGAGTAGGTTGGGGTGGTGCATTGCTGCCCCGAGCTCTCCGGCATGGTCTAGTGGCTAGGATACCTGGCTCTCACCCAGGAGGCCCGGGTTCGATTCCCGGTGTCGAAAGTCCTTTTTGATTTTTCTCACTTATAATTTTTATTTTTTTGTTTATCGTGTGATATTTTAAGTAGGTTGGGGTGGTGCATTGCTGCCCCCAGCTCTCCGGCATGGTCTAGTGGCTAGGATACCTGGCTCTCACCCAGGAGGCCCGGGTTCGATTCCCGGTGTCGGAAGTCCTTTTTAATTTTTCTCACTTATACTTTTTATTTTTTTTGTTTATCGTGTGATATTTTAAGTAGGTTGGGGTGGGGCATTGCTGCCCCCAGCTCTCGGGCATGGTCTAGTGGCTAGGATACCTGGCTCTCACCCAGGAGGCCCGGGTTCGATTCCCGGTGTCCGAAGTCCTTTTTGATTTTTCTCACTTATAATTTTTATTTTTTTTGTTTATCGTGTGATATTTTAAGTAGGTTGGGGTGGTGCATTGCTGCCCCCAGCTCTCCGGCATGGTCTAGTGGCTAGGATACCTGGCTCTCACCCAGGAGGCCCGGGTTTGATTCCCGGTGTCGGAAGTCCTTTTTGATTTTTCTCACTTATAATTTTTATTTTTTTGTTTATCGTGTGATATTTTAAATAGGTTGGGGTGGTGCATTGCTGCCCCCAGCTCTCCGGCATGGTCTAGCGGCTAGGATACCTGGCTCTCACCCAGGAGGCCCGGGTTCGATTCCCGGTGTCGGAAGTCCTTTTTGATTTTTCTCACTTATAATTTTTATTTTTTGTTTATCGTGTGATATTTTAAATAGGTTGAGGTGGTGCATTGCTGCCCCCAGCTCTCCGGCATGGTCTAGTGGCTAGGATACCTGGCTCTCACTCAGGAGGCCCGGGTTCGATTCCCGGTGTCGGAAGTCCTTTTTAATTTTTCTCACTTATAATTTTTATTTTTTTGTTTATCGTGTGATATTTTAAGTAGGTTGGGGTGGTGCATTGCTGCCCCCAGCTCTCCGGCATGGTCTAGTGGCTAGGATACCTGGCTCTCACCCAGGAGGCCCGGGTTTGATTCCCGGTGTCGGAAGTCCTTTTTGATTTTTCTCACTTATAATTTTTATTTTTTTGTTTATCGTGTGATATTTTAAGTAGGTTGGGGTGGTGCATTGCTGCCCCCAGCTCTCCGGCATGGTCTAGTGGCTAGGATACCTGGCTCTCACCCAGGAGGCCCGGGTTCAATTCCCGGTGTCGGAAGTCCTTTTTGATTTTTCTCACTTATAATTTTATTTTTTTGTTTATCGTGTGATATTTTAAGTAGGTTGGGGTGGTGCATTGCTGCCCCCAGCTCTCCGGCATGGTCTAGTGGCTAGGATACCTGGCTCTCACCCAGGAGGCCCGGGTTCAATTCCCGGTGTCGGAAGTCCTTTTTGATTTTTCTCACTTATAATTTTATTTTTTTGTTTATCGTGTGATATTTTAAGTAGGTTGGGGTGGTGCATTGCTGCCCCCAGCTCTCCGGCATGGTCTAGTGGCTAGGATACCTGGCTCTCACCCAGGAGGCCCGGGTTCAATTCCCGGTGTCGGAAGTCCTTTTTGATTTTTCTCACTTATAATTTTATTTTTTTGTTTATCGTGTGATATTTTAAGTAGGTTGGGGTGGTGCATTGCTGCCCCCAGCTCTCCGGCATGGTCTAGTGGCTAGGATACCTGGCTCTCACCCAGGAGGCCCGGGTTCGATTCCCGGTGTCGAAAGTCCTTTTTGATTTTTCTCACTTATAATTTTATTTTTTTGTTTATCGTGTGATATTTTAAGTAGGTTGGGGTGGTGCATTGCTGCCCCGAGCTCTCCGGCATGGTCTAGTGGCTAGGATACCTGGCTCTCACCCAGGAGGCCCGGGTTCGATTCCCGGTGTCGGAAGTCCTTTTTAATTTTTCTCACTTATACTTTTTATTTTTTTTGTTTATCGTGTGATATTTTAAGTAGGTTGGGGTGGGGCATTGCTGCCCCCAGCTCTCGGGCATGGTCTAGTGGCTAGGATACCTGGCTCTCACCCAGGAGGCCCGGGTTCGATTCCCGGTGTCCGAAGTCCTTTTTGATTTTTCTCACTTATAATTTTTATTTTTTTTTGTTTATCGTGTGATATTTTAAGTAGGTTGGGGTGGTGCATTGCTGCCCCCAGCTCTCCGGCATGGTCTAGTGGCTAGGATACCTGGCTCTCACCCAGGAGGCCCGGGTTTGATTCCCGGTGTCGGAAGTCCTTTTTGATTTTTCTCACTTATAATTTTTATTTTTTTTGTTTATCGTGTGATATTTTAAATAGGTTGGGGTGGTGCATTGCTGCCCCCAGCTCTCCGGCATGGTCTAGCGGCTAGGATACCTGGCTCTCACCCAGGAGGCCCGGGTTCGATTCCCGGTGTCGGAAGTCCTTTTTGATTTTTCTCACTTATAATTTTTATTTTTTGTTTATCGTGTGATATTTTAAATAGGTTGAGGTGGTGCATTGCTGCCCCCAGCTCTCCGGCATGGTCTAGTGGCTAGGATACCTGGCTCTCACCCAGGAGGCCCGGGTTCGATTCCCGGTGTCGGAAGTCCTTTTTGATTTTTCTCACTTATAATTTTTATTTTTTGTTTATCGTGTGATATTTTAAATAGGTTGGGGTGGTGCATTGCTGCCCCCAGCTCTCCGGCATGGTCTAGTGGCTAGGATACCTGGATCTCACCCAGGAGGCCTGGGTTCGATTCCCGGTGTCGGAAGTCCTTTTTGATTTTTCTCACTTATAATTTTTATTTTTTGTTTATCGATTGATATTTTAAATAGGTTGAGGTGGTGCATTGCTGCCCCCAGCTCTCCGGCATGGTCTAGTGGCTAGGATACCTGGCTCTCACCCAGGAGGCCCGGGTTCGATTCCCGGTGTCGGAAGTCCTTTTTGATTTTTCTCACTTATAATTTTTATTTTTTTGTTTATCGTGTGATATTTTAAGTAGGTTGGGGTGGTGCGCTGCTGCCCCCCAACTCTCCGGCATGGTCTAGTGGCTAGGATACATGGCTCTCACCCAGGAGGCCCGGTTCGATTCCCGGTGTCGGAAGTCCTTTTTGATTTTTCTCACTTATAATTTTATTTTTTTTGTTTATCGTGTGATATTTTAAGTAGGTTGGGGTGGTGCATTGCTGCCCCCAGCTCTCCGGCATGGTCTAGTGGCTAGGATACCTGGCTCTCACCCAGGAGGCCCGGGTTTGATTCCCGGTGTCGGAAGTCCATTTTGATTTTTCTCACTTATAATTTTTATTTTTTTGTTTATCGTGTGATATTTTGAGTAGGTTGGGGTGGTGCATTGCTGCCCCGAGCTCTCCGGCATGGTCTAGTGGCTAGGATACCTGGCTCTCACCCAGGAGGCCCGGGTTCGATTCCCGGTGTCGAAAGTCCTTTTTGATTTTTCTCACTTATAAT
Source organism: Rhipicephalus microplus (assembly GCF_043290135.1). Classification (NCBI taxonomy): domain Eukaryota; kingdom Metazoa; phylum Arthropoda; class Arachnida; order Ixodida; family Ixodidae; genus Rhipicephalus; species Rhipicephalus microplus. The sequence continues at coordinate 134,414,759 of NC_134702.1, read as the reverse complement.
TTTTATTTTTTGTTTATCGTGTGATATTTTAAATAGGTTGAGCTGTGCATTGCTGCCCCCAGCTCTCCGGCATGGTCTAGTGGCTAGGATACCTGGCTCTCACCCAGGAGGCCCGGGTTCGATTCCCGGTGTCGAAAGTCCTTTTTGATTTTTCTCACTTATAATTTTTATTTTTTGTTTATCGTGTGATATTTTAAATAGGTTGAGGTGTGCATTGCTGCCCCCAGCTCTCCGCATGGTCTAGTGGCTAGGATACCTGGCTCTGACCCAGGAGGCCCGGGTTCGATTCCCGGTGTCGGAAGTCCTTTTTGATTTTTCTCACTTATAATTTTTATTTTTTTTGTTTCTCGTGTGATACTTTAAATAGGATGGGGTGGTGCATTGCTGCCCCCAGCTCTACGGCATGGTCTGAACTTCAAGCAGGTCGTTAAATTGAAGGCTTTGGAACGCTGGAGCGCTATAAGCAGAGAAAAAGGAGCAGAAGAAAAGCTCATGTGCAGAAACCTGGAAAAATTGCTCCTCGAAGAATGTAGAATGCCCGGCATGTTTCTTGAAAATATTCGCGCATTGAAAAGTAAAATTGAGCGGCTCGATGTCGAAAGATACCGCGGTGCTACGGTTCGGGCAAGAGCCGAGCGACTGATAATGGCAGAAGCACCGTCAAAAAGGGCGTTGGGCTCAGAAAAGTTGCATGCGCGACGTAATCAGATAACAGAAATCGAACACGAGGGTGAAGTCAGCGATGTCGCAGATGTTATCGAGCATGCTTTCTTTGAGCACTTCAATGGTTTATTCGCCGCCAGCTCAGTTGATGTCGATCGCTTTAAAAAAGATTTTTTGCCGCTGATGGCAAAGCTTGACAACAATACAAAAGAAATATTGGAGGAACCCATTTCGAAAGAGGAAGTTAACAGTGCTATTGAAAGAATGCGTCCGGGGAAATCGCCTGGCCCTGATGGTCTGACTTCCGCCTTTTATAAGTGTTCCAAGTTAGAAATAACACCAGTCTTAGGCGACGTTTATAATGAGGAGTTCGAGCTGAAAATATTACCCCCGTCCTTTTCATCATCTCACACTGTTCTCATGCCAAAATCGGAAGACCCCGTTGCACTGTGCAGAATAAATTCTTACCGCCCAATCTGCCTCACTAATGGAGATTACAAGATATTCATGAAAATCCTAGCTAAAAAGTTGCAAACAGTCATTACGGAGCTCGTGGGGCCGCATCAGACGTGTGGCATTAAAGGTCGAACTATCCTAACTAACATACACGCAGCCCGAAGCATCCTCGAATGTTGCGACGCTATTGGCGCGCGAGTCGCAATGCTGCAAATCGACCTCGAGAAGGCTTTTGACAGGGTGCCTCGTGAAATTCTGCTGTGCCTCCTAGATTATGTGAATTTAGGGAAAATAATCAAAGAGGAGGTTGCCATGGCGTACCGAGACTGCTCAACGCGGCTAATCGTTAACAAGGTGGTGGGGAAGCGCATTCCAGTCAAGCGTTCGGTCCGTCAGAGTTGTCCTCTCTCACCACTATTGTTTTGTTTGTACATAGAGTCTTTTTGTTTGTCTGTCATAGAGAATGACTGTGTCCGTCGGTTTAAGCTGCACGAGGTTGAAGTCCGGCTGTTGGCTTATGCGGACGATATTTCCATTTTTTGCGCGGACTCTGACAGCATTGCAGATGCTGTCAAATGCATTACTAACATCTGTGCTGCAAGTGGCAGCGCTGTAAACAGGTGAAAATGCCTTGGCTTTTGGCACGGTGACTGGGCTGAAACCCTAGACAGTTTTGCCAGCATAAGGTTCGTTACGACATCGGTGAAATACTTGGGTGCCCCTCTCGAATGCTACAAAGACAGCAACTCGTACTGGAGGAGCAAAGTGGACAACCTGCGGGAAAGAGTGAAAGCGTGGAATGGCTGCAATTGGTCTATGTTTTCTAAAGCCACAATTTGCAACATATTCTTAGTGAGTAAAATTTGGTATATCTTACAAGTCTTACATTGTTCAAGGGTAAACATCCAAAAATTTCACCGTGTGTTTGCTGTCTTTGTGTGGGAATCGTCTTGGGAAAGATCGAGTCGGACCAATTTATTTCTTCGAGTGCGAAATGGAGGACTGGGCTTGTCGCATTTGTTTTTAAGACAGGTAGTCAATGGATTTTGTTTCTTTAGAGACGTCGACAACCCATTCCTTCGCACTGTCTGTCAACTTCGCCTTGGGCAACACTTGCCTAACATGGTTGTATCAACCTGCAGCGTACCTGGTGGTGTTTATGGCTTTCTCCGCGAAGTTGTACTTTCTTGTAGGTTTCTGTCAGTGCAGTTTTCACTTGAATACTTGAGTCAAGTCCGACGAAGAAAGTTGTACAAGGACCTATGTGATGTGTTTTTACCAGTGCCTTTGTATCGGTCCCTTTACAATGTATGCCATGGCCACACTGTACTAAAGCGCGTCAAGGCGATGAAAATATCGCCAGGTTCTAAGAATTTCTTTTTTAAATTACATACCGGTACGCTGACCGTCAAAACCTGGATGGCTGCAAAGGGGTTCTACGTTCCTTGGGGCACGCATTGCATAATATGCAGAAAGGAGGAGACAATTGAGCATGTATTCATTGGCTGCTGGGATGCTATCTTTCTTTGGGACGTGCTCCAGTGCACGATCAAAAAAGACTTCCCCATAAATGCATATGGCATCCGCTATTTGCAAATACAAAGTGACGATGGTACCCCATATGATATGATAATGCTTATGGATCTTCATAGCATTTGGAAATCCAGGATGGCAGCCATGCACTTTGATGTAGATGCACGAGCACCCACCCAGTACTTCAAAGAGTATATAAGAAATTTTGTGGATGAACAAAAGTTGCAGGAATTCCCCCCCAGAATGGTTGCCGCGCGTCGAATTACTATCGACGATAAAAACATTTTAACTGATGCGTGGCCACATCGTTTGAGCCATGGTTTTTACAATATTTTGGATTGTGTTGTGTTATTATCAGTTAATATGTGTATTGTTTATGTGAGCCGAAAACAGGCAATAAAGAAAAAGAAAAGAACGGCATGGTCTAGTGGCTAGGATACCTTGCTCTCACCCAGGAGGCCCGGCTTCGATTCCCGGTGTCGGAAGTCCTTTTTGATTTTTCTCACTTATAATTTTTATTTTTTGTTTCTCGTGTGATATTTTGAATAGGTTGGGGTGGTGCATTGCTGCCCCCAACACTCCGGCATGGTCTAGTGGCTAGGATACCTGGCTCTCACCCAGGAGGCCCGGGTTCGATTCCCGGTGTCGGAAGTCCTTTTTGATTTTTCTCACTTATAATTTTTATTTTTTGTTTATCGTGTGATATTTTAAGTAGGTTGGGGTGGTTCATTGCTGCCCCCAGCTCTCCGGCATGGTCTTGTGGCTAGGATACCTGGCTCTCACCCTGGAGGCCCGGGTTCGATTCCCGGTGTCGGAAGTCCTTTTTGATATTTCTCACTTATAATTTTTGTTTTTTTGTTTATCGTGTGATATTTTAAATAGGTTGAGGTGGTGCATTGCTGCCCCCAGCTCTCCGGCATGGTCTAGTGGCTAGGATACCTGGCTCTCACCCAGGAGGCCCGGGTTCGATTCCCGGTGTCGGAAGTCTTTTTTTATTTTTCTCACCCATATTTTTATTTTTTTGTTTCTCGTGTGATATTTTGAATAGGTTGGGGTGGTGCATTGCTGCCCCCAACTCTCCGGCATGGTCTAGTGGCTAGGATACATGGCTCTCACCCAGGAGGCCCGGGTTCGATTCCCGGTGTCGGAAGTCTTTTTTGATTTTTCTCACTTATATTTTTATTTTTTTGTTTCTCGTGTGATATTTTGAATAGGTTGGGCTGGTGCATTGCTGCCCCACACTCTCCGGCATGGTCTAGTGGCTAGGATACCTGGCTCTCACCCAGGAGGCCCGGGTTCGATTCCCGGTGTCGGAAGTCCTTTTTGATTTTTCTCACTTATAATTTTTATTTTTTGTTTATCGTGTGATATTTTAAGTAGGTTGGGGTGGTTCATTGCTGCCCCCAGCTCTCCGGCATGGTCTTGTGGCTAGGATACCTGGCTCTCACCCTGGAGGCCCGGGTTCGATTCCCGGTGTCGGAAGTCCTTTTTGATATTTCTCACTTATAATTTTTATTTGTTTGTTTCTCGTGTGATATTTTGAATAGGTTGGGGTGGTGCATTGCTGCCCCACACTCTCCGGCATGGTCTAGTGGCTAGGATACCTGGCTTTCACCCAGGAGGCCCGGGTTCGATTCCCGGTGTCGGAAGTCCTTTTTGATTTTTCTCACTTATAATTTTTGTTTTTTTGTTTCTCGTGTGATATTTTGAATAGGTTGGGGTGGTGCATTGCTGCCCCCAGCTCTCCGGCATGGTCTTGTGGCTAGGATACCTGGCTCTCACCCAGGAGGCCCGGGTTCGATTCCCGGTGTCGGAAGTCCTTTTTGATTTTTCTCACTTATAATTTTTATTTGTTTGTTTCTCGTGTGATATTTTGAATAGGTTGGGGTGGTGCATTGCTGCCCCACACTCTCCGGCATGGTCTAGTGGCTAGGATACTTGGGTCTCACCCGGGAGGCCCGGGTTCGATTCCCGGTGTCGGAAGTCCTTTTTGATTTTTCTCACTTATAATTTTTATTTTTTTTTTCTCGTGTGATATTTTGAATAGGTTGGGGTGGTGCATTGCTGCCCCCAACACTCCGGCATGGTCTAGTGGCTAGGATACCTGGCTCTCACCCAGGAGGCCCGGGTTCGATTCCCGGTGTCGGAAGTCTTTTTTGATTTTTCTCACCCATATTTTTATTTTTTTGTTTCTCGTGTGATATTTTGAATAGGTTGGGGTGGTGCATTGCTGCCCCACACTCTCCGGCATGGTCTAGTGGCTTGGATACATGGCTCTCACCCAGGAGGCCCGGGTTCGATTCCCGGTGTCGGAAGTCTTTTTTGATTTTTCTCACTTATATTTTTATTTTTTTGTTTCTCGTGTGATATTTTGAATAGGTTGGGGTGGTGCATTGCTGCCCCACACTCTCCGGCATGGTCTAGTCTACAGAAAGCTTTTGACCGTGTCTCCCATGAAGTATTGTTCAGTGTGTTGGAGCATGTGGGAGTTGGTGACGTAATTTTTGATGGTTTGAAGATGGCATATTCACAGTGTGTAACGCAGTTGATAGTCAATAAGCAGCTCAGTGAAGAAATTGAAATACTAAGTTCTATCAGACAGGGATGCCCGGCCTCAGCATTGTTATTCGCCATCTACCTAGAACCCTTTTGCTTATCAATCATTCAAAACTCAAGTGTGCAAGGCTTTCGGTTACAGAACACGGAGATAAAATTACTCGCATATGCTGACGATGTGGCAGTACTCTGCCAAGATAGACAAAGTATATGTGAAGTCGTTTACATGGCAAATAAATTTTGTGACATGATGGGCAGTGTAATTAACTGGCATAAAACAACTGCCTTTTGGTACGGCAACTGGGATGTGAGGCCTGAGGTATACCTTAACGTAAAATGGGAAAGCAAACCCCTAAAGTACCTCGGTGTACCCTTGGACAGCTATCGCGACAACGCGGATTACTGGAAAGGTGAAGCAGAAACCCTCAGGCAAAAAACAAATGCCTGGGGTGGTCGGGATCTGTCTATATTCGCACGTGCAACTGTGTGCAACATGTTTTTGATATCAAAAATCTGGTATGTCATGCAAGTTATCTGTATGTCACGCGTCAATGTACAGAAGTTTCACAGGATTTTTGCTGTGTTTGTGTGGAAATCACCGTGGGAACGTACAAGCCGGTCTAATTTATTCCAGTCCGTTAGTAATGGCGGACTCGGTTTATGTCATTTATTTATTAGACAAGTTGTCTCTCGGTTTATTTTCCTTCGCGATCAAAGAAACAAATTTCTGCAAACAGTGATAAAAGTAAGGCTGTCATCACGAATCCCAGATTTTGTTGTGTCTACAGACAGTGGTATGTGCCGATATGTGTCTGGTTTTTTGAGAGAAGTTATACAGTCTTTTGAGTTTTTGAAAGTGCGTTTTTCGCTGGAATATCTTGCCACTGTTAGGCGATAAAAACTGTACAGAGATCTCCGTGATGTCTTGTTACCAACACCTTTGTACAGATCTATGTTCAATGGAGGACCCGGACAGGATGTTTTGAAAAGGGTCAAAAAGATGAAAGTAAAAGCAGGGGCAAAAACTTTCTTTTTTAAATTGCATTCCGGGACTCTCCCCGTAAAGCAGTGGCTAGCGGACAAGGGAATCGATGTACCATGGACAACCAATTGTTTACTTTGTAAAACACCTGAGACAATAGACCATGTGTTTATTCATTGCTGGGACGCTGTCTTTCATTGGGACATCCTTCAAAGAACATTGAAAAAAGATCTCCCCATTACAAGCCATGGCATTCGTTTTCTCTGTGTGGATGAGGACGACGGCATACCATACGACATGGTTATGTTAATTAGCCTTCACAGCATCTGGCAGACCACTATGGCTTACCGACATCTTGACCAGAACATACGTCCTGTCCGGGAGAACTTCATTGCAAATATGCGGTATATCACTGAGGTGTATAAACAAGAAGAAGAACCTCCCAGCTGGCTGACAATGTTAGAGGAATTGTGCAACCTGAAAAAATTTTAATGTGAGCACTTCGGATCAAATATTGGTCCAAGTGTATTTTATCATTCATGTTTATGTGTGAACACCTGTACAGAAAAACAGGTAATAAAGAAAAAAAAAAAATCCGGCATGGTCTAGTGGCTAGGATACCTGGCTCTCACCCAGGAGGCCCGGGTTCGATTCCCGGTGTCGGAAGTCCTTTTTGATTTTTCTCACTTATAATTTTTATTTTTTTGTTTCTCGTGTGATATTTTGAATAGGTTGGGCTGGTGCATTGCTGCCCCACACTCTCCGGCATGGTCTAGTGGCTAGGATACTTGGGTCTCACCCAGGTGGCCCGGGTTCGATTCCCGGTGCCGGAAATCCTCTTTGATTTTTCTCACTTATAATTTTTATTTTTTGTTTCTCGTGTGATATTTTGAATAGGTTGGGGTGGTGCATTGCTGCCCCCAACACTCCGGCATGGTCTAGTGGCTAGGATACCTCGCTCTCACCCAGGAGGCCTGGGTTCGATTCCCGGTGTCGGAAGTCTTTTTTGATTTTTCTCACTTATATTTTTATTTTTTTGTTTCTCGTGTGATATTTTGAATAGGTTGGGCTGGTGCATTGCTGCCCCACACTCTCCGGCATGGTCTAGTGGCTAGGATACCTGGCTCTAACCCAGGAGGCCCGGGTTCGATTCCCGGTGTCGGAAGTCCTTTTTGACTTTTCTCACTTATAATTTTTATTTTTTTGTTTCTCGTGTGATATTTTGAATAGGTTGGGCTGGTGCATTGCTGCCCCACACTCTCCGGCATGGTCTAGTGGCTAGGATACTTGGGTCTCACCCAGGAGGCCCGGGTTCGATTCCCGGTGTCGGAAATCCTCTTTGATTTTTCTCACTTATAATTTCTATTTTTTGTTTCTCGTGTGATATTTTGAATAGGTTGGGGTGGTGCATTGCTGCCCCCAACACTCCGGCATGGTCTAGTGGCTAGGATACCTGGCTCTCACCCAGGAGGCCCGGGTTCGATTCCCGGTGTCGGAAGTCTTTTTTGATTTTTTCACTTATATTTTTATTTTTTTTGTTTCTCGTGTGATATTTTGAATAGGTTGGGGTGGTGCATTGCTGCCCCCAACTCTCCGGCATGGTCTAGTGGCTAGGATACATGGCTCTCACCCAGGAGGCCCGGGTTCGATTCCCGGTGTCGGAAGTCCTTTTTGATTTTTAATTTTTATTTTTTTGTTTCTCGTGTGATATTTTGAATTGGTTGGGGTGGTGCATTGCTCCCCCCAACTCTTCGGCATGGTCTAGTGGCTAGGATACCTGGCTCTCACCCAGGAGGCCAGGGTTCGATTCCTAGTGTCGGAAGTGCTTTTTTCAATTTTCTCGCTTATAATTTTTATATTTTGTTTTTTGTGTGATATTTTAAATAAGTTGGGGCGGTGCAGTGCTGCTCCCAGTTATCCGGCATGGTCTAGCACGTTTAGACAGAGCGTACATACCACTGGACCTTATTATGTGCTGTGATGAATATGCTGTTACACCAGTGTCTTTCAGCGACCACTGTATGATTAGTTTCACACTTGGCGCTAAAGACAGGACTCCGAAATTTAACTATCCCGGCTGCGGCGGCTGAATTTCCGATGGAGGCGGAACTGTTGTAGGCCCGTGTGCTCAGATTTGGGTGCACGTTAAAGAACCCCAGGTGGTCGAAATTTCCGGAGCCCTCCACTACGGCGTCTCTCATAATCATATGGTGGTTTTGGGGCGTTAAACCCCACATATCTATCTATCTATCCGAAATTTAACTGGCACTTGTGGAAACTAAACAGCCATATCTTGAAAGATTAATCTTATGGTAAAGATGTAACCGAAGCCCTCACGAAACTCTACGGTAATCAAAAAGATGACTGGGAAAGTTGGAATTTTTCAAACAAGAGGTTAAAATGAATGCGATAGATTGACCTACAAAAAATAAATTCGAGAAGAAACAGGCGGAAAGGAACCTGCGAAGGCAATTACAAGTGCTCTTGCAGGAAGAAACTGTGAAACCCCGCTCCTTTACCAATGAAATAACAGATACTAAAACAAACTGGAGATTTGAGATAAAGAGAAGAACAAAGGCGCTATAACAAGAGCTAGAAGTGAAAAACTTTGGATAGGTGAGACACCCACAAAACGAGCCTTGGGTGATGAAAAAAAATACGCACAAAGAAATGAAATCAGAGAAATAGTACGCAATGACAGACTGACGAATGAAAAAGGTCAGATAATGGAGGCGTTTGTGGACCATTACCGCAATCTGGTCGGAAAACGAGTACTGATGGCCACGGGTTTTAGTGATGTCTTTCTTGATACGATGCCCAAGCTTGAAGCCGATACACGAGAAATATTAGGGGCTCCTATCAGCGTACAGGAAATAAAAAAAAAAGCTATTGATGGCCTAACTACAGGCAAGACGCCCGGCCCAGATGGAATCGGGGCGGAGTTTTATAAAGTTTATAAAGGAGACGTGGCAGTTGCGCTATACGAAGTTATAGTAGAACCATACAAAAAGAAAAAACTGCCACGCTATTTCACGCAGGCGCATACTGCCTTGATTCTGAAGACAGATGATACCAGCAAACTTCAATCATAGGTCATAGCGACCTATCAGTCTTTTTTACACTGATTATAAAATATTCATGAAGGTTTTAGCCAGGAGAATTCAGAACACCATTGAAAAGATTGTAGGGACACACCAGACATGCGGCATAAAGGGTCGCAGCATCACAACGAACACACATATAGTAAGAAGTGTACTAGAGATTTGTGACGCCTTTGAAGAACGAATAGCAATCATGCAGATAGATTTACAGAAAGCTTTTGACCGTGTCTCCCATGAAGTATTGTTCAGTGTGTTGAAGCATGTGGGAGTTAGTGACGTAATTTTTGATGGTTTGAAGATGGCATATTCACAGTGTGTAACGCAGTTGATAGTGAATAAGCAGCTCAGGGAAGAATTTGAAATACTAAGTTCTATCAGACAGGGATGCCCGGTCTCAGCAGTGTTATTCGTCATCTACCTAGAACCATTTTGCTTATCAATCCTTCAAAACTCAAGTGTGCAAGGCTTTCGGTTACAGAACACGGAGATAAAATTACTCGCATATGCTGACGATGTGGCAGTACTCTGCCAAGATAGACAAAGTTTGGCGGCAGTGCGCATCGACTTCACATCGCTTGATACTGTATATTTTTCCATGCATCCTGTTTGAAGTGTGTACAGCGAAACAGCCCTTAGAAGCGGAAAAAGAATCGGATCCGTCGGTTGCCGGCCACATCAGCTGTTGGTGGTGAAAGCAAGGCATACTACTCCTGCGCATGTCACGTGGCTTCTTGACCCTGCACATATAAACCGAACATCCATCGGGTGATCTTCAGTTTGGCGGCAGTGCGCATCGACTTCACATCGCTTGATACTGTATATTTTTCCATGCAGGTGAACGTTGTTCCACTTGCGATAGAATTATAAGCGTTTTAACTTTTTGCACTGTTGCCAAACTATTGTGTTTCGTGTTTCTTGACATGACGAAGGATATCAACAAAGCGCTTGAGGATTTTAAGAGAGAAATTCGGGCCGAGCTCCGTGGTTTCAAACAGAGCGTGTATCACTGTAGTGATACACTGTAGTGATAATATCAATTTGCTCTCGCAAGAACTTAAGGCTTTGTGCGAGGAACTAGTAATAACACGGAAAGCTAACGAGAAACTAGTGACAGAAAATCGACAGCTACAAATAAAAGTGGAAGAGCTTGAGCAATATACCCGTGCTAACAACCTTGAAATTAAAGGTGCGCCAAATGAAGGAGAGCCATTTGAGATTGTGAAAAAATTGTGTGCTGCAGTCCAGAAACCGGTCACGAAATCTAATATTGACACCTGTCATAGGATGCGCATATCTAAAAAAGGAACTAGGAGCATTGTTGTACGTTTTGTGCGACGCTACAAGCGGAATGCTGTTCTCATGAAAGCTAGCAAAGTGAGGCCCTCGGCTAGAGAAATTGGTCTCAAGATCACAGCACCAATCTTTGTAGATGAAAACTTAACCGGTCAAGGTAAACAGTTGCTTGGTGCTGCAGTGGCAAAGAAACGGGAAGTTGGTTGGCGATTCGTCTGGACGGAAGGAGGGAAAATCTTCGCGCGAAAATCGGAGACATCGGAGAGACTCGGAATCTGTTGTCGGGAAGATATAGATAAGATGCATTAGTGAATGAACTCTGAGTACTTGGGCTGTTTTTAATTACCCCAGGATGGCCAATGTTTCAGATTGTCAATATTATGACCAAGATATTCTCTTGTGCATCTTCAAAGTGTTGTCTGAACAGCTTGCTGCATTTCATCTAAATTCTCGCAGCATTAGAAACAAAACGGATGGCATCAGCCTGTTCCTCAACCGTTTTGAGAGTAAATTTCTTGTTTTGTGTTTTACGGAATCTTGGCGGACTCCGAAAGATAGCCCACCACAGTTCGCGAGTTATGTTCATAATGACATTGTTCGTTCTTCGAATCGGGGTGGTGGGATCAGTATGTATGTTAAAGATACCCTCATTCATGACGTTATCGACGACTTGACCTGTATCACGCCTCATATAGAGTGTCTTACAATGTGTGTGCAAAATGTAATAGTTGCAGCTGTTTACCGACCTCCCACTAGGTATAAGTCTGAATTTTTTTATTTTTATAGAAAAGCTTCTGCGCAAACTCCATGTGATGCGTAGTCCATTCCTTATCATGGTGATGTAAACGTTGACATGCTCAGTGGGGATGCATCATGTGAGCAGCTAAAAGCTATTCTAGACTCGTTTTCCTGTTACAATGTCATCACACAGCCTACACGTCTTACCACCCAAAAGGCCACTTTGCTCGATGTAAATATCACAGACGCCCCCAGTCAAACTTGCACCAGTGGTATATTATCACTTGATGTAAGCGATCACCTGCCTATCTTCACATTTTTGCCGCTTGATAGTGACAGGCGCGACTCAAGCGAAAAGCCGTGTTATCGTAGAATGAACTTGGATCAGCTTAACGAATTTTATCATGCGCTGGAAACCACACAGCGGAACTTCGTTTACGCAGAAAAAGACCCTGATAAAGCATACAGTCTTTTCAATGAGGCACTTAAGGTTATCTATGACCGACATTTCCCACTTGTTCCGTTCCGCAGGAAGAAAAAAATTCGCAAGCCTTGGGTTAGTCGATGTTTGTACAAAAGAATAAAACATAAAAACAGAATGTATCATGCATTTGTACAGGCACGTGACGCTGCTCTTTTATCGAATTTAAAAGATACCGTAATAAGTTAAACGCCGATTTGAAAAAGGCTAGGACCTGCTACTATCAAACGCTTTTTGCTACTATACTTAATGAACCCAGAAAGCTGTGGAACGAAGTAAATAATTTATCAAACAACTTGAAAGTAAAACGTCGTATTAACATTGCAGCTTTTGCCCATGGCAAAACGGAATTGGAAGCACTCACAGAAATGAATGAATACTTTACGATTGTGGGTGAATTTCAAACAAATCTCAGTTCTGAAAGTTGTCATGTTACTACACATAAACGCAAAAGGTTGCTACACTCAATTAGTTTATTCCCTACAAGTCCACAAGAGGTAGAAAAATTAGTAGGAAACATTAAAAACAATGTTTAGGCAGGAATCGATGAGCTAAGTGCCTTACCCATTAAATACGTTGCGGCTCTTATATCTTTACCATTAACATATATTATTAACAGAATGCTTGAAACTGGAATCTTCCCCTCAGATCTGAAGCTTGCTCGCATATGCCCGATACATAAGGGAGGTGCTGTTGGTGATATAAGTAATTACAGACCCATTTCGGTGCTACCTGTGTTATCTAAAGTATTTGAAAATGTCATCAACACGCGTCTTGTTAATTTCATAAATAAGCACCAAATCATAAACGATGCACAATACGGTTTCCAGAAAAAGAAAAGCACTGAGCTAGCTCTGTTACATGTAAAGGATGAAATACTACATGACATTGAAAACAAACTCTCCAGTGTAGGTCTTTTCATTGATCTGAGAAAAGTGTTCGATTGCGTTAATCACGACATTCTGCTACTGAAACCTAATGACCATGGCATTCGCGGCATCGCCCTAGATCTTTTAAATTATCTTTCTTGCAGAAAGCAGTGTGTCAAAATTGTAAATGTCACCTCCCCTACAACCACGATAAAACAAGGAGTGCCCCAGGGGTTGATTCTGGAACCCTTGTTATTTATATTGTACGTTAATGACTTATTTAATATTCCTAACTCTCCCAAGTTAGTAAGGTACGCTGACATCACCAATTTCTTTTTTTCAGCGCACACACTTACTAAGCTTCAGAAAGTGATAAACGAATGTCTTGTTCAGTTGGATGGTTGGTTTCACGCTGATAAACTATCCCTAAATAAAAGGAAATCTAATTACGTCATCTTTAAGCCCGTTATTAAGCCCTGTGACACAGAGCTTACGCTAACGTATCAGGGCACCGTCTTAGAGCGCGTAAAATGTCAGAAATTTTTAGGCGTATGGTTTGAAGAAAGCATGTCCTGGAATACACACATCAAGAAACTCACTTCAGAGCTAAGCAGAGCCGTCGGTATAATATTTAAACTATCCCATTTAATTCCTTTACATCTAAAAAAGGCGATATATTACACGCATTTCTACTGCCGTTTATCTTATTTCACACTTGTTTGGGGTACCACAACAACTACTAATTACTACAAACTGGAAACAATGCAAAAGAAAGTGCTCACACTTTTCGAGAACTATTTTGGTGAGCCAAAAGACTTACCCACAAATCCTTTAATGTTAAGTATAATTTGCTTAAAGCAACCAAATTATACGATTATAAACTCCTCCTGCACATACAGAAACATGATCTAATAGACATGGCACATGCAACATCAAGACGTTATCCACTACGTAATACACAGATACCAATACCAAGAACACGTACGAACTATGGAAAGTCAGCCCTCACTTATCAGACACCTGCGCTAATAAATCGTGTATCTTCACAAATAAATTTTGATATCCCATTCCATAGATTTAAAAAACAAATAAGACTTTTCCTATTAAATGACTGTGCAGCCGTTACAGCATAACCTCATTAACTGTCACTGCACCACTGTTCTTGCTTTGCATTTTTTTATACGTTCGAACGTTTGCATTTTCAATATGTGCAGTTGTCCTAGTTATATGGGTGCATTTTAATTTCTTATGCATTTCCCTGTTACATTCATTTCGCTGTATCTGTGGATTTTTGTTGTACCTCCTTATATTCACTTTGCTATGTACCGATGCTATTATATCTTATCAAGTTGTATAAGTTGTATCATGTCGTGTTAGTTATACGTTTTTATTCGCTGCTGCCTGTACGGTCCCCCAGGTCCCTTCAAGCTGTTTTCCAACAGCTTTTTTGCCTGGGGAACCCCCAACTTTTTGTGTTGGAAATAAACCCAAACCCAATCAGGGTGGTTTGGATCGCAAATCTTAATCTAAAAAAATGTGAAGTCGTTTACATGCCAAATAAATTTTGTGACATGACGGGCAGTGTAATAACTGGCATAAAACAACTGCCTTTTGGTATACGGCAATTGGGATGTGAGGCCCGAGGTATACCTTAACGTAAAGTGGGAAAGCAAACACCTAAATTACCTCGGTGTACCCTTGGACAGCTATCGCGACAACGCGGATTACTGGAAAGGTGAAGCAGAAACCCTAAGGCAAAAAACAAATGCCTGGGGTGGTCGGGATCTGTCTATATTCGCACGTGCGACTGTATGCAGCATGTTTTTGATATCGAAAATCTGGTATGTCATGCAAGTTATGTGTATGTCACGCGTCAGTGTACAGAAGCTTTCCAGGATTTTTGCTGTGTTTGTGTGGAAATCGCCGTGGGAACGTACAAGCTGGTCTAATTTATTCCAGTCCGTTAGCAATGGCGGACTTGGTTTATGTCATTTATTTAATAGACAAAATGTCTCTCGGTTTATTTTCCTTCGCGATCAGAGAAACAAAATTTTGCAAACAGTGATAAAAGTAAGGCTGTCATCACGCATCCCAGATTTTGTTGTGTCTACAAACAGTGATATGTGCCGATATGTGACTGGTTTTTTGAGAGAAGTTAAACAGTCTTTTGAGTTTTTGAAAGTGCGCTTTTCGCTGGAATATCTTGCCACTGTTAAGTGAAAAAATCTGTACAGGGATCTCCGTTATGTCTTGTTCCCAACACCTTTGTACAGATCTATGTTCAATAGAGGACCCGGACAGGACGTTTTGTAAAGGGTCAAAAGGATGAAAGTAAAAGCAGGGGCAAAAACTTTCTTTTTTAAATTGCATTACGGGACTCTCCCCGTAAAGCAGTGGCTAGTGGACAAGGGAATATATGTACCATGGACAACCAATTGTTTACTTTGTAGAACACCTGAGACAATAGACCATGTGTTTATTCATTGCTGGGACGCTGTCTTTCATTGGGACATCCTTCAAAGAACATTGAAAAAAGATCTCTCCATTACAAGCCATGACATTCGTTTTCTCTGTGTGGATGAGGACGACGGCATACCATACGACATGGTTATGTTAATTAGCCTTCACAGCATCTGGCAGACAACAATGGCTTACAGACATCTTGACCAGAACATACGTCCTGTCCGGGACAACTTCGTTGCAAATATGCGGTATATCACCCAGGTGTATAAACAAGAAGAAGAACCTCCCAGCTGGCTAACAATGCTAGAGGAGTTGTGCAACCTGAAAAAATTTTAATGTGAGCACTTTGGATCAAATATTGGTCCAAGTGTATTTTATCATTCAGGTTTCTGTGTGAACACCTGTACAGAAAAACAGGTAATAAAGAAAAAAAATCCGGCATGGTCTAGTGGCTAGGATACCTGGCTCTCACCCAGGAGGCCCGGGTTCGATTCCCGGTGTCGGAAGTACTTTTTGATTTTTCTCACTTATAATTTTTATTTCTGTATCTCGTGTGATATAATAAATAAGTTGGGGTGGTGCATTGCTGCTCCCAGCTCTTCGGCATGGTCTAGTGATTCTTC
Organism: Rhipicephalus microplus; assembly: GCF_043290135.1. Classification (NCBI taxonomy): domain Eukaryota; kingdom Metazoa; phylum Arthropoda; class Arachnida; order Ixodida; family Ixodidae; genus Rhipicephalus; species Rhipicephalus microplus. The sequence continues at coordinate 134,399,001 of NC_134702.1, read as the reverse complement.
TTCTGGCAGCGCAGCGAACGGTCGCAGAATCATGTGCTCCAACGGAGCGGCGTTAGCGGCCCGTGCCGGCCGCGGAAACAGGTTTGATGGCACTGAAGATAAAGACAACGAGATCGTGCTGCCTACGTTGCCCACTGGCCGTGTTTTATTGAACAAGTTTTTGCACGGTGACGTGCGTGAACGTCCCTACAGGGTTGAGGACTTCATAGACGCCCTCGCGACGGTTGGTGTGCTACCCAACGTCGTCGTCTTAGGGGCATACTAGATAAATCACGTCTGGGCCGTCACTCTCACCAGCGGATAAGTGACCAAGAAACTGGCCGCGCTGAAAGAATAAAAGGTAAAGGGCCGCCGGTGCATATTTTTTGATCCCGAGGATCAATAAGTCCAGCTCCGCCTGCATTGAATGCTCTACGGCGTCCAGGATGAAGACATTAGGACAGCCTTCGCCGCGTTCGGCAACATCATTGAAGTCACGCGAGAACGTTGGCGTGTTCTAGTCATGAGGGAGAAGGGCTCGACCACGAGAAGCGTCTTCCTAAAGCTAAAACCGGGAACAAAGGTGGATGACATGCCCCACCAGGCGCGTGTCGCCGGCGAATTCGCCCTCGTTGTCGTTCCCGGGTGGGCGATGCAGTGTTTGCGTTGCCACGGCACGGGCCATGTACGTCGAGATTGCAGGGTGCCCCGGTGCTCGAAGTGCAGGCGTTAAGGACACGCGGACGCGGAATGCGTTCGCACTTACGCGTCGGCTACCGGGCTCCTTAGGGCAGACGAGCACGACGAGTTTATGGACGTCGTCGAGGCTGAAGAGGCTGCTCAGGGAACTGGCGAGACGACCGAACAGGAGGTATCACCAGCGTCGTCATCGCTTGCCGGCCGTGACTCTTCGAGTGTGGGGGTTCCGGGGGCCAGTCCAGCTCACAGTGAATTGTCCCGGACAAGGAAAAGACCGGCAGCAAAGCAAGCTCTACCTTTAGTTTAGGGAGGGGACACCAGGAAGGTTGCCTCTAGGAACACCCGTAAGAGCGTCGGGCGACTCCACTGCGACTCCCGAGGTGACGGGGGAGGCCACGGAGAGCTCAGCAGCCCACAAGGTCGATGAGCTTAGAAGTCTGAACGAGCAACAGCACGAGAAGAGCGGCGCACCTTCATCAACCAGCGTGGCCGCTCCGAAGTGGCCCCACCCCCAGGCGAGCGATGGTGGTGCTGAGACGACAGTGTCGGGTGCCGAGGAACCTCCCGCCAAAACTGCCCAAGGACGGCGACCTTCTCTTCGGCCACGCCCGAACCTGACCGCCGACAAGCGAGTCGGCAATGTGGAGAACGGGGGACAAGTACCCGCAGTTCCACCGGATGGCAATGCCAGCGATGGCGCCGTCTAACCTTGTGCTACACGCGAGAGGTAAGCGCCATGCTGCAGGTCTCTCTGCTTTTCGTTAAAATGACGCCTGTCTTTCCATTCAAAGTCGCTACCATTAATGTTAGGGGTCTGGCAGCGAAAAGGAAGCAAAGCCAGCTTTACAGACAAGTAACGGAAAAAGACATAGACATTCTGGCGGTGCAAGAAACGAAAGTTGACGGCGATGAAGAAACCGGCAGCATGGTGCAACGTTTCGCGTTTAGGTTTTTTATAGTTGTTAGCCACGCAGTGGGCACATCGGCTGGCTGCATACTTTTTGTTAAGAGGCTGTTGGGGCTTCAGGTGAATGCCCATTTTTCTTGTTCGGCTGGCCGATGTGCTTCGCTCGACTTTTCTCTGAACAACTCCAAGGGGCGGGTCGTGTGCGTGTACGCACCCAACAAGGTGGAAGAAAGGGCCTTCTTCTTTCACGGCCTGGAACAGCAGCTAAGTGAAGGAAAGCAGTTAATATTACTGGGTGATTTTAACTGTGTTCTCAGCAAATACGACAAGACGAGCACTCGAAGTTTCAGAGACAAGAGCATGGTTGTGTTGTCGCGGGTCGTCGAGAACTTGGACCTTGAGGACGTTGCCGAATGTGTTAAATGTAAAAGTGCCCTGAAGTACACGCGATTGTAGGGCTCATGCTATGCGAGACTCGATCGCATTTACGTAACGATCGACATACTTCCACACTGTTCCAGTTATGAAGAAGTACCGGTGTCATTTTCGGACCACTGCTTAGTCCAGTGCTCTGTTGGAACTGTTAAGCGAACCAATTCTTTCTCGTGGGACGCCTGGAAATTAAAGAGTAAACTAATCAAAGACGCAGAATTTAATTGTTATGTAACGGAGGCAATTAGTAATATAGACGCCAGCAAAAGCCTGCATATCTGGCAGCAGTGGGAAATCTGAAAAACAACTTTAAAATTGAAAGCCATTGACTGGGCCACGCGCATTCGCTTTGACGAGAAAAGAAAAGAGACAGAATTGAAAGCGCTTCTCCAGCAGTTAATAAAGCAAGAATGCCGAGCCCCCGGTAAATGGAATGAAGACATCAGAAAAATAAAGCAAAAGTTAGAACTGATGGACGAACAGCGTTATCGGGGTGCGCTCGTGAGAGCAAGGGCGGAAGATGCCACGGCAGGCGAAACACCGTCCAAACGCGCACTTGGACTGGAAAAATCGCGCGCCGAAAAGAACCAGATACGGGAGATAGAGTGGGGTGGTTCCGTAGCAACTGACACTGACGGTATCGCGACAGCCTTTACGGAACACTATCGTAAGGTGTTCGCGTTGCACGCGACCGACTGTGATACCTTCAAGGAAAAAGTTTTGCCTGTCTTACCCGTCTTGACGATGACAGAAGAAAGAATTTGGAAAGTAAAATAACAGTTGCCGAGGTAGAGGAAGCTATAAACAAATTAAATCCGGGAAAGTCACCAAGACCAGACGGCTTCACTGCTGCATTTTACAAAGAGTTTAAAGACGCAATCGGTCCTCTTTTGACAGTTATATTCAATGAAGCGTATATTCAACGAAGTTATATTCAACGAAGGAGCGGTGGTACGCGCATATGCAGAAAGACTGATGTAGCGAGGTTCCTACAAAACGTGCAGTGACAGATGAAAAGAGCTACACGACAAGAAACGAAATAAGGGCGATAGAATACAAAAATGAAGTCGCCACAGATAAATCAGAGATTGAGCACGTGTTTGTGGAATATTTTCAAGAGCTGTTGGGGGGTGTCAGATGGGACACAAGTACGTATAGTCGGCATTCCTTGTCACTTATGCGGAAGCTTGAAGATGACCTAAAAGCGAGATTAGAAGCACCCATATCGGTCAGAGAAATCGAAATTACGATTGAAAAAATGAAGAACGGTAAAACACCTGGTCCAGATGGACTAGGTGTAGCATTCTATAATAAATTTAATAATCTTGTGGCAGAAGCTTTGTGGCATGTGTTAGACGAGGCATACGAAAAGAAAGAGTTACCAATATCTTTTCGAAGAACACACATCGTGTTAATCCCGAAAACTGAAGATCATAGGAAACAGCTGTCCGTCACATCCTTCAGACCAATAACCCTAGCGAATGTTGACTACAAAATATCCATGGGTGTTTTGGCCAGGCGAATCCAAACCGTGAATAAAGAAATAGTCGGACGACATCAAACCTGTGGCATAAAAGGCAGAACAATTATGACGAACATTCATATTGCCCGAAATATGTTAGAATACTGCGATGAGTTTGACTGCAAAGTAGCTATGCTACAAATCGATCTCGAGAAGGCATTTGACCGCGTGAACCATGATGTACTTATCAGCATTCTTGACTATGTCAACATAAGGTCTGTGGTGTTGGAAGGGGTCCGAATGGCGTACACGGAATGCACTACGAGAATTGTAATAAACAAACAGCTTAGTGATAATATACAAGTCTTATCGAGCGTAAAACAAAGTTTCAAAGTTTCAAAGTTTATTTGCAGGAAAGAAAAAAAAATACAAAAACTTCCCTGCGGGAGGCAAAGACTAAAGGCTAAATAGCCTGACGAGGTCTTGACCTCCTGATACAGTCTGCATCAGTGCCATATTACACATATTCACACATCAGTAACATACATATACAAATAAGTGACATACATATACAAAACATACATATACATAAGTAACATACATATACAAAACAAGAATGTCATGCATCAGCACTGCTTTTTGCTATCTATTTAGAACCTCTATGCCCGAAAGTGCTACAGAATGATCAGGTGCGGGGGTTTCACTTGATGTCTGCAGAGGTCGAAATGCTTAGTTACGCCGACGATATTGGTGTGTTCTGCCAAGACAGGGAGAGTATCAAAGAAGCACTAAATGATGTGAAGTTCTTCTGTGGATTGCACCGATAGTAGAGTCAACTGCAGTAAATGTCTTGTAATATGGCACGAAAACTCGCAAAACACACAATCAACATTTGAAAGCGTTACATGGAAGGTTATACCTGACAAGTACTTAGGGGTACCTCTCCAACACTACAGGGACATGACAGAGTATTGCAAAGAAGAAACGGAGCAACTAAGAGACAAAACAAAAGAAAAGGGATGTGGGCGTGATTTTTCAGTGTTCACGAGGTCAACAGTAAGCAACATATTTCTTTTTTCACGACTATGGTATGATTTACAAGTGCTATTCATGTCGCGTGTGGCTGTGCACAAGCTATATACACAGAGTGATCGCAGTGTTTATCTGGGCGTCCACGTGGGAAAGGACAAGCCGAACAAATCTGTTCCGTTCTGGGAAAGGTGGGGGCTTGGTCTTGTACACTTATTCCTCGAGGTAGATAGTAGCTAGGTTTGTTTTTTACGAGATCAAGATTATCGTTTTTTGAGAACGTTGATACATGCGCGGCTGTCCCATTTTTTGCCTGATTTTATTGCAACCACAGTCAATGGGGTCACAAGAAGACCTGAGGGGTACATGAAAGAAGTGATTGCTGCTTTGGAAATATTGAGAGTGTGATTTTCGATGGAGTATATCTCTGGGGTTTCGCGAAAGAGACTGTACAGGGACCTTGTAGAAACCATGTTGCCAGAGCTTCTGTATAGAACATTGTACCCTAACGTGCCCGGGGTTAACTCCTTGAAGAGAGTGAAGAAGATGCCAATTAGGCCATCAATGAAGACATTCTTTTTCAAACTTCACAGCGGCACACTCCCTACAAATCCTTGGCTCCGAGAAAAAGGAACGTTCGTCCCCTCAGTGGATCGCATTATCTGCAGAAAACGTGAGACAGTTGACCACATATTTCTAGACTGTACTGATGCAGTCTTTCTCTGGGACATCCTTCAAAAGACTTTGAAGAAAGACCTGCCAGTTACACTTTATGGCATCCGTTTTCTGCCTGTCATAAACGGAGGCGGTGTGCCCTAAGATATGTTCATAGTATTGCTTCTTCACAGTGTGAGGCGAACAACGTACGTCAAGTCAGTCAAGCAATCTACAATGACGTAGGGGCCTGTGTACTGCGGTAAAAACTTCTGACATAAACTAGGTTTTCGTTGGGGGGTCTACAACCACACGAATTCACCTTTGCGGAATGAAATGGCGTCATGGCGTTGATCGTATCGTTGGTTGGAGCGATCTTGTGATGCCAGTGTTCGCCAGCGAGCAATTTGGCGGGCTTCTTCAGCCCGGCACAATGTTTCGGCCACGGACTCATCGGTATAGAGCTTAAATGGGAGGATTGTATCAATGGAGCTGCGTGGTGATCGAGCGTAGAGCAGGTAGAAGGGCGTGAAGTCCGTGGTCTCGTGCTTCGCTGTATTTTATGTATAAGTAAGAAATCGTAAGATCTCATCCCAGTTTTTGTGATTGGACGCGACGTACATTGCGAGCATGTTAGTAAGAGTTCGATTGGTACGTTCTACAAGACCATTTGTCTGGGGATAATATGGTGTCGAATGTCTGAACTGTGAAGTGCAGAGCGAAGCAATTCTTCCACAGCATCCGCGATGAATTGGCGACCACGGTCACTGATGATTACTTGAGGTCGACCATGGCGAAGAACAACGGAACGTAACAAAAAGGCAGTGACGCCATCAGCTGTAGAAGATGGCATCGCAGCGGTTTCGGCGTATCTGGTAAGGTGGTCGACGTACACTATTATCCAGCGGTTGTTGTTCGAAGATCGCGGAAACGGGCCCAGTAGTTCGATGCCCATTTGCTCGAGAGGCGTAGTAGGCGGTTCTACGGGATGAAGAAGGCCTTTCGGTGCACTGGTAGGTCGTTTGTAGCGCTGGCAATTCTCGCAGCTCGAGACGTATTGTTTCGTAAAATCTCGCATTCGGGGCCAGTAAAAACGCTGCTTCACTCGATGCAGGGTGTGTTACAAAGCAGTAACGAAGTCCTTGGGCCAGCTGCCCCCAAGCGTGCCTTCCCGTCATCTCGGGCATTCTTTTGTGGGGTGCGGGTTGTCACCTGCACCGGCTGTATTTGTCTCGGCTGTGCGCTTCGCCTGCGGGGCAGTGGCTACGGGCGGGCCCCTCTGGAATGTGCGGAAGGCCGGTTGTGTGCTACAGGAGCGACTGCCGTGAATTTCTCCAGCGTGGTCGCCTCCAGGTCCCCGCACCTGTGACACGTCCGTCTGCCACGTGCGTCTGCCACGTGCGTGAAAAGATACTTGTCTTGTGTTGTGCTCTCCATGAGTGGTTGGTTCCCCGAAGTGACATTCCACCCCTATCTTCGGAACTGCACGGCGAGGCAGCGCGAGCAGCCCGCCAGAAGGAAACAGGAGAGTGTCGCGAGAAGAGTCGTCGTTCGGACGTTACTGTCCAACATGTTGCAAATAAACGTCTTGTTAAGTTTTCCTTTACGCCTGTCCCTCTGCCTCAGCTCTCTAGAGTTCTGAACGTCCCCGTGGCCTGCGGAATGACGACCACCGCCCAGCTCCATGCTACCTACTGGGTCCGCTGCGGCCACCGACGCGGCTCGTAACAACTGGATGGCAGTGACGGGATTCTGCTCACGCCAAGTCGCAACAAGCTCGGGCCAGCATCGGGATCGTCTCCGCTGAGATCATGGCTGCAGGGGGCGGTGAGTGCTTGACTTTTCTTCACTGAGATTTTACCAGGCTTTATCTAGAGTTTTGTAGGAAAGGTGGTAAATTTGGATAACTACTCTACGTTGATCTGTGCATGGGAACGTAGCGTCCTAGTAGTAGTGAAGTTAGCAGCACTTGTAGCAACCATGAATCTGAAGGCACTGAAAAAACCGCTTTTGCTAGAGTTAGCTAAAAGTTTAGGTTAGGATGTTCGTGAACAAATGAGAAAGCCAGAGATTATCGAGGCTATTGAGAACCTTAACGCAGACGACGACGAGCTCTCAGAGTGTCTAGAGCTGATAGACGAACATGAAAGGCGCAAAGCTGAAGAGAGAAATGAGAAGCTCATACGCGAAGCAGAAGAAAGGGATCTTGAGATGAAGCGCCTTGAAATCGAGCTGCTCAAGGCTCGAGGTAGTAGTGAAGGTAGCGAAGTGTCTAGCGGAGTAGAACGGAAGTCGTTCAGGATGAAAGACCTAATGCAACCTTACCGCTCCGGAGAGGACATGGGTCTGTTCTGGGTAAATTTCGAGCGCACATGCGAGAAGTCGCGTGTTACCAAAACGATGAGGCCACATTGCTTGCTTACCCTACTACCCTGTGAGGCTGCCGAGGTAATTGCCCGCTTGACAAAAGAGGAAGCAGATGATTACGACCAAGTTAAGTCGAGCCTGCTAAAGAAATATAGATTGTCAGCAGAAGCATTCAGGCAGAAGTTCCGGAACGCCGTAAAGCAGAAAGACGAGTCGTATGCTGATTTCGCATAAAAATTAATGTCTAATATGAGGGAGTGGCTCAAAGAGGCTAAGGCGTTCGAGCATAAAGAGAAAATTGTGGAGTGTTTCGGGCTCGAGCAGTTTTATCGTCGTTTGCCCCAGGACGTTAGGCTCTGGGTGCAAGACAGGGAGGAGACAGGGAGGAGACAGGGAGGAGACAGGGAGGCGAGACAGTGGACGTAACCACTGTGTCGAGGGCCGCGGAGCTAGCGGAGGATTTTGTTTCGCGCCGCGCGCTTGATAGAAGAGAAATTCCCCAGCGGGAGGGCCAGATCAAAAAGGCAACTGGGTGGAGAGGACATTCAGTCCAAGAGAATCGAGAGCGCAACACTGATCCCGAAAAGCAACGGGAGGTAATTAATGAGACCACGGTTGAGGAAAGGCACCAAAACAGCGCGTTTAAAAAGAGGCGACCACTTGTGTGCTATAAATGCCACAAGCCAGGTCACATTGCGGCCGTCTGCAAGAGTCCAAAAGTTGTTTGCTTCTCAGTCGACAGCGAGGGTGTAAACATGCGACTGCTGGTGCCATATATCAGAGAGCTGATAGTAAATGGAAAAGAGTGTCGCGTGCTGCGGGATTCGGCAGCGACAATGGACGTGGTCCATCCCTCGTATGTTGAAGCTGAACATTTCACAGGAGAGTGCGCTTGGATTAAACAAGCAGCGGAACCATCAAGCGTATGCCTTCCGATTGCTAAGGTATGCATCGAGGGCCCCTTTGGCGCATTGCACACAGAGGCTGCAGTATCTGCTTATTTGCCAAAGCAGTATGCATACTTGTTTTCAAACAGATCCGATTGGTTACTAGGACAGAAGAGCCTAGCGTACGGGGATGGGGTTGTGTGCGCGCTCGCTCGCTCAAAGGAGCGAGAACTCGCAACTAGAGCCGCACCGCTCGATGTTCCCTCGAGAATCACCGAGAAAGCCGGAGATGGAGAGCCCACGAACACGGTAGACACGATCACACCAAGCACTGATCAAGTGAGCGATGAAGGCGCGGATGAAAACGAGGAAGACCCTCTTGAATCTGGAAGTGTGTGTGAGGAAATGATTACTCATGCATCTAGTAGCCTGCAGACTTTGCTGGGAGTGGATCGATCGTCTCTTATAGCGCAGCAAAGGGCAGACCCCACTCTTCAAAATATAAGGAGTCAGAGTAATGAGGGTATTTCAAAGAAAAACGTGATGTATCAGAACAGGGCCGGGATACTTTATCGTAAGTATCTAGATCGCAGACGGGTGCAGTTTGATCAGTTAGTGGTACCGGAATGTTACCGCCGTGATCTTTTACACTTAGCTCACGGTAGCTCATGGTCGGGTCACTTGGGGGTCAAAAAAAACGAACGATCGCCTGCTGCAGGAATAATATTGGCCGGGTTGTTTCCGGGAAATAGAGAATTTTGTCGGAACCTGCGACACCTGTCAGCGTGTAGGAAAACCAGGGGATAAGGTTCGTGCCCCAATGAAGCTCGTGTCAGTGATCACTGAGCCTTTTCGACGACTCGTGATCGACACAGTAGGGCCTCTTCCAACAACAACATCCGGTTACCGTCATGTCTTAACAGTAATTTGTCCCGCGACCAAGTTTCCTGAGGCAGTGCTTTTAAAGGAACTGAGCTCGGTAGAAGTGGTAAACGCGCTGTTGTCTATTTTCGCACGCGTTGGTTTTCCGCTGAGATACAGTCCGATCAAGGGACCGTTTTTACGAGTTCACTGACTACAACTTTCTTAGAGAAATGTGAAATCCGAATAATCCACAGCTCGGTGTATCACCCCCAGTCAAACCCAGTAGAAAAGTTACACTCGGTAATGAAACGCGTCCTTCGAGCACTCTATTTCGAGCGCAAAGTCGACTGGGATGTGTGCTTGCCAGCAACCATGTTTGCGCTCAGGACTGCACCTCATGAAGCTACTGGATTTACCCCGGCAGAATTGGTCTACTGTCGCTCTCTGCGATCCCCACTCCGTATTCTTCGGGAGTCATGCGAAGGGCGAGCAAAGGACCCTACGGTGGTTGAATATGTGCTAACTCTGCTAGAAAGGTTGCATAGAGCACAGGATCTGGCAGGGGATGAGATGAGCAAGGCACAGGCTCGGGCCAAACGCTACAACGACAGGTCGGCAAGATGACACCGGTTTGAAGCTGGAGATCAAGTAATGCGGCTGAAACCTTCACCAATGAATAAGGTAGATGTCCAATGGGAAGGTCCGGCGGAAGTCGTTCAAAGGCTGTCCGACACAAACTATCTGGTAAGGATGCCAGGTATACGTAAGACGCAGCAGATCTACCACAGCAATCTGCTCAAACCGTATCGAGAGAGAGAGGTTGTCGTAAACATGGCGGTAAACGTGCCTGAAGAGCCACCACTAGATTTCCCCTTTTCGGGAGCGGAAAGAAAGGAGGATAACGCTGGTCAAACGCTCAAGGCCATGGTTGAGGTAGCTGAGCTCACAGCTAACGAGAAGCGTGGCCTAGAAAGCCTCCTGATAGAATATGAGGACATGTTCTCGGAGAAACCGGGCCGAACAAATTTGATAGTGCATGACATAGAGCTTACGGCCACTCAGCCCCTGCGGTCAAAGGCGTATCGAGTGTCGCCGCGTCAGCGTGCCATTATTGAGACCGAGATTAAAAGAATGCTCGAGCTCGATATGATTGAAGCTTGTGAAAGCGATTATACCTCTCCGCTTATATTAGTGGAGGTTCCTGGGAAAGATCTGCGACCATGCGTTGATTACTGGAGGTTAAATCGCATAACGAAGGATCAGACCTACCCCATACCAAATATAGAGGAAAGAATTGAGGCAGTAAGCAGTGCTAAGTACATCTCTACCTTCGACCTCGTTCGGGGTTATTGGCAGGTGCCTTTGACCGAAAGGGCCAGCAGATATGCGGCGTTTATTTCTCCCACAGGAACATACCGCCCTAAGGTGTTGAGCTTCGGCTTAAAGAATGCCCCCTACTGTTTCTCGGCTCTCATGGACAAGGTATTGCGGTGTTTAGAGGCGCTGAAAAATGCGCTCATGAGCCAACCTGTACTTCAAGCCCCCGACTACGCTAGACCCTTCGTGGTTCAGTGCGTTGCAAGTGACCGCGACATGGGCGTAGTATTGTGTCAGAGAAACGACGCAGGAGAGGAACATCCCGTGCTATATGCAAGCCGCAAACTAACTGTAAGGGAGGAAGCCTATAGCGCTTCAGAGAAAGAATGCGCCTGTGTTGTATGGGCGGTTCAGAAGCTCGTATGCTATCTCGCGGGATCAGAGTTTATTATCGAGACGGACCACTGTCCCCTCACGTGGTTGCAAACGATGTCGCCTAAGAACGGCCGGCTACTTCGCTGGAGCTTGCTATTGCAACAATACTCTTTCGAAATTCGTTACAAGAGAGGCAAATTGAATGGCAACGCTGACGGCTTAAGTCGTTGTTTTTAGGGATATTGATGGCGTCAGGTAATCTGGCTTGAGTATTTAGGTTCCATTTTTTTGTGTGTGACAGGTTTACAATTGCTTTTTTTGTATGTGTGCTTTATCACGACACTTGTTTGTGAATATGAGCAGCCTATTTCAGGTTGGGTTGTTGGAAGTGCTGCTGCTATTGTAATGAAGAACAGGTCGTTTTGGATGAAGTAAAAGCCTGGTGGGTCTCAGGAAGAGAGTATGGGCGCTTGCCTGCTTGGCGGTTGTGTTTCTCGCGTGGTGGACACAGGTGCTGTCTTTCGAGAAGGAATGTTGGCCAGCAGAGCGGGTGCCTTTCTCCCATTTTGGACGACGCTACCAGAGGCTCCAGTTCACCGGGGGTGGCAGAGGAATGCAGCAGAGCCGCATCGAGGTGTCCACGGCTTCAGCACACCAGCATTGTTTTCATCGACCTCTCCCCACAAAGGTGGATGACCTTTGTACGTCGAGGTCTCGGCCGGCCGCCGGAGAAGCTGTTACAAAGCAGTAACGAAGTCCTTGGGCCGGCTGCCCCCAAGCGTGCCTTCCCGTCATCTCGGACATTCTTTTGTGGGGTGCGGGTTGTCACCTGCACCGGCTGTGTTTGTCTCGGCTGTGCGCTTCGCCTGCGGGGCAGTGGCTACGGGCGGGCCCCTCTGGAATGTGCGGAAGGCCGGTTGTGTGCTACAGGAGCGACTGCCGTGAATTCCTCCAGCGTGGTCGCCTCCAGGTCCCCGCACCTGTGCCACGTCCGTCTGCCACGTGCGTCTGCCACGTGCGTGAAAAGATACTTGTCTTGTGTTGTGCTCTCCATGAGTGGTTGGTTCCCCGAAGTGACATTCCACCCCTATCTTGCGAACTGCACGGCGAGGCAGCGCGAGCAGCCCGCCAGAAGGAAACAGGAGAGTGTCGCGAGAAGAGTCGTCGTTCGGACGTTACTGTCCAACATGTTGCAAATAAACGTCTTGTTAAGTTTTCCTTTACGCCTGTCCCTCTGCCTCAGCTTTCTAGAGTTCTGAACGTCCCCGTGGCCTGCGGAATGACGACCACCGCCCAGCTCCATGCTACCTACTGGGTCCGCTGCGGCCACCGACGCGGCTCGTAACAGGTGCGAATGAACCCAAGGTGTCCTGACGTTGGATCATCGTGCATGAAGACTTTGAGGTACAACTAGTAATAACGGGCGCTGGTTGCTGAGTAATTCGTTTTGCACAACAGTCCATCACGAATGCAAAAGCGACCACTGCCTTTGAGATTCCGAGCGTCAACGAACAAAGGGTCTAAAGATAAATCATTCAATTGTTCTCGTTTGAAGACATTGGCGTCAGGAAACGTGTGAGAGACCGCAGCAAAACAGATGTCAAGGGTATCTGCACTGTCCTCCGTCGTGGTGTCGTGGTCATAGGTAGGCGAGAAAGGCAATCAGCGTCCGTATGACGTCGTCCACTTCTGTACGAAATGCTGAAGTCAAATTCTTGAAGGCGTAAAGCCCATCGAGCAAGGCGGCCAGAAGGGTCTCGGAGGGTAACAAGCCAACATAATGAATGATGGTCTGTCACAATCGTGAATGGACGACCGTAGAGGTAACATCAAAATTTCTGAATGGCGAATACAGCCGCTAAACATTCTTGCTCTGTCACCATATAATTCATTTTAGCCTTGCTTAGAGATAGACTCGCATAAGCAACAACATGCTCTGCATTATCATGGCGCTGAACAAGCACACCACCGATTCCAATACAACTTGCGTCACTGTGCACTTCTGTAGGAGCAGAAAGATCAAAATGACGAAGAATAGGCTCAGATGTTAGTAGAAATTTCAGTTCAGAAAATGCAGCATCACAATCAGATGTCCATTCAAATGGGCTGTCTTTTCGCAACAAGCTCGCCAATGGGTGTACTACGTCCGCGAATTGGGGCACAAAGCGGCGAAAGTAGGCACATAGGCCCAAGAAGCGGCGAAGTTCCTTCGGGGTCTGGGGTGGTTTGAATGTGCCGACTGCTTTGATTTTGTGGGGATCCGCCCTGACACCATCTTTGTCAACTAGGTGACCGAAGACTAAAGCTTGTCGTTCACCAAACCGGCACTTCTTAGAGTTCAAAATCAAGCCAGTCTTTTCGACACAGTCTAAAACAAGGCTTAAACGGACGTTGTGCTCTTCGAAGGTACGCCCAAAAATGACGACGTCATCTAGGTAGCATAAGCAAACCTCCCATTTAAGACCACGAAGGACAGAGTTCATAAATCTTTCAAAAGTGGCGGGGGCGTTGCAAAGCCCAAACGGCATCACATTGAATTGGTACAGTCCATAAGGCGTCACGAATGCGGTCTTCTCCTTGTCTGAAGGGTGCATAGGTATCTGCCAATATCCTGATTGTAGGTCTATTGAAGAAAAGTACGAAGCCGAGTGTAAGCAGTCAATAACATCGTCAATCCTAGGCAGCGTATATACATCTTTTTTGGTCACGGCGTTGAGTCTTCTGTAACCAACGCAGAACCGCCAGGCACCATCTTTCTTCTTAACCAAGATGACCGGTGCTGCCCATGGGCTACACGACTCTTCAATAACACCCTTCTTCAGCATTTTCTGAACCTGGTCGGCAATAACTTTTCGTTCTGATGACGACACTCGGTAAGGCTCTTGTCGGATCGGATGGGCAGTGCTGGTGTCAATCCTATGGTGAGCGCGAGAACATGGTAAAGGTAGTGGCTTCTCCTCTTGGCAAAAGTCAAACACAGAAGCATGTCGCCTCAACAGATGGCATAACGTCTGCTGCTCGTGTGACCGCAAAGTGGCGCTAATCATGCCTAGGATCTGCGACTCGTAAGAGCAACTGCGCTTGCCAGAGACTGTGCCTTTCTCGCTTTCATCGTTGTTAACGACCGCTACAGAACCTTCAGTGGAATCATCGAAGACGCCAAGCTTCATTTCTCGAGAGAGCACAACCGGCGTAGGCGAACAGTTCAGTGCCCACCGAAAGGTTGCTCCTTCATCAACAGATACCAAACAACGAGGGACGAGTAGGCCTTTGTTAGCACATTGAACGATGGCAGGTTCAACGATGGCGTCAAAAGATGTGGCAGGTTCTGGGGCGAACACTGCAACTGACCTCATTGACCACGGCGGCACTGTCAGCTCATCGGAAACAATCAGAGCATCCTTCGCGGCCTCCGGTGCCTCATCGACGAGGGCAGGAACAATGTCACCGCTGACGGAAAGTTCACCGCTTCTACAGTCAACGAAAGCGCCACATCCTTGGAGAAAGTCAAGACCAAGAATCACGTCGTGGGTACAATGTTTCAGCACAAGAAACTCTGTTGGGAACACCTTTCCTGCCAATAAGACATTGACGGCACAAACTCCGACAGGATGAAGTACTTCCCCATCAACACCACGAAACCTTGTTGATTCGACTCAAGAAAACATAACTTTGCGGCCAATGCGACTTTCGAAAGAAAGACTCATAACTGATATCGTAGCACCAGTGCCCACCAAAGCACTTGTGCAAAAGCCATCTATTTCCACACGTATCTTTTTCATGGACATTATAACTGGCGGAGGCATCTGAGGCAAACCCTGTTGTGCGACCTCACCTCCATCGGTCGCGCTGGCTAGTTTGCCGGTGGTGGAGGTGATGACAGGCATCGTCCCGGCGAAGAGGAACGATGCAGTCGGCCAGATGGAGGCGTCAAACTACGGTCAGAAGCGGGAGAACGGCCATGGTGATTTCCCAGCCGTGAGGTACTCCTGGAATAGGCGAGCCAATGACCGTTGTTGTGACCAGTGCCCGCTGGCGGAAACTCTGATGGGGAACGATATCGGGATGTCGGCTCTCTCTGTCGACGACAGCACCGAGCTATATGCCCAGCGATACCGCAACGGTAGCGCACAGGGGCTTGATGGTACGCATTGTACTCCTGGAAGGCATTGCGCTGACGTGTTGGTGGTGAGGGTGCATCTTCGTTCGGGTCGTAATAGGTGTTGGCTGGCTGATGGGGGTAACTGAAGTGGTCTTCGTACCTCGGCAGCGGGTAGTTATTGCGCTGTGACCTCGGTGGTGAGGGTGGCCTGTAGTTGCAGTCATCGTTGCCTGCTGCGGCAATTGACACAGAAGGGTGAGAGGGAGGCGGTGCAGGTGTAGGTTCGTACGGCGTCGGGCGAGCGTGTCGCGTGAGCTCTTCTCGAACGATCTGGCGTATTGTCGACGCGAGATCAAGCGGCGTGTATTTGTCAACACTTGCCACGGTGGTTACATTCGGTAGGCGACCGAACTTGGGGGTGATACGTCGCATCTTCAGTGTCTCGAATGTGCGACAGTGGCTTATGACGTCAGTCATCGTAGCAAGGCTGTCTTTGATCTCACGTAAATGTGAGATCAGTCATTCTAGAAGGTGTTAGAATGGTGTATGACAAATGCAATGCAAAGTTTCTGTTGTGATCAACAGAAAACTGACTGAAGTGTTTCCATAGAAGTAGGAATGCTGTTTGTCATCCCTACTTTTTGATCTGTATTTAGAGCCCGTTTGTTTAAAAGTTCTTGGAAATACAAATATTCATGGCTACAATTTATTCCATAGCGAGGTCCAGCTTGATTTTTGCTTATGCCAACGATATAGCTGTCTTTTGCACGGATGAAAGCAGTGTGCAAGAAGTAATTGCAGACGCTAAATACTTCCTCAAAAGAACTGGGAGCGTCATTAGCTGGACGAAATCTATTAGCTTCTGGCACAGAAATTGGGAGCATGCCCCAGATGAGGTTGGCAGCATACCTTTTAGCACATTGCCCAGAAACTATTTAGGACCGCCCCTTGATCAAAACAAAAGCAGTAAAGACTACTAGGCAGATGAAGGAAAATGAGTAAAAATGCAAACAGAAAAGCGGGGTGGACAAGATTTCTTGATGTTTACAAGAGCGACCGTTTGTAATGTCTTTTTGATCGTTAAACTTTATTATATGCTACACATGTTAAGCATGGCTGGAATCCCAGCTCAGAAGCTGCACAGGCTTTTCGCACTTCCTATCTGGGGGTCATCTTGGAAACGCATGAGCCGTTCCAATGTTTTTCTTCGTGTGAAAAACGGTGGCCTATAGCACTATCACATTTGTTCTTCAAGCAAATTGTCAGAAGTTGTTTTTTTTTTCTTGCGGGACCAGAGTGATCCTTTTCTTTGTACGGTAATCGAAGTGCGATTAGAAGAGCCTCTCGGAGACTTCGTTATATCAACGTATTCCTTGTGGGCACGGAAATTGTCCACCTTCTTATGTGAAGTTGTTGTTTCAATGAAAATTCTCAAGGCCAGATTTTTTTTTAATAATTGGTGGTTTTGACGCGAAAGCGTTTGTATAGGGATATAATTGATGTCTTTTTTGCCGGTTCCCTTGTATCGCGCGTTGTATAACTCAGGCCCTGCACGTGATGTGCTTAAGTGGGTAAAACGAATGTCAGTCAAACCATCAATGGAAACGGGCACCCTCCCTACGAGGCCTTGGTTGCAGGGCAAATGCCTCTTTGTTGGATGGTCAGTTGACTGTCATATCTGTGCAAAACCAGAAACCATCGATCACATGTGTCAGCGGCACTCGAGTTCGCACAGCTGAATTCTCCGGCAGTGTTTCATTCTCCGGCAGCGCCTCCTTCTCCGGCAGCGTCTCCGTGCTTGCTCGGGAAACGCTGCACTGCGTTAACGTGGACTCCGAGCCCTGAGCGCGTCCACTCGACGCGGTTGCCCATTGGTTCAACGAACATTCAAAAAACAAAAAGTGAGCCTTCGAGCGAGACCGCATAGCAACGCATCGCCAGAGAGGGAGAACGAGCCGAGATTCGAGCCGGGACCGCAGAACAACGCACCGCGGAGCGAGCCGAGACGCGAGTGGCGTCGGACGTATCCGATCGAGCTCCTGCTCTGAGTTCAGTTTCCTTATACATGTAACCACTGCCGATTCACCTGTAACTTAGCACAATACAGTTTTCCTTAAAATTTGAACCTTGCCTTGACTACATTCATTCGGACATCGCTGACATGGCGCAGCCGACAGGATGTGAATCGACCGAGCTGCATGCGGAGGAGGAAACGACGCCACGAGAAGGAGCGACGCCGCGCCGTGCATCGTCTCGGGACTCCGAAACGACCATCGTCGAAAGCGTGTTCACGACCCTCGACCACAGCACGATGGCCAATGCAACGAAAAGGCAACTCGTCAACGAGCTGAGAGCACGAGGTCTACGGTGCTCCGGAGGAAAGGACGAGCTCATCGCAAGAAGCATCCGCGACACATCACTCGCCAAGCCCTAGAGCCGACGGACTCGTCAACGAAGGACCAGGCTGCCTACGACGACAGGCAGGCGCACCTGGAGACACTGTCCGCCGACAACGCGAGGCTTTGCGCTGAACTGAGTAGCCTGCGAGCCCAGCTTAACCGTGCGACCACGAGTGAACGTGAGACATTGCACGAAGCCCATCAGAACGCTTCACTGCCAACGGAACGGGTGACGACTCCAACCCTCGGGCTGCACCATTCCGTCCCTGCTGACATAACGATGTCCTCGGGTTCGACGCCGCCACCGTCACTGAACGACGGCAACAACCAAGACGCGGCACGCACCGCCGCGCCGACCGTTTCAACGCACGAGGGAGAACCTTCCATGGCCCAGATCCTCGCCGCGCTCGTGAACACACAAGCCCTGCTCGCCAACACGCTGTCGAGAGGTCCACCGACGATGAGCCCGATCCAGATTCATCCCACAAGCGACACGTCATCTTCGATCCCCTTGTTCTATGGGACGCCTCAACAAAGTGCTCACGAATGGATTACGCAAGTGGAGAGAATCGCAGCGCTCGCCCACTGGACGCGATCGCTGACGTTGGTGACAGCAGCAAGCCGCTTGACGGGATCTGCCAAGGATTGGCACAGCGCCTATGGCTCACAGTATGACACCTGGGAGCAATGGAAAGAAGCGCTCGTTCTCTGATTCAAACGAAAGCTGACAATGCAGGAGTTCCTCGAACTGCAGACGAAGCGACGCCTTCAGAGCCACGAGACCATCGTCGAGTACATGTACTCGAAGAACGCCATTCTGAACAAGGCGCCGTACCGTTTAGCAGAGGAAGAACGAATTTCCCTCATTCTCAGCGGCATCGAGGACGACACATGGGCCAACCCACTCGCAGCGCAGCTGTGTGGCACAGTAACCGAACTCATTGACAGAGCGGCTTTGCTCGACGCGAGGCGTCGCACGACCGTGTGTGCCGAGAACGACAAGAAACCGTCATCGTCTACAGCGAGCCGTGGTCAGGGTTCGAACCAGCGGGTGCCAGCCAGCAGCTCTGCCAACTTGCCGAAGGCCAACCCGCGCAGCAATTTCTCGGGAGCTCCACACCCGCGGCCCATCTCTGCTCGTTCGTGCTTCAACTGCGGCGACATCGGTCACCTGTCCTGTGATTGTAGAAAGCCGAAAACGCCAGCAACGATCAGAGCGGACGAGAAACGAGCGAAGAGGGACAATAGCAGCCACGAAACAGGGACTACGTCACCTAGGCAAGCGAACTGTTTTTTGCATTCGATGGGCGGCACATTACCAATAGTGTCCGGTACTGCTAACAACCAACCCGTCCGCGTGTGCATTGACAGTGGCGCCAACTTATCCATCATGAGTGCCAATGCCTTGACGGACGACATTCCCACACACGCATGGGTATCGCGCGAGAACATTGAAGTTCTCAACCGTAGCATATGCCCAACTCTCGTTGCAACGCTTGATGTGACACTGGGCACCACGAATGTGCGACTCGAGGACGTCGTGGTAACGGAATTGCCCAGCGGCATCGACCTGATTCTGGGATCAGACTGGCGACGAGTCGCGAACGTCGACGTAACGTTTCACACGTCAAACGATGTGACTATTGTTCCAGTCGAGCCCTCCGGAAAATTTTCATCGTCCGAAGTGCCACACCCGAAACAAGGCACACCACACCGCACCAGGGAAACGCTTATTGCGACGTTCTGCCGGCAATCGGACGAGAGTGTTTCCAAAGACGAAGGGTACGTGCGCTTCAACACGAAATGTCCCGCACCCGACGAAGACTTCACGAGTCTAGTCGAAGACGCCACACGGAAGATAACGAAGGATGCCACCGAGGCAGAGAGGGAACAACTTCACGCAATTCTGTTAGGGCATCACCAAGCGTTCACTTCCAAAGGTGACACTTTTGGCGTGTGTCCTCACACCGAGCCCAGCATCGAACTCAGAGACAATATACCAGTGTCATCGAGGCCGTACAGGTGCTCACCGGCTGATCGCAAGTTCATCCGAGAACAGGGGAATGAATACCTCTCCAAGGGCATCATAAGGCCGAGCGAAAGCGAGTACGGTGCTCCAACGATAGTGGTCGACCAACCGCACCACCCGACGGCTCCACGAAGAATGGTACACGACTATCGTAAGCTCAACGAGAAAACCATCAACCCTTCTTATCTAATGCCCGTCATGGAAGACGTTATTGACGATGTCATGCGCGACGGATCGGCTTACTTCACTGTGTTGGACGTGAAGACGGCATTTATGACAATACGAATGAAGCTGGACGACGTACACAAGACCGCATTCGTCACTCCAGACGGAAAGTACGCATACCTTCGAATAGCCTTTGGGTTTTGCAAGGCCCCTCAGACCATGCAAAGAGTCATGCGCCGCACGTTCAATGGCTTACCTAGGACAGCTACGTACATGGACGATGTCGGGCAGGGAGCCACAACAGTGAGGGAGGCTTTGGATTTGCTGAACGAAGCACTCAGGAGAGTCGTGATCAACGGCTTGAAGGTGGATCTCCGGAAATGCCAGTTGATTCAAGACAATTTATCTTTCCTGGGTTACGTGATCTTCGCCGAAGGACGAACACTGGACGAACCCAGAGTTGCCGCTGTCGAGAAGTTCGAGCCGCATCGCAACGCAAAGAAGCTGTACTTCTTCCTGCAGTTCGCTAACCACTACCGAAAGTTCATACCGGAGTTTGCAAAGGTCACGCACAAGCTACGGCGCCTTCTGGCGAAGGACGTTCCTTTCGTATGAAGCAACCGTCAACACCATAAAACACGCCTTGAAGAACCCACTGATTTTGGCGAGCTTCCGCCCAGACTGCCCGACTAACGTTCACGTCGACGCTTCGCAAACCGGGCTGGGTGCGGTGCTTTCTCAAACTCAAGACGGAAAGGAGCGAATCATAGAGTACGCAAGCAGATCACTAAACGAGCACGATCGTGGTCTACACTCTAATATGCTTGAGTGCATGGCGCTCCACTGGGCGATCACTGAGAAGTTTTCGGTCTACCTGAGAGGAGGCCCTCGTTTTACAGTGTTCACGGACAACTTCAGCTTGTCATACCTCGTCCAGAAGGGAGACAGCAACCGCAGATTTGCGAGGTGGACGCTCGACTTAGCAGAGTACACCTTCGACGTCAAGCACAAGCCAGGACGCCAGAACTCCGCTGCTGACGCACTCTCGAGGCAGTCGGAATCTGCAGAGGCTTTTGACCAGGGCATTTCGACCCGAGACCTCCACTGCTACGCAGTAGTGGTCGGCAAACACAGTCGCCTACGCGAGTTTCAGGAGAGGGATACTGACTGAAAAAGATTTCGGGAGGAGGCCAAGCACAAATCTTCAGACTACTAGATCGAAAACGACATACTGGTGAAGAAATCTCTCGAGGGAGGACGGGTCCGTCGGAGGGTGATCATTCCCGCTGCCCTCCGAAGCAGTGTGATGATCGTTTTCCACGACTACAACGGCCACCTAGGCGTCGAGAAGACAAGAGACCTGATCCAGCGAAAGTACTGGTGGCCATCGATGAGAAAGGACATACGCGAGTATGTTGACTCCTGCCACACGTGCCAGACTATCAACGCCCGCACGACACGGAATGAAGGTTGCCTCATCCCACGCGATATTCCTACTGAGCCAAATGCGGTGATATCCCTGGATCACATGGGTCCGCTAAACGAGAAGGGAGACCACATCCTCGTGTGTATCGACCACGCCACGAGATACATGGACGCCGTGACCATACCGAGCACTTCGTCGACGCACTACCTTGACTTCATGACAAACCGGTGGATTCCGCGATTTGGAGTTCCCAGCGTCATTATTACGGACCAAGCCAAGGGATTCGTGAACAAAAAAACCAACCAATTTCATCGCAGACTGGGAATTGCTCATCGGAACTCCCCACCGTACTGGCCACAATCAAACGGACTGATCGAGCGAATGGTAGGAACATTGAAACAGGTGCTACGCAAAATGCTAAACAACAAGGACAAATGGCAGAAGGAACTACCCCGAGCAACGCTAGCAATCAAGGCCACGAAGCATCGTCACAGTGGCCACAGCCCATTTCGACTCATGCAAGGCTACGACCCAAAACTGCCAGGAGAACTCAACCTCGCCTCAGTCGAGGGAGACATCGACGAGTCTCATAGACTACACGACTTGGCAAGGGGACGTGCGGAGACAAGAGAGAGGCTACTGCAGAGTCAGCGCAAAACAACGGTCCGATACGACAAGCGGCGAACTCCGAGGTTCATAACGGGGGACCTCGTCCTGCTTGAGTTGAGAGCTCGAGGCACATTAGACCCTCGCTATGAAGGTCCGTTCGAGATAACGGCCCTCGTAGGAGGAAACAGGGCCGAGATCCAAAGAGTACCCCACAAACCGGGCATGATCAACCAAAAAATCGTCAACGTGGAGCAGCTTCGTAGATATAAGGAGCCGCTCCTAGAAGTTACAGAACCATCGCCATGTAACGACACGCACGCCTGAGAACAGGCGTGATTTTCGGGAGGGCCGTGTCAGCGGCACTCGAGTTCGCACAGCTGAATTCTCCGGCAGCGTTTCATTCTCCGGCAGCGCCTCCTTCTCCGGCAGCGTCTCCGTGCTTGCTCGGGAAACGCTGCACTGCGTTAACGTGGACTCCGAGCCCTGAGCGCGTCCGCTCGACGCGGTTGCCCATTGGTTCAACGAACATTCAAAAAACAAAAAGTGAGCCTTCGAGCGAGACCGCATAGCAACACATCGCCAGAGAGGGAGAACGAGCCGAGATTCGAGCCGGGACCGCAGAGCAACGCACCGCAGAGCGAGCCGAGACGCGAGTGGCGTCGGACGTATCCGATCGAGCTCCTGCACCGAGTCCAGTTTCCTTATACATGTAACCACTGCCGATTCACCTGTAACTTAGCACAATACAGTTTTTCTTAAAATTTGAACCTTGCCTTGACTACATTCATTCGGACATCGCTGACACATGTTTCTGGACTGCCATGATGCAATTTTCCTCTGGGATGGGATTCAAGGGACGTTGAAAAAAGACTTGCCATTATGCCCCTTCAGGATTCGCTACTTGATGTGCGCGGTAGGTGATGAAGTAGCATGCAATATGCTTATGCTCATGTGTGTGCATAGTGTCTGGCCTATAAGAATGAACGTCAGACATACGCAATCAAAAGTGCTTCCGGCCAATCATTACTTTTTGGAACAAGTGATCTATGTGCGAGATGTACTGCAAGCAATAAGTGATCCCCCAGAGTACATAACACTTCTGAATGAACTTGTAAAGGTTAAATACTTTTTTTATTTAAATAGCATAGCTGAACAGCTAGTGATCTGACAATTCTGTGCTGCATAGCTGTTACTTTCATGTTCTTATATTGAATGAAGGAAATGAAGAAAAAAATCCGGCATGGTCTAGTGGCTAGGATACCTGGCTCTCACCCAGGATGCCCGGGTTCGATTCACGGGATCGGAAGTACGTTTCGCGTTTCCTCACTTTTAGTTTTTGCTGGGTTGTTTCTCTTGTGACATTTTAAATAGGTTGGGATGGTGCTTTGCTCCTTCGAGTTCTCCGGAATGGTCTAGTTATATTCCACTTCCGGCCTCCGAAGCGAGCGGACGTGTGTGACACATGCTCCGTTATCAAAGGGGCGGTTTCAGCGGCCCAACAGGGCCGCGGTATTAGAACAACTATCAAGGATTCAATAGATTACCAGGTGCTTTTGCCATGGCTACCTACAGGGTGAGTCGCTTCGAACACTTCGTTTTTACATGCCGATGTCAGTGCAAGGCCATATCGTGTAGAACATTTCAGGGACATGTTGGCGAATTTGAAATTTCTTTCTGGAGTGGTTGCGCTAGGGGCCTATCAGATGAGCGTATCAGAGAGCGACATTGAAGAATAGCGATGCGGTGAAAGAAATGTTGCGAGCGAAAGAATTCAATGTGAAGGAGCACCACTGTGTGGTCATTCATCCAGAGAACCAAGCTGTACGCATAAAAGTGGATTGGTTGCTTCATAACCTATTTGACGAGGATCTGTGTGAGGCCTTGGCACCCTACGGCATCGTTAAGGAGATTGCGTGGGAGTGGCGGCGTGTTTATGGCCTACAAGACAAGCGTTCTTCGACATGGATTGCCAGCCTTGTGCGGAGGAAAGGCTTAACCGTAGACGGCGTGCCCCATCTGTTACATGTTGACGGCGAGCAGGTGTTGGTTGTCGCCCCAGGCAGGGCTGCGCTCTGCCTACGATGCAAGAACGCGGGACATATACGCCGTGAATGTTGTGTTTCATGTTGCGCACTCTGCCGACGCTATGGACACGACGAGTCACAATGTGTTGGGACGTATGCGAACGTAACAGGCCCTGCTGCAAAGGATGAAATGGTGAAACGCATTATGAACGAAGCCGACATCGAAGAAGTGTGTCCTGGGAACACACAGAAGGCGAAAGTACAGGACACGCCCCCTGAGCAAACGGCCCCTGAGAAAATTGGCCCGAGGAAGTTGACCAAGACTAAGACCAGTAACCTACACAAAAATTAAAGGGAAAGATAGACAAAACAAAGCCAAAGAAGACAGCGACACGCAAAAGGCACTGAACAGCGAGGAGCTAGACAGCGAAGAACGCCACGCAGATGAAATGGATGTAGTTTTCTCAAGCGGGAGTGTAACAAAAAGGACTCGGGACCAAGCGGCAGGTGACGACCAAAAAGAAAACCATACCAGTGAGGAACCAACGCAAAAAGCCGTGACCATGCCACGGGCGATCTTCTGCCCAAAGCCCAACATTCCGCCGGACAGAGGACTGGCGGACAAGGAGCCCAAGTAGGATGCGAGCCCAAGTAGGGCACTGTCACTCACTTCATCTGGTTTTGCAATGCTGCCGTGATCAACCCTTTGTTGAGGAAGCGACGACGTCATGTGTCTCACTTGTAACGACTACATTAAGAAGTTCTGGCGATCTGTTCCAGGGGAGGCCACTAGTCATCGCTTAAGCATCGCTTGTCCCAGAGTACAATTTGTGTGAACTTATTCTTTAATGACACGCGTTGAATCAACCTGGGCTCTCCCCTGGCATATCCTACCAAGGATCAGGAAGACTCGTGGCCAATCCACGCGCTACAGTCGCGAGCGACCGACGTTGGAGGTCGAGGCTGCGGACACCTATGGAGCAGGCCACCCCATGAAGAGTGGCGGGAGGAGCGTGAACTCCTGTCTACAGTGGTGCACACACAACGTTACCACCTTGTGCGTGGGCGACAGAGCGGAAGTGGTAGCTTCCTCTCTCTGCCGACACGCATGGTGGCCCCTACGGACGCTGCGAAGAGGACACTACCAATTCCTCCCCGCGCACAATCGTTCGATGAGTAAATTCCGCGTGCCAAGCCCAGGACGTGACGGTCGCGTATCGACCACGCCCTGCGCAGTTGGTCGCGGGACAGACATTCTTACCGCCTCACTTCGGCTCCCCCAGCGGAGGAGGGCGGTAAGCGTGACCCCCACGTAAACGGCCTGGACCTACCTGGGCCGCAGTGTCACCGGTGGCCAACGCCAACTATGTCGACCTTAGAAGCCAATCATTCTGTAGAGTCGACTGTTGTTCTGGTGACATACAGATGCACGCCGGGGTGATTTGAACCTACAGGCATAGGGGACACCATTTAGGACACTACAAGCATCACAATTGCGATTTATTTATTTATTTTGTAGCGAAGCCTCCGAACTATAAAATGGGTCGAACTCTTGAGTACCTTCTAGTGGGGCTACCCAACAAGGACGCCGCTCGCGCTGAGAGCCCGTGCTTGGCTGTGACTGTCGCCATTATATATTCTCGCTCGTTGCTGGCTAATAAACGCCTTAACAATTTGGTGGAGAGTGCTGCGATCCCTGTCTATGCCTTTGGAGCTACGATCACGTACCCTGCCATCTACTATGTACCACGACGCTTCTCAGCAAACGCCTCCTCCAATGCCACCCCCTTGTCCCGGTGTCCCCAGAATCCGCGATCCACCCATCTTCACTGGCGCTGATGGCACTGACGTGGAGGACTGGCTCGCCATTTACGAGCGCGTGAGCGTCCCCAACAAATGGGACGAGGACGGCAAGCTGACCAACTTGGTGTTTTACCTTGCCGGTGTCGCCAGTTTGTGGTACAACAACCACGCGTCCGATTTTGCCACCTGGTCCGATTTCAAGACCGCAATCGTCAACGTCTTCGGCTGCCCTGCTGTTCGCAAGCTGCAAGCCGAGCAGCGCTTGCGTGAACGTGCTCAGGAGGCTGGTGAGTCATTCACCAGCTATATTGAAGATGTCCTGGACCTATGTAACAAATCCAATCACACCATGTCCGAGTCTGACAAGATCCGAAACATCATGAAAGGGATCGACGATGATGCCTTCACGATGCTGCTCGCCAAAAACCCTGGCACGGTGGCTGAGGTCATCACACTGTGCCAGAGCTACGAGGAGCTCCGCCGGCAGCGTTCGATGACCCGACGCTCCCCACCACGAGCTGCAACGCTTGCTTGCTTGGAGGCCAGTTGTGACCAAGTGGCGTTGATGGCAGAACTGAAGTCCTTTATCCGTGAGGAAATTGCGCGTCAGTTCTCCCTCCTGCCCTTTTCCCACCAACCTGCTGTTCAACAATCGGCTACTACCCTTCTCCCTCCCATCCGCCGAGCGATTGAACAGGAAATAGCGGAGGTAATGCCTGCTCACCACCCCCAACAGCCTCCGGCTCCTGCGTCCCTGAGTTACGCGCAAGTGGTCGCCAGGCCGCTCCAAGTCGTTCAAGCACCCGCCCCTCTGACCTACGCTGAAGCTGCTGCACGACCTCCGTCATTTGCAGCGGGTATGCCCGCTACGTATGTTGACGTAACCCCTCAGCCTCAGCTTCAGTCCACCATGCAGCCACCGTTCCATCCATCAGCCCTTGCGACATGGGTTAGACCTACCCTGGTGAACAGATGGCGCACACCCGACAACCGGCCCATCTGCTTTGCCCGCGGTTACGCCGGTCACGTGGCCCGTTATTGCCATCGCGTACAGCCGGCTCCAATTTCTTCACCTGTTGCTGGCCAACTCAGCCGTCCTTATCGCGAAGAACCGCCGTCTATGCCACCTCGATCTCGCCCAGGTCCATCTCGAAGATCACCGTCTCCACGACGCCGTTCCCTGTCTCCCATGCGGCCAAGTGCGGCAGCTCATGAGCGGGAAAACTAGTCGTCGCAGTCCCTGAGGCAAGGACTGCGACGCTATCGCAATGTGAAAGCCCTCAGAGCAGCCCCTCGAATGTCATTGACGTGCTTGTGGACGGTGTTTGTGCATCGGCTCTTATTGACACTGGAGCTGCCGTATCAGTTATGGACGAAAAACTCTGCCGCTTACTTCGAAAAGTGACGACGCCACTTTCTGGGTTATCCCTCCGTACTGCAAGTTTGCACCGGATTCATCCTACAGCAGGGTGCACAGCTCGCGTTGTCATCCAGGACGTTCTGTATGTCGCCCAGTTCATCATCATTCAGGCATGCTCTCATGACGTCATCCTGGGATGGGACTTTCTCTCCCGCCATGACGCCGTCATCCATTGTGCCGCCGCCGAAATTGAGCTCTCACCCTTCTCGCATTTGACGCCAGAAGACAGTCCCCCGACACTGAGCAAGATTCTAACGAAAGACGATACAACAGTGCCTCCAAACTCGACGACGGCTGTGTCTGTCTACTGCGCTGGTCTCTCCGACACCATTGAACTTGTTTCGCCATCTGACCGCGCTTGCAGCAGGAAAGGGTTGCTAGTACCTTTCGCGACCGTGCAGGTCAACCAGGGCAACACTGCTATTTTTGTAACCAACCCGTCCCCGTACGAGGGGAATGTCTCGGCAGAGTGAAACCAGTCGGCGACGCACAAGTCCTGGACGTACCCGATGACACGCGCGCTCCCAGGTCGTGTACCATCAATGCTGTTTCCACTTCTGATTCGTCGTCTGCTGATGTATTTGGCCCCTCCATCGCTGACAACCTTACGGCCGTACAGCGTTCCCAACTTCTGGACCTGTTACAAGAATATCGTTCTTCTTTCGATGTCGGGCGAAGTTCTCTCGGTCGCACGTCTGTTGTTACGCATCGCATCGACACTGGTGCCCATCCACCTTTACGGCAACGTCCATAACGCGTGTCGCCTGCTAAACGTCGAGTAATTAATGATCAGGTTGACGATATGCTCCGACGCGACGTTATTCGGCCCTCCGACAGTCCATGGGCGTCTCCTGTTGTTCTTGTTGCGAAGAAAGACGGTTATGTGCGGTTCTGTGTGGACTACAGACGGCTAAATAAGATCACTCGCAAGGATGTTTATCCACTGCCACGCATCGATGACGCGATTGACAGCCTTCATGGAGCCGATTTTTTTTTCTTCTCTCGATCTGCGCTCGGGGTACTGGCAAGTACCCATGGCTGACGACGCTCGACCAAAGACCGCCTTCGTCACGCCAGACGGCTTGTACGAGTTCAACGTCATGCCGTTTGGTCTATGTAATGCACCTGCGACCTTTGAGCGCATGATGGACACCGTTCTGCGCAACTTGAAATGGTACACGTGCTTGTGTTACCTCGACGATGTCATTGTCTTTGCTCCGGATTTCTCCACGCATCTCCAACGTCTGAAAAAAGTTTTCGCACGTGTGAGCAATGCCGGCTTACATATAAATCTGAAAAAGTGCCGCTTTGCAGCACGGCAACTCACCATACTAGGGTACGTCGTGTCCAAAGGCGGCATTCTTCCTGATCCTGCCAAGCTTCAGGCCGTGGCCGAATTCTTCAAACCTGCATCTGTCAAAGAACTGCGTAGTTTCGTGGGCCTGTGCTCATACTTCCGACGCTTCATACGAAATTTCGCCACGATCATATCACCGCTGACGAAGCTCCTTGGAAGCAACGGGCCCTTCAATTCGTGGTCATCCGAGTGCGACGACGCGTTCGCGAAGCTCCGCCATTTGTTGACGTCGCCTCCCATTCTACGCCACTACGACCCTACAGCCCCAACGGAGGTGCACACGGACGCCAGCAGAGTAGGCCTCGGCGCTGTCCTGGCGCAGCGAAAACCCGGATATTCTGAATATGTCGTAGCATATGCAAGCCGTACGCTCACGAGAGCCGAGAAAAACTACACCGTCACGGAGAAAGAGTGCCTGGCGATCGTCTGGGCTCTTACAAAGTTTTGACCTTATTTGTATGGTCGCCCATTCGATGTCGTCACCGACCATCATGCACTATGCTGGCTTTCATCATTGAAGGATCCCTCAGGCCGTCTCGCGCGTTGGGCTCTTCGCTTACAAGACTACGATATCCGCGTGCTGTACCGCAACGGACGCCAGCATGCTGACGCCGACGCCCTCTCGCGCTCCCCTCTGCCTGAAGGTGAAGTGCTCTGCTCAGTATCCTCGGCTGCTGTTTCTGCCATTGATGTTGACATCATCGCTACCGAACAGCGAAAGGATAATAGATCGGCCCGCTCATCAACATGCTCTCTGATCCATCCGCAACGCCATCCACGCGTGCGTTGCGTCGTCAAGCTCGCCATTTCGCCATTCGTGACGGCCTCCTACACCGACGCAATTACGACGCCGACGGCCGGCAGTGGTTACTCGTGATATCCCGCAGTCTGCGGTCAGAGATATGTGAATCCTTCCATTCTGATCCGCAATGCGCGCACTCTGGGGTATTCAAAACCTACCATCGCATTTGACAACGCTACTTCTGGCGCGGGATGTACCGCTATGTGCAGCAGTTCGTTCGCTCTTGCCTCACTTGCCAACGCCGTAAACCGTCAGCCCACATGTCGCACGCCAGTCTACAACCGTTACCTTGCCCTGACCGTCCCTTTGGGCGCGTAGGTATCGATTTGTATGGACCACTTCCTCTGACGTCGGCTGGTAACCGCTGGGCCATCGTTGCCGTTGACCATTTACCACGATACGCCGAAACCGCCGCTCTCCCTGCGGCTGCTGCGCGCGATGTTGCGTCCTTCCTGCTGCATCGATTTATACTGCGCCACGGACCACCCCAAGAGCTTCTCGGCGATCGAGGCCGTGTCTTCTTGTCGGAAGTCGTCGAAGCCATTCTGACGGAGTGCCATTCTGTCCACCGCAAAACTACTGCTTACCACCCACAGACGAATGGCCTCACCGAACTTAACCGCACCCTCGGCGACATGCTTTCTATGTACGTCGCTGCCAACCACACTTATTGGGATAATATACTGCCCTTCGTCACCTACGCCTACAACACCGCCCCTCAGAGCACGACTGCTTTTTCACCTTTCTACTTGCTGTACGGAAGGCACCCGTCGCACACCATGGACACGATACTCCCGTACACGCCGGATCCATCTGAGTGTACACCTATTTCCGAGACAACCAGGCTTTCTGAAGAGTGTCGCGAGCTTGCCAAGACTTTTACGACGCAAGAGCAAGAGCGGCAGAAGAGTATCCGTGATGGCTCCACCACTTCTGAGCCCACGTTCCTTCCTGGTGCGCTTGTATGGCTCTCGATCCCGACCTCTGCCGCTGGCCTCTCTTCCAAACTACGTCCCAAATACGAAGGCCCCTACCGTGTCATCTAGCGCACCTCACCCGTCAACTATCTGATCGAACCCGTTGAACAATCTTCGGACATGCGCCGCCGTGGGCGAGACATCGTCAACGTGAAGCGCCTGAAGGCTTATTATGACCCGCTCATAATAACAAGCTGTTAGGTCGCCAGGCGGCTCCCTCTTCGACCCCGGGGTAATTGTAGCGAAGCCTCCGAACTATGAAATGGGTCGAACTCTTGAGTGCCTTCTAGTGGGGCTACCCAACAAGGACGCCGCTCGCGCTGAGAGCCCGTGCTTGGCTGTGACTGTCGCAATTATATATTCTCGCTCGTTGCTGGCTAATAAACGCCTTAACAATTTATTTATTTATTTATTTATTTATTCATTTATTTATTTATTTATTTATTACATTTGCTGACCTGTTTACTAGGCCTTAAGCACAAATGGGCATACATAAATGTTTACTACAAAAACATAATTGACATAGCACAGCATACTGACAGTGGTTACAATTCAACACTTTTGTATTAATTTTCAAAAAACTAAAGAAGAACATTACAACAATGGCATAGCTTAGCTGACTGAAACGTACTAAAAAATTGAAGCATTGCGTAACTCTGGGCTGCATAACTGTACAAAAAAACTGTTAGTGGTTATTGAGAGCATGTAGAAATAAATCAACTGTTGGACACTGTACAGCATCGGGTGATAGACAATTATACTCACGGGTAGTGCTTGAAAAAAATGAATACCTGAATGTATCTGTGCGGTTTATGTAATCTAAAAATTTCTTTGAATGATGTGAGCGCACAGCATATTCACTTATTTGTCTATTGAGCACTGTTTTGTTGATACAAATTTTGTTGTGGAAAATGAGGTAAAAAAGCTTCAGCCTCTCCATTCTTCTTCTCTCCTGTAGTTTTTCGAGATACGCTTTAAT
This sequence comes from Rhipicephalus microplus, assembly GCF_043290135.1. NCBI lineage: Eukaryota > Metazoa > Arthropoda > Arachnida > Ixodida > Ixodidae > Rhipicephalus > Rhipicephalus microplus. The sequence goes on along the minus strand of NC_134702.1, from coordinate 134,367,937 downwards.
TAGTGGAAGTGAAGGCAAAGTACGCCAACTATAACAATTAAAAACAAATCAGACAGATTTTCTTTGGACCATTATTTCTAATTTTTTTAATATTGTACTCGGTAAAGGGATACCACACTGCAGCTATATATTCTAATACTGGTCTAATGAAAGTTTTGTACGCGAGAAGTTTGATGTGTGGTGTGGCATTCACAAGCCTCCTTCGCAAATAGCCAAGCTTTTTCATTGCCTTTCTTTCAATATATTCCATGTGTTCATTTCATTTTAAGTCTGATGTGAGTATTTCGTCTAAGATATGGACCAGTATCGTTTGAGAGCTCCTGTCACGCTATCATTCTGGTTAGCACACCACTGGCAAGTATGAAGTATGGCAGCACAAAGTGATGACACATGCTATTATAGTGGACGTGTGAATTGCGCTCATATTCTAACGCGTCTTTATGGGTATATTCTTCACATGTGCACAGTTTTTCTACAGGCTAAATAATTATTCAGTAGTGCTCTAGCTATTCACATTATCCGCTAGCTAAAGCTTCATTCTATTCACTAGATATATCTTTCGCGAGCCGTCACATCAACTGGTGCTAATGTGTGCGTATTTGATGAACCAGTGTGTGACGACAGTAAGGACCTCCACAAGTGACTAGCTCCAGAACGATTAACCCTATCTGTCATGTTGTAATCTCGTGCAGTGATTCGGAATGGCTGTGATTACGGGCATGTACCATACGCCTGTATATCCGCATCGTGTGCCCAAATGCTTCGAAAACCACCAAGTGCAGGGGTTGCTCCACCCGGTGGTTCTATGCCGAAAGCACGCTGCCAGGTATGCGCGTGCACCTGTTCTTTCCTGTGGGCAGGCCTCCGTGATATGGACGCTGGGCTGATGACACCTAGGTCGCGGATTCGATACCTGCCGGAGCGGTCGCATTTCAGCGGAGGCGAAATGGCAGAGGCCTGTGTACTGTGCAGTGTCAGCGCATCAAAGAACACCAGAGGGTCGAACTTTTCGGAGCCCTCCCTCACGGCATACCTCATAATCACGTCGTGTTTTTAGGACGTAAAACTCCAGGTATAATAATATTAATATTATATTGCTATTATTATTAGTATTATTAGTAGTAGTAGTATTATTTTTAGTAGTAGTAGCAGTAGTAGTAGTAGTAGTAGTAGTAGTATGTTGTTGACACGAGGCATGAAACAATCATTAAGCTATACGCACACCCTCCAACGGACAATGGCGATGTCTTTGAGGAAACATCTTTTACGCCATCCTGCCTCGTCGGTGAAATATCACACATATTTCGGTTCACTTTCGAGCCATGGTTGTTTTTGTTCAGCGCAAAAACGCTGGAAACAGTCCGGTCATTCGGTTCGCCGAAAATTGTTGTTCCCATAAGAGTGCTTCGTCCGTGGACGTGATTCACCAGGGCTCAACCATAAAGACAAAATGACGCACTTTTTAAATAAAACGCTCCGTGCAGCTTCTCGACCGACCTTTTCGAGCTCGGTGCGTAAGGTATGCGCGACACCGCGCATCGAGTCGAGCTAAAGTGAAACTGAAAAACCTCTTCACTGGTGAGAAGCAGAAATATCCGGTGCCTATCTTGAGTCGACACGTGCAATTCTAGGTCACACTGCGAAAATGGGCTCCAGCATAAGCATTTTTAATCGGTATCTACTCCCCCGATGCATAGATTATATGGGCGTCCGTTGAGCGCGGCTGTCGCAAGTCCTCGAAATGTTTTCCTTGCCGCCTCGTTGCGCGCGCACTTTTCATCCGTTGCGCGCTTTTGCAAGACGAGGCATCGTGTCGTTGGAATGTGTCCTTGTCGCCTATAAATGCATTCGCAAAGTGTCGCTGGAGTCAACGAACCAAACCTGTGCGCGTGCGTTCACTTTGTTTCTATAATTGGGCTTTTCTTGTTTTGTTTTGGCTTGTGTCTTTTCTCGTCGTTAGAGTCGTGACGTTTCTTCGGAGAGCTGGATATATAATTTTATCTTATCCACGCTCAATCGCGTGACAATTACGACTATAAAGTACGTACAGACATGAAATTGCATGCAGTTTAATGTGAGCAATCTTGTCACCTATGTCGTAATTCAGAGCAGGAGCGATTGCTTGTTTATCTTTCGTACTGATCTTACACACACTGCGCGGGTGCCTAAACGCAATCATAAGAAGTCAATACACAACGTAGTTCTATAAAAACCATAAGTTAACTGTTTGAATTTAGTTTGAATATGCTCGACAGCAAACGGGAATTCATCTACAGCGACTCCAGGCCGGCCATCAAAGCCTTCGAACGCGGAGTCATCTCCGACCAGGCGTTACGTATCCTGCGCAGCGCAGACTCGAGTGCCCTGATGCACCACACGGTCATCTGGTTCCCCGCCCATCTCGGCCAGGTGCCGGGTTCCCTATCCAACCTGCTCGAGATCGCCCATGATGCAGCGGGCGTGCTTACCGACCGTGCCGCCACAGGGCAACCCAATCTCGCTGAGTTAAGGGACCACTCGCGATGCACTCATTACGTACAACGACATAACAAAGCACTTTTACCTTGAACGCCGCATTTTTTCCACCCCCACATCCGAAACTTAACAGACTGCATGCGCTAACCCTATGCCTATTACAGACCCATACATACCCTAACCTTTCCAAGCTTTACGTTCATTATCCTGATGCATACCCCAGTGACGCATGCCCCTCGTGTGGACACACGGTGACACTCTCACACATGCTGTGGGAGTGTAGAAATACTCCTTCCGATTCTACTTCAAACAAGTGGGAGAGGTCTCTCAGGAGCTCCCGTCTGGCTGACCAGCAATATGCCGTCCAGCAGGTCCTCGAAGGTGCCGCCAGGTACTCCCTGTCAGTCCCTACGTGGGAGACCCCGATACGTGCTCAGCGCGTCCTGCAAGAATAAAATAAAATTTTTTCATTCATTCATTCTGGGTATATTGCCTTAAATCGGTGATGTAAGATGTGATAATAAAGAACGCCGTAACTTTTAGGTTACCATGACTGTCTTATTCTGCATGTCAGTCTTTTCTCTTTCTTTACTGTCAGTCTTCATGGTCAAAATTTCATCAATTGATTGCCGTCTGCTGCCTAAGATACAACGATGAGTGTGCTGGCCTGTTTGGTCCCGTGTGGTCACATTCAGCGCAATCATTCAATGGTTTTTTTATAACTCGCTCATCACATCAGCCACCATTTCGGCGAACGCAAGAAAGAAATGAAGGAAGGAAGGAACAAGTGGAATGACTAAGGTTATTTATTTATTTATTTATTTATTTATTTATTTATTTATTTAGTCATAATGCTGTGCTAATAGCACTATGATAGGAGTAGATATACAAAGATACACAGAAATATAACTAAAAACAACGAGAATAACGCAAAGAAATAACATAATCATCGTGCGAACATTAAAACAAACACATCAGAACATGGAAAAAAGCAACCAAATATCATTTGCAAACAGATCAGCGTATTTCACAAATATGTGATGTAGATTTCGGCAACAAAGCTCTGCGATGGGCATGAACGAATAGAACCAGGTAATAAGTTCCAGTCCTCGATGTAACGGGAGGAAAAGGGAACTGGAGGAAAAGTGAGCGTAATAAGGCCTCAACTTCAGGTTGTGATAGCTTCTCGTCATTGACTGTGGGGCAAACTTTGTGTATCCCTCGTTGATTGATTTGTGGGGTGTAACATCCCAAAACCACCATATGATTATGAGAGACGCCGTAGTGGAGGGCTCCGGAAGTTTCGACCACCTGGGGTTCTTTAACGTGCACTTAAATCTGAGCACACGGGCCGACAACATTTCCGCCTCCATCGGAAATGCAGCCGCTGCCGCCGGGATTTGATCCCGCGACCTGCGGTTCAGCAGCCGAGTACCTTAGCCACTAGAACACCGCGGCGGGGCGTGTATCTCTCGTTATTTGACAGTTTTACAGTACAGAAAACGATGGTTAGCAAGAATTTTAATGGCTCTATTCGGTGACGCGAATCAGGCGGAGTTAATTCCAATGAAGATAGAGTACAAGAGGGTGACAGATCACGGTCGTAACGATGACATATCAATTTTACCATTTTTTCTGGACTTCTAACAGTTCTTGAATCTCGCACTGCTTCTACGTATTCCAGACAACGGACGCGTAGTCAAGTACAGGATGAATTAGTGATCTTAATGGGAGTAACTCTGTGTCTTCTGTCGATTAAGACAGAGTGCGACCTAGATGGCCTAGTTTTTTTAATGCTTTGTTACATGTTGTGTTCGAACTTGGTGCGTTCGCCGAATACCTTCAGATTGTTACCCGCCTCGTTGACGGTGAGCTCACGCCATGACGGATAAGCGGTATCACTGAATTGGCGGAACGGTGGCTGTTAGTCGGCCATAAAGGACGCGAAGACCCACGTCGTCAAGGGGCTTAGTGGTAGCGCCTCTGGAGACAAGAGCCGAGTCCTGCTCTTGGGATGGAAGGCACACTTGCGCTCCACTATATACAACCGAAACCGGCGGCAGCGGCGTCATTAACGCATGGGCCAATTATACTGTTGACCTGTCAGCCCAGCGTTGCAGGAACGTACCCAGGAGGTGCGTTCTCATGGCTCTTTGACGCCGGACGTCGAACGTTCCGGGGACCGGAGTGAACGAAGTCGAGCGGCGACGAGGGGCGGTGGTTCTTTGAAGGAGATCCGAGGAGGGAGGACCCCGTGTCTGCCACCTTCAATGGCAGCCAACTGGTAGTCCAGAAGAAAGGAATTCCTGTATTCCGTAAGGATTGTAAGATTGTTTCAATGGGGAGTTAGGAGATAAAACCAGGGGTGCAGGGACAAGAAGAAAGAGTAGGAATGGATAAACGTGTCTATCGACAGGATGTCCGAGCGGTGCTTTCCTCAAGGTAGCAGCAGATGAAAAATCTCGTCTTCGGCTTCCTTGGCGGCAGCAGCAAATGTCATGCAACCAGCGAAGCGCGTGGTAGACCAAAAAACGGAACTTCACATATATAGTCGATGTGCTTAGATCAGGACATATTGTGTGTAAAGAAGAACACCAAGATACTCATGTTCAAAACCCTACTTACTAGGACAATTATCAAGAGTAATAAGAAAGAGAGGGTGATTTATTAGAAAAAGACACAAGCATGGTCTTCTCAAAATTAGACCGGCTGGTTGCCCTGTGCTGCGGAAGGGGTTAAGGGGAATAAATAGTGATGGAAACGAGGTTACAAAAAAGTTATAAAGGGCTGCAAGAGAAATAAAAATAAAATAAAACAGAATACGATACGGCTTAAAATCTGTCGCTAAGACCAGTTGCCCGCAAAAAAAAAGTAATAACGCTTTCAAAGCCTTCTTGGCTGAGGATCGTTGCACTAAGCCAATGACCTAGAGTCCTTTGCTCCGACAAAGAGCAATCATCCAGTCTATCTGATTCTTCACCAACACTCTAAAAAAAGAGCGAGTAAAAAGGGTGTCTTTTTGTCCCACAACAATAATCGTCATCTATATTGCGTTTCATCCTTGCGCTATCGCCCCGCGCCCGGTACATTCCGGTCACAATCGACATGCCCATTATCAGGGTTACATTGCATTCTCGATAGGAAAGTGGCCAGCGCCGAGTTTTCAAGAAAGGAAGCGCACGCAAGCCTGATGACGATTATTGTTCTGGGACAAAAAGACACCCTTTTTCCTCGATATTTTTTTAGAGTGAAGTTCTTGTCTTGGCGCGTTGAAGCGGGTGCACCCACACAGAAGATGGGCGATTGTTTGCAGCTTCTGTTGTTGCATATGGAGGTGCTGACCATTCCAGTAAGAAAGGAGTATACATTTGGGAAGGCTGCACAAAGCCGACGCCATTAACGCGCCAAGTGGCCCGCACCATTTGGTCAATGATTTTTGATATGTTTGTTCCGCAGATACTTTTCACCACTTTGACTTACAGTTGCATTGAACCACTCCTTGCCGATCTACAACCATTGCATGGTCACGCTCCTAAACATGAGGTCAGTATTTGGCGGTGGTGGCGATTAAATATTCCCGGCGCTGCTGTTCGGTAATGCGCAAAGGATGCGCTATACGGCAGCACTTAAGAGAGAACAAGAAAATATCAGGTCTTCATGAGAGGTATCCACTCAGGTGTGCACGCTTTAAAGATATAGTGCTGCTTTCGCACAATAGCGTAAATCATGGGACGAAACTCACGTCATTTGCAATGTGTCATGACCTCCCTGACCTTTCTTGTGTTCAGGCTGCGAAGGGGGGGGGGGGGGGTTGCACACATTGCAAGAGACCACCTTGAGATTTAGAGTTCGAGTATCATTCCTGAATTGCTTGACGATGTAGCGCAAGCTTCATATATAAAATATTCTACGAAATTATAAACTGATACAAGTTGTCAAAACCAGTCACAAAAGCGCGATGTTCTTTTCGTTTCGAAAAGCACAGTAGAGAACGAGCTTTACGTAGTTTTACGGGCTGCTTCTGTTGAGCTGCATATGCATAATTTGCACAGTTCTAAAGTGCAGAGTAAATACACTCCCTGCACCAGCCATTGTTCGTTTCTGTCGACGGTCTTTCGGAAGCCGTTGACGAGGAAGTATGAATCCAATTGTGAAATTATGATTATGTCCATATTAAAAGATCACTGGGTAACAAACCATACTTCACGGTGAGGTACATATCTCGAGCTGAAGTCATGCCTTCAGGTGCAATAAGAATAGTGTTCGTGCTGCTACTTGGTCGTTTTACCGATTATTATTTAATTTAGAAATATGGTATACGTAAGAACCACCTACGAGAAGCAGAAACGACCTTCATCAATGCCCGCCATGGTGGAGTAGCGCTTACGGGGCTCGGCATGATCACCCACAGGTCGCGGATTCGATCCCGGTCGTGGCGGTAGCATTTTGACGGAGGCGAAATAGTAGAGGCCCGTGTACTGTGCAACGTCAATGCACGTTGAAGAACCCCAGGTGGTCAAAATTTCCGGAGCCCCCCACTATGGCGTCACTCATAATCATAAGGTTGTTTTGGAGACGTAAACACCCCAGATATGACGGCCCCTTCGTGGTGGTCTCATGGCTAAGGTACTTGGCATCTGCCCCGCAGGTCGCGGGATTGAATCCCGGCTGCGGCGGCTGCATTTTTGATGGAAAAGAAAATGCTGTAGGCCCGGCTGGTCAGAATTGGGGGCACGTCAAAGAAACTCAGGTGGCCGAAATTTCTGGAGCCCTCTACTACGGCGTCTCTAATAACCATAAGGTGGTTTTGAAACACTAAGCCCCACATATCATCATCATCATCATCATCATCATCATCATCATCATCATCATCATCATCATCATCATCATCGTCGTCGTCGTCGTCGTCATCATCATCATCTCCCAGATATTACTATGAACTCCACCAATGTACCTTTTCCGTATTGGCTGCTCAATGCGGTTATGTTGAGTTCCTTGATCTAATGCTGAGGCTCATGGTCGCTTTTTTTTTTCAGAGGATTATTGAACTTTTCATTTATTGAATATTAAATCTATATCCCTAAACTAAAAATTGGCGCATTGACATGGTGTGCGTCTTCCCTTGTAATTATTGTGAATTAACGCCACGGCTACCGTAGCACGTTAAAATCCACAAATCAACAATGAGGCATTATTAAAATTAGTTTGAAAAAAAAAAAAAGGCCCGCGGTGAAGTGCCGCTTTCGGTCTTTTTCCGCTCCATGCGCGTTAGCGCGCAGCACGACGAGGGCAGACATGAGAGAACAAAGCAAGATGACTCACTACTAAACCAGCCTTTTCGATGGAGGTGAAAACGATGTAGGCCCGTGTGCTCAGATTTAGGTGCACGTTAAAGAACTCCACGTGGTCAAAATTTCCGGAGCCCACCACTACAGTGTCTATCTTCATAATGTGGTGCTTTTGGGACGTTAAACCCCACCTAACACTCAATCAATGACTACTATAATCTAACTAGAGCATGTGTCTCAGTGTGGCACTAAAGAATATGCAGCGTTCGCAAGTCCACGCATGCGCACACGTCTAATCATCGTGGTATGACGATGGTGCTATTGAAAGACACCCCATGTAAGAATAAGGAGCAAACGTAGTGAACCTGTCTTGGAAAAGGATCACCGCGCATCTTACGCAGATTTCAAGAAACCATACGAGCCGAAGGTGGTACTCTTACGCATTTTTGTGTGGTTTCGTTAAATTTTTACAGCAGCCTGCTTTCGCTGCGCACTACTGCGAAAACCAATCAACGCTGCAAGTGGCCACTCAGTCATATAGCGCACGCAGGCGTTCACAGCCTTGGGAGGGGAATCGGCCTCCAGCGCGGCAATACTATCACTGCACGCAATAAACCGTCCGCTCCTACGTGGTGTGTTGAAGATCTTGGCGCAATCGTCGTGCTGCTTGGAGGCTGCGAAAGGGGCGACACGTGTCGCCCGTCGGATCCGTTTAAGATTTGCGGCTCTGGGTTAACGACGGCTCCACGCTGCTCCTGCTGCGGTTTCAACAATCGCCGGCAGCGTATCGAGAAGGAAGAAGAGAAGGCGAAAGTAATGTATTGGTACTTGCGCAAGATTAATGCGCGCGATAACTACACTCGCCCTGTCGCGCGTTTTGTTCCTTTAACGCGCGTTACAGCGTATCCCTGAGAGCAACGACCTTCTTAACGAGCGAGGCCGTTGTTTTGTTGTGGTTCTGTATCAGCTCCCGCGCGTGCTAATCCTCTCACCACTGTAGTTGCGAGAAGAGACTGCGTCGAATGCGTGTATACGCTGCGATGCCTCGGCGTCTTAATGTTATTACTTACACCTGAAAATTGGACGATTTTTTTACTATTGATGGTGCAATAGCAGCGTCATGTTTTTTTGTCAAATTGCAACTCGTTTTTTATTTTACAACTTGTTTTGTGCATGCTTGGTGGAGATGTAGCTTGTGGTTATGTGTGTTCTCCTTTTCAAAGTATACATATATATGAGTTCTTATCATCACTTTACTGTGTCGATGGCTTCTTGCGCTATATTCCTGCGAACGGTCACAATTATCGACTGAAATCGTTCGCCAGCGTGGGCTATAGGAAATGAAGCCCATCAACTCTGGCCACTTTTGAAGGTTACAGATAACGAAGACATGCGAAACTAAAGAGATGAAGCCGTGTAAATATTGTAGAAGCACAGAACTAAAAACTAGGGAGCGAAATATATAAAATTGATGTCGGCGAACAGACGCCGACATCTGGTGGATCATGAAGACCCAAATTTGGCATCAAATTGTTAGGGGTGAAGCTCCTTAAGTCGTGGGTTTGTCCCTCCTAGCTCGTCGTAGTTCGGGACTGCCACGTTCGATGATTCACTCAGCAGGTGCGGATGGACGGACGGACGGACAGACAGACAGACAGACAGACAGACACTGCTGACCCACAGGTCACGGGATCGAATCTCGGCTGCGGCGGCTACAGTTCCGATGGAGGCGGAAATGTAGGCCCGTGTGCTCAGTATTGGGTGCACGTTAAAGAACCCCAGGTGGTCGAAATTCCCGGAGCCCTCCACTACGGCGTCTCTCATGATCATATGGTGGTTTTGGGACGTTAAACCCCACATATCAATCAATCAATCAATCAATCCGTTCTTGCTCTAAAATAAGGATGGTAAATGTGCTTCTGACTTTTTGGCGTAAGCCATGGCATTAAAATAATAAACGTGCGTGGTAATACGTTTTCACGACAGGCGTTTTTCCTTCAGGGTCGGTAAACATATTGCTATTGGTGATTAGCGCCTCGGACTTCTTGTATTATCTCCGTTTACTTAGCTGAGAAAAATGGAAGGAATGCTGTTGCATTGCTTAGTGCATTGGTTTTAAGCATACTGTTTTCTTGCCGGCGTCCCTACCACTTTATTGCGGTATTATAGTTTTGCGCTACTCTTGCCAGCACCTTAGCCTTGTACATTTTTTTGAAGTTTAGATGCATGTGTACACTTACGGTGAAACGCTTTCTCAAGTGGTTTCCAAGTGTGTGAGCTCTTCTTCAAGCTAGAATATTTAAGAACCACCACCGCATATACCGATACGAGAATCAGCAGTGCAGTAGAAGCGCCCACGGAGACTTTCATCTCGACCCAGTACTAACACTTTTCCTAGGCCCTAAGTTATATGAGCAACAATGCACCACTGCGACAGGGGCTTGAACAAAAGAGGAAACGCCGCTCCTTGTGTTGGTCACACGAGGTTTTTTTGTAAAATGAAAGATTTTGTTCTCCCTTTCAATGGTCAGCTCCCTGATATTGTGCTGTATAACATGCTTGTGGTAGCAGTACACTTTCTCCTCCATAACCTTGTGGCTATTAAGACAGATGTTCGCCCCGTCGTGCGGGTCTAGTAGCTAAGGTACACGGCTTCTGACCCGCAAGTCCCGGCAGCGGCGGCTGCATTTGCGGTGAAGGCGAAAATGCTGTGGGCCCATGTGCGCAGATTTGGGTGCACGTTAAAAAACCCCAGTTGGTCGAAATTTCCTGAACCCTCCACTACGGCGTATCTCATAATCATATCATGGTTTTGGGACGTTGAACCCAAGATTTCAACCAAGAAAGATGTTCAAAAAAGTACAAATAAAACTGCATAAACTGGGCAAACGAGTAGGAACAGTTTCTTTGCATGTTCTAGATAGGGTATGTGTGTGTGTGTGCGTGTGTGAGTGCGTGTGTGAGTGCGTGTGTGTGTTAGTGTGTGTGTGTGTGAGTGTGTGTGTGTGCATGTGTGTGTGTGTGAGTGTGTGTGTGCGCGCGTGTGTGTGTGTGCGTGTGTGTGTGTGTGTGTGCGTGTGAGTGAGTGTGTGTATGTGTGTGAGTGCGTGTGTGAGTGTGTGTGCGCGCGTGTGTGTGAGTGTGTGTGTGTGAGTGTGTGTGTGAGTGTGTGTGTGTGTGTGAGTGTGTGTGTGTGTGAGTGTGTGTGTGTGTGCGCGTGTGTGCGTGTGTGTGTGTGAGTGTGTGTGTGAGTGTGTGTGTGTGTGTGAGTGTGTGTGTGTGTGAGTGTGTGTGTGTGTGCGCGTGTGTGCGTGTGTGTGTGTGAGTGTGTGTGTGAGTGTGAGTGTGTGTGTGCGCGTGTGTGTGAGTGAGTGTGTGTGTGAGTGTGTGTGTGTGTGCGTGCGTGTGTGTGTGCGTGTGCGTGTGAGTGAGTGTGTGTGTGTGTGTGCGCGCGTGTGTGAGTGTGTGTGTGTGTGTGCGTGTGAGTGTGTGTGTGTGAGTGCGTGTGTGCGCGTGTGTGTGAGTGTGTGTGTGAGTGTGTGTGCGTGCGTGTGTGTGAGTGTGTGTGTGAGTGTGTGTGCGTGCGTGCGTGAGTGTGTGTGTGCGTGTGTTTGTGTGTGAGAGAGAGTGTGTGTGTGTGTGCGTGTGTGTGTGCGTGTGTGTGTGTGAGAGTGTGTGTGTGTGTGTGAGCGTGTTTGTGTGCGTGTGTGAGTGTGTGTGTGTCAGTGTGTGTGTGCGTGTGTGTGAGAGAGAGAGTGTGTGTGTGTGTGCGTGTGTGAGTGTGTGTGTGTGTGCGTGTGTGTGTGAGAGAGAGTGTGTGTGTGTGTGCGTGTGTGAGTGTGTGTGTGAGTGTGTGTGTGTGCGTGTGTGTGTGTGTGCATGTGTGAGTGTGAGTGTGAGTGTGTGTGTGTGAGTGTGTGTGTGTGTGTGTGCGTACGAGTGTGCGTAAATAAACAAAGCATGAATAATAAAATAAACCTTACTTATTTCGTTACTTTGCATGGTGCATCAATTTTTGCTGTCATAGGTTAACCATGAGTTCAATAGCGCACAGTCTTTGACATTTCCGTGGAATAAATGGCCACAGATTAGCGTTCAAACGCTTTCAAGCGTAATACATTACTTAAACCAACGCCTTTTTTGCCGCGAAAGGCAGAATAAAGCTCTACAGAGCATGAAACTGACCATAAACGCTTTACCTTTCAACGGGAGATGATAGTGAATAATGAATTCTCATCTTCCCGTATGCGCGCTTGCTCGGCCGAAACCAGTGACGTTACGGCGGCAGTGAGCACGCCTGAAAATATTCTTCTTGTTGGTATTGGCGTTGACTATCTACAGCTAGCATGCGACGTCATAGACGCATGTTGTTATAACGTACTCGTACTCCACCATGTCGACTTATATGACGCCAAGGCAGCCTAGTCACGTGGTGGTTTGCCTGCATGCTTGAATGTGTTAATGACGCAAGTGGACTTACGAGCATGAATAAGGAAGTAAACTGCAAGCATTGCGCTGACAACCTCCACGTGCCACCACAAACTTCGCATGCCAGTATTTTTGTGCCCCAACATGACTGCTTCCGTGGCGTCAAGGCAAGCTATTTATAGTGCAATGCACTTCTGGCAGGGCTGCTGTACATGGTACAGTCTTTGCATGCGCCTGCTGGGCTTATTCGTGCGCTCGACTTTTACAGAATTCTGTCGGCACGAACCTTGCGGAAGTTTTTAGTATCGCAATGTCTGTTCTTAATAAACGCGAAGATTTGCTTAGCGGGCTTCGGCGATCCTATCTATCTATCTATCTATCTATCTATCTATCTATCTATCTATCTATCTATCTATCTATCTATCTATCTATCTATCTATCTATCTATCTATCTATCTATCTATCTATCTATCTATCTATCTATCTATCTGTCTGTCTGTCTGTCTGTCTGTCTGTCTGTCTGTCTGTCTGTCTGTCTGTCTATCTATCTATCTATCTATCTATCTATCTATCTATCTATCTATCTATCTATCTATCTATCTATCTATCTATCTATCTATCTATCTATCTATCTATCTATCTATCTATCTATCTAGCCGCTTACGTTTGGGTACTTTCTTGGTCACCCTTTAACTTGGCGTGAACTAAAATTAGCATAGGAGGGTAAGATGGTTTGACGAATATGACGCGCTGGTCAAGACATGAATAGTGCCACAATCCCGTCACGTACGTCGTCAAACACTTCCCGCCAGACAGTGGCACATATCCACGGGTAGGTATGTGCCACTGGTATGGGGTATGCGCCACAGGTGACTGACACTTAATATCCACCTAGGAACGACGAGACCACGCATGAACAATTTTAACGCGTGAGCGTTAATAAATAACTGACATCGATAGCGTCGACGCGATGAATGCAAAAAATTAACGTCAGGGTCCCAGCTGGAATTGAGCCGAAGCATTCTGCGTGGCAATGAAGCATTTTACTACAGAGCTACGCCAGGTCTCGCAAATACTTTTCAAACAGACGCTAATCTTCATGAAACGTCAATAGTGGTTTCAGTGCTGCCTATGCAATTTTATAAATATTACATATGTGACCCTTGGATACAGCCGTCGCGTCGGATCAACGTCAATTGTGGTTATGTGCCACCTGCTGAAGTTTATTTATGTAGCAGTGCTCAGGGCCAGCATCCTAGCGAGCATCAGTGCTGAATATCAAGTTCTAATGTTGCTATATGCATGTTCCAGTTGGCATTGTTGCGCAAGTGCAAACAACTGGTTATATAAACACCTGCAACTCTTAAACATATGTCTGCGCGTGCAGAATTTGTACATATATTTAGCGTCATTTCATGACGTGTCGCTCAGTAAAAAAAATTGCAACACGGTCAGCTTTCCTCCGCACGCTCCACATAACGTGGATTCTCAAGTACGTGGGGTCTGCTGAATTTTTTTCCTGTGAGTCCACTGAACAGCACAGTACTGGGTGTAGTAGATGCGTATATACATTGACATCTGCGTGGGGGGGGGGGGGTGCTGCGAGGAACTTTCGCTCCCCCCCCCCCCTTCTGACGGGAAACCCTGCGTACGCCTCTGAGAATGCCCTAAAACTTATGCGGCCTCTCTCGTGTCACTACAGCCGATTTCGAGCACCATTAATGAATGCTGTCAACGTAAGCACTCCGTTACTTCGTATTGTAGTTGACTCAACGAAAAACGATGGACTTTATGACCGGGCACCCATCCAAGAATTTCATTTTAGGACAACCTTGGCACAATTATCTCGTGAAAAATACAAGACGCACGAGAAAGTTTTGTGTACTACTTCACAACAAAACGTTTATGAAACTGAAATTCGTGTCTTTTATGACCGTCCTCCATTAAAACCTATCCACAAAGTAATTTCATATGATTTTTGGCACGTAAACTTTGATTATTCATTGTAATGTAACCTTTTCTTGTGCGTCGCATCGTTTCGTATGGAAGAGTTAGCGCGTAGACACGAAGCTTAACGGCGAAAGGGTGTGACGTTATTTTGTAAAGAAAAAGAAAGAAAAAGAGAAAGAGAAAAGTTTGCACAGTGTATAACTAACATCATTCCTACAGTTTAGCTGTTTGTGGTTCATAACCAGCCAATTTATTTATTTATTTATTTATTTGTAGATACTGCAATCCCTAATGAGGGATTATAGCAGAGTGGGAAGTACAATCATAAATATTCCTAGGTGAACAAGAACAAAAATACGGAAGCAAACTACAGTTCTCGGAATTACAAAAAAAGGGAAAAACTGATATACAAAATTCACGAATACATGATCAACCATGGCGACAAAATACAATTCAAAATGTACAGGATAATAAATATTCCAGAAACAGAGTCACATACGCAAGGATTGGAAAAAACACGGGTGATAATACTACACAATTTCAAATATATACACATATATACATACATATACATACACACATATGCACACATATATATTATGCAGTTAAACACAAGGCAAACTTTTCAAGTGATGGCTGTAAAACAACGTCATTAGTTAGGTTGTTCCATTCCCCGACTGTTCTCGGGAAAAATGAATACGTGAAGCAGTTATTGCGTGTTTGAAAGGGCGTAATGGAGAGGTTATGGCGATGCCTTGTCGGATACCCAGAGGAGAAAGACAATAATTTGCTAGTGTCTATCTTATAGTGCTTCTTAATTAGTTGATATAAAAATTTGAGACGAGAAATTCGGTTTCTTTCAGTTATTGGTGGAAGATTAGCTCTCGCTAGCAGTGCACTAACAGATGTGCGACCATAACTGTTGTATATAAAAGGGGCTGCCTTTCTTTGTATTTTTTCAATCTTCTTTTTATTAGTCAACGTAAAAGGATCCCATATAACGACTGCATAATCTAGAATGGGTAGAACTGTTGATTTGTACGCCAGCAAGCGCACAGTGGGAGTGGAGTGCTTGAGAACTCTCCTAAGAAATGAAAGTCTTGTGTTAGCACAAGCTGCAACATAATCGATATGTTTATTCCACGTCAAGTTGTTTGTAATGTAAACCCCTAGATACTTGTAATACTGCACCTCAGCAAGGTATATATTGTTACAGCAATATTGGAACAAGAGGGGCTCTTTTTTGTGTGAAATGCGCATAAATACGGTTTTTTTCAAAGTTTATGGGCATCTGCCAACTGTCGCACCAAGATTCAACTTTTTGAAATGCGGCATTTAACTTTATTTGGTCATTAGAATTTTTCACCTCGGAGTAAATAACAGTCGTCTGCATAGAGTTTTATGTTAACGGGTATGTCATTCACAATGTCATTTACATATAAAAGAAAAAGAAGCGGTCCAAGTACCGAACCCTGGGGGACGCCAGATTCCACAGAAACCCTCTCAGAGCATTTATCTTTAAATACAACATATTGCTGACGGCTATGAAGGTAAGATAAAATCCATTTAGTTAACTGCTTGTTTTTGAGTATGTTGTCTAGTTTGAGAATTAATTTTTTGTGAGAAACCTTATCAAACGCCTTTGAAAAATCCATAAAAATCGCGTCAGTCTGCCCACCATTATTAATTGTCAATGCAAAATCGTAAACGGTCTGAACTAATTGGGTACAAGTAGAGTAGCCTCTTCTGAATCTATGTTGAGACTCGGATAGGGCATTATGAGCAGTTAGAAATTCCGAAATATGATTATGAACTATATGCTCGAGCAACTTACAAACTGTTGACAATAGTGATATTGGCCTATAATTACTAATTCCATCTTTCTTACCCTTTTTATGAAGTGGTTTCACTTTGGCTGTCCTCCAATCGATTGGCAGCTGTCCTTCTTTCAACGATTTTCTAAAAAGAATGCAAAGATATTTGGCGACCCATTCAGCGTACCTTTTGAGAAAGGCATTGGGTATTTCGTCAGCACCACCAGATTTTTTTACATCAAGTTTCAAGAGCATGTTGAAAATTCCCTTTTCACTTACGGTAATGTCAGGCATCGGCGGTAATGGTGACACAAAATTAGGCAGTTTGCCATCATCATTAGTAAAGCAGGACTGAAACTGCCTATTGAATGCATTTGCAATTTTTGTGGCATCAGTAATTTGGACACCATTAATGGTAAAGGCATCCACATCAGTATAAGATGGGGAAATTGCTTGCCAAAACTTCTGCGGCGAACTAGTAATGAAACTAGGTAATGAAACTGAAAAATATTTGTCTTTGTCAGCTGCAACTTGTGTTTTAACTTTGTGAGACAAATCTGCAATTTTGGATTCCAGGTTTACGCAGTCGCCTACAGATCGACGTTTTTTCTTTAACCTCTTTAATTTTCTCTGCAAATGTATAGTAGAACGACTTATCCAGGCATTCACACGTTTGTTTTTCTTGCGTATCAATGGCACAAATTGTTCAATACATTCATGTACAAGTTTCGTAAAAGAAGCCCAAAGATTGTGAACATTTGCATCACTGCGAGAGAAATTATCTAGATGAAACGAAAGCACGTCTATTATAGCTTCGTCATCGGCTCTGGAAAAGTTTCGAAAATACGAAGCTTCGTTAGCTTTGTCGACTTTAACATTGCTGAGGCTAAGGAAGACGGCCTGATGATCGGAAATTCCTGGCATGATTTGAGATGTGGCGTTCTCGAAAATGCTACCGCTTACGAAGAAAAGATCTAGTAGAGTCTTACTGCTATCCTGAATTCTTGTGAAGCCTTCAACAACTTGAGTAAGGTCAAAGGCAAAAGCAATATCAAGCATTGCCTCTCCTACCTTGTCATTACGAATTTTGGGGGACATTGTTAGCCAGTCAACATCAGGCAAATTGAAATCACCAGAGAGGATTATCCGATCATCAGGTTTGACATGGTCACATAAATACTCCTTCAACACATCCATGGTAGAAGCATCAGAGTTAGGGGGTCTGTACATGGCACCAACAATATACCTAAGGCCGCCACTATAGGCTTTGCAGAATAAACACTCAATGTAGGCAACTTCAGGCATCAAGAATACGTTAAGCGCACTTTTGTAGATTATACAAACTCCACCACCCCTACTACCACGGTCTTTCCTGTAAACTCGGTATCCTGATGGAACGAATTCACTATCGTATATTTCATCACTGAGCCATGTCTCAGTCAGTATAACAATATCAGGATCGTTAGCAATAATTAGCCCCTCAAGCTCTGTGCTTTTATTGACTACGCTCCTACAATTGATGTTAAGAAGTTTCAAGAATCGATCATCATTTTGCCTTTGTCGAACCCGCCTATCACTTTTCAACTGAAAGCGGCATTTCTTGTCACTGTCCCAACCGTACATAACGCCGTTTACACTTAGCTTATCATAGATAAGCTTTACCTTAGCCCCTTTTTCCTTTTCGTCTTGAGCAGTTTTCCAAAGCATCCTTCGCTGCTTACGGACATGATGCGAAAAATCTTCCGCAATAGACAATAAAGTGCCTTTAAGTTTATGCGAAACTTTTAAAATTGACAGCTTTTCTTTATAATCCAGACACTTTATTACAATTGGACGATTTTTATTTTCCATACTGCGGCCTAACCTATGGATTCGCTCAATGCTGACCGCTTTAGGTCCCAGTTTTTCTTCTACAATGTCCTTATTAAATTTCTTTTCCAATTCTTCATGTGTCTCATTCTTGGGTTCATAAAGACCATAGATGATTAGGTTATTTCGGCGACTCCTATTATCTAAATCATCTACTTTGTCCCTAAGCGCCACGAAGTTTTTATCAAGGTGGGACATTTGGTCTTCTAAGTCTTTAATGTTATCGCCCAATGTGGCAAGACTAGACAGCTGTTTCTCCAATGCCTCCATTCTGTCGCTTACTGATGACAATTTCTTTTCTATCTTCTCATGAGAAGATTGCATAGATGCCATGGTTTCCATTATTTTTTGTTGTCCAGCCAGTAACTCACGCAACGTATCACTTTGGGAGGAACCGGGGTTTGTTTCAATGTCGCCACAAAGTAATAAACTTTTTGCTAGGGTGAAAATATAAGTAACAATATTTAGTACAAAGTGTGGGCAAGGCAGCAGCAACAAATAAGGGTTGTCACTACGAAAACAATGCGATGGCCGGTTATCACCAACCTGAAGAACGAAGCAGAAGGGATTACTGAGCATCCCGCCGGTAGTGCTGCTGCCTGGCCCACTGGGGTGGCTCGCCGGTTCACGCCCTTTTGTAGCTTCCAAGATGGACACGTGATGTGACGTCACCGAAGATGGCCGCAATGGCCATCTTGCTGTGTGAGGACTTTTGATGCTGCTGATACCGTAGTCGGCAAGCGGCGATGGCTCCGGTCCATATCTGCGTAGCAGTTCGGCTTGCTTGATTCCAGGGAGGCAGCCGCGCTGTGATAGCCGAATTTCTTGAAGCACAGCCAAAACCTGAAGAACGAAGCAGAAGGGATTACTGAGCATCCCGCCGGTAGTGCTGCTGCCTGGCCCACTCCTATAGATTATCATCATCGTCATATATTTCACCCTTAAGAACCCCTTAGGAGCAATACAAAAGAGGGGAGAACGTTTTACTAAATACAGAAAAAACAAAAAAATAAGAAAGTAGTGCGAATACACGAGCAATACTTTTGCAGGATCCGAGAACAGACGTAAAGAAATGTGCTTATACAAATGTAAAAACACGTGCGCACAATATTTACACGTACAAGAGCACGAAATACGGTGGCGGTGGTGGAGCATTAATGGGTCTCCAAATTTAAGTGCGCTGTTAGTAGCTGTTTGAATGCGCACGAGTCACGCTCCGATACAACGGCTTCCGGTAAGTTATTCCATTCCTTGATGGCGACCGCAATAAATGAATTGTTAAGTGCAGCGGTCCTACCGAAAAGACATTGTAGGCTTCGGGAATTCAACAGCTGCCGAGTGTAGTGGGCGGGAGAAAGTAATTAGGAGAGAGCCATGCAAGTGAGGAAAAGATTAATATATAATTTATGAAACAAAGAAAGTCGAGAAAGCATACGTCTGTTTGCTAGATTCCGCAAGTATAAGGGCTCCTTAGTTAAAGTGGTGCTTGATGAGCGACTGTAGTCAGACGTGATGAACCGGGCAAGCCCTATTCTTAACGAATTCTAATAGATTAATCAGATAGGTTTGGTGTGGGCTCCAAATGGAAGACGCGTATTCGAGCTTCCTACGAACGAAAGTTACGTATGCAATTTTGGAGACTGTAGGAGGTGAGAGGAATAAAGTTCTTCGGATGTAACCAAGATTTTTTGATGCGTCAGCCATTAAGTGTGTGATGGGATATGACTATGAGAGAGTGTTAGGAATGAGAACACCAAGGTATCTGTATTTGTCGACATTTGCCAAGTTTGTTGAGATTGAATTGTAGACGTGTTCATACTTTGATTTCTTGCGAGATACGCGCATGACTTCGCATTCGAAAACACTGGTCTGCAACAACCACATTAAACACCAGTTTTCAACTAAAGATAGGTCATTCTGTAGAATTTTGTGATCGTCAGGGGTGGTTAGTCGGTGGTAAAGGATACAATCGTTCGCAAGTAATTGAATTATTGAAATTCGTGACGGTAGATCGTTCAAATATATAAGGAGGAGCAAGGGGCCGAGCACTGACCCCTGAGGGACACCGAATTTAACGGGAGCAGCAGTGGAGTGAACTGAGATCGATGTGATAGAAAAAATTGGTTTCACGACAGGTTTAAAGGGTCCAAGTTGAGACAACAGAGTTTGTTTATTAGTCGTTGATGAGCGACACGATCGAAGGCTTTAGGGAAGTGAATGTATATGACGTCAGTTTAAAATATAGAATCTTATGTTGGAAGTCAGTAGTGAATGCGAAAAGCGGAGTTTCGCAGGACAAACCAGGTCGGAAGCCGTGCTGATCTTTAGAATTGGTTTTTATTGAGGTGGTGGGCATCGTGTGAATAAATAATGTGCTCTAAGATTTTGCATTCAATGTATGTCACTGAACTAGGACGATAGTTAGATGGGGTTTGGACGGTCACCTGATTTGAACACCGGGGTTACCTTGGATACCCTCCAGTCCGCAGGTATAGTACCTTCGGAAAGGAACTGAGAGATTATGATTTGCAGAATGTGGCTATAGTAATAGCTCCATTGGATTTTAGTATCTTTGCCGATATGTTATCAGGACCAGTGGCACTAAATGTTTTCAGTTGGTTTATAATTGTTAGGATTTCTTCAGCATTTATGGTTAAGGGTGGTATCTGGGGAAAGTCATATCTGTAGGCAGACGGAATATTGCCGGGCGGCTCATTAGTAAAGACTGAGAAAAATTTAGAATTCATCAATTGAGAGCGCTACTGAGCTTTTACCTGTGAGCCATCAGGACTACACAGTGAAATGTTATGCGATAAATTGTTGGGGTTCATAATGTTCCAATTTTGGGGGGTTTGTCGCGGATGACTTTTAGGAGATCTTCGTGGTATTACGCGCACGTACGTATACAGGATTGATGATATGAACATCTACATTTGAAGGCGTCACCGAAGAAACATGGAGAAGTGACATGCCAAGTTATCAGGTGTATGCCACATCCTTATCGTTTGTTTTTTCGCGTAAGTCTGCAAGAGCATTGCATAATTATAATAGGCTTCCATTATGAATCGCCTAAGTCGGACGAGAACGTTGAAAATAAATCGCAGATTTGGAACAAGCGGGTATTGTCTTCCCCGTGTTTATGCTTCCAAATAAAATACGACAAGATGAAGTTCACAGCAGGTGAGAGTGGTTCATCAGTTGATGTGGTCATGGGCTGTCTGCTTTGAACCTTCGAGCAGCTCACTAGGTGATGAGGGTGGAAGTTGGATCTTCCGTTACCAGGAGCGTAGGCAAAACTTTGGTGTTTTTTTTTTTTTCGGGGAGAGGGGAGTAGGAGGTGGGAGGGACATGTTTTTGAAATTGACTTTTTTTTCGCTCTGTACAAGCCATGCCCAAAATAATTCTGGGGAAGGGGGTGCGCACGGACTTGGTGTGCCACCCCCTGTTTGCGCTAATGTCCGTTACGGAGGGATGGTGAACCCATGTAGGCGTATACAGGTATGGACTCACTGAGTGACATTCTTCATTCCTTATTTATCTAGAACACCTCAGGTACAGGGCAAACGAATTCCCGCTTGATTATACTGCTCCGGATAGCTAACTGGACACTCACAACTGACTAACATGCCTATTTATTATCCTGTTCCACGCCTGGCCTGAAGCTTTCTTTTTTCTTATTATTCTGTGCAAAGCTTTGATGGACATCAGCGGCCGCAGACTTCTACAACTGCAAAATTTACTGTTATTGCGCGTTCATAGCAGCTTTCTAGTAAGATTTTTATATAAGTAGAATAAATATAAGAGTAATAATTATGATAATATCTGATTACGAAGAGCGTGGAAGGGCAAATTTCAGTCGCGCAATTTTTTCCGCTGAAACGCGAATCTTTCAGCCAGCCCTGTCGTCGCTTCAAGACTCATGGTCCTCCAGCAGTCCACTCCATCCGACGCCTGTCAGAGACCTCAGGACAGTGTCTGTGCGAAAGGCCATTCGACAACAACTAGAGAGAACGAAATATGTGGATGACGATGCGTGCATTCATGCTCCAAGCGTTCGTTAACCTGCGGCAGACTGCTGAACCGATACCTCAGCAAGTAGATTACTCCCCTTTCTACCAAGGCCAGTGCGCAGCATAAGTGTTTACCGGTTCTACAGCGCGCCGCCGCAACGACCATTACTCATACCGAAACGTCTCGACCTCTGACTCTTTCTGTTGTGAGGTCACGAACAACGGGTTCACGTCTTCTTTCCCAGCGGTTCTCGAAACGGTCTCTTCTAAATTTTTTTGAGCCGACCTATGCCATTCAGGATCTTTCCTCCTGTCGACATTGGGGAGAGGTGAACGCTATGCCTCAATTTTTTCCCCTTTAACTTCTCTTCCGCTTCCTTTTCGGACAGTCAGTTCGGCGTACCGTTCTTCACGAGGTAATCCCCAGAATTCTTTGTATTTGAAATAGATTTATTTTTTACACCCTCTTAGCGGTCAACTTTGGTCCTACACGCTTCTTATAAATTTTTTTCATTTCCCTTTTTCTTTTTCTAAAGTGCGGTGAAGCTACGAATAATTTTGCTCTCGTATTTGATGCTTTCATTCTAACCCTCCTCTCCTCGGCACGCGGTCAGCAGCCATTCCTTGTGGTTGCCGCTGAGCACCTTCACAGCCAGATCGAGGGGCGGGCGGGAACAAGGCCCGGCGACGACCGTTCAACGACCCCGGCAGACTGCTCAGTCAAGGTCGCCTCCGTCACCCGACGACCTGCGGCGGAGTTCACCGAGCCCTCGAGGAAGCGCTTCCCAGCGGGCGCCGTCTTCGCGTTTGTTCCCCGGGGAGGCGGGACCCAAAGGGATTGGCCCCCCTTTTCGGTTCCTTTCTCTCCTTACTCCGCGGGCATCCTTCGTCGTTTTAGCCGTTCTCCTCACCCACGGAAAGAACGAGGAAGAGAGGGTAATCGGCGCGGCACCCAGGGTAGGCGGTGAACCCGTGTTTAGGGTTCTGGGAGCCCACGGCGCGAGCTGCGCCCGAGAGGTCAGTGACCGCCGCGCACAGATCATGTGGGCCGCCTGACCGTAGATGCCGGATGGCCGCTTGAGCTTCCGAAAAAAATTTTTTTTTTCGCCGTCTTGTGCCGTTTGCTTTGTAGTTATTTCCGCGTACTCTCTGACCGTTTATCACACTGTCGACAGGCCAAGTGGTCGCTTGATGGTTTACGAGGAACGGCGGCTTCCGCGTGCTCTCCATTTCTCTCTCTCTCTTTTCTGAACTTTATTCTAATGTTTATTATTTAGATCCCTGTACTTTTTTTTTTCGCTCACGAGGAGGTGGCGAGGGTTAGCGACGCATCTTGGTCTACATGCAGCCTTATTGACGTTCTTGTTTTCTTTCCTAGGCACCAAGGAACACGCGTTCCGTGGACCATGTGCCCACTCATTTGTTGTGACCGCGGCCCTCGTCTTACTAGCTGCGGTGGGAGGTCAAACGAACGGCGAGCTTCGAGAGTCGATGACCTTCCTGGAAAGTTCACGCGAGTTCACGCTTGACCATGCGAATGCCTCCCTTGCACTTGTTTTCCTATATTCATCTTCAAGTTGTTTTACAATGCATGTCGTTCCTGTCAACCTGTCTAGACAATATCATGATAAAGAAAAAAAAAGGGCGGCCACAGTGACCGAACCCATTTCTTGGGCCGGGGTGCAGCGTACCTATTGGTAATGTTCTCATCAAACAAGTGCTTCTTATTCAGGCAAAAGCCTTGAATGCCGCATCAAACGCGAAAAGGACCGTTGGCATCAACACTAATTCATGCAACAAAGTCATCATGACGTCACTGTAACATCAAATAAAGCAACGGTGCACTGTGACGTCGATATATGATTTCCTCACTCGATCAAAGGCAGGAGCGTAGGCAGAAATTTTGTTCGGGGGGGGGGGGGGTTGATTTATGCTACTACCTGGTTTCGCCGCCGATCAAAGGTGAGCCCATTCCGGAAGTAGTGCGAAAACATGTTAGATGCAGCAAACTTTCGTGGGACAGAACAGAAGAGGGGGGGGGGGGGTCAGTACAATCAATGCAGAATAAAAATGATGGATTTCACCGTCGAGTCGGGTTCAACGAACGCATTCGACTTTTGGTACTTTCATCCAGCTTGTCGAGCGCTTCAAACAAGAACACGTCTCCCAAATATGATCACTTTGATAACGTCACATGCGGGATGAATTTTAGCGGCCATTTGTACGCGGAGTTTGTTTAACCACACGAATGCATGCACGCACGGCATCAGAGGTGCAGGAGCGTAGAGGCTAACGTCAAGGTAACCTATACGTGCAGTGTCTTCGGATGGTGCCTTACGAAATAGGCTACCCCTAGCTGCAGCGTTGGCCCGCCATGACGACAAGACCTTGACAGAACAATCAGTGCTCGTATGCTGACACGATCTGCCATCGCACAGAGAATCAGCCAAGGGCTTTATTGAACTTCTTGAGTGACATCGACCTATTGAATATGCTCTAGCACCCCCGCATTTGTTTTTCTTTTTTCGCGCTTGTACTTTTCTCCCACCTTTCCTTCTCAATTTTCTTTGCCGTTCCCCTTCTCCTAAGTTTAGGGTAGCAAACCATGCGCTACAGTCCTGGTGGACCTTCCTGCCTTTTTTCTCATTTCGTTCTCTCTCTCTATCCAGTCCATCTTTGCCCTCGTAGTGTATTCGCAAATTTGAGAAACATCAAATTTTATTTGTGGCTCGCATTTTCCCTCTGTCTTGATGGTATTAAATGCACGTTTATGTGCGATCTTCAGTCTTGCGCAAGCCTAGGCAGGTATAATGGCCGCCTTAATTGTGGTGCCTCTATAGTTATGAGCACACGTCAACCTCGGACTCTACATTCAAAACCGCGTTCAGTATAAGCATAGTTACCTGAGAGTTGCTCATTTTTCAGGTTAACACTTTAGTGATTCAGAGGAAAGCGAAATCTGAATCCCGTGGCAGTCTTTTAGGAAAGTTTCTCCGCGCGCCTCAAGCGCGTAAAGGTGCAGCGTGATGCAACGATCATGGCATTTAGGCAAGTTTAAAATGCGCACTACTTCATTTATTTCCAATACGTCATGCTAACTGATTGTAGCACTTTGGCTGTGTCGTAGAGCTCTGCAATATCCTATTGATAACGGCTACTACTCGACCATGAGAAAAAAACAGAAATAGATTTGCTTGTTTAGAGTGAAGGCTACACTAGAGCCGACCAGAGTTTAATAGCTACAACTATAACAATGTAAAAGAAATGCACACTTCAGAAATTTGCAGCCCGATCACACTCGCTTGCAGATTCTTCAACTGACGAGAACCTGTTAAATATTTACGAATGTACTCGAGACGTTCATGCATTGTATTAACTACCGACTAGAGAACATTAACAACGATTGTATATTCTTCGCCATATTTCATATCAGCTCCCGATGTTTTGCTTTGACTATCGGGGCTCTGGAGGCCTCCGACGGCTGGCCCTGCCCACCTCCGCTGTGAGTTCGCACCGTGCTACAATGTTAATAATTAACATTGGCAACACTGGTTCACATCCACTTTAGCCGAAAGTAGGCAGTTGTAATGATGACGATGGCCCATTTGTCATGGCTCACCTTCTAAAAAGTTCTGATGAATTTCAGTGATGTTCCGTGCAGGGCATTTTTCTTTTTCGGAGAATTTTCGCCTGTCATTTTGAGCCAAAGGGGAAAAGGGAATCTTCGTGATATTGCAGGTAATTTCAAGATTGGTTAAATTCTCCTATGATGACCAATAATTAGTGGTCATAGTGCGTCTTCATCTACTGTAACCTATTCTGGGGCATGCACCACACAAGCATAGCACTCGAGATTTGTTTCGTATATTTGTGCAAAGTGATTTCTAGTTCACAATTGGTCTTATATAACAAGCCTACAATGTACAGTATATGAAATAATATAGTCATGCTTTTGTTGTGCGGCAGTGGAGAACCACTCATGATTTCAAAAGTCACCAAAACGTCAGACACGTGTATTCATAGTATGTGCGTCCATGGATGGTCCTGGAATTCAGTGTTGTTCTTCTGGGAAAAATGCTGAGAAACTCGTGAATGTTTTCAGGAAAAAATATCCGAAATAGAGAATTTCCACATCTCTGAATGGGAATTCTTCAACGTAGTAGGGAACATCAATGATGAGCTTCTTGTTAAACGCAACGGTGCATCTTAAAAGGTCCCTGAAACACTTTTTTGAAGTAAACGGGAAACGGAGTTACTCAAACAGCTTATTGCCTCACGAATTGAACACCGCCAAAAATTTAAGAATCCGTCCAGTGCGAGCGCAGTTCTCGTTCATGTTCACCTATTGCTCATGGCACATACCCGCTGTGGGGAATTGGCCATGGACTGAGTGTTTTTCTAAGATACTGTGCAGTTTTAGAATATAGAGGTTATAATTTAGAAATATTACAATCACCTATAGAAAATTGTGGTGTTTGGTATATTGCATATAAATACTTAAATAAATAAAAGAATTCATGCTTACATTAGAGCACTACTCTGATTTTTGAACGTATATAACGTTATAGACACGTTAGAATAATAATGCAGAATAATTCGTCAACCTATCAGTTTCATTATTATAGTTCCTGACCGGGCATACTCTTGCACTGGAAAAGCCAGAAATAGAAACTCCGAAAGACAAAATGACACGCACAGATAAATCCATACCAGTACCACGTAGAAGTAACTTTAAAAGGGCTTTTGGCATTGTAGCAAACCGCCTGCAGGTCAAAAAGATATGATCTCTTGTTTCCAGTTTCCCACGGAAAGCGCGCAGTGGCGAAGGTGCCTGAGCAGACCTGTGTTTGTTGAAATTTATATTCGGTGATAGCTATTTCTAGTTTACGAGTTTGGCAAAAGGCTCTTCGCCAGGGACATAATAAATGCCGATATTCGGTAGAAGTCGTAAGTGAGGTTTTTCCAAAGTCTTCCATAAGCGCACGCCTGCGGAATCGAGCAGCAGTCTTACATAAGCGGATGTTGGAAAGTACAGTAGAATTGGAAACCCGTTAGAGCGGAGTTAATTCATCCATACGAGGTCATCATCATCATCGTATTCTACTTCCTCTTCTCCTCGATCTGCTGCTCGCGCCAATGCTGCACTGCGTGACACGCGATCGAGAAGAAGTCGTTTCAGTGTGCTACGTGTAGGTGGATCTTCACATTCCGCTTCCTGTTCTCTGCGGCTATGAGCCCGGAGTCATCGCCGAATCTGCTGACGTCCAGCAGCCAGATCTCCCCGACACCGGTGACCAGCATACGCAGTCAGTCCTGGCCACTGGACGAGCGTCACGAGCATGAGGGCAACGGCGCCGACAGCCAAGAAGGAAACGGGTACGCCGTAAGCACGCTGGCGCCTCGAAGCATTCGTGCGAGCCCCATACGTGGCTTCGAATTTCCTGCCTCCATCTCTTCAGGTTACCCTTAATCTGCGTCTGTAATTTCTTATTCTCCTTAATCTGCACGAATTGGTGCCGGTGTCACGCGAGCACTTTCCATCGCGATTAGGGCAGACCGGGATCTTATTTCTTGATAGGGATCGACAATCATCCCTGATGCACTATCCCACCGATTCGAATTGTATTAGTGCAAACGTCAGCCATATCACGATCGTATGGATCCCTATATGGCGTAACCGCAACCAAGTGACCGTGTAGCCGCATCTGATCCGGATCGAGTCCAGTCCAGATCATCTTTAAGGCTGTTTTACATGCCGCGATTACAGCGAAAAAAAAATCGTTCCGTTCGCTGCAATCGCTCTATTCGCAAACGCTGCTAATGGCAGTTCCGTTTTACATGGACCGCGAACGGTCCATGGTGTCCACTTTGCAACTGGAGCGGCGAGCGACGTTTCTTGCCACCGTTCATTGTGGCAGACAATAAAATTTTCCAAATATAATGTAACAATCTTTGCGCTATGATATTATTAGGTGTGCATGGACGGTAACGAGGAGTACTTGCGTTTCGTCATTTATTTAAGAACACTTTCCAATCTAACTACACTTTGAAATGCGCAACAGCAGCCATTACCAAAACAAACACGTTAACGCAATCTCGACAGTTTGACAGGCCTCACTCTATTTCGAAGGGCCCCGAACCGAAATCACTTCCGCCGATGCGATCAGAGCAAAAATTTCTCCAAATGTTGGAAGCTCGCCGTTGACCGCTGTGGTGGAAGCGAACTGGTGTTTTTTTTTTTTTTTTTCACCGCGAGCGAATTCGCAGACTGAAAAATCGCTACTTTTTGTGTCAAATGAAACAGCCTCAAATGAAAATCGCGATTGAAATTGCCTGGGTCATCGGTATGAAGAAGTGGTCGATGTCAGTTGTATGTGACATCATTTGGCGTCCCGAAATAGTGTCGTGTTGTTACATGAAACCGCTAACGCCGTAATGCGACATGTTGGTCCAGTCTTGAGATGCATCGCCTGCTCTCGCCAAATCTAGCCTGTCTCTCAGCCGGCCTCACAAATCATCATCAGGTCTCAAAAATCTCGTAAAATATCTGGATACTTCGTAGACACTATCGGGCTAGCAGCTGAATATTTAATGCTTGGCAGTACACCTTTTCACCTTATATATAATATACATATACTCTCCTCGGCCAAACCACCTTGTCTGAACTCTCTTAAATCAAAGCTGTCCATGACGAGTTTCGTGCACTGGATTTATTCGTAGTTGCTGTCTAAGCATCTGCAGCGTTTGAAGGCAGTTTTTGACTTCTTGTATATTTGAGAGCGATGTTATTCAGCATTTGCAAGCCTCTGCGGGTCACGGCCACCTTGATTTTATTCTCTGCGTTACTGACCGGCCAACGAATAAGCTCTGGCTCACCGCCTGTTGCAGCAAGTTCGCAAGCAGTCCTCGGTACGGGCAGCCTAAAAAGTGAACGCGCTGGCAAATAATGACCTCGCATAACGCTTTGAACTAAATGGTTTCCATGCTAACGCAAACCCACCGCCATTTGCTCGAGAGCACCGTTATTCCTCTTTTCTTTGCACACTTTGTGCATATGTTGGTCTTCGGCAACGAACTTGTGACGATCTCCTGCGTACACTATATCAGCTCCTAAAGTATACCCGCCGCTCTCTACAGGCCATCCGGCAAAAGCTCGCCCCGGCGAATGGTCGTGGCGGCGCTGAGCAACGCCATCCTGCAGTTCGGCATCAACTTGTACCACGCCCGGCAATCGCATCGCGCAGCGCCTGCAAGCGACCCGCAGCATGCCCATCACCACCCACAAAATGTGGTCTTCTCGCCTTACCTGATCGCCAGCACTCTGCAGCTGATGCAGTCGGGCGCACGCGGCGAGACGGCGGCGCAAATTTCGCGCCTCTTGCAGTGGCCCGTACAAGCAGGCGTCGATAAACAAGAACAAGTAGAGCAGGTAAGTGCTCGTGGGCAGTTTAGCGGATACGAGAAGTACGCAGCATTTTGTTTGGCCTTTTTCAGGTGAAGCGTTTTATGACTTTTGATTTCAGTGGCAGCGTTGTCGCGTGTGAGAAACCCGGCGCATGCCGGAAACCAAAACGGGGCCCTCTAATGGACGTCGGTGGTATTGGCATGTGGCATCTTCTAATGCTGGTCTATCGCCGTCTGCTTGCCGGTAATCACCCGCATCTGACTTGGCAATCTGAATGATAAATCCTTGGCACTTCCACGCTCATTGCATGCCAAAACATGAACGCACCTGTCACATTCCGGCACGGGCTCCAGAATGAGATCAGGCCTGACGACTTCGTCACAATCGCACTGAGAGTCGTTTCACTTCCACCGCGGAAAGAAAGGCACAAATAAACAATGGTAAAATAAATGAACAAAAACCACCCACATCTTCCCACGGGGAGAACTCGAGTAAATGCGTCACAGTGTGTGTGTGTGTGGGAAGTGTGTGTGTGTGGGGGGGGGGCATTGCGTGAATCTCGCGTAACAGGTATGGTTTAAGAATGCTTAATTGTTATTTCGTCTTTATTTTTCTTATTTATTGAATGAAGGAGAAGCATTGCTTCAACGAGTGGTGAGACGCTTAGATGCGATCCAGTGCTAACTTATTTGGGGTAGCCGGTGAATGGTTGTAGTGGTTGTAAATAACTTCATTAAGGCAGCTGACGGTTTCCTAAGTGGCGAGAGCTGTCAGGCCATGCCTGGTCGCCACCTCGTCAACGCTTTTGATGGCCCGGAGCTGGGTGTCCAGGCTTGTGGTCGGAACGATTCTCTCCCAGGCCTCACTTGAACGTGACTGTCCTAAGAGGTTTGGTGGGGAAGGGTCCTTGCTGCATCCCCCGATGATGTGGTCCAAGGTTGCGGTCTGTGTCTTGCAAAGGGTGCACGAAGATGGGAATAAGGCTGGGTATATGTGTCTGTATATGTACGGGCAAGGGAATGAGTTCGTTTGAAGCCGCCGCCAATGATTTGTTGAGCTTTGTTTTGTTGCGGATGTGGAGGTGGTCTGGTTTGCCTTAATAGCTTGTAGTACGTACTGCGTGATGTCGTGAAAGGTGATGGGTGGTTCGGTTGCTTCGGTATCATGGTCCTAAGTCTGGCCCACCGCTCGGTGTACGAGTCTTCGAGCTTGTCTGTGGGCGGCTTCATTACCCGTGTTTCCTGCGTGTGCTGGGACCCAGATGAGTTGAATTAAACGGGGATCGTCATCGTCGCTGCTGCTGGCAGCAGTGTCGGTTGGGGCGTTGCGTGCCGCTTGGGGCAGAGGACGGAGTATTCGTGCCGTGGTTGGGGAAACATTGCCACGGGCAAATCGGGTGATGGCAGATTTGCCGTCAATATTGATTGTTTCAAAGCCGGCTATTGCGGCGAGTGATATGGCAGCTTCTTCGGCCTCTGCTGGGTCCTGTGTTTGTATGGAGCCGATACACATCGTGGTAGGCTCTTTATCAACTGGGGTACGTTTCGACGAGACATTGATTGCATATGACTGTTTGGGGGCTGGGTATCTTGCCGCGTCCACATGAGCCGCCTTAGTGTTCAAACCGTATATAGTACTGTGAAGGTTTCTGGCGCGGGCTGATCGTCTGTACCGTCATGAATGCCGGCCAGCATGTGCTTCGGCAACGGCTGCACAAAGAAGCGCTGTCTGATGAGGGGTGGTAGCGAGACCAAGTCTTGTCCGCTTGGTGACGAAGAAATGCCGATACGTTGGAGTATTCATCTTCCGGTCTTACTACTACGCAATTGTTCAATTTCTACAGTTTGGTGCGCTTCGATAAGCTCATTTATTGTATGGTGAATTCCAAGGCTGAGGAGGTGCATGGTCGATGTGGTGCGGGAGAGGCCCAGGGTGATCTTGCGAACTGTGCGAATAAGTCTGTCAACTTTTTTTTTTCAGCCTTGATGAGTCATAAGTACGGTAAGGCGTGAGTGAGTCTTCGAAGGCGTTTAACAGCTGCAGAAATTCCTTTTCTTTCATGCCGTGTTTCCGCGCAGAGATTTTTCCTAACTGACGGGCAGTCTGAGTGACGTAGACCACAAGCCTCTCTAGTGCGACGGTATCGCTCCTGCTGGCTGGTACGTGAAGGCCGAGAGCGCGCATGTGCTGCGCTATCGGTATTTCAGATCCGGCGATTCTGAGAGTGATGCTTGGTTCTGGCGGGTGTTTAACCTTATGGTAGTCAGGAGGACGAAGAAGGAGGGGTTCAGATTTCTCCACTGAGCACTCGAGACCCGCACGAGCGACGTATTCGGCCACTGTGTCCAAAGCGCGTTGCAGTGACTCCTCGATCTGTCCGTCGGAGCCGGTAGTGGTCCGTACCGTCACGTCGTCCGCATATAGGGTGTGTCGGATGTTGGATATGCGGTCTAGTAACTGTGGGAGTTGACTCATCACAAGGTTGAAGAGGAAACGTGAAAGAACGGCTCCCTGTGGCGTGCGTTTGCTAGATAGGGCAAGTCGCCTAGTGGCGTTGCTCTCATTCAGGGAAAGTTCCACAGTGCGGCCTTGTAAGAAGGAGCACACGTAGTTGTAAATACGTTCCCCAGGGTTTGTTGAAGCCAAGTGCTGGGCTATCTCTTGATGTGTCACCTTATCGAACGCCTTGCGTAGGTCTACGCCAAGCATTGCTCGCGTGCCCGCACGTACAGGGTTTTCCAATAAATCATGGTAGATTTGTGCCAGGGCGTCTTGAGTAGGTAAGTGGGCGCGAAAACCGAGCATGGTTGAAAGGAAAAGGTCTTGCTCTTCTGCAAGTGTTTCTAGCCAAGCCAAGACCACGTGCTCGAATAATTTGCCAAGGCATGAAGTTAACGAGGTGGGGCGAAGATTTCATAAATCTGCCTTTTTTCTTGGCTTTGGTATAAGCACTATTTTCGCGTGCTTCCATTATTCTGGTATACTGCCGTCATGCCAGCAGTCGTTGAAATATTCAGTGAGGGCAGTTACTGACTTTGCATCTAGTTTGCGGATTGTTTTGTTAGAGACGCCGTCTGGACCTGGTGCCGAAGTTGTGCGAAGCATTGAAATGACTGCACACGCTTCGGCTTCTGTGATGTTGGCATCAAGAGTTGGGTTTGGTTTACCTTCATAGTGTGATATTGGTGTCGCTGGTTGGTGGGATTGGTTGATGTATTTTTCCGACAGGTCGGTTACTGGATGTTCGTTT
Source organism: Rhipicephalus microplus (assembly GCF_043290135.1). Taxonomy (NCBI): domain Eukaryota; kingdom Metazoa; phylum Arthropoda; class Arachnida; order Ixodida; family Ixodidae; genus Rhipicephalus; species Rhipicephalus microplus. Next base: position 134,335,448 of record NC_134702.1, on the reverse strand, counting down.
GATCTGGGGTGTTGGTGGACAAGTTGCTTAAGTCTGTGCTGGGCGGCTGTTTTCGAGTCGTCGGGATCCAGTAAGTGGCGTAACAGGTGTCACGTCTTCTTGTTGCCTAGCTGTCGATTGAGTCCGCTGCACAGCTGGCCCCATTGTTGGCGGGCGAGGTAGGTACTGTGTCACTCGATTTTTTCAGAGAGGGTATGCATGCGGTGACGCAGTTTTTTGTAGCGTTGCTTCTGCCATCTGTGCAGCAGGCTTGCGCGTGCGTACCCACACGTGGAGAAAATGACAGTTTGTGGCAGGCGTTTCGTCTACTGCTTTACTTTTGCGCGTTGCGTGTCGCACGTGGTCTTTTAGTGAGGCTGTCCATTCCTTGAGGTTTCTTATGCGTTCCAGGGCTTCACTTTCGCGGACGTCTTTAAATTTGGGTCACTTCATGATTCAAGCGAGTGCTTTGTGTACTCTCTTGGAAGTGGACGTCTGTACCTGGATGGCGAAGATGTAGTAGTCACTACCAGTGAGTTGACAGGTGTTCTCCCAACTGGCCTGCGCAATATTCTTGCAGTATGCGAGATTGGGTGACGTGTCCCTACACACGCTGTTTCCTATGCGGGTCAGTGTCTTCTGCAGGTCATTTAGTAGAGTGAAACGGAGGTCCTGACTGAGTTGCCATAGCTTCTTGCCTCATTTGTTTGCCTGCAGGTAGTCCTAGTCAGGGTACCCGGCGTTGAAATATCCCAGTATAAGCAGTTATGCGCCTCGTGATAGCGATGTGGTTTTCTGAAAAAGCAGGTTGAAAACGTCTGTGCGTACCCGGAGTGCGCAATATACGATAAGGTTAAAGACTGACTGATGCGAGCGCTTTCGTGGAAGAACTTCCACGACCATGTGTGGAATGTCCGGGAATTCTAAGTCGTGTTGTTTTGCCGTGAGGCTCTTGTGGACGAGCATACCTGTACTTGGAGCTTCTTGATTGTGCAGGTCGGTGAATTGTTGGAAAGCGATGTAACCCTGCAGTGAGATAGCAGCCGTTGTTTCCTGTAGTTCGATGACGTCTGGAGGCGTTTGGCAATTTGGCAGTTGTGTTTCTTGTACGAGTTGCTGCAGGTGGGCTTTCTTTTTACGGACGCCCCTGCAGTTACACTGCCATATAGTCAACTGGGTGCGGGCCATGATGTATCAGCTGGAGGATTACTTGAGGGCGTCGTGGGATTGCGGTGCTGGGTGGAAGAGTGAGAGGACACTCATTTGCGTATGACATCTGGGGCTCTGGCCAGGCTTTGTTCAATTACTGCAAAACTGGTGTCTGTGGCAGTTCTAAGTGCTTCTAATCCTCCTACGGTGTTGCTTATGGTAGCTTCCATGTTTGATAGTCATGTCTCTCTGTTCGTTAAGCGTGAGTCTATGGTTGCGAAGGCTTCTGTTACGGTGGCGTAAACGGCTCTGCGACCGTCGTGTGGACTTTTGTGCGGAGGGCTTCGGCAACGGATGCGTTGACCGTTAAAAGAATTCTCGCTGTCGTGTCCTCTTCGGATTGCAGAGTTTCCGCGGAAGTCGTTGCTTTACGTTTGGCTGGTGCGGCTGGTTGGGGCTGTGGAGTTTAATTATGCACGGAATGGCTGGTCTTTGCCACTCGGATTTCTAGAGAGCGGTTCTGTGCAAGCAGCGTTTTGATCCGAGCTTGCTGCGACGTCATTTGAGATTTCAACACATTAACTGTTTGCGTAAGTTCCTTGACGAGCGGGTTATGCGTCGAGGCGCAGGATTTCGATGGCTGCGGGGGAGATAATGGAAGCGAAGACGTTGGGCTTTGCGCCCATGCTACACTAGGGTTGCTTGGTGATGATTTTGATAAATCGACATGTCGAATGTGACTTGATGATCGGGTTCTCGATTTGAACCTTGATTGAGAGGCTGCTTGACCCTGACGAGATCGTGACTTCAATTTCATCAGCATTTGTGATGTCCCCCGAGACTGGGGTAGCTACACTCGTCCAAGGCAGGCGGGCTATCGTCATTTGATATTGGCTGCGTCGCTGGTGACTTGGTTTGTAGCGTCTTTTCTGCGTGTGCTGCGTAAAGTGGTTCAGGCTTTTTGGCGAAGCGGTACTGGCAAGTTGAGCTGTTAGTCATGTGTTCTCCTTGACAGTCATATGTCAGGTGTCCGCCGAGATGCGAGGCGCGAGCATACGCAGTGGTGCTGCCGACGCCACCACCAAGGTCGGATTTGCGAGTAGGTGCGACTATAAAATGCTCCGCATTTAAAAATAACTTCCAGCCCGCACCTACCAAGCTTCCGTTAATCTCATTTCCCCCACAGAGGAAGGGCTCCTTAAATTTGTTTTGTATATCACATTTTCTTAACGACAGTACCGGCCTGCCAAAGTGTTGTTCTTTTCCCTGTCAACCAGGTGGTCCGCTACTTCGAACATCGAGACAAGCGTCTGCTGCCGGACGGCCGTCACGACTGCTACCAGAAGGCGGGCTTCACAATCCAGTACGACTGCTGTCTGCACAGAGACCGCCGGGTGACGCTCAAAGAAGAATTCCAGGCGCGCCATCTGAGGCCATCGACAGCAGACTGGGTGGTGTCCACGTCACTGAGCGGCGGCGCTGAAAGCGGCAGCGACAGCCGCCGCCACAAGCAAGCACGCGGTAGCCGGCGTCTTCGTAGCCGGAGCCATGACTTCGTCAACGACTCGGTGCACCAGCGCTGGAAGATCGAGGCGCAGCTGAAGGAGGCCGTCCCGCTTCTGGGGAAAAGCGTCAATTTCGAGGCCCTCCCGCGGGGCACGGTGGAAGAGAACACGTCGCTCGTGCTGCTCAGCGCCGTCGGGATAAAGGGTCGTTGGCGACGCCGCTTCGACCCGATAAACGTGGGCGAGGGCTTCTTCTACGAGCCTGTGCTTGTGGATGCGGTCGACGGGCAGCCAACAGAAGAATGCAAACCGAGAGGCGTCACCATGATGCACCGTACGGGAAACTTCCGCATGGCCGACAGCGCCGAGCTCGAGGCCACGGCTCTCGAGCTGCCTTACAAATCCGGCGCGCGGTGCCTCGTCATCTTCTTACCACAAAAGCGAGATGGCCTCGCTACCCTCGAGGCCCGCATGACGGCGGCCAACCTGGCGCAGTGTCTGCGCCGGATGAAGCGGCGCACGGACGTCGACCTGACGCTGCCCAAGCTATACGTGCGCGACACGATGGACCTTGCCGCGGCGCTGTCGTCGATGGGCGCGGACGCGCTTTTTCGCAGAGGCGCAGCGGACCTTTCCGGCATGTGTGGATCCGAGGGCGCGTTCGTATCCGTCGCCAAGCACGCGGCGGCCTACCGCACCAGCTGGAAAGGACGCGTGAGTCGTTCGGCCACCCTGCCACCGGCGCCGGAGCACGAGAAGTTCACGGTGGACCGGCCGTTTCTTTTCCTGGTGCTCAGCCGGCGACCCAACGCAGTACTTTTGCTGGGCTCCGTGAGGAGCGTCAGACCGCACTTTTGCGAGGAGCTTCTGCCGTCGCCCTGAAATAAGAGTTTGCGACGAGGGTTTCCTAAGACATTGTAATTGATAGTTTAATTATTGTTACGCGGATATATAAGTTTGGTCTAGCTATGAGAACGCCATGATTGTTTTTCACTGAAAGATCACAGAACACAGCTACAAGAGGACCAAAAATCGGCAGGAAGAGAGAGATGAGAGAGAAGAGAGAGGAAGAGAGAGAAGAGAGCAAGCGCTATAAAAAAAAATCCGTGAACAGGTGTTGTGTGCTCGTGGCGACGTTTCGACGAGCGCACTTTGCCTTGAAGAAGACAAGTCCGCTCGTCGAAACGTCGCCACGAGCATACACCTGTGCACGGACTTTTTCATAGCTAGAAGCGAAGACGTATAGAGGCACGTTTTTAATTTTGGCGAAAACTAAACACCACACCTGCATGCGGTATTTTCAAACTGAGGACACATGGCGCGAATTGTGAGTTCTACGCAGGCTAGCCCTGATATAAATCATATTGAAGAGCGAATCGTACAAAATTTGATCATAACAGGAGATAACTACTAAAAAGAACTAAGAGCGAGCTTGCAACCGACCACCCCACACACGATCACACTGGACAGCATACCCCGGTGGAAGCTTCCATAGTCGGTCGAGCAACCATACGAGGGAGAAGAAAGAGGAGTAGGTTGTCGAAAAGCAAACGTAAGCAAAAGAAAAGGCGAGGTAACCTGGACTGCTTCAGAAAAATGAGATGCACGATATGTAAGATCGAGTTCGTGTTTAGCAAAACGAAAACCAGGATTTAGTAAGTAAACCAGCGGATAGGAAGAATTTTTCAAGTCGGAATCAATGTACCGTTTCATGCAATAAAACACCAGGCCTACGCTGAAAGCCCAGCACTGTTACAGCGAAAGCTTGGAAAGCGTCGTTTTAGAGATCTCGATCTGGCTGCACTTTCTGGACGTAATTTACGAAAAGTTTCATGCCAGGGCCGCCCCAGTTCCTCTATAGTGTTAGTGCAGCACGCCATAGCGGTTTTGGTGCTCCTGAAGTTGAGAGCAAAAACGCAGTCACGCCGTATACCTTGCGCAATACTTGCACGAGACGAGAACTGACAGGGAAGCAATAGTGCTGAGGTGCCGATGAACTATTGCATGCAGCGCGACGTCAAATGGAGTGCAGTATAACTCGGGTGGCATGAACTGCACCCGCCAAGTCAAGGACCAAAGTGCCGCACTGTTTCTCTGGTGTAGAAAGTGAAGCCAGATCAAAGAGACTATATACTCAGTTTCATACATCAAGTGCTCCACTGTGAATGGTATGCAAGAAGCTCGGCCAGCAAAACGTAAACTCCGCGCGTCTCGTGATCGCTTGCGTGACATGTGATCGGTGCACCCTCGCGTTTCCTTGTGCTCCCCTACGGCGTGACTGGCGAACAGAAGAAAGCGGGGTGACCCGAAAACGCGGGTACTGAACGACCCTGTGGTGTCCTATCCTGCACTGACGCTAAATACGCCACCTCCTGCCGCTGGTCCCCTACGACGACGTCAGCGCACCTCTGGCTGACTGAATTAGCCTATACGCCATCTCCTGTCAGCGGCAAGAGCTCTCGCAAGTGGTGCCCCGTCCTCGGACTCCTGTGACCGTGTTTCCATCTTTCCTATCTCTCTTATGTCGTCGCTCGCTGTCCTTGCGCATCTTTCTCTCTCTCTCTTTATACCTTTAATCCTATCCTTTTAATTCCTCCTCACCCCCCCCCCTTGTGAGCTACTGTTGAGGTGTCGCACGCTGATGCAGTCACGGGGCTCACTTTTCTCTTCTTTTCCTTCTTATAACCACAGTCTGAAAGTCCAGGTGGCCGCCATCATGACGTACCCACAGTAGAGAGTTTGTATGTGACGTCACGGGGAAACTAAGATATAGAGCCACATAATTACAGACGTTCAACGGCGTTTTTGTTTGTAAGGCACACAATATTTTCAATGACTTCTCGCCCCATTAACGAAAGAAAAATTGATTTTTCGTTAAGAACATCGGACTACTCTTTGTTGCGACTTCCACAGCGTTGCACCTGATGGATGAAACGGAGTATAGAGCCCATTGGAAGTACCCTCGGTGCAACTAATACAAGAACACTTCCTATAGGTACCCGATACGCCATAAATCGCAACTTTCCTCAAGTTGGGAAGCACCCACTATGGCCATTCCTTAATTGGCGGAGTAGTGACCCGTTGCAGATCTGCAAGGCACTACGTGCCCTCTGCGGATTACGCTGAATAATTATAGCGGAGCCTTTGTAATGTGTTGGAAGCAATCAACGGCCCACTCTTTAGGCAATTCTGTGTGACGTCTGCTTACACATTTCAGCTGGGCACACGCCTGGTTGCTATTTCGCTCTTTTACTGCGCTATAAATTACGTATCTTAACGTTGTTCCTTCCGAAAATAACGCTTGTATACGGTCTTTATGCGAAGGAATTTCGAGCACCGGGATATAAGTAAGCTTTTAAAAACACACTTCAGCATTTTCTTCGCAATGATGTACATTACGCACATTTGTAATAAGTATGAAGAAAACAAAAACCGGCATGGCCATGTTGTATATTTCTAGGCTGCCAGAGAGAAGACCTTGGTTCAAATCCCGTTCTACTTAGAAGATTTTCCTTATTTTGTTCTTTTTTGTGTGTTTTTGTTTTTGCGATAGCGGCTACGGAAACTGGCGGTGGCGGCGGACAACTATACGGCACCAATGTGATCTCATAACAACTGTAAAAACGGTGAAAAAGCGATCGGTAACTCGTATTAAATCTACAGAGAAGATATGATAGTGGAATTCTAGAGCTCAATCCGCAGAGCTGTCGCAATCAAGCTGCGACGGTGTGACAGAGGGGGGGGGGGGGGCCTACGCAGCAGTCGCCTACAGCTTGCGTAGATTTTACGCTTCTGTAAACTTGCGGATTAGCTACATGCTGCGCTGGTCGCAGCTACCCCTGAATTACACGGGAACCATCATGCATATCAGACTCTGCGTACTATACGTAGAATGCGCTGCAGCTTACATACACCATTATTTGCGTCACTCGTGGGATTGGATTAAACAACGTTATACAGCTATCTCAGTCGAAATGTGAAGTTTATCACGATCTGTCCATATTGAGTATGTATTGGAGATGGTTAAAGCGCAACGACGTCGAAGCGCATCTAGACGTCGCGTAAATGAAGTTTACACAATTTCGAAACAATACTTGAGAAAAACGAGTCAGCTTCGTATCAGTGGCGCTGAACCAAGTGCCGAAGTGGGCAACAGTCTATTTCTCTTCGGTTTCTCTCTTTCATCGTATCTTTTCTTTCTCTTTTTCGCGCTTTTCATTTTTTCTCTTTATTTCTATTTTCATTTCTATTCTTCTACATCCCGCCTGTTTTCTTATGCTCTATGCTTACACATCGCTAAGCCTGCGTTATATAAAGCGATCATAGCATACAACAGCACTCGGCAGCCAGGGAACCTAAAGTGTTCTGCACTTATCATCATCAAGGCGCTCGATGAACAGAGCGTGGAGACCTTTCTTTGGCGTGAGAGCGCACTCAATATGCTATTTAGATGGCTATGCTACACGTGCAGTCGTTATGCCAAGAAATGACAGCATACGACAGCCAACGTCCCTAAAGTACTGTAAAGTTTGTATTACAGTAATTGCCATCTCACGCACAGCGAAAAATTGTGACGATGAAGAACAATTGTCGCTAAAATAAATGATAGCGCATTAGGTACTATAACACTATATCGTGATCAAATTGTCGCCTGGTCAGACAATGATGAACAAGTGTATAGCAGACTTGATGTGCATATCTTGCACATGAGTGATATGCGTAGTCGATGACGCTTCCATATATGTACGAGGTCGCATGCTCAACGACAATGATAAAAAACAAAAACAACATCAAGTCAATTCACTTTTAGCGCGTGGCCACGATTTCCCTACAAACCGGACAACTGTACTCGAGTGATCACAATTCGACGGATGGGGTGCTTACACAGCAGTCGCCATGCTTGTGAATTTTTCGGCCGTCTGTAATGTCACTAATGAGCTATATGACCTGTGCTATCCTACGAGTCACACTTGAAACATCGTGCATATTAGTGTAACACGTAGAACACGCTGCAGCTTACGTACACGGTTGTTTGTGTCCTTCAGGTGGTTTTACATGAAACGTGGTACCACCATCGCAGGCAAAATCGGTAGTTTATCGTGATCTGTTAATATTAAGGAGTCAAACGGAAACGACGACAGCTCAGCAACTACGCATTTTCACATCACGTTAATGAAACTCAGCCAATAAATAACAACAGTTGAGAAACTCAAAATGTGCGTTTCACACCATGCGTAAAATTGTCAGGATTAATTGTGGTTACTGCAAAAACAAGCGCACGCGCACTAGGTCCATCTGGTTGTTTACTGGTAAGAGGAAAGCCACTTACTAAATACATTGTTCACACTATGTACCCGTGACCTGGCACTCCTTGGGCATCCAACGGCCCTTGTGCCATAAAACACAGTATATCGTCAAGAACTGGTAAGAAAATGAAGCAAAAAAATCTTCCTAGCAGAGTTGAAGTGCATATCTTACACATACATGGTAAGCGATTTGCGCCATCGATGGCGCTGCCACTTCCGTACATGTGCGATGTCGGGTGCTCAACCGCCCTCTAGCCCAACCAGCGCGCTTGACCAACTCGAGGACAAGACGTATGTGTACACGTTCCGCCATTACAGCGGCGTGAACATACTACACGCTTCGAGCAATACGACGGCACCATCGTGGTGCCATGCTAGCCCTGGACCACGCTCCGGACAGCTTTCCCATCCGCCAAGCAGTTACTGCAACCTGGGCTACTCAACCCTGCCGGCACGCCCATCTTGTACCGGGCTGCCTTCCAAAACCGTGGAAGTCCAATGACGTTCATCACGGCTCTGGTAATGTCTTATGGCACATAGCGCTTATTATAGTTGTCGTTTAGGTCATTGTCATAGCAGGCTATGCCGGTCAGTCTATTTGGACGGCAGCATTACCCGTTGCAATAGGGCAGCAATGGTGAAACCTACTGCCCACAGAGTGGCGCTGGCTCAAAGAAATGCATTGTGCTGCGTTTTTGTGTTATGTGAACATTTTGACGTTGATGAAGACAGTGATCAGCACGTCCAAGATGAAACTGTTAATTTGGAAGAACTTGTAACCGGTATATAGAAAATCATATCACAGCAATATACACTGACACGGATAGCGGCGAACTGAGCATCGGCCATCGATCAGCTGACAAGCGATGAGACGCGTCGGCATTTATACGTGTACCGTCCAATATTTCAGTGCTATCGCTAGCGCAGCCTCGCAAATTTCAGAAGAATCTGTAATGCTTCCGTTGTGCGCGTAATCACATCGGGAGGTTCCACGATTATCTCGACAGTTAATGACAGTCAATAGGTGTTGGTGCATGCCAGAGGTTACACGTGTAACGGGCCGATAAAGAATGTTGAGAAATAGCGTGGCAATATTCAGAACGTGCATTAAAGAGTATTGTGATGTTTAGGACGGTTCGAGCACTTCCACTACTGTGCAGCGGCGCAGGAAACCGGCAGGGAGATGAGTTCAAACGTTTATATACAAAAGGAAGGCTATGAAAAGTCAGTGATGTGGACGCTGTCGGGACGACCACCACGGCACATGAGGAAGAAGAGTCCCGTAGACTCACGACTCTCGAGCATGGGTGGCGTCGTCTAGGAGATGCCTGGACCAGCGCGACCTCGGACCTTGTTTCCGAGCTCTTCATCACCGCCCGGGCGTAGCGGTTCCACGTGCGGGTTCTGGCCAGCACAGCACCGTCTGTGCCGCGCTGAAATGCTACTCGCTACAGCTGCGGTGCGGCAACTCAGTCACCGGCGTTCCTCGCCTTGGCCAGGGGACAGCCAGGTACCCTCGGGTGCACAGCTCGTGAGCTCGCGGCCCACTTCCGAGTCTGGCGCGTCGCTCGGTACGGCTCGGCACCGCTCAGCGATCCTCGATTCAGCCAGGAACTCCCCTGGCACCTGGATCATCGGCCACCCTGGACCTCGCCCAGCTCCGTGGTCCTCCGTGCACACGCCCGCGTCTCGCCCGGCAGAACGTCTCGCTCGTCCCTTGCCGATGTGCGACGCTCTGGTGACACCGGCGCTTGATGGCATGGGTGCGACTACGGAGCAGTCAACCCGCATCGGAGACGCGATGCTGCATGTGTGTAATGGGCCAGCCCGTCCAGCGAACAGCTTGCGTCGAGACGCGATACTCGGCGCAACGGTGACCATTAGCCAGGCCACGTACGTCGCTGTGCCGAACGTCTGACCACGGAGATGCCTCGCCGAGATCCGCGATGCCATCGGCAAAGAAGAGAACAGCAGGCCAGGCCGCACCCCGAGATGCAGTACACGTGCCGGTAATGCCACCCCAGCTGGTAGTTGGACGACAGTAGCGTGGATAGCCGCGTTCCCTGGCCGTAACCTGGATCGCCTGAGTCCGACGCTTCCGCCCGCTGTCTTCCGTCTGCCGCTGCTTCCGTTCGTCCCCAGCCCCAAAGCCTACCGCCACGTAATGGTCACACGTGGCCCAATCATGGCACGCCACCTCTATGGGCCACCACAGGTCATCAGCTGATTGATGATGATGATGATGATGATGATGATGATGATGATGATGAACCTTCAGCTTTGCTGGCACTCGCCCACAAAGGGGGATCGGCCAAGAACCGGGCGGCAGGATCATCAAGTGTGCTAAGTCAGGCATTCAGGTAGTCTCGTAGCCGTAAATAATAACAACAGGCTAACAGGGTAATCTCTTTGTTGCCCTTATGTACTCGCACACAGCAGAGAAAACCTCCCTGTGGCTATAACCTAATGTAATCCCTCCGAAGGATAAAATTAGTTCCACGTTTATTTTTAAACCTAGCTTCTCAATTGGTTCGACCAGGTATCTTTTCCTTTGATAAGCATAACGTTGACAGGATAAAAAGAAATGATCTATTGATTCCGATTCCTTGCAAAAGAGACACAACAGAGATGCTGTTAGTCCAGCTTTATGTAGGTAGTAATTCAGATGCGGAATTCTGCATCGTAATCTGGTGATTGTAATTTCTAACTGCCGAGATACACACCACTGTTTGTTCCAGCAATAGCTTAGATGTACGAAGCCTCTGACTTTATCCAATGATAATTTTTCTATTTCTTTGTGCAAACAAGCCTTTCTATTTCTGAGTGCTGTTACGTAGGCGAAATCAGGTAAAATAGGTAAGAGTGGTCCGCTTAAAGATGCTTTGGCTAACGAGTCTGCCATCTCATTTGGATAAATCCCGCAGTGGCCAGGTAACCATAGCAAGTGAAATTTTTTCAAGTTTTCTGGTAATAAACTGCTAATCATACTCAATAATGTCAAATTTTTTGCTGCAGATTGTGTAGTGCATACTGAGAGAGAATCGGTAAGTATGAACGCTTCTGATTCGCTTGCAGGAAATTTACGAAGCGCTAGAATTATAGCAAATAACTCAGCGATGAATATAGGCGTGTAATCCGGTAATTGAACTGAGAAAGACCAGTCGAGAGAAGTACAGAAGATGCCTATTCCAGCCTTTTTGTTCAATACGGATGCATCCGTCGCAATAATGTTCTTTATGGACAGATGAGTCAAGTAATTTTTAACCGAATATTTAAATATTGAAGGGGCAGTTGTTTCGCATTAGAAGAGAAAATATCATCAAATTTAATTTTAAGTTTTGAATTGGGCGTCTTCGTTAGGCCAATGGAATGGAATGAAAAAACTTTATTTCAGTCCTGCAGGACGCGCTTAGCGCGTAGCGGGCGTCTCCCACGTAGGGACCGACAGGGAGTACCTGGCGGCCGCTTCGTGTGCCTGCTGGACGGCCCATTGTTGGTCGGCGAGAAGTGAGCTCCTGAGGGACCTCTCCCACTTGTTTGAGGTAGAGTCGAGAGGAGTGTTTCTACACTCTCAGAGCAATTGTGCGAGTGTCGCCGTGTGTCCACATGATGGGCATGTGTCGCTGGGGTAGGCATCGGGATAATAAACGTGAAGCGTGGCAAGGTTTGGGTACGTGTGTGTCTGTAATAGGCGTAGGGTTAATGCCTGCGGTCGGTTAAGTTTCGGATGTGGGGGTGGAAAAATGCGGCGTTCCAGGTAAAAGTGCTTTGTAATTTCATTGTACGTAATTGGTGCATCCCGATTGGTATCCAACCCAGCAAGATGAGGTTGCCCTGTGGCAGCGTGGTCGGTAAGTGCGCGCGCTGCATCATGGGCGATCTCGTTGAGGTTGGATAGGGCACCCGGCACCTGACCGAGATGGGCGGGGAACCAGATGACAGTGGGGTGCTTCAGGGCACTCGGGTCCGCATTACGCAGGATACGTAACGACTGGTCGGAGATGACTCCGCGTTCGAAGGCTTTGATGGCCGGCCTGGAGTCGCTGTAGATGAATTTCCGTTCTGTCGAGCATAGCTATAGCTATAGCTACTTGCTCCGCTACTTCAGGGTTTTGGGTGAGGATTGTGGCTGAGTTAAGAGTCTGCTGCGCGGATGATACCGCGACCGTGGCGAAGGCTTGGTTGTTGCGATAGGCAGCGGCGTCCACGAACGAGACGTTGTCCGCTTCCATGTCTATGCGCTTGAGAATGGCGGTCGCCCGCGCAAGGCGCCTGCCTCTGTTGTATTCGGGGTGTGCATTTCGTGGTATGGTAGTGATAGTGATAACGTCGCGGATTTCACGGGGAATTAGAGCCCACCCGGGTCGGTACCTGGCCCTCGAGGAGCAGAAGTCGAGCTCGCGCAGAATATGGCGGCCCGCCTTGGTGGTAGTGAGTCGGGTCGATTGCACGCGTTCCTGAGCTTCGGCGATCTCTTCTAGCGTGTTATGTACGCCAAGCTCGAGGAGTTTGTACGTTGGAGTGGTGATAGGGAGGCCAAGGGCTCGTTTGACTACCTTGCGAATAAGCGCATTGAGTTGATCGCGCTCAGCACGTAGCCACTTGTGTATAGTGTTATGCCAATCTGATAAATATTTACATTGAGAGGCTCTAGCAACGCTTGGATGAACCTAATCTGAGGGGAGTGTAGTCTAGACCATTGTGTTCCAAAAAATGCGGTTGGTTCTCGAATAAAAACGTGTGAAGCTTGTCGCAGAGGCGAATTGAATATTTTTAAGAAAGTTTGAACTGTAAGTATTCTGAACCGAGTTAACAAAGGTGGAAGGCGTGTTTCCACATACAAAACATTATTTGCCACAAATTCCGGCAGTCCAAGACACAAGCGCAAAGCTTCTCTTTCCAATATTATTAATTGTCTCATCTTGTAAGCCATGCTGCCTGAAAATAATACACACCCGAATTCTATAATAGGCCGCACATACATCTTGTAAATCACTATCAATGTGCTCCTGCGCAATCCTATTTTTCTGTTTTCCAATTTGCGTAACCCCCCCCCCCCCCAAGGCACGTGACGCTTTACAGCCAACCTCGTCTATATGGCTTTTTCAATTTAGCGTCCAATTATACACGATGCCTCAATATTTCAGGAAATTGACCTGGGGAATGAGCTCGGTACGATACATCAGGGAAATTTTGACAGGATCCTTAAAAGAGAATGGCAGAAGCGCACTTTTTTCACGTTCAATGACATATGAATATTCTCAAGCCATCCTTCTAGCATGTTCATGTAATTCTGTAATGCCTGATACAATGAGTGCAGATCACTGTTTGTTGCGAAGAAAGCAATATCATCTGCATATACGTAAATTTGGATATCCTGATGAGTTGGAATGGAACTTAGTAATATGTTGAATAACACCGGGGATTATACTGAGCCCTGAGGTACACCTCGTGTTTGCTTATATTTTTTAGAAGAACATCCATCCAAGAAGCAATAACATTCTCTGTCTTTCACAAACTCTGTAATCCATGCTGTTATATATTTTGGAAAACGATAGTCTTGCATCTGCTCGATTAGGATAGGATATTCCACTTTGTCGTACGCTTTAACTAAATCTAGAGTGACTAGTGCACAGTAGTCGCGGCGATGCCGAGCCAGCTGTATGCGACTTTCCAAATCCACATGTGCACACCAAATAGAGTATCCCGATCTAAAGCCAATTTGTCTGGGGTTTAGTATTTTATGTTCATTGGTGTAGTTTATTATACGGGCATTTAAGACTCTCTCTACAAGCTTGACCAGGTTAGGTGTCAATGAAATAGGCCTTATGTTATCCAGAGTAAACTCCATTCCCTGTTTCTTAAGTATCGGTATTATTTTGAAAAACTTCCAATCTGCCGTAATCCAATTTTTCAGTGAATAATTTACTATATTACGGATTTCATGTTGGGATATTTCGTATAGCACTTCAATCATTGTAGAGGTCACCCCATCAGGTCTGGGAGGAGCGGGTGGTAAGCTCTTCATCACATCCGCCAGTTCAGCTAAAGATACCTCCTGTAAATCACAATGCAACCTTAATTTCACCATAGACTTTGGCATAATTGTCGTAAACCTGGTTTGCAAGCCTTTAGCAATATTTTCCAATAAATCAGAGAGTTCGCGAGGAGACATAATGGTGGAATTACTGTTTCTGTCTGTGGAATCAATTTTCTCGCACGTAAAAACCTGAAAAGCATTTTCTTATTTTTAGACTTAGACAGATAATTAAATTTATTCATATCATAGTCTTCTTTTGCTTTGCGCACTAGACGCTTAAAATCGGCGGCCATGAATTTATAATCACTCCAATTTTCGGGGCATTATTGGTTAATTACCAGTTTTTTCCAAGCTGATTTTCGCTTTCTATACCCCCTGACACATTCTAGATTCCACCACGGGCTAAAAGATCCCCCTGTGTTCGAGTTTACAGTAAAAGCTGAATTTTTTAATGATCGTTTAACACCGCACATAGACTCATAGCCCTAAGGTCTTCCTGCATTTCCTCGCGAAAAGTTAACGTAGATTTTAAGTCTTTTTGTAATTTAGCATAATTTACGAACGAGCCAACTTTCCCTGCCAAACTAAACCTCGGGAACTTAATTTCAAAAGTAATGGGAAGGTGGTCGCTGTTTGTAGCACAATCTAATATATTCCACTAGGATATGCTTAAAGTAGAGCTGGAAAATGTTAAATCAATAGTAGATTTAGAGTTACCTCTTACACATGTAGCAACGTGTGAGTTCAAGCTGGAAAAATTACTATCAAGCGTTCATTCCCACAAACGTCTTCCGCATACATCAGATTTGAAGCCCCAAGACACATGGTGGGAATTGAAATCACCACACAGTACTATTTCTTTTCTGCATGAAGCTACCATGATATTGAGGCATCTCGTGTCTTGAACTCCTGCAGGAAAGTATGCATTTGCAAAAGAGAAAGGCGAGCAGTCTGATAGTGTTATGTCTAACACCAGAATTTCGTAATTCGTATCCATACTCTGATACGATATCTTGGCTCTGTGAATAAATTTAGTTGATATTAAAAAAAGCCAGACCGCCACCTCTACTCGGCCGATCCAGTCGGATTAATTGATAATTTTGATGTAAACTTTTTTACCGTTAGAAAGCCAGGTTTCCTGAATGGCAATTATGTCGCAAGAAATTTGCGAAGAAATGTATTGTAAATCTGTAGTCGCCGACCAAATAGACCGGCAGTTCCAATGCAGAATTTTTAGGGAACCTATTTTGATGCTATACGGGCAGAAGAAACTGCCTGATCCAGAATATCTTTTTTCAAGAAATCATTTTTTGAAAGGTTTTCAAAGAAGTCTTTCTTTGACAAGTATTTCTTGGATTTTGGGTTCTGAGAAGACTTTTTAGAAGGGGGAGATCTGTTACGTTTCAAAGTTCTTAGAGATTCTGTGTCCATATCTGTAAAGTCTCCTGAATCATCTGTCACAGGTTCTGACTCAGCCTGAGCGCTATTTTTTGAAGGTCCTGCTTTCGGAAAGATAGATATATGATTGACTGTCTGATTTTCCTCCTCTGTACCCCTTGAAACCAACAGAGCGTGAGAATCCAGATTTTGCACAGAAACTGTACCAATGATTTGTGCCAGCTGTTGTGTTAACATATCAGCCAAAGCTTCAAAAAGAGTAGCTTCCAGACGTTGCATTGCCTTTTCAGTGGACTTTTCAATAGCCTCAGTTATCGACTTTGCGTGCGATGCATCCATTGCCGATGTGTGCCGGGATGTTATGCCTGCGTAACCTTTCGATCTTTCATGCATTTCTGCTACCGCCTCCCTCCTAGAGCAACGTCTGCGTTCTATGATTTCTAGAACACCCATTTCTCTTTCTTTTGCGCCCAGTTACGCTGCGAACGCGGCGGAAAGCCTGCGTTTTGTTCACGTTTTAGGAGAACCAACGCTCCCGCTCTCGCAGCTGCTGCGGCTTGATTGGGCCGAATAAAAGATGTGGAAAAAAAAGTCTTACTGAGCATGCTCAGTTGGGCAACTGGGCCCCCAATCTCTGACGTCACTGCGGCAGCCTTTTGGCCTTGAAATTTAGTCGGCGTTGATTAAATAGTCTTTTTCTTCTTGTTATTGCAACGCCTTGATGATTTTAACGTTAGATTTTTTTTCTCTCGTTCTTTGAGTGGCTTCATGATGATATCACAACTACATGCAGGATAGCCAGCTGCAGAATATTGAGCGTGAGCTTGTGCCAAAGAGAAGAAATCTTCCTCTTCATTACTCTTCGGGTGCTTTGGTGTGGATATAAATTTCAAAAGTTACAACTATGGCTAGGAAAACATAACAGAGCACGTAGCAAGAATCGTAATAGGAAGCAAGTGATAAGTAAGGAAATTTAAAAACAAAAACAAAAAACACAGATAAATAGAAATAGCGAGAGAAAGACATAAAGAAATTTGGGGGACCCTTAAGCTTCGCCTTTAAGAGTTGAACGCGATAGCGAAATCTGGCCCGTAATGCACCCTTCAACCGCTAAGTGCATGCTTAATATGTTTTGTCACACACACACACACACACACACACACACACACACACACACACACACACACACACACACACACACACACACACACACACACACGCACGCACACACGCACACACGCACACACGCACACACGCACGCACGCACGCACGCACGCACGCACACACACACACACACACACACACACACACACACACACAGCTTCGCTTCCTTCAAACTTGGCACGACTAAACGGACGATGCCTAAGCTTTTTTCCCTTCGCCGCAAGAATAACCGTAAAAAATTATTCGTCGCACATTTAATCATCGTACAAAATTATTCAGCCAGTGAACGAAATATTCTTGAGCTACTATTGCATGAAAAGCAAATATGTGTAGCACAGGGCACAGACCCGACACAGTATATCGATAGGAGGTACATAAATGCTAAATTTCGTGTGCTGTGTGCAAAGCCTCTTGATTTTTTTTAGTTTTTTATATAGGAAACATGCACCTTTCTTGCCGCGACTCGTGTTGTTTTGTCTGACTTGCCGCATGCTATAACTGGTGCTTGAAAGAAGCCATTTGGGTGGCATGCACCTGTTTGCCGCATTGCGCACATGTACGTTTGTATTTCACACCCACGTGGTGTCTTCATTTAGAATGGACCAACGGCAAAGTGTGGTTTGCTCAATCAATGATCACCTGCGTTCAAGCCACCGGACAACTTTTATGTGCGGAGCACTTAAAGGACCCGGCTTGTCCTCCGTTCATTCATGTCATGTGGCGTGATCACAATCACACCGAGAAGTGTTCGCTATGCATGCCATAAAGAGCCTATAGCAGTGCTCAAACCAAGGGTAAAGTGAACAAACAAGACGTAAAATATGATACTTAACAGAAATGGCTAGGAAGTAATCACTAGGGATAACTTAAAATTGCTAAAACAATTCGCAAACATAGGGCTGAGTACAGTGGAGCACGAGGGAGGGTGCCACCGCCTCCCATAGCGAGCAACTCTTCCCCAGCGCCGCCTCTGCGCCGGGGCTGGCGCGGCGCTGAGTCGCTGCGTGAGTACATCTGATGGGGAAAACAAACTGACAGAACTCGCTGCAGATGAATCGTGTCACAACTGCCATAACAAGCCGGAAGTCGCTATAGCGTTGCAAAAAGTATCACACGCGTCCCACACCGAGTGTGTGAATCTGCCTATATAGTGAAATTCTACGTTTACCGCATAAACCTGCGTGCTTAACCAGAAACATTGGCGTCACTGACGCATTGGTAATCATCCGCATGGTTCGCAGCCGCTATCTTTGTTAGCAGACGTCCGTCAGCTGAGGCAACTTTACTAGGTAAAAGTGCATTCCAGGCCTCAATGCACTTGGCGCGAAATTGGCAACTTAATGCACCATGCTATACGGGAAATCCCGCAAGTATAACCTTGCTAATAGGACATGGTACTACGGTTCCACAAGGGGCGCAAGACATTATCATCAGTTGCATCTTTGTGGAGTCCATAATGTCACTCGGTCCATACAATGGTTCTAACTGAAAACGAGCTTTAAATGCTTCTGGAATTGTTTGACTTTCAACTTACTTGTCAGGTAGCTCTTTCTGAGCAGGAAATGCAGAGATTTCCTCACTCCCTCCCCCCCAAAAAAAATCCAGCCATCCAAATGAAGTTTCCACGGCAGCTGCTCAACAAAACTATACTAGTAGTCCACAGTGGTGGCTATTTTGCCGTTGATCAGAAAAAAGCACTCTGCTGGAGCCTGTAATAAGAAGATCAGCCTCTCGATCAAAAAGGAAATACCAAAGCCGGATGGGGCTTCCGCTGCATAAAACAGGTCCGTTTGGCGAAATATTGTAGAAGCTGGTTAAGATGTCGCAAGTGCGTTATAAGGCACGCACAACAAATGCGTCATTTGCGCATCAGACGCCGTCGAAAACGATCGAGACAAGGTTGGCAAGCTCAGTCATAATGCTGGTGACTCTGACGGCCACCATATCAGGGGCCGCAGTGCCTAATTTCATACCCAGTCTTTTTCAATGATCGAAGTCAGCGGAGCTTCATTACGGCCAAAGCATATTGGAAGACTCGGCTGCGAAAACTTGGCTGTGGAAACGTTCAACGTAGACGTGTTCTGGTGCGAACACTCGCGAGAAACCACGAAGAAGCAATAATCTAATCTCCCTGCGAATAAAATATTTCCGACTTCAGTTGATGAGCTGGTGGTGGACAAAAAATGCAGTAAATGCATTTCGGTACCAGAAGAAAACGGCTTAAGAGCAATGAATAAGGTACACCTTGATATGCAGACTGTCTTTCTCTCTACAAGAAGTACAATATAGCTGGCGGTTCTCATTGGATTAGGCTAATATTAGTATCTAGTAACTGGTACCGTGAAGCCTAAGCACAAACACTGAAAGCTGTCAACACTAGCTTGGAATAGTGTCTGTAAGTCCCGTTGTCTGTTGGAGCCGACGTAATCCAGTGTGTTGTTGGTACTCCGGGTCCTGCCGGTCTCGTTTTCGGTAGCTGGCCCCGTCGCAGGATCCATCGTCCAACTATTCAGCGAGAAAGAAGCGCCCGAACGAACAACAGAGATTTATTTACATGTGGAGAAGTGATCAACTGATCCAAAGAGAGAAGAGTGAGAGTGATACAAAACGTCTTCGGCATTTTATAGCGCCACGTTGTTGACACTGGGCGCCTTGTCCGCATCGTCAGCCAATACGGTGTCCCCGGCACCTCGGCCACGAGGGAGGGGGAAACACCTCTCACAACACATGGAGTGGCACAACCCAACACGATGTCCATATATGGTCCCGGCGCCCCAAAATGTTACCAAACATGGTCACGAACGCACAGCAGACCCCGGAGCTCTCCCAGCGAGAGGAGGAGCCCGAATGGGGAGGTGGGGGTGGACGACACCATCGGTCAAGAACCGGTTCTCCCCCAAACTCGTCCTGCCCGGTTCCCCAGGGCCGGTCGTAACAGTCTCTCGCGCGGGGGGGTGAAGATCTCGATGGGCTGTGGTTTGCAGCCACTGTCCGGAGAGATCAGCGCCGGCAGTCGGTTTGGTGACGACCGTCTTTGATGAAGTAGAGGGCAACACCTGCTTCATTGTGGGCTCAACAGACATCACATACGCACATGAAAACACAACTACTCAGCCGGTGAGCGCCGGACAATTCCGCCAAACTCCACCAGGCAATTTTCCCCTTTAACTGATATTAAAGGAAATACACATTTTATTCAAAATGTTACTCACACTTTAAGGTGACACAAAACAACAACACTGGAAGCACACCGAACCCGAAACCCTGGATAGCCGTGTCTTCAACGTTTTCAAACAAGTACACCTAAAAGAGTAAAAAAACAATCACTAGCTCTTGTCTAGGTCAGGAAAAAAAATGCCAGAGTTCTCGAGACATCCTCTCGCGTCAGCGGCATCGACTTAAGCCATCAGCGTTGCCATGGAGTACACCCTTTTTGTAGCGTATTTCAAACGTATATTGTTGCAAAACGAGGCTCCAACGCAGCAGGCGGCCGTTCTTAGAGGACATGGTCTGTAGCCAGGTGAGAGGACAGTGGTCCATTTCCACAATGAACTTGCTTCCGGCAATATAACAAGCCAGTTTCTGGACTGCCCAAACCAAGCATGCACATTCCTTTTCGCTAGCGCGGTAAACCTGCTCGCGAAGGGTGAGTTTCCGGCTAACATAGAGGACGGGATGCTCTTGATCCCCCTCATCCCTTTGACTAAGAACTGCCCCCATGCCTCTATCACTAGCGTCGCATTGGACTATGAAAGGCCTCGAGTAGTCCGGTGAACTAAGCAAAGGTTGGCTCGACAAGGCCGCTTTCAAAACGCGGAAAGCCTTTTCTTTCTCCTTATCCCAGTCGACCATTTGGGGCTCGGTCTTGCGCAACGCGTCAGTAAGAGTGCTGGCAATGTCGGAATATCTAGGGATGTACTTACGATAGTAACCAGCTATTCCAAGAAAAGCCCGAAAAGCCCGAAAGTCTCGGATAGCTGCCACTTTCATTTCAGAGGGATGGCGATGCCCTCGACCGATAACATGCCCGAGATAGAGTACCTCTGCTTGTGCTAGCTGACACTTGGGCGCCTTTACCGTTAAACCTGCTTCACGTAGGCGTGTCAGTACTGCTCTCAAATGCGCCAAGTATTCTGGCCAGGACGAGGAAAATACGGCGACGTCGTCCAAGTAAGGCAATGCGAAGTCCTCTTGACCCTGCAAAACCTTATCCATTAAGTTTGAAAAACAGTAAGGCGCGTTCTTTAGGCCGAAACTCAACACTTTTGGGCGGAATGTCCCCACTGGTGAAATAAATGCACCATACCGGCTCGCCCTCTCGGTGAGCGGCACCTGCCAGTAACCTCTCACTAGGTCTAGCGTTGAGATAAATTCCGCGCTGCTTACCCTCTCGACGCGTTCCTCAATGTGGGGAATTGGGTATGTCTGATCCTTGGTGATGAGGTTTAACTTACGATAGTCTACGCAAGGACGCGGATCTTTGCCGGGTACCTCCTCAAGAATTAACGGGGAAGTGTAATCACTTTCACACGGCTCAATCACGCCCAATTCCAGCATCCTGTTAACCTCTGCTTTTATTAGCTCAAGCCGACGAGGTGACACCCGATACGTCTTAGATCTTACCGGTTCCGACGAGGTAAGCTCTATGTCATGAGTGAGGACGGATGTCCGGCCTGGCTCGCTTACAAATCTGTCCTGAAACTCGGTCAAAAGACCACGCAATTCCTGCTTCTGCTTCATTGTCAGCTGTGCCTTTGATACTAAATCCTCAACTCTTTTCTCGATCGGGACTTCGTCCGATTCGGGAGCTAATTCAGGAATTTCTGCCGGAACCTCTTCCGGAACATTTAAAGTCATGTTCACAATGGCTTCCCTCGCTTTATAGGGTTTGAGTAAGTTGCTATGATACACCTGGTGTACCTTACGACTTCCTGGTAATTTTACCACATAGTTGGTGTCAGACAATTTTCGAGTAATTTCGGCCGGGCCGACCGATTGCACTTCAAGCTTATTCTTTTGGCAGGGCCTCAACAACATGACCCTGTCTCCTACAGCAAAGTGTCGTGCTTTAGCTGTCCGGTCGTAGTAAAGCTTAGCCTTCTGCTGTGCTTTGGTCATCGCACTCTCGGTCAGTTCTTGGGCTTTTTTTAGGCGATCCAATAAGGTGAGGACATATTCCACTACTACAGGATCATCACCCTGACCTTCCCACGACTCTCTCAGCATACGAAGAGGAGACCGCAGTCTGCGGCCGTAAACAAGTTCCGCTGGCGTAAACCCTGTTGTCTCATGTGGTGGAGTTCTTAGTGCAAACATCGTTGCAGGTAAGCACATTTCCCAGTCAGTTTTTCGTTCAAAACATAAGGCTCTTAATACTCGCTTCATCACGGAGTGAAGCTTTTCTATCGAGTTCGACTGCGGATGGTAGACTGAACTATGCAATAATTTCACGCCACACCACTCTAGAAAGGTTGTCGTTAAGGCACTCGTGAAAATGGTGCCCTGGTCTGATTGTATCTCGGCAGGAAAGCCTACCCGGGCAAACACGGACAGAAGTTCGTTCACTACTTCCACGGAACTTAGCTCTTTTAGCGGGACCGCCTCTGGAAACTTAGTAGCTGGGCAGATTAAGGTCAGGATGTGTCGGTAGCCTGAAGTTGTCTTGGGCAAAGGACCTACTGTGTCAATTACCAACCGACGAAAGGGCTCCGTGATTACGGGTACCAGCTTCATTGGAAATTTCGCCTTATCTCCCGGCTTACCCACTCGCTGACACACATCGCAAGATTTTACAAACCTCTCTACATCTTTAAAGCATCCAGGCCAGTAGTATTCCTGTAAAAGACGATTTTTCGTCTTCTTTACGCCTAAGTGGCCTGACCATGATTCTCCATGCACCAAACTAAGCAAATCCTGACGATACGCCTGAGGTACGACTACCTGGTCAAACTCTACTCCTCCCCTATCTAGATATTTTCGATAGAGTATGCCGCTCCTCTCTTGGAATTTCACATTTCGTTTGGCGATTCCCTCTTTCGAACTGTCCTGGAATTGCTTAAGCGTTGGGTCACCCTTTTGTTCGGTTGTTAATGAAGCGGGGCTCACCTGCAGCAGCCGACTGAAATTATCCGAAGTTGGCATGACAAACAACTCTTTTGTAGTTCCTAGTACCTGGAATGTGTCACCCTCTGTGCTATCCTCAGTACTACAGTACTACCAGGAATCGGCTTGGGAGCAATGGCATTTTCTATTTGCTTGGTCAACGAGGCATAATTGACCCCTTCCAATTTGGGAGGAGGTTAATCGTCACCTTTAGGAATGGTTGCCTCCGCGACTACGGCTTCTGCAGCCTGTTCTCGCCCAAGTCGATTTGTTACCGTGGTGTCCAACTCGCAACCAGGCCCGTTGTCGATTTGAGGCTTGTTTGCCTCAGTGAATGTTGCTCTCGCAGCCAGCGCACGTGCCTTCGATCTAGTCAGTGCCTGCACTATGCCTTCTCCCAACGTTAGACCTTTATCCTTCAGCATTTGATCTGATTAATTGATTTGTGGGGTTTAACGTCCCAAAACCACCATATGATTATGAGAGACGCCGTAGTGGAGGGCTCCGGAAATTTTGACCACCTGGGGTTCTTTAACGTGCACCCAAATCTGAGCACACGGGCCTCGACATTTCCGCCTCCATCGGAAATGCAGCCGCCGCAGCCGGGATATGAACCCGCGACCTGCGGGTCAGCAGCCGAGTCAGCATTTGATCTGACTTATTTGAAAATAAGTAAGGATACTGAGGGGGTAGATATGGCGATACCGCGGCTTCCGTTTCCAACGTACCAAATGCGCCTTTAAGGACAACTTTAGCTACGCGGAGGCACTGACTGTTTGCTTCTACGGCTTGTCTAATCCAGGCACAGCCTCCTGAATACTGTCCGGACTGAACAAAGGACGGATGAACTACGTCCATAGTGGCTGCGGAGTCTCTAAGAACCCGACACTGCTTGCCGTTCACGGTAAGGTCGTACATATAGGGTTCTAACAACTTCATGTTCTCGTCGGCTTCATTTATAGATAAAAAGGCCACCTTTTCTTTCGGGCAATGTTTCGCGAAATGCCCTGTTTCGTGGCAATTGAAACAATCCGCCGGTTTTTTCGCCTCAAATTTCCTTTTGCTTGCCTCTGCCGACGCCCCATGGTTAGATGTCTTGTTTTCCTCACCCTTTTGTGCGAGACTTGTCGGTTGTTTTCTAAACGGCGTCTTATTCGGTAGTAGGAATTTGTCCCTTTTAGGCTCGCCGTTTGCCCCGAGGGCGCGGCGCGTAACGAATTCTTCAGCGAGCTCTGCGGCTTTCGTTACGGTGTTCACGTCTGGTCTATCCTGCACCCAGAACCTCACCTTTTCTGGTAACCTTTGATAGAATTGTTCCAGACCGATACACTCGAGCACCTTGTCATGATTCCCATACGCCTTTGCCTCTTTGAGCCGCTCCCCATGTTGGCCATCAACTTGTAAGCAAACTCCGGGTATGAATCATTGTTCTCTTTTACGGCGTTGCGAAATTTTTGCCTGAAACCTTCCGCTGACAACCTGTATTTCTTGAGAAGGCTCGACTTTACCTCACTGTACTCGTCAGCCTCCTCTTTCGTGAGGCGCGCGATTACTTCTGAGGCCTCCCCCGGAAGTAGGGACAACAAGCGTTGAGGCCACGTATCCTGGCTGAAACCTTGCCTTTCACAAGTTCTCTCAAAGTTGACGAGAAACAGCCCAATGTCCTCCCCTAGCTTGTACGATCTCATTAGGTCCGTCATTTTGAACCTGACCCGCTCTGCGGTACCGCATGCCTCGCTGCCTCCTGCTCTACTATTATGGCTAATCTCTAGCTCGAGGCGCTTCATTTCAAGCTCGTGCTTTCGCATCTTATCTGCCTCGGCTTCTGACGCTTTCCTTTCGGCCTCGGCCGCCTTTCCTTCGGCCTCGGCCGCGGCCGCCTTTCTTTCGGCGTCTGCCGCTTGCCTCTCCTGAATCTCCTCGACACATTCTGACAGCTCGTCATCCTCCGCCCCCAATGCGAGAATCGCCTCTATCAGCTCTGGCTTTCTTTGAGAGTCCGACACCTCCAGATTCAACTCCCTTGCAAGTAGCAACAACATGGACTTTCGCAGGGATTTCAGATTCATGGCTGCTTCCAGTACCGCTGTCTCTGTTCCAGAAAGATTCCTGTCCTGCAACTAATTAACTTTGACGGCAACGACAGCTCTAGATACCTGCCTTGCCTCAAGTTTTCCGTTAACTTAGTCTACAAATAAAGCTTCAAAAAGCTCTTACATGGAATCCTGCCCTGTCACTGTTAACCTTAACGCCACTGACAGAAAGAGCTTAACCAAGCTATCACACAATTTCTGCCTTACGCAAGTTACCTGTTAACCCAATGACCAAGACAGCCCCTCTCTACCAGCTTTTACTTAACACATAGAGTAAATGCCTGGTAAAATTTAACAGAGAAAGCCGGCACTCACCCAGTTCGCAGTCATGTCTCCGGCGTCGTGCCTCTCAGAAGTGCCGTTCGGTTCCCTTTGGAAGTCGATGAGCTCGTGTAATCCTTCTCCTGTCGTCCCGTTGTTGAACTTCGGGCTCACTCCGTCCAGTGGTCGCTTTCGGGGTTATCGGCATCCCGCCGCTGCCATCCAGTTGTTGGGACTCCGGGTCCTGCCGGTCTCGTTTTCGGTAGCTGGCCCCGTCGCAGGATCCATCGTACAACTATTCAGTGAGAAAGAAGCGCCCGAACGAACAACAGAGATTTATTTACATGTGGAGAAGTGATCAACTGATCCAAAGAGAGAAGAGTGAGAGTGATACAAAACGTCTTCGGCATTTTATAGCGCCACGTTGTTGACACTGGGCGCCTTGTCCGCATCGTCAGCCAATACGGTGTCCCCGGCACCTCGGCCACGAGGGAGGGGGAAACACCTCTCACAACACATGGAGTGACACAACCCAACACGATGTCCATATATGGTCCCGGCGCCCCAAAATGTTACCAAACATGGTCACGAACGCACAGCAGACCCCGGAGCTCTCCTAGCGAGAGGAGGAGCCCGAATGGGGAGGTGGGGGTGGACGACACCGTCGGTCAAGAACCGGTTCTCCCCCAAACTCGTCCTGCCCGGTTCCCCAGGGCCGGTCGTAACAGTGTCATTGTTGTAGTCCTTCGGCCAACGATAACAGAGATCTCGAAACACTGGACTCGCTTCTGGTAGCTGGAAGGAATCGCCTAGCTCGTAAATTTTTCACGCTACTGTGACCGCCCTGATTAGTGGCGGCCTGCGTTGGTCAGAACTACCCGTGAGCTACCCGCAAAACAGAACACATATACCAGTGCGATATATACATGCAATTTTTTTTTGTATCTGTCGTACGATTTCATAAGAGACAAGGCTGTGTTGGCATTACAGTCAAAATATGAAGTTTATCCCGATTTGTTTATATTGGGAAGTACATTGTGAACGCCTAAAGGGCAACAATTTTTTCATTTTGACGTTACGTCTCTACAACTCGCCTGATTGGCAACAGCTATTCAGAAAGGTAAAATACTATAATGCTCGCCTCCTTCCAAGCGAAAAAAAGCACAGCATATTCCCGGAGTGAATGATAATGGGTGGGGCGAGACGTCCATCAGACTGTCATCGCTTCCGTCCATCCATCCCTGCGTGTGTCCATGCGTCAAACAGGCAGACAGACAGACGACGCTTGGACGTGGCCAGCGGATGATTCATAGTTTGCCGATAAAACTCTTCCGAAGCTTCGCCCCACTCATTAATATTCACTCCGTGAATATGCTGTGAGGTGGTTACTACATGTATGCATACATTTATTTATTTATTTATTTACAATACCGCTGACCCCAGTTAAGGGGTCGTAGCAGGGTGGAAAGAAACGTGTGCTACATTTCACAATAAAACAGACAAAACGAACGCATAACATAAGCAAAAAAAACAACCAGATTGAACTGATTGCCAATTCACAGTGGCGCATGAATAAGATCTTGCGAAGGGCACAAAAAAGAAAAGAAGAAACCGATACACGCATTGCGACAACACACACTGCAAAAAGAAGAGTACACATTATTGTCCGGCGAGTGCAATATACACCGAGAACCAGAACACGTATCAAGTGATCAACAAGACAGAAAAGTTTAAAAGTCAAGTATGCTTTCAAATTTGTTAATATCAGTTAATACAGGGGATACAAATTTGTTAATATCAGTATACACACAGGGGATCACCGACCCAAGTTGCACGCCTTAAAGAGCTTCGCCCCTCAAGTTGCGATGAAGAAGGATGTTTACCGCACAAAGAAGCGCAGGTGCTTTTTAGTCGTCTAATTGCCAAACGGTAAAGAAAAAAACATGTGTAGCAGAGTTGACGCGCATATCTTACCTATATGCTAAGCGTTTTGTACATGCCATCGATCACGCTCTCATACATGTGAGATGTCGGGTGCTCATCCTCCCTCTAGCCTCACGCACACGTGCTTGCTCCTCTCGAGAAGACCTATGTATACAACTTCCGCCATAATAGCGGCATGAACATACTACACGCGTAGAGCAATACGATGACACTATCATGGTGTCATATACGAGCCCTGGACTACGCTCCGGACGCTCCCCCCATCCGCTAAGCAGATACAACAACCTGGGCTCCTCAACCCTCCCGGCACGCCCATCATGTTCTGAGCGGCCTTCCAAAACCGTGGTAGTACAACGAAGTTCATCACGGCTCTGGTAATGTCTAATGGCATATAGCGCTTATAGTAGTTGTCTTTTAGGTCATTGTCATATCAAGGTATTCCGGACAGCCTGTTTGAATGGAAGCATTACCGTTTGCGATAAGGTGACAATAGCAGAGCGTTGATTGTCCACATAGTGGCGCTGGCTCAAAGGAATGCATCGGGCCGTGTTCTTGTGTTGTGTTACCCTTTGTTCCAAATTCGGAGCACTTTAAGGGGCAGGCTGTCGTATGATGTCGTCGTCGCTTCGGGTAAAGCAGGCAAAGCCAAATAAAGCTTTACCAGGTGTAGCATATTGTCACGTAGTTCTGACGTCAAGGAAGACTGTGGTCAGTACGTCGAAAATGAAACTGTTTATTTGGCCAAACTTGCGACCGGCAAAGGAAAAAAATCAGATTACAGCTGTACACACTCGCATGAATAGCAGTGAATTGAGCGTAGGCCGTCAATCAACTGATATGCGATGACGCGCGTCGGCATTTATACATATGCTATCGAGTATTCCAGTGCAAATCGCTCATCGGTCAAACGACAAGTGATGATGCTCGTCGGCATTTATACATGTTCCGTCGAATATTCCAACACTATCGCTAGCGACCTCGTAAGTTCCAGAATAACGTGTATTGTTCCCGTAGCGCTTGTAATCGCATCGCAAGGTTCTTCGATTATTTCCGATTGAGGGGAAAATGCTGTAGGCCCGTGTGCTCAGATTCGGGGGCACGTTAAAGAAAAATAGGCGGCCAAAATTCCCGGAGCCCTCCACTATGACGTTTTTCTAAATTTTATGGTGGTTTTGGGACGTTAAGCTCTACCCGTCGTAAAAAAACACCCGCCGCAAAGCACAGAATCATAACAGAGCCCAGCGAAAGGCCTATTCGACAACATGCTTATCGAGTTTCCCGCAGAGAACAAGACGCTATTCACGACCAAGTACAACAAATACTTCCTGAAGACATCATTCAGCCATCTACAAGCCCATGGGCATCACCGGTTGTGTTGGTGAAAAAGAAAGATGGCACATTGCGTTTCTGTGTTGATTATCGCAAACTGAACACCGTGACAAAGAAATACGTTTATCCGCTTCCTCGCATCGACGACTCACTCGACCGCCTTAGAAACACCCGATATTTTTCATCCATGGATCTAACCAGTGGTTATTGGCAAATTGAGGTCGATGAGCGTGACCGGGAAAAGACTGCCTTCATTACTTTTGATGGGCTCTTCGAATTCAAGGTGCTTCCTTTTGGACTGTGCTCTGCTCCTGCGACTTTTCAACGAATGGTGGACACGTTTTTGTCCGATCTCAAGTGGCAATCGTGTCTTGTTTATTTAGATGACGTCGTTGTTTTTTCATCGACTTTCGAGCAGCACCTTCAGCGTCTTCGTGCAGTACTTGAAGCGCTACGAACAGCTGGCCTGTCGTTCAAGCCCGAAAATGCCACTTCGGCTACGAGGAGCTCAAGTTTCTCGGCCATGTCGTCAACAGTGACGGATTTCGCCCAGACCCCGAGAAAACACTGGCTGTCGCTGCCTTCCCAACTCCGACGAACAAACACGACGTACGCCGTTTTCTGGGCCTTTGTGCGCACTATCGTCGTTTCGTTCCAAACTTTTCCAAAATTGCAGAACCCTTAAACCAACTCACGAAAGACAACGTTGCTTTTGTGTGGGCCCCAGAACAACACGAAGCTTTTTGCGAGCTACGACGCCGCCTCGAGACTCCTCCAATCTTGGGTCATTTCGACGAAAATGCCGACACTAAAGTGCATACAGATTGCACTTCAGTGTCAGTATTGGAGCCGTCCTTGTGCATTGGCAGGAAGGTATCGTGCGAGTGATCGCCTACGCTAGTGGTACGTTATCATCGGCTGAAAGGAACTATTCCACCACAAAAAAGGAATGCCTAGCTGTCATGTGGGCCATAGCCTAGTTCCGACCGTATTTGTACGGGAGACCATTCAAAGTTGTCACCGACCACCATTCCTTGTGCTGGCTTGCAGGCCTCAAAGACCCCTCAGGTCGCGTAGCTTGATGGAGTCTCCGCTTAAAAGAATTTGACGTTACGGTGGTTTACAAGTCAGGATGCAAGCACACCGACGCTGACTGCCTATCAGTGCCCCAGTCGAGTCGATTCCTCCTGACCAAAATGACGACAAAAGTTTCCTCATGGCGGTCACAGCCTCCGACTTGGCTCAAAAACAGCGTGATGACACAGAGCTTCGCCCGATCATCGACTGTCTTGAGGACAAGCTTTAACAGCCACCACGAACATTCAGGCGCACGATTTCATCATTTTCCCTTCGTGACAACGTCCTGTACAAGCGGAGCTTTGATCCCAACGCTCGAACCGCCCTACTGGCCGTACCATCTGTGATGCGAGACGACATCCTTAAGGCGTGCCATGACAAACCATCTTCCGGGCATTTAGGGTTCACGCGTACTCTGGCACGTATCCGCCACGCGTAGTACTGTCCCAAACTGTCCCGTACGGTCAAGCACTACGTGAAAACCTGCCGAGACTGTCAGCGTCGCAAAACTCCGTCCATGAAACCTGCTGGTCTTTTACACCCTGTGGAGCCACCCCGAGAACAATTTCAACAAGTTGGCATTGACTTGCTAAGTCTATTTCCAAAATCTTCAGCGGGGAATCGCTGGATAATAATTGCGACTGTCTATTTAACCCCTTATTGTGAAACACGAGCACTGCAGCGCGGTACTGCAAGTGATGTCGCGGATTTCTTCATTCATGCTGTCGTCCTCCGCCATGGTACACCGGCCGTGATTCTAACAAACAGAGAGGCACGGCCTTCACTGCCCAACTACTGAAAGAAGTGATGACACTCAGCGGCACCGTACATCGCCGAACGACAGCTTACCATCCACAAGCTAATGGATTCACAGAACGGCTCAATAATACCATAACATAAATGACTTCCATGTATGTCGACGTAGACCACATGAACTGGGACAATGTCCTCTCTTTCGTAACTTTCGCATATAATACCACCTTGCAAGAAACTACAGGATTTACACCTTTCCACCTGCTTCACGGCCGCGAAGCTACTACGATGTTAGACGCCATGCTCTTACTTGACGCATTTACGACCACCACCGAAAATGCTGACCAGTGTGCGCAGCGCGCCGAAGAAGCTCGACAACTAGTTCGCTTGCGCATTCGCTCTCAGCAACAACATGATGCTCATAGGTACAACCTTCGGCACAGAGAAGTCACCTATCGCCCCGGAGAAAACGTATGCCTCTGGAGTACCGTAAGCCAACGTGGCCGCTCTGAGAAGCTCTTGCGTTGTTATTTCGGCCCTTACCGGGTTCTTCGGCATCTCAGCGATGTAAACTACGAAGTTATCGCAGAGCCCAGCTTGCAGTCCTCCCGTCGTGGTGCTTAAACAGACATAGTCCACGTGGCTAGGATGAAGCCGTGTTACTCACGCTAAAGACTTGCTCTTGCCTTCATACATTTGAAAGCATCGAATCGATGCTTTACGTAAGAGAGGGGGAGTAATGGCACGAGCATGTAGTGGGTTTCTGGCTGTTGCGTGGCTAGTGTCTTCATTATCTGTGAGTGTCGGAGGATTTGTTCGGCAGAAAAGATGACGACAAACTCACGATGCTCGATCGAAGCTGTTCCACTGTTTGCTACACTGTTGCTTGCATTGATTTTATTACCGTGACAATATCAATCAATCATCCGGGTATACGATTATCTAGACGGTTCTTTAGTCAATGGGCGTGCCTGCGCGAGGCAGCAATTACACGTGTAATGGGGCGATAAGGATACTTGTCGATTGGAGCATTGTTATAGAAAGCTATGCATTCTGAGTCATCCTGCTTCAGCGGTAGCATCACCTCTTGCAATAAGGTGACTTTTGCAGAACTTGATTGCCCACATATTGGCGCTGTCACCGTCCTTTTGCTTAGCCACCCCCTACAGAGTATTTTTTGCAGAGCAGCAGAGAACCACTACCTGCATTCTAATAAAGCGCTTCGTATCGGATTTCGTAACTAAAGTGATCGTGGTGCCAGTGTATTTAATCATACTGTGTGAGCTGCTGTAAGGAATCCTCGAGGCTGCAACAGAGTCATGCTTGGAGCTAAAATACGTCAGGGTCCATTCGAGGCGACGTGTCGGTAAGTTGTGGTGTTCGTGTTGAATTGACTGTGTCTGGTGGATGCATCTTTCTCGTCATCAGAT
Source organism: Rhipicephalus microplus (assembly GCF_043290135.1). Lineage (NCBI taxonomy): Eukaryota > Metazoa > Arthropoda > Arachnida > Ixodida > Ixodidae > Rhipicephalus > Rhipicephalus microplus. The sequence goes on along the minus strand of NC_134702.1, from coordinate 134,303,918 downwards.
CTTCATCGCTGCTGAGAGGCAGTCTCGAGGGTATACACAGAAAGCATCTGCCGATGTGGTGCTGTGATTACGGTGCTCGGCTGCGGACCGCACGTTATGGACTCGACAGGCAGTCGTGACGGTTGCATTTTGTTGCAGTCAAAATACTAGAGGCACGAGTATGTTTAGATGCACGTTTAAAACGCCAATAGGCCGAAATTCGGGAACCCTTCATTGTGTTCCCAACCGTGACGGATTTGGCGGAACTGTCCCGAGTTTAATGCAGCGTCCTGAGTCCCACGTCGTTCCTGTCGGTACAGCTCTATGTCCCGAATCGGTTCCCCACCGTCCACTTAGGATTTGTTTGTTACCAAATGCATGCCCAACAACACCCGTCACACTACGGAACATGAATCGCACTAACGAAGCAATGCTGCGGTGGCTTTAGACCAGAGCACGCCCACCTGGCACCCAAGTGCCTAGGCTCCCGACGTGCCCCGCCACCTTTTGAACCAGCAGGAACACTACAATAAAGTTTCTTTCTCTCTCTCCCGGCGGTATACTCTCGCATCCATACGCCGTTTTGTTCTAAACTTCCGCGACGTGCACCTCTTGCGCCAAATTAACATGACAAGTGGCATCTCTGGGACCTCAAAATGCGAGAAGCCTGTTCGCGATACTCCCGTTTACTTAGGGTTGTCTGAGCACCATTTCCCTGCCTTAGAGTGCAAAAACAATCGGTTACAAAGGAAGATATCCCTCAACATTGTCCATGAGGATCTCAAAACGACACCGGAATTGTGCCGGCGCGGTGTATTTAAATTGCACAGATTTCGATCCGCAACAAAAAAAAAAAAAAAGTGGAGCCTTGCCGCCGTTGGATCATTGCAATCAACAGGAAATACGAGTCCAGTAAAAGAGCGCGCGTGAGTTCACTTACTGCGTGTATTCAAGCGTGACGCCAACAATGTCGCTTTGCAGCAGCAATTTCCGAACTCTACCGCGTTCCGCATTCCAATAACAGGAGAGAGTGAAACTGCTGCGTTCACGCACAGTGCACACGCTTGCTGCGACTGCAATGGCGTATGCTATCGCGACGCAGCGCAAATCTATCGCGATGCAACAACAGAAAGCGTGGCGTTCGAATCAGCTGAACTGCGATTGACTGTCGCTAGGTGGATCTGTGCTGGCGTCACCACAACGCTACAAAAATTTGCGGACCCTAAATCTAAGCGTTCGGGAATCGAACGCGACAGCGACATTCTATTCGTAGAGCATACTTCAAACACTTAGTGCATGAAACCTTTTCAAATTTTCACAAAATATCGGTGCATGCGCAAGCGTTAAAGAGAAATGGAATAATAATAACGATTTTCTAAATCGTGATGACAACACAGATGTCATCAAGACTGTCGCTATCGACTAAAGAATAGTACCCGATTCCAAAGAGATGAGCAACTCATTTTGCAACTTTTTTTTCTTCTTCAGACTTTAATAGCCGAGCGCCACAGCTAGAGAGGCAACCCCAATCTTGATTCTTACGCCCTTGCACAGCTGATTAAGTGCTAACGGTCATTAAACAGCTAAAGAATACAGGAGCAGGCCTAGACAACATGCGCTCAATACATAATAAATCAGTCAAACAAGTTACGGCTGAAGCTATTTGCCATATAGTTAACTTGATCTTTGACACAGTAATTTTTCCCAAACAACGAAAGGTCGCTAAAGTAAGTCCTGCACTAAAGAAGGGCGAGCCGACATTAGTAGAAAGTTACAGCCAACTTTCTACACTCTCATTCTTCAGCAAAATAGTAGAAAACTTAATTGAAGTTCATATGTCGAACTACTTCGCACAATTTAACATGCTGTCCTCGTCACAGTTTGGGTTCCGCGCTGGTTTTTCAACAGAACACGCTGTGGTTAGCTTCATTGACTGGATCCGGACAAACTTGGACAGAGTATTATTAGCTGGCTCAGTGTTCATTAATTTTTAAAAAAAAAGCCGTTGACAATATTAACCATGATGTTCTGTTCTCTAAGTTTGAAAGTTGCGGTATCACTGGTTCGTTTTTGGCACTTCTGAAAGATTACTTTTCAAACAGATATCGAAGTGTATTTATCGATGATACCTTTTCACAACATAGTCTCATCATCAAAGGTGTACCCCAGTGATCAATTCTTGGTCCGCTTTTATTTTTGACATTCATGAACGATCTGCAGAATTACTTATCTAGTACCAAGTGTTTTCTGTTTGCCGACGATGCGACGACCGTATCTCCTGCTTCTAACGCTACAGATTTTTTTAGATAAATTAAACTACACAGTACAAAAGCAAAACTGCTGTCTTAAGAAATATTTAAGTATTATCATCTTAAGTATTAGTTCGTAGTTTTTAGTTTTTCTCATAAAGTAGTGTCATCTGCCTTACGCATTCGGATAAGCAATGTTGAAATTAGACAAATAGGTTCTACGAAGTTGCTGGGTCCCATTGTTGATTCCAATCTTAAATTCGTTATCCACGTCGATTCGGTATTTTAAAAAAAAATGGCTTAGGCGTAAGGTCGAAATTTAAAACTCATTCAAGCTTCAGAGTTAACACACTTGTATATTGTACTACCACTTGGAAAAGTTCTTATTACACTCACATCTCTCGTTTCGTTAGCATTCAGAACTGCGCGCTAAAATTTATCACCTTTTCATTCCGTCATTCATCGTCAAGCCCCTTTTTTTTAGAATAGTTTTCTACCTGTTGTTTGCATATAGAAAGCTATCCTGATTATCTTGCTGCATAAATTCATGAGCCACCAAGTTTCTATTGATGTCCTTTCAATTCATTAATAAAAATGAGACCAGGTTTGCTCTGTCAAACAATTTATTGTTGCCAAAAGTCACGGCAAAAACGGCAAGCAAACTGCTTGCTTCAGTGCAATTAACATGTGGAACGATCTCAGCCGTGAATTAAAAACAATATCATTACTCCAGTTTCTTTAATCTTTCAAAACATTTTGCTTTTATCAATTCAATAGCACACCACTCCGTTTCTTCAATGCCTTTATTGTTATTATACCTTGTGGTTTTTTTTCTCACACCTTCTTTCATCGCAATAATTAGTCTAACAATTGATTTTCGCGATAAAAATATTGCGCTTTTTTGTTTCCATATCCATATATAAATTTATGTTGTATACTTGTATGTATATATGTGTTTGTAAACCTGTATTCTGCTTACTCTCTGTGCTAACTAATTATTTTTGTTCAAGTTTGATTAGAGGCCCTCTTATGGTTTTTACTTTTAGGCCTCCTTCTGAAAATGTAGCACCTTTATTTATATATATATATATATATATATATATATATATATATATATATATATATATATATATATATATATATATATATATATATATATATATATATATATATATATATATATATATATATATATTGTTCTGCGACTCTCTTTCACTGAACTTGAAAACCCCCTACACAACCTTATGTGAATAGGGGCAGCAGCGTGTGTGCCTTTTGTAGTAGGGTACCGGCTTTCATCCACGGAGCCATCACGATAATCGCATATTCTGACGTCCGTTGGCAACGGGCGCTTGACCACGCATTATTACTGCAATACTTCGTGTTGCATTGTGAATCATTTATACAGGGCACGTGTTTTTGTGAAGCGTGCAAGCTACTTTCACTGCATTTCCAAACACAGGAATTTCTTTTCGCTGTTTTCAGAAGCAGAGGCGTGGCCTTGTGGTAGTACGTCCGCTTGACCCGCAAACACCCCGGGTTCAATTCCCACTCGGCTCCATGCTTTCTTATCATTTTAAAAAACTGACAACGCTCTCTATTTTTTTTCAGTCATGCATAAAATGGTGATATTGTGCTTACAACCAACGACGCCGACACCAAAATTTATGTGAAACGAGTTCCTTTAACGCTCTCGCGTTAAAATTTTCCTCTGGCTGGCACTTTTGCACCGCATATATTTGTGTGCTCCTAATGCCAGGCATGCTTGCTAATGATAAGCACATGCGCCCAGCCGCGGTAGTACTGAGCTGCTGACCCGCAGGTTCCGGGATTAAATCCCGGCTGCAGCGACTGCATTTTCGATGGAGGCGAAATGTAGGCCCCTGTGATCTAATTGGGGTGCATGTTAGAGAACCCCAGGTGGTCGAATTTTCCGGAGACCTTTACTATAGGCGTCTCTCATAATCACATGGTGGTTTTGAAACGTTACACCGCACATATCAATCAATCAACCTACCAACCAACCAATCAATCAATCAATCAATCAAAGATGAGCCCATGAAAGTGAATGAGCGCAAGTGGGAGTTAGATTATAGCGCTGCAAATCATCACGGCTGCCCCGCCACGGTGGTCTAGTGGCTAAGGTACTCGGCTGCTGATCCGCAGGTCGCGGGATCGAATCCCGGCTGCGGCAGCTGCATTTCCGATGGAGGCGGAAATGTTGTAGGCCCGTGTGCTCAGATTTGGGTGCACGTTAAAGAACCCCAGGTGGTAGAAATTTCCGGAGCCCTCCACTACGGCGTCTCTCATAAACATATGGTGGTTTTGGGACGTTAAACCCCATATATATCAATCATCACGGCTGAAAGCGCAAGTTTTGCCAAGCGACAGTCAAGGCATGTCACAGTTTGACAGAGTCAAAAGCCACGCTTCAGCTGTTCACATTTTTGTTTTTTTTTTTTAATGCGAAGCATTAACAGCGAACTTCGGTGACTTGGTATATGGCAGGTTTATGGTGTATGATGGGTTTAAATATGCTGGCATTTTTTTTTTATCTGAAAGCGTTTTCTCGTGCATTTTGTGGTGCAAGACGAGAACGAGCACGTGAACGATCCTTGAAAACGCAACAATCCTTTCCGCTAGCTCAGTCATTTGCGCGTCAGTCATTTCTCACTCAAGCGTACAAGCTTGTGCCACGTGCGCATCGGTGAAACAGTGGCTATGATGCTCGGCTGTGGACCCAAAGGTCGCGGGTACGTTTCCGGCCGCGGTGGTCGGACGAAATGGTAGAAGCCCCTGTACTGCGCGATGTTAGTGCACGTTGAAAAACATGAGATATTCAGCATTTTCGGAGCCCTCCATGGCGTTCCTCGTAATCATATATTGTGGTTTTAGGGCGTAAAACCCGAGATATTATGATTAAGCTTGCGCCACAGTGACAGTTCTAATATTAGTTCTTTTAGGGGCGAAGCTCCTTATGGCGTGGCTTGTTCGTCCCTCGTAGTACGTAACCACCAGTGGCACATACCCGAAATAGGTATAACATTTACCCTCCAAGGTGGTGCCGGTGAGAGATTTGTTCTGTGCGTTGTTTAACAATAAAAAATAGTGCTCAATGTACATGCCAATGGCTGCTAATGGGGAATGAGAGACAGGAGCATTCGACTTTTAGTCAACGCGCACGCTGCGATCCCCATTAGCAGCCATTGGCATGTACATTGAGCACTATCGGACAAGAAAGGGTTGCTACATTATACTCGCTGGGTGTAACCTCCTTAGTTTTAGAAAGGTTTAGCGAGCGTTGAGCCGCAGGGCCTTGAATACAATGAACTAGTGCATACCATGAATGAATTCGGGGTGGTTAAAGGGGGGAAGCAGATACGAAGCGCAAGCCGTAAGAAATTAAAAGCTGAATCCTCATGTCTCTCATTTCACATTAGCAGCCACTGGCATGTATATTGAGCACTATCTGACAGGAAAAGGTTGCTACGTTATACTCGCTGGGCGTAACCTCCTTGGTTTTAGAAAGGTTTAGCGAGCATTGGGTCGCAGTGCCATGAATACAGTGAACTAGTATATACCATGAACTCAAGGTGGTTGAAGGTGGGAAGTAGACCCGAAGCGCAAGCCGTAAGAAAGTGTGCGTGTGCCACCTCTCGTTTAGTCCTTGGAATGTCCACTGAATGGCGGTGCTTCTATATGGGGAATACATGATAAAAAGATGCGAGATGGTGGGACTTGGAGTGTTGAATAGATGGACGAACGGACACACAGACAGATGCATGGATGGACGCATGAAAGGACGCAGGGGCAGATGCATGAACGAACGCAGGGACGGGCGCACGAACAGACGCATGGACGGTGACACAGACGGACGCATGGATGGACGATTGCTTCGCCCCACTCTTCATCATTCACTCCGTGGATATACTGCCATTTATTTTCTACTTTGGTACTCTTGGGCCATACCCTGCTGGACACTCCACCTTAAGCATGCATAGAAAAATAGATATAAAAATGGAAAAAGAGAACGGCCTGCGCAGGGATCAAACCTCCGACCTTCGCGTTATTAGCACGACGCTCTAACTGACTGAGCTAGCATGACAGTTTTTTTCTTTAATGTATAAAATTATCACCAGTAAAGTACACACAACATACTTCATCAGAAGTCGGGCAAACACACCCAAGCGTCAAGAACGGGAAGCCACTCCGGAGCGGGGTCAAAAGTCTCGACAACACTGCGCACTTGAGTAGTAGGTGCGGTCTGATCAAAGCGGGCTAATATTGACGTAGTCGTGAGGGCTGCAATGAGCGCCAAAAATGCATCACTTTGAGGAGAATTCCAGGTAAACGGGACGTCTTTTTTAAGAAGCTTGGTGAGAGGCCGTGCATTATCGGCAAAATTCCGGATAAGGCGGCGGAAATAGGAGCACAAACCACGGTAGCTCCCGACGTTCTTAGTAGACGAGGGTGCGGAAAATTCAGTCACTGTGCGAAATTTGTCCGGATATGGCTGTATTCCAGATGCGTTAACGAGGTGACCAAGAACATTTATTTCGTGATGGCCGAAACGGCATTTGGAGGAGTTCAGCTGGAGACCAGCGTCACGGAATACTTGGAGAATACTGGACAGTCGCTCAAGATGGCTCGCGAACGTCGGTGAAAAAACAATTATATCACCTAAGTAGCACAAGCAGTCGACCATTTGAAGCCGCACAGAAGGGAATCCATCATGCGTTCAAAGGTGGCTGGCGCATTGCAAAGCCCAAACTGCATTACTTTAAATTGATATAACCTATCGGGGGTTGCAAATGCTGTTTTTTCTCGGTCCCGTGTGTCAACAGCGATCTGCCAATTACCAGATCGAAGGTCAATGGACGAGAAAAACTTTGCGCCATGAAGAAAGTCAAGGGCGTCATCTATTCTTGGCAAGGGGTAAACGTCCTTCTCAGTGACCTTGTTGAGATGTCTACAGTCGACGGAAAACCGCCATGTGTTGTCGTTCTTCTTGACAAGCACGACCGGGGATGGCCACGGATTAGATGAGTGTTCGACGACGCCTTTGGCGAGCATTTTCTGGGCCTCTTTTGGATGCCAGAGCGTTCGGCAGTAGATACACGATAAGGGCGGCGATGTATTGGGTTGGCATCGCCGGTGTTGATGTGATGGGTCACAACTGATGTCTGGCCTAAAGGGCGGTTGTGAAGATTGAATATGTCCGCATAGGATGTCAAGAGACGGTGGAGGTCTTGTGTTTCGGAGGGTGAAAGATCTGGCGCTATCATTTTGGCAATGTCAATGCTTGAAAGGTTGGGCGCAGTGAGCAAAATGACGTGTCGAGTAAGTTGCTCAGCTGTTAGTTCAGAGATATCACACTCTTGCAACGACGACACGACGCCCAGTTTAATACCAGCAGGCAGCACGTGTGCGGAGAAACCAAAGTTCAAAAGAGACCAATAGGTCTGGTTGTGGCGTACTCTCACCACGGTGTGCGGGAGAGTAATGGTATGCTTTAGCACAACGTCGGTAATTGGTGAAACGACCTATTCACCATCGCGCACAGGTGGATCACACATGAGCTGCACGTAAGTCACGGCTCGTGGCAGAAGATGCAGAAACTCTGTGGCACAAAAGCGATTTTGAGCATCACGGGCAACAGCGGTGTCAAAAGACCTTTCCAGTTGAAGAAGGCCCGTCGAGCAGTCGATAAGGGCGAAGTGCGCGGAGAGCAAATAGAGACCGATAATCACGTCATGTTGGCACTGCTCAAGCATGGCGAACAATACGACCACAGCCAGTAATACACACACGAGAGGTGCACATGCCAAGAACGGTAGACGTGCTTTCATCGGCAAGCATTACTGCACACTTAAGAGGAGGCCTGATCACTTTTCGCAGTTTAATACAAGGAGCAGCGCTAATGACTGAAATTTGTGCGTCAGTGTCTATGAGGGCTGTAACGTTTACGTCATCCACCAAAGGGTCCAAAATATTGCGGCGTGTAGGAATCGTCAACAGAGGATTTGCAGACCGGGTCGTTAATGCAGCGTCACCTCCGGGAGCTGCATGGTCTAGTTTCCCGAGGTAAGGGCCCCGGTAGTGCAGGGGACCTGGATCGAGGAATCACCAGCGAGAGAGATTGGCGGCCTTGGGGTGATGGTGACCGGCTGAACCTTCGGCCCTGAACGTTTGTAGCAGCAGTCTGGGGATCGTACAGAGAAAAAAACTGGCGAGAGTTGCCTTCAAAGCAACGCCATGTCCCAGTGTTCCAGGATGAATTGGACGTCCAACGATTGCGACAGTAGCGCGCAATGTGTCCGGCACGAGAGCAGTGAAAGCAGAGCGGTTGATCATCCGACGTCCTCCGTTCAGCAGGGTATACGGTAGCGGGAAGGGTAGCGTGAAGGGTACACCAGGATCTGGTTAACCGAAGCCGAACTCTCGGTAGTACGAACAGCACAAACAGGTGCGATGCCGAGATTTCCTATTTTTGGCGAACGACGGCTTGCATGAGGGAGACGATGCACGCGTTATCTTGAGGGCCATCGGAAGCGATGGCTGCAGGAGCCATTGCTTCGAGTTCGCGGCGAACGATTCGGGTCACATTTTCGGATGATGTAGCTTGCGTGAACTTGGGGCAGTCTTCGCAGGTCTAAGTGGCTGCAGTATTAGGCAGATGCGCAAACTGGCGAGTTACGCGGCGGTTCTTGGAGTGCTCGAAGCGCTGACGTTCCTTCACAACCGCGTCGACGGTGGCGCAATCTTTTACGATCAACAGATTAAAGGCGTCGTCGGCGATTCTCTTTATTTTATGTGGGCGATTTTGTCAGTTTCGCTAATGTTCTCGTCCACCTTTCGATAGAGGCCCAATACGTGCTGTATATAAGATACATACGATTCCGTCGATATCTGCACGCGACATTCCAGGTCTTTCCTCGCGGCCTGCTGTCGCCCAAATGGCCTGCTGAACGACTCGACAAGCTTCAGTTTGCAAATGTCCCAGCTGGTCAACTCCTACTCATGAGTCTCATACCATGTGAGTGCCGCATCTGGCAAGTAAAATACAACGTTGGCCAGCATCAACGTGTGTTCCCACTTATAGTATTCGCTCACGCGATCGTACAATGCGACCCAATCTTCGACATTCACCTTGTCCTTGCCTGTGCATGAGAAAGTTCCGGGGTCTCGTGGAGGAAGGGGAATCAGAGGCGGCAGCTGCTGCTGCTGCGGCTGCTTTTGTCCTTGTGGGTCGGCCTGTTGAGCCATTGCAGGAAAATGAAGGTGGCGACCACTCCGAAGTTCCGTGTTGGTTTGCTAGGAGAGCCAGGTAGGCGTACCCAGCACCTCCACCAATAACCTTACAAGGAAATGTATATTTGCGGATATTTACGATGTTTACACGCGACCACAATGGCTGGCACACTGACGGCTGGCTGGCTGGCTGGCTGGCTGGCTGGCTGGCTGGCTGGCTGGCTGGCTGGCTGGCTGGCTGGCTGGCTGGCTGGCCGGCCGGCCGGCTGGCCGGCTGGCCGGTTGGCCGGTTGGTTGGTTGGCCGGTTGGTTGGTTGGCCGGTTGGCCGGCTGGCCGGCTGGCCGGCTGGCCGGTTGGCCGGTTGGCCGGCTGGTTGGTTGGCTGGTTGGTTGGCTGGTTGGTTGGCTGGTTGGTTGGCTGGTTGGTTGGCTGGTTGGTTGGCTGGTTGGTTGGCTGGTTGGTTGGCTGGTTGGTTGGCTGGTTGGTTGGCTGGTTGGTTGGCTGGTTGGTTGGCTGGTTGGTTGGCTGGTTGGTTGGCTGGTTGGTTGGCTGGTTGGTTGGTTGGTTGGTTGGTTGGTTGGTTGGTTGGTTGGTTGGTTGGTTGGTTGGTTGGTTGGTTGGTTGGTTGGTTGGTTGGTTGGTTGGTTGGTTGGTTGGTCCTCAGAGTCCTGGCGCAACCCACCACGGGGGATCGGCCATGAAACGGACGGTGCCTCGTTTGTGAGGTGGAGTTGTTTTATCACCCTGATTATTTGGATAACAATGTTTAAACAAAGAACCAATTGAAAAACGGTAGATTAGAAATAAAATAGAGGTAATAAAAAGAACGAACGGGCTAATATATATTTGAAATAAAGTGAATTTGTGTCTCAGATTAACATTCTAATCGTTTTGTTGCCTTTAGAAAGTCGCATACGGCCTCGCAAACATTCCTGTGGCTTAATCCCTTTTCAGTTGCTGCAAAGGAGAGGACCACCGGAAGGGATTAATTTAGAGCCAACCTACGGAGAGGTTCTTCTAACAGTCTCCTCCGTTGGTTTGTGTATAACCTGCATGTTAAGAGGAAATGGTGAAGGAATTCACTCTCGTTGCAGTGGAGGCATAGGGGAGACTGTGCCAGACCAGACCTGTGTAGATAAAAGTTCAGGGGGGGGGGGACTCGGCATCTTAGTCTCGTAATTGATATCTCCGCCGTTCTATAGGAGCACCATCGATTTTTCCAAGGGCACTTAAGATGGGAAAAGTCTGATGTTGTCAATCGAGAATTTTCAAAGTGATCTGACATGACAAATTTTTCAAAGCGTGCCACGGCGATAAATGCTAGCGTTGGTAATACAGAAATTATGGGATAATTACTTGAGGCCACAGCGAGTGCATCTACATATTCATTGAGGGTTAAACCTTTATGCCCTGGTATCCACAATAAGCGAATGAGTCGTAAATGTCTTGGGGCAAGGTCGTAAAATACCTTTAAAGCATTGGACATATTAGGCGCAACTAAAGAACTACACACAGACAAGCAGTCTGAAAGAATAATAGCATCTGTTATTGCTTGAGGTAATTTTCGTAACGCTAAGAGAATCGCCAGTAATTCCGCTTGATAAATAGAAGTAAAATCAAGTAAACGAATCGAAAAAGACCAATCCAACACTGAAGATGCAATTCCGACTCCTGCCTTCTCTTCGCGAACTGAAGCATTCATTGCTATTACAATCTTCATGTCTAATCTTGCCAGGTGGTCTTTCAAGATGGCATCTAGATATCTACTGGGAAGAGTTTTCTAATTATTAGGGAAAATATTGTCAAATTCTGTTTTCATTGTTTGAATAGGTGTTTTTAGTACCCGTACCTCACAAAGGTTAACTTGTAATGTTTCTAAGAGCTTCTGTATGACGATGACTTGTGGACATTTTAATCTAGACCACTGATGGTTAAAAAAGGACGTCGGCTCATTAATGAAAACATATTGTAACCTCCTATGTGGGGATGCGTATATTTTTAGGAAGGTACGGACTGCTAGTGTTTGGAACCTAGCACGAAGAGAAGGTAGGCGCGCTTCCTTATATAAAATATTAATTGCGACAAATTTTGGGAGCCCACGGCGTAACCGTAGCGCTTCGCGTTCTAGTAGTACCAGTGGTTTAATTTTGTAGGCGGTTGCTCCAGAAAACAAGACACAGCCAAACTCCAATATTGGGCGAATATACATACAATATATCAATACTAGCACATCACGACGTAAACCACAACGTTTATTGCTGAGTCTACGAAGCATTCCAAGCGCTTGTGCTCCTTTAGCTGCCATATTTTCTATGTGTGGACTCCAATTCAGGTTTTCAGTATAAGTCACTCCTAAGTATTTAATCGATGTCACCTGCGGGATAAAGTCCTGTCTGTAAAGTACGGAAATCTGCACTGGAACACTTATAAGAAAAACTACGACTGCACTTTTCCTGATGTTTAATGATAGATTAATGTCGTCTAACCATGTGTCCAGAGCGTTCTAATAAAACTGTAGCATCTGATATAATGTATGTATATCTGTAGCAGAGGCAAAAAATGCTATGTTGTCAGCGTATACATACACCTGTACATCCTGCTGTACTGGAATTGTGCGCAATAACATATTAAATAATAATAGTGAAAGAACCGATCCTTAAGGGAGACCTCTAGTTTGTTTATAATCTGAAGACGACACGCCAGATTGAGAGCAATAGAATTCTCGATCTTTTAGAAAGGAGTAAACCCATGCCACGAAGTAATTTGGTAACCCTATGCGCGTTAGCGAATTTATTAGTTTAATGTGTTCCACACTGTCATAAGCCTTTGCAATATCTAAAGTTACTAAGACGGAAACCTGTTTCTTAGAACGAGCTTGTTGTATCCTGCTTTCCAAATCAACATGGGCACACCAAATGGAGCAGCCACACCTGAATTCAATTTAGCATGGGCTTAAAATATCATTTTCGTCCAACCAGTTGTCTATTCTATTGTGTAGAAGTCTTTCAATTAGTTTTACCAGATTAGATGTGAGTGAAATAGGCCTAATGTTATCCAAAGTAAACCAAGCTCCATGTTTCTTGAATACAGGAATTATTTTCGCGATTCTCCACGCAGGGGGAATCCAGGAATGTCTAATGGAGTGGTTAACTATTGCAAGTAAATCTTGAGGTGACACTTTATGGATTATTTTTATTACCGATGCAGTTATTCCATCGGGACCTGGAGCAGAATTGGGTAATATTTTCCCTACTTGTGCTATTTCCGACGCTGTAACCTATTCAAAGTCATCGCTGTTAACAGGGCACGGCGAGTGGCAAAAGTTAGCAGCCGTGAAGTGGCAGCCCTTGAGCAATCTTTTCCAGAAAAGTAGGCAACTCACGTGGCGTTGAAGCTATCGATACTAGGTTAGTTGATGGTGGGATTGCTTTTTTAGCTTTAAGAAAGTTGAAAAGTGACTTCCTGTGGCTAGACTTTGAAAGGAACTCGGAACGTTGGCTATCATAGTTATCCTTCGCAGCGGCATCTGTTCGCTTAAAAATTGCAGCCGCGTGTTTGTAATCGCTCCAGTTTCTAGGGCACTGATTATAGAGCAGTTTTCGCCACGCTGCTTTTCTTAGCCTGTAATGACGTGAACAATCAGAGTTCCACCAATGATTGAAAGGGTGTTGCTTGGAGACCTGAACTGTGAATTAAGCTCTATTTAAAGATTGTTTTATAACATCCTTAAAGTTGATAACATTTCGCTCTTTATTTACCTCGGTTCGTTTGGACAAAGCCACACGTAGTGTCTGATCAAATGTTTTCAAATTGATGTGAGAAGTGGGCTGCCTGATGATTGAAGTCACGGGACATACAAGTTCAAACAATATAGGAAAATGATCGCTATTTGCACCCGAGTTCAGAAAGTCAGATCAATCGCAGAATGAGGCTGATTGCATACAAACGTGGGGGTTCGCTGGTTAATGCATGTTAAATTATTTTTAGCAACAATATCCCACAGCGCTTTCCACTTACATCTGTTCTGAATCCCCACGAAGTGAGATGAGAATTGAAGTCTCCTACCTATAATATGTCATTTCTGCACGATGAAATTACGGTACCTAAAACACTAGAATTTCGAACACCTGACGGAAAATAAGCGTTTACTAACGAAAAGGGAATGTGTCCTGGAAGAGCGATATCAAATATTAAAATTTCACTTTCTAAATTCATTATTTGACCTGTAACTTTTGCCCGATGTGCAATTTTTGAAGAGATAAACACTGCTAAACCACCTTCTCGAGAGGGGCGGTCTAAGCGAAATGTTCGGTAGTTTTTAAGATGAAAGGTTTTTTCTCTAGAAAGCCAAGTTTCTTGCAACACTATAACATCTGGGGAATGCTGATTACAAAGGCAAAACAAATTTGTAGTTGCGGAAAAAATTGACCGGCAATTCCACTGCAAGATTCTTAATCCACCTATTTTGAGGATATGCCGGCAGCATTCACTGCCTTCTGCAATAAGTTATCTTTCAAAAAAATCCTCTTTTGATGCTATTTCTTTCTGATAGTTTTTTACTTTTCCCTTTAGGACTCACTGGAGATCCATTTTTTTTTTTTTTTTGTGGCGACGCCCGCCGTTTCAGTTTCTTTGTGTCGAATTCCATTTGTGAGTCCTGCGAACCTGAATCAGAGCTCCAATCCAGATGTTCAATGGGAATTGTTTTACGGCCGCAGTTCGATGGACCAGCTCTTGATGAATATAACTCTTCAACAGATGTTGTTATCGGTTGGCTGGATTTAGAACGCCCTGTTTCTACAGATCCTGCATTCACCTCTTTAGCTGAAGAAAGCGTAGAGGCTGCATGTGGATGATTGACATTCATGAAGACTTGAGCGATTTGTGCATTTACTATTTGAGCAAATGACTCCGTCAGCGTCACAAAAAGGTTCTCCAATAGCTTCGTCATTCTTTTCTCAACAGTCGAGGCTATCACGTCTGAGAGTGACGAGTGCATGACATGGTTATTACGGATCGCAGCTACTGTGTACCCACGAGAGCGCTCTGCGATGGCGATTCGAGCGTCGCGTCTTGAACAACGTTTTTGCTCAATTATTTCAATAATTTGAATCTCCTGAGCTCTCGCAGGGCATGTGATATCTACAGATGGGTGAGGACCACCGCAGACACAGCAAGACCTTTCCTGAGTTGTGCAGTCTTTAGAGTTGTGTTGTCCTGCACACATTTGACACCGCTCTACTGATCGGCAACCCTTTATGCAATGCCCAAAACGCCAGCATCTATGGCACTGCAGTGGATGCGGAGTTAGCATTTCGACCCGATATATCAGTGCCCACGCTTTGATCTCTGTTGGTCTAGTAGTTCGAACAAAGTTAACTATCACCGACTCTGTCTGGATCTTATTTTTGTCAGCGCTACGTGAACAGCGAAAAACTGCCACCGCGCCTGCAGCAGAAAACATCTCTAGAATTTCGGACGGAGACAGGCTCAAGTCTACCCCACGAACCAAACCTTTCACACAGGCCAAGTGAGGAGGAACAAAAGGGCTCACCGGGAGAGCGGCAAACAATGTGCATTTTAGCAGATCTGAAACGCAAGCCTGATCCGGGGAACAGCACAGAATGCCTCCACGACCAAACTGTCGCAACTCGGTGATGAGTTGGAAGTGTTCGGTCACCTTCCGTAGTTCTTTCTGGATGTTTTGGGGGTTTTTCGAGTGTACTGAAGCCCCATTTGTTGGGACCAGGGCCACTGGAATGCCGCGGAGACCGCTGCGCAAGAAAAGATAATTGGGTAAATTATCATAATGATGAATGCCGACCAGGCAGAGTTTGCCTGGCCGGGAGACGCGACAGACATCAGTCAGCTGAGCTTAAGTCAGCACCGCCCGCAATGGCCGCACACCCCGGAAGGGTGCACCCAGACGCCGAAGACAACTGAACAGGAACTCGAAAAAGGGCCAGCAACGCGAACACCACAGCACGCGCACACCATCTGGCACCGTCTGATAAAACCTGAACGGAACCAAGGACTGCGCGTTCCAGCGCAAGTTGATGCTGATGCTGATGACCTCTGATGGATGGCGCTTACCCACAAAGGGGGATGGGCCAAGAACCGGGTGGCAGGATACTTAAATGAAACTAAATTGAAAGTGAAGCCAATCTGAAACGTAGCTTAAAATAATACTGCCAAAAAGCAAAAATGTTTGCTGAGCAAGCGGTCAAACCATCTTTTGTTTTTGAAAGACATAACTACTAATTATAAACTAAAGATCTGAAAAAAGATCTGAAAAGGTAGGGGTTCACTAGCATGGTAATCTTTTAGTTGCGTTGATGTCATCAAACACAGCGGAGCATACATCCCTGTGGCAGTAACCAAATGAAGTTCCGCCAAGTGATAAAATTACTGGTAGATTTACTTGTATTCCAAGCTTTTAGTATCTGACGGGATGGGACCACTCTCTATCCACTTCATAGTCTTTTCTTCAATACAGAGACCCTCTACCGCTTTATGCCCCAATCCCACTACTGCCTTGGGGCAATATGCTTGAGGCAACAGCTCAGGTTAGAAAAAGACCTCGATAGCACCCAGCCTCTTCATTTCGTAATCTTGTAACCTTATCAAAATAGCATGATCGAGAAGCTCTTCCCTACAGAATATCTGATACAAATAAGTGCAGGTTGAATGGCACAATGGTGAAGGCAACGGGGCCTTGTGGCCTGAGCTGGATAGCTGGATTAGACGAAGTATTAAACGTCAAATTGTTCATTTGTCTTTTATATTGTTAGCACAAACATGTGAAGTAAAATATATGCCACCATCTTTTCGCGCCGCCATATCAGGCTCATCCCTAAAGCTTCGTAAGCACACGCCATGTTGTATATATATATATATATATATATATATATATATATATATATAATTTTTGCATCACTCGTGTTGACAGCGAAGGTCAGTTTTCACGTTTGTCGAGGCGTCTTTCGCCCTAAAATTTATAGTGCTATTCAGGATCATTATGGAACAACACAGAAAAAGAAAAGACAACACAGGAGAAGACACAAACAGGCTTCGAACCATCGCTAAATGGCCCAGCTTACCACCCTTCTGTTATTCAGAAGCTCTCTGTCTCTGGTTGGTTGGTATTGAACATGCGGATTAAGAGTGTCGATCCGTTTGTATACAAACGTTCATGTCGATCGCATTATGTTGGTGTCAGCAGCGGTAACTGGCACCATATCTATCTATCTATCTATCTATCTATCTATCTATCTATCTATCTATCTATCTATCTATCTATCTATCTATCTATCTAACTATCTATCTGTAAAGTTGTAAAGTTCATTCTCAACCTTCTCGGCAAAACGCGCTCCTCTGTTGTATGCTGGGTTGTAAATGATCGGAAACTTCTGGGGACCCCACTGCCTATTTTCTGGCCATGAACGGAAAGACAGACGTCATCGTTGTTGATCTCAGTGGTATACGAAAGGAGAAAGCAAGCTTGCTTGGTGACCCACATAACACTAATCTCTGTTCTATTACGACAAATGAGTCACCCGTCGTATGATATAGCCTTGCACTTCTTTCCGAAGAAGGAAGGCTGAACGGAAAATTCTCAAGGCCCGTTTCCACAAACGGCAAACCCGTTTCCACTAAGGCTCATGAACTTTCTAGAAAACCGGTCACGTTTTACACCCTGTGCTATTCTATACCGTGTTTCTAATAGGCTGCTTTAGCACTGGTGGTTTAATGTGTACGGTAAGTATGACCATACCATACCTTCGTGTTCATAACGGGGATTTAGAGGGGAGATTCAACAACGCTTCGTGTATTTTTCAATTAGAGAAAGTAAGAGTTACGGAAAGCTAATTCGTTGACAATGGCAGGATGACAACCCCATTGGAATGGTACAAATACACAGTGTGCAGAATAAAAAACCAACTAAAGAAAAACGTATTTAACAAAAGGTGTAAGGGAGTTGATGGTACACACTTGTGGAGGATTGCTGAACATTGATGTAAAAAATTTTTATCTAGAGCAAACATATATTTCGTAACAAAAAAGCAGTGATGGAAATAAGGCAATATACAAAAACATTGCAAACATAGGATGGATTTGTGCAAATATACGAACGGTGCCCAGTGCCATTATTTTGGGCTGTTCACCTTGACGTTTTGTAACTTAAGTAAATAAATGAACAGTGCTATGGTAAACGCTAATGATGGAGATCTGCCTAAGGACGCTATCTATAGTACTATTATTGATCAATAATTGATAGTACTACCGATAGTGCAATCAGTGGTACCACGGTAGCATTACTACAGATAACACTGTTGATAGTGCTGTAAATAATTATGCCGCTGTGGGCCAGTGACATAGCCAAAAAATTCACGATGACTTGCTATCAGCAATATTCAGTTCGTTTGTTGAGAATCTTTCGGGAAATAAATCATTCATTTCCGCAGCGATAACGTCAAACCATATCCGTCTGAAAAATTCACATTCGAAAGCAATCGTTATACCTTAAAAATAACAAATTTCTTGATGTGATCATGTTTGCATGCGAAATCCCAACAATTGCCACATGATGATACTATGAGAGCAAATCTTTGGGCAAGTTGGTGGTCCAGTACAGCGAAACAAGGGACAAGAGATATGTAGAAACACATACGAGTGGTGAACTTAAAACCGAAGTTTATTTCAAAAACGAAGCAGGTTATAAGAAAAAAAAACACCTGAACAAAAGATTGCTAAC
Source organism: Rhipicephalus microplus (assembly GCF_043290135.1). Classification (NCBI taxonomy): domain Eukaryota; kingdom Metazoa; phylum Arthropoda; class Arachnida; order Ixodida; family Ixodidae; genus Rhipicephalus; species Rhipicephalus microplus. The sequence continues at coordinate 134,285,683 of NC_134702.1, read as the reverse complement.
CAATATTTCAAAAAAAAAAAACAAAGTGAGGATCAGCAGCTGCGCTGCTTTCGACGGTCATACGTGTGGGACAAATAGTGCACGTTATTTTTCGTCAAGGCAGTGAAAATGACGCTCACACAGTTATTGCTAAGTCTTCCCATTTCTGCTGCCTCAGCTTTCTCGCGCGTTAAGTGGGAACCACATATTCGTTTAGGAAGTAAACTTCAGTCGAAAGTTAATTGATCAATATGTGAGGTTTAACGTCCCAAAACCACCATATGATTATGAGAGCCGCCGTAGTAGAGGGCTCCGGAAATTTCGACCACTTGTGGTTCTTTAACATGCACCCATATCTGAGCACGCGGGCCTACAGGATTTTCGCCTGCATTGAAAATGCAGTAAAATAGCGTGGTAAGCTCAGCGCTCATTTGTGTTTCTTCCTATCACTGGTTCCTTTTTGCCCTGTTCTCGGTAGAATTGATGTGTTTACTTTTAAATCAGAAGATGCCAGGTAATTAGCCTGGATCACCGCTGTTCCGACGCATGTAACGACTGACCTTTTGCTACAGAGGAACAGTTCAACTTAATTATGCTGTCAGCGAAGCATTCTAGAGAAATAACACGAGCGTGTCACCTGTCTTGCCTTTCAGCCTGCACCTCCTGCTCCAACATCTACCACGCACCAGGGGATGACTGTTTAAACTGCACTAAGTTTACGCCCTTGATTTTATATAATCAATACTGCACTATCAAATTTACTGTCGATGCACTATCAGTCATTTTTTTTCTGCCAATAACGGTTCGATAGTAACTCAACTATCGATAGTAACAATAGTGCTATCAGTAGCTCTGCATTACAAGCAAACACGCAAGTCTGGAGGATCGGTTGAGTTGGTGCATTGGGTTTCTTACGAGCCTATTAAAATTCATGTAGAAATGCATGAAAATTTGGTAGGTCCCATGTACCTTCGGAATTGATTATATGCAAAGCATGCGGAGGAAAGGTGATGGGTTATACTTTCTTTGTCGAGCGAAACAATTTGAAATGACACTAAGTATATGTACAAATGTTGTACGCATTGACATATCTTAAACAGTCGTATGTATACTGTTTCGTAACAATGCCAACAGCAACCCATGGGTATTATCAACACCAGTAGTGGAAAGCTGATATGTATCGTTTGTGTCAGCGAGGACGGCGGCCCTGGACACTGCTAGATCAATGAGTGGTGCTTCACTACAGTTATCGTTAACCAGACGGGACGGCTGTATGAAGGAGCACGTATGTACTGTTCATAAGATTCGATAGCGAGCACTTCAACAACAACAATTGGAATTTCACGAACATTGCGGCCTTCTTTAAAAGCAGCTCCAAGGCTTGTGTTCATTGCGGCCTTCTTTAAAAGCAGCTCCGAGGGTGTGTTCTCAGTGTTGCCATAGTGCCTTGGGATGCGCATGCCGTCCCTGCACACAAGGTATGTCTCTAGATGTAGTACGTACAATAGGCACCTCCCTACGGCAAACAGTGACTTTCGTGGCAGGAAATTGTGCGTATTCGAAGAACAGGCCAGATGGCCATCACTTTGTAGTGAACAGGCGCACGTACAATCAGCGCAAGAGGTAGAACTTCAGTGAAATCATGTTGGCAACACAATACGCCACGCGACGAGTGCAGGTTGGATAGGTTCGCTTTGCATCTCTTTCGGTCGTCACCTGAATTGCGGAAGCAGTGTGTGTCGCCCGTAAATCGAAAAAACCTCCAAGTGTTTCCACGCCTCTAATCACGGCCATGCAGTGGCGTCAAGAAAACCGACGAGAACAACGTTCCTGTGCTGCATCTTGCATACCGAGAAAAGGTGCATACGGAATTGTTCAGCCAACTGGGAGCGTGGGAGGGCCACAGACACGAAGCAAGAGGAGGCACACAGCACGAGCACTCACTAGCAACTCCTAACTATGACAAGCCCAATTATGAATTACCAACAAGCCCACCTATCCATCCTATTTCAAGGTACAGACGGAGTCCCACGTGTCTAGAGCGCCCGGCCAGCTTCTCTTATTGGTGTGTTCGGCAAAAATATGCACATACCAATGCTGAAATAATTCGTAATAGCGTCGCCAGCCACGCGCCGCACTTGTAACACAAAAAAGCGTGATTACGTATGTACGCAAATCGCTGAAGGTACTGCACCTGCAGTTACTATATATAGTACCGACGACGAAGCACTGCCACTCGCAGACGCGAAGCTCATTCTTGAGTTGACAGCGCAAATTCGCACCGATGAACGGTTTAGACATTGACGGATCAATCAGTGGCAGTGACGATATTAAGCAAAACAATCTAAGCAAAGAAATAATTAGTGAACATAGACTTTAGCAAGGATCTCACAAAACGAATAACGTGCCGGTTCCAATACATTCAGCCCTATACGGTGAGTGTGCTGAACTTGCTCCTGAGACGGCGCACATTTCAATATGGCATGCCCCCATGAAAGTGTCAAAACGTGTATAGGCGAGCTTATTTGGGGCGACTTGAAGCAGTCGTGCAAGGAAATCTTCGTTGATGACGGGAACAAGCTTTTTGGTTCAATTCTACGAAACCGACTAGCCCACCAATAAGAATTAAGGAAAAAGCTGGAGGATCGATACCCCAACCTAAGCAGAACAGCGCTATGACGCATTCGAATTGCCCAGCGAGGTGAACCTACTTCCCGACATATCGAAAGTTAAGACAACAGCCTACTAAGATTGACACGTTTCAGAACAATAATGTCAAGGACCAGGGGCATAGCCAACAATGTTTTCTCGAGGGGACTCGCATGATCTTCCCCTCGTTTAAGCTTTGTAGAAAAACCCTTCTACCCAAGAGACCGGGCCATCACGAAGACCCGCACAAGTGGCGCCCCATAACATTACTTACCACTGATTACAAACTGTTAACAGTATTTACCCGGGCAGCAGAAAGTCAGGCGTTCGTTGATACTATCGTGGCAGAGATGCTAATTTGCACGCGATAAACCCACACGAATGCAAAGACTACGGGCTAAGGTGATGTTTAGCCTGCGTTCATTTGGCTTGCATACACTTAGTATAACAGACATTGTATTCCCAATGGCTTGTCATAAGAGAGCGTTTTGAACCTTCAGTGATCTTGCAGTTCCACCCCATTTAGTTTCTGTACTGCAGTCGAGAACATTCAATGTCCGATTAACGCACTCTTCAATATAGGGACATGAGCTCCCCGCGGTAACATTCAGTACAATGTTATATACCAAAGAAACGATGCTTCCGCGCAACATGCGCAATTGTTGCATTCTGGTTGAAAAAGCGATCGAGTTCGTCGTAGAGTTTTCTGGGAAGAGGTAATGCTATTGGCGTGCATTGGTGGTATTGCCGACATACTGTCCAAGCATAACGGGGGTATTATCTCGACAACAGTGCTCAGCGCTTTGCTGTTGGCAACCAGTCATGTCAAACCAGTCAAGGCCACACTGCGGAGTACGTGTTCGTGTGCACAATGGCAAGCACTCGCGCAAAACATATGCGAAGTGCACCCACCTCCACAAACGCGCGCCTTCCATGAAAATTTGTTGCGCCCTCGAAAGAATCCATGGGGCGTTCATAAAGGAGGAGCGCTGATGTTCATATCAACTAAAGAAGAAACGAACTTGCACTGCATTTTTCAGGCCGTAATAATATTGCTTTTTGCGGGGTTGGGGGGATTATTTAAGAAGCCTTACGTAAATTGATCCTGTTGCACGCTACCATAATCGGCAAGAGGAACCCGAAGCAAGATGTCATATCTGTCAGCGCGCGGCCGTGCCCGCTGGGATGTGGCTGCCGGTGCGTGCGTATCGTCGTTGCCCTCGCAAATCTCGATGTCGTGAGTGGTCGCCGGCGAGGCGCTGTCGGACGTCCGGTGTGCCGTTGACCTCGGCGCTCGGATTGAGGGCAAAAGGCGCCGCGGCGACAAGGTGCCCGAGGGGCAAGCGTGCCCCCAAGCCGGCGTGCCCCGGTGACGGGCACGCCGTCAGCTGAACGCTGACCCCCGTGGGAATGAGGTTGCCCCCGATAATCTTGATGGAGGGCATCGGCCGCCCCTGGCCTCCGTCGCAATATGTGCGCATTAGAGCTCTTCGCGCACTCGTTGAGGCACACCGTTTGGGGGCGTCGTGCTCGGCGTCGGCTGCCACCGCGAGGTCGACGGCATCGGTGCCCCGCCGTGTGTACCAAACAAGACGTGTTTCGTCCAGTGGGCGCAAGACCCTGCAGCTTGCGGATGTCAAATAGGAGCGAGGAAGCGCGTTCCTTCATGGCCATTCGCATTATCATCGTGATCCTGGGAGGATGCTCTGTGCACGTGTAATCACACGCCATGTCGGGCCAGTTAGTGCGTATATACTTGAAAGACTTGGCACAAGGTTACAAACAAAAAGTCACAAGAAGTATTTCTGTCCCTCCCTTTTTTGTTGTTTTATCTTCCGCCACGTTTCCTAGGTACACATATGTACATGTCCCCTAAGTGAGAGAGAGAGAGAAAGCTATATTGTTTGAAGGGTGACTGACCTGCCTTGTGGTATGGAGCCCTTAATTTGGGGCCCCATCGCCCTCAGTTTCAGCACGATGTGCTTTGATATAGAATCGGAAAGCTGGTGGTGCGGCACCGACCGTCATCAGCTCTCCCCTCGTTGTCCAATCAGGGCACGCTGATATGTCGTATCTCACCAGTCAGTGCACTCTGAGACTGGTAGTTCTTAGAGTACTTAGGAAGGTTGGCGGTGTGCAACGTTTGGTCCCCGGGCGAAGCCAGATTGTGGTACAACGGGCACGTTCCCTACCCCCCACCCTCCAAATGTTTTTTGTCATGGCATAGAGAGCAAAAAATGACTGCTGTAAGGTGGTGCCCCTCCCGAAATCATGGAGGTGCCCCCCCCCCCCCCCAAGAAAAAAATTTCTGACTGCGCGCCTGGTTTGGTCTAAAGCGTGAAAGTCCCATTGTGGACGACAATCAAATACTGGAACAAGCGTTCATCCCTACCTATCCTAGTCCTCCATGTTCACCTTTCGTGCTACGATATTGGTAAACTGCCAGCACCGTAAGCAGTGAATCTTACAATGTCACGTACAGGTGCTCCTAAAGTAAAACTGAGCACACGAAATGTGGCCGAACGCGGCAAAACTTCATGCCAGAGCACGCTTTTAGAAAAGCGCAGCAGAGAACTAGAGAACATCTGCATATCCGGCTGACCCATCACATTATGAGGCTGCAAACCTTATTCCCAGCTCGAATGAAGACGCTCTACTACCATCACTGCTCGTGAGGGACGAAAGTGGTGGCATTTTCAGCTATGCTGAAAGCGCATGCATCCGAAAATTTCATCATGATGCTGGCACAAAAAAAATCTATTGAGCGTTGAAAGCGTCCTCTCACGAGCAGTGATGGTAGTAGCACGGCATCGCTCGAGCCGGCGATAGGGTGAGCAACACAATGGCGGGATGGGTCAGCCGGATATACCGACGCGCTCTCGTCATCTGCAGCACATCTTTTGATAGAGCGCGCCGGCAGGCAGTTTCACCCTGTACGGCTCCAACTCGCGTGCTCCGTCTTACTTTTGGAGAATCTGTATGCTTTTTACCCGGGGCAAGACAAGTACACAGAAAAGAAACAAAACAGCTGGTCATCCCATGTTTTTTCCTTCTTTGTCATTGTCGTTTATGTAGGCCTGTGGCACTCAACTGGATTAAGTTCTCAGCTAGCCCGCTAGGCCGTTTTATATTACCAGAAACCCGAGACAGTTGTAATATTGTTACGAAGAAGTGTATACTGCAAGGGGAAACCGAGAGAAGCTGGAAAAGAAGAGGAGAACAACGACGCTGCTTCATCTATCACCACGGTATTCCGTACCTCCACTCTCATGAAACTTTCTTTTTAAACATTTCTTGAGTGCGTAATATCTATTCCCCTTTAAGCCTTTCCTGAGTGCTTAACCTGTACCCCAACAAAAGTGTTGTCATAGCTTTTTCGAGGAGGATGGTGGGAAAATACCCATTAGTGCAGGGTGGTCACACTCTTACATATGACGGGACACAGAGGATTCTTTAACTGACTATTTGGTCTTTTCAAGGGAAGAAGCTGAGCGAGCAGACTTCGTCGGCGTCGCACGTAGTCCGATATTCAGCCGGATCTCAGTGGGGCAGCAATTGCCGATCGATGGTGCACTCCTCTTTAAAACCTACGTCGATGCAACATTGCGGTATTGCCTACCCGCCCTATATAACACATCGTATATCAGCAGGAGGAAACTTGAAGCAGTACTCAACAACCATATTCGAATTTGTCTTGGTCTCCCAAAGGGGTCGTCGCGAGTGGGCACTGTAGCAGAAGCCAGATGCTTTCCTCTTGAAGTAATTCGTGGAAGACACTTAGGATTCAGCTCAGATAGAAGCGAAAGGCCTCTTTGACTATATAGCCTACGCAACCCTGTCCCTCCGTCCGCATCGTGCTTCCCTGGCCACAAGTGTTGGGGCGCTGCTAAGTAGGTTACGCCTTTCGTCGCAGTGCGCGTACGTTGACGTCAGTCTCTCCCTAGCCTGTCGCCGCTCGCCGCGTGTCATCTCGCTCGCTTCCCACTCTCCACTTCTCAACAACGTTCAAGCGTATATCGAGCGAACAGTCTTTTTTCATTGAAAAACTGCTCGCGCTGCACAATCGTTCACTGGTTACAGGATCTTAACCTCCGAGGTATACTGTGCCGGTGGGAGATTTCCCCACGTTGTTGAACAATAAAACTGTGCAGTGTGTGCGTTAAATAAATGTGGACTGCGGGTTTTTGTGTGCAATCAGAGTCTTCTTTCTCTCACTGCCCATTAGCAGCAATTGACCTTCTTCAGTAGGAAACACCGGTCCGTCACTGTGTGCTTTGTGCGTCCCCACGTCGCCGCCAGTGTAAGCGTGAGCACCCGCTGCTTCGCATCTACACATGGTTCCCTTCAGCGGGAGATGGCGTAATTTTCATACCAAGACTCGCATCATAAAGAATACTTTTCAAGCCAATCCTACATTTAGTTTCGGGAAAGCCGTCGAAAGTATATGCGAACACGTATCGATCTCTGGTCAGGCGTTACCAATTCTGTCAAGGAACATCTCACCATGCACACTGTCACCACTGAAAATTAAGCCTTATAACCTGTGAATCAGTGCAAAAAGAGAAATGCCCAAGCAGCAACCCATCAGACGGCGTTGGATTATATGTACAAAGAATATGATATAATGCACATATTCATAAAATTTCGATCGTCGTGCGGAGTCTTCGTGCCTTCTACAGGAAAATCCCCGCGTTTCGCCTAGGAAAAGTGACATATTCGACGTCAGCAGAGTTCTATAAAAATAGGGAGACTCTAATGGAGATTCTACGATGCCAGCTGCCAAAAAGATGGGCTGCATTTACTTATTCTGAAGCAGCCTTACAAAGTATGTGGAACAGGCATAGGAATGGGAGTCACCAACCCGTAACGTCTGATATGGCCTATTTTCCTCACAAGGCTAAGACTACTGGACATAGTATTACGTTTCAATGGATACCTGGTCATCCTCGTATTTCAGGAAAACAAAGTGGGTGAAGCTGCCCGAAATGAACTTCAACTCCGAAATTTCAGAAAAATATTTTTTACCAAAGCCGACGCTTGAAACACCTCGAAAAGATATGTCGACCAAGAAAAAGACTACCTCTGGAATTCGCCACTTCATAAAGGTAGCTTTCTCAATTGCATTCACCAAAAAGTGAGCGCGGGAATCTCCCATTCACTCCCTCACCACCTAGAGCTGCTATAAAATTGTCTTCGACTGAACGTGGTATACACGAACAATTACATGTACGGCATAGGGCGTACCACAAGTCTCTTGCGATAACTTTGGCAGCATAGAGACAGATGAGCACATTATCATTATCTGTCACGAATAATTAACGTTGCGCATTAAATTAGGCCCTGTGCGAGGACCATCAAAAGAGCATCGGGTTGTACTGTCAATAATTATTTACCTGTCTGAGATTGGCCTTGTGAAAAGGTAATAACAATAGAATATCTCACATGAAAAAACATCGATTTTATTTTTTGGCTTAATTGTAAATAGTTTCATCAGGTTCACTTGGTCACTACTTTTGTTTTCGTATTTTCCCCTCTCAATTAAATCTTTCAGCCCGCATTCATATACAGAGTAGCATGCCAGTAGTATATAGATGCCGGCAAAAATCTCTGATTTCTTAACAAAGGGTCTCTCTCTTTTGAATCGCGATGCACGTGAAATGTTTTCTAACTTGCTATGAGAATAAAAAGTTCACAGGTATATAACGTGGCAGCAGAAAGCACAAGACCGGGTTGATCGACGGATCATGTGAGAGGCGTTTGCGCAGATAGGGCGTAGTCAGGCTGATCATGATGATGATGCACCCGATACATGTTTTTGTGTGTGTGTGTGAGAGAGAATACGCGCAGTAGCTTGTCTGCGTTTTGCAATGAGTGGCCGGCTTTAAACGACAAAGTCCTTTTGATAATCACATTTTCTGACTACGAATGGGAATGTATGCTTGTACCAAACACGCAATGTTACCCTCTAAGTGATATTGATAAGCGCGCAATATTACTGCGATATAACACGTTGTATTGGCAAGCCTGTATACTGGACGCATGTGTTTGTAAAGCATGGTATTTTCACCATATTTCACAGCAGAGGAAGTGATTTTCACTTTACCAAAATATCTAGGCATTCCACAGGCGTTGGGGCGGTGCCAAGTAAGTTACACTTTTTCTCACAGTGTGCGCGCGTTGACGTCACTCTTTCCATAACCTGTCGCCGAGCGCCATCTCTCTCGCTTCACAATCCACCGCTCGCAACGTTTGCGCGTATATGCAGCGACCAGTCTCTCTGTGATGAAACTTACAGGAAACCCTCCCAACTCATCGGAAGGCAGCACATGAATGACATCAGCATTTCTCCCAATTGGGAGCAAAACATCATCATCTGTGGCACGCAGAATAACGAGGTGGCTCAGAAACTGCTGTCGGACTTTCAAATCAACACCAGCAAAGGACCGCTGCCGCTTCGCGGTCACCTCAAGCTCACCGGTGATGTGTGTCGCGGCGTGATTTCTGTGCACAACCTCGAAACCAGTGCGTCTCTGAAACATAGTGTGCAGTGGCGTGGCGGTGAACTAGTCTATGCGCGCAAGCTGGGGAACTCCAACGTAGCTGTGTTGACTTTCGCGGGAAGGAAGGTTCCGCGTTTCGTCCACTATAACGCAGAACTGACTCCCGTCAGGGAGTACAAGAAAACAGTGCCAGCGTGCTACCGCTGTGGTGCACTGGGGCACCGGGCGGATATCTGTCCCAACCCGGTCACCGAAAGATGCAGCCTTTGTGGCCAAAACGTGGGCGCTGGTCCTGAGGGGATGGCCCCCCACGAATGCAACCCAACGTGCATAGTTTGCGGGGGTCCGCACCTCACCAGCTCCCGCGAATGCACTGAAAAATTCATCAGGCTTCAGCAACCAGGGTCCAGGACATCGGGGACCCCAACAAAACCAAAGCACCGGTCAACTGGCAAAGTGCCAATTCCTGGCAAAGCAGCAACGGCAACGCTACCACCTGGCGCGGCGGAATCTCCAGCTCTCGGCGCTCCATCTGGCAACGCTGCACGCAACCAACCCAAGGTGGGCAGTTGGGTGGAGGTCGCCTCCTCTCCCTCCTCTCTCTCCTCTCCACCTCCTTCTGCCACAAGCACTACCGAAACACAAAAACTCAGACATGAGCTCGCCCTTTTGCGATCTCAGAATGAAAAACTAGCCAGCGAACTTGACTCGCTCAAAACCAATCTCACTACTAAACCCTCGTTGAGCGACGAAGAGGAAAATATAACAGACAGGGAGATTCCTACTACTGTAGAGAGTCGCGTCGCGGCCCTGGAGACCCATGTGAATGCCATAGAAACACAATTGGCCGACCTCCCCAAAATTATCCACGACACCATCGCGCGTCATATGGAGACTGTCATCGCACAGGTGACACAAACAGTAACTCACATTATCCAAAAGTGGATACAAGACAATCCACGCGTCCTCAAGCGCGTAGGGCCAATTAGGGACGTTAATCGCCCCTCAAAATTTAACAGAGTGACTCCAGATGAGTCGGACTTTTCTGAAGACTCCAGTACGTCAGCACAGGGTGCTGGTGAACTGAGTAATCTTAACAACACAACCCCACCCTCTATCTCCGAACATGGCCTCCAACCCTAGGTCGCGAGCCAGAGCAACTCAGCCGTTGTTACTAACACAGTGGAACTGCAGAGGTCTCAAGAACCACAAGAAGCGGGCTCATTTCCGCCTCTATCTTGAGACCTTTGAGTTCCTTGTTGCCGTGGTTGCCCTTCAGGAACCCGGCTCGGACGTCAAACTCACAAATTACACTACATTTCAACACAACCCGGAGACATGTATACTTGTTCACAAGCAATATACCGCCCAGGAAGTCACACTCCCCACAACACCGCCTTTCTCATACACAATGGTGTCGGTGCTGCCTATAAGACGATCTGACCCACCTGTTCATATTTTAAACATTTACTGTCCCCCAAAGCTTAAGAACGTCACGTTCAGCGAAACTTTCACACAAGCTATGCAGGTGGCAGGACGAGACCCCCTCCTGATCGTCGGCGACTTCAATGCCCCAAGCAGGTTATGGGGTTACCCACGAGAGGACACGCGTGGAAGGAAGCTTGCGGAACTTCTTTCTACACTTGGACTCACCCTCCACACTGATCCCGCCAGCCCAACACGTGTAGGCAACTCTGTTCAACGAGATACTTGCCCGGACCTCACAATTACACGCAACATACGCCATGCCGACTGGCTGAACACACAGGACACTCTCGGTAGTGATCATTGTGTATTAAACACAACTGTGTACATGCGTCCCTTAAAACGCCCACTTACACAAGCTCGTATCCCAGACTGGACAACTTTCCGCACCACTCTACCTATTGTAGACCCTCTCCAGTCGGGATACGACACCTGGTCTAAATCACTGACGTCTACACTGAAACAACACGAACAGCTGATACAGCTCACGGAAACTCAAACGGACGTAGACAACCACCTCCTCCATCTTTGGCAGGCCCGCCGCAGCCTCACCAAACGATGGAAAAAACAGAAACATAACAGACGCCTCAAGAAACGCATCCTAGAACTCACGGAGCAAGCTGCGGAATATGCTGCTCAGCTAGCCGACACTAACTGGGTGGACAGGTGCAACACGGCTGCACGCCAGATGTCTGGTCGCAACACGTGGCGCCTGTTTCGCGCTCTCATCGATCCAACACAAACACGCACGGAAACTCAACGTCACTTACATAAGGTCATGCACAACTTTACAGGAACGACAACACAGCTGGCAAACACGCTCAGGGACCGATACCTGTGCACCACCAAGGACCCCCGGACGGCCGCATACTCCTACGCAGGCAAAAAGAACACGCAGTTGGACACCCCGTTCCAGCTCCACGACCTCCAGGCGGCCTTACGCAAGATGAAGCGTGGCACTGCACCAGGGCGTGACCAGGTTACGGTCAAACTGTTGGCCAATCTTCCCGACGCAGCCTACGCCACGCTCCTCAAATACATCAATAGCATTTGGGACGGAGAAACTCCTCTCCCTCTTGAATGGAAATCAGCTCTCGTGACCTTCATCCCGAAGGCAGGTAAACCTATTGACGTGGAGAACCTTCGCCCCATCTCCCTCACGTCTTGTGTCGGCAAGCTGATGGAAACGATGGTGCGCGACAGACTCTCCGAGTTTCTAGAAACACAGCACACTTTTGCGGACACCATGTTTGGATTCCGCCCTCAGAAGTCAGCCCAGGGTATACTTCTACAGCTCCACCATGACATATTAGATCCTGTTGAATGCCCCCACAATGACAAGGTAGTCCTGGCCTTGGATCTTAAAGGAGCATTCGACAACGTGAAGCATGAGGTAATCCTTGACCACCTCAGTCAGACCAACTGTGGTTATAAAACATTCAATTATGTTAGACAGTTTCTTACAGACCGTCGAGCCTACATACGCATACAAGATGAGGAACATGGGCCTTACGTCATCGGCTCGAGGGGAACTCCTCAAGGCGCGGTCCTCTCTCCTCTCCTATTTAATATAGCCATGCTTCATCTTCCCCCCAAATTGGCTTCTTTACCAGGGATACATCACGCTCTTTACGCGGATGATATCACGATCTGGGCCACGCAAGGTAACCTGGGTCACATGGAGTCATGCCTGCAAGCAGCAGCGCCTGTAGTCGACGACTACGCAACCTACTGCGGACTCCAGTGTGCCCCGGCTAAGTCAGAATTTGTGCACGTACGTCCCTCCCCTCAGGACACAACTCAGCTCCATATCAGTCTTCCCTCGGGACCGATCCGTGAGGCCAAGGAGATCCGCGTCCTTGGCCTCTTCATACACCACCAACGCAAGGCCGACACCACAATAGCCAAACTTCGCACGGTGGGAGACCAGGTGGGCTGTATGGTCCGCCGGGTCTCCAACAAGCGGGGCGGATTACGAAGCAGGGATGCAATGCGGCTTGCCCATGCTTTCGTAACGAGTAGAATACTCTACTCGACTCCCTACTTGCACCTACGCAAACACGAGGATGATCAACTCGAGGTCATCCACCGTAAAGTTATCAAGCGGGCTCTCGACCTCCCTATCACCACGTCCAACCAGAGACTTCTGGCCCTAGGCGTGGTGAATACCTACCGGGAACTTCGAGAAGCCCACCTCGTTAACCAATACACGCGCCTTGCACAGACCCATTCCGGTCGCCGCCTCTTGGACCGAATACACATCAAACACGATTACTATATTGAGGAAAGGGTGAGAGTTCCAGAACCTTGGAGACGCGCCCTCCGGGTCCGACCCCTTCCCCGCAACATGTCCAAAGAAAACCACAGTGGTCGCCGCCAGGCGCGCGCGGAAGCGTTGCAGCGACACTTTGGTCAAGAGGAACACGTGTGCTACGTGGACGTTGCCGGCCCGCACCATGGGGGGTGGTATACTGCCGCAGTCATACACAACGCAAACACCGTAAACGGGCTCACTTTCAAAGCCTACAGCGCAACACACGCGGAGGAGGTTGCCATCGCTCTGGCTCTCACCTATCCCTCTTCTAAACATATCATCACCGACTCACGAGGGGCCTGTCGGAACTATCAGCTAGGGTGGGCTTCACCGCTTGCTCAGCGCATACTGGAACCTAGCTGCCGATACGTTAATCCAACTCCGCGAAATCTGGTTTGGGCACCCGGTCACCAAGGACTCAGGGGTAACGAACAGGCCGATCAGGCCGCCCGCGCACTCTCTTCCCGGGCTATCTCCCTGTCTTTGGAAGCCTACTCGCAATCAGACAATTCGGCCCTTTCATTCAAAGATATTACCAATTACTACAAGGAGGAGCACCGGCGCTATCCAGACCCTTGTAAGGGACTGCATCGCGCTGACGAGCGCCTCCTTTTAAAACTGTTTACCAATACTGTACTGTGCCCGGCGGTGCTAAAACATTTCAATTCATCCTTTGATGGCACGTGCCAGTTCTGTGGTGAGGTGGCTGACACCTTTCACATCGTCTGGGCGTGCCAGTCTAATCCATCTATCCCCCCCAACCCCAATCCCACGAGAGAGGACTGGGAGGCGGCCCTGCTCGGCTGTCAAGACCTGAAGGCCCAAGAGGCTCTGGTTCAACGTGCGCGGGCGGCGTTGCTTGCCAATGGAGCCCCGGAATAGGGGTTCCACCTAGTGCTGTGAGGGTAGGAGGCCAATAAGGCCCCAACCCAATCACCTCTCTGTAACCATTTAATGGTTATTAAATGTTTTCACCACCACCACCTACAGGAAACCCAACCCGTCTCTCGCGCCTTCGCGTTCAAACAAACGTTCACTCGAGTAAACACTACACCAAGTTTCGCTTCAAACTGCTCTTTCATCAACCACGTCGACGCCCGTTCCAACCTGGTCGACGCCGTGCGCATCACTGCCGCTTCGCATCCCATCAGTTTTTTTTTTTTTTTTCGGGGAGATGGTCCATCATTTTTTTTCGGGGGGGGGGGGGGGGAGAGGGTGCACATTCTGCTCAGCCAGTGCACTTCGAACAGTCTTGGAAGTGAATTTCGCAGATGTTTTACCAAGTTCAGTGGTATCTACTAATGTTGCATCGCCTGGCTTATAGCAAGGGCTCATACGTGAAGTATTTGAATCAGTCAGTTTTCCGACAGCCACAAGCTTCAAACCAAATTTGTTCTCCAGCTCAGGAAAATGTGTATATTATCTTGTATTGGATATGGTATTGCCGGTTCCATTGTGCCTTTCACTATATATTGGAGCGCCTGGTTATGACGTGCTAGAACGTGTGATGAAAATGCCTATTTCACCAATAACCAAGACATTTCTCTGTTAGCCCCGAGACGTTGGAGTTGTGCCGCCAGGTGGGAGGCTTGCATGACGTTACGGCATGGACTCTTCAAATCTTGCTGTGACACGCGTATACGGAACGCGCGCTCGCTTCGAACGCAGATGCGCTGCCAGCGTTCACTTTTTGCTTGTCTCACACTTAAAATAAATCACGGAAGCTGCATCAATGATGTTCCTGGCAAAACAATAAAAAACTAACAAAAACTTTCAGTAGAACCGCCAACGGTGCCTCTCCAGCGTGCACGCTTTGATGAGGTTTGCTATTGTGTCACGCTGCTTACTTCGAAGATGGGTTCGATTCTCGGCCACGGGAAGAATAGACTGCTGCGCGAGTTGGTATCTAGTCTTAACTGAGTTGTGCAAAAAAATTGAAGTACAAAAGGAAGGCACCTGGACACAGCGCTGAGTCTATGTGTCTCTCTTTTGTGCTTCAACTTTTTCGTGCAACTCAGTTAGAAGGAAAGTACTTGCGCTTGAAACGACAGCAAGTTAGTAAGATTGCCTGCTAGAGGTGCTGCAAGAATCCGTATCATATTCGTTTTAACTGAAGCTACACTGCTCAGTGTGAGCGCACCTGTCGTCTGGCCTATGTATCAGGCATTATGTGAAAGATACCCCATTTTGTAGAAGGGGATGTCCCACACAAAATCACATTCATTAGAACCAATACCGACTAATACAGTGAATTCTCGCTCGCACGAACGTTGGTTTAGCAAAAAAATCTCCGGCGATTTTCTAATGCATCCTGTGCATAAATGTTTCAATTAAACAAATTGCTGAATAGTCAGTATTTCATTTGGACGAGCTTTACCTGTGGATGCGAGCTCGTTTTTTAAATCAATTCGATAGAGTTTTCCGCTCTGCAGACTGGTGTAGCGATGCGCGCCGCCCTTAAATCTGCCATAGATTGGCTGCGGTGCAACATTCCTTTCGCATGCAGCGCCGCCGACACAAAGCGACCACGCGGGACATGAAAATGAGCTTCATGCACTTCAAAACCTGCATAGAACCATTACGTTTGAAAATTGTTTCCAGTGTTCGTCCGGAACCAAAAGAAAAAGAGTACTACGAAGAAGTCTTAGTGACTGATGCAGGTTCAAAGTCGGCACCTTCAGCCCATTAGGAATAGAAATAGAGAGTTGTAGGTAGCTGGTGGACCTAGAAGTCGTAGTGTCTGAGACAAATTCAAAATTGGTACCTTCAGCCGAATAGGAATAGAAATAGGGACTTATAGGTAACCGGTGGATCTAGAAGGTGTAATGGCTGAGTCTGGTTCGAAATTGACACCTTCAGCTGATTCGGAATAGAAATTGAGAGTTGTAGGTAGCCGGTGGATCTAGAAGTTGTACTGGCTGAGACAGGTTCAAAATTGGCACCTTCAGCGGAATAGGAATAGAAATAGGAAGTTGTAGGTAGCCGGTGGGTGTACCTTTCAGCCGGGGCTGCACGATATATTAGAAAGTTGCGAGACTTCCTGTCACAGTAGCGAGCTGTGCGAGAAGCACTGTACAGAAATGTAGACTCTCTAGGTGCAGGCTGTGCGAGCATTTCTCAAGTTCGTGCGGACCTCGACGTCCATAGAAAAACGCCTTGGCTTTGTCCTCATTGCCTGGACATACAAGATGCCCACTCTGCTGCTACTCACTCCTTCTCTCTATATTCTTTTTTATTTCTATCAAATTTACTTTCTACTTTCCCATCCCCAGAAGCACTGAGCCAGGTTGCCATCACGGAAGGCAGAAAATGCATTTATAAGTCGGGCTATGTCTGGCATCCGACGGGATCCATCCACCACCGTTTCCCATAGCAACAGCTGCAGGTGCGTGCGCTTATCCTCGCCCCTAGCAACCGGAGCATGTGGTGCGAGAGTGTGTAGAAGAGGGTAGATGCAGTGCTTCGCCGCTCCTTCTCTCGCCGTTCTCTCTCTCTCTTTCCTATCTGCACCCCACTTTCCCGTCCGCTCATGCCTCACTCTCGACCATTCGCTAGCTGGGCGCCTCTCCAGAATATCCGGAAATGTGTGCTCGAGACGTCGCTATGAAACACCAACGACAAGCCTAGAACGTTGTTTGTTTTGTTCACTTTACAGAGTTATTCAATCATACGAGTTGCAAAACTCCCCATAAGCTTCATTGACCGAGATGGCAGAAGTGAGCAGATTGTAGCGCCGTCTTTTGACAGCAAAACTAACTAGAAAATGCCATATTTCGTGATTTAGCGCTTAGAAAGACTATGAGCGCCGCCACATTCTGCCAAACAGGATGGCAGCGCCTAGAACTTCTTCTTAAGTGAATTGGTGCCTAGGGTTGCTGAACATGTTACTTTGTCGCAGTGGTGGAGACGTGATAAAGGATAGAAGAGCTGCTTGATCGTTCTCTTGATGCTCTGTCTTTTTTCATGTTTTCCGCATTGCGCTAGAAGTAACGTGGCTTTAAGCGGTGTGTTCATGTGGTGAACGTGTTTTTTGTTTTATTTCGGTCGCACAGCATCCGTCACCGCTAAATTTCATTGATCGCACAGCTTGCACAGCGTAATGGACGCTGCGGCGAAGCCGGTAGTTTACCAGATTCATTTGGAGATCCCACGATGTTTACAATTTGGCAAAATAGTAAGTGGCAAGGCGTGATGCAAGCGGGATGCAGCGTTTATCCAGGTGGATCCAACCTGTACGTTTGTCAACGGCAGCCGACGACGTTGCCCGAGCAGCAAACGCCGGTGCCATTGGGAAGACTCCACGAACATCGCACCTGAAAAGAAAAGAGCGCTTGCAGTGCTAGTTGCAAGTAAATTGCAATGTTCAATGTTTTCACTTTCTTGTCATTGCGCTTTCATAAGTATACGGTATCGCAGCCAGTTTGGTTTGGTTTGGAAAAACTTTATTGACAAGTCCGAAGGCGTGCGCCCTAGCACACGGCGGGCCGCTCCCACGATGGGACAGTAAGGCCGAGCCCTAGCGCCGCATCGTGGGCCCTCTGGACAGCCCAAAGTTGCGATGTTATGTCTGGACTCCGGAGAGCGGAGTCCCACTTTCTGGACGATGCTGTATCGGTGCCACGTACCGAAGGGCACTCCCAGAGCATGTGGTGTAAGGTGGCTAAACCGCCACATTTTGTACACGAGTTGGTTAAATAAACATCAGGATAAAGCTTGTGAAGAAAGGCAGGGTTAGGGTACGTTTCTGTTTGAAGTAATCGCAATGTAAGCGCCTGCGCTCTATTTAGCTTCGCATGTGGAGGTGGAAAGATTCTCCTATCCATAGCGAAATGTTGGGTTATTTCATTATATGTAGTTGGCGGATCCCTGTTTACGAAATCTCCAGTTCGACCCAAAGGTCCTCCATGGCCGCGGACAGCTAACCCTCGCGCCCTGGAGTGGGCCAACTCATTGAGATTTATGATCCCTCCGTCCATGTTTCCCATATGAGCTGGGAACCATGTAATGGTATGGGTTGTAAGCAACTTATCACCGAGTATATTTTTGGCCTCTTTGCACACAGCTCCAACACTGAAGGCACGAATGGCAGCTCTAGAATCGCTAAATATGTGTTCATTACGCTGATCTAAAAGAGCCAAGGCGATGGCAACCTGCTCAGCTGCATTGGCAGTTCTGGCGCATACCGACGCCGCATTAATTGTAATGCCTTTGTGGTTGATTGCCACTACCGTGAATCGGTCTCTCTGGCCATCATATTGCGCCGCGTCTACGAAACAGGCCCCCCCGTCAAGATCCGCAACTTGGCGAAGAAGGGCCCGAGCGCGCGCTCTCCTCCTTCCAACATTACGTTGGGGATGCATGTTCCGCGGGGCAGGCGAGACAATGATGTTTTCCTTCTGATCCCTCGTCAACCCTTGGTACAGAGCCTCAATCTGAGCTGGTGGAATACCCATTTCTGCGAGAATCATCCTCCCCGCTTTTGAGCCAGACAGCCTAATTACCTGTGTTCTTTCTTGTGCTTCCGCAATTTCCTCCAATGTATTATGAATTCCCAACTGCAGGAGACGATTGGTGTGGGTGTAGTTGGGGAGCCCAAGGGCATTCTTTACAGCTCTCCTGATCATTGCATTAAGCTTGTCCCTTTCCATTCTCTTCCAGACATGCATTGCCGCCACATATGCAAAATGACACAGCAGAAAAGCATGTATAAGCCTGACCAAGTTGTCCTCTGATAGTCCTGTCCTTCGGTTAGCCACCCGTCTTATGAGCCTAATAACACTGTCTGTCTTTTTTTCCAACCTTTTAATCGTGATGGTGTTGGTGCCCGTTGCTTCTAGCGTCATACCTAAGATCCGAATGGAAGCGACTTTGGGGATTGATCGTCCACTTTTGGTACGTAAGTGGATGTCATTTTCTAGGGGCGGCACCCAGCCTCGCGGTCGACGGCCCCTCCTGACCGGTTTATAGAGGAGAAGCTCAGACTTTTCCGGAGAGCAAGAAAGGCCTGTGTCTTCCAGAAAACTCTCGGTAGTGTCGATGGCCTCTTGCAGGGCCGCCTCTACAGTGCCATCACTTCCTCCTCTACACCAAATGGTGATATCATCGGCATAAATTGTATGACCAACATCTGAAATTCCAGAAAGCTGCCTCGAGAGACCAGCCATGACGATGTTAAAAAGTAAGGGTGATAGAACAGATCCCTGCGGGGTGCCCCTATTTCCCAGCGCTTGCACATCCGATTCTAGATCTCCAACTTTAAGTATGGCTTTTCGACCACACAGGAAGGATCTGACAAACGCATGAAATGAGGAACCTAGGTTGAGACTTGAGATCGCATCTAAAATAGAAGCATGGCGGACATTATCAAACGCTTTTTTTATATCCAAGCCTAGGATCGCCCTGGTGTCTCTGGTATGATTATCTAAAATTTGACACTTAATGATTTTCATAGCATCCTGCGTACAGAGGCCTGGCCTAAAGCCAATAAGGTAGTGAGGGAAGAGATCATTGTGCTCTATGTAGTCCGCGATTCGGTTCTGGACAACGTGTTCCACCACCTTTCCCACGCATGACGTGAGAGAGATGGGGCGCAGATTGTCCAAACTTGGTGCTTTACCGGGCTTGGGAATGAGGATCACCTTGGCCAACTTCCATTGTTCCGGGATGTCACCTCCCTTCCAAATCCTATTAATCTCATCAGTAAGAAATTCAACAGAGTCATCTTCCAAATTCCGAAGCGCTTTGTTGGTGACCCTATCTGGACCCGGTGCCGATCGGCCATTAAGTTCGTGCAGGGCACGTCGCACATCGCTGATGGTGAAGGGTTCATCCAAATGGGCACAAGGTGTTCCCATATACCCCGGATAGGCTTGCATGGAATCAACTGCTAGCGGTAGATACTTCTCAGCAAGCTGCCCCAATAGCTCCGCGCCCGAGGAGGATTTTTGAGCAAGATGAAGTATTCTAGCAAGGACCCCCCTCTGATTAGATTTAGTGCCCGACTCGTCAAGCAAGTGTTTTAAAAGATTCCATTTACCTCTGGTTCGCATTTGTCCATCGACTGAATTACAAATTTCATCCCACTGCTGCCTCGACAAGTTTTTGCAATGTTCTTCAATTTGTGTATTTAACTCTGCTATCTTTTTCCGAAGCCTACGATTAAGTCTCTGACCCTTCCATCTGGCCAATAGCGACTGCTTTGCCTCCAGTAAATGCGCAAGCCGACTGTCCATTTTGTTTGTCTGTACCTCTGTCTCAATGGTTCTGGTAACCGCTCTAACGTCCTGCAGCAGCATCTCTGTCCATTGCCCCAGAGAGTCCGGGATTTCCCCCTGTTCCGCTCGAGCGCTGCGTGACTCCCGAAATTTATCCCAATCCACGTAAGTAAACTTTCTTTTAGATTTTGCCTCCATCTGTAATTTAGTAACTGTAATATAATGATCACTTCCTAAATCCGTCAGAAGATTTTCCCAACCTACCGAGCCAGCATTTTTCACGAAAGCTAGGTCCGGGGTGGAGTCCCTGGTGGTGGATGTGCCGCGCCTAGTAGGAAACATCGGGTCCGTAATTAACGAGAGATCCGCATCTCCCGTCTCCTGCCACAAGCTCCTGCCTTTAGCTGAATCATACGGGTAGTTCCACGCCCGGAAAGGCGAGTTAAAATCCCCCGCCACAACCAGAGGAGAGAGCCCAGCCAATCTGGTTGCCTTAGCTATGATCGTCCTAAAACGCTGCCTATGATCACTAGGGCTACTATATATGTTCAGTATAAAAATGCTGGAAAGGTTGGAAGAACTCGGAATGACCTCAACTAAGGAGAGCTCCGTTTTATTAGGTCTTACCCCTAGATCATGTGTCACAAAGGTGAACTTGTTGCTGACTAACGTGGCAATCCCTCTGCCTTCCCCTTTAACTGCATGTGCCTTGTACCCCGGGAGGGTTACACTATCAGACAGCGTCTCCTGCAGTAGGATCACTTGCGGCTTCTCGCTGTGAGAGCGGACAAATTGCTGCAGGGTGCCCCTTTTGCTAAGGATCCCCCTGCAGTTCCATTGCCATATACGAAATTCAGCGTGCGAGGCCATCTTGATCATTGGAGGTGCTCCCTGACCCTGCCGTCAGGTTCTGTACAGAAGCAACTGTACTATTCGAACTGGGGATACTCATGGGAATGGGCGCCGATAAAGGCGTTCCCTCTGGAAAGAAATCCGGGTGAATCCGAGCTGCTCCCCTGATATTGGGGCTCTGCACCATAAGGCCGGCGTTCTGTAATTGATTCTCCACACATTGAATTCTGGCATGTTGAATATCTATTTTCTGATCCATAACTGTGAGACGTTGATCGACCGCCGAGAAACGCTCATTAAGTTTGTGAATCTCAAGGCAAATTGAATTTAGAGTCTCCTTAATTTCAGATTTAGCTCTAGCCTGCACATTCTCGGCTGAAGTCGCAGCCTTACGCTTGGCTGGGTTACCCGAGGGGCCCGCTTCCACGACCATGGGAACCTCCATGGGTTGAGGAGAGGGAGAACCTACACACGGAGAAGCAGATGCCAGAGTAGCTTGAGATGTACTGACACGTCTAAGCTCAGCCATTTCGGCTCTCAGCGACTCAATAATGCTGCGCATTTCGGCATTCTCCTTCCTAAGCTGATTTAGCTCCGCTAGACCATGCTCTGGCGCAGTGCCTCCCGTTACCTTTTCACCTCCTCCGCTGCGCACCCGGTCAGCCCAGGAGCCACCCTGCATCTCCGGTTGGGGTGGGCTTTGGAAACGGACTGTGCCATGCGGGTCCCTGGACTGGCTCCTCGAGTGCGATGGGCCTCTGGATTGGGACCGACGACGATCTCTGGACCGGGACTTGGCTCGGCCTTTAGACGAAGTTCCCTTTCGCTGGCCTTGGGAGCGACTTCTGGACCGAGATCTGGATCTGGACCGACTGCTTGCCTGTTGCGATGAGTCACGGCTGTCCACCCCAGTTGCAGCAGAACGACTGTTTGAACTGGAGTTGCGGTGTGCAGGCTGGCTCACACCCTCGTCGGCGTTAGCAGGTACCGTTTGCTGACTACGACGCTCTGATTCCGCACGGCGCTCTCTTCGCCGCCTTCGCACAATAAATGGAAGCTGAAACCTTTGCTGGCAACTTTTATCCGTCGTGGCGTGTGGGCCGCCACAGAATCCACAGGTCGGGGAACATTGATGGTTCTCATCAGGGTTGTTGATTCCGCACCTCTTGCACACAGCTTCGTCCGGTGTCGGACAGACGTCCGCCCTGTGCCCGAGTCTGCCACAGGCATAGCAGCAGTCATGCTGCCGATGGTAAAGCGAGCATCTGACCAGCGCTGTGCCGAAATAAATGAAGTTGGGAACTTTGTAGCCATCGAAGACAATAACCACCGTCTCAGTGTTCTTAATACGTCTGACTCCCAGAGCCGTGGGGTTTCTTTCAGTAAGGATGCTCCTCTCCAGCTCCGTCTGGCTCTCCGATGCGTCAATCTTACGGATGACCCCCTTGCAGGTCTCATGCGGGGCAGCCTCGTAAGTGTTGATGTCATACTTCTTCATTCCCAATGTAAGGCAGCTCATCCTGAGGTAAGAGTCAGCGTTCGCACGGGACGCCGTGCTAATAACTATGATATTTTGCGTTGCATTCGGGCAGACAATGTCCTGACTGATGAGCGTGGGTACAATTCCAGCCGCCTCTGCGATTGCCCGGCCAAGTCTAGCTGAGCCCGCCTTCTCAACATCCAAGCCACCCCTTGGACGGACGATAATCTTCCAGTGCTCGCTAGGCAGTCGAGGCATTCTCGATGATTTGATAACTTGATTCTTCAAGTGTAGAGCTTTTCTTGTAGCACTGAAATTGCCCCTGGCATTCTCGCCGCATGCCGTGGCACGCTCTGTAGCACTGGCGTTCGTGCGCCTCGAGCTTTTCTTCACCGCGGCGGAACGCCAGCCGTGTTCCTCTCCAAACTCTTCCGGAGGGAGTTCATCACCGTCCATAATAACAGCAGCACCGTCCAGCATATTGGCTCAGCAGGTGGAACGAAGGGCGCGTCCAAGGAAGGGCGCGTCCTGCCCGGCAGACGCCAACTCGGCGTTTGGTAAGCACGCGAGGCGTGGTCGGTGGCGTAAAAGTCCGAAAAATGCTCAAAAATGAACCTACCGGTGAAAGTCCGCTACCGACGTGAACCTTGGCAGCTTATGAGTCGACTCGTAGCAAGATCTTGAGGCACAGCACACGAAAAACCACAAAAATCATTTGCTGAAGCGGGAGCCCAAAGACCCCGGACTGCTCCGTTCTGCGCCACCTGGCGTTCCATCGCAGCCAGTGCCTCGTTGATTTAGCGATCAGTGGAATTCGACCACTGCGTGCAAGACAATGTGGCCAATTCGCGGTAAGTACTGATCGGTACTGTTGTGCTTTGGTTTGCACTCTACCCTATCTGTGTCTTGTTTGTGCGGCCATCACTCACGTCGTGTTAGTGAGACACGTCGTGAACCGCAGAGCGGAACAGTTAAAGGATTCGTCAAACTTCACGTGAATAATCTGTCTCAAGCACACATTTTTAAACGAGTAAACAAGGAGTAATAGATATAATAAGGGCGCCGCGTTAAAAGCATCGTAGCACGAAATTGCAAGCACCACCTTCAACAAAATAAAAATTGACGCTTTGATCCGGCTTTAATTACGCCTTTGCAGAGTGAAAACAGCTGACAACGGCGGCGGGCAACGTGCAAGCCAATTCGATTTATTGAGGCGACAACGCGATGTTGCGTGCGGCGTTGAGCAGCCTAAAAAAAGCGCACGCACAAGTGGTGATGCAGTGTTTCGTATTAACGCTCCTAGATAGCGCGACATCCTGCTGACTTCTAAAACCCCTTGATCTTGAGAAAGTACCACCATCCACTGTACTCGCCGCTGCGCGCTCGACCTCCTCTCCCTCCTCGGCCCCCTTCGCGTCCTCCTGGTCTCCGACACTTTTTCTCGACGATAATTGGTCTCCTTGGCAGCTGCCCTTAAAAACGCGTGGAGCTTGCGTCTTGCTTGCGTTTTTCTTTTGCGCTCGCGCCATTTTTCCCCCCTCGCTCTAGGTAACAAACGCAGCACGCGCTTTGTTTTCTGTGCTTTGTGCGGGCACTATGCAGTGCTCTTGCACGTATGACTGCAACAAGCACAGTAAAAATGGTTATGCACTTTTTTATGATACCCCAAGGTAAAAGCAATGGCTTGCAAAAGCAGAAGTGGCTGCACAACATCGGCCGAAGAAACTTCCTTCTAACTAAGAACAACGTTTTTTGTGAGGTAAGACACCTTTTTTATTGCCCGTATCAAAGCATCACCAAATGTTGAATTTGAAGTATTGTTTCGGTCTTCTCATTAACATACGTGTTTCTTTAGGGGCGAAGCTCCTTACGCCATGGGTCATGCGTCTCTTGTCGTAGTAGTAGCCAGTTGCATTGCATTGAATGTCAATAAAAACGGTGTAACATCATATCTACGGAGTGCATGATGATAAGTGGGATGAAGCGTGCGCCAGTCCGTCCATGCTTCTGTGCGTCCATGCCATCATCTGTCCGTGCGTCTCGCCATCCGTGTGTACATTCGTCCGTCCGCACGCTCTGGCCCACTCGTCATCATTCACTCCGTAGATATGCTGCGATTTTTTTCTCAGCTATTTGCGCGTTGCTTTAAACTGTAGTTGTCATCAACATGCTGAATTGCTTTATTGGAAACAAGAAGGAAGTTGAATCGTTTAACTTATTTGTGCAAAATTATGTCAGAGAAAGTCGCCCCTAAATGTACCTTGTTATGTTCAGCCAGCCACTACTAGGAACACCCGCTGTAAACATGATCGATCCTTGGCACCCATACTTGCACGAACTAGTAGTGCTTACAAATACCAATATTTTCCCAGAACAGTTGATGACTGGAATTCACTGCCTCATGAGATTTTTTCGGCTGACAATTTTGCTATATCGCTGGGAACTTATCTACTTAGTGATTGGAGTATTCAAATGTGTTGTGAATTTTGTTGCTGTTTCACAGACATGTGACCTCTGTTAGCGTGTAGATGCATAATTCTTTTTTTTTTTTTGCTGGTACGAGCCTTTTGATGTTTCTTATGCCCCTCCTGCCTGGATCAAAACGCTGGTCTGCAGTATGTCTAAATAAATAAATAGAATAAAAATATTCAGCTCATACTTTATCATCTCGCACCCACCTCGGCAGTCGTCAAAAATGCCCAACTGTAGTCTGATTTCGCTGCGAACAATTACGAGGGACGGCACAGGTTCTCGATCACGCTTTTTGTGACTCTTAAGCTTCGTTTACGAGCACATTTGATGGAGAAAACGAATGAATCAATCAATAGAGATGACACTAATTGACACTCGTTTCTGTAAGGGCATTTATTTTGTTTTTTTTTTTGGGGTGGGGGGGGTATTAACACTCAAGAATCATGAAAGAGATGCGGTTCATCGAAAGAAGGAAAGAAACGCAAAGGCGTAACAAAACAAAAGCTATAGCACAATGATAGCGAAAGTCAGCCATTTTCAAGGGGATTGTGGCCGCAATCGTTTTGTTCACGCCTGCATGTTTTCCATTCAGCAATAAGAAACTATATTATCTTCTATACCAGTGTCACAATTGTACTTCTAACCAGAATCAGTCAATCCAAAGAGGGCTTTTGGTCGCTATTTGGACTTCAAAGTATTGCTCAAAGGCCTTCTTCAGCTCGGAGACCATTGCGCAAAGCTACTTTCACGCCGAGTAGATGAACACCGGCTAAACAATCCAGCGTAAACGAAGTCATTGGAATATGTGACACTCTAAGTACCTGTATCGTATACTGGCGCACAAGCACAAAAAAAAATTCGAACACAGATAGACATGCCACAAGTGGAACTAATTCAGATGCAAGCGTGAAGCATGTTATGTGGCAGAAGAACATCCACATCGTAGAACTCCCCATAAAATCTTTTATTTAATTAGCATGCCTACTTATACGACCTTTGGAAGAATAAACGGTTGCCTCAGTGTTCTTGGTTTCATTATCACTTTTTAGAAAAAATTTAATCTCTACTGCGGCACGCAAGATGCTGCAAATAATCCGCTTTCATTGAATTCTGCGGTGAGTCCGCGAGAGCATCGGCGAAAAATGGCGCCGCGCGCCGCGCGTATGGCAAGCGGGCGAGGAGAATCGAAAAGGAAGCGCGCGCGTGGAGGAGAGAGTCGTTGCTTTACCGTGATCAAGGGGCTTTACACACTTTCGCTAGGGCAGCCGATGGCGTGTCCAGGTTTCTGAACGCAGTTTCGCGACTCATATGATTGAATAGCTCTGCCCTTTATAGTATTTTTTTCCGTTCACGCTACCTGCTAGAGCATACCGCGTGTTTCCATACCGCGTTTTCCGCGAGAGAAAAATGCCACGTGTGGCGACACGGCGCTATTGGCTGCACGATGTAAGAAAAAAAAACCATAATTCTTCGAACGCTGTGTTCTCACATGTGAAACGCCATTATGGACAGCTACGCAATGCATTCGCATTTCGTCACGATTTACTTCGGGGAGGTGGGGGCACTTTAGCGGCGAAGCACCTTATAGCGGCACCTGTTCATCCCTAGTAAACGTAGTCGTAGTCATAGTGTGTAACCAGTCTTACGCTTCGACCTCCAAGATGGTGCCGGTGGAAGATTTCTCCTGAGCGTTGTTGAACAATAAAAATTTCGCAACGTGCGCGTTAACTAAAAGCTGAATTCTTCTGTCTCTCATTACCCATTAGCAGCCATCGGCATGGTCCAGTAGGAAACGTTAGTAGGAGTAGAAGTGTTAAAAGCCGACTTCTGCTGTCTCTAATTCTCAGTCGCAGCCATTGTTTACCTCCAAGGTAGTGCCTGGGGAGATTTCTCCTGTGCCTGAATAAACAATAAGAATTTTGTGTTCAAAACGCCGTTGATTGATGAAATAAACCAACGCAAGACGCCAGATGTTTCCTAAAAGCAAAACAAGAAGACGCCAGATGTTTCTAAAGCAAAAGAAAAAGAAGACGCCAGCTGCTTAACGAAAGACGTCAGGTGTTTTCTAAAGCAATAGTTTTATAATCAAAACCATATCGATACAGGTTTGTAGTTGCCGATGCTCATTGCCGTCGGTGTGTGCTCGTAAGGATAAGGATGCCGAAAGGTGGGCGCGCAGGGCAGCGGCGGTGCGCGCTCGCAGACAGGACCCTGAAGTGAGAGCACGCGAGGCAGAAGCGCGCCGAGAAGCTGCGCGACGTCGCCGCCAAGATATTGCTGTACGGGAACAAGAAGCCACATCAGCAAGGCAGAGTCGGCAAGATCACGCCGTACGTGAACAAGAAGCTGCAGTGGCACGTCAGCGTCGGCGAGATCCTTCCGTACGGGAACGAGAGGCCGCATCAGCAAGGCGGCGTCGGCAAGATCCTGCTGTACGGGAACAAGAAGCCACATCAGCAAGGCAGCGTCGGCAAGATCCCGCCGTACTTGAACAAGAAGCTGCAGCGGCACTTCAGTGTCGGCAAGATCCTGCTGTACGGGGACAAGAAGCCACATCAACAAGGCAGCGTCGGCAAGATCCCACCGTACGTGAACAAGAAGCTGCAGCGGCACGACAGCGTCGGCAAGATCTTTCCGTACGGGAACGAGAGGCCGAGGCAGCTCGTCAACGTAGCGAAGCAGATCTTGAAAACATTTGACAGTGGGAAGCGGCGAGGAAGCGCGCATATCGCCAGGCGAATTAACGGAAGAAAATTTCACGGTATTACTTCCAGGAGCTTGGCCCAATCTCATCATCATTCACCTCGTGGATCTGCCGTCAATTTTTTTCTTCTTTCTGAAATCACTATTCGATCATTCCAGCGACTATAGGCGGCGCAGCCATAGGTTGAAATTGCGGGCGAGATGGTGATGTTGCCAGAGTGCACGTCAGCGTCGCGGAGCGTGAAGACGCGTTCATTGGTTCATAACTACTGAGACCGAACTGCGTCGCAGTTTATCACCGTGTGACAGCTGCGGATGGATGGATAAATGTATCCGGCTGTGGAGCGCAGCTACATGGCGCTACCTGCGTCGCTGGAATGACCGAATATTTGGAAAACTTTCTCTCCTCTGTCACCTTTAAGGGTCCGATACGAATGAAAATTACAAAATTATTTTCAAAATGAATGGCATTTCACTCTTCTGACTTGATACTTGCTGGGTCCAGTGCTGTTCGCATTTTAGTTGTCATTCTCTTCATGAACTTTCAGTTAAGAGAAGTTTACTCAAATGAGAGTCCGCTTTATATCATTTATGACACGAGAAAAGCCAACATAATTATTTGAGTACGACTTAGCAGCCATGATTTTATGTTGATACTAAGGGCTTTCTTACTCAGGAATGTCTAGCACTCGGGCAGCGTCCTGGGCCATTGCCGCCAGTTTTCAGCTGGCCAAGTCTCTCTCTCAGAGCTCGGTGGTATCAAGGGTTCGGAGTTCTAGTCGTGATTTTCCACAGTCTTCTTGACATTGGAGAGACTTGTGTAGGGGCCTAGCAATTTGTTCAATGTAGTATCTGCGTCTTACTAACAGGGCTAGATAAGATACGCATTGCTCCTTCTTTAGGGGCGAAGCTCCTTTTGGTCGAGGCTTGTCCGTTGGCGTTGTGCGTAGTAGCCGCCGCTGACGATGACACTCAGGAGGATGAAAGAAAAACGCGTTCTAAACATCACATCCTCCTCCCACCACGGCACACACATGCAAGGCACCAACTACAGGCCATGACGATGCCGATAACGCTGATGGAGACGATGACGACGATGATCACGGACAACACCTGGCTTGTGCAGTAGATAACGCCTCGATATGCGCTACGATGAATTTCGTATAGCCGGGAAACAACCAACAAAAGCTAGCTTCACTATTGCTGGCAAAGGATTGTGGGAGCTTCCACTCCAGCAATTTTTTTAAACGTCCTTAGTGTCAACATGACGAAGTATAAGAACGTTTCGGTACCAAGGAAGTTCAACAATTATTTCTGGAGTGGAAATTCTTGCCCCCGAGTGAAGCCGTGCCAACCGTAAGATAGCGGCTGCGCCAGCCATCTTACTTGGGGCTTGATGAGCTGTTGGCGTTCAGCAATTGAGAAGGAGCGTTTCCCTCACACGCCTAACGATTGTAACGTGGCAACTTTTTCGGGTTAAATAGTGCTCAAAGTGCGTCCTTGTGTTACTAGTTTTCTTTAGTGTGCCTAGAATTCAAGGTAAATTTTATTGGAGAATAAGTCAGCGATATTAGTCCCTACGGATTATTTTTCAAAATCAATTATCTTTTAACTTATAATTAACGTAGCTTTTAAACTGACAAATCAAAGCCACTTGATGCGGGCACTACCAGAAAATAGCAAGCTTCTGAGATCTTTGGAGGGCAAAACCTGGCTTCCCTACTGCTGGCAAAACAATGCGGGAGCTTCCACTCCAGCCATTTTTGGGGCGAAGCTCCTTAAGTCGTGAGTCGTGCGTTCACGATGTGTGTAGTAGTAGTAGTAGTAGTAGTAGTAGTAGTAGTAGTAGTAGTAGTAGGAGGAGGAGGAGGAGGAGGAGGAGGAGGAGGAGGAGGAGCCACCTCCACGGCCGGACTAGAAGAGCGGCACGTCCTATCTTTTGAATTGAGGAGAGGAAACCTGCACAAGTTCATCATAAATAAAAAGGTAGTTGTTTTTGCTGAAATAACCAACAGAGACAAGTATTGATGACTTAATTTCAATAAAACTTGCCTTGAAGTTCATGCCTACTAACAAAATCTAGTATGAGGAGGACGCACTGTGAGCACTATCTGACCAGAAAGGTTGCCACTCGTTGGGCGTAACTTCCCTGGTTTTAGCAAAGTTTAGCGATGATTGGGCCGCACTGCCATGAACTAGCGACGATGAAAGGTGGGAACTGGATACGAAGTGCAGTCCATAAGAAATCGCGCGCGTGCCGCTGCTTTAGTCCGGCCATTTCACCTCTCGTTGAGTCCTTGGAATGTCCACTGAATGGCGGTACTTCTATATGATGAATGTAAGATGAAAAGATGCGAAATAGCGCTACTTGGAGTGTTCAACTGGATGCACGAACGCACAGATGGACGCACGGATGGATGGATGGACGGACGAATGGACGAACAGATGGACGAATAGATGTGGGTACGAACGGATGGACACATGCACGAACGGGTGGAAACAAACACGAATGGACGAACGGAAGCGTGGACGGACTCATGGATGCTTCGTCCTACTCATCATCATGCACTCCGTGGATGTGCTGTGATTGTTTTTAGGGGCGAAACTATTTAAGCCGTGGGTCAAGCATCCGCGATGTATGTAGTAGTTATAGTAGTAGTAGTAGTAGTAGTAGTAGTAGTAGTAGTAGTAGTAGTAGTAGTAGTAGTAGTAGTAGTAGTAGTAGGTAGCCACTTCCACGGTCGGACTAGAAGAGTGGCCCGCGCACACTATTTTGAATTGAGGAGGAAACCGGTGCATGTTATTCATAAATGAAAAGATAGTTGTTTCTGATGAAATAACCTACAGATACGAGTATCGGTGACTTAATCTCCAATAAAGTTTGCCTTGAATTTGATGCTTAAGAAAAACTAGGAACAGAAGGACGCACTTTGAGCACTGTTTCACCAGAAACGGTTGCCACGTTAAACTCGCTTGGCGTAACTTCCTTGGTTTTGCCAAGGTTTAGCGAGGGTTGGGTCGCAGTGCCTTGAACTTGCGGCGGAGAAAGGTGGGAACTAGGCACGAAGCACAGGCTGTAAAAGAGTTGCCACGTGCCGCTTCTCTTGTCCAGCCGTGCCACCTCTCGCTTAGTCTTTGGAATGTTTGCTAGATGGTGGTACTTCTATATGATGAATAAAGTAACTCTGTATGGTCCCTACGGGACCACGGTAACGCATAGGTCCGCCATCTTGACTGGCTAGCAACCTACTATGCGGCGAAGTCACCCTCTGTCTTTGCAGGCTACACCCCTGCCGTGTTTTTGTTTTTCTTTTATGTTGCTTACTGGCATACTTGGCTTGTGTCGAAGGCTGCTTTTTTGCCCAATTGCCAACGAAGTGCAACGTAAGAGCTGACTAAATACCGTGGCAAAAAAAAGGGGGGGGGGCGGGGAGGGGGGGGACGTTCTTGCTCAGCGTGTGGCAAAAAGTGCAGAGTGAACATTATGAACTTTTTTTTTACCTGCGGCATTCACAGTCCGCAAATTTTCGGAATTTTGGACTGGATAACAAGCGTGAACATCCAGTATTCACGTTATACTGGTGAAAGGTGACATTCGTTGACCTTGACGGTACATGAAACTACCCGATTAGTTTCGGGGAATATACCTCAATGAAGAGTTGTGCTTTAGGCTTTTGAAGTGCATAAGAGCTTAACGGCACACTCTTTGCACAATTCGCGTTGTGTGACACGGTTGTTACTTCACTGTTCTAAAAGGATTGATTTCAAATGTAAACGCAAAGTCTTATTCGATATGCAGCCTACATAAAGTCAGTTTAAAGCCCAGTTCCAAGTTTTGGCGTAGCTTTGCGGTAGAGTACTGGATTGCCACGCAAAAAACTCGGGTTTGATTCCCAAATGTGATACAATTTGTTTACGTAGGTCTTTCTTTTTTCTTTAAATTTGTGTGATAGTGGTCACCACCGACAGTTGCAAACATCTACGGCGCTGGAATCGCCCCTCGTGACCTCAAGAACTGTCGCTGTAAAATTAAACGAAAGGAACGATTTGCCTAGGGAACCAGCAAAAATGCAAAAAAAGCCTGACAAGGCGCCCGCCCCCTCGAAACCCAAAACCCAGCAAAATGGCACAGTGCTCAGTGTAAAGTAAAAAAGCCAGTAAAAGGTAAGCATAAATGAGTTTCTACACGCGAAACATGTTTGTACTTGCGCTTAACATTCGTTAATGTTATTGTGTTTTTTTGTATAGAGACTGTTTGTATGCATTTTTAGCGTCCCAATATAGAATGTTTTCTAAACAAAACTCGCGGAGTCACTGTAGCGGATCTTGCACGAAACCTCGTTAGAAGGCTTCAATTTGCGCTTCGTATTTCTAGCACCCCCCCTGCAACAACAACAACAACAACAACAACAACAACAACGATAACAACAAGAAAAAAGTCACAGTTTCACCACAACAGCATGTATAACATTATGTTATAACTTTACACGAAGTAAGGCATGCTAGCTAAGAACTTCGGGATCCGATCTCGCTTGGTCCTACAACACGTTGGTTTAACGTAAAGCAGTTACTCCAGGGAGTGAAGTGGTTTTTATTCCATCTGTCACTTCAATGCACGTGAAATGTGCAGCGAGAGCCCTGTTAAATATTGTGCGAATGACAGAGTGCCAATATCATTATTAGAATTAGGGCAGTGCATTCGAAATAAAGAAGTGGTGTATGGGTGGGCTTCGCCATGAGCACGGCGGCACATCCTTTTTTTTTTACAACATTTTGGTGCCAAAACTCGGGAGACAAGGACTTTAGAAGTGAGACCAAGCGGACTTTACGATTTTTCGACCGCATTTGAAGCCTGGGGGACTGTCGTGACGCCACCGTCGGTTGAAGCTGATGTGCGAAGCCAAACTGTTCCCGGTAACCAGATCAAGAAGCATGACACCTCGACATTGCTTGAGACTTCGTGCTGCGAAACATTTGGGACGGATACCACGTTTACTGCGACTTCACCTCGTGACGTGACCGACCAGTGATTTCTCACATTTCCGACACTGAACCGGACAATGTAGGTCCTATTCGCAAGGCGGAATAAAGTGCGCAAGGTCGTCACTGAAGCCATCGCCAACATTGAACGTCTAATACACGTGGAACATCCGTCAGTAAGTGAGTTACGATATCTTCATCGAATTTTGATTGAGCATTACAAGCTTCTTGAAGAAATCGACAAGGAAGTAGAAGACGCAGTTCATATCCATCGCTTGGAAACTTAGATGGGCGAAGCAGAGTTTTATGAACACCAGATCATTCTAGCCAAGGTCAGAGTAGAATAGTCAGAGTAGAAGTAGTAGAGTAGATCGCGGACGCATTAAATGCTCGACAAGCTCTCTTGGAGGCCATGGGGCAAAGGATTTCGACAGAAGTACGAGTTAACGCGCACTCTTCATCTGTGGCGCCACCATCTAGCCTTTGCTTCTTTAACAGCAATCTTGTACTACGGAAGCTAGACGACTCAGACTCACGACAAATTGCTGAACGTGCTGGGAGCCGGAAAGCCACGGATTTCACCATCGTAACGAGCATCCAAGCACGTACAGAACAACCACTACTTCCAAAGAACTGGCCCACGACTTTGGAACTTCTATCAGCGTGCACAATCAATGAAGCAAACGACATGACAGTTACAGCAACTCAAATGCACATGATTGAAGAGACTTGTACGAGGGAAAAGCAGAAGACATCTGGAATTCCAAAGGATGACACACCAGAGCTTGATGATGATTGCACGCCGAAGACTCTAGATTTTGTTGTATTGCAGTGCTCACGTCTGTGCAACCAAATACCTCATGAAAGAAAATCAAGGCCATTTCACCAAGGGAAGAGAGATTTAAAGTCAACGAGAAAACGGAAGCCTACTGCCAGTAATTATCAAAACTACGGAACTTCGGGTAAGCCACAGAAGTCAAGATTAGAGAGACTGCGGTTGGCACGGCATGTATTTGCGCAGATGCGAAATGTCAAGACAACGTCAGCCCCCCGAATAAGACAGTCCAGACCAACGCGGAGTGAAAGGGCTGACCTCCCTAGGTAAGGGCAGCCAAAAGAAAGAAATCAAGAAAAGTTCTGCAGAACAGCTACCCCAGAAACTTGCGGAAGAGTCGGCATAATGAACCTTCCTGCCCAAGGAAACCGATCGTAGAAAGCAGTTTACCGAAAGTGATGCGTCTACGGGCAAGAGCATGGAACAAGCGCCGTAAACATCGCTGGAAGATCAAGCGCAGAAGAAGACTCGGATGGCACTCTGCTGGGACTGACGTGGAACTCTTACCAATACTGACGAACAATTTGTACTGGGAACTCATGTGAACGTTGAGTTTTCTTTGTCTTTAGGCGCCAATGGGGGGGGGGGGCAGGGGTGGAGGATATTAAATATTGTGTGAACGACAAAGAGCATGCACCACAATCGTCTTTGGGATTAGAGCAGTGTTTGGAATAAAGAAAAGTTCGATGGGTGGGCTTCGCCATGAGCACGGTGGCTCGTCCTTTTCTCCACAACAAGCCCAACACGCTCAAGGACAGGGGCCGTCTACAGCTGATATCTGTAGAAAGAGCCCACGTGACCACGCGCTTTTGACCAAAGTTTGCAGTTGTTGCCCGAGCAACGCAGCCATCCACGGGCACCCCTTCATGCTCCTTCTCCAGACGGACGATGACGGGCACGAGCCTACACGAATGTTTGTTTTTTACGGACGACAATGGAAAGCTGAACACACCTGCGATAGAAATAAGTGAGAGCTTGTTGGGTATTGGCGGTGAAAAATTAAGGAGAAATGAAAAGATAAATTGTGGGCTAAATAAGGACATTCTACCGTAAAGGACAGAGACCTGGGTCATGAATTTACCTGTCTTTTTTCTACCGCGAGATATATGTATTCCAAATTGACAATTAAGGAATTAGGTTGACGTAAAGTGACCTGATAAAAGATTTTGTCGTAAAGCTATGTAAGCATATTTTTTATTTTTTATTTTATTTATTCATTTTTCAGACAGTACAAAAAGCATTGCCCGCGGTCCGGACAAAAGGAGGTGGTTAGCCCCCTGACATGGTCCTGCTCGCGCTGGGCGTAACAGTAGTAATAGAAACAATATAAATTATTGCAATGCGCACACATAAAAATATATACATACAAATAAAAAAGGAACAAAAGAAATCACTATTGTAACAATAGAAATCATTGCTGAGCACACATAAACATATATATATATATATATATATATATATATATACATACAAATAGTATGAGAGACTGTAGCTCACCCAACCGTGCTGAGAGTGCATTTATCCTAAGTGTTAAAGAGGGACCGAATTTTCATTTTGAATTTTTTTGAGTTGGTGCACGATCGTGCTAGTTCAATTATTGCAGGATGCTCATTACATAACTTCATAATTTGGAAGTCTATTGTTTGCATTCCATAGTTTGTGTGTGTTCTTTCCACAACTATGTGTGTTTTACGAAGGTCGTGGCCGGTGTTCCTGCTTAAATAGCGACGGGTAAATGAACCCCAGTCTCCCGATACTTCGCAATATATGTACATCGACAATTTTATTTTGTGAACAAGGCAGTATTGTGGAATTCTGTACTTTAACATGAGAGCTGACGCATCTACATTATACCCTGAATTAAATAGTCTAACTGCTTTCCTCTGTAAAGAAGAAAGCTTTTCATTATCAGTCTTAATTCCTGTTCCCCACACTAACGAGCAGTAACTAAAATGAGAATGTACTATGGAAAAATACAATTCCTTCTTTAGGTTAGTTGTTAAAAAGTTACGTAAACGGTTCAACATGCCTATAGACTTCGCTACCTTCATCCTTACATTGTTCACGTGTATTGACCAACTTAAATTTGATTGAAAAGAAACACCAAGAAACGAATGATTGTGTACTAGATCTAGTTGCGAATCGCCGTAGTATAGTTTCATAATGTAATCTACTTGTTTATTTTTAGGATAGAAAAACATGAACTTTGTCTTTTTAACATTTATTTTTGGTTTATTAGAAGATACCCAGAAATTAAGCTCTTTCAACCAGTTGTTTGACATCGCCTCTAGCTCCTTCAAATCATTCCCAGAAAAGAAAACACTCGTATCGTCAGCATACATTAATACCGCCCCAGTAAAAGGGATATTAACAATATCATTCACATATGTTATAAATAGTAGAGGGCCCAGTACAGAGCTTTAAAGCACACCATATTTGATTACAGTTTCTTCATATTGAGCATCCTGGAGACAAATGTACTGTAGTCGATTGTGCAAATAACTACGGATAAGATTTTGTGCTTTACCTCTAAAGCCATATGCTTCAAGTTTACGGAATAAAATTTCGTGTTTGATGGAGTCGAATGCTTTTTGGATATCTAGATATATAGCGACTGTAAATAACCTGTTTTCAATATTTTGGATGATTTTATCTTTTATTCGTACAAGTGCTTTTTCTGTAGACTTTCCCTTTTGAAATCTGAACTGTTGCTTTACAATAACATTTTTCGCTGACAAAAATTTATTAAATCGCGTGCATAAGACTTTTTCTGCAACTTTAGCAAATATTGATAGTACAGATATTGGTCTATAATTACCCAACTCAGTACACTTGCCGCCTTTATGAAGTAAAGTCACACGAGCAATTTTTAGCCTATCAGGATAGATACCAGATGATATCATTTCATTAAAAATGTGCGTTAATGGCTTTGCAATGTCATGTGCCACGGCCTTAACTGGTGAAGCTTTTATGCCGTCTTCTCCGTCAGCTGATTTGTTATTAAGAGAACCTAGAATAGACATGATTTCATCTTCTGAAGTAGGACAAATAAATAAAGTGTCTTTCACAGCACAATGCACGTACGTCATATAACTTCGTTCTGGGTGCACAGTATGAAGGGGTTCAGCAGCTCCAACATTGATAAAATAATTGTTTAACAAGTTTGCTAAAGAATCCCCAGAATACCTCACGCCATCGACTTCTAATTCCGCTGGTACTCCTGATGAAGGGGTACTTGTCAATTCACGAAAGACCTTCCATGTCTTACGACTGTTTTGGGCGACGCTTTCAAACTTGCGTTCAAAAAAGGCAAGTTTGGCCTTCCTTAGGTCGACATTTAACCTATTTCTAAGCTTCTTAAATTCCTGTAATATTCAAAGATCGCGTGTTTTTAGAAAATTAGCAAATAATTTTTCTTTTTGTTTAATACGATAATAAAGGTCGCTATAATATCTTCATCCTAGTCTTAAGTGTTTCGTTTTTGTTGTTGTTCGTACTAAAACATCTACCCACTCCTGTTATGTCTCGAAGCCGAGACAGCAGCATTTATATGTAAATGGAAAAGTTTTTCTTTCTTTGTTTGCCGAGCCTGGTGGCACACTTGTAACCACACCGTCATATAGGGGATGCTCACAGCATGCATGCACATATTCATCCATCCATCCATCCATCCATCCATCCATCCATCCATCCATCCATCCATCCATCCATCCATCCATCCATCCATCCATCCATCCATCCATCCATGCATCCATTCATCCATCCAGTTTTCGCTCGCACCTAGAACAAACGACACGCGTGCGATGTTGACGATTTAAACATGGTGCGGAACATGAGGGCGATGGCAAAAAGCACCCTGGGTACCCATATTATAGCTATCGCAATAACAGTACAAGCCTCCTAAGTCAATTAAGTGCGTTTAGGCTTAAACATTTTTATGCAATGGTGCACATCGTTATTTCTTTTTACGTCATTTAGGTACATACAGTACGATCATTCAGTAGGTGCGTCCCTTGTGCGGAAACCCCACTAAGTGGATTGAAAGAGAAATGGTATACTGTATATCTGTTTGCAGCACGAGACTGTAATAGAAGTTCGGACAGATTTCTCAGCCAGAAAACGTCTTATTTGTCGACAATTCTGTCCTGATCCGTCATTTTTGGTATTCGTGGTTGATTATGCAAAGTTTAATATGGTTCTAATCTGCAATATTCCGCCGTATGTGGCGCTAATCTGCAACATAAGGTTCGCCACGTGGTGGCGAAGCTCATGTCGTTGGTTTCATTCAGCAGTGGTTTACTGCTTATTGAGAATACTTTAGCTCTAGTTATTCGATATGTTGTGATAAAAGATGTTACCAAGTTTGCGTGTTTGAAAGGGGTGAAGGGTGATCTGCGCGTTCCTCCCATTTATTAGTATGTGTATGATATTTGTTCGTGCCATACCTATCTTTGACTAGTGGTGGGATCTGTTCAAATTGCGCACACTAATACATACAAATAAAGATAACCCTCGTCAGTTGTTCTAATTTATTATGTCCATAAGCTTTACTCCCCAACGACTGTTTGACATACATACATACATACATACATACATACATACATACATACATACATACATACATACATACATACATACATACATACATACATACATACATACATACATACATACAAACATACATACATACATACATACATACATACATACATACATACATACATACATACATACATACATACATACATACATACATACATACATACATACATACATACATACATACATACATACATACATACACGCAAACTAATGCAAGAAATCTTGAACGCGATCAAAACACGCCTGCTTTACTGCTTTGTTGAGCAATTAAAACTCCATAGAAGCGTAGACAGTTGAGCGAGTTGGTAATTTATCTTAACTGAGTTGGGCGAAAAATCAAAGTACAAAAGGAATACACCTGTACACCTGTCCAGGTGTCTTCCTTTTGTACTTTGTTTCTTTACGCCACTCAGTTATGATCAATTAGAAGTACTTACATACAGACACTGACATTATTCGCAGCTGATGTGGCGGTGGCGCCATGCTGGGGCGAAAGCGCGCACCTCACGACCCACGACAGGCGGCCAGCGCTGCCGGCACTGCAGTGTCTACCTGCGAGGTCGACGACCCGTCCGGCGTTCGGCCGCGGCCTCCCCGACCCACATCGTTGGCGGGTCTGGCCCACTTTGCCCGGGTCTCCGTTGATTCACGTCCTATTCACCGCCTTCTCCCTTGCACGCAACACTTCGGAGACGCTTCCCTCCTCCTCCAGCTAGGTTACGGGGAAAGCGTCTCTCGATCATTCTTCTTCTTTGTCCAGCGCGCTTTCCTTTCGCTTTCCTTTTCTTACTTGCCGCTCCGTTCGTCCGCATCTCAAGGGCACCCCGCCGGGCGGCGCGTTGCCGTTCCGTCGACTCCCTCGCGCTCCCCCTCTCGCCATTTCGTTGCGTGGTGGAAACCGGAGATTCCGGTGGCCGTGCACGTTAAGGCGTCCTGTCGAGTTCGCGCTGATCTCAGCATGAAATGCCGCGAATCGTTGCTTTCTTGCTTGTGGCCATTTGTTTTTCTTATCTTCCCCATTAACATCGGACACTGTAAATGACGAGTCAGTGGTCTTCTGGCGCGAGGCTTCTTCGAGAAGGGACTGAAAATCGGTCACGGGTCGTTGACCTCCGGGAGGTCGCAGGGAGGCTTCGCCGCCTGCATTGGTGTCGAGCGGTGCAGTTAGCTTTCGGAGTGATACCAGTGGAGAATACATTTCTTGAGCGGAGACTCCCGACAAATAAATGTTAAAAGTGATTCTCTTTACAGTGGTATACAGCCAGCTGTTATGGAGATTACATACTGCAAACGTGCTTTGTGAGTCTTGTCAAGTTTTGTAGAAGAGCACGATGTCATCCGCGAACCACTGAAGCCTCTGTGAAGTTCACCACTGATTTTCATACTAACGTATAATATTTCCCTCTAAAAGTGATCAAGAATGCGACAAATAGCATTAGGTGATTGTTCTCTGTCTTGTCTAATATGCTTCATTCTCATTGTTTTACCTGCTTTTCTTGGGGGAGCTTAATGTCACTGGCCCCGCCGCAGTGGTCTAGGGGCTAAGGTACTCGGCTACTAACCTGCAGGTCACCGAATACAATCCCGGCTGTGGCGGCTGCATTTCCGATGGAAGTGGAAATGTTGTAGGCCCGTGTGCTCTGGTTTGGGTACACGTTAAAGAACCCCAAGTGGTCGAAATTTTCGGAGCCCTCCACTACGGCGTCTCTCATAATCATGTGGTGGTTTTGGGACGTTAAACCCCACATATCAAATCAAGCTTAATGTCGCTGTGAAAGGGCCTTGAATTACTACGATATTCACGTGTGCTCTGTTACACAAAACTGTCAAATTGAACGTTTTATAGTTTCCTTTGAAAGCCTCATATGTTTCACGGGCTTCTCAGACGCCCAAACGATGACACGTACAGATGCGATGCATGCACTCTTTAAAAGCCATATCGAAGCCAACCCGTTTGCAACCTATGCACATAGCGCACACGTGTTGCCCCGATACGGTTAAATATTACGCACATAAATGTTTTCTTAATATAGAATCGCTATTAAATGAGCAAATCAGGAGTACCAGACAAAGTTTAAGGGACGCACAGAAGGACCGACAACGGCACCCGCGTTTAGAGGTAACTAATTAGAATATTTTTGTATTACAATACTTTTGTAGTTAACTGATGTGCCTGTAGCATTATAAAAGGCGGACCCCGAATACAGAGTATAAATGGCCGCTTTCTTACTTGGAGAAGTATTGCAGGCATAAAAAGCAACAACGCGTAGCAGTTCAGACATTTTTAAGGAAGAGTTTTAGAGCATCTACACTTTCTGGAATGGGACACTCGATTGCAAAGGAAGGTGACACATGTTGCTTCCACTGTCCCGGCACCAAATTTACTGGTGGTCAAGCATATTTGCACTGTGAATAAGAATTCGCGTGAAAAAACACAAAGAGAGAGCACGGACAGGCGTAGACTAACAACCGAGGTTTATTTCCGAAAAAAAAACACAAAGAAAGAAGCAAGAACACGTGGGTAGAATGATAATAGGTTGGTGGTTAGATATTCAATCCCGAGCTTATTTAGGTTCCCCGGTGGCCTCTCCACACATACGCCTCCAGACTTAAGAATGGAAAAGGTCTCTACAATCTTTCGCCTGGTTATATCTTCTAGCTGCCTTCCTTTTTGTTAGTGTTTTTTTTTTTTGCGCGAATTCTCATCCAAAATGCTATACCAACTATCCAAACGCTCGGTTCTTCTAAGCATATTTACAGCAACATAAAAAAGAAACGTCAGGCCTGCGCAGAAGCTAGGTGCCGCACAGTACAGCGAAAGCTAGAAAAGTGGCCTTTTAAAGCCTTTTCCAAGCACTCATTGGGTAACTGCTGCAAGCACACTTGCTGGGTACCCACTGTGGCATGAATAATAATAATAATATCTGGGTAGTAGACTAGCATTCACTATGCTATTTTTTGCCATTATTCTGAGAAGCGTTGTATCCGCTAAACACTTGCAATGAATTTTGTACTAATTGATCATCCAGAGGACAACGACGATGAGGAATTATATCTGAAGTGGGTATGTGCCACAGTTAATAGGTGATTAGAAGACCACCTTTTGTAATGCGTTGGAGCACTAGATGACCCACTAGATACGCCAATCACATTGTGCGGCGCCTCATTGTTCTTTTGGTGTTTTAGAACGCTTTATTACTCATATTAGCGAGACCCTTTTGCCGACATCAAGCCTGCCCAAGGCAAGTTTGCGAACAAGTCCCAAGCACCGGCATGGCTCAGTTAAATATTTCAGTGAGCAGTTTTTCTATCATGTGTAGCCAGTCAGGTGGCTCAGGAAGCCTGTGTAACACATCTCTTATGTAGATCAAGTATTCATGAAGATATACCTTGGCCGCTTTTGGTGTTTCATTTTCATGCCCAAGGTCCATTCTGGTTTTCCAGACAATGTGCATGGCTAGTAGCATTACCCGTTAACAAGGTACATCCCCTGTTTGTTTTCAACGCAAAAAGCGTATTCCGAATGACGTAAGTGGAATTTTTTTTTAAAGTTTTCTGGAGGTTGTCCCGCATGAATACAGGATCAAAGGAGTCTGTAGAAAATGTTTCGGTTCTTTCCGGCTGATTGCATATCAAGCGATTTACACCTCATGGTAGGTTGAATCCTTTATCTTTTAGCCATGGT
The DNA here is from genome assembly GCF_043290135.1 of Rhipicephalus microplus. Taxonomy (NCBI): domain Eukaryota; kingdom Metazoa; phylum Arthropoda; class Arachnida; order Ixodida; family Ixodidae; genus Rhipicephalus; species Rhipicephalus microplus. The sequence goes on along the minus strand of NC_134702.1, from coordinate 134,243,933 downwards.
TTCACAGGGAGCGTGCCAGCGTAACATAAAGAAAGAAGTTTTAGTGGACGCTCTTACAGGCATTCTGATAATACGTTTAAATACATCTTTCTCAGGTCCCCTATTTAGAATATATATTTAAAGACGTTGTCATGTGTGTCTTGACAAAAGCAGAAAGTAACAACAAAAGAACTGACTGATAGTACTCCTTACGACTTGTTTATGTTGTTGGGACTTGATTCATTATGAAAAAGTCGCATGATCGATAGACACGCCGAGCCACCACGGTCGACGAGGTCTGTCTTCCGAGAAGCAGCTGCTCAAGTGCGCAGTGTTGTCGAGACTTTCGACCCCGTTCCGGAGTGAATTCCCGTTCTTGACGCTTGTGTGTGTTTGCCTGACTTCTGATGAAGTATGTTTTGTGTAGTTACTGGTGATAATCTCATTCATTAAAGAAAAAAAGAAAAAAAAAAGAACTGGCGTGGCTCAGTTTCAGCCGTCACGAACACGGGCGGCTACGGCGGACAACTACGGTGCTGCGCAGGGCCCGAGTTTTGATCTCATAACGACTTTCGCTGTAACAAAAAAAAAAAAAACGTTCCTGTGGAAACAGCTCCTCCTTAAGGTAAATTATGACACAGCAGAAATTCAAGCATCACTATGGGACAGTGGAGGCGACGGGCATGGTAAGTTACCGCCAACACCGTGAGCGTAGTCACTCAAGTAAGAGGTGTTAAATTGTTTGATTTTGCCATAAATTCTAATGTTTCTTTTTCTCTCTCTCGAGGTTAACCAGTCCCGGTCCAAGCAGCCACAAGTGTGGGTCATATCTGGATGAAATTCAGATTCTGCCAGAAGCAAGACACCAGTGCTCGAAGAGTTGGAAGCTTTTCATAAAAAACACGAGGTTTATCGTGCATTAGTGACACTTCTTTGTTCGTTTCGCAGGTATAGAGCACATTCTTGCATCGCATATTGTGATTAAGATGTTCGATATTGAACGATTCAAACCTAAAGTAGGAGTTCCGCAGTTAGTCTTCATTATTTTCTGTGCTCTAATGCTGCAAGACCAATCAGGGCAACATTAAAAATAATCGCCTGTTCCCTACCGACCACCCGAGAATCTCAGTAACATTTGCTGCATAAGGTAATGATTATTTACGCTATCGCGCGCTTTAAAAAACGAATGGCAATTGAGCTAAGTTTCGTCATTTCAGCATCGCGATCGACGCATTCTCATGGCGCATTGATGCATTCGACATTAGCCAGGAAATCGCCGTGAACAGTGGCAACTATTTACGGGGTGTGCGCCGAAATACAAAGCGACGATTCCACGATGCGTTGCACATTCTGCGTGCCACCCGGCTGCGCGCCACCGGCTTCGTACAGCTCGTGCTCTGGTGCCGCCATCTCATGCCGTCAACATGACAAGCATCGCTGTTTTATACATTATTACCTAGAGACGAATCTGGCGCTGCGATCGTGTATGTTTGGGGCAATTATGCGAAGTACAGGCTTTGGATTGGCTTGCATTGGCTAGTGAACTATCTACGTGCCTTTTCGTACAGTTCGAGTTTAGTTCTTCGCACAGCGTGGGTAGTGGGCTGCAATGCGAAGCACTGAAGCAGCACCTTTGTTGGCTGAAGACCGCCAGGTCTGAGATTTGTAGTGGTTGTGGAGCGAAGTCAAGTCATATTTGACAGTTTCAGCGAAACGTCGTCCACTCAGCGCTGCACATAGATGGAGCATTTCATACCAGTGAAGAAAATTACATCGACTTTACCATTTCTCTTAAGTGCGTCTTGCCATAACTCGACTCCAAAACGACGGCAAAGCTAAGCTGACGCACCGTCGCACTCTTGACTTGGTTTTACAATTCGTGCCTCTCTTTTGATTTCTGTGGTAGGCCTCACCCAAACAAAAAAAAAACGCTTCCGAAAAATCGGTCTCTAGACTCATTGGATGTCCTTCCCCACGGTAACGTTTAGTAAATAGTGAAAGATTAGTGCGTGGACTTACGGAAAACCTTGACCGATGACAGCCAATCATAGAGAAATATACTTACATAAAAGCGGACATTCCTGTAGGGCCCTGCGGCCCAGATACTGCGCTGCTTTCAGCGCCACGAGTGGTTGGTCAGATCTGATAGTGTCTTCAGCATTAATAGGATAAGAAAACCTTTTCTTTGCGACACTGGTATTTGAACCCGTACCCTCACGCTCCATAAGCGGGTGTCTTTATTACTAGGCTACTCACCCATGCTTCCGCGAAGGGAATGCATGTACAGCACATCTAAACCACATGAATGTGCCTTTTTGTGCAAAACGAATGCAGTAAGACAACACTTTCCAGTCATACTTTACTATTTTATGTTGTGATGCATTAAATGTATTCAGTGGGACATGATGTAGAGCGCATATAGAAAACTGAACAAGTGAATAAAATTTCTTCTTTGCTAAAATTGATACCAAAGTTAGGCTCTTGAAGAGGCTATTACATGTCTTAAAAAGGTAGTAAAAACGAGGACGGGTATGATATCTATCGGTTGTTCGGATCTTTCTTGCTGGGCCGCGAATGGGCTCTAGTGGCGACGCTTAATATAGTATATTGTTGTATGAGCCAGTCGCCATTCATTATGGGGCTTTCCAAACGGTCCCTACGCCTTGTTCGAGGATGAGCACAAGTTGTTTTCGAGTTTATAGCTTCCATATGAAACTGAAGATTTATTGCGCAATCCGCCTTCCTATGGAGGGTGTATTAAAATGCCCTTCTTAGTTGGTATATTTTATAAGTTGTCGCCTGTTTGTTTAAGAAGTAAAGAAAGTCGGAAAGTGTGTGCTTTCCGCAAGTCGCCGCCATTCCGAACGCTAGAACGTTCTAGAGTAGCTCCTGGTCTACCTTCTTGTACCCGAGTCTGCCTTCTAGTACCCGGTGGTTTGGTACGACCTGTCCGCGGGGTGTCGGTTGTGTGTCGTGCTGCAGTGTTTTGTGGTTGTTCGATTTTAATTCTTTTGCTCTACTCTCTGACCTGATTGTACTATGAGTACCTAATGTCTCTTTCCTTCCCTGGCCAGAGGTCTTACCTCTGCACGGCTTCTCTTCCCAATAATGACATGCCATTGAGGCCTTTTTGCGCAGTGGTATCCATAGGGTTCCTGTTGCCCTAGTACCGACCAATGGGGGATTTATCCGTATCAAGAGTCCGAAGATCATTCAGGAAGAGCTGAGGAAAGCGACTTCACTCTACCAGAATATTACCGATGTCCGACAATTTGGCAGGGGCGGCATTCTGTGCTGCTCTCTGGACCAGGCGTGCATTTCTGACCTTTTAAAGTGCACCGCGTTTGCATCTCAACCGGTGAGCTCATTTATTCCTGCTCATCTCGCTTGCGTGAAAGGCCTAGATTCGAGCCTGTGCGCCTCAGAGGTCCTAGAAATGTTTTCAGCTGCAGGTGCAACATCAGTGCACCGATGCTCGCGAGTCGTGGAAAAACAAAGAGTGCCTACAGAGTCGCTCATCGTAACATTTGCAGGCGTACACAGACCAACAGAGATTAAGGAATGGCCTTTAATTTATAGAGTTGAGGATCTCGCTCCCCGCCCGCTTCGATGCAATCAGTGCTGGCGATATGGACATACCGTTAAGGGGTGCAGATCGTCTCCTCGATGCCGCATATGCGGAGAAGAGCATGACCCGAAAACGTGTTCCTCGCAAAATGAACGATGCTGTCTTTGCCAAGGTGCTCACCCTGCTGATCATTCAAACTACCCGGCTAGAGATCAAGAGCTTCAAATTTTAGAGATAACAGAAAGGAAGCGATGCTCGCGTCGTGAAGCTCGAGCCACAGTATTATATAGATCGTGCGGGTACGCTGAAGCTGCTGCTCGACATTCTAAAGCTATGGAAACCTCTATAGGATAAGTTGTGGCAACTGCTGTCGAAAAGGCCATGTCGAAAGCACTGAACGCCCTGCTTTCTACCCTGTCAGAAACAATCGGGCAAGCTTCGACAACTCAGACGAGTCAAATCTTACATAGTGCAGTAAACCCTACTATCGATACAGGTATCGCGCTTACCCACGAAGGCATAGATGAAACCACGCCAGAAACTGCATCTGGGGCAGAAACTACTTTGGAGTACACTATTCTTCCATCTCCTTGCGAAAAGCACGATGAGAGTGGTTCCGAGACCACTTCACAAACTGTTGAAAATATGGATTTGGACAATGAAGCCACAAAACACCGGGCTTCCTCTTACTCACCGAAATCCACCATCCTCCATAAATTGAAGTAAAAAAAGTGCAAGGACAACAGTTCGCTCACGAAGGATGATTTCTTAAAAAACAACATCATTCAGAAGGCAGTTGAGGCCACTGTTATACCTTCAACATAGGGTCATTGAAAGTGCTTTAGTGGAATTGTCGCTCAATTCTCGCTGCAGCTACTGATCTTTTACATCTTTGTACTGAGTTTTCTCCTGAAATAATTATATTACAAAAATATGGTTATCTGCGGAAAAACTTTTAATCTTAGACGCTATCACTGCTTTTGTTTAGAACGCCGTACATTTAGAGGGGGGTTAGCGATTTTCATCTCTACGAGATTCACCCATAGAGCGAAGATAGCTTATCAGTTTACATCGACAGAGTGTGAAATTTTAGCAATAGATATATTTGTTTCTGGTTGTACATCATTTTCAACAATCAATGCTTATTTCCCCACAGGTGTTGTGAATACTAGTTTATTATATTCTGCAGTAGCCGCGTGTAAAAAAATATAATCATCGCAGGAGATTTCAATTCACACCACATGACATGGGATTATAGATCCAATGCTAGTGGAAAACGGTTATTAGAATGGGCCTGTCTGAATGGCATTCAGTGTGTGAATTCCAGATCCCCCACTTATATACCTGGCCTATCACGTGTTACAATAGACCTGACTTTTTCTAACTCAGGTTGTATCATTTCGTCCTGGTCCACCATCACAGCAGCCACAAATAGTGATCACCTTCCAAAATTCTTTGGAATAATATGCCCACTTACTTCGACAAATAAATATGTCCGAAATTATGTTAATTACAACAAATTTAAAGATATATTACGATTAGGCTTGAATGAACAGGCAGGTCAAAACTGAGCAGCCAAAGGCCCTTAATTTATGTCAGCTATTAGGTGCCACTATGAATAAATCTAAATTCAGTAAACAGTCAACTAGCAGTACTACTCATTCACCATGGTGGAACACTGACTGTGATCGCGATTATAGGCGACGAAAGGCAGCTCGGAAGAAACTAATCTACAACCAGTGTCCATGTAACTGGAAGGACTATAAATACATTGCTGCTATATTCAGACAAACGGTTGAGAGAGCAAAAGAAGAGTACAACTCTAGACATTACAGTTATATAGCGGAGACAAAAAATAAGAAAGCACTTTTTACACTCTTACGATACCGAAAAATAGTTCAGACACCAATAAATCTAGAATCAATTTGTTTATCACCTGCAGAATTGTCGCAGTCATTGGAAACGATCGCGAAAGGCTTAGAAGATCGCTTTACATCGGTACTACCCCACCTTTTGCCGGACTCAGAAAAAGCTAATGAATACAATGCAACAACACTAGAAGAAATATCATAGGTAGTACAATCACTACCAGCTTCATCTCCAGGTCCTGATAACATAACAACAGCGATGATAAAAATTATGTTTGATTTGTCTCCCAGCGATCTCGTTAGCTTTATAAATTTTTATATAAAAATGCCTGGGTGTATCCTGACGGGAAAGTTGCTAAAGTAACACCACTACTTAAAAAACAGGGAGCTGGTTATGGTATAGACAACATTAGGCCCATTTCCCTCTCTTCTAACCTTTTAAGCTAATAAAACGGGTTCTATATCGACATCTTGAAAAATGGATAGAGCAAAATAATGTATTGAGTGAATCTCAAATTGGATTTAGACCTGGCTGCTCTATATATATATAGTGTGCGCATGTTGACCTGGAAGCTAGAATTAAACTTGCTCGGCACAGAAAGCAATACGCCACTCTTGTGACTTTAGATATTGCTAAGGCGTACGACAGTGTGGAGCGCGCCACCTTGATTATGAGACTTCGAAGTGTTAACGTCCCCGACTATATAACTTTATGGATTCAAAATTTTTTAAATCGACGTACATTTTATTGTTCGCAGAATGGACTAGCTTCACAACATTACTAACAGAGAAGGGGAGTTCCGCAGGGATCCGTTCTTGCGCCCGTTTTATTCAATATATTATTAAGCTCTATCCCTACCCACGATAAAGTGCAAGATATGTATACGCAGACGATATAGCCTTCTTTTCAGCTTCAATTGACATACACTCGTTGTACAACATTTTACAATCATATTTAAATGCTATTAAAGCATGGCTTAGCGACCTGCGCATGTCCCTGAATGTTAAGAAAAGTGCTCTTCTTACATTTCCGTTGACTTCTCCTGTCAGAATAGCATCGAGGTACGGACAGGACTTCATTCCACAGGTAGACTCATTAAAATATTTGGGTATAATATACACTTCAAATCTTAATTGGAGTTCACATATTGAGTATATTGCGTCTAAGGGATTACGTGCCATTGGGTTGCTCAAGCGCATCAGCAATGGTTGAATTGGAATGCGTAGAAGTGCTTTGGTGATGACATATTGCATGTATGTCCGCCCAATATTAGAGTTTGGATGTGTGTTGTTCTGTGGGAGACCCACTTATAAATTACGTCTGCTTATTTCTATAGAGCGTGAAGCATTGTGCCTATGTTTAGGCCTCCCTAAGTTTGTCGCTACTAATGTTGTTTATTATGAAGCACATCTGCCCTCTCTACGAACCAGGTTTCGCATGCTGATTGTTCAAACATTTATGAACATCTATGCCTCCCCACAGAGACGCTCCGAATATGTATTTATAAGAGAGCCTTCCATATTTTTTTTTTATTCTGAGATGTCTCAGCTACGTCGACCTCAAATAGTTTATGTGCAAGACCTCTTACACCCATTAGGGGTAAAAATCCGTGATATGAATATCTCACAGGTACGGAATCCTACGGCCAGAATAGAGTTTGGCATTATATTTCCTAAAAATTCTAAACTTTTTCCGATGAAATATTTGAATGGATTGCTCGGAGACCATCTCAATAGCCTACAGATAACTTCAGTTATAGCCACAGATGCTTCCGTTAATGCCGAGAAAGCAGAAGTGGGCATCTACTAAACAGCATTAGATTGGTCCTATTCACTGCGACTGCCCTATTTTACGCCAAGATTCCAGGCAAAATTAATGGCAGTGATTCTGGCCATACGCAAGCTACCAACATATATCTCTTCGGCTGTTTTACTAACTGAATTTTTTTGTCAGTTTGCACTGCTCTGACAGCAACAAAAACATCGCCTTGTTTATTAAAATTCCATACGTATATACCCAGTCACGTTCGTGTTATCCGATTGGTTTGGGTGCCAGGTCACATTGGACTAATACTAAATTAAGCGGCAGACACACTGGCGGCAGATTCAATTCAGGGCCCCATCCTGGATATTCTAAGACCCTGCTGCTTGTATACAATCACGCGATTTTGGAATTTTCGTACACGCCAGGAACAGACAAACTCTTCTGTTCTAAATGGCGCAGATTTCCAGCACCTTAAGTTGATTGATATGTGGGATTTAACGTCCCAAAACCACTATATGATTATGAGAGACGCCGTAGTGGAGGGCTCCGGAAATTTAGACCACCCGGGGTTCTTTAACGTGCGCCCAAATCTGAGCACACGGGCCTACAACATTTCCGCCTCCATCGGAAATGCAGCCGCCGCAGCCGGGATTCGAACCCGTGACCTGTGGGTCAGCAGCCGAGTACCTTAGCCACTAGACCACCGCGGCGGGGCTCAGCACCTTAAGTTTTCGTGGTACAGCGCTTGATGTGCAACAAGACAATTCGAAGTGACATTCACTTAATTGCGATGCAGGATTCCACCTTTAAACTTGTATTTATACAGACCTGGTTTTGTTCCTTCCCCTCATTGTCACTATTGTACACAAACAGAAACTATAGAGCACTTTTTCACAGAATGCGGCAGGTATCAAAATTTAAGGAAAAAATTTCTAATACCAGCTTTCCAAAAACATGGACTTTAACTGTCTGAAACCGTACTACCCTCCCTAGGGGCTTCAGAACTAAGGCATTGCAACAAGGACATATATAAAGCCATATATAACTCTATAAAAGAATCAAACCGGCTACCATGCTAATCTTATAAGCACATACTCATTACTTATTTTCGTCTTTAGTCTATTCCATATATTTTACTGGACTTTATTTATTTTTATCCCACTGCCGCGCGATTCATGGCCGATCCCCCGTAGTGGATTGAGCCATTCCTCTTGGGACCAACCAACCAACCAGTATTTCTGTGCGGAGCAGTTGCCATGTGGTGTTGAAAGGTGTTAATACAAAACGCGTAGAGGGGGCGAGCGAACATAGGTACCATGACCTGCCATAACGTAGGTGCGTAAGAGAGGGTCCAATTTTACGTTACGAAGATGACAGCGTATGTGCTTTGGTGTTCAATATGCGCTTTTTCGCGGCTCTCGGGGCTTGTTTAGTAATAAGTGCTTGTAAACGGGTTAACGCCCTAGTGCTCGACACCAGCTTACAACGCCAGCGACCGTGAAACGTCAGCGGCTTCGTGTTGCGAGCGACGCAGAACTGTCGCTCAGTATCTCGTGAAAATTTTAGGGGCGAAGCTCCTTAAGCCGTGGGTCATGCGTGCGCGATGTATGTAGTAGTAGTAGTAGTCATAGTATCATTGAGAAATATACTATATAAAGAGCGGCCACTTGGGCCTTTTCGAGACCGAGGTAGAAAGGGTGTGACCAACCGCTAGATTGCACAGTGCTGCCAACCTGCGGAGCCCCTTTTTCTCTTTATGGAGCAAACAACAAAAAAAAAAGCTCCCTGGACTTTGTTAGATTTTTGTGAACAGTGTTCTTGTTTTGAGGACAAAAGTGTTTGTGCTGGGAAAAACCATATGAAAGTTCACTTTTATGATATAATGATGTATCTGTTTTAAAGTATTCACTGAAATCACCGTGCTGAAGGTGAAAAAATGTCACAGTACAAATTGCAAGGCTTTAAACGATATCTTATTCTATGAAATCTCAAAGGTAAAGTGGTCACCACATTGGGGAGGGGGGGGGGGAGAATGACGTGTATTAACGCAGTGTTTTACACAAATCACCAAGAAAGAAGCAATCATTCCGTGTCTACACACAACCATACAACATTTCAAGAAACAGTACATATATTGCGAAGAATTGCGTGTAGGCCGAAGAAGGGATAAATTATCAAAATAATATTTAACAACACTGCTAGCTGTCCAATGCAGAACACGAAAGCGATTCTGCTTGTGTGTACAACGCAAACACGGAAGCAAGCAAAAGCAATCTTCAAGGGCTGAAGTTGTAACGCAGGGTTACTTTTATAGTTCTGACGCATCAGTAGCTTATACTTAAGTGATCAAGAAGAAATTTGAAGGAAAAAAGGCGCGATTGACGTATACGACGTTTTCAACTGTTATCCAATACTGGATTGTTTCAACCGGTTTTTCCAACCGTAACCAATCGTTTCCAATCGATTTTTCTAATCACATGTGAGCGCATTCACTACTACACTTTTGGCTGATCTGTGACAGTGGAAGCTGACCGCAAGCCACTAGTAGGACTGCAGAATAAGGATCTCACCAACATCTCATCTAGACTTCATCATTAAACTCGTATATGTAGCATCTAACTCGTGCATGTATCAGGGAAACTACTGTCTAGCCAATGCACTGCAAGGTACCCGGATCCTCAATCCAAGATTGCAACTGCAGACAGTGAACCAGGACTAACAATGCCAACCCTCATTCAAGCGTCTCCTATCAAACGGAAGCAGATTCAAGAGGCAACAGACCGATATTCAACCTTACAGCAACTAAGCAAGTACATTCAACTTGGATGGCCAGAACACCTTTCTGTTGTCCACCCAGTGGCAAAACCATACTTTCACATAAGCAGTAAGCTCTACAGCACAGCAGGTTTCATTTGCTGTAAGCAACGCCTTGTGATTCCGGCAACTCTTCAAGCTGAAGTCCTGGAAAAACTCCACCAAGCACATCATGGCAGTGTGGCTTGTAAGGAATTGGCAAGCCAGAGTGTCTATTAGCCTTCACTCAACAAGGACATTGTCAACCTTGCTTAAAGCTGTGATATATGCCAATCAAACCAGAAGTCTAACCCTCAACAGCATTTGCTTCACAGAGCCCTTCTTCAATGCAATAAAATCTTAACTGTTAACTATCTATTCAGGTTTAATCTAATTATGTTTTTGCATAAACAAATAAGAAATCAACTTTTTGCTAATTTCATTGATCCTAAAATGTTAGTTAATACTAACACAACCAGGTTCGCGGCTAATAATAACTTTTTACTTCCTAAGGTTCATACTAACTATAGTAAATCATCTTCTCTCTTCTGTACCATCACCATATGGAATAATTTGCCAACTTCGCTAAAATGCAAAGTTTCTTTATTTTCATTTAAAAACTCATTAAAAGAGTACCTGTTAAATAAGTGATCTATCATCTTGTTTGTGTTGTTTTCTGCTGTATTATTTGTTTTTTGATTTCATGCCTTTTTGTTTTCATTCTGCTTTATATATTTTTGCTTCTACGATTCTAACAGGTGCTTGTGCTTTTATAATTTGTAATGATCACCGAGGGTCCCGTTGCAGTCTTGTACTTTGGGACCCTCTTCTGTATATTTTACTCCCTGTAACATCCTTTCATGACATGATAGTAAATTGATTGATTGATTTGATTGATTGATTTAGAGAGGTACCAGTGCGACCCTGACAACAATCGGCCGTTGATTTCTTTTACTGTCAAAGCAACACATACATCCTCGTTGCTAACTAGTTCTATAAATATGTTGAAATGAAACACACGGAAACCACGACGGCATTCTCAATTATTATGGTACTAAAGGACACTTCCGCACGCTTTGGAATCCCCAACGTGCTGATTTCAGATCAAGGACCACCATTTCACTCGGAAGCAGTCAAGTCATTTTTGCAAAAAAATGAGATATTGTACGCGAACCGTCATCACCGCTTTATGCCAGGTTCAATGGGCAGGTAAGGAGAACAATACAGACAATAAAGTCCATGCTGATTAAATCATGCAGCGATGGCAAGGGTTTGTCTCTGGTTCTCCTCAACTACCGAGCCACCACCACTATTGGAGCACGCTTCCCTGCTGAGTTGTTAATGGGCAGGAAATTAAGAACATTACTAGAAAACTTGACACCGCACTACTCCACTGAGGCGTATCACTAACTGCTCAAATGCAGACAGAAAGCGCAGCACAAGCATGGAGACAGCGATACTCATTTACTGCCGACATTGGAGATGCATCAGCCAGTATGGGTTAGACACAAAAACACTTGGCAAAAGGCAGTCATCCCACGAGTTGGTCCCCAACCACGGCGCTACACTTGCAGACCACATATGGAGCAATACTTGTGCATAACCGTGTTCATCTATGGCCACGACTTCAAAGGCGGAGTGATTCCGCCCCCTCAGCAGAAAACTCCACCCTGGATGAGTGTGGACCAACCACTGAACCTTTACCAGTTCCAAGTGTTCGTGATCCTGCCAGCAAGCCAGGAGAATGCAGGCTAAAGTCAACCTATGTGACGCGTACTGGAAAACACGGACGCTTACCGGCCAGATACCAGAACTGACAGCTTGTTGTGTTGGTGTCTCACATTACCGCGTTGCTAGCGCCCTCACACTCGTTAGAGATTAATAAAGAGGCTAAGTAGGCCAGGCCTAGCCAGTCACCCCTCGCTCTCATGGCGGCACGGAGGAAGGCACGGAGGAAGGAAAAAAAAGGAGAGGGCATCCCCAGCCGACGCAGGGCGTAAAAAGTGTGGCGGCAATTACGTCACGCGCGGCCATATTCACTGAGCACAATGGCGGCGTTTTGTTAATATTGATGTAGTGCGATGCGGCGCCGTTCAGGCGGCCCAGTGGCGGTGTGCGCATTTTTGTGGGCCTCGCACCTAACCATGGCGTACTGCAGGTGTTCGACAGCATCCATTCTTTGTGCCGCATTGTTAGCTACGCGATTTTCTTCCGGTGGTGGTTGTAATCAGGTGTCTGAACTAGAAACCACGGAACGAACTCCTAATTTGCAGCGTCTGTCAAAATTATGCTGAAAAGTCATCATAGAAGATAACGACTGTGCTCAAGAATTCGTTCAATGAATGCCTTGCAGGTTAGTGACAGTTATGCGGTGTTGCTTCTTATGACAACGAACGATGCATTTGCCGTCCACGGGCCCTTATTAAGACTGTAATCTAATCTTGCTTTTCATGTTCCTGTACAGTTACCGGTTGGCGGTTGGCGCTGAGCTGTGTTCCAGATAAGGAGGACAGAAACAAGCACCTTCTCTTTATTTTCCTCTAATGACTAGCCACTTATCCCGGAGACATCTTCCCTCGCATTTGGCTGGCTTTCCCTGCCGTCCTTGGCGGCTGTGTCGACGCGTGAAGCTTCCCGCAGACGTTTTCTCACGCACTCCTTCGGCTAACTTTCCCACCTTTCGCCCTAACGCGACCCTGGTCTCCGTTCTCCGTAGCTACACGTGCGCGTGAGTCACACTGGAGACGTGTTACCACGCACTTTCGGGTGGTCTTCGCTGCTTTCGTCCTAATGAAATTATGGCCTTTTGGATATCCGTAGGAACCAGTGCGCGTCAGACAAAAGAGGGGCGAAAACAAAGAGGCCGGCGCAAACTCAACGGGCTGCCACGCACACAAGCTTTATCGACGCCGAATTTACTGGCATAATTATGGACCTCCGGGTTTATTGCAGAGAAGACATTTTTTTTCTTTTTTTATCGTTGTGTCTAGCCCACAGCATGACCGAAAATTTCATGAAGCCTAAAGAGAAGCGCAAAATGGGGAAAAAGTGATCTGAAAGAAGCTGTACAAATTTCGGTGCCTGGTTCGTCGTGCCGCAATGTCCGAAATATCTTTATTTTCGCAAAGAACACATCAAATAAAAAAAGCTTAACGTGCAACTTGCCGTGTTTATCGTAAACGCCGGCAGTGCAAGAGTACGACAGCCATACGCAGAGATTTCATCAACCGCATCGCGGCAAGACAGCGAGTTGAAATCCGTTCCGTTGGTTTCGGGTAGCACCGGCGCACTCGGCGCGCAGGCCACGTGCTTTTTGAGACAGAGAGGGAGTCGCGCCTTCTGCTTCGCATTCATATATAAACAAGAGAGGAGAATTTGCCAAGTCAATATAGCCGACTTCCGGCTTCATCGCGGCTTCACAACGAGTGACGTCAAGGCCTCTCCTTGCCTTTCCTTCTTCCGTGGAGGAAGGAAAGGTGCATGGCGGTGTTTTTTATTCACGGATCCGTCCCGTCACAACGTACGCCAGTAACACTGTATATACGAGCCCAACTACCACAGCAATGCATTCTGTTAATTTCCCAATCGCAGTCGTTCCTGCACCGTTAGTGAGTGGTGCATCGACCACGTCTTCGCCAATACAATTTTCAAGTTAATTCAAGTCAATTTCAAGTTAAGTTAGTTTCAAGTTAAACAACAGCGCTAAACAACATAAAGCAGCGAGTATATAGCATAACAGAGTAAATTGCCATGTGTTTGCTACCTGACATGGCTGAATGACTTTGTTTATGTACTTTGTTTACCTACTGCATCCGACTGCGAAGCAAGACGGCTCAGCATATGGCTGCAGAATTGGGTGGCTTGAATGTTGTACGCCGAATAAAAACCTACTCCCGCTTGTTTCATGTGCCGTTTAAACAGCACTGTTTGCTATTCAAAGCCTGCAAAAGCCCTGTAAGGACATAATTCAAGCACATTCAATGACCTGGCCGAAAGTTAAGGCGAGAGGAGATTCGAAAAAAAAATTAGGAAAGGTTTTGTAAATTTGTAGCCAATAGGGAGCTTGCATGAACGGGGGCGACGCTATGCGCTTTAAGTGGGCAGCCATTTTTCGTCAGAGGCGCGCTACCAGCTTCCTACAGCTCGGGGTCTGGTGCCGCCATCTCATGCCGTCAACATGACAAGCCTCACAAGCAATCACTCTCTGAACCAACGTTTCTAGAATAGGTTCTAGAAGCGTTGCTCTGAACCTACTATCATAGAGTTTCATACAATATTACATAGAGATGAATCTGGCTCGGAAATTGTGTATCATTAAGGCAAATATGAAAAGTACAGGCTTTGGATTGCCTTGCGTTGGCTAGTGAACTAGACTATAAACCTTTTCGTACAGTTCATGTTTCGATCTTTGCGCAGCGAGACCGTGCGAGTGAGTGCGACTATCAACGATAGGTGGCGATGCGAATGTGAGCAGATGATATAGTGCTAATGGCTGACAACAAGGAAGATTTGCAGAGATTGGTGGACATCTGCGGCAATGAGGGAGATAGGTTAGATTTTAGACTCAGTAAGGAAACATCAGCAGTCATGATTTCTAATGATAATGAAGGTATTGAGCTTAGAATACAGGAGGTCACGCTAGAGATAACAGATAAATACAAATATATGGGCGTATGGATAAGCAATGGGGCCGAGTACCTAAGGGAACACAAAAAATACGTGACGACTAAAGGTAACAGGAATGCAGCGGTAATGAAAACAGGGCACTGTGGAATTACAATAGGTATGATGATGTGAGAGGAATATGGAAAGGGGTCATGGTTCCTGGTCTGACGTTCGGCAATGCAGTCTTGTACATGAGATCAGAAGTTCAAGCAAGATTAGAAATTAAGCAACGTGGAATAGGTGGCCTGCTTTAGGAGCTCGCAGGAACACACCAAATCAGGGAGTACAAGGTGATATGGGATGGACATCATTCGAGGGCAGGGAAGCTAGCAGCAAGATAAAATTTGAGAAGCGATTGAGAGAAATGGGGGAGGAGCGTTGGGCAAGGAGCGTTTTCTGCTACTTGTACACGAAGAATGTAGATACAAAATGGAGGAAGTGAACCAGAAAATTGACTGGTAAATACTCAGAAAACAGCAAGGGGCCAAACCAAAAAGAATTATCGGTTAAGAAGAAGGTGAAGGAAGCTGAGACCGACATGTGGAGAATTGGCATGATTAAGAAGTCCGCACTAGAGATCTATCGAACATTTAAGCAGGAAATTGCCAAGGAAGGATCTATGTTAATATACGGGCTAGTTCTCTACTGTTTGAGGCCAGGACGGGAGTATTGCGAACCAAGACATATCGGGCCAAATACGAAGGGGTAGACACGGTATGCAGTGCGTGTGGAGAGGAAGAAGAAACTGCCGAACACTTGATAATGTTCTGTAAAGGGATTGACCCTATTGTTCAGAATGATGGCGCAGAGTTCTTCAAAGCACTGGGGTTTAGGGACAGGCAGGGCAAGATAGACTTTAAGCGGGTAGAAATAACTAGAAGGAGGTTATCTGATTGGTGGCTAAAGTCAAGGCATGAGTGAAAATTAAACCCTTCAGTGCAAAGTACGAGTGCTCAACATCACTATTTAAAGGGAAAAATAAATCTAGTTTTATAGTTCATTAAGTATTACGGCTTGGTGGTGCTAGCCACCGCCCGATCTAAAGGGTACAGCCATATTCATCTATCCATCCATAAGATTTAAGGTCGTGCAAGGCTGTGCAAGGTCGGTTGGTGCAGGGGCAGCGCATAACGAGAGATAAGTTTCTCTTCATTTCTTTGTGTTCGTGAACACCATTATTATTTTTTCTCTCCTAATCAATAATTAGCGTTGCGAGTATTGTAGGTGTGGGACACGGGCAACGTTGTAGTCACGTTGACCACGTGAACGGGGTAGGCGGCTGTTTTGAACAAGTTCGGGGCGTCTGCTTAGTTGCTAAACAGCTAGAGCCAAACACGAAGGGGACCTAGTGAGAGGCTACTAGCGAAATTGAACACGTCAATGCGCGGTGTAGGCGGCAACTTCAAACAGTTGTTGAGGTATGAAAGTTAACGGAGGCGACTGGATAGCGGGATTAGGGTTAAACGTACGGCTGTCGGGCACTCGGTCCTGTGGTCGGGCGGGCGATGGCTAAGGAGGCTAGGAAAACCACGAGCAAGAGTGAGCTGGTGCAGTGCGCAGAATGCAAGCGCTGGTGCTACTTAGATGAGACAGCATTCACGAGTTTGACCGACGCGCAGAAGGCGAGCTTCGTGTGCAGGCTGTGCGAGGTACTGAAGGCGGCTGTGCAGCGCACGGAGGCTAGCATCGAGGGGCTTCAGGGGGAGCTTAGGGCAGAACGGGAGCAGAGGATAGAACTCCAAAAACAGCTCGGAGCGTCACGTGAGCGGGAGGAGGCTACCTCCAGCCTATTAGAGCAAATGAAGGGCGACCTTCGAAAAGAACGGGAAAGGCGGACCGAGCTCGAGTAGCGGGTAAAGGAGCTGATGGCACTTTGCCCCGGCCCCGAGTGGTGTGAAGCGGAAGGCATGGGTAGCGGAGAAGGTGACAGGCGGAAAGGAACAGGTAAGAAGGGAGGTTAGGATGCCGCAGTGTCTGGCCGCAGCACGGAGCCCTAGCAAAAATTCTGATAGAAAAACTGATAGGCTATCAGGTTATTGACAGTTGTATCAGTCTATAGGTGTATCAGTCTATCAGTGTATCAGTCTATCAGTGTACCAGTCTATCAGTGTACCAGTCTGTCAGTGTACCAGTACTCGTGTGCCAGCCTATAAGTGTAGCATTCTACTCTGATAGGCCCACAAGCGAATCGGTGCTTAGCCAACTGGCAGGTGCACCGCTACATCAGAGCAAGCAGGACACAAATAGGAACACAGAAATCAAACAAAATATTTTATTTGATGTGCCTTCCTTGGTTAATCTTTTGATTTCATAAAGTCATTAATTTTGTTTGCCAAAGCTTTATTGAGGAGCTTCTTCATTTCCTCAACCTCTCCAATCAGAACGGGGTGCTTCAAAAAATGGTTGAAGAAATCTGCATGATCAAAAACAAAGCAAGTTACAGGCACTTATTAAGCGACAATTATGTGCATTCTAAATAAAGGAGTCAATATGACAAGGAAATAAGTAGGAGTGCTACCAGTCTGCCTCTCTAATATTGTTTAAAATTAGTTTGTGGGTTCTTGCATAAAAATACCCCACTCCAGTAGGCAAAAGCTACACTTAAAGCTTTAGTAAGTAATTACAACACAAGTTGGCAGTGAAACTTCGGCTGATTACGTGCAAAAATGGAGCCACCAACTTCCATGAATTTTGGTCAGATTGCAAAATTTCACCTACCTGAAAACACAGCATATGTTTCTTTCTCCTAGGGAGATTTCGCCTCCACTTTAGACCTATTGGAGGCTGCACCAGTAACACTTCTACCGACTTGGCCTGTTGTATAAAAAATGGTAACGGCCGCCTCACGAACAAAGCGGGTCTGTCTTTTCAAGCCCATGGGGTGATTGTACAACCTCTTGGGAACGGCAATTCCTTCGCTCCGTAAACTTATAAAACAAGTCAAAGATGATGTGCACACATTAGTTTATCAATGCACATTTTCTCATTAAAGCAAAGCAATATATCTTCAAGACAAAGCATACTAGAGTTTTATGATACCTCTCTGTCAGTGGGCACATAATTGATAAGCGGTGCAGCCTCCCTCACACTTGAGTGGGCTACTTCAGGGCTGTCCGTGGTGGCTGTGGTGGTTCCAGCGTGGCAGCACATAGTGGTGGCAAAGGTGCAAGTCATTTCTGTTTTTGAGGCTTGCGGCTGCAACACCCGCAAAGGACAAGGTTCTTTGCTGCAATGAAAAAGTAGAGTGTGCAGAAATAAAGTATATTGCACCCTTGATTGTCACAGTAGCATCCTAGGTGTGCATGGTCAAATAATATATATGATAAACATAGCATGGAGTTGAGATACGCAATTAAAGTGTAATGATACGTTGCATGTCGCGTCTCAAGACCATGGTGTGATTATAGAAGATGCCGTGGTGGAGGGCTCAAGAAATTTTGACCAAGTGGTGTTCTTTTTAATACCCACCACACTGCGAAAGTTGTAAAAGCACATTTTCAAGTGATTAGAAAAACATGCATGCATCCATGCCACCCATGAGCTTACATTGCATTCTGCTTTTCAGCAAAATTGCACGCTATAAGAATAGGGCAACTTGCTGCTGCATACAACCCTAGCAGCAGTGCGTTACAACAGCTTATGAAGAAATGATAAACCTGTTTGGAAATTTTCGCTGCAAAGGGCATTTTCCAGTAGGCTTATTCTTTCTAATGCTTTTGTATTTTGAGCCCTGAGCATATATATTCACTTCTTTCAGAAGCTCTTTCTCTGTTCTTTTTTTCAGCATTAGCAAACAGCAGGCCTCCCTGCTGCTTCTTAAAACGGTTGCTGACGTGCTTTGTCTTCTGCTTAACAGCAGCTTGACGTCGTGTTTCTTACAACTGCAGACAACCCAACACACAAATTTCACTGCTAATTCGCAAGCACAAATAGAGCGTAAATCCGCACAAGCAAAAATAATTTTAAACCAGTCAATTGTACAAAAAAATGTGACTAAGCTGCGCTCATACCACGATAGAATAAAATAAAATAGCTCTTCAGCATACTGCAACTTTACTAACACCTTCAATACGACGTTCCGGCGCCCGCGCAGTAGTGGAGCAGCGATGCTCTGATATATTCGTTAAGGGGGCGGGGAGTATATCAGAGCATTGGTGCTTCATGTGTGACACGGCACCACGTGCAGAGCAAAATTGGCTGTCGATTGTAATTGCGCCGCAGTAGCACATCAGCCGCAATGTCAACGATAGCCAAACTTGGCTGTCAGTAATAATTACGCTGCAAGTAGCATATCAGCTGCAGTGTGACCAATTGCAACTTACTTTTTTAAACGACTCATTGTCCACTTCATTTGAACTGCAGCTATTGGAGGAGTCCCAATCGGGTCTGCGGAATGGATGGTCGTTTTTCTGTTGCATTCCTTGCATCATCCTCGGTGCCTAAGAAAATATGACCAGTAAATAACTTCAGAACGACTGCTTCTTCCTCTTTGTTTTCTTATTGAGAATACAATAGGCGCGGACTTACCGTAAAGCTTAATCACTTGAGCGTGATAGTGGCCGCAGTGTGTGTTATCCTTCCAGAACACCCGGTACCACTTGTGCGGATCAAGATTGCCTGTATCCTTCGGATTGATATACTTACATGCACTTACCGGGACTATTAATTTTTAATTATCATCGCGAAACCAAACATCTTGAAGAATTTCGAGTGTACAGGCGCGATACTGAGCAATTAAGAGACGCAACAATGTTCACATGCACTACACACGCACCAAGGCCGCCACGAACTTGCTATTGATGATGATAGCGGTGCCATTTGTGGATATCCCAAGTAGTTTATGCAACCACGAGTCCACGACTCCTTCCTCAACACAACGCAATTTAGTTTTTGAAAACAAAAATATTTATTTGCGAAACATTTACTTCATGTTTTTAGAACCTTAGAGGGTAGTTTTTTTAGAGCTCACAGCAAATAATATATAAACAATGAATGCAATTACTGTGAAATGGTGACGCTGTGCATGGCCTCCGAGATGGCAAATGCGCAATGACGGGCGCGCAGCGGCAATTTCAGAAATCATGCGCTGTGTCGCCATATTCGCGTTGGTTAGGCTAGGTGGCGTTAGCCGCCGCCCAATTTAAAGGGTACAGCCATTGGTAGGTGTTCTGTGGTACAGCCATATCAATCCATTCATCCATTTATCTATCACATTAATAAGGCTACAACACGGAGGAAGGAAAGGTGGGCTACAATCATCTAACCATAATGGCAGTCAGCGACCACCATGGCGACGACCACCTTCCTCCGTGGCGACCACAGTACAATACACCTTCACCAAGCGAGGGGTTCTGTAGCGTCACTACCTCGCGCCGTGATCTCGCGGCACATGTTATAGTTTATGACAAAATCTGCACCGCGTGCTTAACATTCAAGGCACAGCAAGCAGGTTGTGAATGTGAAGCCTTGGTCGATGTAATCGATCTTTACCCGTTCACTTATTATCAGTCCCGCAGCCTCACTTTGCGTGGACACCATCAAGCGCGCTACTTGAAGTTTGTGTCAAGTTCGACGAGAGATGGATTCAACTCAACCACAGCCTCGATCAAAAAGAAGAAAAAAAAAACGCTATTTGGAGCCTGGATCGTAATATGTAGTACCTCGGACAAGGAGCGGTGGAGGCGCTGTCGGCCAACCAGCTACACTCAGCAAGAGCATTCCTCAGTCTTTAGCTGGTGATTGATGTTCTGGAGTAGCGGCCTTCGACACGTGAAGTCTGAGTGATGCGCATGGTGACAGCAATGAAAATCCTGATCCCGACGAAACTTACGGCTTCGAGGAAAACTCGTTCAGCGATTCCGACTGGACTGCAGATGCAGCTCGCGACAATGTTGGCATGAGCGACACTTTTTAAATGCAACAATGGCATGTATTTTACACTGGTGCATGTTAATAAACTGCCAGGCTCTGTGTGTGTGCTCATGTGTGTGAGGCTTACATCAAAACTATTCAAGAACCCATCTCACATTGGTATTTGCTCAGAAACAGAGAAAAAAAGTTGTGCTTGAAGGATGTAACCAGTGTGTTTGCACATGAAAGTTGGATGTGTTTGCTATGTTGCTGATGTACCAAACTTGTTTAAAACTTGTGACATATATAGCCAGTCTAATATGAGTTTAGCAAGGTAGGACAACTAAATGTTGGCTCGATCCTTTATATTGTTGTTCTCTTCACAACTGAACTTTTCTCATGGTAGGCAGCTTCTTTGTGTGTGTGTGTGTGTGTGTGTGTGTGTGTGTGTGTGTGTGTGTGTGTGTGTGTGTGTGTGTGTGTGTGTGTGTGTGTGTGTGTGTGTGTGTGTGCGCGTGTGCGTGTGTGTGTTTTGCAGTCAAATGCTTTAGCCTTAATTAGTACATGGTTTTTGATTTATTAATCTTGTGAGGATTACAGGCAAGTAATATAGCAGGTATGTGCCACCGCTTGGGCTTTGTGAAAAGACACACCTGTGAATAACAACTGCTGCTATCAACATATCAGCCAAATCATGCAGCTGCAAGTGACATTTTTCATATAGATGACTGTGCTCACTTCGAATTTTCGGATGCCTGTATGTGGTGTAAAACAACTGAAAGCATGCTATTGGCCTACAGCCAAAATAAATCAAGAGCAGCTTTTTAATCGAATGTGCTTCTTGCCACAGTGTGCTGCCACATGCTGGCACTGCTGTCCAAAATCTTCTAACATTGCATAGTCACACTCGCACATGGGAATGGCAACACGAAAAAGCTACTGTGTTTCTTCAAGCATCCTCTAGCTCATAATGTGTGCTTACATATCGCACTTCTTTACTGCCATTCCTCCCTGTAGTTTTCGGTACAGCTTGTTGGGACCGACGAGAAAAAAAAGAAAGCGGTTGAAGGGCGCAATCAACCCCTCAACTTGCTTTGAAATATTTCTGGCAGTGGATTTGCGAGGCATTAAGTTTTGATGATGAGGTCAATTAATGATTACTCAAAGGAGCATTTCATTGTTTATTTAAATTATCTCATTCAGTATGGATTATGACACTAATGTAGTGGCTCGTCATTAAAGGCAAAGCACTATGTGGGAGAGACAGCTGGGGTTGGCTTGTGTTGTGAAAGGGAGAAACTGCAGCACCACCCGAGGCTTTCGAGTCCCCGCCGTTTCGAAAAATTATGTATCAGCATGCTCATTTCACAGTAGTGGACTGATTATTAAGTTATCTCCCTTGGAATGTTTACTGGCCCTATAACTTAAAATTTAGAAATTATGTTAGTATTGCTCTGTGATGAGAAGTTTTGTTTGTATTGTTTCAAGTTATGTTTATACTGTCATCTGATAAGCTTTCGAGGCTAGTATCTTGAAATTTCTAGACGTCATCTATCATTGTCAGCATTAACTGTGTTGCTATCTGGCACCTGCAATCCCATTCGTACACAGAATAAAGCGTTCATCTAGGCTGAAAGCTGCTTTGCATATTTAAAGCTCAGTTTGTCAATTATGCACCACCATGAAACATTGTACATTTTATTCTACGCACCCAAAAGCTGCCAGTTGCACTCTTTGAGTCATCATAATATTTCACACAATGGTCGTCAAGTGTTCAATAGAAAACACTGATACACTAATATACATGCAGAAATGACCAATGACATATATGTGGGCAGTGTGTTAAAAAAAAGAAGTACCGTTAAAATGTCAGTAATGCATCTTGAAGATCCGATAAATTAACAAAAGACTAAAACTCTAAAGACTAATATATGCCATAAAAATGACCAATCAAACTTATTCAAAAGCTGGTAGCACTGGTAAGACTGTGTATCAGTCTGATATGAGACTGGTAGCACTGGTAAGAAAATGTATCAGACTGATATGAATGTCTATAAGAACTGGTAAGACTTTGTGTGTGTCTAGTACCAGACTGGTACAACTTACAGGAAACTGTATCAGACTGATTCAGACCTCTATCAGAACTTTTGCTAGGGAGGCCCCGAGAACATACTGCTCGGTGGCACGGCAGTCCTCGAGCAGGGCAGGAACACAGGACAAATGGCAGAGAGAGAAACAGGTGAAGCAAACAGGGGCGCCATCACAAACAGGAAGCCAGCGATAGGAGCGTAGAAGGGTCCTGGTGGTGGGGGACCCCAAAGTGGCCACGGTTAGGGATGGCGTCTTCAAGACAGTGATGGAAGATGGGAGAGTGAGGGTGGAGGCCCAGTCAGGGAAGGGCATGGTGGATGCACTGGCCAAAGCTCAGGAGGTTGCAGAGGACAGCATGGAGGGCAAAAATCTAGTCATTATTTATGCTGGGCTCAATGATGTGTAGAAGGGCAAGGATCAGAACCTTCAACGACAGTTAAAGGATAGGATGCGTAAGCTCGGAGAAGCCTCTGGGAGTGTGCATGTGACCATATGCACAGTCCCAGAGGTCTGGGGGCAGTCTCGTGGGATTGAAAGGAGGGTAGTGGAGGCCAACTGTGTGATCAAGGGTATGAGCCGGCAACTCGGATACAGCGTAATGGAGGTGAACCAAGACGTGCACGAGCCCGGCGCTCGCCCCTTTGCACAGGATGGCATTCACTACAGCGGTGCGACGGGAAGGAGGGTTGGTAATAGGATGGGTCGTCAAGCCACCGCTTTTTTTAGAGTTGCCCAGAGCTCTGAGGCCAACAGTGTAGCCGAAGACGGTTCTAAAGGGGCACAAATATTCGAGCCACACGGAGTCCGTGGGAGAAGAAATCGATGTAAGCACAAGGGCCGAGCTAAGTCTGGCATAGGCTATATTAACATGCAGGGTGGCAGGAATAGGTTAAAGTTGGAAGAGATAGAAGACCAGTTGAGGCAGGAGGAACTGATGGTATATAGGGTTGTGGAGACACATCTTCGGGACATGGAGCAACCACCTTGCAATCCGAACTACGTATGGGAATATTGTAATAGAACAGAAGGCAGCAGAAAGGGGGTGGTATTGGGGCATTTATTTATAAAAGTACAGACTGGCAAAGGGTCAAGCAGGAGTGCAAGGAACAGTTATGGCTAAAAAGGAAAGTGGCAGGACAAATGACACTCCTTGGTTTGTTGTACACTTGGACGGGAGCAAAGGCCAAAAGGAAAACCAGGCAATGGTCGAGTGTATATCAAGGGACGTTGAGGAATTAGTAGGAGAGTGCGAAAAATGAAACTAGGAGATATGAATGCGCACATAGAAGATATAGATGGGTATACTGACTCAACAGGCAAAATGATCATAGATATGTGTGAAAGGCATGATTTGATCTTTTGCAACAGTACTAAGATGTGTGAAGGGCAAATAACATGGGGGGTAGGAAGGCTGCAGTCAACGATAGATTACGCACTGATGTCACATAGGATGTACGATAAGCTCAGGGGAATGCACATAAATGAACGTGGCTCCAGAAGTCTGGGTAGTGATCACAAACGTATCAAGCTAAGTTTTGGAAGAGCAGTGAAAGTGGGAAGGAGACAAGATGAGCAACGAGCAAAAGGCAAATAGCAATTGCTACTAAACAAATTGAGAAAGTAATCACTGAGGATAATAAAATAGTGTGGACATACACATATTTAATTAGACTGTTTGAGCTAGAGCTTGCTAAGGCACGTGACAAGTCACCCCGGAAAAGAAGACACAAGCCCAAGGGTTGATGGAATGAGGAAGAGAGCCATAGCAAAACGTCAGGAAGCCTCTAGGGAACACAAACATGCTAAGCAGTGGGGTGAACTGACAGATGATGTTGAAAGAAAATGGGACATCTTTCTAAGCTCTAGAAGCGAAGCATTCCTTCTGATCAAAGAAAAGATTAGAAGAAAATGTGCTCAGTGGCTGGCAGAAGTACATAAAACGACAGAAAAGCAGCTACGAAATTTTGGAACCATCTAAACTCCCTAAGGAATGAAACAAGCCTAGAGCAGAGGTTTACAACTACAGCTCAAAGTGGTAGGCTAGAAGGGGACGAAGCTGTGGAATATTGCCACGTTCCATTTCTCAAGTTTTGTTATCGTCCCAAAACACTACACAATTATCAGCGCAAACCACGCCTGCAGTTTTCCAGAAGCTTCCAGACTGTAGTGTATCATTTCGATAAAATCACGCCTACTCTGCGAACTGTACAGATTATTCTGGAACCTACGCCA
Source organism: Rhipicephalus microplus (assembly GCF_043290135.1). Taxonomy (NCBI): domain Eukaryota; kingdom Metazoa; phylum Arthropoda; class Arachnida; order Ixodida; family Ixodidae; genus Rhipicephalus; species Rhipicephalus microplus. Next base: position 134,219,122 of record NC_134702.1, on the reverse strand, counting down.
CCGCCAGCGATAACGCTAGAACGTTCGACAGCAACAGTATAAATGCCGATGCGCTTCGCCGCTTGTGAGTAGTTGATCGACGGCCGACGCTCCGTTCACTGCTATCTGTGCAATACTGCTACTGTAATCGAATTTTCCGTTTACCGGGCACAGGTTTGCCTAAATAAACAGTTAAATTCCAACATAAAGTCTCCTGTCTTCGGCCACGTCACGACCCCGTGACATCTGGTGGAGGTGCTGCTTCGTTCATGTACCGGACGCCCCCGTTAAGCCGTGAACCCAGCCCACGTCGCGGAGAAGACACCGACCCCAACCAGGAGCAGTGAACAAGCCGCCGACAGCAAGGGCAACCACCGGAGTACGGGCTTCTACAAGACAAGGCGCGGAAGACCAAGGCCATGACCACGACTGCAGCGACAATGACAACCGCAGCATCCCAGGCCACGATGGTCTTGCATCATCCCAGGGAACCACTAATTTTCCATGGGTCATCGTTCGAAGACCCGGAGTCCTGGCTAGAAACATACGACCGTGTGGCCGCTCTCAACCACTGGGACCATGACGAAAAGCTCCGTCATGTGTTCTTCTATTTGGAAGACACCGCAAGGGCCTGGCTCGAAAATCGGAAGTTCACGCTCCGAACGTGGGATGTTTTCTGCGGCGCATTCCTGCAAACGTTCTCGAGCGTCGCTCGCAAAGAGAGGGCCGCTGCTTTATTAGAAACCCGGGTTCAGCTACCAAATGAAAATGTCACCATTTTCACAGAAGAAATGACCCGCCTATTCCGTCGCGCTGACCAGACATGCCTCAGGAGAAAAAAGTTCGTTTCCTCATGTGAGGGGTCAAACAGGAGCTCTTCGCGGGACTGATGAGAAATCCACCGAACACCATCCAAGAATTTTCCCAATTTGCGCATGTCCAAGACCCTGGACATGCGCACCCGACAGTATCATCGTCACCTGACTCCAGAATGCGCTGCTGCTCAAGCCAGTAACTCCGAAGATCTGCGTGAAACGATCCGAGCGATCGTGCGGGAAGAGCTGCGCAAGCTGTTGCCTTCGGCGCAGCCTCAAGTGGATTCGATCGCCGACAATGTGCGAAAAGAAGTTCGGCAATCGCTTCTTATTCCCCAAGCACCACTGCCCGAGCCGGAAGCTATGTGCTACGCCGCTGCAATGCGCCACAACGCTCCTCCCCGTCCCCGCCAAAACGCCACCCCATCACACTTCCTTCGACAGACGCCACCACCACCACCACCCCCACTATCGTCATACCGTTCGCCAGCGGCTCAGCGCAGTGCACCGAGGAAGACTGACGTCTGGCGCACCCCTGACCACCGCCCGCTCTGCTACCACTGCGGCGAGGCCGGACACACATACCGCCGTTGTCAGTACCGACAGATGGGACTGTGTGGCTTCGCCGTCAATGCACCGCGTCCACAGCCAGGAGAACGGCCACGTGATATCGCTGACTACCTGACAGGAACTCAGTGGACACCACGAAGCCCTTCGCGTTCGCCGTCGCCCAGCCGCCGCACGTCACCACACCACCGGCAGTACTCTAGCCCAACGCGGGGCCGGTCTCTTAGCCCGTATCCGGGAAACCAAGGGCAGCAACCGATGGAGGTGCGGTTGCTGTGTGACGAACTACCGAAGATCCTCCGACGATGACGACGCCGCGGCGGAGCTTTCCGAACACAACGCCAACCAGGCAAAGCCTTGACGGCGAAAACTCACCGAAGGTGACCTGACGACGCAACATGGAAGCAGCGGAACAAGCCGACGCAGCCGTGACCCGACGCCACACCCTAACTGTAATGCGAGACGGCGAACTAGCGACCTCGACGTTGTTATCGACGGCCACAGTGTGACCGCTCTCGTCGATACTGGAGCCGACTACTCCGTCATCAGTGGGTCGTTCGCCACGAAGTTAAACAAAGTTAGGACAGCTTGGGAAGGCCCTGAAATCCGCACAGCCGGAGGTCATCTCGTAACGCCTGCAGGAATCTGCACAGCGAGAGTCACCATTAACGGCCGTATTTATCCTACAGACTTCATAGTCCTACAGCGTTGCTCGAGAGATGTCATCCTTGGCATGTACTTCTTATGCCTCCATGGTGCTGTCATCAACCTAAAAACAAAGTTGATAACGTTATCCACAGAAGAAGCACTACCGCCGCGCACGCCGTCAGAAAACCATGCCTTGAATGTGCTGGAAGAACAAGTCACCAATCCGCCTCGCTCAAGCGTCATTATTTCAGTCGGCGCTCCTAAATCACCTGACTTGGAAGGCCTTCGTCGTTGAAGGCAGTCAGCATCTGTTGGTCACCCGAAATATTTGCGTCGCAAGAGGAATTGCAGAGCTGCGGGGAGGCAAAGCAGCAGCTATGCTCACGAATTTCAGCAATGAGTACAAACATGTGAACAAAGGAACAACGGTCGCATACATCGAAGAAATTGTCGAAGCCACAAGTGCTTTCGCCCTCGCCGATTCTGCGAAACCTGCTCAAAGGAACCAAGCCCCTCCCATAGGTTTCGATGTCAATCCCAGACTTCCGAACCATAAGCAAGAACAGCTCAAGGCCCTTCTCCTGCAATACGAAGATTGCTTTTTGTCGTCATCAAAAATTCGGCAGACCCCAATCACGAAACATCGCATCATAACCGAAGAAAATGCCAGACCACTCCGTCAGAGTCCGTACAGGGTTTCGATGCGAGAACGTGAGGCCATGAAGAGACAAGTTGATGGAATGCTGCGGGATGACATTATCCAGCCGTCCAGGAGTCCATGGGCATCCCCCGTGGTGTTAGTAAAGAAAAAGGATGGGACCCTACGTTTCTGCGTATTATCGCCGCCTGAACAATATTACAAGAAAGGACGTGTATCCTCTCCCACGAATAGACGACGCACTTGATCGGCTCCATAACGCCAAGTACTTTTCGTCAATCAACCTCAAGACTGGCTATTGGCAAATCGAAGTCGACGAAAGAGACCGAGAGAAGACAGCGTTTATAACACCAGACGGCCTCTTCGAGTTTAAGGTGATGCCCTTCGGTCTTTGCTCAGCGCCTGCAACTTTTCAACGCGTTATGGATACAGTACTGGCAGGGTTAAAGTGGCAGACTTGCCTTGTGTACTGGGATGACGTCGTCGTGTTTTCCTCGAGTTTCGACGAGCATCTTCGGCGCCTTGAAGCTGTACTTCAAGTCATCAAGACGTCTGGACTTACACTGAAGCAAGAAAAGTGCATATTTGCGTACGAGGAGCTCTTGTTTCTGGGGCACGTTATTAGCAAGTATGGAGTTCATCCCGATCCACGGAAAACAGCCGCCATCGCCGACTTCCCGCTGCCCACTGACAAGAAGGCGGTTCGCCGATTTTTGGGTCTGTGCGCCTATTATAGACGGTTCGTGAAAAACTTCGCCCGCATCGCCGATCCTCCCACTAACCTTACCAAGGCCGACGTGGAGTTCAAGTGGGAAACGCCGCAGGAACACGCTTTCCAGGAGCCTAAACATCGCCTCCAGACGCCTTCGTTACTTGCCCATTTCGACGAATTCGCCGAGACAGAAATACACACTGACGCAAGCAGCGTAGGTCTTGGCGCCGTTCTTGTGCAGAGGGCTGACAGATTTGAAAGGGTTAATAGTTACGCCAGCCGATCGCTATCCAAAGCAGAAGCCAATTATTCCACAACAGAAAAGGAGTGCCTCGCCATCACCTGGGCTACGTCGAAATTTCGCCCCTACCTCTACGGCAGGCCCTTCAAAGTTGTGAGCGACCACCACGCCTTGTGTTGGCTAGCCACCTTAAAGAACCCTTCAGGTCACCTTGCACGATGGAGCCTGAGACTTCAAGAATATGACATTACTGTCATTTACAAGTCCGGCAAGAAACACTCCGACGCCGGCTGTCTCTCTCGTGCGCCTGTCGACCAACCACCTCCCGACGACCCGGATGACGACTACTTCTTGGGAACGATAACTACCGGGGACTTCGCTGAACGACAGCAGGTCGACCCGGAACTTAAGGCCCTAAAAGAATAACTCGAAGGCAAGACCGCCGAAGCCCCGAAGGTATTCAATCGCGCACTTGCGTCGTTCTTCCTGCGAAACGGTCTTCTACAAAAGAAAACCTTTTCACCGCTTCGACCTAAGTACCTCCTTGTGGTGCCTTCAGCTTTGCGACCAGAACTCCTGCAGACCCTGAACGACGATCCGACGGCAGGGCACTTCTGTGTTTCTCGCACGCTCGCGAGGATACAAGAAAGGTACTACTGGCCACGTCTTACCACTGACGTCACTCGTTATGTGAGGACATGCCGGGACTGTCAGCATCGCAAGGCACCGCCGACAAGGCCAGCGGGACTTCTGCAGCCAATTAAACCACCTTGTCGACCTTTCCAGCAGATTGGTATGGACCTACTGGGGCCGTTCCCGACGTCGGCTTTCGGAAACAAGTGGATCGTGGTACTTGCCGACTACCTCACCCGCTTCGCCGAGACAAAATCTCTTCCCAAAGGCAGTGCATCCGAGGTAGCTAAGTTCTTCGTCGAAAATATTGTCCTATGTCACGGCGCCCCGGAGGTCCTTATCACCGACAGAAGAACGGCATTTACTGCCGACTTAACTCAAGCGATTTTGGCATACAGCCAGACAAACCACCGCCGGACGACAACGTACCATCCACAGACCAACGGCCTCACCGAGCGGCTTACCAAGACGATCGCCGACATGCTGGCAATGTACGTCGATGTCGAACACAAGACGTGGGACGCCATTCTTCCGTACGTGACCTTCGCATACAACACGGCGGTGCAGGAGACGACACAGATATCTCCATACAAATTGGTCTACGGAAGGAGCCCGGCTACGACGCTCAATGCCATGTTACCCAACGTTACCGACGAAGAAAACCTCGATATGGGTGAGTACCTTCAACGCGCCGAAGAAGCCTGACAACTCGCGCGTCTCCGTATCAAGAATCAACAGACGACCGACAGCCGCCGTTACAATCTTCGACGACGCTTCGTGAAATACCAGCCCGGTGAACGTGTTTGGGTGTGGACGCCGATACACCGACGTGGACTAAGTGAAAAGCTTCTGCGATGGTACTTCGAACCGTACAGGGTGGTTCGACGTCTCGGCCCACTTGATTGCCAGGTTGTCCCCGACGACATCACGAACTCTCAACGACGCCGATCGTGACCTGAAGCCGTCCTTGTCGCGCGCCTCAAGCCCTTTCATGCGCGTTGACAAACTGAAACAGTGTTTTTGTATTATTATTGTATCGTAATTTATTCATTGTACTTTCTTGCATATTTGTTGTACCTTCATCTTTAGTTTAAGCACTGGGACGATGCCTTTTTCAGAGGGGGCAATGCCACGTTCCATTTCCCAAGTTTTGTTATCGTCCCAAAACACTACACAATTCTCAGCGCAAAGCGCGCCTGCAGTTTTCGAGAAGCTTTCAGACTGTAGTAGATCATTTCGATAAGATCACGCCTACTCTGCGAACTGTACAGATTATTCTGGAACCTACGCCACCACAAGCGATAACGCTAGAACATTCGACGGCAACAGTATAAATGCCGACGCGCTTCGCCGCTTGTCAGTAGTTCATCGACAGCCGACGCTCCGTTCACTGCTATCTGTGCAAGACTGCTACTGTAATCGAACTTTCCGTTTGCCGGGCACAAGTTCGCCCAAATAAACAGTTAAATCCCAACATAAAGTCTCCTGTCTTCGGTTACATCACGACCCCGTGACAAGGGTGACAGAAAAATTTCAACAAAGAAGAGCCTTATGCACTACAATAGACAAGGATGGACCAAGTGGCGCAATGGCTCCATTTTGACAACGAGAGTGGGAAAGGGCTGAGAAGAGGGTTCCTAGTAGTACATCAACAGGCCCAGATGGCATTCCGATTATGCTGAAAAAGACATTGGGTCCGAAGTCTAAACAGACTTTGAGAGAGGCAGTGAGCAGAGCAATAATCGATGGTGAAGTCCCCGATGGATGGAAGCTTTGCAGGATGAGCATGATCTATAAAGGAAAGGAAGGACAAAGCTGACATAAACAACTACTGTCCTATAACAGTGACATCAGTGGTCTACAGCCTGCCGATGCAGATTATAAAGGAAAGACTGCAGGCATAGATAGAGGATGAGGGGGTGCTGGGAAAACTGCAGAATGGGTTTCGGAAACACAGAAGGTTGGAAGACAATCTGTTCTCACTGACGCAGTGCATCGGAATAGCAGAAAAGGAACTCAGACGCCTGTGGCTAGCATTTTTGGATAACAAGGGAGCTTACGATAGTGTAGTTCAAGAGGACTTGTGGGGAATATTGGACACACTAAGTGTGGAAGATGGAGTCACTAATCTTTTAAAGGAAATCTATAAAAGTAACAAGGTAGTTATAAAGTGGGAAAGACAGGTATCCAAGCCCACAGATGTGAAACGGGGGCTTAGGCAGGGGTGTCCTCTGTTACCCTTGTTATTCATGATGTACCTACAAAAATTAGAGGCCAAGTTAGAGGGAAGTGGACTTTGCTTCAACCTCTCTTTCGTCAAACAAGGAAAACTCATTGAACAGGCACTACCAGCATTAATGTACGCAGATGATATAGTGCTAATTACCGACAACAATGAAGATTTGCAGAGACTGATCGATATCTGCGGTGATGAGGGAGATAGGTTAGATTTCAGATTCTGTAAGAAAAAATCAACGGTCATGATATTCAATGATAATGAAGGTTGTGCGCTTAGAATACAGGAGGTCATGCTAGAGATAACAGATAAGTAAAAATATTTGGGCGTATGGATAAGAACTGAGACCGAGTACCTAAGGGAACACGAAATATACGTAACGACTAAAGGTAACAGGAATGTAGCAGTGATGAAAAATAGGGCACTGCGGAATTACAATAGGTATGATGTTGTGAAAGGAATATGAAAAGGGGTCATGGTTCCGGGTCTGACATTCGGGAATGCGGTCTTCTGCATGAGATCAGAAGTTCAAGCAAGATTAGAAATTAAGCAACGTGGAATAGGTAGGCTTGCTTTAGGAGCTCACGGAAATACACCAAAACAAAAAGTACAAGGTAATATGGGATGGACATCATTTAAGGGTAGGGAAGCTAGCAGCAAGATAAAATTTGAGAAGCGATTGAGACAAATGGGGGAGATCCATTGAGACCCATTGACCTCAAAAAATTGCCGGAGTTGGCCTGTAATTATATTGCGGTTATTTGCGGCAGAGCTGCTGCAGGTGCACCGAGCGATGTTAATCACTGTAAGGCTTCATATTAATTTGAACACGCTAAATCGTTCAACCACAAGTGGAAACTTTGGTATCAGAGCCCAGTTTCGCTCTTACGAACGCATAATCTTGCACAAGCCGCAACTTAAATGCTCACTTAGCGTTCATTATCGGCCACCGAATGTAACAGTTTTAGTGGCGTACAGTTACTCATTCTCAGATTTGGGTGTACTTTAAAGAACCTCAGGTGATCGAAATTTCCGGAGTCATCCACAACGGCGTCTCTCATAATCATATGGTCGTTTTGGGACGCCAAACCCCACATATCAATCAATCAATAAATGAATAAATAAATAAATAAATCACAGTTACACACTATTAGTGCAATAACCATGTTTCCAGCAGCAGACATGAGAACAGTTTTTACAGAAACTCTTTATTTTCATGTATGTCAAGTGTTCATGCACTACAACACTCATATATCCACCATTTGCTCTTTCTTTTATTATTATGGTAGGTTCACGTGTTTAAAAAAATAAGTGGGACTGAGTGAGTCAATAACATTGCACTAAGGGAATTCGACTAATCTGCAAAGCTCCGCTGAGATACCACTTCTTCCTGGACTGGGAGATTTCTTGGTGCATTTAGTTTAGAAGCAAGTAGCGTTGTATACACTACCGAAAAAAAGTAACCGGATAGCTTACTTGTTACGATAACAATAAATATTCGCGTTACCATCCTACATTGTCTACCAGAAAGGCAACGGGTTACCGTTACCGAAAAAAAATAACATACGTCTTTTTTGATTATACTCCATGATTGATATGTTTAGTTTAACGTCCAAAAACCACCATATGATTATGAGAGTCACCGTAGTGGAGGCTACCTTAAAGCAGCAGCTTCATTTCAACATGTATAACGAGTGCGTCAAATACTAATTGCCGAAGTAACGTGCTATACCAGTAACGGTGTTACTTACAACGCGTCACCACCAACACTGGAAACAAGGCGGACGTTCTCGCACTCATCACGATTATTATGAAGTACCAGATTTCTGACAGCGTAGCTTGCGACATAATATACAGGGCGACCATACGCCGCTCAGCGGTGTACGATTCATGGGCGACAGACTTTGCTAGAGCATCAGATGGAAGTCTTTCGTAGTCTTCCTCATTTTATTCCATCTTATGCAGCATTTTTTCTACAGACAGAGAGACTCCTCCACTAAGTGATCCACGTTGCCACCCTTAAGACTCTTCGAGAGGCTGAGGTGAAGCATTAAGTTTTGCGGACAAGCATAATTCAGCGACGCTGGGTCTACTTTTTTTTTTTTTGTCGTTGATACCTTCAGGCATTTCAGGGAAACCCAATGCAACCACCGATAAATGAAGTACTTGTAAAGCAGCTATACCGCCTGCGAAAAAAAAAGCAGCGCACCCGAGGGAAACCCTGCGAAGTGCGCCGCTCACTACTCATGGATGGATGGTTGGATGGATGGATATGGCTGTACTCTTTAGACCAGGCGGTGGCTAGCGCCACCAAGCCGTAATACTTAATGAACCAAAAACTAGATTTATTTTTTTTCCTTTAAATAGTGAGGTTGAGGATCCGTACTTTGCAGTGAAAGGTTTAATTTTCACTCGTGCCTAGACTTTAGCCACCAATCAAATAACCTCCTTCTAGTTCATTCTACCCGCTTAAAGTCTATTTTGCCCTCCTTGTCCCTAAACCCCAGTGCTTTGAAAAACTCTGCGCCATCACCCTGACCTAGAGGGTGAAGCCCTTTACAGAACATTAACAAGTGTTCGGCAGTTTCTTCTTCCTCTCCACATGCACTGCATACCATGTCTACCCCTTCGCATTTGGCCCGACATGTCTTGGTTCGCAATACTCCCGTCCTGACCTCAAACAGTAAAGAACTACCGCGAGTATTATCATAGATCTTTTCCTTGGCAATTTCCTGCTTAAAAGTTCGATAGATCTCTAGTGCGGACTTCTTAATCATGCCGATTCTCTACATATCGGTATCAGCTTCCTTCATCTTCTTCTTAACCGATAATTCTTTTTGGTTTGGCCCCCTGCTCTTTTCCAAGTATTTACCAGTAATTTTCTGGTTAGCTTCCTCTATTTTGTATCGACATTCTTCATGTACAAGTGGCTGAACGCCTTCCTAGCCCAACGCTCCCCCCCCCCCCCGTTTCTCTCAATCGCTTCTCAAATTTTATCTTCCTGCTAGCTTCCCTGCCCTCAAATGATGTCCATCCCATATTACCTTGTACTCCCTGATTTGGTGTACTACCGTGACCTCCTAAGGCAAGCCTACCCTATCGAAAAAAAAAAAGAATGGTGGGCATGGTGTTAACCACCACCCACCATTATAGTGGATTAATGTAGTAGGTGAATGGTGGGAAACGCCCACCATGGCGCATGGTGGGATATATGATGGGTGCTGTTGTGCCGGCAACGTTTGAGCGCGAAATGGCGTCAGAATCACTGTGACGAGCTGCCACAAAAAATAAAAAAGAATCCTATAAAAACGATACAAAAAAAAAAACACCCGTCCCGTTAAAAAAAAATAATAAGGTGCCACGGAGGATCGAACGTGCAACCTGCGGATTCCCATTCGGAGACACTAACCACTGCGCCATTCCTTTTTTTTTTTGCTTTATTGCCTGTTTACAGGCGCATACATCAAACCACAAGCAAAACAAAAACAAGCAGTAACAGTCCGACAGAAACTTAAAATTCCTTAAGTGCTGCCAAGGGCTCACCCCTCGACAACCACTCAGGTAAAATCTCCTGAGTTTTCTGCAGTTCAACGTACTTGGCCATACATTCACGGAAATACATTCGTGCAGGCCGTGCATCCTGATCGCGATAAAAACCCGCCATACGGGCCCGCCATAAACAGTGAAGTCCACATAGCATAATCAAATCAAAAGGCATTCCCTCTTCGTCCACTATTGGCAGAAATCTTATACCATATGAATTTAAAGGTAATTCTTTCTGTAACGCACTTTCAAGTACATCCCAAAAATACACTTCTTCCCAACAATGTAAGAAAACATGGTCAATATTTTCTGGTTTTTTACAGATAAGACAATTTGTCCCCCAAGGTAAGTAAAATTGCGCCATTCCAACATGAGGTAGGGTGTGCGTTAAATAGTTAGTTCGTATACAAACTTACGGTTCAACTTCAGTTATGTTCGTCGTGTACACGACATAGACGAGAGCTGCACCTGCTAGTAAATATTGCACATTTATTAAACACAAGCAACTGCTGCCTGTAACGATTGCCACTGTGTTAATGGCACCAGTGCTATTTTTTTTTTAGAATTTACAACTGCAAGAAAAAAAAACCCAAGTGGACTGGGGAGCAGCAACAGTTTACCGGCGGGGTCTGCCAAGTTTAATATCCGTTTCGTGCTCATTCTAAAGGGCGACATTTGCTCACGCTTTATGGTGCTTTTAGGCTCATTCCATAGATACGCCCGCCTAATTTATTTGATTGAGTATTGGGATGCTTTTCGCGCAATGTAGAAGGCGGTCGTGCCAGCGCAATGCTGTAGCTCTTTCACTAAAGCAACAACTACATAACGGCTTGGCCAAAACGAATGCAGTGTGCCGGAAACATTACGCTATCATATTGGTTCCCCGAGCATATGAATTGCCACGTCTGAGTTCTCGCACAAAAGCTAGAGAAGTGCTGGCGAGTGCGACCGGCGGCTGTCGGTGAGAAGAGACGTACGTTCTCTGGGAGTGCTTGAATCGTGTCGCATCGATGTTTGTTGCTTCTTGAGCGGACAACATACACAATGAAAAACGCTTCCTTTAGGTTAAGTGATGCCATAGCTGCGCTGTATTGTCATTCTTAATCGTCTAAATCGTGTATTCGGAAACCCGGAAGCACGGATAACACAATTGTACGGGCTCGGTCGGTAGGCCTAACCTTTGGTGGAAATCATGGTGGTAGAACATGTAGTGTACAGATCCCAGTTTGGTACACTATATAAATTTCCTGCCATTATAAGCTCACCCATCAACTCCTTACTGCTTCCCAGCATTATCGCAATGGTGGGCAGAGCTTCTCAGCTTGGTACACCACGTGGTCCACCATAACAAGCAGCACCCATCATCTGCTTAGTGCTTCCCAGCATTATCGCAATGGTGGGAAGAGTTTCTCAGCTTGGTACACTATGTGGCCCACCATAATAAGCACCACCCACCATATGCTTAGGGTATATGGTGGGTGGTGCTTAGCTTAGGGCTTCCCAGCATTATCGCAATGGTGGGCAGTGTGTCCCATTATTGCCCACTATCTAGCCTCTGCTTTCCACCATCATTTCCACTTTTCCCATCATCTGTACACCATACCACCCAGTATGTCCCACTACGTCCCACCATATCCATCATAATTTCCACTATGCCCACTACTATTTCCACTACGCCCACCATATTTTCCAGTATCCGCCATGGCATTTTTTCCGATAGGGTACCTATTCCACGTTGCTTAATTTCTAATTTTGCTTGAACTTCTGATGCCATGCACAACACCGCATTGCCAAACGTCAGACCAGGAACCATGACCACTTTCCTTATTCCTCTCACAGCATCATACCTACTGTAGTTCCACAGTGCCCTGTTTTTCATTACCGCTGCATTCCTGTTACCTTTAGTCGTCCCGTATGTTTCGTGTTCCCTTAGGTACTCGATCCCATTTCTTATCCATACGCCCAAATATTTGTACTTATCTGTTATCTCTAGCATGACCTCCCGTATCCTAAGTGCACTACCTTCATTATCATTAAAAATCATGACTGTCGATTTTTCATTACTGAATCTGAAATCTAACCTATCTCCCTCATTACCACAGATGTCGATCAATCTCTGCAAATCTTCCTTGTTGTCGGCCATTAGCTTTATATCATCTGCGTACATTAACCCATTATTGCCCCTTGTTGCATATCTGCAACACCCATGTCCGTGCCCTGCCGATTGCAAGGATCCTAATGCACCGGTATAAGTTGTTCGTATTATGTTATTTTGAGGGTTCTTCGTTCCACGCAGTACAATTTTCAGCCGCTTGGGGGCCACATTCGTCGTATCTGCAGTTTTCAAAATGGCAGCATCCATGTCGTCGTCGAGTTCCGCAAACAAGGTACTATAAATATTTTTTTATGAGCCCTCAAGTTAACCTGCGCTGCTTTTTTCACTGAATGTGTGTTCGAAACACTCTTGACAGTAATCTAGAATCCAAAAGTTAGTTTTTTGCTTGCTCTGTTCGAGAAAATATTTTTTTCACATGGTGTGTTGCACATATGCAACAGTGGGCATTAAATGCCACAATTTTCATTGTTGCAAATATGCAACATGGCTTTTCTGCTTAAAACGCGTCCTACATATCGTGACACGCATTCGTTTGGAGTGTGTGAACGGATGTTTGTTTGCTAATTTTGCTGTTTTAACAATTTTTCAGGGACATACCGCAATTTCAACCTCAACATTCTATTCTGTTCTAAAAGAGAGGCCGAAGCGTTTTGTTCATGCAAACCTGCTGGATGTTATCGACGCTAATGAGAGCGATTTTTCCGCTGATGAAAAAAAAGTGACGAAGAAGTGTCTGGAGACAGCAGTGATGAAGGAGATGCCATCCAAACTGAGGTAAAAGAAGCTGAGGAAGAGGTTGCTACCTCGACGGATGCGCCTTCTGTAGATCGGACACCGCGGAACATGAAAAGGCGGTACACATGGGTGAAAAAGGATTTTGATATCGAGGCAGGTAGTTTCGAGAACAACTTTCCGCTGGCACCTGCAGAGCCGCTGAGTGCAGTGGAATACTTTGACGTGTTTGTTTCTCGATCCATGCTAAAGGCTGTCGTCGATGAAAGCAATAAGTACTACTTTCAAAAACATGGAACCACTCTAAACCTCACCGTGGAAAAACTTACACCTGTGCTGGGCATGTTTTTCAGGATGGGACTTGTAAACATGCACAGGGTTCGTGCGCATTGGGAAAATGAAAGTAGATATGAATTAGTAGCCCCGGTAATGTCCCATAACAGATTCGAAAAGATCACGAGTCACCTGCATTTTTTCGATAATGAAGCGGCCAATGACAAAGTAAAAGAAGACAAATGCTGGAAAGTGCGCCCATGGCTCAGTTCCTTGCGCAGCAACATGGTTGTCTTGCCCCAAGGAAAAAAATCTGCAGTGGACGAAATCTTGATCCCTTTCTGTGGGCGGTGTTACGTTCGTCAGTACATGCCTAATAAACCAAAGAGTAAATGGGGTCTAAAACTTTGGGCACGTTCCGGGGAATCAGGTCTGTGTTATGATTTTGATGTCTACCAGCGCTGCAACAAAGGTTTTTATGGTAGCCAGGGTGGCTACCAGCTTGGGTTGGGCGCTGCTGTCGTGCTCCAGCTGTGTTCCAGCCTACCGAAGCGCGACGACAACCTAGTCGTCGCTGATAACTTCTTCACAGGCCCTCAGCTTGTAAAGGAGCCTTCAAGAATGGAATTTTCTATATTGGTACGGTTCGTGAAAACAGACTGAGCTGCAGCAAGTTGATGGAGGAGAAATTGATGAAAAAGCAAGGTCGGGACACCTGTGATACTTCCGTCACTTTGTGTGACCAAAAGGCAATGGCGGCAGCGAAGTGGCATGACAACCGCACTGTTACTCTTCTTTCGAACTGCATTGGTGCTGACTCGCTTACATCAGTCAAAAGGTGGGACAGCAAGGAGAAAAAGCACATTTTTGTCGATTGTCCAGCGATCATTCCTTCCTACAACAGATCAATGGGTGGCGTGGATATTCTTGACAAAATGGGCTTCTCCTATCGCTTTTCTAACAAGTCTAAACGCTGGTATATATATTTGTTTTCGCACACGCTCAAAATATCAGCTGTTAATGGATGGTTCATGCACAAGAAAATTCTCCAGCAGCACAAACGGCCGCCTAAATCCTTGAGAGAATTCCTCTCTGAGCTCGAAACAAGTCTGATCTTACTCAACAAACGACCACCATGGCACCCTTCGATTCAGAATGTCACACCATTCAAGATAGTGTGCCTAAATGTCCCCCGGGATGTCAGAAGAGACAGCAAGAAGCACTGGCCCACATGGAATGCAAAACAGAACCGCTGTAAGGCATGCCCAGGAGGGTACACCTATCTTTCGTGTGCCAAGTGTAAGGTGATGTTGTGTTTCAACAAAGACCGTAACTGTTTTGTTAGTTTTCACCAGTAGGCACCAAACAGCTATGCTTCAGTTTTATGCTTTCTTCAATTTGAAAATTCGCCAAAATAATTGGTGGCAATAAAAAGTTTTTTTTCACTTGGCTTGGCCTCCATTTTATACACTACTGCCCATAGTTGCACATATGCAACATCCCATTAATAATTTACAGACTATATCTTCAAGTTTTTTATCTAACATTTGTACTCCTAGTGACTCTAAGAGCATGGCCAAGAAATATTTTGAAGTTTGAAAAAATGTTTCTCATACTGGGAATTATTGGGTTAATGCTGGTAGTGCCTGATCAATGAGTTTTTCTTGTTTGACGAAAGAAAGGTTGAAGCCCAGTCCACTTTCCTCTAATTTGGCCTCTAATCGTAGGTACATCGTGAATGATAAGGGTGACAGGGGACACTCCTGCCTAAGCCCCCGTTTTACCGCTGCTGGCTTGGATACCTGTTTTTCCCACTTTAAAACTACCTTGTTACCTTTATAGATATCCCTATTCTAGCCACCCTAGCAGCAATCTCTGTCAAAAAAGTTTTCCTGCCTCCTTCTACTAGAGTAAAGTGTACTAGAATATTCTAGTACACTATAACCATGGCTTCACAATGAGTGACGTCAGGGCCTCTCCTAAGTGTCTTCCTCCGTGCCTAAGTGTTTTCTTTCCTCCATATGTTGCCTACACTTTCTCCAAAGGTGGGCTGCGTCGTTCCCTGTGACTTAGCAACACTGAGACATGCAAAGACAAGAGACGCGAAGCCGGCGCACACGGAGGAAGGACCGGCGCACGTGTTTGATTGCAGGCTGTAAGTGAATTTGTGGTTTTCGTACGCGTCCGCCCAGCCAGACTGTTTGGGCAGCGAGTTGTTGCGCTGTTTAATATGTAAATCCAGTGGAGAGAATGCAGTTGGATCGTTGCGCAAGTGGCAAGGAGCGCCGCAACGCGTGAGTGCTGCCTATGCGACGCGGTGCCGACACAATGTGCTTTGACGTATCTGGTCACGATTGATATGTCCATTTCACTAAAAGTACACGTTTTGCGCTTGTTCGTACGAATCCTTTCGTTTACTGGTCGTCTAAGTTACGTGCCGAGCCTTTGTCGCACGACTGCCGACGTTGACATCGTTTCCGTGACCGCTAGGAACGGAAGATTTGTTTGGGTACTCGGCATGTGTGCTGTGCAGTTGTAGTTCATCCGTAATTGGTCAGCTGTTTGTTAAGATACTACATAACACGTGAGCATGCTTGGCATTGAACGAATGACACGGACGGACTTCGGTACGGATGCTGTATGACCATTAGGTAAGGGTTTCGCTCATATGCATAGGAAATATTTGTGACTGCAGAGGTTGAGTTGGCTGCTCAACGCATGAAGGGGTGCCGCAGCGGTGTGCTCTAAAAGTGATATTCCAGCGTCGCAAGGAAGCATGGCAGTACTGTTTCCGCAAGCTTATGAATTGAGCGGATGACATCGTTTCCGGATAGTTGTCATAAGACCGCGTCATGGTGGCCTCTTTTTGAAAGGGCACCATATCAAGCAGGTCATTGTCCTTGCCTGTGAGTTCGTGAACAGTGCCACTGCATTAATTTTTGACCTACCTCACCATTGCGTGCTGTTTTCGACTAGCGTCTTGTGTGTTTCGACATTGTTTTGGCTATGAGTTCCGTTCCCCGGGAAACCTCTCGGCAACTTTTTTTCTCTGCTAGGTTGAATAATTCATTTTGCTTTTCCGCAAAGCAGAAGTGGAAAATTGAACTGTTGGGGTTAATGCCTAAGACGGGGCTCGAACATCCCACAATCCTCTGAACAGAATAAACTTGGGAAAGGCAAGGACAAACCTCTGAACATTTGTTTAGAGGATGGGAGATGTCACCTGCTGCAAATGCATGTCTTAATGGCAGTCAAACCCCATCCAAGTCTTCGCCAGTCAGTGCCATCTTCATAATTTTAGCATCCGGCGTAACAAGGCATAGCTAACAGCGTTTTCTGTTCTGAAACGTGCACATTGATCGAACGAACCCATGGAAGCTACCACGATGCATGAGGAGGCTCGTTCTGTTTGGCTGATATGTCGCCACTGGTCGTGACTGCAGTCAGCTTACATGAAGGCAATGCCAGCCAATAGACCTCTATCGGGGTATGTCACAGCGCGACGTCACCAGCGCATGTGCAAAGGGGCGATTGGCTAAACATTCCCGTTGGGGCCTCAGCATGGTATAGTCGCGCGATGTTTGGTATAAGTTTTTTTTTGTTTTTTTAAATGCTTGTGGTAGCTGCCAGAGAATATCTAGGTGTGTGTGGTAAACTGTGTGACAATATACTTGCCCCGCTGGCTGACTGTTTGTATTAAAGGAGTGAACCTACGTGGCGGCCTGTGCATTGAACAGCGACATCGTTTTCGAAATGTGCAGTGTTTATTGTGGCGTGTAGTGCACGTTGAAAGGCATCGACAGTTATGGTTCATCATTAGGCATGGTGAAACAGAATATTGTGTCTGCTGTGTGAATAAGGATGCGTCTTGTTTGTGAAAACATTGGCACTTGTGGGCAGGTGACAGTAGCCAGTCGTCAATGGAACTTCATTACACAATATTTTAGTCAGGGTGAAAATGCATTTGACGCGATTATCTGCAGCTGGGTACAAATCAGCATTCGCGCCGCGTGCAATAAAAAAAGAATGTCTAATCTGCGGGCTGAATGATACGACTACGCATGAGCTATTAGCATGTTTTACCTTTGCCGAAGCAGCATATATGATGTGCCACGGCGAATATACTAACCCAGTAAATGTATAACTCCGGTCATCTGGGACCTCATACGTCTTAATAGAAACAGCAGCTCATGTGCTTGGTACCTTTAGGCTTGATCTTGATTAAGTGAAAATGCGCATTACCAATTGTTTGTCAGGTTAAAAAAAGCAAATTAAGTATACAAACACATTGTAAACATCAGATCCAACGAAATAATTTCACAATAGATTATCTATCACCCATATAATTGAGTTATCTGGTTTAAAATCACATCAGTGGGTTATGAGGACTGCCTTATAGAGGAGAATTTTGCTTTAATTTTCATGGGGTTTCGTTACCTCAGCCTAACGCACAGGAAATATTTCGTAGTGAATGCGTATCTTACCAATGACCTCGTGCACAGCAGCTCAAAACCATACTGCCGCTAATGTCGTAACTTGTTCAAAACTGCAGTGCACATGTCACGACGGAACTTGAGTACGTTCACATCTATGCTGTGCAAATGTTTCTCAAAAAGCCAGTCACTGTGAACATGCAGAACGTTCGCTTCCAATAAGAACAAGATTTTTTTTTTGTGGCTGCCATCTACAACGAGCGAATTGCCACGTGTTAATTGAACAGAATCATGCATCATAGGTGGCGATTCTCCTTTTAAAGGCTGGCACTTTAGAAAAAAGCAGAGGAATTTCTGTCGAAGGGATGTCGACACACGCAGCACTGCTATGCAGAACCATCCTGCCGGCAGAACTTCTTGCCGAGCAGTACCTGTTCTGAGAAAGAGGATGGTGGGTGGAGTGTTTCCAGTGACGTCACACTGCTTGCACGCAGGGAGACGTTTATTTTAGATCTATGCTACCAGGTGCGAGCAGGTGAACTTTTACTCCTTAGTTCTCATACTATCCGACTCGTGTCAGCCAGCAGCTCTGTTTTATGTCAATTAGCCGGTACTAGCAGTTATGAGCTTGGCTATGTGTATACTAAAACATAAACAAATTTCTCTCATTACATGCGTGTTAACACCAGATCATTAAAGTTTGGAGTCCGCCTTGGTGGTTTAGCACTTGCAACGCTCACCTGCTGAATTGTAGCTTCCGGGTTCAATCCTGGCCGATGTGGTCACTTTCCAAGGAGGCAGAATGTTAAGAGGGCTGTGTTTTTTGTGATGTTAGTACACAAGGAACAGCAGATAGTCGAATTTCTGGAGCCCTTCACTATAGTGAGCTTCATAATCATACTGTGGTTTTGGCACGTAACACCCCAGGTAACATTGTTAAAGCTAGGCTGCGATACCCTTCTAGAACATGCCTGTGATAATATTGTGTTTTGAACTTTGAAGTTTTTTTCCCAGATTTTACAGTCCATGATTTTATCATGATTGTAACAGTGGCATAGCTGTAGCTGCTATATGTAGTGTCTGATGTCTTCAGGGGTCCAGGAGGGGCCTATGGTCATTGAGCAGCAGGCTCTTACTAAATAACTCGATTGGGGCTCACTCTCAAGCAGGACAGCGTGCACACTTTTTTCCTTCCATCCCACCGGCAGATATCAATATTCTTGTATGAGTGAAACTGCCTCGATTTTTCTTGAGCATCTCTCAACATTTTTTTTAGTAATACCTAGAAGGCAGCTATGGCTACATCTACACTGTGCCCGTAGCTGCCTTCTAGGTGCTTAGCTCGATACATCTGGGGATGTAGTTAGTAAGGCTTCTCCGAAGTGTTTTCTTTTGCTTGTTTCATTACTTGTGCATACCAGACTTGGTTCATTTTTTGAAGGTCTGTCAACTAACACACTTGGAGGGCAACAGTTTCATGTTCTCTTTAGGTTCATTGCATGATACGTCTACATTTCTAGTCTTGGAGCGCATCCGGGTGAAACCTGTCAAAACGGCTACAGCATGACAGACGCTGACCTCTCTGCTAAGAGTAAGTCGTCTGATTCCTTTATATTTGTTACATCTTATTGATTTTAGATTCGCTGGATGAATTGCCCATTGGTCGAGAGATGGGGCTTTAGTGAAATGTTCTCCGTCCTGGTTAAATATTTTTTGTTATTTTAATTTGGTAAAGTTCATTTTCTGCTTCTGTTATTACATGAATTAAGGGAACTTTTGCAAACACATTAAAAGGTGTGTTCAGTATTATTCAATACCGTTTGGATATTTTAATTAATGGTTTCTGTTGTAGACTTGTCAATTTCCTACTGTGCAGTTTTTATTTGAATGCCATGTTGGTGATGTACAGGCAATCGCTTTTTGGTACCGTAAAAACCCGCGTATAGTTCGGACCCGCGTATAGTTCGAGGTGTAACTCGGGGATAGCAAACGCGAGAAAAAACATTTTCACGCAAATATTGTTCCAGGAAAACAGAAAAAATGCATTTATTTGCCTGCAGCAGCTCGATGTGCACAGCGAGTTGTGCAGCTCGTTGCTCCCGAACAAAGTCCGTCAGTTCTTGTTCCACGTCTGGAAATGCTCCATTTTTCGGTCCCCGGAAACTTTTTCTCTTGCCGCAGCATGCAAAAAGGGCTTCCTTCTGCTTCCGCCAACCGCGAATGCTCTGCTCATTCACGCCGAACTGCCGCTCCGCGGCACATTTGCCGATGGTTTCGGCAGCAGAAATAACTTTCCTCTTAAAGGCAGCCGAGTACTGCCTGCGCGGTCCCGACATGGCTTAAAATCACGGAAGTAAAATCGTGGCCGTCGTGATGTGCGCCAAGTGATTGCAATGGCCACTGTTGCTTGCCTGATGCACGCCTGTACCTGTAGGTCTCTAGAACTAACGCCAGTTAGGGTGCCTTGATGCCTGCGCGCTCCGCTGAGGGTGAGGACAGGCGCGTCGTCTGCTATGACGGCCGCCATTACGGCTCCCGCCATAGTGGGGCAGCATGCGAAGCGCACTACCGCTTGCGGTGCTCGCGTATGGTAGGAAAGAAGTACTCGTTGGCGAGCTTTTTTTTTTTTGGTGCAACTTGGACACCTCTTAGTGCTGTTGTTGCCTAATTGTTAAATGGAACAACGCACGTCATACAAACTGGCGGCCTGTGCTTGTACAATGCGCCAGGGGCTGACATAGACTTCATTATTTTATAAACGAGCTCTATTTTCTGGGGCGGAAAAGAGATTTTCGATACGCTTAAGAGCGTACCTATTTTCTTGGGGCAGTCTGAATTTCAAATGCACCAAGGATCGTTTAAAGCATTTATAGGCATGTCGGCAGCAGCCTATGTATCGCAACGAAGATTTCACTGTTGCGAAGTTACCTAATTGTGGCTCTGGAGGCATATTTTGCTGTTTACAAGCAATTTACTAATTTATTATGAATGGCTTTATATGTATTGTACTCTGAAATAGGTCCCCATGCCCAGAGGTGAGGTGCCGAGGCGTAGTACGGTGCAAATATCCTGTTAAGAAGAAATGAGAGCTACATAATTAAAGCGAAGGTTTTTACGTCTTCCGGATGACGTATTAGCGCCCTGCAGGAAAGCCAACTTTCTCTGACGACGTCAACGATCGTTCGTGAAATGTAAGAAAAAAAAAAACGCTTACAGCAATCATAATCGAACTTGGGTCCCTCGCATTCTTAACCCGACGCTTATCAGAGAGCACTATTTCGACTCTCTCGAAGATTGAATTTGGAGAGGGGTGCATGAACATGCGAAATGAAAAAATTCACGTACTCCTCCGCCTAACGACAACGATGGTTGAACATGAATCTTTGTGTGCGAGATGAAATGAGCCACGAACTCCCACACCAGAAAGCTTCGCGTTAAACCATTGTCATCGTTAAGACTTTTATTACTACGCTTGCTGAAAGGAATGTAATATTTGGGTCTTTGTGAATCAGCCGAATAGCAAAGGCAGGAATCGCTGTACTTTATATACTTGCGTGTATGTGTGTGTGTGTGTGTGTGTGTGTGTGTATACACACACACACACACCCATTATCTGACATTCGGTACCAACTTCCCCTGCCTCACCATTTCATGCACTGTGCAGGCAGCATACCCGAGAGTAACATGCTTTACCAGTCTACGTTTATGAAACGACACCCACGATTTCAGTAAACAGGCCATTTATTTGTGCGCCTTAATGCTGCGCTGTTTCACTAGTGAAAATCAAAGTCAGATACAAGACAAACCAAATGCAGTACGAAATGAAATGTTTAAAAATAAAAATGCAAGAGTCAAAAGCGTGCCCACGTGAGCCGAAACCTTTTAAGCATACAGCTTATCTTGGCGTGTCCATTTCTCATGAGAGGTTGACGCCGGCACATGTTTTGCTTGCATGTCCATTGCAACTCCCGACTGGAACCTGCCGAAGGTGAATGCGCAGCCTTATTCTTGCGTACCTCTCTGTGAGCAGTCGGTATATACTGTCCTCGTGCTCCGCGCATACACACAAGCTGCGGCGGTGCACCTTGTTTAGGTATGCGGTGAGTGAACGAAGCGGCGACTTCATCGTGACTACTTTGTCCGTGCACCAAGAGTTTATGGCTGCAAAATGCTCCTCATAGTCTATCAAGGCTTTCATAACTCCCTTGCTGGGGTAGATGAGGTTGCCTCCATCTGAAACGTACTCCTTCAGCGCTGTCAGCGAAGCATGCCCGTCGTTGGCAGTTCCAAAGAGAGCATCTTTGCATTTTGCGCATTTCACAGATGTCAAAATTCCCTTCAAAATAAATCCTCCTAGGTAAAAGAGGATACTGCATTCTGTGGACGACAATCCTTTGATGAACAAAATCTCTGAATCATCGATTTCTTGAGCTTCCTTCTCGACTCAGGCTTCCTTCCCCTGGGATAGCAGGTCCACCAGGTACTCCCTGTCATCAAGCTCGTAGCTGGTCGTCCTCTGTGTATGCAAAAATTGGCTTACGCTCACAAGTCTCAGAGCGTACTTGAGATCGTAGGCATTGGGAACTGGCTTCATAAGCCGCACCACAGAAAAGAGGTTCTCTAAGCAGTCCTGCAGGAGCCTGCTCGTAAGAAAAAACTCATAGCCTTCGTCTCCTAAAAGAACGTCTTGGAGGCGAAGTACAACTGTAGTTGATATGAGTACGCCTGCTTGCGACGGTTTCCAATGGGATGTGGCACCCATTTTCATAGTTCTGATGGTTTTCATTGCTGTGTGTAATGTATCTAGGGCTTCGGAGTACTTAGCCCTACTTCTCCGACTCAGGGCCAGTGTTGGATGCCGCAAAGACATCAGTGCATACCATTTTGAAATCAGCTCCATGAACCAAGCTGTTGTTTCTGCTTCCTGTTTAAGAACTCCTTCCTTTATAAGGAATCTGAGCGCCGGGGGAGCTTCCCGAAAAAGTTGTACAGCGACACCAACCTTCATTTTGGTGAAGTGGCCTGCGCTGGTGTGCATTTCGGATAAGTTTGGGGCTACCTTCAGTTCTCTTTTAGAATCTTCTTCGAGCACAGCCTGAACATATTCCAAGTTGACTTGTAAAGAAGGCAGGCCATGTTTGGCAACTGTGGCCTCACTCAACGTGAAAACTTCTGAGCTCAAGAGCTGGCCTCTGAGGTTCTTCAAGACGTGAGCCGGATCAGCAATGAAAAAAAGTTCCTTCCCATCTATGCACGGATGAGGTATGGAGCACACCGTGGAAGAATCTCTGTGACTGGAAAAGGCAAATTCCCTCCACATTGCGCGGTTTGCCGAGCCTATGTCACATGTGATTGCGCGAACTCTCAGAGATATTTGACTGCACAGCTGTACTAGTTCCAACACATAGTTTTTCAGCAAGCCGCCATCGATGTTTCTTCCGGTAAATTCATATGCAATCACCTGCTTCCAGCGCTGGTCAAGTCCGCCCAACATAAATACCAGAGCATGAACCGCAGGCTCTTCAGGCTTCGGAGGAAGAGTTATTTCTCCGAGAAGTGCGTCTTCAGCCCGATCTAGCTCAAACCCCGGCACTATCTCCATTTCATCCAAAAAAAAGGACGCAGTCCTTTTCTACATCCTCCATGGTCTCGGCTTTGCATTTCATAACGTCTATCACTTTGTGAAGAACACCTGGGAGAAACTTCAAATTTTGAATCCTCCGTGCGAGCGTTCTTTTGGATGGGAGAGGATATCCCATTTTTCTCAAAGTTTCATATCCGGTTGTTCCACAAGCAAACTTAATTTGTAGGCCTTGCTTGACAGTGTGCGGAGACCAAGAGTTCCCCAAGCTGCTGCTCCTTGAGAGAGCGCGTGCTTGATCGTCGTTGAGAAATTTCATATTTTGCGAAATATTTGTTGCCTCAGTCTCGAGTTTTTGCACTTTTTTCTTGAGACCACTAATGGTGTTCTTGGCGGTGTCATGATGTTGCTGAAGTTCAGAGTACTCTCTTGTAAGGTCAGCAAGCTTCCTCTTCAGTTCTGCTGATTCTGCAGTAGAATTTGATGTTTCACCAGCCGCTGCATTAACTTCTCTTGAATCTGCATCACTAGTGTTGGCTGACAGTTCAACAACGGCGTCGTCAACTTCCATGGTGTCGTGTCCATAACACGATGTTCCTTGCCGTGTAGATTCAGGAACGGTGTGGTTTTGTGGGGTCTCTAGGGGAGTTTTAACTGCAGCTGGAGATTGAGTCAGAATACGATGCACTAAAAAAAAAAAATGTTTACTTACGCTGCGTACGTGCGAAGTATTAGTCGGTTGCCACTTGTCTCGTTTGATTTTAACGGTCCAAAGAAGCCTTCTTTTTGGGTCTCTTGGAAACCGGTACAACTTCCATCCGTTTCTCGAGTGATTCGAGCACTGCGGCACGCAGCAGCCGGGCATGGTGATGCGGAGATGGGTGCATAAAACTGGAAGGGAATGAACACTGCCCAACAACACCTCACACGCCGAGCACGAACTACCGGCCGGAGGCGCCAAAATGGCGGTCGCGCTGGCGCCGAGGCCGAGGCGGCGGCATCTGCCCTTGAAAAAGCTGACACCACTCTAAGCGGGGGCGCGTGCATCGAGGCTACCACGCCACCTACCACGCCACGCTACCACGCCACCTAACGTAGAAGTGCGCAGACACCTGATAATGATGATAGCACCAACAAATGCCGAAACCAAAACTGAATTCGGGCCGAAACTTTTTTGGGATCCGCATATAGTACGGGGCTGAAATTTCGCACCCTAAATTTTAGAAAAAAAACCCCGGGCTATACGCGGGTTTTTACGGTACTTCTTGTATAGATATTTTTCAGTTGCTTTGGTGACATTCCCCAACTATTGTCCTATTGTAATGGTTTGTATTGTTAATTTTTTAATAATTGTGTTGAAAACGAGAAAGTTATCTTTGAAAGTGACTTTTAGCATTTTTATTCATTTCATTTTTTTAATAGTAGTGTTTTCTATATAAGGATCGGTGGTTTAATGTGATATAATACTTAGTTACAGGTATTTGCACTTATCATAGGAAAATGTTAATTTGTTTTTTGCTGCTTTCATTTTCATATTTCTTAGCATTCACTTGCGCCTTTTTTAGGTCGGTACTACCAATACTATATAATCAGTGAAAGCCTGGATTTCTACTATTTGTGGCATTTGTGTGTTTAAGATTTTTTAGACTATAATATTCCAGAAAATTCAGCTCTATGAAGAGCGGTCGCTGGTCTTGTTAATGGGTAAGCAATCACTCGGCAGATTCCGACGGCAGACGTATTAGCCCCTTTAAACGCTCCACAAAAGTGAGAACAATTTTGGTTAGGTTCTTTCACTACGCCAGCCAACGCTAGTTGTGGTCCAAAGGCCGAGTAAGAGCCAATACTTGATAACACAAGCAAAATATCTTCCCGGTTATGGCAGTAACGGTATTACATACACAAGTACACACAAGCATACTCGGCAGGTCAATTCACAATACAAGTTGGATGGTGTTTAGGACAAAAGGAACAAAACAATCAGATTGAGCGATTATCGCAATCCTCGGCAGGTCAATTCACTATACAAGTTGCATGGTGTTTAGGACAAAGGGAACAAAGGGAACGAAACAATTAGATTGAGCTATCATAACGATCTCATGCATTACAATATATTGAAGAATACCTATAGTCTTTAGCATTTGACGATCGTGTCCATTGTACGAATTTTCCTTATGTGTCTTGACCGCTTCTGTTCCACGAGACACCCATGGAGACTCCGGCACTGATCGTTTTTATTCCCTTCGTCGTCGGCCCAATAAATGTTGTAGCGTAACTTTTGAAGCTAGTCGCATTTTAACAACTCCGCATCGGCAAGCGATCAGAAGTGCCACAATCATGTCGGGGAGCACTCATTGGTGGTTTATTTTTCTAACACAACTTAAGTTTAAACAATGCACTGTACCGAGTCAGAAATACAAAACATGGAAAATGATCGCATACCCCTCGCATAACTGGTCTCCGGGGATGAGATGCGCTGTTGACCCCGAGTCTGCATCGCTACTTAAACGGCATTTTGCAGCATCTACGCGTACGTGGACCACGTAGAAGACCACCGTTTTCCATCAATTAGAACACGGCTTATACGGACCAATCGGTCAAGCCGAAGATAATCGATCTCAACACGTTCTAGCATGGTGGGGTGAATCTTGCCTCACAACAAAAGTGCAGTAGTTTCTGGAAATAGCACGTTCTCGAAAATGGCCTGGATGCGTAAGCAAGAGCTTATTCCCGTCCCCAGTTGTCCCGAAGGCCCCGGTGGTGGCTCGCTCGTTTGGGGTGCGGGGCACACAATGACCGACCGAATGCAGCTTTCCTCCTTTGACTTGCGTTCTTGTCCGGCTGTCCCTCTAACAAGCGTAATTGACAAAAAAAGAGTTCCTGCAATAGTTGAAAAAGAAAAAAGCCTTCAGCGTGGCATTGCCTTTGCGAAAACCTCTCTTTAAGCTTTTGTGCTAACTGCCTCAGTCTCCATTGCTGCATACTTATAGGTTCGTTCGGTTCGCCTGCACCTTCCCATCTCTTGCTGCAATGCTTCTCTTCTATCTTTTTTTTTTAATGTTTCACCGAGGGAACTTCCGACACGTGCAGAACGCTGTGCGAGCTTGCATGTCTTATATTTGGAGATGTGCATCTTTCTTAATCTGGCAACACAGCCCAAGCCCTGGCCTCGGCGTGTTTGGCTTATCAGCTTAATAAAATAAATAAGCCCAAGAAGCAGCACTCGTAGGCTTATCAGATACGCCAAAGCAAGCAGTATATCTTGCTAATAACGATCAAACGTACCTGATGCTTTATCCTCAGAGCAAGATGAAACAAATTGATGGCTGATTTCATCATTTATTTGTTGCTGCCAGCGCAGAGTAAGTTCGGATCGAAGCAGGCGTTTGCTTTTGCCTGGGGGCTGCCATGTGGATTTGTAACCATAGTTTCTGCTGGTAACCGACGCAAATAATTAAATGCGTGGCAAATAAATGCGATCAAGAAATACAAATCATGTATTGACGTGGCGTAACACACCAAAGAACCTCCAATTTTAGACAACCCTACCATTTTCAAGCATACCATATCTGGAACTATGCTTCTCTGTGCAAGCATGTGGCTCTCTTACACCCCATAGCTTTGGTAGTGCTGAACCAAAGTGGGGAAACACAGTACAGGGTCGCGAAATTTTTGCTGTCATACAGGTTTGTATGTCGATTTCAAATATTGGAGTCTCTGCTGTGGAGGTAAATGTCTGAATTGAGGTTTGGATGAACAGTGACTCTGTGAACCGTCGGTTGTGTGATGGGAGCTACCAGCACCACCACTTGCCGCAGTGCGGGCCTAGGGTCATGAAATTTTTGCGGTCTATATAGAATTTGTACGCTGATGTTGCCTGTTGACTCAAGTGATAGTGTGTCACTTTGGGGATAGGGGAGTCATGTGACAATGTCTTGGCATGGAAAATGGCCATAGCGAGAGCTCCCTCTACTGTCAAATTGCATGTCTTTCTGATATAGTATTTAGGAATTCCCGGTTCTAGCATTTATGCTACCACAGTACTACAGTTTCATTTTCTGCAATACCGCCAATCTCTAAAACATCCCTTGATAGAGCAACATATTCACCTCACTTCTTTGCTGTGGTGATGTCTAGGAGTTAACTTGCTTGCAGTGAGGCACGACACGCCTCACAATTGATGATAGCACTTTATCGCGAGCCACAAATTTCCCTTTAATTGGCGCAATAGAATTTGTAACTGCAGAAAAGCTTTGAGAGAATTCCACACAACGAGTGTGTCTTGCTCATCATCCAAGTGTTTTAGCAGCGATGACATTCTGCATGATGTAATTGCTTTTCAGTAAGTTGGTCTAAACTGGGGTATATTTAACTTCATGAATGTTGCATGACGGAAAATAGAACTCAGTTACCTTGGAAGGAGGAGAACCGAGGACAACATCAGATGTATGTTCATGCCAACGTAGGCGACGCTTATTCAATTTTTGGAATAATTTTTGATTTAGTTCTGCAACAACACTAATTTAGTCAAGGTATTTTGAGAAAACGGGGGGACGGTATTTGCATTTGTTTCAGGCGTACCAATATATAAATAATACTTATGCACTAGCGGCCAGAGTCATTTAATCAAGTCATGCAAAATTATATGAACACAGAAACATGCCTAATTTTAAAATGAACAGTGAGCGTCAGCTTTGCATCAAATTGTACATGAGGGATTAGTTATTCAGCAAGCGTAATCACGCCACTGACTGCTGTACTGAGGACAGACATGGCAGTTTTTGAAAACCCACACGTAGCAGAGGTGGACTATATAGTATAATAAGTCGTAAGTGCTGTTACTGTATCTAGTGGGTTCTGTCCTATGTGTCAACAGTTATGAAGATTTACCTACCTTTTAAGGTTTATAGGAATTAGGAAGGGGACGAAAGCAAGGGGGGGATACCCGTGGAATGAATCTGTGTACTACACGTGTTTTGGTTAAGGAGTGGTGGTGATGAGAGTGTAAACACTACTGCTTATGTGTAACCGAAAGACACTTGTATATTTGATTGGTGGGAGGCACCCGCCAATTCATTCATGTCCTTTGGAAAGTGATCTTCCAGATCATCGTGACCAACATCCCCTTTTTTTTTTTTCACCTGTAGGTAATTTTGTTTTTGCCAGTGGCAAAGTCTTTTTTAGACAACGGCCAGAAATTGTGCATGAATTTGTCGGACGTAATGGCTTTCACACCGTTTTTATAGGCGACATAACCATAGATCCTACAAGCAAAACTGTATAACTGAATAGAAAGAAGTTAGTACACATGATCTCTGCAACGGGCAACCCTAGAGAGATGCGCATCAAGTTTCAGTGTCAGCAAGATGGCAAGTGGGGCTAGTTGGATTGCGTTCATAATTGAAAATTTTGTTGAAGCGCACTAGGACAGCGCAGCAAGCACTGTCCTTGTCAGCCTCTCCTGTCCGTCTGCTTTTTACAAAATTTTCATATGAAGTTTCAGTTTCATTCCGGTTGTAAATTTATTATTTGAGATCGTATGTGATTCCTAGCGTTAGTGCGCACAGTGTCTTGAAGACGATAACTTTGCGGTTGAAGTGCAGAGTCAATAGGTCTTGCTGCAGAGGTTCAAGTTTGAAATTTGTGAAGACAAGGTCTATGCACGTTCTCTTGATGATGGTAGGTTGCTTGTGTTCTTGGTCGGCAAGCCGAAGAATGGGGCGCTGGCTTGCCTGACAACCCACACTAGAGGGAAGTAATTCACATAGTGGCATTTGATCTTCGTTTTGAAGAGTCCTCTAGCCTCATGACACTGTTTGTAGATTTCGCTCGCTCGAACAGGGGCAGTTGCCTCAAGTCTCTGCACAGGATCATGTCCAGGCCCTAAGTGTCTGGAAAGGTAGAAAAAAAAACGGGAGGGGGGACACTGCACCAAGGCTGCTGCTCGTGTAGGAACAACCATTGCAGTTTTCATCTTGCCAAGCCATGCATGGCAACAATGGCTCCGCTCAGGAGCAGAAACATGTCATGCCTCTATAGGAAGGTGCTGTTGGGACTTTGGGTAGCGGGGTTTGAACCAAAGCCATCCGAGTCTCGGGAGAAGACGAGCGGAGGAGCCAGAGCTTGCAATAAGAATGTTAATATGCAGTATTTACATGTTCATGATATAACATGAAAGAATGAATCATCTTTGAGTGTCTCGGTGCTCACATTTTACGTCCTGGTCTTCCGAAGATTCCCTGCACGAAAAAACGATTGAGGCCAGGACAGTCCAATAAGACCGTAGTCTTCCTCTCCACCCCCTCAGAGGCAAAGCAATACCGACTAAATTTCATGTCCGCAAGGCTGCCGCAGTCACGTCAAAGGGTGGGGGCCTAGTTACGCAGCGAATGCGGCAGAAAGCCAATGTTTCATTCACATTTTGGGAGAACCAACGCTCCTACTGTCGCAGCTTCTGCGGCTAGATTGGGCCGAATAAAAGATGTGCGGAAAAAAAATCTTACTAAGCATCCTAGCATTGCTCCACAGAGTAACAAAGTACTGCATCCGGCTTGCTAAAGTTTTGATGTTCTAGCTCTACTGCCGCGGCGCACTAGAGAATCACGAATGATTTAAACATCTTGATTTCAAGTACAATTTTTTCTGGGGAGAAAACCACATCTATTCTACTAGTTACTCATTGTTTGAAGCTTCCTTTTTTTTTTTAATTTTTCACTGGCGTCACGAATGTCATCATTCATTTTGGAGCAGAAGTTTTTCAGCAAAATGTTCGAATTGCACCACAAAATCTACTTAAGGACAATCTCCTTCATGTGTCCAGCATCACAGCCATCGAAATCAGATGAGTCATTTTCAGTGAGTAGATCCAGTGAGATCTGTCACCACTTGACGCTAATTGGGAATGGTCAAGAAGTCATCTCTTCTTGACAATTCAACGACTGTGTAGCTGTGTGCAACGAAGTTGACAGCAAATATTGAAGGATGTACGAGTCCTCCTCGGTCAAGCTCCTTCACAAGCTCGTACTTGGGATCTTCCACGGAGACCGTGACTTCCTTGTTAATGGTTAAGACGTCCCTGCACTTCTCGCATTTCAGCCTTCTCAAAGTGGAGTAAACGCAGTATCCTGCCACGTACACCAATACCGGAATGATGGCCATCATCTTAGACAAGGTGTCTTGCGTGACAACCACATTGTAGTTAGCGCGTGCTGCACCTTCGTCTCGGTCCAGGTCTTCCCACTGTTCGTCTCTGTGACTCTCGTGCTGTGAGGGTTTACTTACCCCCGAATGCAGAGATGTTACTTGGCTCGCGACTTCGACTTAACTTGAGCAAGTCGGCGCGAAGCAAGCAGCGGACTTCAAAACGCCCAAGTCAGCCTTCGCGTTTCATAGATGCTCAGGCTGTCTTGCCTGGTCAAGTCAAGAACGAGTTTCAAAGCAGAAATACACTGCATGCCTGCTAACGAGGGTAATAATGAAGTTGTTCGCGTAAGGCATGCATTACATAAAAAAACATACGTTTTAAAATAACTATAAAAACGAAGGGCTACAGGCATATTCTTGCCATTTTACAGCTAACGAGCGGCACGTGGTGCCTGCCGCCACAGTGATGCGCAGTCTTGCTTCTGTAGAGCGTTGTTGCCCGCTGGTTTTAGTGGCCACCCAATTGCGGCGCGTTTCTCCACGGTTGCTTGTTTGGAGGCGGAGTAAGCATCGCGTTGGGTTCTTTCGTCGTCTTTTTTTTTTTTTTTTTTTCAATCGAACGCCTCGGCATGTATTCGGGCTGACTTGGCTCACAAGGTGATGCGATTTTCACGGTATTTGCCTTTTTGTTCACCTGTGTGCATGCATGTAGTGGGCTAGGTCGCAGTTATTATGAAAGAAAAAAAAAGTTCTGGGAACAAATGTGATTCATATGCTTTTGTTAAGCTTGGTAAACAAGAGAAAAAGCGGGGGTCAGGACATTGCTCTCAGCAGAATTCTGTCCCGCGGGGTGCAGCAGTGTATCGCTGCATGATGGTGAAGCGGATAAAAAAACCCGTGATAGGGGCACCTCTTTTGTATGTGTGTGGAATTTCACGTAGCGTTGTGCTACAAGCGATGCCTTTCTGAGCGAGAAACAGCGCCCTAGACGGCATGAAAGGATAGACGAGGCACACAGACACAGCGCCGAGTCAACTTTGTACCGAAAGAGGCAAAAATTGTCGTCGTGTTTAAGAAAAACAGAAATCGCCTTTGCGGTTACGGAAAACTTCGGCGTCATCCCCACCGAAGCTATTAATACGCACGTGTGTGTAGTCTACATAGCCTGTAACACCAGGGAACTCAGCCACTTCATAAAAGTCCCGCATAACTATAGAAAGTGCTGCCGGCTGCGGAAAGCGCACTAGCATTGCGTACAGGTGCTTTGCGATGAGTAGCGTAACTTTTCTTACTGCACGGCAAACTGTCGACTACGGAATGCGGACGAGATTCCCGGTGACTGGTTTGGAATGTGCCAGCGCCGTAAAACCCGAGAGCCATCAGTAGCTGTAACACTGGAGGCACAGGCTGTTCTCGGTTGTCCCCACTTTCACGGAACGGCAACATACCCAGCAGCTGCAGCACGGCGTTCTTCGTGAATCTGTATCGAGCGTGGAATTGTTCCTCATTGTACAACTCCGTCGGATTTCCCCGGTCACGCAAAGCGGGTCCAAGAATCTTCGGCAGGCAGTGCGCCCCAAAAAATGCTACGCTTATGGCGAGGCAAGCAAACTCAAAAGTGGCCACCCTCCGCGCGACGTCCATTCGAGAGGTGGCCATGTTGGAATAACGCATGAAGTCGCTTTCAAGCTAGCCCCGCAGCTGACTTGAAACTTGTCCTGACTTCGACCGAGCCAAGTTGCCTTCAAGTCGTCCGCAAGTTCGAGAACGATTTATGGTGACCGGCAAGACTGTCTTGAGTCAAAAACGAGTCAAGTACGAGTCAAGTAACATCTCAGCATTCGGGGGTTACAGTCGGCAGCATGCTTTACAAGTGCATCTTGTTTTCGCCCTCGTAGATTTGTCGTATGGACACGTGGTACTGCGACCCTGCGAGTTGCCTGTGTTTTCCAAAGTGGTTTTTCAGGCCGTCGGTTTGGATCTTGCCAAACAGGACGGAGAACATGTTGAGCTCGGTGAGGCAGTATCTAGCAATTTCCATGAGTCCATGAGTTGTTTGGTGAAGAGAAGCGTGAATTTCCTTGGTCAACTTGCCGCTGTCGTTCTCCGCAGTGCGATTCTTCCACTCGTCCAGCCAGTCCAAAAGGTTGTACAGAAAGACCACTTGCGGGTCATCTAGAGAAGACACTGGGCGTTGCGGTTCATCCCTCAGCCTTTTCCCCTTGCATGGTGTCTGGACATTCACAATCTTCCACCACGTCAGCACAATATCAATGAAAGCTGCGGTCCCCTCAACAAACTAAAGGTTTTGCTTCGATTCAAGGGCTTGCAGGGCGGGAGGGAGGGAGTTGTAAAATATCTGCAGGGCAAGTTTTACATTTTGTTTTTCAATGTCCGTCGGAAAGAACCCTTTCCGAGTCAGCGTGTGAGCATGCCTCAGTAGCTGGCCAACCTCAGCATTGTACACATCTCTGATGGTTTGAAATGATGCCGTCAACATGCGCCGTCCTGTTGTGTGTTCTGAATCCATCTCGAGGGGAAAAAAGCACCACATGTGATTCTTTTGCTTCAGCCAGCTGTTGCAGATGTACTTCAAGATATGAACTGGGTCTATCACAAAAAACAATGGCCTTGCAGGATCACAAGGATGCTCATAGACAAAGGGAGTCTCCGAAGACGAGCCAGTTGGAGAAGACTGATCAAAATGCTCCATAGCTTTCCTGTTGATTTTGTTGTTGTCGGTTACAACACAAACAACTTTGTAGCCAATCTTCTCGGAGCCTAAAATTACTTCTTTCAGCACATTGTGCAGAAACTTTCCGTCTGCAGAGCAGACGGGCACTATATGGGCTACCTCTTTGAATTTTGATGTGAGGCTCTGAACCATAAAAACAAGAGCGCTGTTGGCCGCCTCTGGTGAGTTGTGCGCAGTGCCAGTGATGTTTCCGCCTCTGTACTCAAAAAAAGGCTTCATGTGGATTTCGTCCACCATTAGCGTAACAACGCGCTGGCGATCGTCCAGGTCCAATATCCTCTTCGCCATATATCTCAGAAAGGCAGACGGCTGGTGCTCATGCTGGGGATTCATTTTGTATGACGAGCATACGGATCGGATGGTTACAGGATGCGGAAGAATGATGTTTCCGGAGCTGTGGATGTATCTGTAAGTGTGAGGCGAAATGGTAAAAAGTAGGCAGGCGAACACCATGACGTCGGGCGAGTAGCGTCTTCGCACCTTTTTTTTTTGGACAAAAGGTTGAGCTGCTCGATCAAAAACATGATTGTGGGAACATCTTCTTCTTCTTTTTCGCACAGCTTGGCAAATAGTGCACGCACAGTTTCTACAGTATCTCCCTTCGAGGTGGTTGCTGTCGAAATCAGGTCGCGGTCCCATTTTTCAATAGCCTCAAGGACCTCCGTAATTTCTCTCTTCCCTGAAGCTACATTGGGAATCGAGATGTTACGTCCGAGCTTCTGAGTCGGGGCCTTCAAATAATGAAAGAGTATGCTCAAATCCGGCTTGATTGTGACAGAACATTTAATGCTCGGGCGTCGTCGTCTATGATGTGCAGCAGGATGAGGCATTCTATCGCTTCCATTGCGTGCCAGAAAGCCGACGAATTGCATCTCACGTAGTCCGCCAGGTCTTTGAGCGACTGAATTCTGTCTTCTTCTGCTTCATGTTGGAATGTCTCAGCCGATTTCTGAAGAGCTTTTTGCAGTACGCTTGACTCCAGGCCAACCGCTGCACTATGAGGTCAGATACTTGGGGCAGTCGGGGAATATCGACGGAATCACCCCTGGGAGTAGGCGCGCATGCGGCAAGGGGGCAGTGACTGCTCGTCCAGTCGAGTCGTCTGTATACGATGTTTGGAGCGTGATGTATTCCGGGTGGAAGTGAAGCTCACAGACCTGAAGAAAAACACCTTCGCGTAAGTAAATAAACACGTTTTGTGGCTAATGCTTTAGACATCCCCTTTAAGTTTTAATCGTAAGTGGTACTGCTGAGCTTGTGCCTAGCAAATATATATTCAGAAATTATCAATGCCCCTCTCTCTAATAACTGCAGCTCATCTTGCCATGAATGGAATATGCAAAAAAAAATGATGAACTACTCAGCCTCGTGTTCTCTGTTGGTAGGAAGTATTCTCGCGGTATAGCGCGAACCCATTTTTGCCGACACTCTTCATCCTTCGGCAATCGGAATATCCGCAATTTGGATCCGTTCTTGTAGTTCCCGCGACATCGAGGTACACAACACTTGTTCGGCATTATGCACTCATGTGTTCACACACAAACACGCATAGTCGAGGAAGAAACGCTCCGTGCACAAATACGCAACAAAATCACAGTGTCGTACATCTGCTGATGTATATATCCAGTATGCTGACTTCATAACTAAACAGTGGCCAAAGGGAATGAACTGTGGAAATCGGAACGTATAACTACGGGAGCAGCAACCACACCCCCGCGGCCGACGAACTTGCAACTCTTGCACGAACGGACGAGCACTGGGTGACGCCTCTGTGTATAGAAGTAGCACGCTTCATAGTTTTAAAAAATCTTTATTTTAACCATCTTTTTTCTATGAGCGAGGTTGTGAAGCACTTGTAAACTTTACTGCAGTTCATTTACATGGCTCGACAGGTTACGTAACTATACATAACGCTTTTTTTTTTTTCAATTCAAGAAATAGTTCGGGACACAAGTTACTGCGGGAGAGGTGCTGGTTGAAATCGCTTCTCAGAAACGGGTTGCGCGGCCGCTCAACATCGCTCCAGCCAACTCCGCCTCCAGCCCCGCTGACCCCTTCCTTCAGAGACTGGCCTCCGCTCCTATGGAGGGGGCCTCCATCCCGTGACATAGGTGCCTTTGTGAACACGGAACATACGGCCTCGTAATTTAGTCAGTGTTGGGCAAAGTCAAACACGGCCTCCCTCTGAACCTAGGAAAGTGGGAAAGGCACGCCCAGTTTGTCGCAAGGTGAGGGAGAAACACACACAATATACCAAGGGACAGCGCAGAATAACTAGCACAGTGCGATTATGTGGAATCCCACATGCAAAGTCGACCCATTGATTTGGCAAGGTGCAGAATCGATTCATCATTAGCTGTTAGCTTCTGGGCAAGCCACGAAGACTTCAATGCATCAAGGAATGTGGGAAACATCCTCGTAGACAGAGCCCAGACGCCCATGCTCCTCCTTCACGCATTCTTCAATACGCGGGCCTTGTCTGGCGCAATCTCTCCTTCTAACCCTTTAACGTTTTGCTTTTCCATGGGCCTCAGCCTCCAGCGCCTCGCGATACCTCTGGGCCTTCTTTGCAGCGCGCATCATCCTCCAGTGCTTTGTGATTTACCTTATCTTTCGCCTAACGATGCGCCTCATCTTCTCGCGCTTTGCCGCGGACGTCATTCGTAGCAATTTCGATAAGCTGCGCCAACTGCAAGCTCACTGACATGGAAGCTGCAACTTCAGCGTGCCGATTACTCATCTTCCCTTTTTCCCCATGCGTGCGCCTATCCGGTTCCCCAGCGTTGCTTGTATACCTAGAAAATCGAAATGAATTGGTTGGCAAGCCACATCGGCACAATAGCACGCTTGTGACTTTGTTGAGCCCCGCTGCGGTGGTCTAGTGGCTAAGGTACTCGGCTCCTGACCCGCGAATCACGGGATCGAATCCCGGTTGCTGCGGCTGCATTTCCAAAGGAGGCGGAAATGATGTAGGACCGTGGGCTCAGATTTGGGTGCAGGTTAAAAACCCCAGGTGGTCGAAATTTCCAGAGCCCTCCACTACGGCGTCTCATAATCCTATGATGGTTTTGGTACGTTAAAGCCCTCACATCATCATGACTTTGTTGTACTCATCAGTGTCCTCTTCACTGAGTCTAGCTATCGCAGTGGCGACACCACAGGGCAAAAGTGCTAGCGATTTCTGTGGCCAATTATCTAGGGAAAGTCCTGCCTTTTTGCATGTTCGCTCAAAATCAACAAGAAAGGTTTTGGTGTCCCCGACAAGTTTAAACGGCTGCAAAAGGTTTGTAATTGTTGAGACGCGTCGCTCGGCAGAGTTGCGCAAGTGAACAACTTGCGTCCCAAACAACAACTTTCTTGTACAGGCGCATGCGCTCTCTGCACCGCACACAGAAGCACTGCTTTGCGTCGCCACAGTACTCCCCCCCTAGTGAGTGCGCGCACAATGGCCGCACTCAGACGACCCACTGCAGCTCATAAGTTCGTGTGCACCGGGGGTCTCGTACACCGTCCACTCCGCGTAAACCGTTTGAGGACTTGTTGGGGCTGCGCTACGTGGTCTGCCGGGGGTGCCTGCGAAGATGGAGCTCGAGGTGATGCAGGTGCTTCGCTGTCGGAGTCCACGTGTGCTGATTTTACGCGGTCTAGAGAAACCACGTCGTGACGACCACGTCTGTGGATTGTAATGTGCTTGCCTGGCCGTCGCAGCACCTTGAAAGGCCCGTCGTACGGGGGCCGGAGTGGAGGCTGTACGGCGTCGTGCCTCACAAACACGAGAGAGCAGGAGGAGAATTCCCGGTCCACGTAGACTGGCCGGGCTGCGGGCGGCCGCGGAGGAACAGCGCGTAGCTTGTTCATGATGTCTCGCAGTCGCACGGCGTAGTCCGAGTTCGCGTACACGTTTTCGTCCTTACTAGTGAAAAACTCGCTGGGAGGCGAAGCGTTGTTCCGTACACCAGTTCCGCGGAGCAGCATCCATTATCTGCTTTCAGAGCCGTCCTAACGCCCAACAGAACAAACGGCAGTGCCTCTACCCAACTGTGACTCGCAGTAGCCGTCAGGCTCGTCTTCAGATGGCGATGGAACCTTTCCACTATACTGTTGCTCATCGGATGGTAGGCAGTTGTTCTGATGCGGTGAGTACCCAAGAGCCGGGTGACGCTTGCGAACAGGGCGGACTCAAACTGTGTTCCGCAATCCGTAGTCACGGTTGCCGGCACTCCGAAGCGCCACCCAGTGGAAGATAAATGCGCGGGCGACGGTATCAGCAGTCATGTCTGGAATGGCCACGGCCTCCGGTCATCGCGTGGAGGTTGCGTGTTCGTATCACGTCCGGGTCACCAATGTTGAGACGCGTCGCTCGGCAGAGCTGCGCAAGTGAACAACTCGCTTCCCAAACAACAACTTTCTTGTGCAGGCGCATGCGCTCTCTGCACCGCACACAGAAGCACCGCTTTGCGTCGCCACATAATCTTTACCGGCTTGCTCATAGCGCAAATACACCTTGCTGTTAATATTCCAAGATTCAACTCTCTTGGTTTCTGCTCATGTTCCTTCTCAGCAGCTTTTTGCTTTTTACTAGAATCTCCTCCTGAGTTTTCTTTTCATGAGCTTCAAGGGCCCCCTCGACAGTCACTATTTGTCTCCATAGACACGATTATCTGCTGTTCCTGCTTAGTAGAGTCAGTCGCAAGCCCTATCTCCTTGCAAATTTCAAGAAGATCCAGCACTTTGAACTTGTTCATACTGAAACTATGTGGTCAAATTATTCAATTCTTGGGTGACCCACAATGTTACAACACAAAAACCTATTAACTAAGAGCACTAGCTAGGTTTGGCACTATCGTAGGTAAACGTCAGGTATTCACCGCACCAGGTAGCTGATGCTGGCCGATCCCACTGAGCTGCCATCCACTGTTGCGACTTTGGGTAGCGTGGCTTGAACCGGAGCCATCAGAGTCTCAGGAGAAGACGATTAAAAGAGCCGGAGCTGGTAAGAAGAATGTTTATATACAGAGTATACATGTTTATTTAGCTGATGCTGGCTGACCCCACTCAGCTGCCATTTACTGTTGCGACTTTAGGTAGTGTGGTCCGAACTGGAGCCACTAGTGTATCAGTAGAAGACGTGTGGAAGAGCTGGAGCTGGTAATAAGAATGTTTATATACAGTGTTTACATGTTCATAGTAGCGTGATACAACATGAAAGAATGAATCATCCTTGAGCATCTCAGTGCTCACATTTTATGCCCTGGTCTTACCAAGATTCTCTGAATGGAAAAACAATTGAGGCCAGGACAGTTGAGTGAGATTGTAGTATTCGACTCCACCTTCTCAGAGGGAGAGTCAAACACCGCCTCCCTCTATACCTGGGAGAGGGAGAAAGGCACACTCAGTTCGTCACACGGTGATGGATAAACACACATAATAGTACAGAACAGAACAACTAGCACAGTGCGATGGCATGGAATCCCACCCGCCGAGTTGACTCATCGATCTGGCAAGGTGCAGAATTGACTAATCAATAGCTGCTAGTTTTTCGCGAAGACATCGATGCACCAAGGAATGTGGGAAACGTTCTCGTAGACAGAGCCAGACGCCTGGCTCATTGGTGTGCTTTGACGACCCAAGATACGCAGAGGTGGACGACAGCTTAGACTTCTATAGCCCTTTCTGGGAAGTCTGTGCGTCGGGCATGTCTAAAGGACTTTTGGTGGGCGAGCCGACGGCCTAGCAGAATTTGCTGTACAACTACTTTGTTGACGCCACTGCGGAATGTCTCTTTACGTA
This sequence comes from Rhipicephalus microplus, assembly GCF_043290135.1. Lineage (NCBI taxonomy): Eukaryota > Metazoa > Arthropoda > Arachnida > Ixodida > Ixodidae > Rhipicephalus > Rhipicephalus microplus. The sequence goes on along the minus strand of NC_134702.1, from coordinate 134,180,267 downwards.
GAACGACTGCTGGTAGTGACCGGTGAGGCAGTGGCACAACAGTATGCAGTGGCTCTATCCCATTCCGACAATATCTTACTTACATGGGAAGCCTGTTTGTGGCACCCCCATTGGATTTCTCAAAATCTGACCACAGTGCACTTGGGTCACTGATTGCTTAGCAGCAACCAAGAAAATGGGAAGCCTGGTGCCCTGTGTGCCCGAAGAGCAATGACCCCGTGTAGAAGCTTAGATTCGCAGGAACATACTCAGATGCCTCTGCCATGATGCATTTCTTGGCCCGTTATAACAACCTGTAGCCCTTCTTTTGCAGAGAGGAAGGTGTGTTTGTATGAGAGAGAACAGAGGTTTACTTACATACATAGCTGCATAAGAGAGGAGAAGCTTTGTACAATAGTCTTTGCTTTTATAGCCCTGCATCTGCTAACACTGAGGCACTTGGGAAGCTAAAACAGCAGCTCTGGCCAATCAGATTTCTTGACGTCCAAGCCCGCTAGAGTGGGCGAAGAATATGGGCCACTTGATAGATCTGTTGACGAGGAGCATGGCCTAGATGTACAACAGAGATCGCAAATGCACCACACAACAAAGACATTTTTCGAACTGATTTGCGACAGTGAGCGCTGCAAAATGGGCCATTAGTCTCCTCCATTAAAATGCGAAGCAATTCTTGGCATCCCTCTCAAGTGGACCACAACATGTACTTGAACAGAAAATGCTTTTTCCAACTTTCTGACAAAATTGAAAGCTGCATCTGTGGGCACTGTTACTTTCTTAGATTCTTGCACCGCACCCCTACTGCCTTGAACATCATGTAGATTTGGTTTGGTGAAGACAAATTTTAGCTTTCGTCTTTCAAGAGATTCCCGCACTGTCAGCATGGCACCTTTTTTAGAAGTGCTTGTACTGAGTATCCTGACACATAAACTACGTTCAGTTCTGGTTTATCTGCTGCTTCCTGGGTGCCTTCGGTGTCTTAATGATTTGGGCAGAAGGTGTCAGCCACAGTAGAACTTTCTTCATTTCTTTAGCCCAGTAGAAGAACAGCTTTATCTGTTTTCCAGTTGCTGCAAAGAGCTTCTTGAAAATCATATGCTAGAGAGCAGCAATGGACGGAAATATGTGTGGAGTCTTATTGCAGCCGTGCTGCTGCTGAGTTATCCTAAAGAAGTTCTCCAAGGGGGTCCTCATTCAGAGGAAAAGTAAGCATAAATTTAAAGATATAGGATTCCTGTAGGTCTGCCCACAACGTACAAATCGCTTTAATCATCACATGCCAGCTCTGAATGGTTTTTGCCTTGGTCTTGAATCTCCATGCAATGCAAGAATTCAGTGTGCCCTGTTGAAGTATCAATTACACAACTAATTTTTTCTACGTAACAACTGTTCGATGAGTAAACTGATCGATTTTCCAATAAACTCTGCCATGTTTCTGGCTTCTGGTGGTAAAACACTAAATGCTATTATTGCTTCTATAGCTAGATAGACCCTGTTGCTGATCTCAAGGGAGACCCGACTTCACTTTCATAATACCAAATGCACTTTTGTAGATGTAGCTGTCAGTCATTTTGGGTAGATGTAAAAGCTTTAAGGGCTCTGCTCCAGGCACGGCAACAGAAAAGCAAGTGTTATAAAATAAGGTTTGGGAAGCATGCTTAGTCGTGTATGTCAGAGATGCTGGCTAGGACTGCAAGGAATAGGACGCAAGTGGCACGGCAAACAAACATATATTTAAACAGAAACGAGTACAAGCAAAACAATCACAAAAACAGAGCAAGCAAAATAATATACAAAGTGTCTAGAAGAAGTCATTTCAAACAAATGGCGTGCTTGCCCGTTTGAAGATCGATGAAGCAGCCCCGGCGGTGTTGATGTTGTCGGGTGAGAAGGGCCAGGTGGGCTGTTGCAGTTACTGCGTCCGCTGCGCCGGAGCGGAAGGCGTGCCGTTTACGAAGTCTTTCGGTTGTTGACATCCCACGAGGTATCTTCTGGCACTGCTCGGCTCCTGAACGTTGACGTCTGGCCAGGCCAACGCGTCTTATTTGCTCCAGCTTCTGGCTCTGTCTGATCGGCCCACGTGGCCTGTTCTGTTTTCTTGGCACATGCCATGTGGGCACGAGCAGGGAGATATGTTGAAGGCGGGTGAACGGCTCCTGCTTCAGTGCATGTGCTTGTGCGTCTTTGCCGTTGCATTATTGACCTCTCAGTGCCATCGGGGGACCTCATCACAGCAAGTTTTGCAGTGTCGTGGATCGATAAAAAATAGTTAAGCGTTTATTTCTTCCTCACTGAACACTAATCTTTGTATAGTAACACTGTCTGCATAGCGTGCAATTAACTTAATTACACAAGGCAAAAGCACAGCTGGCGTCTTGTACTTGAAAATTTTAATGCACATGGACGGGAAAATTGAAATCATCATAGTGCTTTTGTTGCACTCGTCACATTCTAAAACAGTGCACACAAGTCAACATACAAAGATTTAATGCTCCGCACTTAGCTCTTTTCGGAGGCGGCTTGTCATGGCCCATACGCAGAAACCACTGAAGTCCGCGGCCTACTTGTGCCGCACATTTCGCTCATGGCTCCCCGAGCAGTGCCTTACCATTTTTGCTGCAGTTGTGGCACTTCGGCGAACAACACCCTGTCATGGCGAAATAGCTGTCGATGCGTCTAACCGCATGGACTGTGCGTAGTACAATGCAACACAGAATGCACTTGCTACCACATTTCTCGCGATTGACACGCATCCTAGTGACAGTGCCGAAGAAGCACGGCTAGGTATTCTCTGGCGCGACAGGAATAACAACAGCCGGTGTCAACAGCGCTTGAGCTGCCTGTACTCTGCAAAGTATTCGCGTTAGCGCCATCTGGGCAGTGTTGGCTTCTCCACAGTGCAAATTAACGACTTATCATGTGATGATGCTCGACCAATAGCTATGATGAAATTGTCAAAAATCAACTGAGTGGCGCCCAGAAAACAGTGGCACAACACTGCTACCTAAAGGTAGCATATAAGTAACTGTAAACAATGCATGCTTGCGCTGTCACCTGCTGGCAACTAGGTCATTTGTGATCATGTGGTTGCCGGCTTGTGCCATCCTCGCGGCCAAATAACGCGCCACGCTCTACCTTCGAAGTCTGAGCGGTTGGGAGCGCTGCGAGTTCGATGCTAAAAAAAGAAAACCAAATGAAAGCAGTCTGAGTGCTCAACTTTCACCAATCGAGGGCATGACTACTTTTCAGAGCTCTCGTAAACTCTCAACCGAGTGCACCATTAGAAAGGGGGAACTTTTGCCCCTCTGATAGACAGGAGGGCAAAGGTACCCTGCGCACGGATATGGTCTTGCATTCAAAAAGTAAAATATTTGTCTGATTTCATAAAAGCATGTAATTATGAAGTCTGCTGGAGTGTTTTGTCACAAAAATGGATGTCCTAGATGTAAAAGGTTTCACGGATGAATTATGTGCTCACGGAGTGAAAATATTTGAAATGATGTAAACCCAATGAACTCATTCTTATTGCTGGGAAAAGATGTTTTCGAATTTGCACTTGTCCTTGTGCAATATATATTGGTTGTATCAGTGAGAGGACATTAGAGCGAGTCCAGGTACAGAAAAGAGTTTCCTTGATAACTTCGCAACCTAGCCAGAACAGACTGGATACTCAAGTGGGTCGGATTTGTCATGTTTAGGTGCACTAGAAACAACGTTCGCGATAACTTTTATGGAATGACTTGCAAAGAAAAAATAATTTATAAATTAAGCTGTTAGTCACTGTTTGGCTAATTAACCACAGTCATCAACAGGCTGAGCTCATCAAAGGAGGCCTTGTATAATTTGTTGAACAAAGGACTATGCACAAGGCATCCCAGTTGCAGAGAGTCTCCTTTTTACAGCAATATTTCAGCATGCTTCTTCGGTGTTTTCACTGACGCACTGTAGTCGTTCACTGGTTGCACATAAACTTTGCGCAGGGCACGGAGCAAGAATTCTTGAGGAGGCGAAACTGCGCTCGCTCAGGCGTCCAATAACGTCAAGGAATCGGGCACAGCGCTCACGCGCCCTCTGTCGTGAGATTCCGCTAGCGCAGAAGGAAAAATGCGCGCGACACTCTCACCACGCTCTCCGACGAAGCTCGTCAGTTCAAAACCATTCGTCGCCGATTCACCGTTCGCGCTTCGCGCCCGAATGGATGTTTTTGTGCGACCTCGCCGGCTCCAAATTTTAACGTGATAGCGTTAAAGAGCTTGTTTCGCAGAATTACCGGTGTCGGTGTCGGTGAGGCTAGCAATTGAGAAGGCGATGCGCACAGGGCCCGACTACTCTATTGCGTTCTACTCTAGAAGGCGAAGCTCAAGTGCACTACAAGTTTTTTCGGTAAATTAATGAGAAAAAATGGTGTCACATACAGGAAAATTACCAGCGTGATATATATTGTACAACGCGAAATCTATAATTTTTGATTACATGAACCCAATGAGTTAGGTATAATTTATTTCAACGAATAATGGGACTTAACCTATAATCCATCAATTCAGATTTGGGATGTTGCGGCGGCCGCATTTAGATGAAGGCGAAATGCTAAAGCCCGTGTATTTACATTTAGGTGCACGTTACAGATCCCCAGGTGGTCGAAAATTCCGGAGCCCTCCACTACGGCGTCCCTCGTAATCACATCGTGCTTTTCGGACGTATAACCCTGCACTTATATTAAGGCGAAAGCCTTAGATGCCTCATTAAACGCGAAATTTGACCGTCAGCGTGCCGCAGCGTCGGGGACGAGTGATGCAATACATCACCACCACCATCAAATACCGCCCTATAAGATCACGATGCCTCACAGATTTTCAAAAATCATGACGTCATAATGACGACACGTGACGTAGCCTCACATGATGACATAATTGCATCGCATCGTAACTTGGTCAAACGTGGTCAGATCACGGAGGCAATGCGAGACCAGGTGACGTGGTTCCGATCTTGGAGGCAGTGCGAAATAGCACGTTAGGTGCAAAAGCTTTTGAAGGGTAGTGGGGCAGCATCAATACATCAGCCGGAAGGAAAAAGAAGATGGCTTTTGCCTTCGAGTCATCTTAAATGAATGCACGAGGGACCCAGTGAGCATGACAATTTGTTTTCTTCGCTGTTTCTATTGAATTATCCATATTACAAAAACACACCGAATTTTGTTCAGAGCTTGAATCCTCACTAACCACACTACTGGTTGACGTCAGTAATATTCCTGCACGAATATATTGCTAGTCTTCTTGGCAATGGCTTCACTGCTTCCATTCCGAAGTCACTGTTCAATGCTAAGAATATTTTAGGCACACACTTATATGAGAATCTATAATGAACAAGCGCAGACGAAAGACGCACGCACATGCTGAACTTTCATTTTATTTTTAATGTACAGATGAGGTTACATGACGAAAGTGTTGTCCTTCTTCCTTCATGCAATAGCGAAAAAAGTTTACTCTCGTAAAACTTATCGAAACCATTCTTTCTCGCAAATCAGTCTTTTGCAAGCCTTGACAGCTTCTTTTTCTCCTGGGCCATTTTCTACCTGTTTCGTGCTTCGCTTGAGCAGTGTTGTCTCATGCGCATTCCCACGTAGTAGTGAAGAATTTTGGCCACAGCGTCGTTTTTGTGTTCGCGGCATGGAAACGTGAGGTCGAAGTTTTGAAGAACATGGTCAACGGTTCCCAAAAAAACGTCGTATTCGTCCATGTTCTTGGAGAAGAAGCCTTCTGCTCAGCGAATCTTGTCGTACAGCCGCATGTTTGGATGAGTCAACCCACCTCCTGATTTGCTGTTTGTAAGAGATGCTTGTGGCAACGTCGGTGTTGCGACAGAAAGTGATTGTCTGCAGAGTTCACACGGCAGCATTGTTTTCATCCTTCTTGACAGAAATCCTGTGATGTAGTACAAGACCGCATCGACGACTTCAGAGCTTTCTTGGCTATCCTGGACAGCTTCATCCAAGTCCCAATCACTTGTTTCGACAAGTCCATCTAACTTTGCTTTTAGCTGTTCGAGGTGCGAGGGGTCATTGTCAGCTTTTTGGAAGATTTTGCGGAATTCTGAAAGGTCGAGGGCTAGCTTTTCTTCAATAACTTCGCAGTTCACGAACCTCGGTGGTTTGAGCAGTCTGTAGACGGAAAGCATGCAGTACAACTGCAGGAACGTTGGCATGTCTGGATGGTCATTGTCGCAGGCTGCCCGTCTTGCCTTGCCAAAGAATTTCTCAAGAGGATCCTGATTGAATTTCGCCGTTAGGACGTATTTATAATCGCACTTGCTTAATGGGTACTCGGTTAGCGCAAGCGTAGAAAGCATTGCAACACAAAGGCCTTCCGTAGTTGTTGGTGTGAGAAACATTTCCTTCATAATTGCGCCTGACTGGAGCTCCCGTTCCCAGTCATCCAGCCACTGAATTGAGTCTCTAATCACGGTGAGGTCACGGTTGCCATGTCGCACCCCTTCCATAGGATGCCGTCTATTCATGGAGTCAAAAAAGGTTGTTCATTCTCTCAGTGACCGCGATTGTTCCTGCAGCTTCTTGCAAATTCAATACTTTCTGATCAGCGTAGAGCTTGATACCGGAGCACATTGACCGGCTGAAGACTTGTGTTGCCAGCTTAACGCGCATAAGCTCCATTTTTGAGGGATATATATGGTGTTCCGTTATCTTTGGGCAAACCTTTAGGCCCCCGCGTTCTTGCAGTCTTCCTTGTACACGGCAGTGTAGAGATTCCATTTCACCCACTGCCCGTTCACCTTGAGAAGACGCTGTTTAAGCAGTCTGTTCCTGATGCACTTGAACAGTTGCGGTACATCAGAAAAGGCAAACACCTTGCGATTCTCATTTACGGGGTGCTCGAAAAAATTCTTCGCCTCATCGAGCTTTCCGCTGACGCCCAGGTGCGTCCACATCTTTCTATTTGTCGCCGCTCCGTCACAGACAATCCCATCAACTAGTGCACCAGCGTTTTCTTGCATGACGATCGCCTGAAGGACCAACTGGCTTAAGACTGTCGCTCTAGTAGTTCCCCTTGATGCAAATACACCAATCGGTTGCGCGTAACTGTCTCCGAAGAGGCAGAACATGAACACCAGCACATGATTTGCCAGCTCGGAACAATGCTCATCTCCCTCACCATAGTCCACGAGACCCGTGTAGGTTAGGGTTTTGGAGTTCACACTATTCCGTTTTCTCACCAGGATTTCGTCAAAGAGGAGCATGCCATGTCTCTCAAACTCCGTTTTGGAATCCAGTTTTGCTTTTAACGCTTCGAAAAACTCGGCATCGAAACCGCATTGCATTCCAACCATGGCGAGATACTTTCTGATTGTTTTCGCACTGGGCAGAATTAGAATGGTGGGCAAGGTTTCTTTTGGCGTTGCTACAGTGTACTAGAAGGGGCAGTGAAACGGGCGGCAGCTTCCGCGTGGCTCCGGCGGCGTTCGCCAGCAGCGGTGGCAATGCGATCGACCAATCTAGAAGAGGAGCTCGCGAAACGTAGCATCCACTGCGACGCTCGCGTGTGCTTGACACGCGCTGTAGCTGTGCTTCAGATGTTTGTGCGTAAGCGCTTCGCTTATTTAATCTGTATTATCTGCTAAGGACCAGAAACTACAAGACAGATTGGTTTTCCCACAGATGCAAACGCATTTTGGGAAAGTACTGGCGGCTTGAATAGAGCCACGCTCTCAAAAACACGGACACTTTCCACCGCAGTTGAGCCCCATTAGAACATTTTTGAACCGTTTTAACAATCGGGATCGAGTTTGTTTAGCCCACAGAATTTGAAAGCGCAGACGAATCTCTGATAGAGAGCGAGTAGATTCAGATCTTGGGTAATCGTAATAGGGATGCCGTGTGAGAGGAGCATAAACGTAGCTAGTCGCCACAACTATGAAACGCGCTCATTTTCTTGCAACCCCTGTCAACAGCATAGTATGCAAGGCCTGAAAAAAATTTTTTTTTAATGATCGCGAAAATGAACATCACGCAGAATCAGCTGTAGTCGTTGCTGAAACAGCTATAATAAAACATTCGTGCACGAATTTGAACAGCTATATACGTCCACAGCAACAATTTATTTTGAAAAGGGCACTGAAATTTACCAATAGAAATCGTGCCCCAAACGCAAGTCAAGCAAGCTGAAAAAGAGGACTAGCACACCACTGATGCAGAAAGCAAAGTGGGAACTTCCTTAAACTGGCAGAGCAGCCGATTGTATTTATAGTGACCGTGCATGCTGCAGCGAGCAGTTAAACGAGCTACAGCATTTCACAAAATGGACACAAGGTCATGGTCTCTGTATTCTGCGATTTAATAGTGACAATACATCACAAAATTTGAGAACACACACATGAGGCAGTAGGGCGCAGGGCATTGATATATGAAATTGTTTTTCACACTAATGCAATGAGAACATTACCCTGTAATGGGTAGAAAAACAACTGAACTACTATACAAAAGTGAAGCCGCTTGCTTTGATTCAGCAAATCCTCACAGCTGGCAAGGTAAATCTCAGAAAATAAATAACAGCAGGCGAGGCAGGCAAAAGCATAATGCATGTTAAGAGAGTTGCCATGCACCTAGTTTAGCCTGCTTAGTTTGAGGTGCTTGACTGAATTACGTTTCCTCAGCAGATTTGACCTATTCTCGCCTTTCACAAAAAAGTGCAGTCGCATAGTAACGTAAAACCCAACAATGCGTGCTGTTAGGCTCTTGGCGTGAATTTCGCAGCCAACCTGCAATGGGGAAGCATGATGAATCATGTGCAACACATCCATAACACTCTCGCTATGAAGTTTGCGTCCACTGAAGCAACTTGTAAACACATCTTCAAGACGTGAGATGAACTTCAGCAGTTCAAGTGAGGGGTAATGCAGGCCACCCAGGTCGATGTGCTTGATGAATTCTGCTGCAGGCATGCGGCGCCCGTCTTGTGCTGAAAGCAGAAGGCAGTCAGTACAAGCAGGGCAACTGCTTGGTAAGACGCACCTCTTGGCAACGTAGCCGACAATGTGACATATCAGCCTCGAGTTGCTTCTTCTGACATTGTATGGATGTTCTGCAGAATTTCCTGAAGGAGCTTGCTTGTTCAAGTACAAATTCACTGTGTCCATCAGTTTCTTCTTGCCTGTCAATTCATTGTCTTCAATGCTGAGCAGGGAGCTGATTGTATCTGCTGTTGAATTTCCACCTGTTACGCTACGGGCAAGGTTATAAAACGACAGGCAGTTCACTGTGAGGAGAAACTGCTGCGGGGTCGGGTGTGTATTGCAGTCTGAAGACATCCTTACAATTCCAAGAAAGTTCTCAACTTTGTCTTGGCTGAGTCGAAATGTCATCAGGTACGTGTATCCCACTTTCTTGTGTAGGTAGTCGAGGAACTCAAGAGTGCTGGTAAGGGTTACTCTTAGCCCTTCTGCTGTGGATTGGCTGAGGAATTGCTTTTTGTCTGTGTGGTCTTCCCACTTGTTTAGGAACTCAAGCATTTCCTTTATGACTCCTACACTAGGAGAGTTTGGCTGGACGGCTTCTGCAGTATATCTGCCAGTCATAACAGCGATCAGAGCTTTCATTCTTTTAAAAAAACTTTCCGTGGCATCGATGTTCCCAAAGCGTCTCTGCAGCTGTGTACGATAAATGAAAAAGGCCCGAAGTGGACCGTCTCCAAATATTTGAAAAGCATAACTTGCCCTCATTTTCTCGAAATTATTTGGTATTAAGTGAACAGCAGTAATACTTGGCATCGCTTTCAGGGTGACAGAATCACTGTCAAGTTTGAACGCTTCTTTAACAAACTGCAGTGAAACTTGTCCCTCAGGTGTGTTAAATGTGGTGTTCAAAAGTCGGTTGCGCACATTCTTTACAAGGTGCGGGAAATCAGAGAAAAAGTGAATAAAGTGGTTGCTGTCAACAGGATGCACAGCCTTGCAGACAACTTCCTTTGAAGAAGCATGTATATTGAATTTTCTCCACATCGCCCTGTTCCATGATGCCGCATCACAGGTCAGGAAGTCTACAAACAAAACTGCATTCTCCGCCAGCACTGTCGCTTCGAGCACAATCTTAGCTAAAAGGTCGCCTTTGACATTTTCGTGACTTGCAAATGTTCCAAGCACCTGTGTCGAGCTACCCACAAGTGGCACGAACATTACGACAAGCCAGTGATTGCATAGGAGTGAGTGCTGTTCTTTAGGAGTGTACTGCGCCAAATCCACAAAGCCTTCAACTTTGCCATCTGCATTTACTGACAGGTTTTCTGACAACTTCATCTCATCTACGACAATATCTCCATGTCGATGGAAGCTGTCAAATTCAGCCACTTTTTTTTTAAGCGCGCTCAACATCTTTTCATTAAAACCATAGCCAGTTCTGTATTGAGCCGTGTATTTTCGGATGGTTGTCTCACTTGGCAGAGCAAGAATGTTTTGCTTTCTTATATATTGGTACAACTTCGGGCTTCTTATCTTGAGCAGAATACACTCCAGCATCCATTCTTTATCATACTGCATCCTGCAAGGGCTCTTCCTTTTTGCTGATTCGAAGCACTGTCTGACGGCAAGTTGTTGTTTTGGTGACAGCAAGCTTATCTTTGCTGCTAATACTTCTTCAGCAGTCGCAGCAGATTCATCCTTCAACCTACGAACATCTTTTGCTAGCTTCCCCAGCCTCACCATGAGCCTCTTGTTCCTGCGGGCGCACACCTTCAGCTTTTTCACAGTACTACTGCAGGCCCTTGATGTCTTGTGTCGTTTCCTGATCCGCGACTGCCTTGTGATGAGGGCCTTTCTCAAGTACTTACAGCTGAAGCAGGGCGTTCAGTCTTTCTTGGTGCTTCCAAGGCACTTGACACTAAAAACTGCTCCCGACTTCAACTCAAGCTGGCGTTGCAAATTCACAGTAATGTTGGCTGTCAAAGAATCAGCTTGTGATCCCGCACCCTTGCACAAATGCAATAGAGATGCTTGGTCCAATACCGCTTCTGTGTCCAGCATTGTAACAACAGCAGCCTCTGCTACGGATTTCCCTTGAAGAAAAGTTCTCGAGTGGATACCACCGTCGGCGTTCACAGTAACAAACACGGCCTTTTCTACTTTCACTTCACCCGTGGAAGCATTCAGTGAACAAGACGTAAAGCACGCACCGTCAACCTCCCGAAGTTCGTGAAATGTCCAGTACCTGTTGGGGAGTTTCACATCCCTCAAAGCTGCAATCGTTGCAAGGGCGTCGTCGTTCGCCGTGGGCTGGTTGAGGACATCAGATACGCTTGAAGGAGACCTGTTCCGCACAGCTGGCTTGTCCGTAGTTGACAGCCGTCGCCTTTTTCGTGGCACAGAATCCTCTTCGGATCTCTTCCTTACGTTTCTCTGGAGGCAAGCGCTTGCTCAAGTGCGGGGCAACGTTAGGCAGGATGGTGGGAACAGCGTCGGGTGTTAGCGTTGGCGTCCCGCGAGGAATCCGTACCTCCATGCCGTTGATGATGTGCACATAGTTCCTAACGATGAAACGCTGCTCGAAATGTAGCTCACACACTGCAAAGTCCGGTGTTAGTCTCTTGTCGCCTCTGTGCAAATAACCTTCCCAAACGCTTCTTCGCTCTGGGTCTGCGGGCGCTTTAAACAACGAAAGCTTCTCTGTTTGTTTCATTCGAGAGTACTCTGTGCTGCATCCAGGAGCGAAGCAATGGTTCAAGCGTTGTTTTTTAGAAGCCATTCGAGCGTTATAGCATGAGAGAAAAGCGGGAGAATCACTTCCAAACAAGCGCGTTCCAGCCAAGGAACCGGCAACACGAAGCAGCCGCCTTCAAGATTGGACGACTACAGCGCCGCCGCTTCGTTCGCCAGCGGCGGCGTCTACCAGTCTTATGGGTCACTCTCTCCGCCCGCTTCACTGCCCTTTCTAGTACACTGTAGCGTTGCATAAGTTTGTTGCCGGACTTTGGGGTGGTTGTTGCCAGACTGCCGCTAAATTTGGCTGAAAAGTTTTCTCCTGTAGTTGTGGCTTCTCCGTAAGAGTTTGATGCCATCCGTGGTGCATTTCGCGAGTGCATGGGCGACGCTGGCTGTTTTAATGAACGGAATGAACCGCGCCTAGCAGAAGTCGAGCGCGGCGCTGCTGTGCAATTAAGAGGCCAATTTAATTAACGGAATGAACCGCGCTTAGCAGAAGTCGAGCACGGCGCTGCTGTGCAATTAAGAGGCCGTTTTTATTAACTGAATGAACCGCTCATTACAGAAGTCGAGGCGCGATCTCTTGCTGTGTGCGCAGCTGTGCGATTAAGATATCGCGTCTTAGTATTAGGAATTACGGGGAAAACTGAATAGAGTCACAGGAGGTCATGCGCTGCCCCCCTCCCCCCTTACTTTTCTTTTTTTTCTCTCTCAGCTGATCGTGTCGCGTCGACCACGCGCTACGACGGGGGACGCTACGCTTCCCCTAGCTGTGTCAGCACAAGACATATCGTTCGGACTCGTGTATACATGTGATGAATAAGCGTTCCAAGGCTGGTTAATCGGGGGTATGTCGGATATGCTACAGCTATGTACGTCTGGAAGGCTGCTTTATCGAAGCAGATGGAGCGAATTAAGCACGACTTGCGCGTACCTGTAAATGGGACCTGGCCGACGAGCCGCCGTCGCTTACAGGGCCCCACCCACAATAAGCACAAACTACCAAAATTCCAAATAATGATTGTGTATTGTTTCTCAGCTCAAGAGCTTAGTATACAACAATAAGAATAAAATGACATAATAAACATAATAATGACAATAATAATAATACAACATAATGACAACATAAACATAAGAATAAAATGACAATATGTCTCACTACGCGCTAATCACAATTAAACTGGAAACCGGCGAGCAATTACCTCCATTAATCGAAGAAAAGGGTCTTTCACGTTGGGACGTGCATTAATTGATCTCCACCAAAGCCAAGCGAGGTGAGACGGCATAAGTGAGGTAGTCGTCTTGTTGCTGTTGCGAACGAGACTGCGCTTGGCCTTTTGCCATTCACTTTCAATCCTTTGTGTGTTGGCGCCTGTCGTAGGATCAACGAAGTTGACACTGTGGTTCACGGTGTGCCAGTCCAAGTTTAGTGGTGTTCCGTTGGCATCCACAAGTCTGGGTATGCACTGGGCCCACTCGTCGCTGTACACCGTCGTCCCGGGAAGAATGTGCTTGGCTATCAGTGAACCAAGGGTGGCAGCATCCCTTTTATCCACTTGAAACAGCCTCAACTCCTTCGTGGACACGTGCAGCATGCCGAAAATTCATGGGCCCTTGTTAGAAACGCCACCGTAATTGTTGCGGCGCCTTGAAGGAACATTGTCGCCAGTCAGCAGGCATCCTCGATTCGCCTTGCGCCGACCCCTCAACAAGCATTCGTCGATTAGGACGACCTCGCCCACTCCACCCATCGCCGGCAGCTCTTTGAGCGCTACTTCTCCTATATAATTTCTCCAGTCGGTCCGTGTGGAGTTGCTAAATTTAAACTCCTTCTCTGTAAGCTCTCTCGGGTTCCTTGACGAGAACCCTTTCACCATGGCGTACGTGAGCCATATTATTTCGCGTCAAGAGAGTTTTACGTTAGGACGACCAAGTACGTCTTGACAGGCAAAAAAGGAACCTTGGCCTTGCCTACCCTGCAGAGCCTGCGTCCGGCGGAGCGGGGAAAGCTGTTTCCTGCAACGATTGCACCTGAATGTGGGTCTGCTTCCTTTCTTTCCCGGACGATTGTACGTCACGACTTCTCCACCGCATCATGGCTCACCTGGATTAAAGGAGAGATCCTTGCAAATACCCCAGTACTCGTATGTCGGTGGCCGCCCCATTGTTGTTCCGGCTGCCTGAGGTCGAACTGCCGGTCGAAGCGATGGTGCAGGCGACAGTCCGATTTCACGAAGGAAGGCCTCTTTCGCGGCAGGGTAGCTTATGATGTCGGCGATTTCGACAATGCTGGGGTCTATCCGTGGCGTGGCCATGACGAGACGCTTCCTGAACTGTTAACAGTGTAGCTTGCATGGCGAACGTATGGCATTTTATAAGGGTCATGAGGTGAAGGGGGGATAGAGCGCTCTAACATTGACGGGCGCCTACGTGATGCAGCATCAGCGGAGAAAGAGGGGGTGGGTCACGACGCCGACGTGGCGCGAGCATCTGCGGAGAAAGAGTGGATGGGCTACGGTCCTAAAGTCACGCAAGGACCTGCGGAGAAAGACGGGATGGGCAAAGACGCCTGGAATAAAAAAACATTAAAAAACCTTTTTGGACCTCGAACGTTGGTTGACATTGCGCCGACCCGACGCAACGCGAGTGTCTGCAGAGAAAGAGGGGGTGGGTCACGGCGCGGACGCGACGGGAGCATATGTGTGAAAATACGGGATAGGCGAAGACGCCTCAAATCGTACAAAACCTAGGTCACGTACTCCACTTCGGTGCCCCTCCTTCTCCACAGCAACGGTGACTTGAGCAAGAGTGCAAACGACGTTACGTGATGCTACGTGATGTGACCCACGTATCACGTAAACAGCACACCACCTAGGGCACATACTCCACCTCGGTGCGTTGGGCGTCGAGACATGGCCAAACTTGCTCACGTAAACCTCTTAAATTTCCTTATTTGGTGCTCCCTATCTCGGTCGCAATCCTTAAGCTTTAGGATAGTGATCCTTATGAAATGCCGTAACGTTAGTTGAGCAAAGTACATTGTCACCATTTCAGGAGGCATCGCGTTATTGCACTGTCGAAGACGCCATCGCTTCGAGCGGCAGTTCGACCTGCAGACAGTCGGGAACAGCACAGAAGCGGCCGCCGACATCCGAGTGATGGGAAATTCGCAAGGATCTCGGCTTAATTATGGTGACCCAGGATGCAGTAAGTTGTCGCGTACAATCGCCCCGGCAAAAAAACGAGCAGACCTACACTTCAGGTACAATGGTTGCTGGAAACAGCTAGCTGTCCCCGCTCCGTGGGACACTCACGATGCAGGGTAGACAGGGGCAAGGCTCCTTTTTTTGCCTGTCGAGACGTACTTGGTCGTTGTACGTCCCAACGTGAAAGACCCTTTCCTTCGATTATTGGAGGTGATCGCTCGCCGATATCCCATGTAGGAATCCCTGCCATATCGTGAGTGATGAGCGTGTAGTGAGACATATTATGCCATTTTATTCTTATGTACCCACCCTGTTGTTTTATACTGTGCTCTTGAGCTGAGACACAATTTGTGCTTATTGTGGGTGGGGCCCTGTAAGCGACGGCGGCTCGTCGGCCAGGTCCCATTTACAGGTACGCGCAAGTCGCGCTTAATTCGCTCCATCTGCTTCGATAAAGCAGCCTTCCAGGCGTACATAGCTGTAGCATATTTGACATACCTTCGATTAACCAGCCTTGGAACGCTTATTCATCACATGTATACACGAGTCCGAACGATATGTCTTGTGCTGACACAGCTAGGGGAAGCGTAGCGTCCTCCGTCGTAGCACGCGGTCGACACGACACGCTCAGCTGAGAGAGAAAAAAAAGAAAAGTAAGGGGGGAGGGGGGCAGCGCATCAGCTCCTGTAACTCTATTCAGTTTTCCCCGTAATTCCTAATACTGAGACGCGATATCTTAATCGCACAGCTGCGCACTCAGCAAGAGATCGCGCCGTGACTTCTGTAATGGGCGGTTCATTCAGTTAATGAAAACGGCCTCTTAATTGTGCGGCAGCGCTGCGCTCGACTTCTGCTAAGCGCAGTTCATTCCGTGTATTAAATTGGCCTCTTAATTGCGCAGCAGCGCCGCGCTCGACTTCTGCTAGGCACAGTTCATTCCGTTAATTAAAACGGCCAGCGTTGCTCATGCACTCGCGAAATGCACCACGGATGGCACCAAACTCTTACGGAGAAGCCACAACTACAGAAGAAAATTTTTCAGCCAAATTTAGCGGCAGTCTGGCAACAACCACCCTTACAGTCTGGCAACCACTTATGCAACGCCAAAAGGAACCTTGCCGAATGTTGTTTTCGCGCAGAAATCTGTTCCCGAATGATGTCCGAATGTGTAGAAGACAGAACAACAACCAATCTTGATGGTAACGTATTCCTCGCTTCGATGCAGCCTTTGCAGCTTTAACACATTCCTTCAGCATCACACAATGCGTCTCTAGAAAGGATGTCTTTCGCATCAAGTCATCTAAACTGTCCTCGTTCACTTCTCTCAATTGTTTTTTGCATTTGACTCGGTCAGCTTCGAGAGCTTCTTTTCTTGCCAGAAGTCTTTTCTTAGAGCGATAGCAGGCAATATACCGACTTCGCAAGGCCTCAATTTTGCTTTTCTTTGATGGACTCAACGGTAGTCGTATTCGGGTCGTCTGCCTGCACTTTTGCTTTCAAATTCGGTGGACTCGTAGTGTGTTGGACAACGTCTTGCACGCGCCGCACTGATCTTCTGGACCATCAAGAAGAATGGGACACCTTCTATGCCGCCAAAATCCGGTCGCGTCGACGGAGCCACATTCTACTTTGATCCCAGGAAACTTTTCCTGTGTCGGACTGCCGCGACATACAAGTTCCTTGTGGAAGACCTCGAGCATTTGCATGACGTCACTAGCATGCTGAGTTCCTGCGCAAGAGTTCACTATTCTGCTGCTGACCTCTCGCTGTTGCACGCACTCTGCCATCTTCACACCTTCTTTGCACATTGTGAACTTGAGGCTCTTATTTACGAAAATCGATGTTGTCGGTGATGCCTGCTTCAGCTGGATGAAGCAGATGCTCGGAGCTCCTTCCACGACGTCTTGTCGGCTCCAAGCAGCGCTGGGCATGACGATTTCTTGTTGTCCCATGAACCTGTCCAAGACGCACATCTGAGATGAATTAAGTTGTGAAGACTCTATTCGCATGTTCGTCACTAGCGCGTCAACGGCACCGAAACTACCGGCACAGAGCGCAGTATTGTATCTTTCAACCTCGGAGACGCCGGTACTTGTTTCTTCGTAGTTCAATGCAGTGAACTCATGCGAAGAGGATGTTACACGACACAGTCTCAATTTCCTCACCCTTGCGAGCAGCGGGTTTGTTCGTACCTCGAGCCACCGAAGTATCTGTCCTTGCATGCTTTCCCGCACTTCAAGTCAGGTCCAGTTCGTTGTCCTTTTTTGGGAACAGCAGACAAGTAGCTGGGACAGCGCGGAAAGATTGAAGGCACGGCGTCTCGTAACAACACTGGCCGTTTCGGTTTGTCGAGGAGAACTTCGCCACCGAGCTCGCCATAATAGCGCCGCCTGTCTATGTCACTGTCCGAGAAGTGCTTCTCGCAAACGTAGTCACGAGGCGTCAGCTGTCGGTCTTTTCTTGGTATCGCGCGAGCCCACGCTTCCAACCTCACTGGGTCACTAGGAACTTTGAAGGTAATTACCTTCTCCTTGCAGGACGCGTACCCGCTGCTGCAGTTCGGCACGAAACATTTGCGCCTTATCCTTGAGAACCCCTGGTCGAAATCTGCAAAGCACTCTCCTTTGTCGCGGCGTGAAAAACGCGCGCAAACATCGGAGTCTGCGCTACCGGCGAAACGCGCGGAAGCCACTGAGAGCGCTAAAGAAAAAAAAAACCAGCGAATCGCGAAGGGATGCGCAAACTTGTTGGGAACTCTCTCTTCCAAGGCCACCTATGCATGCGTGCGCACAATATGCGAGCGAGGAGCGAGGGGCGCGTGCTTGCAGCGGCAGACGTCGTCTGCTCAGGGGCCACTATTAGCAGTTCGTTTCAAGCGTTGTACGGCCTATAATTCTGGCAGTATCGATTAGTGACGGCAGCTAAAATATCTGTCATATCTACCGATTGATGTTACAGACGGAAATCTTAGAAATTTTACAATGTACGAGGTGCTATCACGATTTTTATGCGTCCCGTCCATAGAAGAGCATGTAAAAGATGGCAACAGGCCGAAAGCGTCATCTGTCGTGCTTCGGCGTAACCCGCATTCCGCCGTGACGCTATCGCGCCGCCCTTGCGCGCTGCCGCCGCCTAGAGACTCTTCTCCTCAAATATTTTCTTTCTTTGTGGGGCAGGGTCGCTACCGTGTGATCAAATAAAATGCGCACTTAGCTGCTCAAAACGCTCACTGCTCCTAATCTAAGTAAGAGCCCCACCGCGGTGGTCTAGTGGCTAAGGTACTCGGCTGCTGACCCGCAGGTCGCGGGTTCAAATCCCGGCTGCGGCGGCTGCATTTCCGATGGAGGCGGAAATGTTGTAGGCCCGTGTGCTCAGATTTGGGTGCACCTTAAAGAACCCCAGGTGGTCTAAATTTCCGGAGCCCTCCACTACGCCGTCTCTCATAATCATTTGGTGGTTTTGGGACGTTAAACCCCACAAATCAATCAATCAATAATCTAAGTAAGAGACACCCAAATATTTCTTAACCCTGTGTGAGTTCGCCTGTATTTTTCAAGACAAACGTAATTTATTTTTGCTTTTTTGAGCTTTTGAACACGCTAGAAATGATATGCAACAGATTTGAGGTTGATAGCATGGTTAGTTTATTAGAAAAAAGTGGGACGTATGTGTCCCATTGGCGTATTCGGTGGCTGTTGAAAAGTGGGACAACACTGTCCCATTGTCCCATTTAGGTAACTTCCCGATTTCACTTGCGTGCCTACTTAGAGTGAAAGGCACCAAAACAAGTGGGACAGAGGGGCACCTTGTAAGTGCCACATGTGAACTTTGTGCGGACCTCATTTCCAGTTTTTGAGCACCACCTACACCTTCTCCGTGAGGCTCCTTTTTTTGGATTGTGGTCATTTCCGGAGAATCTGATTTCATTTGAGATTCCAACCATCTTCTGTCCATTCTTCTGTCCTTGCTTGTTTTTTCGGAATGGCGCAGTTCTGGCGTAGTGCCTGAAAGTACGTCCATTCGTCAGTTGTCGTCCCAGCACAAGACGAAACCACAAGTAGCTTACGTCAGTATTGGCGCTGTGCGGTATGAACGCGTTGACAACAGAGGCGTCAAAGTGGAAATAAAAGATGTGGTACCAAGACTTCTTGGAACGTCTGTCAGCAGTGTAGGAATTTCGCTTTTGGTCAAACCAGTCAACCGCTCCCATCCACAGGTTGTAGTCTGCCACGGCTTTGGGGCAAACCACAGCCACTAAAGAGCCATTGGTAAGCTTTCGTGGCACTTCCACAGTTTCTTTCGGATCATGAAAGTTCGACAAAAGGTGGACATCTTTGGTGTCGTGCCATTGATAAGCTGTGACCTGTCCTTTGGCGCACCACAGGTACTCTCCTTTCTTTAGCTTATTGCTTCGTTTGAGTTCCTCAGTCAAATCCTTCCTGTTTGTACGGACAGTACCTGCAGCATGGACGCCCCTCTCGGCGAGAGTTTTCATCAGCCTGGTGCACATAAAGTAATTATCAAAGAACAGCTGCGTTCCAGGCTTTACATTCTCTGAGAGGGAAAGCACGACATGCTCCCCAAGGCTTTGGTTGGCTGGTCGTGATGCATTCTTTCCTTCATATACCTGAAATTGTAGTAAATAGCCTGTCCTTGAGTCTGCCCTACACCAAACTTTATATCCACGTTTTATGGGCTTCATTGGAAGGTACTGCTTCATGGAAGATCTTCCTTTGAAAGGAATCATGCTCTCATCAATGGCCTGATGAGATGATGGCAAATGCTCTTTCTGAAAGCTCCTGTTCAGCTTATTGATGAGGGGACGCAGTTTGCCAAGCCTATTGTAACCATCTTCCCCTTTTTTCTTTTCTTTGCTGTGGTCGTTCACACGAAGGGAGTTCATGATGTACTGGAAACGCTTGAACGACATCACTTTGGCGATTTCTTCGGAGTAGAAAAGTAGATTGCGGCTCCAGTAATGGTAGAAGTGATGTCGTGGTGACACGCTCATCAGCAGAAGCAGTCCAAAATAGGCTCTTAGCTCATCTGCTGTGAGCACAGCCCACTTCGTCGTGGACCTTTGCGCACCAGCATGGTTAGTCTGCTCTAATATCATCTCGATCACTTCTTCGTCAAAATACAACGCGAAAAAATCTACTGCGCGTGGCACTGCTTCTTTGGTGAACTCGGGGTCCCATAATTTTGGACTGCCGACCAAAATGCTTGGTTCACTTTCACCCCACTCTTCGCCAATTTCTTCTTCAGTAGCATCTGCTTTGACATCGGGCTCCATTGAATCCTGGCTGGCTCTTTTCCTGTTTATTGAAGTTTTTTGTCGGCGTCTCTTTCGTTTGCCTGTTGATGGCCCAGGTTCGTCTTCGTCGCCACTCGAGTCTCGTGGAGCGAGCTCCGGCGCGAACTCATCATCACTGCTTTCAGCTTCATCCTCACTTGTGTCTGATTCGTCGGGCAGGCTAAAGAATAGCTCCAGTGCCTCCTCACGTGAAAGTGAGTCCGCTGAAATTGATAAACAGAGACATATCTCAACAACAGGAGTTTGCGTGAGTTAGGCCTAGAAAAACGTCCCTGAACTTTTGGAGTATGCTGACATCGACTGCCGTAGCTCGCCTCCAAGTACTTCGATTACAAAAATATTGGCACCAAAGCATGCGGCAAGCACATATCTAGAAGGGCAAGAAAGGAAAATCTTACCATTCATCCTGAATTCTCGTAAATCCAGTCCTACGGGAGCGAAAAGTCGAAACACCGCGATCAAAACAAAACAGATTTCAAATGATTGTGTATCTAGCGCCATCTATGAAACCACTTCAAAACTGTCACAGAAAGTATTACCCAGGTCTGATAATAGATGGCAGCACAATCCTTTGGTGCCAAGTTTGACCACTTTTATTTGAGACAGCGTTTTCTTCAGAGAAAAAAGTGGGACGTTTCTGTCCCATTATCCCTCAAAGGGTTAAAATGCGTCAAAACAAAGCATGCACATTGGTGAATTCTTGAACAAGTAATGCTCATTTATCTCCATTGTGTAGCACGTTGCTTCGCAAGATCATTTGGCCAATGCACTACTGTATTCAATGATCGTTCAATAAGCCGTGTTTCAGGATCAATGTCAAGAGTATAATTTTTTGTGCTCAAAACAAACACAACAAAAAAAGCAAATTACGCGTGCATGTGAAGCGTATACTATTAGATTTTTTTGCAATACTTCAAGCTGACTGATTGTAGATGAGATATTTAACTGCACACTAATAAACATTAATAACTGAAAGTAGTGCAAAACAAGGTATTCCCTCACTTTCTTTTTTGAAATGTATTATTGAGCATCTTGGTATTAGATTGCGTGAAGTATATCATTTTTTAGGCTGTCCATAATAATTGGAGCTTGCACGGCACACGTGAACGCTAATAGGGGTTGTGGGCAGGATTCACCTAGGAGGAGGGGAGAAAACGCTAAAATTTACCCACACATTGACTTAATAGATGGGGTTGCTGCCAACGTTTATAAATATATTTTAGTTTAGAAACTCGCCGTCGCGGCCATTGAACACAGCCGGCCCGCTGCGGTTCCTGACACCGCGGCGCTGCAGTCGAGAATTGCGCTATCGTTGCGAGCGTCGTCTGCTAGCTCCAACGTTGCGCTTGCGCCGCGGGCTTAGCAAACCGTCTGGTTTTATTACGCCCGTTCCAGCTTTTAAATCTTAAGCGCTCCATTCTGGTGTGTGATGTTCTTAATGCGTGTCGCAACGCACCGCTGTATTATTTTCTACGCATTCGGAACATTCGAGGCCACAAGCTTATGCTTTTAACTGCGCCTTGCATACCCGGCCCTCGTTTGGGTTGACTGAAAGCGCGCGCGTGGCCTTGATAGGAAGGGAAATGTTTTCGTTGCCAATCAGATGTTCTAACCCGAATCCATTCGGGTTTTGATTGATTGCAAGGTTTAACGCGCCGACGCAACGCCGGCGTTTAGACGCACCGTAGTGGAGGGCGCCGGATTAATTTTGACCCCCTGGGGATCTTTAACGTGCACCGAAATCTCGCACACACGGGCGTTTTTGCTTTTCACCTCCATCAGGAAAGCGGCCGGGAATCGAACCCGCGTCGACGTGCTCAGCAGCGCAACGCCTAGCCACTGCGGCGGGATTCGTGTTTTTTCGTCCTCACTAGTATTTTCATGCTTTGCATATATTTCTCGCTGGTATTTTCACTGCCAGTTTCCCACATTAGACAAAAATATCACGCATGCATGCAACTAAGGTGAAGAACACGAGACAACCAAGTGATAAAATTCAAAATGCAATCTTCTTTATTTACACACTTCAGGAAACAACCGTGCAATTTCAAACAAGTTTTGCCTTCTTTCTCTCTCTTTGTGCTTTGACTGCGGAGTCGTTCTCTTGGCACTTTTTGCGCGCAAAGAAATGCATTCGAGTAACTAAATAAAAATGGATCACTTCACCAGTGAATTCACTGCAGTGTTGTGAACAGCCAGCTGTGTTGGTGCCATTTTGAATAAGGCTATCAAGAACCCTCCAAAAAAGATCACCAAATGTAGCTTGTTCACTTGCTTGACTCACTGTCTTCTCAATGGTACTTATACATGCAAATAGTTTTCTGGATGGTTATACAAGGCAACCAGAAACGTGAGCACGCTCAATGATTAGCAGTGCTTCTGCAGGAAGGGCATCCTGGGAACCAGCGAGATCTTTCTTGCAATCAGCACAATCTGCAGTTCTGTTAACTTTAAATGTGACATAGCCAGCTAAATAATACTGTGCAGTCTCTTCTGGCGACAACACGTTGTACGTGTGATCATCGGGGAGATCGCACAAGTCATTGAATGGTATGCATTTCAGTCGCTTCCACACCTCTTCCTTGACTGCGTTTTTTTTCTGAAGAGCCTCACGGCGCTTTTCACCAAGGCTGTCCAATGCACTAAGCAAAACTTGGTCATTGCCTCCCTCACAGTTTCCCTTCACTGCCAATTTCACTGGAGTGTAAAGCGAAAGTAGGCGAAATAACTGGCCGAAGTTTGTTACGGTAGGATGGTCTTCGTCTCCCCCAAATGATCTGACAAGTCCAAAGAACCTCTGCAAAAAAAATGGTGTTAATAGTGCCCCGTATCAATATACAAAAGCTATATTACCTCAAGGGGATCTTGATTCAAGCTTGCTGTAAGCACGTAACTGACACCCCGGCTGTGTAGGAACTCAATTAAAGAGAGCACTGACATGAGAGGGTGACACGAAAAGATTCCATTGTCTGGGTGGATGCAAACTGCTTCAAATTTCGGATTGATTCTGTGCCATTCATCATTTTCAAAAAGTCTTCCAAGACCTGCAAGCATATGAAAATTGCAAAGCAGTTCATGAGAACATTGGTCACAGTGCACTTCAAAAGCATAAAAAGAAAATCAGAAGCAACACTGTTGTGGCAATGTAGCTTCAGCGCTAATTTGAAAAGTAGCAAGTGCAGAGATCCAGATAGCTTACCTTAATCTTGGGAGAGTCTCGTCTGATTCCAGCTGCTGGGACCTTGGCATTGAGGATGTCGAAAACATCATTCAGAAGTTTCATAAATGCTTCAGTTCCGGCACTGTCACTGAAGCCAGGAACTTTCAGCTGCCTGTACACTTTCAAGCCAATAGCAACACTTTGGCTGAAAAGCTGCGAAGAAAGGAAACAACCATAATGTGCAAATGACGCACTCAACAGAAACTTACTTAACAAGAAATGGGACCTTGTATGCCGGACAGGTAGAAAATTTTATTGAAGTACAGTACCTGAGTGGCTGAACAGACATTCATTTTCTGGAGTGCCTGGGGTTTAACGTGGTACTCGGTGAGTTTTGGAACAACTTGAATGTTCGCTTTCTTTTCAGCCTTATACAGCCGCACGTAATGCTCATAGCTTACTTGGTTGTTTCCTATCTGAAATAAATTCAAGGGAGGCAACTTAGGAAACAGGGTACGGCAGCACAGTGTATGGTTGAGAAAGAGAGTGGTGAGATTTTTTTATCCTATCTCACCTGGGCATACTTGTGCTTCATCAGATGATTTCTAATGCACTTCATTATGTGGGGAACATCACAAATGAAGTGCAGGGATGCATCTGGAAGACAAGGATGTTTAATCTTGCACTTGGGGTCTTCAGGCTTGCCGTTGACACCCAGGTGTGTCCACATGAATTTTTTGCTCCTGGCACCATCACTGATGACTGTCAGCACTTTTGCACCATACTGATGGAGCTGCAAAACTGTACTTATTACAATCTTAGCTAAAATCGAGCCAGGTGCCGCTCCTTTAGTTGCATATGCTGCAACTGGTTGAATCCATGGTTCGAATATTGGGTTAAACATCACAACCAAAGCGTGATCTGCCAGCTCATCTGAGTTTGTGCTGGATACGTCCCCATAATTGACAAAACCATCAAAGCTGTAAGATGTTCTGTTAAACTCTGTGATCTCTCTCAGTTTAATCTCATCGATGATGATTGAGCCATATGTATGGTGCTCTGGCTTTCCATTCATATGAAGCTTGATGGACTCCAAGGCAAATTTATTCATGCCATATTCGCATGGCAGACCCCTGAGCAATTGTGTGAGGCGAATAATGCTAGGAAGGGGAAGAACCTTCATATCAGAGAGCGTCCTGTAGCACTTGGGGCTCGTTAGTCTCAGCAGCAAGCACACCATGAGCCACTCTGTCGTGTACCTGTGGCCATGTGGCGACTTAGCTGCTTGCTGCATTATGGCAGCACGTAGGGCCATTTTCTGAGGCTCAGGCAAGTCTTTCACAATGTCATCAACAGTATTTACAAAAGTATTCTTCAGCTTAATGCTCAGTCTTTGGACTTCAGTCTTTTTGCGCTCTCCGGCAGCAGTGGCACGTATGAGACGCTTTCTGAGTATGCTGGCTGCAACAGCCACCTTTTTCCTCGGCTGCTTTGACAGAGCCTTTTTCTTCAGTATTTTTGCCACGCCAACACACATGGCACACATTTCTTTGTCAGCATTTGTCAAAACTGTACAGTCTTTGTGGTGCACAGCTTCACTTCCTTCTGCAGATTTTCCGGAACCGCTGACCTCGCTGCGGGTGCACCCAAGGCAGAATTTCATACTGTGCACAGCTTGCACTATCGCTTCAACGTCTTTCTGGGAGCGTACCCGCACGTCAACAAGCGACTCTTGCAGCAGTTTTCCGTTCGCTGAAATAACGTACGTAAGATCTTCTCGTATCACAACGCTCTTCATGATAGAGAAAACACCTGCGCTCATCCCTGTCTCGTAGAAAACTGCTTGCCGGCTCTTTTCTGGCTCATCTTCCACAATTGACAACTGCCGATTCCAAGGTAGCCACAGCGAGGCACTGTTGTCGATAATGTACGCGAGATCAGTGCTCTTGCAATCACTCGGAAGCTCATTTGGCTCTTCGGAAGGTGGGTGGCAAGACACAGTCTCTGCACGCCGACAAGCACTTGCTCTCTTTTTCGGCGACCGCCGCCTCTTCGGTGCAAAAGACAGATAGCTGGGTAGGTTCGGGAATTGCGTCGGAACGACACCACTTTTCAGAGCCCATGCACCCCGCTCAACCTCCACCACTTCACCATTGATGATATGCTTATATGTTTTCGTGATGTCTGCCGGCTGAAAGTGAACGTCGCACACCTTGCATGTTTTGCTGAGCAACTTATCAGCGCGGGGAATAGCCCTTCACCACCTGTCAAGAAGCTCGGGGTCCGACGGTGGGGCAAAAAAGTGCCGCTTGTCGGGGTTACTCCTATATCCGCTTGTGCAGCCAGGCACAAAACACGTCGGCATGTTGGCTGAATGTTATGGCATTTCACATGTGAACCCTGTGACACAGCGAGGAATCGGACAGCACTTCGTGGGCGAGAGCGGCTGGCCTTGAATGCCGGCGACTTGGTTGACTGTTCGTAACAGCGAGCAAATGTATCATCGGCAGTCGCTCACTCACAGCACAAACACAGTTCACAACCTCAAAACGAGAAGAAAACAACGAGCAAATCTATCGGCAGTCACTCACAGCAGCACGTACACAGTTCACAACCACAAAACGAGAAGAAAACAACGAGCAACCCCACAGCACGACCCAGAAAACCATGGCCACTGGCACACCGAAACGCTCGCCTGCACCGGCCGGCCCGTCGGCACCGCGCAAAAGTCGACCGCCCTCACACCCCCTAGGAGTAAGACGCGCCCGGCTTCGGCGGCGCAGTTTCGAAACTGAAGTATATATCTATAAACGTTGGTTGCTGCCATAAGCCTTTGCCCTTCCCTTCCCTCCCCACATCTTCTTGAAGGTGAACCCTGCGCAGCCATATGTTGAAGGAGATATGTCTTGTTCATGGAAGTGAAGGTCACACACCCTTCATTTTGCTGTTCCTGGTATGCATGTGAAATTGCTTTGGGTCACGCTGAGCGAGGGCTCATGTAGGACAAAACGTAGAGACAATGCCTGTCTGAGCTGCTTGCAGTATGCGCTAGTGTACCCCAGCACGCGACGAGTTGGCATGGTCTGCACACAAAAATCGCAGTATTTACACCTGAATAAATCGCGGACACATGGTCAGACATCATTACTGAACAGTGCCATTAATGATGTAAAAGGGGGATAGGACTACAGCAGCACTGCCAAAGTACACCAATGCTTCGACTACATTGGTGCACAGCATTCTGAAGCTCGATGTGACTGCAGCACCAGCACCTAGCAGGTGGGGGGGGGGGGGGGGGAGTGATTTTTAAAAAGAAAAGAAAAGTGAGTCCTGTAACTTTCTCTCAGTGGGAGTACACCTCAACAGTAGCTCACGAGGGATGGGGTAGAGAAGGGAATAAAATGATAGGATTAAAAAGTAGAGAAATAGAGAGGAAGGAGAGAGCAAGGTGGTGGGACAGGGAGCGATGGAAGTGAGAAGAAGACAGGAAAGAAGGACACGGTTGCAGAAGTCTGAGGACGGGGCACCATAGGCGAGAGCTCTTGTCGGCGACAGGAGATGGCGTCTAGCGCTAATCCAGTCGGCCAGAGCTACGCTGCCGTCATCGTAGGGGACCGGCGGCAGGAGGTGGTGTAAGACCAACCCAGTCGGCCAGAGCTACGCTGCCGTTGGAAATTGCGAGGGCACAACCGGTCGGCACGGAATCCAGCGAGTGCAGTGGCAGTTCTGTGCAATACAAAGGAATTCGAAAAATGAATATATTGTAGTCACATTGTCGGGAGGTGCAACGTCCTTGTCTGCTGGTTGGTATCGGAGAGCCATCTACTTCTCTGCCTGCTGGTTTCCTTAAACCTCCGGTTTCCCTCTCTCCAGCAAGGGTTGATACCCCTTCCAAGGAAGAGGAATTCTGTCCCACACAGGAGCCGATGGGCGCTTGTGCTCTCCCAGAAGTTTCTGGTGCTGTTTTGATTCATACAAAGTCTTAATGTGTCCCCAGGAAGCAATAGATCATGCTTGTGCTGCAGAAACACATTTTGTACAGACAAATGATTTCCTGGACACCAGCAGTGCTTTCGCCAGATTCGACGCTACGGGTCCTGGTCCGACTAATTGAGGTCCCCAGCATGATTTGAAAGTCAAACGGTGACTTGTAACTTACACGAAACACCACCTCAAAGTCCTCCTCCAGAAACTATCGAACAGTTTGTGCAGCATTTCTTTCTATTTTTTGAGCCTCAAATTGGTTTGTATGCATGACATTTATTCTGGTCCTTCAAAACCATCTTTTGCTATTTAGCTCCCAGAAGGGCGTGCTGTGATGATGAACACTGCCCATTAGTTATGCAGAAATGGTCTAGTAGCATACAGGGCAAGTGCTGTCCAGCACCTTTTGAGGACACACACAATGAATGGAAGTAGGCAACGAGTCTAAAGAATGTTACTTTTTTTATGATAGCCTTCATAGTAAGAATCAGCTGGCGGCATTTTTTTTCTGTGGCAGTTATACATTTTATGCAGTGAAAGGAAATGAAATATTGACTACTCAGGGTTGGCATTACTTCCTGGAAATTGGTAGTTTTTCGAAGCCACAATTTTTTCAACACACACTGGCTGTACCTCTGCGCGTCGTCCTCTTTCGATTATGATTACAAGGCTTTTTTTTTTTCTCTTTTTTTTCATCCTTCGATTCCACTAATGCCCTGTGGCAAAATTGCGCAATAAAAAAAGATTAAAAGGCTTGGTTACAATGTGTTACATTTAAAATAACACACGCATGTGGCGGTTCGTTTCCATAACTCCACCATTGCTTACGCGCTTTCGAAAAAAATACACCAGGCCTGCGCGGAATGCGCAGCCCAGTAATAGCGAAAGCGGGATGAGCAGCCATTCAGAGCCTTTTTTTAACACTGATTGGGTAACTATAACTACTGCAAGGAAACTTGCTAGGTACCCACTATGCCATAATTAATCATAATTTTTGTGTAGTAAGCCGGCAGTCCTAAAGCTATCCTTAATTATTCATCTGAGATGCGTTGTATCCGCTACATATTTGCTAGGAATTTTGTGCACTTTTTCTATGCAGTGGCTGACGACGAAAAAAATTGTGCCTGAAGTAGGTGATCCACAACAAGCTTTTGTAGTGGGTTCGAGCATTGATGACCCACTCGTTACACAATTCGTACAGTTTAGTGCCTGGTGGTTCCTTCGGTGTTCTAAAACGCTTCATTACTCAGATTAATGCGATTTCTTTCCCGACATGAAGCCTGCCTAAGGCCAGTTTGGAAGCGAGTTCAGAATATGGTGGCTATAAGGGGAAGTGGGTGCAATGCGGCCAGCTGCTAAGGGACGGCGGAGGGTGTTGCAGTTGTTCATGTCAATGAGAGATGACGCACGCGTACTTCTTAGATAGCTCTCTCTGGTGAGGGAGGTGTTCTGGAAAAGGCGCCATAGGACGTATGTGGCACACGTACCGTGTGTGCCTCTGTTGCTTTATTTGCTCTGTCGTTGGCTAAAATTGAAGTCAGTGCGTGAATAATGATGACCAAGCCTACAAAGCTTGCGATGAGCAAGCCTGCAAAGACGGAAGACACGTACACACACTGCTTCAGCTTCAACAAACTGAGAGCAAACAGCGTATTGGGCTTGATTTCAGCGTTAACAAAAACATAGTGACCTGTATTAGCTGCAAACAATATTACACAGATTTAACTAACAGCCTTATCAAGTTTTATGTAATGATGAGGCTGCACTTTATAGTAAAAATAGAAACCGTGGCACGACAAAACATGCGGCGCCAGCGAATGTACTATTTAACGATTCATCGCGTTACTCAAGTATCATTAGATTATTGGGCTTTTGATTTCTTTTGATTGTTTTATAACCACCGCTTGCACGACATTTATAATGTACAAGAGTATACATGTAGTTTTCAAGCCTTGCACTCTCGAGATAAAGAAAACCAAACATGAAACTTCCATCTGACTGCAGGAACTCCGGAAGTTTATTTGAAGTGTGGGAGCTTCATATATATATATATATGAAGAGAGATGAGGCCTATACAGTGCCTCATCAGAATGGGCGCATGTCCTTTGCAGTTTGGGCTTGGCTGACAGGAGAGAACTGGGAGTGGGGTTCCTTATCCAGAGAAACAAAGCTGGCAACATAAAGGAATACTATAGCAGTAATGAAAGGGTGTTAAGTATCGGAATTAAACTCAATAAGAGATAAAAGATGAAGGTGGTACAGGCTTATGCGCCTACGTTCAGCCATGATGACACGTCAGTTGAAAGTGTCTGTGAAAACGTGGAATCGACATTGAGTAAGGTAAAAACTAAGTATACTATACTGATGGGAGACTTCAATGCAAAAGTAGGGAAGAAACAGGCTGGAGACTAGGCAGTAGGAGATTATGACATCAGTACTAGAAATGCCAGAGGGGAGCTACTAGTAGAATTCGCAGAGCGCGATAATTTACAGATTTCAAATACTTTCTACCGAAACCGAGGGAATCGTAAGTGGACATGGAGGAGCCCCAATTTCGAAAATAAGAAAGAAATAGACTTTATATTGAGTGCACACCCAGGCATCGTGGAGGATGTGAAAGTGCTTGGCAAGGTACAATGCAGTGAGCGTAGAATGGTACGATACCGAATTCGCCTGGACTCGAAGAAGGAACGACAGAAACTGAGACGCAAGAATCCAATCAATGAGCTAGCACTGAGAGGGAAAGCACAGAAATTCAGAGTCTCGCTTCAAAAGAGGCACTCCGCTCTTATCGAGGAAAGCAGCCTCTTTCATTGCAAATTTTAATGGCGTTCATCCATCAATCTCGTTCTCGCCCACATACTCCCATTCTGCAATCAATTTTCTGGACATCACAGTTTTCTTGTCTGATAATAAGTTGACGACAAATCTTTTCCGAAAACCAACGGACAAACACCGCTATCTGCATTTCGAAACTAGCCATGTCAAGCATAACTAGACGAGCATTCCATACAGTCAGGCACTCAGATTTAAAAGATTGTGCTCCACGCAATTGGACTTTCGTGACAACTGTGAAAAGCTGCGTAGTGCACTTAAAGGTCAAAAGTACCCGCGCCAAATAATCGACGCCGCCATTAATCGTGCCGTGGAAGTAGACAGACGCGAGCTTTTTAACTCAAAAGAGCGCACTTCATAGCGACCATCTACCAACCTAGTCTTGACGCATTCCGCATCAATCTCGACCGTGAATTCCATCTTAAAAAAGCATCACAACATCCTTATGCAGAGTGGTTGTCTGGAAAACATTTTTTGTGAACCTGCGCGACATACTCACGTCATCTAAGACAACCCAGTCAATTCCACCCGTTTATTCTGGTTGCCGTCCCGGCCTCAAGCCACGGAGCTCGGTGGGCAGTCACATGACTACCGCAGCGTCAGTCTAAAGTTCAGTGTCCACTTTTACAATAAAAATTAAAGGGAGCTTTGACTGCGATACCAGCAGCTGCGTCTATCTGTTGGAATGCTCAGCTTGCAAATTTCAATATATAGGTCACGCTGAAACGCCAGTTAGATTACGTTTCAATAACCACAAGGCACACGTTGCCACATATCCTAACCTGCCCCTTTCGAAGCACGTCAGCATACAAGGCCATTCGCTTGACCAACTTACAGCAATGAATGATATTGGATTACGGTTTTCGATCACACCACGAACGAGAGATGCGCAAAGCTTTTCTTATCTATAAATTTAGATCCGTATCATCTGGTATTAATGAAAGCACTGGAAAGCTGACATTTCTGACTGCATAACAGATGAGCAATTCTCGCATACTTCAGGTAATTAACCGCATTTGTACATCTTCTTGGCTTGTTTTTGACCTGTTCTCACTGGCTTTTGGCACACCTTGCTGAGTTCATTTTCACCACTGTCACCGTTTTTATATTTTTAAATGTTACCTTTTATTGTATTGGTGGTTTACCCTTGTTACCGTTGGCACACTTCATTTGTTATACAGGTTCACTTCACATTTTCATTGGTATATTTTTTACCTTTTTATTTTTATTGGTTTACCCTTGTTACCGTTAGCACACTTGATTTGTTATACACATTCACTGCCCATTTTCACCGCTCTTGCTGTTTACCTACTTGTTTTTGTTATTTACACTGGTTTGTGTTAGCCTTTCGAAAGGTTTTCTTTTTTTTTTTTCACTTCATTTGTTGCACACTTCTCCTGTGACGCCCCCTGGCGCACCCTGCTCATTGCGCACATTGACCGCAGTGACAGGGTAAAAATCTTTCTGGTTGACAGACAGACAGACAGACAGACAGACAATGAACTTTATTTGATCCTGAGGAGCTTTCGCGGGAACCCCTATCGGTGACCCGCGGAAGCCGCTGGCCGCGTCCAAGTCGGGGCTGGGACACCGTGATGTTCCGCCCTTTTTTGGGCCCTCTGGATTGCCTGGATTTGTGCTTGAAGCGATGGGCTCCGGAGTGCTTCTTCCCAGTCGGCTTCGCTGGATAAAGGGCCATTAGGTAACGCGGGGCATTGCCAAAGCATGTGCGCTAAGGAACAATAAATTTCATTACATTCCGGACAACTTGAGTCAACGTCTGTGGAAATACGGCTAAGAAGGCCCCGCGAGGGGAACGAGCCCGTCTGGAGCATTCTAAGTGTAATTGACTGAGACCTATCTAACTTCGGGTGAGGAAGAGGATAGGCTCTTCTACTTAGCTGATAGTGAGATGTGATTTCATTAAACGTAAGGAGTGGATCGTTATGCTGGATTTCATCCTGACCCCATAAGGCCTCCATGCCGCCGCGGCGCGTTAGATTTCGCGCACGGTCATGGGCAAGCTCGTTGAGGTTAGGTACGTGCTGATGAACGTCCGCACCCATATGGGCGGGAAACCAAGAGATTAAGTGAGTGCCAGGGTCTGTTCTTTTTTCTAGAATGGAGGCAGCCTCCCGCGCTATGTTACCCGACTCAAAAGCTTTAATGGCCGCTCGTGAGTCTGTTAACACGGTGGTGTGTGAGCGGTCGGTCATGGCCAGGGCTATGGCGACCTGTTCTGCAACTGCGCTCGTAGCTAACCTGACCGAGGCTGAGGAGCGTGATTCCCCGTTGCCGGCAATGACTGCCAGCGCAAATGTGCTAGACTTGCCGTACTGAGCTGCGTCGACAAAGACAGTCGATTCTCGATTCTCGGCGGCGTTCTGTAATATTGCCCGTGCTCTGGCTTTTCGCTTCCTTACATTGTATTGCGGGTGCATATTTCGAGGGAATGGGCTGACCACAAAGGTTTCCCGGACCTCCCGGGATAAGGTAATTTCCCGTTCAGCAAGCATTCTGGGAGCCATGCCAGCCTCGTCCAGGATTTCGTCTTCCTGCCCTGGTTGACGAGAGCCTGACCACCTGGGTGGTGACCTGCGCTTCGATCACTTCATCAATCTCGTTGTGCATACCGAGTTGTCTTAATTTGTCAGAGCATGTGGTTACTGGTAACCCTAGCACCTTTTTGATGCTCTTACGGATGAGAGTGTCTAGCCTATTTTTTTCCGTTCTAGTCCAGGTAAGCGCCGATGCTACATAATTAATGTGGCTCATTAGGAAGGCATGATGGGTCCGAAGTAGGTTGGCTTCACTTAGTCCCTTTCTGCGTCCTGATACTCTAGCAACAAGTCTCGGCATGCTTTGGGTTTTTGCCGTGATGTGCGTCAGGGTTTTGGAGTTACACCCTCTCGCGTCAATCAGTAGTCCTAGGATTCTGATTGAATCTACTCGTGGAATGCGCTGTCCATTTCTTGCAAAAAGGGAGATGGGAATTTGGTCGAGGTGTGGAAGTCTCCTAACGCCTTGCCTGGCCGGCCTCTACAGTAACAGTTCTGATTTGTTCGGAGAGAGTTGGAGGCCTGTGCCTTCTAGGTAGGACTCCGTTTCGTCTAGGGCTGATTGCAGCGGGTTTTCTACTTCTGCAAGTGATCCTCCCGAGCACCAGATCCTGATATTGTCCGCGTAAAGCGAGTGGCCTATATTGGGCAGGGATCTGAGCCTCCGATAAGCCCTTCATGACTATATTAAATAACAAGGAGGAGATGACCGCCCCTTGGGGAGTGCCTCTGGCTCCTAAGGCGAACTCGTCTGACTTGTGTTGAGCGATCCTGATGGTAGCCGTTCTATTCATCAGGAATGACCTAACAAAGGCCTGAAACTTTGCTCCCAGACCTAGGCTGGCCGTGGCCTGCAAGACAAAGCGATGAGATACGGTGTCAAAGGCCTTGGTGAGGTCAAGGGCTAAGATCCCCCTAACATCCCTAGTGTTGTTATCGAAAATGTGCTTCTTAAGAAGTAGCATTACATCTTGTGTGGAAAGGCCAGGCCTGAAGCCGATCATGTTGTGTGGGAATAGTTCCTTGCGTTCTATGTAGTTCGAGATCCTATTGAGGATCACATGTTCTGCTACTTTGCCTACACAGGAGGTCTGCGATATCGGCCTTAAGTTGTCAAGATTTAAGGGCTTACCCGGTTTCGGAATAAGCACAATCGAGGCCGCTTTCCACTCTGCCGGCACGCTTCCACTCTCCCAAGTCTTGTTGACCTCTTTCGTTAGCATCTCAATTGATCTATCATCCAGGTTCCTTAACAGTCTGTTTGAGATGCCGTCTGGTCCTGAGGCTGACCTGCTATTCAAGTTGTGAAGGACGGCCCTAATTTCAGACTCCGTGAAGGGGTCATCGAGCTCTTTTACCGTGTCACATTCTATTTCAGGATACTCTTCTGAGCGTCCTGCGCCTAGTGGGAGATATCTATTCGCTACCTCGTCTAAGAGCGTTTCTTCCGTTCCACCCTCTTGTCTGTGCTTATGAATCAGGCGGCGCAGTGCCTGTCTTTCATTGCCTTTGGTCTGCGTGTCGTCTAGCATGTGTTTAAGAAGATTCTATTTCCCCCCTGTACGCATGCGTCCATCGACTGCTGAACAGATCTCATCCCATTGTAGCCGAGCTAACTCGGTGCAGTACTGTTCGATCTCCCTATTAAGTTCCGCAACCCTCTTTCGTAACCGTCGGTTAAGCCTCTGTGTTTTCCATCGTCTCAAAATGGAGGCTTTGGCTTCCAAGAGATGTGCGAGGTGCGGATCCATCCTGGGAACATCGAGCTCGGTTTGAATAGTTTTTGTGGCCTTTTCAACGTCTGCTCTGAGTGTCTGAATGAGTTCGCTGAAGCTTTCGTATTCGCCCGTGTCCTCGTTTCTGAGCTTTCGGAAGGCATCCCAGTCCGTCACTTTAAATTCCCTGGCCTGGGGGGCTCTGACCTGAATGGTAACACTAATGATCAAGTGATCGCTGCCCAGGTTTTCTTGCTTGTTATCCCAGGTTGTTTGCTGTAAATTTTTGATAAACGCGATTTCAGGGGTTGTGTCTCTAGCCCCCGACGTGCCCAGTCTCGTAGGAAACCGGGGATCGGTGATGACTGTTAGCGTTAGGTCATCGACTGCCCGCGCTAGATTTATGCCATTAGCCGTTTGCCTGATGTACCCCCATGCGTTATGTGGGGCGTTGAAGTCTTTCGCGATTACTAACGGTGACTGTCTAGCGAGTGTAGCGGCCTTCGTAAACAGGGAGTGGAAAGACTGTCTCTGATCGGATGGTGGGCTGTAAACATTTAGAATGAACACGCTTTGTTTAAGCCACCTGTTAGGAATAACCTCAATGAAAAGCGCCTCCATTCTGCCACGACCTGGCTGAATGTCATGTACAACATATGCGAGCTTCTTGCTCACCAGTGTAGCTATACCTCTCTTGGACTCCCCCCTTGCCGCCACCGATTTGTAACCAGCGAAGGTGGGTGTGTCGCACAGTGTTTACTGTAGCAAAATTACCTGGGGCCTTTCTGCCTGAGCCGTAACGTACTGTTACAGTGAGGTCTTGCACCTTTGAAAGCTAGCGCAATTCCAATGCCAAATTACTAGATTATTTTGAGTGCCTGTCATTTTGCTAGTTTTAGCTTCATTGACCCTGCGGGGTCGCCCCCGCATCATCATTAACTGCAGCTTGTGTACGAACCTTTGGCCTGGTCTTAATAGCCATTTTATTCTCAAGTGCGACTACCTTATTTTATATGGCTCCTACTTTACTCTCAAGTTCTCCCATGCGCAGCGCGAGTTGATTAATGCTTAACTGGTTTTCTTTGGAAATCCTAAGTAACTCTTCTAGCATCTTGTTCTGCGAGCTTTCCACTTGCATCTCTGAGTCGCTCTCATCCTTTGCAGGTGGAGCCTTGCGCTTGGCCTTGTTGACCTCGACTTTGGGTTCCTGCGCGCTTTTATGCACGGCGTTATCCGCCACGTTCGCGCCCTCGACTCTGCTGGAAATGGCCTGCGTGGCTGTCTGCTTGCGTAGCTCTGCTTTGAGACTAGCAATCTCCTGACGTAACTGTTCAATATCACTCTTTGCATCATGCTCCGGCGATGCCGACCGCGTTACCTTTTTGGGCTTGGTTGTCTTCTCCTTAACTCGATCCGCCCATGTGAGTTGTTCCTGGATTCTCCTTCTAGACGCCGAACGCCCTCTGGAACGCGAGCGGCTCTTGCGCCGCTGCGCAGCTGGCGTGACGGAGCGGCCTCTCCTGGGTGTGCCGGAGACGCTAGGTGAGATGCTGGAGTCACGGGACTGCATTCCTAGGGCCATCTGCGTCTTCTCGGAGCGCCGGTGGCGTCGTCTCCTTCTGACGATGTAGGGGACTTGAAATCTGTCTTTGCATGCTCTGTCTGCAGTGGGATGTGGACCTCCGCATAGCGAACACTTTGGAGTGCAATGATGATCCTCCGTTGGTGATTTCTGTCCGCACGTGCGGCACCACTTGCTGTTTGGATTAGGGCAAACGTCAGCACGGGGTCCCAAACCTCCGCAGCCGTAGCAGACCTCTGTGTGTCTCCTGTATAGTGTGCAGCGAAACATGCTCGCACCACAGGACACATAATTGGGCACCTTCATACCCTTGAACAATACTACCACAGCTGTGGTGTTCTTAATTCTTTTGACCTCGATGGCTCCTGGGTTGCGGTGGTTCACAATTCGTGCTCAGAGCTGGGCCTCGCTGATATCCACGTCGACACCCCTTATGACACCTTTGAACGTGTCATAGGGGGAGCCGGGTACACAGAGACCCGGTGCGTGCAATCGCCCAATCGCACTTGCTGCGCCTTTACGTACGCGCACGCATTCTTCTCATGAGGAGTACACACCACATAAATGTTTTGAGTGCCATTGGTACAAATGGTGTCCTCTTCAATTTCGGCTGGAGCCAGGGCCGCAGCCATGGCCAAGGCTTGCTCGAAACGTATTTGACTGACCTTGGTCACATTCAGACCGTCCTTCGGTCTTACGATGATGCGATACGCGTCCCTCGGAAGTTGAGGGAGCCTCGAAATGGCGACGATGCGTTGGTACGCGTTCCGTGGGGCGGCGGTGCGGCCACCGCCCTTTTGCCCGCCACGCGTTGGGGTGCGTTCGCGGGTAGTAGTCGCCGTTCTCATTCCCTTGTTGTTCTTGCGGCCATATGCCGTCATCCAGCCTGGGCTGCTTGCTTCGTCCTGAGAGATTTCTTCTCCCTCCACGATCTCCATCTTGGGCTAAGGCGCCCGCGGTCGCAGGGTTAGGCCTAAGCCTACCTGCGCTGCCTCGCCGAGGTTAGGCTTACCGCGTCAAGGTTAGCTGTGCCGTGGCGTGGTCGGAGCTGCACGCACTCATAAAGGGGAAAAAGTCACCCACCGTAGAAAGGCCGGTGTTGGTCAAGTCCTCGCAACGCACTGCGTCGTTTAACACATAATGTACTCGGTTTTGACGAAAGAAACCAACCAAAACATTGAAAAAAGCAGGAGCCGAAATTAGCGCGTCCGCACTAGTTGGCACCTCCTGGCGGTCCACTCTTCTGGTTGAATTATTTTTTTATTGATTCATTTTCTTACGTGAGTTTTCATGTCCACAAGTAAGCCTGTACATGCACAATTCCCACACTTTGTACTTAAAAACTGTCTCTTGCCCACAAAAAATTTTTTTCATGAAGTCATAACTATATCGCATTAGTGCCTATGTTTATTGATAGTAATACGATATATGCGGTATCTACTACAATTATAGTTTAGCATGTGTTGGGGGCTCTCGCCAAACTCATGTATTTAAGAAGTGCATTTTCGCCTGTGTCCTGTATTCCCTGACGAAGGCAGGCCCTCCTGCCGAAACGTAGGAAGTATTAAAGATTTTCACGCATTCGTCCATTGTTTTTCAACGCATGCAAAGCACTGGATCGGCAGAAGAAATTCTTGATATATATACATATATACAGGGTGTCCCACACTTAAGAGGCGAATTGCACCAAACGCATACTACTCGCACTAGCCTGTAGGTACTCAGGCTATTCTTTATTTCTCCCCATACTAATAAATAGTAATTGTTATTACATAATTTTTTATTATTGGGTTGGAAACCCTAAATATCAACACTGAGATGTAGAGAACTTTCAGAAACCTCCGACTAAATTGTTTCCTGTACGATATGTCTCGCGCTTTTACTTGTTCTACGTTGTAAAGAAAGCCCGCGAAACGTGAAAAGAAGCCGTGTGACGGACCGCTGTGCTGCTATAGTGCTGCTATAGGCTTTCTTTACAACCCGGGAAAAAAAACAGTGCTAGACGTATCATACAGGAAACAATTTTTTCGGTAGTTTCTGAAAGTGCTCTACATCTCGGTGTTTATATTTTGGGTTTCCAGCCCATAATAAAAAATAGGTAATTAAAAATATTAATTATTAGTTTGGGGAGAAATAAAAAAATAGCCTGAGTACCTACAGGCTAGTGTGAGTAGTAGGCGTTTGGTTCAATTCGCCACTGAAGGGTCTTTCATTTTCAAATTCTTCGCTCAAGTTATGTGGGACACCCTGTATATTATATATATATATATATATATATATATATATATATATATATATATATATATATATATATATATTTGCAGTCGAAAAAAAGACGACAAACATAGCTATATATGTGACATATGATGGTATGGATGGTTTCTAGAAGCAGAGAAGGAAGAAGTGCTTTAGAATAAACATGAGGTATGTGGCCATAACCAAACTTCGCTGCCGGGTTACCTCCCTCAGCTTTTTTACCTGCACAGAGCACGCCAAGCGTTGTCTCCTCTGTGTCTCTTTTGCAAGGAGGAGGAAACAATCAGTCATTACTTTCTATCCTGTCCCGGTCTACGTCATTGAGAAGAAGATTCATAGCACCAGCTCTTCAAAATTTGGGTCTGGAAATATACGAATCAGTTGTTCTATCATTCGTCGCCTCTACTCTGGGCTACAGCTACAGGGATGTTTACTACACCTTAGAGGAATTTATCAGTCAGACTAAAAGAACATCCAGCAAAATTCTGCATTCTTTTAAATATTCAAATATTATTATTCAGTAATTATTTGCTGTGCAACCTATCCCTAGCACATACGAGTAGTATTCCGAAGTGTTGCGCGTCGTGGCGACCGCAATCTGCGGGTAGCGGGGCCGGTCGCCATCGCTCCGTCGAGCCAAGGACTAGGGGAGAGCTTTGAGCAAACTTAACGGATTTATTTACATCTTTACAGTGGTTTGTCGAGACGAAGACAGAAGAGAAGAGAGATGGGCGCGGCGCTGCACGCCCTTTTTGTTGACCTCCGTTCCCTAGGTCCCTAGGTTGGGGATCACTACACAAAACAATGCGAACCAATGGTGATGTGGAAGTTCCTCTCAGTGAAGTACCGCCCGTCGTGTATGTTCATAGAGGCACAACACTGGCTTGCACATACACACACACCCTGGCCACTATACTCTGTTTCATACATCAGGTGCAACGCTGTGAAGGCTAGGCAAGTAGTCCGTAAAGAAAACACGAGGTGTTGCTCCGCGCGGTTTCGTAGGCGAGAAGTCTGACGCGTCGCTCCGGAGAGTTCACCGTAGTTTTGAAGTGCATGGGTTCGAATCCACGTGGTGCCATTTTTTTAAATTATTTTTGCGAGTTCAATTCGAAATCTTGTTTTTTTTTTTTTTTCAGTAACTTCAACTTACTTGCACGCGGAAGTGAACTGCACGTATCTATTCATTTGTAGCCTACCGAGTTCCCTTGTGAGGGCCGGAACCTGCTGAGCTGGCACCGAGGTTTGACCAGCATGGCGATTTTGTCGCGATTATACCGCATTTTCGGTTTACCTCGTTGATGTGAGCGAGTACTGCGTGTAAGATGACGTTAATTCATTGATTAGGTAGCACAGCAGCTCCAATGAGGCTGGGTCAACGACAGGTCCTCACCTTCAACTTTTGTTTTCGTCATTGCCCCGATGATCCACTTTTCTGTGCCGCTCTTTAAACACTCAGCAGGTTATTGATTATAGCGGGCCGCCAACAGGGAAACCTGTTCAGTTTTAGCAAAACAGTGCAGAATCGACCTTTCACTGCACTGTGCGGTATCCCGACGCACTTCGTGCGAGTAACGAATGATATGTTATTCAGGGAAAAGGAAAGAAAGCAAATTTGTGTAGCTCGGAATAGTGATTTTGGCACACAAACGCATAAAACATTTCCTAGACTTGGTATTCGCCCGTTTACTGTCTTAATATATGCGACATTTTTGTGATTTGTTATGCGCGATTTATTTCTTCAGTATAATTCCAACCCATCCTCCTTCCCACAAGTAAGAGTTCCTTTTTTATCGTTCAAAAGAGAGTTTCAGCTAGGCTGTTATTCGGCAGAAACTCTAAATTTTAATTTATGCGTCAATCGTTTTTTTTTTATAAAAACCTGGATATGGCCTGTTTTTCTCGGTTGAGAAAATCTTTATAGTATAGGGTAATTCAGTGCCCAAAAATTGTACTGGTTCAAAAAGTTGAAGATTCGTTCCATACATACATACATCCAGGGGCAATACTCATTGCGTGCGATGGACCAATATTCCAAATGGATGACGACTTTTGTGGTTTAAAAAACGCAAACTTTATTTACAGAAGAGCATCTCTGGCCGATGTCGTGGTGGGTTCCGACATCTTCTTTTTTTTCCTTTTTTATACCAAGTTTTTACAGAAGTCATGTGACCATTCCGAACGTTTGCACTTCACAACAAAACATAAATAAGGTAATTATTAGGGAGCAGTACAGTGCAGTGTCCTTCCTAGCCCGGGTCACTTGGCGACGTTAAACCCAACACACAAAATCACACGATGAGGAAGCACTCTTTGCTTTGTCATAATAACACAGCCTTCTTGGGGAATGAGCTCAGCATGAAGCAGCACGAGCAGGTTCGCTAGAAAGGTGTCCACAATCCAGCTCAACCAGTCGACCCTCGTGAACAAAACCACGCAGAAGACAAGTGGTTCGATTTCACTATGCACAATCATGTCCCGTTCCGATGCTTCAGCTTCAACTTGCTCTACATGAGCGCAGCAGTTTTGCCACTTTTCCTGTTTTACAGATGCCAGTGCTTCTGGCAGAAGCTTCTCTACTTCAGCCAAAGTGAAACCCGTATTCCGTGCTGCGATGTGCCCCTTTACCTGGCTCCAAACAAGCTCGATTGGGTTGAACTCGCAGTGGTATGGTGGTACACGAAGCACTTCATGGCCAGAGTGTCGATGCGGGACACAATACTGGGTGTGTTGACCTTTCGGGAAAGTTCCAGCAGTTCAGCTCTCACCATGTCCTCTGACCACGGAACACCTTTCTTTGTGAGCCAAAGCTGAATATCAGCTTTGCGCGTCGACTTGGTAGGTGCTTCCTCAAGAGCTACGCTGTGGTATGGCGCATTGTCCATGACAATAACGCTATTAGGCGGAATGTTTGGCAAAAGCTTGTCGGTGAACCACTCCTTAAAGTATCTGCCATCCATCTCAGAGTGGTAGTTAGCGCTGCCCCCCTTTTTTGCTCGGAAGTAGTCAGCAGCTCCTTCGATGAAACCAGTTGCACTGCTGCCAGCATGTACGAGGATCAAACGGGCCCCTTTGCCCGAGGGTGCAGCCAATCCTGTCGTCAGACCTTTAAGGAAGGCATCTTGCGATGACTTCTCAGTCGTGTCCTGCCAAACGTACTCCTTCGTGTGCCCTGCGTTGACCCATGTTTCATCCAAGTAGATGATGCAGCTGTACAAAGCAAAACGAACGAGCACACGAGTTAGCGCACACAAGTAAACATACCCACAGCACCAGCTTGAGTCTTGGCATGACCATAGTCGAAAATACTGCAAAGGACAACTTGAGCAAAAAGTACAAAAAGCATTCATATGCATATTCTATTTTCTTTGTTACCCACTCATATGCTGACTGCTCTTTCGTAAACAGCTGCTTAGCGTCAATCGAGGAAAAAAACGGTCGGCGTCAGTGCTTTCTTTAGTCGGGCTTTAATTCGGCACGTAGGTGGCATTTGGCTGTCAGTTCTGATTCATGGCAAGTTCACATGTCACACATGTGGTATTCGGTAAGAATTCATTGGCCGTCGCTATCATTTTGCACGAATGGAAACAAAAATACACACCAAAATTCTCAACAATGCTGCCAGTAACTCGTATCTTTCATGGGAACGAGCGCTTACCGCACCAAACGGCGGAGATTTAGGGAATAACTCTCACCGATTGAGGTAAATACCCCCACCCAACAAAACAAAAGTCGTGAAATGCGACCTGCAAGCAATTACCTTGCTTAACCGTTTTCTTTTTTCCAGGTTGTAATTCAGATGTAATACTCTCCATTACGATTATAATGTTGCAATGCTAACATCAAGTGTTATATCAAGGCAATCTACATGTGCTGCGTAAGGAAATATGAAAATAACGGTTCCCACCTGCCCTGTCCTCGGAATTTCTTGATCGCCCGCAAGTACCTGCGACTCCAGGCAATGATGTCACTGTGCTCGATTAGCGCAAGATTCCGTTTTCGCTTAGCAAAGGTGAAGCCGATGTCCTTCATTAGCCTCCACAAGGTGGTTTTCGTGAAGTTCGGCAACTCGTCGTCTTCGTTGACAGCCCTTATCACACTGTCCAGTGTTGGGATCTCCCTTTTGGCGTACATGCTGTGCACTTTCAGACGGATGGCATGGATTGTCAAGCTGTCATGTTTGACGGTTCGCGAGCTCGAAATCTTCACCTCGCGAGCTCGTTTTTTCAGTGACACCAAAGGCCCACGCAGACGCTCCGCCTTCAATTTCGCCACGGTACGGGGAGATATTCCAGTGTCCTCGCTCACAACACTCGGCACTTCCCGCACAGATTTCTCCGGGAAACGCATCCTGGTACGGGCGTACACATTTGCTATTACTTGCTTGACATGCTTTGACAGCTTTGATGAGCGAAACTTAGAAAAAATTCGCGCAGGAGAAGTGGTCGAGGATGCAGAGCTTGACGCCATTTTTTCGAAGCTGCCACAACAAGTAAAAAAAAAAAAAACGGCGGCGCGGGTCGCGCGGAGAGTGAAAACCTGATACGAAAGCGACAAACATAAATTACCACCTCGCATATTTGGATTGTTTGTCCGACAACACAGGCGTTTGTTTTTTAACCTGATGACAAATATGTATGCTTAGAAGTTTCCCGAGAAGTATTTATTGATTCTCGTACACCCCAAGCGACGCACTACTTTTTGGTCGCGGCAGTACACAGCGC
Organism: Rhipicephalus microplus; assembly: GCF_043290135.1. Taxonomy (NCBI): domain Eukaryota; kingdom Metazoa; phylum Arthropoda; class Arachnida; order Ixodida; family Ixodidae; genus Rhipicephalus; species Rhipicephalus microplus. The sequence goes on along the minus strand of NC_134702.1, from coordinate 134,137,236 downwards.
AAACAAGAGCGCTAGCTTTGACAGCGTTGCACATGATGTGTGAAACGGAGTATAGTCGCAGCGCTGCCGTAGAACAGGGAGGGGGAGAGCGGAAGACGCACGGGCGCCTCGACCCCTTTTGTGCCGGCCTCGCGCTGCGTTCCCACGGGAAGATCTTAGCGCCCCCTTTCGAGAGGTGCCAGGTTCGTGGAATCCTCTGGGGAGACCACGAACCTGGCACCACCTTTGACCAGCGCTGTCGTCGTCTGCTGGTTAAAACGCTAACGATGCGTGGCCCAGGCGGAAGATAGAGCGGCGGCTCCATAACCCTCTTTGGCAACATTCCACACAGTTGGCGCCGCTGTCAATCAGTGGGCGCCGTCTCATGTAGTCGGCCCCTGTTGCTTCCTCCGTCCAGCCGTGGCGAGACTATACTTTTGGCACTAATCCGGCGTGGCGAATGACCTGCTGGGTCAAGGCATAGCTTGATCGCTACAGCTCCTCCGCCGACGGGAAGATCTCGGACGTCGGGTAGTATCAGCTGCTCGACGGGAGAGATCACAGTAACCGCAGTCTCCCAACACCATTGAAACCACAAAGACCAACCGCTAGAACGAGCAAGCGCCGGCAATGAGTTTTCGGCAATCAGGCCGGTCTTTCAAATGTGCGACAATGCACCTACGCTTTTTTTTTCTTAAATAGCAATCACACTAATACTCTTGCTCATAGCTAAAAACTTCGATTACTCAAAATACCACTTAAAACCATTACGGAAATACGTCCCTCAAGGTTCGGTATAACATAACGCTCAGCTAAAGAATTCACCTGATCCTTTTCCCCGCAGGGGCGCCTGCGCAAGTAGGCGTTTGGTGTGTAGCGACACCACGGACCCGAGCTAACGAGGGAGTTTCGGCTCCCTCCCACGCCTAGCCGTGCGTGGCTTTGCCGTGTCCGGGGAAAAGGGGATCCTGGGGGTTGAGCCAATGCTGGGTGATTGGACCTTTAAGGCCCCCCGGCAGAGGCAACACACCCCTTTGGCCCCGGCTTCACGTAGACGGCACCCCTGGGCTGACCCACCCAGGGGAAATCGGCAGTCGCCTTTTCCTATCTCTCTCTTCCTACATCTTAGTCTTTTCTCGTCTTTAAATCTATCCTGTCTTCTTCTCTCTTCCATTTACTTCCGATTTTTCCTGGCGGCAAGGGTTAACCTTGTGTAATTACTCAACCTTGAGTAGTTATATTTGGTTATAGTGGCAATGTACGGCTGGCGTCTGCAGCCTTATGCTATTAAGTGCTTCAGCGTCCCCTGGTTGGACTCCATGGTGGGTGGTCGCCATTGCTGCCGAAAAAAAAGTACACTACTATGGGAACACCTGCATTTCCCCGTCTACTAGATCGTCCTCCACCTAAGAGGGGACGCACTGATGACATCTCAATTTTCAGCCAACCCAGACAATGTTTTCCCAAATTCCATGTTGTGCACAGCGAAAACCCAACAAAACAAGCCAGAGCCATATCTCCATTTCTTGTTGCTAAATCTCTGACTGAGGTCTTTGGCCCAGGATACAAGGTTACAAAAATGGCTAGCGGAGACCTTCTCCTTGAGCTGCCTGAAAAACACCACTATGAAAAAATTGGCAGTCTCGTAGCATTTGGTAATATCCCAGTATCTGTTTCACCTCATAGATCAATGAACACCTCACGCGGAGTTGTTTCAGAAGCAGACCTTCTTGAAATGTCTGAACAGGAACTGCTTGAAGGGTGGAAAGAGCAAAATGTCACAGATGTGAAACGAATCGTCATCAGACGAGAAAACAAAGAAATACCTTCCAAACATTTAATACTCACCTTCGCATCTAGCACACTGCCTTCATCTGTAGACACAGGCTACATCAAACTATCTGTCCGTCCCTACATTCCCAATCCAAGGCGGTGTTTCAAATGTCAACGATTTGGTCATGGCTCGCAGAACTGCCGGTGTAAGGAAACTTGTGCAAGATGTGGTAGCCACGGCCACCCATCTGATAACTGTGTTACTACGCCTCACTGCGTGAATTGTGACGGGGAACACGCCGCGTATTCGCGTTCGTGTCCTAACTGGAAGAAAGAAAAAGAAATAATCACTCTTAAAGTCAAAGAAAACATCACATTCAAAGAAGCAGGACGAAGAGTGTCGTCATTTTACGGCACAACATATGCTGATGCGGCGCGTCAGGGGGCATCGCCGCACCAGCCCTCGCCACTCCTTCGGCCCGCGCATACCGAGCCGGTGGTTGTGGCACCTGCCCCCAAGGCAGCTGTAGCCCAGGCTATACCGCCTACTCCCAAACAGAGACCGGAGACTCCAGAGTCCTCGGGTCTCAAGGCCTCCCCTCACCAGGCGAGGCCCGTAATCCGAACTAACAGCCCGCACGTGCGGGCATCCAGTGCCTCCGAGGAGGCAATGGATACGTCGGCACCCTTGGTGCCGAAAGAGCGGCGTGGCTCCTTGGAGCGCGCCAAGAAAACAAAAAAGCAAATAACAGGGCCTGGTGGTGGCCCTGTTAAGTGAACTCAAACTCCCCCGTCTAAATAGCCACTCGCTTTTCGTACACACAGCATTATTTTACATTCACCATGAACACTCAAATTATACAATGGAACGTCAGGGGCCTTCTCAGAAACCTTGACGACATCCAAGAACTCTTACACGAACACTCACCAAAAGTGCTGTGTGTACAAGAAACACACCTTAATTCAATACACACAAATTTTCTTTGTGAACACGTTATTTTTCGAAAGAACCGTGATGATGCCATGACATCATCCGGAGGTGTTGCCATCGTAGTGAAACAAGGAACTGCATGCACACACTTACAAATACAAACATCCCTTGAGGCAGTGGCTGTTCGAGCGCTTCTTTTTGATAAACTGATCACAATCTGCACTATTTACATTCCTCCTAGCTATCAGCTGCAAAAACGTGATTTACACTCCTTAATTGATCAACTTCCGGAACCTTATGTTCTCCTTGGAGACTTTAATGCGCATAGCAGGCTATGGGGTGACTCTCGGTATGACGCCCGAGGTCGACTGATCGAACAGTTTCTTCTCTCGTCGAGCGCGTGTCTCCTAAATCGAAAAGAACCAACCTATTATAATCTCGCCAATAACACCTATTCCTCCATAGACCTAAGCATAGTATCTCCATCTCTTGTGTCTCTACTCCAGTGGAAAGTCGTCAGTAATCTGTACGGAAGTGACCACTTCCCCGTAGTTTTGAGCACAAATACAGTAACTGAGTCTCCACCACGTGTTCCCAAGTGGCTCATAAACAGAGCCGACTGGGAACAGTTTTATACCATCGCTCGTCTAGGTTGGAATGACATATGTACTTTGAACATTGATGTTGCTGTCAACTTTTTCACAGCGTTTTTAATTGATGCTGCAACAAAATGCATCCCACAAACAAATGGATACCCTGGAAAACGGCGTGTGCCATGGTGGAACTCTGAATGCCGAAACGCGCGCAAACAGCAAAACAGAGCTTGGAGGCTGCTTCGGAACTCACCGACAGCCGAAAATCTTGACACCTTCAAGAAAATAAAGTCTCAAGCTAGGAGAACACGTCGGCAGGCCAGAAGAGAAAGCTGGCAGAAGTTTTTGTCAGGGATCAATTCTTACACACAAGAGGCCAAAGTCTGGAACATGGTCGGTAGGATAGCAGGGAAACAAGTACACACACTTCCACTCCTAAACACTCAGGGTGATACCTTGGAAGATCAGGCAAACTTTCTCGGGGCACATTTTGAACGGGTATCCAGCTCGTCCCACAATACTGACACTTTCCAAAAATACAGAACAAGATTAGAAAAGCAGAAACTCGAACACAAATCCACTAGATACGAGACATATATCCAAGCTTTCAGTCTAGCGGAGCTCCGAACATCTCTAAACTCCTGCAGTACTTCTGCCCCAGGTTCTGACCGTGTTATGTATGAAGTGTTAAAAAACCTATCAAACGAAACCCGAAAAACCTTACTTTGTTTGTACAATGCTATTTGGTCTTCTGGCACTATTCCTACCTCCTGGAAAGAGGCTATTGTTGTTCCCATTTTGAAAGAGGGCAAGGACCCTTCTTTACCCTCGAGGTATAGGCCTATAGCACTTACAAGCTGCTTGTGCAAAGTCTTCGAAAAAATGATAAACTGCCGACTTGTACATTTCCTTGAAACAAATAATTTGCTCGACCCATTTCAGTGCGGGTTTCGAGAAAGTAGATCCACCACAGACCACCTTGTTCGTATCGAGGCACAGATCAGAGACGCCTTCGTCCATAAACAATATTTTCTCTCTGTGTTCCTCGATATCGAAAAGGCGTATGATACTACATGGCGTTACGGAATTCTAAGAGACCTGTCCCACCTTGGTGTGCGCGGAAGAATGTTTCATATAATCGAAAGTTACCTGTCAAACCGGACATTCCGTGTCCGTCTGGGCAGTGGGCTCTCCCAAACATTTGTCCAGGAAACAGGCGTGCCACAAGGTGGTGTGCTTAGTTGCACACTTTTTATTATCAAAATGAATTCTTTGCACTTGTCCATTCCTCGCAATATGTTCTATTGTACATATGTCGACGACGTTCAGCTTGGCTTCAAGTCATGCAACTTGGCCATGTGTGAGCGGCAGGTTCAGCTTGGTTTAAATAAGGTCTCCGAATGGGCAGATGAAAACGGATTTCGACTTAACCCACAAAAAAGCACGTGTGCCTTGTTCTCTCGAAAGAGAGGCATGCACTCGGAACCCGACATTCAACTGAACGGGCAACAACTGTCCGTCAAAGCCGAGCATAAATTCTTAGGCTTAATCTTGGACAACAAGTTGACCTTCGTACCCCACATAAAGTATTTAAAAACAAAATGTTTAAAAGCCATGAATGTTATAAAAGTGTTGTCACGTACTACGTGGGGTAGTGACAGGAAATGCCTCATGAACCTGTATAGAAGCCTTATTCGCACCCGCTTAGATTATGGGGCCATTGTTTATCAGTCAGCGACTCAAAGTGCTTTGAAGATGCTGGATCCCGTGCACCATTCGGGCATCCGCCTTTTTACGGGTGCTTTTCGCACCAGCCCCGTAGAAAGGCTTTACGTTGAGTCAAATGAGTGGTCGCTTCATCTGCAAAGAACCTACATGTCCTTTGTATATTTCCTTAAGGTGAAAGCAGACAAGAGGCACCCCTCATACTCTACTATTAATGACTTGTCGAGCGCCATTCTTTTTCAAAACAGGCCTTCAATGAGTCAGCCCTTCTCAGTTCGCCTGAAGGGTCTAGCTGAGGACACCGGAGTGTCACTCGAACACAGTTTAATGGCTCCTGTAGCATACCCGCCACCGTGGCAGTGGCAGACTATAGATTGCGATGTGTCTTTCCTAGAAGTTACTAAACATGCGTCTATTGCCCATATTTGAACATACTTCTTGGAACTTCAACACAAATACACACGTCCTGAGTTTTTTACAGATGCCTCTAAGTCTAACTCCTCTGTGTCCTACGCTGCTTGTGCCCTTCCTTTTCGGATGCTGGCCCTCTACATCCAGGCACAAGTATCTTCACAGCGGAAGCTTACGCGATACTTGTGGCAGATAAACACATCAAACAATCACAAATACAAAAAGCAGTAATTTATACAGACTCCCTCAGTGTGGTAACGGCTCTGCACAGTCTTAAAAAACAAAAAAACCCTGTCCTCGTTTCACTTTACTCCATTTTATGCACACTCTACACACTCAACCGACATGTTGTTGTGTGCTGGGTGCCAGGGCACCGTGAGATTCAAGGCAACATGATGGCGGATCAGCTTGCTGCATTCGCCCACGAAAGCACCGCCATTACACCCACATCAATCCCAGCCCTTGATCTTAAGCCGTCTCTCAAACGAAAACTCAGGGACTACTGGCAGAGCAAGTGGGATACACACATACAAAACAAACTACACGTTATCAAGCCACACCTTGGCCATTGGCCACCAGTATGAAAATCACGTCTAACAGAGGTAACACTAACAAGACTCAGGATAGGACACATATACACGACACACACACATCTTTTGTCCGGTGGTGATCCACCATTGTGTGATAAATGTGGTGAGGCATTAACAGTTCTTCACGTTTTAATTCAATGTAAACATTTAGACACTCTAAGAAGACAACACTTCCCACTATCCTACCGACAACATATACCTTTACACCCTGCAGTGTTCGTCGGTAGGGAACCGCTTTTTAGTCACAAATCATTATTAGCGTTTTTAAAGGAAATTCATAATTTTCATATCATATACCCGGGCATACCGTAGCACGACTTCTCTAGAGAGGTTTTTGCTGAGGTGGCTACACAGGAAAGCACTTGCCTCACGGCCCTTGCACGCAAGGGTACTTACTAACGTGTGAGGTACTTGTGCTAATGCCATACATGTCCACCATCGTTTTTCATTATCACCAACTTTTGTCACCTATTCACACCTCACACACCTTTCACGGCATGGTCATGATTTTATTACTTGTATGTTTTTACCCGCTTTACTGCGAGGAATTTTATGGCCCTTATACAGCCGCTAATCACAACCATTGTCCACATTCCTGTCTCATGAACTGGCGCTCTTTGGCCATCAAATGGCCCTTGCGCCAAAAACACCATATATCATCATCATCATCACCTGAGCCTTGAGCACAAACTAAAATAATAAAGGGTAATGCAATTCGTGTACTAACACGCTTATTTGCTGAATGTAGTTTCATGTCAGCCCATGTTTTTAAAGAACGCACAAGACTGCTGTGCGCCCTAGCACGACATCATACTCTCATTCAAAGAACGCTAGCATACTAACACACCCCTAATCATAGGTCATACCGCGATAACCTATAGCCCCCACTCATTCAAATTTAGCGGGCATACCAAATCATCATCCCTGACCTACATGCTTTTATCTCGAAGAGAACTAAGTTCACGCAGTCGGTTGACCGACGCGGGTCACTGCTTCCGCATAATGCTTAACAATTCAACTCGAAGCCCTCACAAAGTATACAAAAAAATTTTGGGAGTGAAAAACCTTATAAACAAACAAGCTGTGGAGAGGGCACAGGAAACCTACATTAAAACCAAAAATAAGCTAACAAACATGCTTCTAAAAATATTCCTTTGTCCGATTCTCCAGCTTACAGTCGGCCCTCACTTCAATCGCACACGTGGCGGTCGCGGTCTTGCCGGATTTCGAGGACGCCCGAGTTCGTAACGAGCACGTGCTTCCAGCTTAACTGCAGCGTAACGCCTCATTCGCGATTTTGGCGGGCTTCTGTCAGTTCGGCGTAGGGGACCTGAGCGATGCGTGGGACAGAGTGGCCATGCCTTCTTTGGGCTAGCTCGCGTGTGGTGTTTAGCTATTGTGGCCTTTCTTCTAGGACCACGTCGACACTCCTTTCCATGAAAAGCTCTAAATTTTCACCGCGCATACCGTCGCGAGGACCTGCGCCATGGCCTACTGTTTCGCCGTCTGTGCCTTACTGTAGGCCACAAAGGACCTTTCTTTGAACTGGTCGGTAACCCCCTCTTCCGTCGTTTGCCCGGCTGATTGCTATCTCTTTCACCCCTTCGCTTTGTCACTCGCGCACGCTTCTTCCTTTTTCGGCGACGTTTGCGACCGACCTTTCCCCCATTGCTTTGAAGTCGGTCGCGGGTTGAGTCATTGGCGGCATTACAGCTCAAGGGCGCACCATGAAATTTGCTGTTAATAGAACGGAAAGACTGGCACTTTCCAAGTGATTCAGTTTGCGAAATGGTGTTCTGTCTGCCTTTGGTCCGGCTCCTCGTACGCATGCAAACCGGCTTTGACGCCAATGCGAGACACCTCGTTTTGCCTGCTATGCTAAAAGATTTTGTGCCTTCTTTTACACGCGTAGTATTGTTCTTCTTTCTCGCGGCTTTTCGACACCTCTTGCGTCTGCGCCGCTTCTTGCGTCTCGTTTCCGTGCCTCCCGATTGCATCTCACGCTCGTGAACCCTCTCGCAGCTTTCTTCAGCTGTCTCAGTCGCGCAGTCTAAATGATTTTCTACCAAATCATCTTTATTCTCACCCTCAAGACTGGTGGACTGGTTAACACACTTAGGAACAATGCAGCTGTTTCCCTTCGAAAAATATTGCTCGCATTCCTGAGAGCTGTCTGCAACTGCACTGATACTATTCTATACGCTCGCTGCTTCTGAGCTTTCTCCGGTGTTCTTGCCTACTTCGACCTCATCTGCAAGATCCACCGTCGCGACGAACACAGTTGAGGTCTGTGCCAGATTGTCTACAGCTATTCTAGCTGTTTCGCTAACAGTTAACTGGCAAAGCACCTCGTCACACTCGCTCTGGCCTTCGTCGGCTTCTCTACTCAGCGCAGCATCATTCACAGCACTAAAACTCTATTCGCCTTTGAATCCGCTGCTATGTTCACACGTGCTAGCCTTCTCTACGGCTAACAACTGCACCTCCCTCATTTGATCATCGCACTTCTCGTGCGCTACACTTACGTATGGCTGAATCTTCCGCCGCGTTGCCTCGACTTTTTGCTCCGACAGTTCAGTCTCTAGGCTGAGTGCTTGCTCAAGCTCTTCACCTCGCTCCCGTTTTTCCATCTCCCATTTTCGCTCACTATTCACCTTGGTGCCATAAGAGACACGCAGACCTCTCTCAGGCTTGGTTTTAATATCAGCACACCGTCGCGCGTTCTTCAACGGAGCGTTCGTGAGCTTGTACTCAATTTGCTTTCTGTCAACTCTGATGCCGAAGCACCGCAGTAAGGCTGCCTTAGCTACATTGTAATTATTGAACTCCTCCTCGGAAAGGTACCTTATTCTACCAATTAAGTCGCACGGAAAGACACTGAATAAGGCGATAGACCAATAGTCTTCGTCGAGCCCTAGGTCTGTGCAAACATTCTTGAAAGAGGTTAGGTAACACTCTATATCCTCGCCCTCTTCGAATGCATGGATCTTCGAATTTACTTGAGACCATCTAAGGCACTGTATTGATCTTCTTGTCTCTTCCCGTTTTACTTTTAGGCTTTCTTTCCACTGCTCTCTTTCTTGCTCTCGCCTTTCCTGACGCTCCTGTTCCTCACGCCTTTCCTGACTCTCCTGTTCCTCACGCCTTTCTTGGCGTTCCTGTTCCTGTCGCCTTTCCTGACGCTCCTGTTCCTCACGCTTTTTCTCGCGCTCCTGTTCCTGCTGCTTTTGAATCTCGTTCCACGTTTCTTTAATATCTTCACTGCTCAGATTCAAGCCATCGATAGCGCTAACAATTGCGTCTTTCTTCATCCCCGCATCTACTTCTGCTCCCAGCTCCTCCCCCAGAATCAGGAGCTGATTCTTCAACAAACGCTTCCAATCCATGACAGTGAACTAGTGTGGTGCAGCTCACTCTCTACCCAGAAGTTCCGTAAATAACTGCTTCTGTGGTGGCCTCTACCAGCGAAAAGATTGCACTTCTATCTTATCAGCCTGGCAACCAAAAAACCAAAGCCAGCACTCACCAGTCCACAGCTGCCAGTCTCCATGATCTCGGCGTGTTGTTCATTCTCCGTTCTCCAGGCTCATATTTCACCGCTGCCACCAGTTGTTGCGCGTCGTGGCGACCGCAGTGTGCGGGTAGCGGGGCCGGTCGCCGTCGCTACGTCGAGCCAAGGACTAGGGGAGAGCCTCGAGCAAACTTAACGGATTTATTTACATCTTTACAGTGAGTTGTCGAGACGAAGACAGAAGAGAAGAGAGATGGGCGCGGCGCTGCACGCCCTTTTTGTTGACCTCCGTTCTCTAGGTCCCTAGGTTGGGGATCACTACACAAAACAATGTGGACCAATGGTGATGTGGAAGTTCCTCTCAGTGAAGTACCACCCATTGTGTATGTTCATAGAGGCACAACACTGGCTTGCACATACACACACACCCTGGCCACTAGTCGCAGCGCTGCCGTAGAACAGGGAGGGGGAGAGCGGAAGACGCACGGGCGCCTCGACCCCTTTGGTGCCGGCCTCGCGCTGCATTCCCACGGAAAGATCTTAGCGCGCCCTTTCGAGAGGTGCCAGGTTCGTGGAATCCTCTGGGGAGAGCCCTTTGACCAGCGCCGTCGTCTGCTGGTTAACGCGCTAACGATGCGTGGCCCAGGCGGGAGATAGAGCGGCGGCTCCATAACCCTCTTTGGCAACATTCCACACAGTTGGCGCCGCTGTCAATCAGTGGGCGCCGTCTCGTGTAGTCGGCCCCTGTTGCTTCCTCCGTCCAGCCGTAGCGAGACTATCCTTTTGGCACTAATCCGGCGTGGGGAATGACCCGCTGGGTCAAGGCATAGCTTGATCACTATATAAGGAACAAAAAGAAATTCACTTAACACTCGGCCAATCCCCTACATTGGGTAAGAGACATGCGAAGAGAAGAAGAGCCAGGCCACGTCTCCCAAGTACAAGCCATACTCTTCTGAGGGTTGTGGCCATAGTTTGCGTGTTAGCAGCCCAATTTCATTCTTTTATAGTGTTTTCTAGCGCTATTGTCGATCAGTGAATGCTTTTCGCGCTTGTAAATTCAGGCACGCCGTTTTCCTTACCTGGAACAGGGGCTTTCTCTGCTCCGCTTTTCTTTCACTGCAGGAGACCCCCGTAGACCTGTTCTTGCGTAACGGTATCTCTGCAGTTCCTGTGGCTCTGGTCTTAATAAATGAGGGTAACATACGGATGAAGAATTCGAAAGTAATTCAAGCTGAGGTGCTAGCAGCCACAGCTCATTTCCAGAGTATCTCAGAGGTCTGACAGTTCGGGAAAGTGTGGTATCCTCTGTTTGCTGTCAGAGCAACTTTGTTTCCAAGACCTCCTGATGTGTTCTAAGTTTGCCTCCAACCCGGTGAGCGCATTCATCCGTTATCGCTTAGCATGCATGAAAGGGTTTGTGCGAGGCGTAGACATTAATTTGACTCCATAAAAGGTACTGGATATGCTTGCAGCAGCTGGTGCGATCTCCATTATTAGGTGTAGCCGTGTGGAAGATAAGATCAAAGTCCCTACGGAGTCGGTGATAGTGACATTTGCTGGATCGGAACGACCAATGGAAATCAAGGCGTGGTCCCTTATCTATCTAGTCGCACCGCTCTCGCCTCGACTACTGCAGTGCGTAAAATGCTGAGGTTATGGCCACACGGTAAAAAGCTGTAGGTCCGCTCTTTGATGCCAGATGTGCGGGTAGCCTCACAACACAAATGAGTGTCAGAGCAAAAATAAAAAAAATGTTGTCTATGCGATGAAGTGCACAGTACGGACAACTCAAATTTCTCTGCTAAAGTTCAAGAAATTCAAATTCTCGAAATCGTGGATCACAGACGCTGCTCCCGAAAAGGGGCCATAGCTGAAGTTCAGGCTAGAGGTCAGGGTTATGCAGCGGTAGCAGTCCATCATACCACGTTAGAGAATGCATCTTTGTCTCAATTTATAGCGGAGGTGGTCGAAAGAACAATGGGAAAGACTATAGAGTGTCTTGCTGCAAACATTCATGAGACTCTATCTCAAATTTTAGCCAACCAAATGGCTCACATATTTGGAACGACGGCGAATAATTTAATCTCTCAGACTGCGGAGCTTTCACTACTGATTAATGAAGTAGAAACCGCAACCACGCCGCCTGACTTTGTCCACACAGGACCCTCTCTAGATGACAACGAGAACCAAGGGAATGATATAAATGACGAAACTGAGGAGTCTGACGACATGGAGTTAGACCCTAGATCACTAAAACGCGCTAGGTCTCCTCTATCGAAAAAATCTTCACCAAAGCATGCAAAAAACAAAAAATGTCTGAAGGACAAGACAAGCCTCTCAAAGATAGATTTCTTTAAAAAAAAAAACATTCTGGATAAGGCAGTCGCGAAGGCAATTCATTCAGTAAAATAGGGTCAATTAAGATTCTCCATGGGAATTACAGATCAATTCACTCTTCGATATCTGATCTAGTATATTTGTCTTCAAAATACACCCCAGATGTAATTGCGTTGCAAGAGACATGGCTCTCCGCAGATAAACCGTTTCATTTGGGTCTTGCGGCAGCAGCGGCAACAACATGCTCAGAAACCCGTTCCACTTTATACTTCAGGGGGCAACCATCCTACTGGGCTGCATCGATACCAGCTGGTACTGCGTTGGAGGGGGATCGTCTAGCGTGATGGTGCTGCGCAGTCTTCAGCCGTACATCGCCGCACGTGGAATGTTCCCTCGCGTCGACGCTTATGCTGATCCCTTCGTCACTGCACTGACATATCGGCCGACGTCAGTGACATCATTCCACGTGACTGAGAGCGTCCCTATAAAAGCAGCACCTGGACTATGCTTCGACAGTGGGCCTTGCGGCAGCAGCGGCAACAACATGCTCAGAAACCCGTTCCACTTTATACTTCAGGTGGCAACCATCCTACTGGGCTGCATCGATACCAGCTGGTGCTGCGTTGGAGGGGGATCGTCTAGCGTGATGGTGCTGCGCAGTCTTCAGCCGTACATCGCCGCACGTGGAATGTTCCCTCGCGTCGACGCTTATGCTGATTGATCCCTTCGTCACTGCACTGACATATCGGCCGACGTCGGTGACATCATTCCACGTGACTGAGAGCGTCCCTATAAAAGCAGCGCCTGGACTATGCTTCGACAGTGGGCCTTGCGGCAGCAGCGGCAACAACATGCTCAGAAACCCGTTCCACTTTATACTTCAGGTTGGTGTTTATCTCCCTGACGGGTGTTATCGTAGCGATGACCGCTTTTTGCTGTTGCTGCCTTGCCCACTGTGCCTGAAATGTTTTTTTGGTTGCGTGAGTGTTTTAACGAAAGATCTACTAGATTGCGGCGATATAGAATCAAATCCTGGCCCTACAGAAAAAGAAATGCTGCATGATTTGTTAGCCGGCCAGGGTAAAATGCAGTCTTCGATTGATGCCATCACGGTATCCCAGGCAGACATTGAGCGAAAGATGTTTGCTCTGGCAGACCGAGTTGATGGCATAGAAAAACAGCTGTCGACAATGAACGCATTGTCAGGAACAGTAAAAGAACTTGAGGCAAATAATGTGAAATTGTCAAAGCAGCTTACAACACTTGAAGCAAAAATAGATGAGCTTGAAAACAGAGGACGCAGGAATAACCTGATAATATACGGTCTAACTGAGATACGCACCGAGACTACGGAAACACTCACAAAGGCCGTAAGTGACGAAGTTTTCCAACTCAAACTTGGCGTATCAGTCAATGGTATTGAGAGAATCCACAGACTAGGTCAAAAGGCTGAGAACAAAGTACGACCGGTTATAATAAATTTCCTGGATCATCCCGAAAAGGTGTCTATCCTGAAGGCAGCCTATAAATTAAAGAACAGTGACCTATCCATATCTGAAGACTTTTCTAGGCGAGTTAGAGATATCAGGAGGCAATTATGGCAAACATCAACTACCGAAAGGGCCAAAGGCGCGAAAGTCAAGCTCTCGTACGACAAACTAATTCTTGATGGGGTAACGTATGGGTGGGACGACATTAAAAAATCCCGTTACCGCATTAAGAACAAAATTAGAAACTGACAAAGCATCCCACATGACACCTCGCTTAAAATTCTGAATATTAATTGCCGAAGTGTTGTAAACAAGGCTGTTGAGTTAGAAGGGGTTCTGCTCTCACAGAATCCTGACATAGCTTTCCTAACTGAAACATGGTTAACAGATTCGATCTATGACAGGGAAGTGTTTCCACCGGGTTTCAGTGCATATAGAAAGGATCGCAGCTCGAAAGGAGGAGGTGTATGTATTCTGTTTAAAAAGGGGTTAAAATTAATTAAAATGCCAGATGTGCCTAATGCCGAATGTATCTTTTGTAAGGTCAATCATGGTAACACTAGATATGTATTGGGTGCTTTATACAGATCCCCTGGTTCTTCAGTCAATATTATCGATGAGCTAAAAAAATATATGGAAAATTATGTAAAGCCGGGTGACCGAACAATCTTGGCAGGTGACTTTAATCTGCCAGGTGTTGATTGGCCAACAATGACACACATTAGTCACTGCGATCTTCCGCAGATACCATGATAGACATTGCCTTTCAACATGATTTATCACAGGTAGTTGAAAGTTACACAAGGATTCAAGGCAGCTCGAAATCAATTCTAGACCTTGTCTTTGTTTCTGGAAATATAACACATGATTGCGTTTGTGACATTGTCCCCGGTATTTCCGATCACCTTGCTGTAGTGCTAACCGTGTCAAATCTTTCTGTCTGTGAAAAACCCAAGGTGACTACTTTTTATAACTTTCGTAAAGCCGATGATGAGTCGATACTCGATATCCTTTCTTTTCATTTTGATGATTTTGCCGATAGTGATGATAGTGTAAATGATCTTTGGATTAAGTTTACGGGCATTGTAAGCAAAAGCATTGAGCGTTATGTCCCAACCACGTGTAAAAAGCCCAGAACCAATAACCCGTGGATAACTAGGGAGACATTGAAATTGAGAAGGATGGTAAAGCGATTAAAAAAGAAAAGTAAAACTTATTGTGCTGATTTTAGTTGTCAAGAAAGAATTGCAGAATTGACATCTCAAATTAAACTTAAGGTTATTTCAGATAAAAAGCATTACTTTGGTGAGTCCTTACCTAGCTTCATTACTTCATCGCCACAGAAGTTTTGGAGAACAATTTCTCCTAAGTCAAATGAATGCGAAATATTTGATGACAATGGCAGAGAGATAAGTGATCATGAATCAATCGCAAACCTTTTTAATGAACACTTCAGATCTGTTTATACTGAAGACAATGGTACCTTGCCAACTTTGGATGTCTTCTTACCTCCCATTTCTGATGTTGTTATCTCGGAAAGGGGTATCTTAAACATGTTACTGAAACTAGACACGAAAAAATCACCTGGCCCTGATTGCATACCCAATGACTTTTTAAAAAGGTATGCAGAATGGACATCAAAGTATTTGTACGTGCTGTTCTGTAAATCATTACTCGATGGTGAACTACCGCATGATTGGATAACTGCCCGAATTAAACCATTACACAAAAAGGGAAACAAAAACCAGGTCGGTAACTATAGACCAATTTCATTAACTTCAACATGTTGCAAAATATTAGAACATATAATACACAATCATATCGTAGAGTTTCTCAACAAACACAATTTCTTAACTAGACACCAGCACGGATTTAGAAAAGGTTTTTCAACCTGCACTCAGCTAGTTGAAACCGTACATGACTTTGCGAAAAGTATTAACCACGGCAAACAATTAGATGCTATTTTTATGGACTTCGCCAAAGCCTTTGATAAGGTTTCCCACAAAAAATTACTTTTTAAATTAGAGAAAATACTTAAAAACAAAAAGTTAATGGGCTGGCTCTCTTTCTACCTAACTAAACGACAACAACTTGTTTCTTTTCGCGATTGCAACTCAAAATATGTAATGGTTGGTTCTGGCGTTCCCCAGGGCTCAGTTCTAGGGCCTCTACTGTTTCTTTTGTTCATTAATGATATTGTAGAACAAATTCCTGTTAAAGTGAAACTTTACGCAGATGACTGTGTTTTGTACTCTGAGGTTCATAGCACATCCGACCAACTTCTGTTAAATCAGGCATTTCAAAAAGTAGCCTCCTGGTGCGAGGAATGGCAGATGGTCATTAACTTTGATAAAACTGTTTTTATGCGAATTACACACATGAAAAAACCTTTGCATTTCAGATACAATGCTAACAACACCTTTTTGACTGAAGTCACTAATTATAAGTACTTGGGGCTTTACATATCGAATGATCTCTGCTGGAACAAACACATTACACATGTAACGGCCAATGCAACTTACAAACTGTTTTTTCTATGTCGTGCTCTCAAACTATCCACTCCTTCTGTCCGCCTTTTAGCGTACAAATCAATTGTTTTACCAATATTAGATTACGCCGCTATTATATGGGATCCTTTTACTAAGACTAACATTAACAAATTAGAAAAAGTGCCAAAAAGAGCAGTTCGTATTGTCTACAATAATTTTTCGAGGACTACTGTTACTGACCTATTAAGCAGAGCTCAACTTTCACCTTTATCATTAAGATACCGTAACTCAAGGCTTAAGTTTCTGTACCAACTAATTAACGGCCAATATCAAGTAGACATAACCGATATTTTTTCTTTTTCTTCTGGCTACTCTACCAGGCAGAGACATGACCTCACCATAACCCCCTTTCCCACACGCAATAATTGCTTTAAGTATTCATTTTTTCCTCACACCATAGTCGAGTGGAACAAACTAACTAATGCAATTGTTTCAGCACCCTCATTGGCATTGTTTTCCTCAGAATTAGAAAGTGCACTAACCAGTTGAATTGTTAAATAGCATTACATACCACTGTACATGCTTGTATAATTGTAGTCTCCTATTTTTTATTGTATGCTATTGCCAGTTGAAGTTTGTATTTGCCCTATACACATTGTATAACCTGTATATATTATATGTCATTGTACTTGCCATTTGTTCATGACTAACTTCATGTACCACCCTGCTAAAATCACCAAATGGTGATTACAGTATCTGTAAATAAAATAAAATAAAATAAAATTTAATCAGTAACCATTCGTTTAGCCTAGACCGCACGTCAAGAGGTGGAGGACTAGCATTTTTTTATCTCTAACAAAATCAGTTTAAAGGCGAAAATCCCGTACAAGTATATGTCCTCAGGATGTGAAATTTTTGCGATAGACATCACATTACCCGGTTGCTAACCTTTCTCCGTAGTTAATGTGTATTTTTCGAATGGTGTAAAAGACACTACACGATTGGATATAGCAATCAGACCATGGTGTAAGGAGAAAATTGTAGTCTGAGATTTTAACTCTCATCACACGTGATGGGGTTTTAAAACTGATCAATGTGGTAAACGTCTGTGGGAGTGGGCAACAGATAATAATCTATCATGCTTAAACACCAGTACCCCCACATTTATTCGTGATCGATGTCGATCAGCCTTAGATTTAAGTTTCGTAAGTTCGAGTATATCAAGCTCGTCCTGGGCAGCGCTAGACTGTGCCACAAGTAGTGATCATTTTCCTATAAGCTTTGAAATTTCTTGCCCGAAAAAAACCCTTCCTTGCCCAGAGTCTTTGTGAACTACAAAAAATTTAGAGATAACCTAACATCATCTTTATCGACTTCCTCCGATGAGAGCAATGTTTGCAAAGCAATGAAATTGAATGCAATTATTAAAACAGCCTATAAACGAGCTGAGTTTACTGTTGAGTCAGCCGAAAGGGTGCCCTCTAGTTCTTGATGGAATGAAGATTGCACACGAAATCACCACCGTCGCCAGGCAGCTAGGAAGCAGCTTATTCACAATCAGTCCCCTAAAAACTGGCCTGATTATGAATTTACAGCAGCTAATTTTAAACGCACAGTTGCTAAAGCAAAAGAGGCATATGAACGTAGACATTATGACTTCTGCTCAAAACCAAAAAATAAGAAAGCACTGTTTCGATACATGAGAAGAAGGAAGATCCTGCCATCACCAGTAAATTCGGATTATGAACTTCTATCGTCCGGGCAAATGACTAAAGCTCTAGATTTAATCGCCAAAGGCTTAGAGGGTAGATTTACATCAACTGTACCTACCAGGTGACAGATTCGTACAAGCCAGGCTGATTTTTGAGGAAGTTATAATGTTACCCCTTTCATCCTCGGACCCGGATGGAATTACAGTACCTATGATCCAAATGTTATTTGAATTATCTCCCAGTGAAATTCCTAATGTTATAAATTATTCTCTAAAGCATGCATGAATTCCTTATGATTGGAAAATAGCGAAGGTAATTTCAATACTTAAGAAACAGGGATCAGGATTCAACACAGAAAATATAAGACCTATATCCTTAACTTCTAACATGGTCAAACTCATAGAGAGGGTTCTGCACGGCAGGATTACTAGTTGGATAGAAGGCAAGTCAATACTAAAACCTCAACAAATTGGCTTTAGATCTGATTGCTCAATCTGGTGAGCCCATGCAGACCGAACTCTCCTAATTTGCTCGGGAGACACCCGATTTCTGACTTGTCTTCCCGATTATACGATTGTGCACCGATTGATTACGAGCCGATTTTACGAACCTCTGCAGTCCTCGGATTTGTCCTTCATCGAGACGGCTGCTATGACCGAGTCATTTCGAGGTGCTGCGACGTCCTTCGTAAAACTGACGCCCAAACAGAAGACTCTCGAGGAACAATTCGATGATGGGCAACTTCTGGATCATGACGATCCGAATCTCCATTATGAGCACATTATGAAAGATTTCTAGATGGAGGCTGACCGTTACAGTGAAGACAGGAACTGTCCAGATAAAGAACAACAGCAAGAACTACCTCATGATGGGGACAAGGTAAGCTGCCTAATCGAGACATCAATAAAGCCCAAACTACGCTGCTTGTCATGGCCTATGTCTTGTATGCAGGGCTCACATGGCCACAAGTGGATAGGCTTTTGAAGATTGTTAACACCCTGTCTGGTATTGAGGTGCCACTGGTAAAGTATCTGTACAGGTAGATTTGAAAGAAAAAAAAGTGCCGCCATATCCACGAAGTGAATGATGATGAGTGGGCGAAGCTCTGGAGGAAAACCTGGTAAACCATGAATCTCCCGTACATTTTGCCTACTTGATTTTATTACAATGCTCCCCCTAGCGTACGTCGCCGCACTAAATCGAACGATTGCCTTTCACCAATGACACGTGCCATATGTGACATCATTCCTATTTTATAACATCTCGCATCTTTCATCATCAACTACAAGTACCGCTGTCTAGTTTATAACATCTTGCATCTTTTCATCATCAGCTACAGGTCCCGCCATCTAGTGAGCACTGGAAGAACTAAACGAGAGGTGGCTACATGCAGGAGACGGAGCCGCCATCTAGTGAACACTGGAAGAACTAAACGAGAAGAGGCGACATACAGGAGACGGTACCGCCATCTAGTGGACACTGCAAGAACTAAACGAGAGGTGGCTACATACAGGGGACGCACAGCCCACGCCTTAAGGAGCTTCGCCCCTAATAACTTAACTGGGTGTGTGCTTTTATTGTCGGTACTATTGCTACCTTGATTTCGGAAAAACAAATGACCGGTCAAGGAAGCTCACCTGTAGTCGGAACAATGTGGCACGCCTAGTGAACTTTTTTTTACCAGGACTGTTTCTTACAAATATTTGACCTCAAACAGTGGATTCGGCAAACAGCCACCAGGCTGCCGGAGCTGCTGGAAGTAGCACTTCTGCAGCAACTGTTGCTGCTCAAGTATGCAGGACACCTAGGTGGCGGCCAGATGGCTGTTCTGGAAAAGGCCGTGGCCGTGGAAAATGCAATTCATGCGGAACTCCTGAAAGAACACGCAGTCCGTGTCTGGCTTTTGCAGGAGGACCACGATTACATGATGCTGGAACGGGTTGACAAAAGAAAGCATGAAAATCAAGTGCGAGAGCTTGAGGTTTCAAAGCAGAAAAACGAGCTTGAAAAGCAAGTACTTGAGATTGAAATACTACAGATTGAAAAAGAATTAAAGAAGGAACAGCTCCGCAGGCTGTAATGTAATGTGCCTCATTTGTAAATAAATTAAGGGATCTCTCATAAAATGATGAAACCATGTGAGTGTACATTTTTATGCATCAATGATAAGCAGATGGGCCTGCACAGCAGCCCTAAGAAGAGGATGTATGGTTGAGTGTCGAGATATAAGCAGTTTTTGCGTATGTGAAGCTTTTGCGTATGAGCAGGTCCCGCGCTTGATTTCTTGAACGGCTGTCGGCGAGGCAATCAACAGGTGGCAGGTGCACTGCTCTCGTTGCCACTGTACTGATAGGGGAAGGCTGTGGAACCCTTTGAGCGGGTGGCTCTGGTTCCCTTAATAAGCAGGCCAAGTTGTGGAGTGCAGCACTAGTTGTGATTGTGCTGATGTTTTGATAATTTGTTTTGATAATTGAAAAGCACTTGCTCCACCAGTGCACTTTGGCGTCACCTTCTTCGTTTTGTGCAGGGCGTCTTTCTCGCAGCATTCTCATAAATGTAAGCACGCCAGCGGTCTTTGTGAAGCAAAAGTTGGTGGAGGAGGCAGCATTATTCCGGCAGGAAATGCATGCCTGCGAAAGCTGGACCTGGATGTTGGCGGCCACGCCCTTCGTATCTTTCCAAAGCATTAATTGAGAGCTTCGTATAGGTTTAGGCAGAATGCATAGGCCAAAGCTGAACACGGCAGCATGATCACATCTCTTTATCAATGGAAAGGCTTGTCAGGGCTCACATTCAGTGTCCTTGCGTAAACACAGTCACTGCTGCCGTAGTCTCAGACCAATGCTTAGACAGAGAGACCATACACCTTCAGTTCAACGATTAGCTTTTTCAATAGCATTGTACGGTGTTCCAAGCGAATTGTACTCTCTTTTATTGGAAGGGCTTTTGGCTGTATCCATTTCTTTGTTCCAGAGAATAATGCTGCTGCTGCAGTGTTTGCTGCTCCATTTAAATCTTTTCTCTGGTATTATTAACATATCCATGTATGATTGCTTTCTTTGGGTCATACTGCAGATTTAAGTTTTATAAAGTTTCATGAAAAATCAGGCAGCAAGGTCTTTCTTGAATTTCCCAACTTTTTTTGCCTTTTCTTTGATTAGCTCAAGAATCTGAGACAGCATTCTTGTTTTTATGTTTACAGCTTACAGCCACGTTATGGGCATTCGTTCGTTATTTTACTGTGGCACTGTTGGTGTTATCTGTTTCTGCCACTAATTCAGCGTAACATTGCAAGGTTGTTAGCTTTTTGTCAAGCTATTGAGTTATGTTATTCAGTTACGTTAGCTCTTCAGTAAATATACTTGTGAGTGCACTTATGCCTCCAGTTTTCTGTACTCATGTGGCTGTTTTTCAATGCCGCGCATTTCAAGTGTATTGCTGGCAGCCACGTAGTCTTTGTTGGCCCCACACCATTTCTCTCTAATTGAATTGACAGTGTATAAGAATGTTCTGACATGGTCAGCTGCCTTTAACAGAACATTTATTCTGTGCACAGCTAACTTGTGCTTTTAATGACGGGAGCTAATAGCTTGGCCGGGCCATGAAAAAAGTACGTTTTTTGGTGACCATAGAATATATACATCAAGGTATGCTGTAAGATATTTCGCTAATGCAGTAGTGTGTATACATGAGTGTAAATATTCATAATTGCTCCTTCATGTAACAATGAAGAAAACTCTTGAGGCTAGAATATATTTTTCATGCATTATTTATTGAAGCTGTTCAGCATTTCTACAATGAGTCTATTATCTTCTTGAGCCTTTCAGTTCGTGGAACATCATATTTTTTCGTGCATCATTTAATGAAGTTGCTTAGCATTTTGTGCATGTATCTTCTTGAGCCTTACAGTCCCTGGAACACCATTTTTTTTTTTCATGCATCATTTACAAGTTGTTGAGCCTTTCAGTCCCCGAAACATCACTAAGCATCTCTTGAACATATTTATCAGGGGCGTCTCTGCAGAACAATGAGCGAGACTGCTGAAAACTTTTAAGCATATATAACTTTATCCACCTGACAAAGTTTGACATCAATAGATTATGAAAAATTTCTTAAGTCTGATATACTCTTCAAGGTGCTTGTTTGGGCTAGTTGCTCCTCCATGGAGCTGCTAAGTAGTGCAAGCTTCAGAGATGAGAGACGAGAGAATGGGACTCTTATACTCACTGTAAACCGTCTCCAACTTCAACGGTGCAAGTGCTCCTCTGGGCAGCATCTGATTTTTTTTTAGTGTGAAGCGCTGACACGGTGCTTCTGTTATGCTTCTGTTTCTGAAATCTCTTGACACCCCACGGCAGCTTTGTGACTTCTTTGTAAAAAAGCGAGTCTTTTGACCACGACAGCAGCCATGCCCATTTTGCTTTGTTAGTAAAGGCTTTATTTTTTCCCAGGATAACCTACGTGGAATAATGCAGACTGACGTCCAGAGTCAAGTGAAAGCTTGACTTTAGCTATGACATGGCTATGACACTTCATTGGATGGGACCAATTACTCTGGCTGTGAATAATGGTGAGTCTTTGGCAATTCAACAGTCCCATAACCTAAATGAGTCTTCGAATAGATTTATTTGGTGCAGGTGCACGACAACTACTTTTTTCCAGCTCAATGGAAACTGCTATGCGTGATGTCTTTTTAGGCGACAGCAAGAACACTATTACAAATTATGTGAAGGCCTTGGTGTCGCATGTATTTTTTGCAATGCAGTGTTAAATGGACTTTCTAGTTAAGTCTTCTAGTTCTCTGATCAAAGTAAAAATAGGAGCAAGACAAAAGCAGTGAGGAAGAAAACAGAAATAAGCATGAGTAAGAAAAATAGAAAGTAAACGGAGTATAAAACTGTAAAAAATGAAGAGCAGTTGCATTGCAGGCGTTCTATTTCCCTTGGAGGAAAAGATACTCCTTTGTTTTAAGCTAACTGCATTGCAGCTTGGGCTGTAGCAAGCTTTTCACTCATGGGTGTCATTTTGGTGTCAATCGGAGCGTACTCTTTGACATACGCCTTGATTTTTTTTTTTTTTTTTGAGTCAAGCAAATCTGTGAGGAATGGTGGCCGACAGCTTCACTAATTATGGCTTGGTTCTAAGTTGTGCTTGCTCATCAATGTGATGCAAGCAAAGATGCTGATTGTTGTATCCTGCGCCAGACGCGACGCACGGCACTTTGGGCCTGGCGCTTGTAGTGCCGGCTGGGGAAAAGGAGAAATGGCACGGCTGAGACCTGGGCGGAAACTTCTTCACTATTTACAGCTCGCTATATGCATTGGTACAGTGCCCCTGGGGGGGGGGGGGGGGGGGGGCAGAGAATTGGTCTTTAAACTGTAACTGTAACCTATATACCACATCATCCTCTCTCCCTCCCCCCCCCCCCCAAATTAAAGAGAGTACAGTTGAACTCCGCTACAACGCACGCCTTCAGGGGGGGAGGTGGGTCTTTAGACAACTTTTCTTATTTTTAGTGCCAGATAGATAAGAATGGGCAGTCTTGAGCAGTTTTTTATGCTGATTTCAAATCTGTAATTAGTTTTTTGATAGCTGCAATAGTTCATAAAATATTGATGTCTGAAATCAAATTAGTTTCATACTCGTTATGGGGCTTTATGAAAATTTAGTCTTGCTAAACCAAAATCTGAATGCATGACACTGTTGCTAAAGATCTACTGTAGGCGGTGATGCTATTTTTATTCATTCAGAAGCATTTTACATGAAAAAAAAAGGATCATGAAATTACTATGAACATTTTTTTCTAATTAGCCGCCACTGCTACACCTAACTGTAAATTTCATGGGAGTGCACGAGTGATAAAAACAGCATCACCCCGCAGATCATTTCAATTTGAATAAAATGATACCACATTTGCCATTTTCGCTCAAATATAACACAGAAAAAACACTCGTAAGACTGAGTACGGTGTGCAAAAACATCGAACTGAGAAAAACGCATTTGAAGTTTCAACCCAAAGTAGCTTTTCTTGAAATTAACTTATCACAATACAAATGGTACTGTTTTGTTGCTCTGTGTTTTGTGAACATGGCCGTACTAAATGTGTGACTGCAGACTCTCAAAATAATAGTTCAGTGGCCACCGAAACGGCATGAGAAACTGTATTTACAACGCTGTGTGTCTGTTTGAGTACACAGCAAGCAAAATAGCACTTGAACAGCATGGTAGCAAACACTTGAATAGTATAATCAAGTGGCTCTTTTATAGACAGCATATCTACGCACAATGTTCCAGTCCAAAATGCAATTTTTGTCGGAAAATTGCCACTGCTGTCCACTGAAACTGCCCTACAGCATACCAGGACTGTAGGCCAAGTCTCTTGCTGGTTTGTGTTGCTTTGCAAGGCCGGATTTTGTTGAACAGCTGTCAGTATGCTTTTTCTTAGACTTCTCCAGCCTAATGTTGTCTTTTTCGAGGCTGCAGAGCACCGAGCGATCTCCAGAGCTGTACCCTAGTTTTTCTGCAATTCCCGCATTGCTCCTCGTGATACCTTGGTTGAAGCGGCTGACAGCTTCAGCTACTGCCTTTTCGATGCTGTGCAATGAGGCGTGCTGCGTTTTCGAAACCTGCTGCCAAATCACAGAGTGCAAGCTTTCACTGGGGTTCTGCGTGAGGCCGTCGCTGCACCTTTTCAGAAGGGCTGTCTAAGGCGCGTGAACACGGGCTCCAGTGCCTCGCACACAAAGTCGGGCAAGCTATGGTCGTGCGGCGGCAGCTCCTCATTGTTGGCCTCAGCCCTGTTGAATTTGCACCATGACTCGGGGCCTTCAGGACAAAGCTCATGCCTGGGTGTCTGGTCAGTGGATGACATGTGCTTCAGCGTGGCCAGCACAGCCTTCTGCATCCCTGGCACATCATGCTTGTGACTGCGCAAGGCATAACCATAGTAGGAGGAATCTTCTTGATTTTATCCTGAGTCAGCCTGCCCTTACCACTAAGTGGCTGACCTTGAGCTTTTTTTTTGTCGCTGAGGGTACGCAAGGCTGCAAACATTCGTTTATGCACATGGTTTATGCAGTCTTTTTTTGCCACCTTGATGTAGCCGTAGACTTCATTTGTTGTGAGAGCGTGGTAGGTTTTGCTGTCCCCATCTGAAAGCATTGTCGTATATTGAAGCTTATGCTTTTCGAGTGACCGCTGGAATAACAGAATTGCTGCTTCCACTTCCATTTGACCAGCCTTGCAATCAATATTTCTTTGGCACACAGGTGCATGATCAACAAGCCAGGCAGCGTATCCTTCGTCATTTTCTTTAGGTCCCAAGGTGCACCCCAAACAAAAGTTTGACAAGACAACATGGTCTATCACTAAACATGTATACATCTCGATGATGCACCCGACACATATGTGTGAAGTGTCCCCACGGGTCAACCAGGTGCCATCATAAATCACGTCGATGTTCCCGGGTGCTTTGCCCAACTCCGCATACAAGTCCTTGATGCAAGCAACACTAGCACCTTCACACTCGATGGCAGTGGCACTGCAGGCTTTCTGCATTGTTTTCATGTGGCTTTGGAAGGTTTTGTGGTGCAGGCCTCGATGAGATACATTCATGGCAGCAAAAAAGTCCGAGAGAGCTGTTGCCCCCTTACCGATGCTGCTGATGGCCTTCATTGCACGCAAATTGACTTCAAAAGGCCTAATCTTGGCCTCACTGTCGCCGGCTACTCTTGGGGACGAAAAACGGTCCTCGCGGAAGTCGCAGTCACTGCACGAGAGCACAAGCTTTGAGCACAGGCCGTAGTCTTTTTTTCCCCCCGAAAAAGTCATGCTTTTCGCGCCACACTCGGGGCACACGATGAGCCCAAACAACGAGTTTATCACGACTATGTCGACGATTGAGAATTCCGTGCCGTTTTCTTTGCCGTTGTCCTCCAGTTCAATGTCGAGTAGCTTGAACTTTCGTTCCGTCACGCACTGTGATGCCAAGGTCTCCTTCAAATCCGCCGCATTTCTAGCGCGCTCTGCTGTCTCCTCCGCACTGAAGAACATCGTGTCGACATGGTCTTAAATATTGCATGAAGTACCAGGTGACCCGATAATGCGATCACCCGAGAAAATGCTGCAGCTAGGGCCAGGCGAGAGCACCACCACTGGCACCGCTTCGGCTACAACAGGTAGTTGCCGCAGCGTGCCGTCGTCGGAAAGAACTCCCTCGGCCACATCAGGAGCTCTTGGCAGCACGATATCGTCGCCTTCCTTCCGTTGCGCGTTCCACGCACGCCGTTTTTTCTTGCCGTACGCTTGACGAGTCTTCTTTTTAAGCCGAGGGTCTCCGCTCACACAGGCCATAGCATTGAAACGAAAGGCAGAACACCACACGCGCGCGCAACAGCAACCACTGCGGCGGACCGGTGGAGCAAGAAAAAAAAAAAAAAAAACGGCGGGTGGCCTTGGCCGCGCCAGCCAATGGGAAGCGCGAGACAGGGGGCTCGACTTGCTAGCGCGCGCTTTAGCCAATCGGCGGTCCGGAAGTGTCTTTCAGAAAAGGGGCGAGAGTTGTCATTCTCTTGAGGCGACGCCATATTGAGGGGCCGCAAAATGAGCACAAAGAAATCAGCTTCAAAACAAGACCAAGATGACGGTGATCGGCTCCCTGCTTCGTCGTCGGTGCGCACGGGAAGTTTGACCAAATATTCCGTGTTGCGGAGCGTTTCGCGATTACCGTGCCGTTTTGAAATGCGATTTTATTATATTTCCCGATCGAATTCAGTGTTGAAACTTTCATGGCAGGTGCTTATTGGTGCAAACATTCGAAAAATGCGGTTTTCTCAAAAACGATTTTTTGGTCATTTTTGACCATTCCAACACCCGCGTTCCCCCTTCAACGAAATTTCCGCTACAATGAAAAATTCACAATTCCCCGTCAGCAGTCTATAGGAGTCAATGCATAAATATTGTCGCCACAACAAACACTTTTTCTTCAATCGTTCTGCTCCAATGAACATTTACGATGCATTTCCAGGCTCAGATATTCATTGCTATGCAGTAAACCCAATCTTCAACATTTAGAATCATTTTCAGAGCCAGAAAATGCATCAACGAAGTCTAAAACACGCGTTGGCACCACCAGAAACCGCCGCTATTCCGCCACTGGTCAGCAAGCGTGGGCGCTGGCATTGCTCGATAGTGGTGGCAATGAGACTGCTCTGCTTTTTGTTTTGCCACTGGCTTGCTTTTGAGCCGCAGACGATCCGAAGCTGAAGCTCAGCCGCTCAGTTCATGGTTTTCTTCTTGCAGGTGCTGGGTGCAACCGTGGCACGATGCCTTTTCCGTTTCCGTTGCCTATCATTATGTGCGCGCTTGGCCAGTGTGGTAACTAATCAGAGCGGCTGTTTATCTGCATTATTAACAAAATCAGCTAACAAATAATGCAGAATAATGTTTAGACTCTAGGGATAGCTTGTTATTGGATATGACATGGCTATGGCATTTTTATGGTTAGGGGCAGTCCACAGTTTTAGTAGGTGTCTTGGTTGTGAATAATAATGAGCGTTCAGCAATACGATGCCTCTATAGCACAAATGTGACGGAAAAAATTGAACACACAACACACTGAGCAGCATTAGCAGTCGGCTCAAAGGACGTGTCAAGTTTCTCGCAAGCCATAACTCCTTGATTCTAGACGCTACTGTGATGGATAGCACGATGAAGCATGACTTTTTAGGTTTTTATTATGTATCGGCCACGATGGCATGGTTCACTGAGTAAAGAGTGCGGGCCTGTCCAGTTGCGGTCACGCAATCGCTGTGCTTGAAGTGTACGCACAGTGTTGAGCCTGCTGGACTCCTTCCAGGTATTAAGGGAAGAGGAAGGGAGTGCCCGTTTGAGTCCGTGCTGCTGCACTCATGACATTTCAGAAGTTCGATGTCTGGGTAGGGCATGCCAGTGCACGGAATAGTGCGTGTTGACGCATGCTGTTGCAGTCTACAATGTGTGCGAAGTGCAAGCTGACCAGCGCACTAGCCCAGTACCCACAAAAGAGTGACCATTGCATGACTGTATTCTCGAACAGCACCATGGCTGGGAAGGCTGCAACGGTGTCGAGCCTGTGGTATTCTGTACAAGCATGAGGGACAGAGTAACTGAGTGCCTGCCTGTGAGTGCATTACATGGAGGTTGAAGAGTCCGATGGCCGTACGGGGGAGGGGGGGGGGCGTGGCAGTGGGCACAGGCGCACTCATTATAGTCTGCGTTGTGTGCAAAGTTCTCGCTGACCTGCACACCCCTGCACAGCCCGCGGAAGAGTGGCTGTCGCACAACACTGTATTCCCGAACAGCACCACGGCTGGGAAGTCCACCCATGGTGTCAGAACTGTTGTATTCTGTCCAAGCATCAGGGGCAGAGGAGCAGAGTGCCTGCCTTTAGAGCGTGCTAGCACACTGCATAGAGGTGTAACGGTTTGACATTGGGGCAGAGCATGCCAGTTGGCACAACAGGGCATGAGCGAGCCCTCGATGCAGTTTGCGATACAATGACGGTCAGGGTGCCATCAAATACGGCTATGTAGAAATGCACTTTGAGTCACATTAGCAGAGTTTTAATACCAGTGCCAGGTTAGTCACAGAGGCAACCCCACTCTGATATGTGAAGGTATGTGTCCCAGCTTTGCAAAGCTGTGCACAAGTCCCAGCTCTACACATTAGTGAAAGACGACCTCCCAGGTGTGATGTGCTTTGGGTGCAGAGCACAGTCGTGCGAGAGTGTGGTGCCAACACATAACTGGCAGTAATGCCTGGGCACATGTATACACTGTCCACAGAAGTGTTGACGTGGTAAATTAGCAATCTAGTGTCTGCACACTCACACTACACACTGAACGAAAGTTCCGTGGGAATAAGGGCGGCATGGTACTTTCCGGTAGGTGTGAGATGGCGCAGCAGAGAATGCTGTTGCAATCGGACAGCACGCAGTGCCAGTGTAGCTTAGCAGCAAATCTTTCGCTCAAACATTCCCTGCAAGACAAGAATGTCATAACTATGAGCTCTGCTTGTCCCTGATGCAGTGAGCGACAGTTCCCCTGCAGTATGCGTGATCTAGTTCTGTGAAATTCACGTCCCATCATTGGTTAGCACAAGGTTGGTATAGGAGCTTCAATTTCACTTTCGCGCTTGACTGGCTATGCTTTTTAGATTCTTCAATAATCATAATATCAATCTGTGTCATGCAATAGGCTTAGATTGAATTTCTACTCGGCTCCGGCTCTATATGGCCAGACTAGGAGAATCACTTCGCCATCACGGGTGTGTTTCAAGAGGTTTCTGTCCCGGTTGTACAATCGTACAGAAGCATAGGAATTCGGGGGGCTTGGCAGGTAACAATATGTACCTTGAAGCCTTGTGGCCTTAGGTTTCCCTTGATGTATTGCTTCTTGCTTAGTTTACCTTTGAATGTGATCATCTGTTGATCAATGCATAACTGTTTTGCTGAAATAGTATTGTGCCAGTGCGCCACTGTTAGTTTGGGAGGTGACTACATTCACATTATGCTTCGGCACAAAGAAGTGGAAGTACCAATTTAGTACTTTCATTCCTTTGTGCCGAAGGCATAATCTGAAATGGAGTCACCTCCCTGTCTTCACTGCCAGGAATCCCTCATCGTGCATTATTCAAGACTACCTTTTTCACTTTGTTGCACCACGCCTTCCTGTAACACCGCAAATGGTATTAAGGAAAGATGCGAGCCTAAAAATCGCGTTTTTAGCGAAATTTCTCGTATTTCTGATTTTTATTGCATTGTAATCTTCAAACCTTCTTCTTTCATCTGTGAAAATTTCAAAACTAAATTCAAACCGCAAAATGCAAAAAAATGTGTATGAAGGCATCGCGGTGGCTAAAAATTTCGTGAATTTGCGCCGATATTGGCCATCTTTGACTGCGCGCTGCTCTCCGTCACAGTGCCGCCCGCCATCGCGATCGGTTGGGAAAGTTGCGTCCGGCCTTCTTCTTACAGCTCCGACGACCGCCAGTTTCGTACGTGGGCAAAAAATAAAATAAAAAACGAGGCCTTTTTATCACGTGGTTTGAGCGGTTTGAAACGCGCGGCACTCTAAGCTGCATCGCCATTGGCTACCGAGTCATTGTCAGCTGTGTTGGTGGCGGCCATCGGCATTTGGTCCGTCTGCTTTTCTGCGCGTCTACGCAAATTTCCGCGATGACAAGCCCGAAAAAGTGCAACGTGAGACCGCAGAAGTTTCGAACGAAGCACAAGTTCAAGGGAAGGCGGCGTAAAGCGCCCCGAAGGACGGCGACGAACGAGAACGCGCCTACGTGTTCTAGGCCTGACGGCGGCATCGACGAGTGCGCGAGCGACAGTGGCTGCGATGAAGGGATTGACGCTGCGCTTTCTTTCCTCAGTGCTTCGGAAAAACGTCACTGCGTGTTATGGCGGACGGCAGCAGCCGAGTGAGCCAACGGTACGACAGTGGGAGCTCCCGAGATAGTTTCGCTGTAAATACGAAGGCCGTGGTGGCTGCACGTGCTGTCGGCATCGGGCATGAGCAATTGTCGAGATTTCGCTCCATTATTGGACTCCCAAAGCCAATGCATCACCGAGGATTTTTTTCGATGGCAAAGAAGGTGCACACCGCTGCCATGGCAGCTGTGAGTGAAAACTTGCACCGATCCAGAGAGTTGATGGAAGAAGTAGCAGGCGAAACTGATGTGGCTGTTATGTTCGACGGCACTTGGCAGAAGAGGGGCCACAAAAGCCACAACAGGATTGGCGCAGTTATCTCCTTAGATACTGGCCTCTGCTTAGACTTCGAGGTCATATCAAATTACTGCCTGACATGCAGTAGGCACAAGGATATGGGCCCAGACGAGGAAGTGTGGCAGGCGTTCCATGGCCCAGTCTGTGAAAAAAAAAAAATGCAGACTGTTCCTCCCATGCCATGGAAACAGAGGCTGCAATGCGCATTTGGCAGAGAACATTGACTTATGACACCCCACTGCATTTCATGACATTCTTGAGTGACGGTGACAGCAAAGCATATAGTGCAGTTGCAGAGTCAAAAGTCTATGGTGCTGTCAATATAGAAAAAAAAGACTGCACTAATCATGTGGCCAAGAGACTTGGAACCGCGCTGCGGAAGCTGCATGTGCCATTACCACGAGGGCAGGAAATGAAAGAGCCAGCCATTCAGAAGCTCCAAACATACTATCAGATTGCCATAACAAGCAACAGGGGGAGTGTACGGGATATGTACACTGCAGTATGGGCTTTGTACTTCCACTCATGCTCTACTGACAATGCTGGCAGCCACAAGTTTTGCCCTGCAGGAACAGAGTCGTGGTGCAAACATCAACGCGCTGAAGCACTTGGTGAACCTGCACCACGCCACACACCTCTCCTGACAAAAGCACAGGGATTGGCTGTTTTGCCCATTTATAAGCGGCTAACGGATGAGAAGCTCCTTGCTCGATGCATCAAAGGGAAAACCCAGAACGCGTCGGAATCCCTGAACAGCAAAATTTGGCTACTTTGCCCCAAGACTAAGTTTGTCTCCCGAACGGTTGTCGAGACTGCCGCAGCTATGGCAATC
This sequence comes from Rhipicephalus microplus, assembly GCF_043290135.1. Classification (NCBI taxonomy): domain Eukaryota; kingdom Metazoa; phylum Arthropoda; class Arachnida; order Ixodida; family Ixodidae; genus Rhipicephalus; species Rhipicephalus microplus. The sequence continues at coordinate 134,106,088 of NC_134702.1, read as the reverse complement.
CTGTGATTCAACAAGGGTCATGCTACTTTCGAGCACATCCTGGAAGAGCTCAACATACTGCCATCTAGAGATCTAGTTACTTTCAGTGATTCCCGCGATGCGAGGCACATCAAGAGAATGTCCGAGCGTCTGACAGCAGAAGCAAGGGCCCACCGTCGTCGTGGAGTGAAAAGGGCACGGCTAGAAGAGAGTGCTCGCAAGGACCGTGAGGGCACAACCTATGCTGCAGGACAGTTCTAGTAACTTGCAGTGCTTTTCAAAGTTCTGTTGATTATTATGGCCAAAGATTATGCATTTCTAACAACTCTGTGATAAAAAAAAAAAAAAAGGTTTCAAACTTTCAAATGCATTTTTCTCCTTTTGCAGTTTTGTGTGATCTGTGCTTCTTATACACGCTAGTTCGTATACTTAGAATTGTCATACCTCTATGAAATTTCGCACATAGCATGATGAAGGCCCATAGAGTGCAAGTATCTATTCAGGTTGTCAGTGCTGCCTGATTATGTTTTTCAAAAATTACATAACATTGAAAGCCTTGGCAACTAGAGCCATAGTAAATTTTTCTATTTTAATATTGTATTTCGCCTTTTTACACACAAAATTTATATAGTTTTTTGCACTCTACAGTTCCAAAGGATCATAGTCAGCTATATCTGCATGCTTTATCTCAAATTTTTATAGGTCAGAATTGTTGCATAACAATGGCCATAATTTTGCAGTATCTGGCCTGCAGAAAGAAAACCAAGCAATCTACATGAAAATAAATGACATATTTGAAAAGAGGAGAAAAACTCTATTAGCATGCCAATTTGTGTTAAATTCAGACTCTTATTAAAGAAAATCGTTTTTCGAGTAGCATCTCCCCTTAAGAGCTCCTAACACTTTCGTAACCGCGAGAAATTCGGACATTTTTAGGTAGTGTCTATAAAACTTTATTCTTTATGACACCCAAAGTTTGTGATATTAATGTTTATAGTATCAAATTTAACATCAAGGAGTTGTCTTTCAAACAGTCTATTTTAAACTATACAATCATCAACATTAGTACGATAAAATGATAAAACAAACAATAATTGTTACATGAACAGAGAAATTTCATAAAACCATCAGCACTGCTCTGAACAGAATAAGCATAAAGAAAAACCTAAATATACATTTTAAGCACAAGAAACACACATAAACATGCTGTAAATTTTAGCGCTATAAATGCAAAAGGTTTTGTGTACAAAGAATAACATTATATGTGGCGTCTTTCATGCCACCATGCTAAGCAGTTTGGCAATGCGCTAGAACTCAGGTTTGGTGTGCATGTTTCACAGAAAACATCTATTTTGTGTTCTCTTTAATAACTTGAGTAGTAAATGTCGACAGCTCTCGCGCACCGCCGAGCAGCACACTGGAGCACAGTTCCAAGGTTCACTCCCGGCTGCCTCCGTGCACAAAACTGCACTCACTCTCTGCGCTATCGCCGGAAAGGGGTCCCGCCTGAAGGATCTGGACACCCTGGAGACAAGAGCCCCTAACCTTCAGAACACATCAGATCAGCTTACACAGACACGCGCTGGCCGTGACACGGCCTGAGCACGAAGCAACTCTCACCGGCGGACGACCGCGGATGTTACGGGGTAGTTTGGCGAAGTATCTTCGTTCATACTGAAATCATAAGCGTCGTTGTTGTCTTCCGACCGAGCCTTTGCTGTTGTCATCATTTGAAGATTCCAGCTCAGATGCGCGAGAACCATCCGAAATTCGCCGATTTTGTGAAGCAGTCACATGCAACACTGACGCCATCATTGAAACTACGCATGCTCACCCACGCATAAAGAAAGATGCTTTAAAATCCCCACGAGGTGGAAATCAGAAATACAAAAGCAAAAGTGGTAAAATAGTTATTTTACACATTGGATAGCATAAGATGTCCACAAACGCTTGGAACGGGACAAATATTGAAGTTGTAAATACCAACAACATTCTATCGATGGAGATAGGCCTGGTCATGAAAGTGTTAAATAAGAAAGACGCACATGCAGAATGTGTACGTGTTGTTATGGCGCCCCATACATGCGCAATACTTGCTTTTTAATTGACAATCGCACAAGTATGAACGCTGAACCTTGAGCAACATTGGTGGGCGCTGCGGATAGGGTTGGCCGTTTCAAGTACCCGAAGCTGTTGGGAGTGGACAAACAGACAAATGCACAGGCAGACAGGCCAAAATTTTTGCGTCGAAGGTTCCCAAGAAAGACTATCATCTTTTAAACTAGATTAGTGTTATTGTCCACGACCTTGACAACAGTGCAAGGTGCACTGGTCACATACAAACAGGTAAAACTGTTCACACGCTGACTGACATGGAAGCAGTGCAAAATACCAAAGACAGACAAACAAACATGAACGCATTGCCTTCGATGCTAGCTTTGTGCCAGCCATGCTTGGCTCCGACATTTCCTTGTTCATGGGCATGGAAGGAGGCAGCATAGTTCCAATCTAGGATGGGTTGTCCCATTGGCTCCTTTCTTTTCCATGACAGTTATTTCAGCAAAGTTCACCTTTAAATTGCACACTTTGCATAGGGCTGAAGAGTATGATCCTTGTACTTGAAGATATAATGCCCTTGTAGAAGATTTCTTGCATTCTAGCTTCGTTACTGACCCTAAGTGTAATGACCTGGTAAGCACTTCTCTCCTCTCATTGCGCATGTGCCTCTGGGCCTCTGGTCTCTCTGGTGGTTGAGAGAAACTGTTGGATTTATGTCCGTTCTGATCCAGCTGTGCTGTTGTACAGAAATGTGCCTTGAGTTCATCATAAGGAACTGCCAGGAGGTTCACTCTGAAAGAAACCAGTATGTTGGAGACCTAGTTTGTGGCTGCGGTTGGCAACCCACGGATGACATGATGGAGTTTTGAAGCTGAAATGTTACTCGGCAGATGTGGAACTGCGGTTCTACCTGTGGCAGTGGGGTGGTTCTGTTGTGTTCCCAGTACTATGGCAGGTGTAGGGATACCTCAGAGACTGCATCACCGGGGTCGTCTGCAGTGCATGAGTCCTGGCCAATGTCCAGTGGATGCCTGATCTTATTGTATAGTGCTTCCTTGCATGAGTTGCATGTCCAGCTCCGTGAGGGACATGGCTTCTATCGTGAGCTAAGTGCATGCACATATGAGGGTCGTCATTTGGGAGAGCACATGCAGGAGGAACGGGGAACAATGTTCAGATAAAAACTGCGTTCTGTTTGCCTACAATACTTGGGAAACAAGGAGCACTTGTCAATAATAGACTTGTCTCGAGTCTTCTTCACACCACCTGATTAGCAGATGTGGCCTAGCACAACAGTTTTCATTTTGCGGTTTGCCATGCCAAAGGTGCTGGTTTCGGATACAACATAGGAGGATGCCCCACAAGGCTTTAGACTACCACGGCAGGTGACAGTTAGTAGCACTTGCCAGACTGGTCAGTTCACATTTCTCACATAGAGCCTAATACTATGGTTACATAAAAAAAAAATAAATAGGAGACACAGAAAGAAAGCTCTGCTTTTGCTTCTTCCCCTCTTTCATGGTCTCAAGGTGGTAAACAAAACAGGAACACATGTGCGACAAAAATTTAACCTATCTACACCACAAGTGGTGAAAACGCAACAATACAAGCGAAGGTCTCCAGCACACAGTGCGTCCCCAAAACATACATAAGGTATTTACTATTTAACATGGCTTGCTGACCCTGATATAGCGGCACCAGTTCCGGGTCGAAGCCCCGTTGTGTCCTTGAAAAACGAAACTTCACCGTAGCGCGACAGTCCGATGCATCATCGAGACTCTGTTCAGCTTCCCGTAGTATTCGGTAATTGTTGCGTCAGGTACCTGTCGCAGCTGTCTCACTCGTCCTCAGGTGCGCAGTCCACGGAGCATAGCCGCTGAGCCTTTGCACCGCTTCAGGAGCAATGTCTCGCTGGGCTGAGCTGGTTGCCCTCCTAGTCACGCCCCGCAGGTCACAGTACATTGCTGCGAAAACTGGGACACTTTACCAGGAGCTCTGCTGACGGACTTGAGGCGAACGCCTTGCCGCGACCACCGCACATCCACACCTCTTGCTGTTCCAAACCGCTCCATGTCTCCTGTTCTCTTTGCAATCCTTGACTCACAGCGATCCTTTCAAAACGATGCAGATAAGCATCTAAATCATCCCTTTTGTTGTCAAAGGAAGCCATAAGCTTGTGTGGACAAATGCTCTTAGTTCTAAATATCTCCTGTTCGACAGAAATGGATGACCTAGTGATTTTGATGCCAATTGCCTGATTGGTCATGTCCGGTACCTTTTGGGATCTCGATTTTCTCTACAAACGTCGCTGTTCCTGCCGCTGCCGACGAAGTTGCCCGTCGTCACCGCCGCCTAATGTCCGTGCTGCCGTGGCAGAGGCCTTTAGGGTTAGGCCTAGTGGCCGCAAACTATACCCAGTGCTGCACGCTGACATGGCCATCCGGCGACTGTCTTCGTCGGCTTGCTTCGAAGGGGGATTGCGCCAGGAACGCCAGCGCTTGCTGTGCGCTGCTGCTGTATGCCGAGCAGCCTCCCTCGCAGCTGGTCGAAGTCTCCGTCTTCTTCTCGAGACGCCCCCGTCACAAGTGTCCGAGTCGATGTTAGGTTAGGAGGGATTGGGAGAAGAAGGTCGCATCGCTTGCTGGCGATGCGACCTTCTTCTCCCAATCCCTCGCCGACAATGCCTGCTCGTCGCTGCTTGCGCGCCGATCGTAGCTTGGGTCACGCATACCTCATACCTCGCGTTACGGTGCACGTGCTTGCGTCGTTTTCAATCTTCTCTGAGCTTTGTCGTCGTCTTTATGTCCCTCGAAGAGGAGCTCCTACTCATGACACCCCCTCCCCTCATTTTCCTTTATATTGTTAAGTGTCACCATGGTATTATGGTCTATTCAGGCAGATAACATTGGCTGGCTTTTGATGTGCCAATATGGATACAACAATGCTGAAACTTGCCTTCGCTACTGTAGCCCTCATTTCTGTACTTGCCACGTGAATTCTAGAGTTGTGTTCTATTTATCACAGCTGGATGTTACAAATACCTCTCGGGGAACTGCTTTTGGTTTTCTTGGCCCTCAGATGCTGGAAAGCTAGGCACGAACAAGAAACGCATTTATCTACTTGACACACTATCATTACACACACAGTGAATCACTAAACAATACAAATATCCGTTAAGTCCTAACCCACACACAAGAGGATCGGCGCGTCCGGACGTATAGGTCCATAGAGCGTCGCGCACGAAACCGCAGAGGGGTAGCGACAATGCCAGCACGAAGCAGACAGTTGTGGTGATGACGACGGCCCACTCGGATGTGGCACCATGGCCACGGTCTTAGCTCGGGTTGTGCAGGGACCCCTGGGATGCGGCACCAAAACCACGATCTCGGCTCCGGAAGAAAGTCAGCTCGGCTTGTGCCAGGACTCCTGGGACCCGGCACCGAGGCCAAGATCTCGGCCCCGAAAAAGGGTCAGCTCGGCTTGTGCCAGAAACCCCTGGGACGCTGCACTGAGGCCACAATCTCAGCTCCTGGCCTGCATGCTATGCCCCACAGGAACAGTTGCTAGGCTGGCCCGTAATGCTCGCTCGTCCCCGAAACACACCAAGCTCATCCTGGCTGGTCTGGTCGCACCAGCTTGGTCCTTGTAGTCCCTCGGACCGAACGTCCAGTGCTCTGGCTGGCTGCCTCCTGTGTTCTCTGCACAGCGAAGTTCGCCAGCTCCGAGCTTTGCGAGCGTTTCTCTTGCGCACACCATCGTCGTCTTTTTCGGCGTACTTTCTTGTGGGCTATAGTGTCTTACCACAGTATTACCACACTGCCCTTTGAAAAAGCTTGTATCAGTGTGCATACGGGGCTCTTTTTCCATGAAAGTATCTTATTCACTTTCTGCATATTGCATCTGCAGCTTGTAGATGTTATATAGCTGATGGTGCAAGAAAAATATCAATATCTTTCTTGAAATTCATTTTGGAAACGTCTAAATGTGCACATGTGCCTCTTGAAGTGGTACATTCTTTGATCATTCCACAGTGTTGCTCCTGAAATGCCAGTATGGCCAACGGTGTCGTGCTGGCCCAGCCTATTGAGCTCTGTTCTCATTGTTGTGGCTCCCCACGATGCGCGTGCTGTGCAGTGCATGTAGTTTTCGCGGAGGAGAGGGAGTCGCATTTTCTGCTTCAAACTTGGGTGTAAACAAGATGGAAGAATTCGCGTAGTCAATACTATAGCCGACTTCAGGCTTCACTACCGCTTCACAGCGAGTGACGTCGAGCCGTCTCCTCAGTTGTTTCGTTCCTCCATGCTGTCGCCGGGCAGCTTCTACAAATGCCAGCAGATTTTCCATTAGGGTATAGTGGACCACCGCCGGGACGTTGACATTCAGGTCGAAATCGGCTAATACTTCATGTTCGGTGATGCACTGTCTCTCTCTCGCAGGTTATTTATTAGTTTCTCCACTTCGTTACAGCTCACAGACTCGACTGCTGTGTTCATGGAGCAACTGTGTCTGCTGTTGCACTTGCGATAACAGCAGAAGTGCATGAACATTTGCACCACATGCTGTCACACAGCGTGTAGCGCTGCAGGGCTAGATCGCCGTTAAGCAATTTTGTTTTCAATGTGTGTGTCAAACTAATCTTGCAGTGGCTCTAATTCCTAAGCTCTGCTCAAAATAATGACATTCTAATTGGTACATCGAACTGGTGAGCAAGATGCCACAAGAAAAAAAATCCTGGCCGCAGGTGGCTGAATTTTGTTGTTGGCGAAATGAAAAATGCCGTTGTCTGTGCCTTGTAGAGCACATGAAAGAACTCTAGCTGGTCCAAATTAAGCTAGAATCGTTGGAAGCGGTACTCCTCACGATGAGAATTGGTTTTCGGTCCCAAGTAACAAGAAGGAAAATTTGTCACTGTAATTTGGGGCTGTGGGTGTAGCATAGCTTTTTTTTTTTGCCGCGCCAAAAACTTGAAGAACTTCTTAGTGGCAACCAATTCATAAATTAAATGGTAAACATCGAAAAAGGAAACATACTCTTACAGATTGGTTGGGTTTATTTACAATGAGCGGTAAGCAGTCGAGAAGTCTAATTGAAATTATAATCAACGCCGTCGATCAGCGATCCCTCGTACCAGCCCTTCTTCTTCCTCCTTTTTACACGCTCTTCCAATACGCGTTGCATTTTCCTCCGAGGTTTAAGATGAAGCTCACCGAGCTAGTCAGATTAATCGAATGTTGTTGGGCTTCAATCAAACGATATGCACAACTTGCGTGTTGCACAAACAGCAGTTCACAACTGTCACTTTCGAAAAGACATAAGTGACGTCACTCGAGTGGGTGATGACAAATGGACCGGAGTACTTGGAAAGGAGCTTCGGGTAAAGTCTCTTTTTTCGGACTTGTCGAGCGCAATCACCTTATCGCTATAAGAAAAATGGGCTGGTCTCGTGGTGTATTATTCGGGTGGTATCACTTGCGTCACTGAAAAAGTGACAAGACCTGGGCCAGCCGGAGCAGAAGGGTCGCATTGCGCATCCTACTATCCAGGGGCCGCACCGAATTGGTTCCTGGCGGCAGCCACAACACCACGAGTGAGATACCTGCGGCTAGCAGTTGTAAGCAACACATCGTTCGAACATTAACCCCGGAATGCAGACATGTTACTTGACTCGTACTTGACTCTTTCTTGACTCAAGACAGTCTTGCCGCCCACCATACATCGTTCTCGAACTTGCGGACGACTTGAAGGCGACTTGGCTTGGTGGAAGTCAGGACAAGTTTCAAGTCAGCTGCAGGGCCAGCTTGAAAGCGACTTCATGCGTTATTCCTACATGGCCAACTCTCAAATGGAGGTCGCGCGGAGGTTGGCTGCTCTTGAGTTCACATGCCCACGCCGTGGATGTTGTATTTTCGAAGGCATATTACCTGCCGAAGATTCCACAACCCGCCCTTTGTGACCGAGGAAATCCTATGGAACTGTACGACGAGGAACAATATCACGCTCGCTACTGTTTCACGAAGCACGCTGTGCCGCAGCTTCCATCTATGCTGCCGCTCCAAGAAAGCCGGGACAATTGAGGTCAGCCTGTGCCTCCTATCCTGCAGCTGTTGATGGCACTGAGATTTTACGGCGCTGGGACATTTCAAACAGTGACCGGGGACCTCGTCCACATTCCGCAGTCCACAGTGTGCCGGGAAGTTGGAAAAGTGACCACCCTGATCGCAAAGCACTTGTACTTCATCCTCGTGCGCTTTCCGCAGCCGCCGGAATTTCAGCAAGTTATGCGGGACTTCTATAAAGTGGCCGAATTCCCTAGCGTGACGGGATGCATAGACTGCACGCACGTGCAGATTAAAAGCCCTGGTGGGGAAAATGCCGAAGTACTCCACAACCGCAAAGGCTATTTCTCCTTCAATGTGCAGGTAAGCAATGAAGTTTGGAAGTATCTGAACAGTTTAGTTCGTTCGTATCTTTTTATCAATGCTCGTGTCGTAAACTTCTTTCCATACAGTAATCAACGTGCTTCTGTTCAGCCATGGTTGTCATGCACTAGCAAAAGAAAGCGAAATAATAATGCAGCAGTTATTCGAGGGGCCCAGCACTCGCGCCTTTGTGGCGTGTTTTACTCGACTCGAGGTTTTGCTCCGGAAGGTAGGTTTCGTGAAGGATTTTCGAAGGAATACTACTGTCTCTATTTTTCATCAAAATACACTCTGATCGACCGTGACTCAGCGCAACAACATGCATTTCTGCTGCGCGTGTAGTTTACACCAAACCGCAAAGAGATACGCGCTGTACAATGCCCTGTTTATGATTATTGGTATGCTGCTACTTTGCTACAGGCGGTGGCTGGACCACAACTCCAGTTTTTCGACATTGTAGTCGGCTGACCCGGCTTTGTTCATGACAGCAGGATTCTTGACAACTCCCGCTTGCGGGTGCTGTAGAAAGAAATCGGATGCCCGGAGTGCTGTTGGGCGACGCTGGATACTGTTACGAATTTGGGTTCGATGGCATTCCCGTCTGCCACCACTGTTAGGTTTTCGCTGTGTCGCGATGGTAGCCGTGGCGAAGTGCGGCAAGCAGTCGAACGGACTTCGCTGAAGCATTCGCCCGGAGGCGAAATAGGGAGGCAATCAGTTTTGAAAACAGCAACAAGAAGGGGTGTTTACTATAGCAGGTTGTCGTTTGTACGGAGCCGGCCAGCACGACGATGTTGGCTGGGGCAAAATCATCTAAACATGGGGCCGGTACGGCTTTAAATAACGTCTTTGGTCCCTTCTCTCAGACTAGTTCCCGGGGCTCGGCGGTGGAAACGCAGCCATTCCTGGAACTGCAAGGTGGTTCGGAGAAGGAGGCGACGTTATCTCTGAAACTGCACGGTGCAAGGCGGCGCTGGGAGGGGGGAGACAGTTTGCGGCAACAGAGTGTGGTGTTGGGCACTTTAAAATTACTTAAAAGAACATAAAGTGTTAAGCCCTGCCTGCTGCACCGAAGTATCGCCCGCTGCCTAATTAAAATGAAAAAAAGAAATAATAGGACAAGATAAGTCAAATAATTTTTTTTTTTTGATAAAAGAATGAAAGAAAAGAGAGTATCACCACCAGTACAGTGAACTAGAATACTTTGTAGTGGCAAAAGCGCCCCCCTGCTCGTGAGTCTCAGGAAGCTGCCGGCCACGGGCGGTGCTGGCGTAGTAATCGCGAGGTGCTGCTGCGGGGATTTGGGCATCTTTCGAACAGCTGCGCAAGCTTCTTCCCTTTCTTTCTCCGTTGCATCGCACTTTAAAAAAATGGGCAGCTACAATCGACTAACCTGGCCAACGGTTTTGCGTGCTGAGATTATGTACTGAACGCTTTGCGAGCCTGTGCTTCACTGTGAAGAGCAGCATCATGTGCAGCTCCCGTCGACTTCGCAGCGTAGCGGCGGACGGGCTTTTTTTTTTTTTTTTGTAATAAGCCTCGTGTTTTTTCAGAGCACCTCAGCTTCAAATCACGGATATCTGATATGAATTCTTTGTCATTAACGTGCCACGAGCCACGACTGGTGACGCCCTTGACCAGAGTAGCAATTTAGCGGCTCGAACCGCAATGTTTGTCTCGATTATCGGCCTTCTGGTGTATTATGAACTGCATTCCATTTCGAATGTGTGCCGTAAGCAGTACTCGTTTTTCAGTAGAGCAGGAGTTCTTGCTGTTGGTTCACATGCGGACAACTTTTGCATGACTACACTAGTTTGTAGACCAAACAGATAGCCCTGTCAGCACCGCTTTCAGCATTTGGAGTCCCACAGTATTTTAGCCAGGAGAATAGTTATTATAAAGAAGAGGCTGTGTGACAAAATGGCAAATGAAAGAAATATTTCGGCAACACTTGATACAACATTTATTTAGGTTATAACTGCATGCCAAATGAACTAATCAAGTGAGATGTCAAACAAAAATAACCAGCTAGAAAGCAAAAACTGATCACAAGCACAGTACAATGCAAGACACAGGCAGTCTACTTTTCACACAATAAAAAAAAAAAAGACAGGAATATACACATATACTTAAAATATTTCAAAGGAAATCTCAAAGACAATGCTGCGGCTATGAACAAATCAGGTGCAAAATTAAAACGGCTTGCCAGGTTGCACGAATTGCCATTACGACTGCAATAAATGAAACGGGTAGTCTACTTTTCACTTATCACAGTACAGTAAACATACTAGGAACGTTTTAACAATTACGGGGGTGCATATAGAACTTTCCAAAAATGTGACGGTGAAAGTTTAGTTGAAAGTTCTGTTAATGTGTTCTTGAACTTTCTGTTGAACTTTGCGAAAGTTCCCATCACCACTTGAATAGCACAATAGACAGCATCCTCCAAAGTTTGTTATCCTGGCTCACCAACACCAGAAGCCTCCTGTTCACACCCGTCAAAACCTTCAGCTCTAAAGGCAGCTCATATTGCACATGGCAGCGACCTCCCCTCTTGCACTGCTATTTAACTTTCTGGCCCTCCTCCAACCTTTCTGCTGCAGTGCTCCCTTCCCGGCTAGCACTCCAATGTTCTGTACAATTTTGTGGACCTTACAATGATGTTGAGTACCTCATGTATTCCATGAAACAGAGATCTAAGGCTTTCACATTAAAAACATTTTAACATAAAGCTATACATTAAAAATTTATACAATGACAAACAATGATGTGACTATGAAAAAATAAAATGTCGAACAGAAATAGCTCACTAGATAACAAAAAAAAAAACAATTGTCAGAAGTTCAGTACATCAAACAAGCACTCTACCTTACACGTAGTGAAGTAAAAATACCAGAAATACATTAAGAGGGTCTTGATGACAAATAAAACTGTTGAATTGCAAAGAACTAGGCGTTTGTAACAGACAGACTCCAAATGAATTCTGCAAAAGCACAGAATTATTGCACAGTAAGTTGTGACAACAGTACGCATAAAAATACAAGAATGGCACAGAGAAAATGGATAAACAAACATGGTTCCCCTGCAGACATATGAATGCTGAAATGGGGGCAAGAGCAGTCTATGTACAGCGGCTAAGTTTCAGGTATTTTGCCGTTTCCCGCTTCTGCATCCTGGCTCGGTTGAGTGATTTTACGAAAAAGTGCAGCCGAGTGGTTATGGAAAATGCCACCATCTTAGAAGTAAGCATTTCAGCGTGGTCAGTACATCCAACACGGTGCTGTGGTTGGGATTTGATTAGCCAAATTACATCCATGATGCTTTCGTGATGAAGCTCTTGTGCACTGAAGCAACCCGTGAAAAGGTTTTCCAGGTTTTTTAGGAACCTAAATAGGAAACCCGACGGGTACAGCAGGCCGTCATTATCCTTTAGCTGTGTTAGCTGAGCAGCTTGAAGGTTTTTTATGTCGTTTTTGTCTGCAAGCAGAACGTTTTTACAAGCATCACAGCTGGTTTTGGCCAAGAACTTCCGTGCTACATATCCAGCAATGTAAAAAATTAGCCGCTCATCACTTTTGGCAGACACACAAGCAACATGATCTGGTGCAGCTTTCTCAATGCTGTTCAATGCCAGTTCAGCACTGCAAAGATCCCCATCAGCAATCAGCTGGTCCAGCAGAAACTGTTTGGTACGGTCATCCCCACCGGCAGCATCAGCCCCAAGCAGTGCAGTCAAAATGCCTGGCTCTGCATTCCCGTGTGACACAGATTTGGCAAGGCTGTAAAAACTCAAGCAAGAAACTGTAATCAAAAACTGCTGGGGTGTGGGGTGAGTATTACAGCCTGACGACTGCCGTGCAATGCCAAAAAAGTTCTCAGCTGGGTCCTGGCTCAGCCTTGATGTCATGATGAACTTGTACGCGAGTTGTTGGCTCAGGTAGTCCAGCAGCGACAGGACACTTGCAATGGTGACCCTCAATCCAACTGCGGTAGACTCGGACAAAAATCGGCCCCGCTTTTCGGCTGAGCCTTCGTTTTTCGCTTGACGCAAGTTTTCTGCTACATAAACCTCCCATTCAACAAGGTAGGCTAGAAATGACAGCAGCTTATCCACGGCAGCTGAGTCCGGACGAAGAGCCTTGGCGGGGAATCGAGATGACATTATTTCGATAAGGTCTCTCATCATGCTAAAATGCATAGAGCACACAATAAGATTTTAAAACAGTTAGCCAAGAGGTTGGAAGGTTCATTTGCAGCGAAAGGTAAATAAAAACAAAAAAGTGAAATATAAGTATGCTCCTAACAGCTTTTATACATGTGGAGCAGTACTTGAGGCAATAAACTTACCCGAAAAAGGTCAAGACAGGCTGGATGCTCCTGCATTTGGCCTCAACATCATTTTTGACGAAGGTCATTTAGAACCGTGTCACTGAAGAGTTGGAAGGCGTAGGTAACCCTCATTTTCTCAAAGTTGTTGGGCTGAGTGTGGCGGGTTGTGATACCGAGCATGGCTTGAAGAGTCACGTTCAAGCCATCAAGTGTCAAAGCCTCTTTTACAGGACGAAGCGATACCTACATGGAAAAACAAAATGCTTCATAAGACACTGCAGTGCTGTGTTTTTATGTTTCTTGGGGATAAAAACATTCTCATATTGATAAAGGCATAAATTTTTGTACTTACTGGTCCTGTTGGAGTGGTGAAGTCTGCTTGGAGTAGCCCATTCCTGATGCATTTGACAAGATGTGGGAAGTCAGAAATGAAATGAAGTGACCGCTTGTTGTCCACTGGATGTTGCACTTTGCATTTTGTGCTAGATGCAGTCGCGTAAATGCCCATCGTGGACCACATGTTTTGATTACAGGTCGCACCGTCGGATGTTATGAAATCAACAAATAGCCCAGCCTTTTCCGCTAGAATCACTGCCTCCAGCATCACTTTCGAGAGCAAATTTCCTTTCATGTTGCCCTGCGTGGCAAAAGAAGCAAGTATTTGGGTCCACTCGCCAGTGAACGGCACAAACTTTATGACCATCCCATGGTCAGCCACTTTATGCTTGTCACTGCTGGGGGTGAACTGGCCCATGTCCACGAAGCGTTGTATGTGCCCTGACGATGAGACTGACAGATTCTCGGACAGTTTCATTTCGTCAACGATGAGCCCTCCGTGCCTTTTGAAGGCATCCATGGAAGACGCTTTCTGCTTGAGCATGCTCATCACTTTGGCATTAAAGCCAAATCCCGTCCTGTACGACCTGAGATACTTCTGAAGAGTAACCTTGCTCGGCAAAACAAGAACTTTCTGCCTCCGCATATCCTCGTAAAGCTTTGGCCCTTTCATGCGCATGATGAGGCATTCCAAAATCCACTCCTTCAAGTGCCTCATCCCTCTAACACTCTTCCTCTTCGCAGCCTTGAACATTTTAGAGCTGCCTCTTGCTGCTTTGGGGGGAGTTTTTTAATTCGGCCAAGAAAAGTCTCATCACTTAGCCTGGAGTTTTCTTCTTTCATGGCTCGTACTTGGCCTGCCAGGGTACACAAGCGTGAAGCAATTCGCTTTGTCTTCTGATTGGCCATTCGCAGCTTGTGAGACAAGTTATGCGTGACACGTTTTTTCTTCAACTTGAACTTCCGTGCCAGCAGGGACTTTCGCAAATAGTGACAATGAACACAGATGGTTCCTGAAAAACGTAAAACATAAAATAAGCCACTTTCTTACTTCGAACTATTTGCAAGACATGGAAACAAGGGCTAACAGATAATTGGAGGAAAAATAAACTCCAGAGCTATTACAAAGTGGGTAATAGCTAACAGGTCCTGACTAGTGTTATTTCCCTTTAATGCAGGTTGCTTTAGATACAAAGGATATGCTTAGGTTATGAAAAAAAAGTAGCAGGCTATGTTAGCTAGAACAGAAAGTACATTGTTTCTTATTAAAAATATTAACACACACCTTTGACTGTCACCATTCCAAGACAGTTCTTGCTGAACACGCCGTCACTCGCGGGGGTGAGGGTGCGCTTCATCTTCTCGGTCAGGTTCTTAGCAAGGCCGTCATAAGCGTCTTTGCTCATAGCGCTTGAACAAAGCAATGCAGTGTCAACTTCTTGAAATATGTTCGTTGCTTCAAGAAGGGAGGTGATTTTGCCGTACTTCTTTTCTCTCGCACCAAGATAACAGCTTGCCACAACATCACTGTTGCTATCTAAGCTGAAACAGATCACTTTCTCGTGGGAGACACTGAAAAGCTGTTTTGTTGTGCGTGTAGTGGCATACACAAGGAGATCAAGGTCTGGAGTGGTCAGTTTCGTCCACAGCCTTGGAACACTTAAGCAGGTGGCAAGGTTCCTTAAGTCACCTGATTTGAGCGGGTTCGCTTGCATGTTTTCGGCAGGGCTCGTGTTCGGGTCGGAATTCTCTTCGCCGAGCAAGCTTGCTTCGTGCTCATCGCGACGAGAGAGACGAACTTTCTTCGCCGATCCAGACGTAGAAACTAAGCAGCGCTTTCGCTCGGGCCTTGGTTTTTTCACAGTTGTGGAAAAGTATGCAGGCAGGTCAGGTAAAAACGTTGGCACTGCATTTGCAGTAAGACCAGGCTTTCCTCGAGCGATTCGTACCTCCTTGCCGCCGATGATGTGGACACAATCACGAACGACAAAATGGTCTGCA
This sequence comes from Rhipicephalus microplus, assembly GCF_043290135.1. Taxonomy (NCBI): domain Eukaryota; kingdom Metazoa; phylum Arthropoda; class Arachnida; order Ixodida; family Ixodidae; genus Rhipicephalus; species Rhipicephalus microplus. Next base: position 134,090,966 of record NC_134702.1, on the reverse strand, counting down.
AAGTGTTTTTCACAAACCGCAGATGTGTCCGTTAGAGGTTTGTCTTTCCTCTTGAGGTTCCGCTCCCAAACCTTTCGTCGGTCTTCGTCCTTTGGTGCCGAAAAGAGCGAAATCTTCCGCCCGTTTTCAACGCGATGGCCGGGGTAGCCTGACTGGCAACCCGGGGCGAAACAGTGCGTATCCGTCTTCTTTTTCTTGTTCATGGTGGTACCGAGAACGTTTTCTTCCAGCACAGAAAAAAGATACAAGAAAAATTGAAAGCCACAGCAGCAAAGCGCCCTGACAGCAGTCAACTCGCCGGTCGAGCCTGCCTGGCTGGCCTTGCGAATCTGACTGCAGCGCTACGCGCGGCAGACAGCTTTTTTCGTCACAGCGCCTCCTATAGATGCCCGCTTCGCTCTTGCCACTAAAAACCTTCTAGTTCACTGTACCACAAGCGAAACTAAAGCCGAGGGAGCAGAGCGGCGAAATCAGGGTATTTATTTTGTATTTATAACATAAACTAATTTACATTCTATGTCTAGTCTTCGTCTTGGCTGACAGTCATTCTTCTTGTTTTGTCCTATAGTGTAAACAAATACATAATAATTGTATCTTCGTTCCTCTTGATTAACAAAGCTTTTGTTTCCTTGTTCTTCAAGCCGTCGTGTCAATATTATTATTCTTCCCGTTTGTTTTCATGATGTCTTTCCTCCCGTCTTTTTCTAGGCTGGTGTCTTAGTTTCTATCTAACTTACCCTTCTCTAAGGTCCCCTCGTTATTGCTCAGGCTCTTCATTCTGGATTTAGGTTCAAAATAAACAACTTAGCTTCAACACAAATACGTATACATGCACATGTATATAGTATTCCCCTAATATATCTATACACATAGATTTGCACGACGACATAGACCTGACATAACGAATAAAATGACTTTGTATATGGAATCGAATTGATTGTTTGATTGCACCCCCCCCCCCCTTTTTTTTGCCGTATCGTCTTTTTTATCAATTTCCCCTTCGTTCTTCTTGCTTTGTCTTTTTTTCTGTATTGTCTTTTTTTTCTTTCCTTCATTTATATCTTTCCTTTTTTATCAGTTGCCATACTTTCTTTTCTCGTTTTTTTTTTCATATTTTTGTTTCTCGTTTTCTAGTATCTATATTAACCTACATATAGGCATACACATACATACATACAAACACAAATATAAATATATAAGCACCTATAGTCATAAACATATATAACATAACAACATACATTTATAAACATATGATATATTCTCATGACCATAAACACACGAGTATACATACATGTTGTGAGAGGTTCGTGTGGGCCCAGGCGCTCAACCGACAAGGAATAGGGCATAGACAAACACAGGACGTTTATACAAGTTGGACATAATAACATATATGAACTAAAACTGCATACATGCACTCCTACCTCGTGCCCGTCCAGTTCGCTCTACAGGTTTAAAACACACAGTCAATGTTCACGCGGCCCTGACACAGCGAATCTAGTTCGCGCACCACTCAACGTCAACCATTCACGCCACTGTCGTCGAGATAATCCCACGTGTCGGCGCGTCTCCTGGATTTGGCAAGGTCCCGGAGTTGCCGTCGCACCACGGACGTCACTGGGACAGGTGCTCGCTGTGCGGTGGCTGGTCGGATCCGTGCTCGGCCACGCCCGAGAACACCCGATAGATCGGCCCAGCACGCCTCAGTTTCCCTGACTCGGCAACCCACGTAGACGCCGACTCGCCAGCATGTCTCGATCGTGACCACAAGCACCGTTGTCGCCTGGAGTAGCTCGTCGCACGAAGTCGTCTGCAGACCAGTCGTGACAGAATGCGCGCCGTAACAAGCCGGTAGCCGCCGCAACCTTCGTTCTGTCACTGCTGCGCGACTGCTTCGGTCCGACTTTCTTCTTCAACAATCCGGAAAATCTTTTTCACGTGCCTGCTAACGAGCGGCGCCGCCATGCACCACACGTGCACATTCGTCTTCCTCTTTCTTCCCAAATCCCGTTTTCACTAAAAAACGTCTCCGAATCGTCACACTCCCCCCCGCTTCCAGAATGTCGTGCCGTGTACGTAAGCACTATGTAGAGCGGCACACGGCACACACACAGCAATCGCGTGAAACACACAGGGTAGCTATGTGGTAGCTAACTGTAAAGTCATATTCGATCAGTCGCAGACTCCAACGGAGTACGCGTTGATTAAGATGTTTGGCGGATTGAATTTATGCCTGTGGTTGGTTGGTGGTCACATTGCAATATAAATTGTCGACCATAGAGGAAGACATGGTATTTTTGAATTGCCCACACTACGGCGAGGCATTCTCTTTCGATCGTGGAATACGCTGCCTTGAGGGGCAGCAGTTTTCCGACTGGCATAGGAGACCTTCATGTTCTTGAAGTAAGACCGCGCCAAAGCTGCGTGACAATGCGTCCGTGCGCAAAACGAACGGTTTTTGCAAATCGGGGGATCGCAATACAGGTTGCGTTATGAGCACGTTTTTCAACTCCTGGAAGGCCACTTCATGCCGATCATTCCAGACGACTTTGTTTGGCGCCTCCTTTTTTGTTAGCTCCTTTAAGACGTACGTCCGTTCTGCATAATTGGGTACAGAATCTCTGTAGTACCCGGTGAGGCCCAGGAATGCTCGCAGGTCTTTTTTTGTTTGTGGCCTTGCAGCCGCTTGGATCTTGTCAGTGGTACTTTTCATCGTCTGTAGTTTCCCTTGGCTGACGACATGACACAGAAAACTTGTTTTAGGGAGGCCCACTTCCCTCTTCTTGAGTTTTGTGGTAAGCTTGGCCTGCCGGACACGTGTGAAAAAAACTGTAGAGTGTCGACGGGCTTTTCCCACGTAGTTGTAGCGATAAGCACATCGTCGAAGTAATGGAGCACGTTTGGGATATCTCCAACGACCGCACGCATCAGTCTGTTAAACACTGCTGGCGCGGTTTTAATCCCAAACCGCGTGAACTTGAACTGGTAGAGGCCAGAGTCATAGGAAAAACCTGTGAGTTTTTTTGACTCGTTGGCCATGGGTACTTGCCAGTATCCCTTTGTGAAGTTGAACCGCGAGAAGTAGCGGCAGTTTTTCAGCTTAGCAAACATCATGTCAGTGCGAGGAATCGGCTCACAGTCTGGAACCACAGCCTTGTTCAATTGGCGGAAATCGATACATAATCGTATTGTCGCGTCTTGACGACGACGATAGGCGCGTGGTACGGGGAGTCAGATTTTTCAATGATCACGAGGCGCAACATCTCTTGTATTTCTTTTTCCATGTCCTCTTTATCGCGAAAGGCGCAGGGTACTGTCGAATTTGAATCGGTGTCTGCGTTGTTAGTTTTAAGGGGGGACATGGGCCTTGGGCAAAACATTTATTGCTACTGCTACTAGAGTAATGAAACTTGCAGGTAATATGTAATTTAATGTGCTGATTTCAAATATGCAACCAGTTTTTCTGTATATCACGAAGAAAAAATTTTATACAACTTTTTCTGTTTTACACTTCTGGGATGACTGGCAAAAAATATTTTACAATAACCAAGCTAAAAATTATATTTATATATTCCTGAATGCTCAATGAGTGCAAGAAGCATAATTTCGTGTTTCTACATTTATTTTATCCCAAGTTATAAAAGTTCAAAAATTTTTATTGAGACATGAATTCTTTGTCTGTTGTTTGCCCAAAATTTCAAAATGTTTCAGGCTGAAGAAACATTGTATTATAGGCATATTGCACTCTTTGGAAGTCTAGCTATAAGAAAAAAAAAACCCCATTAAAATTGGATGATTAGAAGGGTAACAACAGCCACCCAGAAAATTGGAGACGGCCAATAAAAGTGTTTTGAGAAAAGTGGGAAAAACTAATAGACATGTGAAAAAAGCCTTTTATTCTCCTGGATGGGCGAAATTACAACAGCCAGTGGCTCAGAAGGCTCCTGGAGAATAATCTGGGTGGGGCTTTCCTCTTTGCCTCCGCTTTGCAGCTGCCTGAAAGGCTGCTGATGACCGCCTCTTCCTTTCTGCATTGATAGTGCGTTGGGAGTCCTTTTCATTAGCCCTTCGGCTACCCTTGGCGGTTTGCTCTACTTGGAGCTCTCGCAATATGCTTGAGCTGGCATTGTGGGTGCCAAGGTTGAACCTCATCACAGCCTCTCCAACTGCTGCCTCGACTGCATATAGTGAGGCATTTTTGTCTTTGGGCGCGAGGCTCCAAATGACTGAATGCAGTGCCTCATTAGCGTTCTGAGTTTGTCCTCTCAGGCACCGCTGCAGCAACTTCTTGTCAGCCAGACGCTCAAAAATGGGCCGCAGTGCACTGCTGACCGCTTCTGGCAAGTTGTACCTGCTTTTTGGTGGTGGTTCGTTTTTTGCCATGGCCGAGTTATATTTACACCATGAGTCAGGACCATCCGGACAGAAGTTATGATTGGGCTTCTCATCTGTCGACGTAATGTGATAGAATGTGGCCCACACTGCGTTGTGCATTTTATCTAAGTCTCCAGCAAAAGACTTGATAGCCCATCCATAATAGCTGGAGATCTTGGTGATCAGGTCTGCGGTCAGCCGTCCTTTACCACTAATGCGCTGCGCATCACCTGACTTGTGCTTTTGCACAAGGGTGCGAAGCGCTGTGCCCATTCGCTTCTGAATGTGGTTGGTGCACTCTTCTTTTACCACAGGAATAAAGCCATAAACTTTGGCTTCATCAATGGCAATGAATGAGCGGCTATCACCATCACAGAGCATGGTTGTATACCTGAGGCCATGCAGAGAGAGTGAACGTTGAAACAGAATCTTTGCTGCCTCAACTTCCATTTGGCCTGCCTTGCAGCTTGTGTTTTTTTGGCATAAGTGCTGTGCCTTCCATGCAGCATAATCTGGGCTATCTGGCTGCGGCCCACACTCACAGCCGAGGCAGAAATTGGAGAGAACCACGTAATCTAGCACATATCCTGTAAATAGCTCAATCACGGTGGCCACACCAATGTGAGAAGAGTGTCCACGTGTGTGCCATGAGCCATCAAAACAAACAGCAATGTTACCCGGATTTCCAAAATTCAGGTCACTGTACAGCTGTTTCACTTCGGCAGCACACTTTGCCAAGTTCTCAGAGCATGCTTTTGCCGTAGCTGGGTTCAGCTTGGTCTTCAAATAATGCTGGTAGGTCTTATTGTGAAGACCTCTGTGAGAAACTCCAATGGCAGAAAAAATGTCATTTAGGGCAGTCTGCCCATTCCCCGTGCTTTGCACCGCCCGTGCAGCGAGAATATTTATTTCGAAGGGATTGCACGTCGCCGAGCCAGCAACTCGCCGCGAGCTCCACTGCGATCGCAGTTCACCGCAATTGCTGCACGACACTGTCAGTTTCACGGCGATGCCGTACTCACGCGTGTCCCTCTCAATAGTTAGATCACCACGGCACACACGGCAACTACCAACCTCGAACAGGTTATTTACAAGGTCCAGGTCAACAACCGTATACGCCATGGTTGAACTCGGGGCACTCTCACTCGCGACGCACTTCATTTTCCTTTTTGTCGCCGATACTGACGCTATCTGGGAAAGTCTCTGCTGCGTTTGTTGCTCGCGCAAAGCACAATCTGCACTTGTTAAAAAAGTCGAGTCCAATCTTGTGCGCTCAGGCCGCGCAGCTCCGGTGTCCTGCACGGCCGCTGCCGCAACCGTCGGGGCGAAGTCCAGGGCGTGCGCGTCAGTCGCCGGCTCGCGTTCCGCCGTTGTCGTGTTATCTGATGCCGGTCCAAGGTGCACAGCGGGCTCCGTCGAAGGCAGCGATGCATTTCTTCGCTTCGCAACACGCTTCCGTCGCGATTTGCCGAACTTGTGCACGGTGCGAAATTTCCGATAACCGTTAGGCATGGCGCACGACGACAGACGACAATGGTCTCTTTCAAAATGACGGCAGTTCGTTTTCGCTGCAAGCAGCCGGAAACAACCACGGACCAATGAGGAGGCGCACTTTTGTCACGTGGCGGCTGTGGGCCAATGAGATAGCTAGGTTTCGTTTTCTTTTTTGTTTGATTATTCAGTTACAGCGTATCACTGAAAACTCGCGTTTGGCGGAAAAAAAAGGGCGAAGGATGCAGTTTCAAAGGAGGCCAAGATGGCTGCGCTCCGTGGCACGGTTGCAAATCGGCGGCGGCGCGAAACTGATCGTTTTATGGCGTTTACCGCGAGCGAAACTAGAAAGTTCGCGTAGTAAATATGATCGTCCGGGAAAACTATACTGTTTACAGGCCTAGAGTTTTGCGAGAACATGCAGGAAGATGTCCTGAATGCAACAACAACAAAATTGAAAAATCGTTTTTTTCGCTATTTTTTCGTTTTCAAGACCCGTGTCCCCCCTTAACTGGCACTGTACGAGGTCAGTCTTCTCTGGTAGGTCGGAGAAAATCTTTGTGGTCTGCAAGAAGTGTGGTTACCTGGTTTCTCTGTCCCTCTGTTAGTCCAGGAGCTATATCGATGTCGCGCTAGTCTTGAGTCTGCTTCAGCGGGACGTGACCATCTTCCCCGCGGAAGTTGTCCAGGTCGTCAGTTTCGGCTTCGACAGCTGCAACTCCAGCCATTAAAGGCGGGTCGGCGTTGTCGCATTCTTCATATTTTTTCAACATGTTAATGTGAAATACGGTTATTTTATTTCCAAGGTTAACAACGTAGTCTAGTTGATTACGTCTTTCGACCACAGGGAACGAACCTTTCCATGACAAGATTAACTTGTTTTTATCCGCCGGCAACAAAGCGAGAACTTTATCTCCTGGAAATAGGTCTCGTTTCTTTGCTTTTCTGTCGTAATATCTTTTTTGCAAGAAGTGCACTTTCTCAAGTTCTTCTGTTGCTATATTACATGTCTTCTCTAGATGTTGGCGCAACTCCATCACGTATATGTACGTCGCCTTAGTTTCCGGATCCAGTTGTGTGTTTGTCCACAACTCCTTTACCACTGTCATGGGTCCTCGGACATATCTGCCATACAGGAGCTCGAAGGGCGAAAACCCTGTACTACTTTGGGGGAGTTCTCTGTAGGCGAAGAGCACAGGTAGGCGAGGAGCACAGGAACGCGGCTTATCACGACGGCACGCACACCTGCCGGACCGTCTAAATTATTCTGCACAATGCCAGTCAGATCTGTGTTTGAAAGTCAGTGCCAACGTTGCGTTACAATCGCCACACCACGTGTCAAGCCGTAATGCGTTGCTCACAACACACGGAAGGCCCATATACATCAACATTTTTATCGATGTGATAAGATGCCCTATAACTTTGCTGACAGCGTTGCACCACATAAATTTAAAAAAAAAACTACGTAATATTTGCCGGAATTAATCTGCGGAGTCGCATTCAGATGTTCGTGGAGCATTCTGATACAGCACTCGGCTAATTACGATTTGTTCTTTGGAGTCTGGGAGTATCCCGCAGTGTTCAATTGCACACAATGACATTAATGTGATCACATGAAGTGAAATTTCGATGGCATATTGCATAACAATTACCCACACAGTAACGACAACAATAATGCAAGAAAGGAACTTACGTCTGGGAATCTTAAGATGCGGATGGCTTCCTGGAGCGAGTGACGTGCGTAGTATATTGCCGTCACAAACTGCCAAGAAGGCATAGTGGTACTCGGCGTTATTGTCTGTGTCATACCACACGATGGCTTGCAGCACGAATGACGCGGTAGCACTTGTCACACAAAATCTATCGACAAAGTCGGTTGCCAGAAACCCTTGTGGAAATCCATCCGCCCTTGCGTTGAACATCACAACCAACCGCACCGTCGTCACGAGTCTTAACACGCCATTGAACACTGCTACGACCATCCAAAGCTCTGGGCTCCTGGCCATTGTCTTTGAGATTGTTGTCAATATGAAGACTTCAACCTGCGTCCAAGAAATTGTACAAACAGTGATTACAATATTCTGAATCAAGCAAAAGCAAATGTATCTCCTGCTTCTGTATATTTCAACATAGCGCCAGGCAACAAAAGACGGGAGGGAAATATAAGAGATAAGTAAAAAACAGTAACAAGCATTCGGATCCGTGCTCTGCATCGCCAGAGAACACCTGATAGATCGGCCCAGCACGCCTCAGTTTCCCTGACTCGGCAACCCATGTAGACGCCGACTCCCCAGCATGTCTCGATCGTGACCACGAGCACCGTCGTCGCCCGAGGTCGTCTGCAGTCCAGTTATGACAGATTGCGAGCCGTAACGGGCCGGTAGCTGCCACAACCCCCGTTCTGCCACTGCTGCCCGACTGCTTCGGTCCGACTTTCTTCTTTAACATTCCAAAAAATCTCTTTCACGCGTCCGCTCACCAGCGGCGGCGCCACGCACCACACATGCACTTTCGTCTTCCTCTATCTTCTTAGGTCCCGTTTTCACTAAAAAACGTCTCCGAATCGTCACACATGTATAATTTGTATCTAATTAAATAGTGTGATTAAATTAGGGCGAGGCTTACTAGATGAGACGATGAGTTATTTCTAGCAATGATGTTATCTTATCGATATATGGTCATACAACGGATATATACTATCCATATGCACAACACACTTATGTATCTATCTATATATATATATAATATTCATACATACAATCCTCATGAAGAAACGTCGAAATAAACCATGTTGAAACCGCTTATGAAGGATCTACTTGACTATATATATATACATATATATATATATATATATATACCTACATACATACATACCTACACCTGTATACCCCTAGATAATTTTAATTCCAGGATGCGAATATTCCAGTCACGAGAGTCCTTTTAGTGTAGTAGGACATATGAGGCCCCTGTTCGTAGAAGTGGTTGGTAGAGACCGGGATTTTAGATGATTTATGGCGATGCTTTTGATGTCATCAGTTGCCACCATAGGTGGCCTTGCTGTCGACACTCCGAGTTGCCTTATCCCTTCTCAAATATTGGTAGCTGAAGGGAGATATGGAGGCCTTATTTAAGAGGGGTATGTGGTACCGAGACAGAAGGATGGAGCGAGTACTATTAAGTGCTTCAGCGTCCCCTGGTTGGACTCCATGGTGGGTGGTCGCCATTGCTGCCGAAAAAAAAACTACACTACTATGGGAACACCTGCATTTCCCCATCTCCTAGATCGTCTTCTGCTTAAGAGGGGACGCACGGATGAAATATTACTTTTCAACCAACCCAGACAATGCTTTCCGAAATTCCATGTAGTGCACAGCGAAAAGCCAACAAAACAAGCCAGAGCCATATCTCCATTTCTTGTTGCTAAATCTCTGACTGAGCTCTTTGGCCCAGGATACAAGGTTACAAAGATGGCTAGCGGAGACCTTCTCATTGAGCTGCCAGAAAAACACCACTATGAAAAACTTGGCAGTCTCAAAGCATTTGGTAATATCCCAGTATCTGTTTTACCTCATAGATCAATGAACACATCACGTGGAGTTGTTTCAGAAGCAGACATTCTTGAAATGTCTGAACAGGAACTGCTTGAAGGGTGGAAAGAGCAAAATGTCACGGATGTGAAACGAATCGTCATCAGACGCGACAACAAAGAAATACCTACCAAACATTTAATACTCACTTTTGCATCTAGCACACTGCCTTCATCTATAGACACAGGCTACATCAAACTCTCTGTCCGTCCCTACATTCCCAATCCAAGACGGTGTTATAAATGTCAACGATTTGGTCATGGCTCGCAGAACTGCCGGGGTCAGGAAACTTGTGCAAGATGTGCTAGCCACGGCCACACATCTGATAACTGTGTTACTACGCCTCACTGCGTGAATTGTGACGGGGAACACGCCGCGTATTCGCGTTCGTGTCCTAACTGGAAGAAAGAAAAAGAAATAATCACTCTTAAAGTCAAAGAAAACATCACATTCAAAGAAGCAAGACGAAGAGTGTCGCCATTTTACGGCGCAACATATGCTGATGCGGCGCGTCAGGGGGCAACGCCGCACCAGCCCTCGCCACCCCTTTGGCCAGCGCAGAGCGAGCCGTCGGCTGTGGCGCCTGCCCCCAAGGCGGCAGTAGTTCAGTCTACTCCGCCTTCAAGCAAATTGAGGCCGGAGACTCTAGGGTCCTCTGGTCTCAAGGCCTCACCTCACCAGGCGAGGCCTAAAATGCGAACCACCAGCTCGAATGTGCGGGCATCCAGTGCCTCTGAGGAGGCAATGGATACAACGGTATCCTTGGTACCGAAACAGCGGCGAGCCTTCTTGAAGTGCGCAAAAAAAATAAAAACCAATAACGGGGCCGGACGACCGTCCTGCCACCTAAAATAACAAGCTCACTCTAACACAGGACACTCTCTGTACACACAGCAGCATCTCTTCTTTTAATATGCAGCCAGAAGTAATACAGTGGAACATCCGAGGCCTTCTTCGAAACCTTGATGACTTACAAGAACTCCTTCATGAATACAACCCAAGAGTGCTGTGTGTACAAGAGACACACTTAAAACGAACAAACACAAACTTTTTACGTAAGTACGTAATCTTCCGAAAGGATAGAGATGATGCCATGCCACCATCCGGTGGTGTAGCAGTTATAGTTAGTCAAGGGATAGCATGCACACAATTACCCCTTAAAACTTCCCTCGAGGCGGTGGCTGTCCGAGCAGTTATTCTAAACAAACTTGTCACTGTCTGCTCTTTGTACATACCTCCGCACCACCGTCTTGAAAAACTTCAATTCCAGTCTTTAATAGATGAACTACCTGAATCTTATCTGGTCCTTGGGGACCTGAACGCACATAATGGTCTGTGGGGTGACTCTCGCTGTGATGCACGAGGTCGTCTGATTGAACATTTCCTCATTTCATCAGGTGCTTGCCTGTTGAATAGGAAAGAGGCAACATACTATAACCTTGCCAACAAAACTTACTCTTCCATAGACCTGAGTATCGCATCTCCTTCACTTGTACCATTGCTTCAGTGGAAAGTCATAAAAAATCCATACGGAAGTGACCATTTTCGTTCAGTTTTGAGTACACCAATAATATATGAATGTCCTCCACATGTTCCCAAATGGCTGGTAAACAAAGCCGACTGGGAACAATTTCAAAAGCTTACTCACTTAAAATGGACTGACATATGCGGATTAGGCATAGATGAAGCTGTACAGTACTTCATGGCCTTTCTTACTGACGCAGCAGCCAAGTGCATTCCACAAACGTCTGGACTGCCCGGCAAACGACATGTCCCGTGGTGGAACACTGAGTGCCAGAATGCGCAGAAGGAACAGAACAGGGCATGGAGGTTGCTGCGGAACTCGCCGACGGCGGAAAACCTTGAGAGCTTTAAGAAAATAAAATCTCGAGGCAGGAGAACGCGTCGGCAGGCCAGAAGAGAAAGTTGGCACAAGTTTTTATCAGGGGTTAATTCATACACACAGGAGGCTGAAGTCTGGAACACGGTCGGTTGGATAGCAGGAAAACAAGTACACACACTTCCACTCGTAAACACTCAGGGTGATACCTTGGAAGATCAGGCAAACTTCCTCGGTGCACACTTCGAACAGGTATCCAGCTCGTCCCACTATACTGACAATTTCCAAAAATACAGAACAAGAATAGAAAAGCAGAAACTCGAACACAAATCCACTAGATACGAGGCATATAACCAAGCTTTCAGTCTAGCTGAGCTCCGAACATCTCTAAACTCCTGCAGTACTTCTGCCCCAGGTTCTGACAGTGTGATGTATGAAATGTTAAAAAACCTACCAAACGAAACCCGAAAAACCTTACTTTGTTTGTAGAATGCTATTTGGTCTTCTGGCACTATTCCTACCTCCTGGAAAGAGGCTATTGTCATTCCCATTTTGAAAGAGGGCAAGGACCCTTCTTTACCCTCGAGTTATAGGCCTATAGCACTTACAAGCTGCTTGTGCAAAGTCTTCAAAAAAAATGATAAACTGCCGATTCGCACATTTTCTTGAAACAAATAATTTGCTCGACCCATTTCAGTGCGGGTTTCGAGAAAGTAGATCCATCACAGACCACCTTGTTCGTATCGAGGCACAGATCAGAGACGCCTTCGTCCATAAACAATATTTTCTCTCTGTGTTCCTCGATATCAAAAAGGCTTATGATACAACATCGCGTTTCGGAATTCTAAGAGACCTGTCCCACCTTGGTGTGCGTGGAAGAATGTTTCACATAATCGAAAGTTACCTGTCAAACCGGACATTCCGTGTCCGTCTGGGCAGTGTGCTCTCCCAAACATTTGTCCAGGAAACAGGCGTGCCACAAGGTGGAGTGCTTAGTTGAACACTTTTTATTATTAAAATGAATTCTTTGCACTTGTCCATTCCCCGCAATATGTTCTATTGTACATATGTCGACGACGTTCAGCTTGGCTTCAAGTCATGCAACTTGGCCATGTGTGAGCGGCAGGTTCAGCTGGGTTTAAATAAGGTCTCCAAATGGGCAAATGAAAACGGATTTCGACTTAACCCACAAAAAAGCACGTGTGTCTTGTTCTCTCGAAAGAGAGGCATGCACTCGGAACCTGACATTTGACTGAACGGGCAACGTCTGTCCGTCAAAGCCGAGCATAAATTCTTAGGCGTAATCTTGGACAACAAGTTGACCTTCGTACCCCACATAAAATATTTATAAACAAAATGTTTAAAAGCCATGAATGTTATAAAAGTGTTGTCACGTACTACGCGGGATAGTGACAGGAAATGCCTCATGAACCTGTATAGAAGCCTTATTCACACCCGCTTAGATTATGGGGCCATTGTTTATCAGTCTGCGACTCAAAGTGCTTTGAAAATGCTGGATCCCGTGCACCATTCAGGCATCCGCCTTTCTACGGGTGCTTTTCGCACCAGCCCCTTAGAAAGCCTTTACGTTGAGTCAAATGAGTGGTCGCTTCATCTGCAAAGAACCTACATGTCCTTTGTATATTTCCTTAAGGTGAAAGCAGACAAGAGGCACCCCTCATACTCTACTATAATGACTTGTCGAGCTCCATTCTTTTTCAAAACAGGCCTTCAATGAGGCAGCCCTTCTCAGTTCGCCTGAAGGGTCTAGCTGAGGACACTTGAGTGTCACTCGAACACAGTTTAATGGCTCCTGTAGCATATCTGCCACCGTGGCAATGGCAGACTATAGACTGTGATGTGTCCTTTCTTGAAGTTACAAAACATGCGACAATTGCCCATATCCGAACATACTTCCTGGAACTTCAACACAAATACACACGTCCCGAGTTCTTTACAGATGCCTCCAAGTCTAACTCCTCTGTGTCCTACGCTGCTGTCGGCCCATCCTTTTCGGATGCTGGCCCTCTACATCCAGGCACAAGTATCTTCACAGCGGAAGCCTACGCAATACTTGTGGCGGCTAAACACATCAAGCATTTACAAATACAAAAAGCAGTAATTTATACAGACTCCCTCAGTGTAGTAACGGCTCTGCCCACTCTTAAAAAACACAAAAACTCAGTCCTTGTCTCACTTTACTCCATTTTATGCACACTATACACACTCAAACAACATGTTGTAGTGTGCTGGGTGCCAGGGCACCGTGAGATTCAAGGCAACGTGAGGGCAGATCAGCTCACTGCATCCGTCCACAAAAGCACTGCCCCTACACCCATATCAATCCCGGCCGTTGATCTTAAGCCGTCTCTCAAACGAAACCTCAGAGTATACTGGCAGAGCAAGTGGGATACACACACACAAAACAAACTACACGTTATTAAGCCACACCTTGGTCATTGTCTGCTCGTATCGAAATCGCGTTATACAGAGGTAATACTAACGAGACTCAGGATAGGACACATATACACGACACACACACATCTTTTGTCCGGTGGTGATCCACCATTGTGTGATAAATGTGGTGAGGCATTAACAGTTCTTCACATTTTAATTCAATGTAAACATTTAGACACTCTAAGAAGACAACACTTCCCACTATCCTACCGACAACATATACCTTTACACCCTGCAATGTTCGTCGGTAGGGAACCGCTTTTTAGTCACAAATCATTATTAGCGTTTTTAAAGGAAATCCATAATTTTCATATCATATACCCGGGCATACCGTAGCACGACCTCTCTAGAGAGGTTTTTGCTGCGGTGGCTACACAGGAAAGCACTTGCCTCACGGCCCTTGCACGCAAGGGTACTAACGTGTGAGGTACTTGTGCTAATGCCATACATGTCCACCATCGTTTTTCATTATCACCAACTTTTGTCACCTATTCACACCATGGACACTTTCACGGCATAGTCATGATTTTATTACTTGTATGTTTTTACCCGCTTTACTGCGAGGAATTTTATGGCCCTTATACAGCCGCTAATCACAACCATTGTCCACAATCCTGTCTCATGAACTGGCGCTCTTTGGCCATCAAATGGCCCTTGCGCCAAAAAAACACCATATATCATCAACTTTTGCCATCTATTCGCACCTCACACACCTTTCACAACATCGTCATTATTTTATTACTTGTATGTTTTTACCCGCTTTACTGCGAGGAATTTTATGGCCCTTATACAGCCGCTAATCACAATCATTGTCCACATTCCTGTCTCATGAACTGGCGCTCTTTGGCCATCAAATGGCCCTTGCGCCATAAAACACCATATATCATCATCATCATCATTGACATGAACAACTGCTACACCCTCCGCCGTCCCTTAGCGTGTATCCACACGACGGACATATCCGCGCAAATCCCTCCCGCGGACGTTCGTTCCGCCGCCCGTCCGGCTGCGAAGCACATTCAGACGACGGACGAAGCGAGCAGACGGACGCGCTGGAGAAAAAAAACATGGCGGCACTGTCTGAAGCGAGAGCTGCCCGCTTCAAATCTTTAAGCTCTTCGTAGCGCATCGCGTGGGCTGTTATTCCCAAACTGATGGTTGTGTAGGCTTTAGGTCTGTGTCCTCGAGCTTCGACGGCAACGTATACATGACTATTTGGTACTGTTTCCGAGCGCCGTACTCGTTTTCTGAAAAGTGTAGGCTTAGCGACCACCGCTATTGCCAATACATGAGCTCGGTGATCTGCGGTAGCGCTGGGGCTACCATATCTCGGAGCTCATGATAATGTGCGAATGTTTGCTTATTCTTCTTTTCTATAGATGGCGCGACCAGTCTGAAAGTAGAAAACCCATTCATCGCTAGCCATTCGAGGTTTAGGTTTCCGTCTATGACGCTGAGTTTGAAGTTGAAGTGAATATGGAGGTCGAAAGAAAGCAACGAATAGCTGCAATGGCTGTTGTATTAGCAGAATTAGACGATGAAGCGCTGTTCTTCCCTGTAAAACGATCTTGTTGGCAAAAGGACTACATCGCTAACAAGCATCTGGGTATGCAATATCAACTCTATCGTGAACTTTTGCTTAGCGACAGCCAAGAATACAGGAGGCTTCTGCGAGTGTCGAGAGAGCAGTTTGTCCAGTTGCTGTCGCTCGTAGGACCTCGCATACAACGACAGGACACCGTAATGCGGCGAGCCATATCAGCTGAAACAAGGCTGCAGGTCACGCTACGATACCTTGCTTCAGGCAAGTGTTGCACGTCTGTGCATTTCTACTCGAAACATTGCTCCTATTGTTGCATCCGAGACTGTTCAGACTTGGAGAGCCTCGCTTTTAGAGGTGGCATTACGTTGTGTGTTGTAAAACGCCAGCAAGGTCTTGAATAGGCACATATGTGACACTAATAAAACAAATCTTGCGAAGGCTACGAAAGCCCTCTTACACAGCCTCGCTGTCGTTGATGTACAGTTTGGCACTCTTGGCATACATCTGCGAATTAGTGACGGTATTTTTTTCCCTTTGTGCAGGAGAGAGCCACCACTCCTTGAGTCGCCAATTTCGTCTGGGCCACTCGACTGTAAATGATATCATCCATGAAACATGTAATGTAATTTATGAAGAGCTGAAGAATGAATTTCTCAAAACTCCAAGCACCGAGGATGAGTGGAGAGACGTCGTTGCTGGTTTCAGTAGAAACTGGAACTTTCCAAACTGCGTTGGAGCGATGGATGGAAAGCATGTGATAATTACTAAGCCAGCAAACACGGGAACAGTTTACAGAAACTACAAGAAGAGCTTTAGCATTATACTGTTTGCCGTGGTCGATGCGAACTACAAATTTTTGTACACGGATGTTGGTGCGCCAGGGTCACAGGGAGATGCGGGCGTCTGGCAAACTACGCCTCTGCAAGCACACTTGTCAAACATGTCGGCTGGTCTTCCGGAACTGGTCAAGGTGGGAAGCTTGCCTGATCTGTACTTGCCACCAGTTTTCGTCGGTGATGACGCGTTTCCTCTTGGAAGAAACTTGATGAAACCGTTTGGGGAACGTTCGTTATCAGAAGAGAAGAGAATATTTAATTACAGGTAATTTATGTCACTACTGAAACAGCACTATGTGATATTTAACCGTTTAATCGAAGGTGCGCTAACCCAGATTTGCAGCACACATTAGCATGCTACTATCTTCTCAGTGGTGTAAAGTGTATAAAATTATATCTTACTTTTTTTAATGCTTTACAGGTTATCCAGGGCTCGGCGTGTAGTTGAGAGCACCTTTGGAATACTTGCGAATAGGTTTAGATTTCTGCACACCGTGATTGACGCTGAGCCAAAACGGGTGACATCAATGGTGAATGCAGCATGCGTATTGCACAACTTCCTCGCCAATGAATTGAACGCAGCTGACTCGTGTGCCGACACAACGCCTACTGCAACTCTGTTCTCTACACAGCCTTATTCTCGCGGACGAGTAAGTGCTGTTGGCTCCGCCGTACGTGACAGCCTATGCGAATTTTTGAATGGCAGGGGTGCTGTGTCATGGCAGCGTACGTCAGCCCACTTGGAGGCCGATGTATACAGAAGGCCATAAGATTACGCAAAGATAGTGCAAGATGCACATGCGTTGTCATAAAATAAAGTTGTTGAAAAATAAAATGCGGTTTGTTTAGTTGAAGGGCGAGATCTTGTATACGCTGTCATATGAATGGCATTTCAAATTACGGATATTTACTTAAAACTGAGTTTCATTCACACTGACAACAATGCTGGAGGTAAGCAACGATTTATTAACTGGCAATATTAAATGAGATCTGTTGAGCTTTCTTACTCGCTTTTGTTGATGTAGATTTCAAGTGCGCTTAAGATAGCCTTCTGGCATGGGATCAGCTTATCCTTCGGAACCTCGCGCATGTGTGCAGCAACAACTTTACCAAAATAGTCGATATCATCTTCCTGCTGTGTGGTACTCGCTGGTTGGCCTACGCTTGCAGCTATTTTTTCCAACACAGTTTGCCGTTGGGCCAATATTTCATCTAAACGATGGGGAGATCGGCGCCTTTTCTTCTGTGTTCCTTGGCGGGACATTGCAGAGAGTGCCTTGCCCGCAATTGGGTCGTCCACGGTAATGTTTTGGTCGTCAGTCGCTGCAGCTGCATCGTCTGAGGTTTGTGAAGGATCATCAATGTCTGGTCGTACCTGCAAGACACAAAATGGCGCACAAAGTCTCTCGCAATTCCAAAATGTAATGCTTTGCAGACACACATCTGCGTATCTATTCCGATTACAATCTGTATTACAACCACGTAAAAGCAATGGTACATTATTCGTGATTTGGCGTAATTAGAGCGCAAGATTCAAACTTCAGTGTCAACAATTTTTGGTCATATCTAATTTAAATATAGAAACGACGTTTGAATAATTCAGCACACCAAGCAACTAATCTTAATGTAGAATTATTTTGGTGTGTGTTCAAGCATTGAAAAGGTTGTAAGGCTGTATAAGAAAGTGCTAAGTAATAAAAAATACATATTGTAAAAATTTACGCGGCACAAGAAGGCTTCATCACAAATACGAAAAACAAGGGCAGTTTACCTTCATGGTCTCCGCCGCAGCTTGGCATGCATCAGTGCTCACAGAACGCCAACAGGTCACTTTTGAAGCATCCAAAAACCTGAGTGAATTATAAAAGCGCCAGCGACCTTTATAAACGTCCGAGCTTGGCATTCCACTCTTTGTGGATTCTACTTTCTTCTTCTCCAACCGGTATGTGCGTCTCTTATTGTCAAAGAAGCGCCGAAGGGCTTCTGTAAAAAAAAAAGAACAAAACAGAGGGGGGGGGGGGGGGTGATTATAAGTACGATTTACACCATGCAGTTTCGGTCAATCACCATCACAACACATTATGCTGAAAAAACGTGGCTGGTGCTCTAACGAATACTGCAGTGAATGTTTTCAGTTTTACCGCAAGCTTACGCATCACAAGCAACGTTTGGCGGACTCGTCGCCATTAACACTGTTCTTGAATTTCGCGCCGATTCCTTGATTAAAATGCATTTTTATTGAGCAGCCCTGCCTCCGGCACGGTAGCATGCTTGGGAATGCGCTGACCACGGCCGTCACTTGTAGACACCAATGTGCCCCACGTCATGCATAACAGGTACATTCCAGAAGGTTATTATCACGAAACCCACCCATATAATAACGCAAAACATAGAGAGTAAATATAAATGGTACTTACTGGCATCGTACGGCCCGTACGCAGGCCACTCCTCGTTCATTTCCTTCGCTATGCGTTCCCATATACTCTCCTTCACTGTTGTGTCCGCGTACTCGGCGAGTGTCATATCCCACAATGCGGGGAACTGCTCAACAAGGCGCAGCAGAAAAAAAGTTGCGTCGTCGCTCAAGTTCATAGTTGGAGTTGTTTGCGGTAGTGTGCGTCGAACGTACTTCCCACGCAAAAACCCAAACAAGACGAGCAGAAAAAAAAAACGTGCCTGTTGCCAGACCCTTATAACTTCGTCGGCTAAATTTACGAAACCACACGAGAAACAGAAAAATAAGCGCTTGTTGCCACACTAGTATTGGCGTCCTCCGCTAAATTTGTCGTGTTTTTCCGCGGGAATCCGTTTGCGAAAAAGAGCGTGGCATTTTCCGTCCGCGACGTCCGCGGACGCGGCACGGATGGCGGAAATCCGTGACGTGGGGTCACGTGACGCGCCGTCCGCCGCGGAAAAGACGGATTTGGTCCGTCGTGTGGATACACGCTTAGGAACTGACCGCATTGCACCCACTTACCCTTCTAGCCACCATAATCTGAACTCGCTTCCAAACTGGCCTTAGGCAGGCTTTATGTCGGGAAGGAAATCGCTTTAATCTGAGTAATGAAGCGCAAACTACACGTTATCAAGCCACACCTTGGCCATTGGCCACCAGTATCAAAATCACGTCTAACAGAGGTAACACTAACAAGACTCAGGATAGGGCACACATACACGACACACACACATCTTTTATCCGGTGGTGATCCACCATTGTGTGATAAATGTGGTGAGGCTTTAACAGTTCTTCACATTTTAATCCAATGTAAACAGCTAGACACTCTAAGAAGACAACACTTCCCATTACCCTACCGACAACATATACCTTTACACCCTGCAATGTTTGTCGGTAGGGAACCACTTTTCACCCATAAATCATTGTTAGCTTTTTTAAGAGATGTTAATTTTTACCATGTATTATACCCAGGCATTGCGTAGCGTGACCTCTCAAGAGAGGTCGCTGCTGCTGTGATTACATTTAAAAGCACTTGCCTCGCAGCCCTTGGACACAAGGGCACTGATGAGACAAGTGTGCTAGTGCCAAATATTTTTACATGTTTTTATTATCAAAACCTTTGTCACCCTTTTTAATATGCATATCACGCCACTGTCATGTCTTTAATACTTATGTTTTTACCCGCATTATCGCGAGGAATTTTAAGGCCCCTATACAGCCACGCAACATATCATTGACCGCATCTTTATACTCATTGAAATGGCGCTCTTTGGCCATCAATTGGCCCTTGCGCCATAAAACACCACACATCATCATCTGAATAATGAAGCGTTTTATAACACCGCAGGAACTACCAGGCGCTACACTGTACGAATTGCATAACGAGTGGGTCATCAATGCTCGAACCCACTACAAAAGCTTGTTGTGGATCACCTACTTCAGGCAGAATTTTCTTCATCGTCGTCAGCCACTGCATAGAAAAAGTGCACAAAATTCCCAGCAAATATGTGGCGGATACAACGCATCTCCGATGAATAATTAAGGATAGCTTAAGGACTGCCGGCTTACTACACAAAAATTATGATTAATTATGGCGTAGTGGGTACCTAGCAAGTTTCCTTGTAGTAGTTATAGTTACCCAATCAGTGTTAAAAAAAAGGCTCTGAAAGGCTGCTCATCCCGCTTTCGCTATCACTGGGCTGCGCATTCCGCACGCGACTGGTGTATTTTTTTCGAAAGCGCGTAAGCAATGGTGGAGTTATGGAAACGCACTGCCGCTCTACCTTGAAGTTATTTCAGACATCTGTTCTTTCTATTGATTTCAACGTTAGGCCTCGCCCAAACATCAAGGCCTGCCAAAAATTGGCCTATAGTCCAATCTTTAGTGAAAAGCGAAAATGAAATTTTATTGTTTACCACGTTACATACAAATTCGGTTCCACAAAATATGGCACTTGACATTTGTGTTAACAATCAATGTGTCACATGTTTGCACTCATTTGTTATGGCACCCAGCACAACAAAAAGTGGGGTTTTTTTAGGTAGTTCTCAGGCCCTGAATCGGCGAACATGCCAAAACAACCTGGTTCTTGGTGATTTTAATGAAGGCACAGGACCATCGTTTCAGGAACTCCTTCTTTCCTAGTGAAAACAATTCTGATTCCAAATGGTTCGTTACAATATCATACAACCGCACCAGCAAAAGCCATTGATTTTTACGGGCCTTTGCTTAATGCACATCCAAGCCGTTGTTTTCCCACAACGCGTACATACCAGCGGCCAGCACTAGACCTGCCAGCGCCAGTTGGACATCCTTTCCTTTTGACAAATCTTTCTACACCCAACGGGTGGTATGCCCTGTCCACGAGGGACCAAAAGGCCTTGGTCACACGACCGATTTATAAAGCGCGTTGTCCTCGTGCATGCCGCAGTGCACACACTACTAGGCGTTCACTATAGAATTGCATAACGAGTGGGTCATCAATGCTCGGACCCACTACAAAAGCAGGTTGTGGATTACCTTCTTCAGGCACAATTTTCTTCATCGTCGTCAGCCAATGCATAGAAAAAGTGCACAAAATTCCTAGCAATTATGTAGCGGATACAACGCATCTCCGATTAATGATGGATAGCTTAAGGTAGGCTGGCTTGATATGCAAAAATTATGATTAATTATGGCATAGTGGGTACCTAGCAAGTTTCCTTGTAGTAGTTATAGTTACCCAAACAGTGTTAAAAAAAGGCTCTGAAAGGCTGCTCATCCGGTTTTCGCTGTCACTGGGTTGCGCGTTCCGGGCGGGCCTGGCATATTTTTTTCGAAAGCGCGTAAGCAATGGCGAAGTTATAGAAACGCACCGCCGCTCCACCTTGACGTTATTTCAGACATTTTGGCATCTAAACTGCCAAAATGGCATCTAAACTGCCAAGGACCAGTAAAAAAAAAAAAGGGTTCGGCTCACAGACATTTTTTCAAAAACAAAATTCAGAGACAGCTAGTTGGAGCGGCAAACAATGTTACGGCGCTTATTAAAAATATTCACAAGCATTGCGCAGCTTAACATGGCTGTCAAGACAAAAAAAACTGCGCGACAGTTATATTAAAGTTTTCAGGAACTACCACCAACATGTTTCTGGATGTGTTCAGTCAGTTTTTCGCCGCCTCACTGATGAGGGCAGCTTTGGAAACACGCGACAGTGGGGAAGGCATGGAATGGGCCCACCTATCAGTAGAAGTCGCTGTCTGTGTTCACGTCGCCCCTTCGCCGACTGCTGGCTTGAGCGTTGCTTTGACGTTGCCTGCTGGTGTTCACTTCCTGAAGTGCGGTCTCTCCGGTGCCCTGCGATGTCACGTCGCGTTCTTGGTGCTGCGTTGAGTACGCTTCTCGTCAGTCTGCATGTGAGCGCCTGGGCCTGAGGTCCTGAGCGACAGGGAGAGGATACTACCGTGGGCTGCCTTGGGGTCGCGACTCCGGCTGTACGGCCTGCAGCCGACGCCTGCCGGCATCGAGAAAACTTCCTGTGGTGTGCGGTTCGGAGGTTCGGGTGTCGGTGCACGCTCGTCGATAACGAGCTCAGTGGGCTCCAACTCGTCTGACGACAGTGCTGCCACATCCTTCTGCGCCTCCAGCCAAAACCACCTAGAAAATTCAAAGCCTTCGCACGACGGCGTGACGTCACGCTAGTGCGATGGGCCTACAAGTCGACTTCACCACGCGTGCATCGTGCGATGGGCCCGAGGCATGGTGCCTTGCGCGTGAACGCACCCAAGTAGTATTTTTAACCCAGTGGCATGCGTGTATTATTTTAAATGTAACACATTGTAACCAAGCCTTTTAATCTTTTTTTATTGCGCAATTTTGCCACAGGGCATTAGGGGAATCGAAGGATGAAAAAAAAAGAAAGAAAAAAAAGCCTTGTAATCATAATCGAAAGAGTACGACGCGCAGAGGTACAGCCAGCGTGTGTCGAAAAAATTGTGGCTTCGAATAACTACCAGTTTCCAGGAAGTAATACGAACCCTGAGTAGTCAATATTTCATGTTCTTTCACTGCATAAAATGTATAACTGCCACAGAAAAAAAATGCCGCCAGCTGATTCATACTGTGAAGGCCATCATAAAAAAAGTGACATTCTTTAGACTCGTTGCCTACTTCCATTCATTGTGTGTGTCCTCAAAAGGTCCTGGACAGCACTTGCCCTGTATGCTATTAGACCATTTCTGCATAACTGATGGGCAGTGTTTATCATCACAGCGTCACTTCTGGGAGCTAAATAGCAAAAGATGGTTTTGAAGGGCCAAAATAAATGTCATGCATACAAACCAATTTGAGGCTCAAAAAATAGAAAGAAATGCACATTTATTATTCAGTTCATCTTCAAAGTTTTTATGGTTCATTTATTTAAGACACTCCCACAAACAACATGATTTATTCATGATTTTAAAAACAAAGTCATACAAGTAAATTGGGCTACAAAAGCATACATACAGCTCAAACAAAACAAACTATATACACAAGTACTAGATCACAAAAGAGTGGCATTTTTCAAGCCATCAATGTTTTTAGTGCGGCGAGTTGGGCAGGTTGGTAACGATGCATGACTGAGAAATCTTAGCGCCACAGAACGGAAACAAAAGAAAGAAACGTAGACAACACGAGCGCTAACTTCAAACCAAGTTTATTAGGAAACACACATGAATATATACGAACTCAAATCACAGAAATCTCACGCCTACTTTTTTACACATATATTGTTATACAACGTCATACAAAAACAAAAAATGTAATATCAGGAAATAAACAGGTAAACGCGCATGTGTAAATGGAACCAAGAAAACTTAGAAAAAAACTTAACAGCCCCCCGAAAAACCCTACAAACGAAAAATGTGACACCAGCTGCGCATGCTTACCTCGGTGAAACTAATGGCGAATTCCATTGAGAGAACAGGAGTAAGGGTGCCGAGCAGAGAGGAGTAGGGGGCAGAGCACTGAGAGCCGCGTCACTCGACCTGCCACTGGAATGCGGCACACCTCCGCAGAGCAGGTGTGAGGGAATAAAAAGGCGAGTGAGGAGAAAGGTTGTGCATCCCAGCGTCCTCTGCTGCAAAACACGTGCGGTCTGATCCGGACGGGCAAGGAAAGCACGTGTGGCAGTGGTTGGTACAGCGCACTCGCTTGCGCGCTATCCTGCAAAGCTGCTGCTTCGTATACTACTACATGATGGACTCGGAAGCTCAGCGCATCCTACTGTCTTTAATTCAACACCAGGCACCATCTAGTACGGAAGGTAAAGTGAATTTGATTGCTTTTTATTTGTTTCAGCGCACTTGTCGCGCATGCAGCATGCAATGCATTCTTGCGCGCGTGGACCTAAGCCCACTATTCTTTATCATATCAGAAAAACACCGTGGATATGACAGCTTTATCAGACTGTTCATGCAGTTACCAGCTGCTGCTGTCATCAGCAGTTAACAAAACGTAAACAATTCTAGAAGTACTGCAGTACACTATCCTGTTGCCAAGTTTCCTTGCATGAGTAATTAATCCTTAATTCAAAACAAACTTACATTGCAGACCCCTCCATCAGCAACAGAATGATTCGCAGCGTTTTAAGAAAAGTAACTGCGAAGTGGCGTGTAGCAAGTGTCACGTGGGTGCAGCTAAGTATTGCACGCAGTAACAATTTATTTTTATTTCCGATTTTTAAGTGGCTAATGTCTCCAGACGGCAGATCAGCATCCCACGTGATACGGTGAAGCCATACATCTCCTCGGAAGCACGATTTCTTATCGCAGGGTCGAGATGCTACGTATGATAAGCGATATTTTTTTTTAATTATCAGTGATTTGTGCAGTGTTTCATGCAGCCCTGTAACATGATGAATTGACTTTTTTAGAATTTGTTTTTTGCTTGCTCTAATCCGCTTACCTTCGAGTGTAAGGCATCCGAGTTTGCATAATGTAGCTGACTACTTGAGAAACCATTTTCATTATATAACTGATTTGATTACATTTCCATCATTGTGTGAAAACAGATGCAGTTCTGCGTACAAATATGGCTGGCGATGTGCCAAGGCGAGGGAGCGAAGAAATGCGCATGGAGCTCAGATTGCCATGCGTTGAAACAGGAGGTGGTAAGTATTAGTATTAACATTATTGTGAGGCACTACATTTACTGCTCATTTATATTTTTTAGATGGCACAGATACTCTGCACCTGCCAGCTCCCACTGCATCAAGATCAGCTGACGGGGAGACTGGTGCTCAAAGCAAGCCATCAGGCTCCAGGAGAGGAGGTGGAGGCAAGTATATTAACACTGAGTGTCTACAATTGCCTCAGCAAGTGTTCTTGGGTAAATCTAACAAGCATGCATCAGAGCGTGTAAAAGTGTACTTGTAGGAGTGATCCTTAAATGACAAAAAAAAAAGAGAGCATGGAAAGCAGACCACTACAATTACTGGAAGACTGGCACAATTTGCATATTGCATTTACATGCACAATACCAGAACTTATCACTTATGTATGTTTGCTAGTCTGCGCAAATGCTTGTTTTGTTGATTAATGCTTGCTGATTGATAATTAAGCTCAAGTGACCGTGCTGTGTGTTAAATTATTCAATTATAAGTAATGCCTGCACAATGACCGACAGTTTCCCAATAAACCATTTATGTGTTGGTTCTTTCTTATTCTAGCTGCTGAATGGACAGAGGGGCAAACAAGGCTGCTCCTAGAGTACTACCTCAAATATTTCCCTCAGATTGGCCCATTTAAAAAATTCAAAAACAGGAAGCAAGCCTTTAAACAAATATCGATGGACATCGAGGCTGTGCTTGGCATAGCCAAAACCCCAGAACAGTGTGAAAATAGGTACAAAACAGTAATTAGGCGTCGGAAGGCGTCTTCCGACCATAACAAAAGGTCTGGTGCTTCACCCACCCCTGTGCCTTTTGACGACGAGGTGAAAAAAATTGAAAGCATTGATGACAGCATTGAACCGGAGGTAGAGCGAGACGCCTCAGGGGCTACATTCAAAGCCTCGCCCGAATCTCCGGCCGTGTTGTCACCTGCCAACACCACTGAGGAAAATAAGACGCAGTCCTCAAATCCCGACACGAAGCCACGGGTAGGAACTGCACGCCTGGCACACATGCAGTTGTTTTTTACTGAAATGAGGGCACTGCAAGAAGAAAAGGAGGCTCAAAAGGCGGCCAGACGTCAAGAAAAAGAAAATCGAAGAGCTGAAAGGCAGGCCGAGCGACAGGTGCTTCGTGAAGAGCGGCGCAAAATGCATGAAGAAAAAATGGAGATTCTCCGTCAGGCCTTTGGACTTCCAAAATAAAGTGGTAGTTTTAAATAAATAAACGTACTACCCAAAGCGATTACTTAGTTTCAATGTCTTTTATTTTCTAGTTTGGCACAATACACTACCTTGAGAAAATGCAAATGGGCCAACAGGTGTGTGGTAAGGACAATTTTTCCCAACCTTGAAGGTGTTTTAACGAGTTCAGCTTTTCAGGTGGGCCTTTGGTAAGCATATATTTGCTCACAACTGCATAACACGTAAAGGAATTCCTTGTTTCATGGCTGCTGGTTCTGCAACCCCATTTTTATCATCAAGTGATCTCTCTTGATGCTAGCCAAGCCACGTAATAGGCTATCCTGTTGGGCTACACTACTGCTGCTTACTTGAACTGCAGAAGAGCTTGAGTCTACATTTGTTGTTTGTGAGGTAAGTGACAGGTCTCGTGACAGGTTCTCTGGCAAATCTCCACAATCAATGCAGAGGTTGTGAAGCACACAGCATGAAATGATAAACTTGGACATGTTATCCACTGTCCACATATCCAACCTGTGCAGTTGTCTGAAACGATTTTTTAAATCGCCAAAAGTATTTTCAATAAGCACCCTTGTCCCGGAGAGTCTTGCATTGAAGGTTTTTTTGATGCTGTCAAGATTCCCATAGTCTCGAATTGGTGTCATCAGGTACTCCCGGAAAGGATATGCAGCATCCCCCACTATATGGTACTTGCTAGAGCACAGTTGTGGCAAAACACTTGAAATCCTGGACCGACGGAAAATGCGTGCGTCATGAATTTTGCTTGGGTAGCCAGTGCTGGCATCAAGAAACCTCTTCTTGTTGTCACAAACACCTTGAAGTGTCAAGGATAGGTAATGGTGCCGGTTTATATAAACAGATCGCACTTTCCTGGCTGGGCACCTGATAGGCATGTAGCTTCCGTCAACACACCCAATTGTGTCTGGGAATCCCGACAGCTGCAAGAGAAAAAAATGTGCACACACATAGTCAAATAAGCATGGCACTAAGGGTAATGAAAGGTGCCAATAACATGCGGAAAAGTTTAAAACAAACTGGAGACTTGAAGCTCATAACGGCGAGTGCAATACACTACCGGTACACATGATTGAAATTAACTGGCTACTTAATTGTGAAGCATCTGGGAAAAATAATTGTAATAACTTATTTAAAAGGTGCATTCTGGCACTAACTAATTCATAATTGTAATAGTAGAGCGGTAAAGAACACATGGGACCGCACGAAGGGGAATTAATGACACATACAGAGTACATACAGAGTGCACAAGTAACTGAACTCTAGGTTTATTCACTGTACATGCAGGACAAGTACTAGATGTACATCACTAAGCAGAAGATGGGAAAATAGAAGAGATATGAAACAGCATCACATGGTCAAAACTACTCAAGAAAAATGTCCGATTGCTGACAGCATTTGTAATACACATGAAGGAGGCTTGACTGTGTGGTGCTCTTTCATATCTCTTGCATTTTTACATTTTCTGTTCATTTGCAGTTCTGATCCTGCATATCAGTTGCTTTCAGTCCTTATTGTGGTTTGAGTAGGTGTAATTCCTCTTAGTCTGGTCCCTTGAGTTGTGTAGAGCTGTATGACATTGGTGTGAAAAAAACTGTAGTTTATACCTTAAATAGCATGTTTACAAAAGCATAGTTACCTTCTCAAAATCCACAGCAAGCTTCTGCAGGTCACTGGGGAACTTGATTACATTCGGTGCTATGTCGAGCAGGAATGCAGTTACTCGGCCCATCATTCTGTGGTGAGTGCTTTCTGCGACTTCAAAGCGGCCAGCGACATCTCTAATGCATGCTTTGTTGGCTGCATACCTGAAAAGGAGAGGATACTCTAATTAAATAATGGAATTAAGCTTGCTGTTGCTGTCAATGACTGAATAATGGTGTTAACAATGCTGTCGCTGTCAATGAAGCAAATTAGCAAGACAACTGAAGTCAGAAAACACGATTCCACCTTTTTGGGTGACACCTTAGAAACTCAAAATATTTGATTAGTAGAAGCACTATCTAAATAACAAATTCTAATTTTAATTCGCGCATTACATTTATAAGTGTGGAGATGAAGCTCACTGTGAACCTGCTGACACAGCCGATTTGAAATGCTTCGTGAGCAAAAGTTTTCATGGTTGTTTGTAATGATGCATCATGAATTATGCTTTGCCACTGATTCTAGTAACGAGAATTTTGTGAAGCTCAGTGTGTAGGTGTACAAACTACGAAAGCATTTCACAAAATACTATAACTCTATTACGTTCGACACTCGCTAGTAGCATTTAACAAGTTTAAAGCAAGGTGGTCCAATGACATGCTGCGAATTAGGTACATTTATTTGCAATATTTCATATGCCTCTAACCCACTATAAAACGGATTATGCAGTGACCTGATGACAGCGGCATTCCTAAACGTACGGACACTCACCAAAGAAAGGAGAGAATGTGTTCTTCAGCCGACTTGGCAGGCAGGCCACCATGATCACTGTTCTGAGGGCAGTGCGGTGACTTGGCGAATTCTGCTGCCAAGAAGTCCACGACCGGCCGCGTGACGCGGAAATTTCTTTTGAACTGGAAGAAAACAGGCCTTTAAGCAACCTAATTAAAACAGAAGCCGAATGACTCACCTCCTCGTCGGAGTAGCTAGCCACCGTCTTTGTAACATATGCTTCCACTTTCGGCCTTCGCTCTGGCAGAGAAAAGAGCTGCTGAAACGCTGCTGCATACACTTCGTCGTCATCGTCGCTGCTGCTTGAACTCGACTCGGACGTAGAGCTCCAGCAGCTATCGCTGCTGACATCGTCTAGCTCGTCAAATACTTCGGCAAGACGACGACGTTTTGCTGCCTCCGCCATCCGTGAATCTGAAGGCAGGCAAGGTGGACGTTCACTGCCAGAATCTGCCGCTACGACGTTAAAATCGTTCGAGCCCGAGCACCACGCACGCTTCGCTGCCGCCATAACCGCCCGACACGACGCCGCAAAATGTAAACAAGTGAGGAGGATTGCTGAGAGGGTATGTCCGGACATGACGTTCCAAACACGTGGTTTCCTGCGTTTTCCACTCACTCCGCTTTTTAAGAGGGAGCAGACAGAACTGCTCCTGGCTGCTCTCGGCGCAGCAAAAGCGCTCTCGCTCTACCAATGGATGACAGTGCTCCTACTCCTGTTCGACCACTGAAACACGCCGCCTCGGAAGAGAGCACTTTGAGCGTGCTTTTGAGTGCACCTGCTCTCCCAATGGAATTCGCCATAAGAAAACGTGCTCATTAGGAATGAAAATTCTTTATCGTGAAGGAGTACAGACGGATGACTCACGCACTTCTCGCCACGTTTTCGGATGAAGCAGGCCTCAACTAATTCTCGGGTTAACTGCTCGGGTTAACTGCTCGGGGTAACTGCTGCGCAACTAATTCTCGGGTTTTCACATGCGCGTTTACCTGTTTATTTCCTGATATTACATTTTTTGTTTTTGTATGACGTTGTATAACAATATATGTGTAAAAAAGTAGGCGTGAGATTTCTGTGATTTGAGTTCGTATATATTCATGTGTGTTTCCTAATAAACTTGGTTTGAAGTTAGCGCTCGTGTTGTCTACGTTTCTTTCTTTTGTTTCCGTTCTGTGGCGCTAAGATTTCTCAGTCATGAATGTTTTTAGTTTTCTTTGATTCTTCCCAAGGGACAGCTTATCATTTTCTCTGCTGCACAAATTGTTCAAGAGTGTGTTCGCTGCTGCACTCACGAGAAGCTGCATCACTTCCTCTGGTGTGTGACCAAAATCACACGTACCTAGGTTCTCCATCTCTTCGAGGGTTGAAAGTACAAGGCCCACAAGTGCATCCTTCTAGCTAGGAAGACAGAAAAACTGTGTGGAGTTTTCTGGAGCCCTCAGCTTATCCAAGACGATTTCTGTGAAAAACACAGTATTCACAATGGTGGCTCGTGGGAACTTCAGGTCACCTCTAGACATGTGTGCGATTAGTGCATTTTCTGCGCTATATAAGTCTACATCATGGCAGAACAAGGTTTTCTCAGCACGATGTACATGTCAGCTTCTTCAAAGCAGCGGGCGCGCAGTAGTCAGCAACATAAGTTACCGCTGGTAGCCTCGAAGCTTTTGCCTGAATGTCAGAATCTGACACGGAGACACGAAATTGGCGTTGCAATGACTGCTTGTCTACCTTGGTCCTGGAAGCATGTCCTGGAACACTTAGTCCTGGAAGCGTGTCCAGCTGGTCCAACACAGGAAAATTAGAACTTTTTTGCGAATGCAGTTTTGTCTCTTGACTCGTAAATATGCCTGATAGACACATGGTAGTGTGCCCCAGACAACTGCCAGTATTTACCGAACCAATCCTCCAGGCTGTCGGTTGGAAATTTTCCCAAGAGAACATAAGTGGAATGATGTTCTTCCAAACAGTATATGGCCAGTTCTTGCAAGGCATGAGTAGTTTGGGTCAAAGCAGAATGTGTTTCACGCGTCGGGGAGCCATTATCATGCTTGAGGCTCACCCAGTGGTCCCACAGTGGTCGAGACAGCGAACTACAGTGCTCAGGTATTCGAGCTGAGGACAAGAAGATGGTGTTATTGGACCTTGAAACTCATCTCGAAGTTGCTGTCCTTTCCTTGGTGTCTTTACATTCACTACGTTCCACCACATTAAAATGGTTTCAATGTATACAGATATTTCCAGTGCGTGCTGAGGTGAAATGGTGTTAAGAGCAGCGACAGTGGATGAGCTGAAAATCTTCAGGGCTAGCTTAACATTTTGGCGCTTCATGTTTGAAGGATTCAGTGCTTCTAAGGTGAGTGTTGGCGCTACCTTTAAAAGCTCATTTTTCTCAGATTCGTGCAGCTGACTCAACACTTTAAATAATGCTGTGAGAATTTTTGATTGAGCGTCAGTACTTTTGGGGTCAAGGAAATACATGCATGACGATAGTTATAGCGCGAAAACAAAATGACGACACAGAGACAAGCAGGACACGAAAGACACGAGCGCTAACTTCCAACTGAGTTTATTGCGCAGAGCACGAAAATATATATAGAGGAGACAGTAACCATGTGATAAAAACCATATGGCACAAAGAGCAGAACATGAGTAAGAAAAACAAAAACAACACAAAAACAAAAGCACTGAAAAACAGCAAAGAAAAACCTAGAAGAAAACGAAACAGAAAGGTAAAGATAAAATAACTACCTGCCCGCACCGAAACCTTCGAGGAACCTGCGTTCCTTCTCGGACAAAGCCACGGAGGGCTTGCTAATACAAGGCACCTGTTCGCGTGCCATCTGCGCGGCCTCGACAATGACCCGTGTGCTTTCATCTCTGTGTTAGTACAGCGTCGCTGTGTCCTTGAAGAGGGGAACACAATTGCACTCAGTGTAGTGCTGAGCAAGAAAACCATCTTTCCCGTTTCTAACATTGTTCGCGTGTTCTCTCAGCCGATCGTTCAGACACCTTTCGGTCGTTCCGACATAACAAGCACCACATGAAAGGGGTCCTATAGACAGCTTCCTGGGAGCAGGCTGCATACCTGTTTCGATGTTGAACTCTGCATTCCGTTGATGATTGCGTTTTCAGGGGGTTGGTAGATTTGGTGAGGCTGATTAATTTGAACGGTGCCGAGAACAGGACACGAACTCCAACACGTTTTCCGATTTTTTTGAGCCTGTGTGATATCTGGTGTATGTATGGAATCACGGCTATCCTTTCACGTTCTGTATCCGTGTTGCTCAGATTCTGTCGCTTCCTCTGCTCTGCCTTATTAGTCCGCAGGATCGTCTCAGCAACAGACGCGATAAACGCCTTGGCGAAACCTGAAGCCTTAAGGCAGGAAATTTGAGCTTTGAAGCTCGCAGAGATATTGTGGGCGCACGACCTATTTAAAGCATTTTCAAGGCAGGTTCGTGCTATGCCTCGCTTAGCTATCTTACTGTGAGCAGAAGAAAAGGGAAGTAGAGGTTTCTGTGCACGTGGTTCATAACACCAACAGATGTGCTGTGAGCTAATAACCAGATTTAAATCCAAAAAGCGTAATTTGTCATTATCGGGCATTTCATGTGTCAACACAAGAGGCTTTAAACAATCTTCAAACACACCTATCGTTTGAGTCGCAAACGAGTGAAACATAGAAGAATTACAATTTAGAAGAACCAAGAAATCATCCACGTATCTGAATATTTTGACGACATGCGAGCCTTCTAACTTTTCCTGCAGTTTTTTGCCCATTTTTGCCAATAGAAGATCACTGAGTAGAGGTGCTATGCATGAACCAATTGAAACAGCAAAACCAGGTCAAGAAAATCTCGCGAACTAATGCCACTTTTTAATTGGAAGTTCAATTCCCCGAAAATTTCTATGTTATCCCTTATACATTCTAGTACCTCATCGTGAGGCAGAGAGTAGTATAGGTCCTTTATGTCAATTGAAAAACCGAAAATATTAGATTGATTTGACTGTTTGAAAAATTCTATCGAAGCCTGCGAGTTTTTGATCACAAATGGGTCGTCAATCTTTAGACACTTTAGATAAGTCTGAATAAACAATCAGAGTTGCTTTTGCCACGTACCGCTTTCTGTCACAATGACACGGAAGGGCATGTCAACCTTATGTGTTTTGGCAGAAAAAAACTTGCTGAGCCCATTTTTGTCACTTTTACTAATGTGCTGCGCTAACTGTTTTCCTGTTTTAACTTAGATTCCTGTTTTAACTCTAATTTACGACACATTTCCTTGGCCTGCGTTTTTACTCTATCTAGACGAATGTCGGTACAACATTTGAAAACAGATTCGATAGCTGTGACCGCCTTTTCCAAGTACAAGCAATTAGAAAGAACGGCGAAACCACCCTCCTTATCTGACGGCACGACACAAAGTTCATTGTCTCTAAGAAACTTGGTCGTCTTCCGCACCGGAAGGCTGTTGCTGGTGGGCTTACCCCGTAGGAGCACGTCGACGCCTTCTGAGATACACCTGTTTGAATCTTCAGGTGAAGCCCGGCCAGCCACAGAGCGCACCATTGAAAGAAGCTCGGGTGCGAACCTCCCTCGGTCGACGGCGAACTTCGGACCTAGAGCGAGGGTGTTGTGAACGTAGTCTGGGAGGACGACGTCACTGCATGAGTGGACGACACCTGATTGCCGAGGCTAGCCCAAGCTGCCACACTTCTAAAATACATGCACTTCCCAGAGTTGAGACAGTTGTTCTTAATGCACTTAAGCGAGGGAACAGGGTCTATTACAAAAAACAAAGGTCGTGATGGAGCAGCAGGATGCTGGTATACAATGCTTATACTCGCGGGCTTAGCAAAGAACGAGATAGCTTTTCGGTTTATGGAGTTATTGTCTGATATCAGTGCTATGATCTTGAAACCAGATGCCTCCAGATCAATAATAAGCTTCCAAAGATAGTCATGCAGGACCCTAGCATCAATCTGTGCAATAGGTAAGATGTGCACAACATCCTTGTTCAAAGAAAGCAGGCTCTGGATCATGAAGACATGGGCTGTTTTTGCAGGGTTCGATGAATTAGCAGCAGCACCTGACACGAAGCGCGCCTTGTAATCAAAGTATGGTTGGAGGTGCACTTCATCTATCATGAACGTTACAGTCCGTTCATGCTCTTTGTAGGTGTTCACAACCCGCTTCGCATAAGAAAGGAAATTAGATTCCTGATGCTTTGTTGCAAGACTTCATCATATAATGAACAAAGCCTTCTGATGTGTCAGGGTGCGGCAACTTAAGTTTCATCGAACTTATGAAGAACTTGTATGCGTGAGAAGAAATTGTGAACAAAAGGCTGGCAAAAACCAAGAAATCTGGGAGATATCAGTTAGCGTTGTTTAAAACAAGTTCAACTTGGCTTCTCACAAATTTTAACACCTCCAAATGCCATTCTTACAATTAGCATGGAATACGTTTGTCACTCACTTCGTCCAGTAACGTTGCTACCAACTGCAAAATATTGCGTATCTTCGGAGAAAGGTCAGTGCAAATACTCTTCTGAAGCTCTTCAAGCATTTGTAGCACTCCTTTCAAATCTCCTAGGTCACACAACTTATCGGGGACTAGCACATCACCACACTTGTTCACGCGTGTTTCACCAAAAAACACCTCTACACGAAGGTCCGACGACACAATCACCGACGAACTGCAGGTGCCGAATGAAGTGCCAAATCCAAGAAAAAACCTTCCCGCCCTTGTTGATGATAGTCCAAAAGTCCGAATTCCGAAAGCGTGGCAAAGCACCGAGCAAGTCAGAGAAACCACTTATTTTGTTTCTGTCCTCCTCTTCAGCTTGAGTCTGCTCTGAAAACAGTATTGCCTCTTGCAAAGCAGCGGCTTCCAAGCACATGCTTTTCTCTTCTGGCACTTCTCAAACTGGTGTTTGAGGCCTTGAGGCCTCAAGGCCACAAACACCAGTTTGTGGCCTTGAGGCCTCAAGCCAGCTGCCTCAAGGCCCGCTGCCTCAACACCAGTTGCCTCAACACCAGCCAGCTGCCTCAACACCAGCTGCCTCAAGGCCTTGAGGCCTTGTGGCCTTGAGGCTAAGCCTCCACTCTCCCTGTGGTCCTCTGCGCTCGTTGACGCGGTTCTCCTGGTTTTCTTTCCCGTCGCAGCGACCTCGTTTGAGGCAGCTCTCCCCAACGCCCATTTCCTCGACGCTCGCCCAACTGACAGCACTGGCTGCGTTGTCTTCCGCTTCGTCGTCGCTGTGGTCCTTTGCGAGCTGCGACATGGTCCTCCTGGTTTTCTTTCCAATCGCAGTGACCTCGTTTGAGGCAGCTCTCCCCAACGGCCGTTTCCTCAACGCTAACCCAACTGACAGCACTGGCTGCGTCGTCTCCCGCATCGTCATGTTTCGCGTGCTTCCCTCCCTCGCTGCTGTCTGCGACCCTCTCTGCTTCGGCGGCCGCTGGCAAAGCTTGGCTGCCTTCCTCCTCTTGTCGCTCGTCTCAGCGCATGCTCACTGGCGTTGGCGCTTCTGCTTGGCTGGCTGTTTGCCGCCCCTCCTGCGTCGTAATGGCCGCCGCTTGGGCTGGCGTTTTTTCAGGGATATGCGGTTTCGGGCCATCCTCCACATCGTTCGGTTTCTGTCTCTTCGCCGGGCGTAGGGTGGTTAGCCTCAGCTGCGGCTGCCAGATAGCGGACGCCGTGCAGAGTGTCGGGAACTCGTCCACATTCATGGCTGCCGCCATGCTGTACGTCTTCCTCTCGGCGCAGTCGATGCTCGCAGGGTGGCGCCGCAACGTCGACACAGTTGGGTGCAGGTATTCGTGCGGTGTCTGAAGATTCCACACCTTGCGCAATGGCGTGTGTCGCACTGGGCCTTGACCCATTGGCTTCCGCGCACTGTGCGCCCGGTCCTGCCTACCACTCCGCGGCAAAAGTTTCGTGCCAGTGGGCGGCATGGGGCGGTGTATAAAAATCGCAATAAAGTCCGCAAGAAACGTCATAGAACCACAATTCTTGCTTTATTCTGTTTGCAATGCTTTACTGCAGCAACTCGGTCAGTATGGAGAAGGCGGCAAAGTATCCAGCGGATCTTCTGCTGCACACACGTTCTCCTCCTCCTCCTCATCACTACTACTTTCATCACTTTGATCCTCCCCATCGTCTAATGAAACATCATCATCACAAATGTCACTTTCGGCGTCGCTGTCAAACACAAGTTGCAGAATTTCGTCTTCTGTCAAACCACGCTTCCGCCGCGATGCCATGTTTTGAACAAGACCGGTCGCAATCGCCTCGCTCACTTCGCACACAAAACAGCTCCAAACGCGCACAAAAATAACTCCAACAGTGGACAAATATGTCCATCTAGCGGAGAACACATCAAACAAAAGGCAAACACCAACCAATGTGCTGCCATCTATGAAAGATCATGAACGCAATAATTTTCTAAGTGGCCGGCGTTTCGCCGGTCAAAGAACTTTTGGCCTCGGCCGTAGCGGCCGGCAGATCGCCGGCCGCGGAAGTCAATGGGTTAAAGTGGCTCTCCTGGTTACATCGGCGGCAGAGGCATCTCACGCCGCAGTATTCAAAGGTGGCTCTATGGCCGCTGTTGCGACTAGCCCTTGCGGCACCGGAGATCCGAGATCAAGACACCGAGGCAGGAGGAAGGCAGACGTGAAGAGAGTTTATTTATATAGTATACATTTCGAGAGCGTCCTCAAAGGCGCTGGGGGGCTCATTATATAGAGTACTTTCTCCCCAGAACGGGGAAGGGGTCTGGACCGCGCTGTCCAATAACAGGTCTTGTAGTCCTTCCTAGCGTCAGCATGCCTGCACCGCCCTCAACATACACACATACACAACACGAACACGCATATGGTCCCAGCGATGCTGCCTCCTCCAGACTTGCTTCCAGCGAGTGGGGTGCTCGGGTCAACCACCCATGCTTTGTCGGACAGTGGTCGTGAGCTCGGCGTCTCCGAGGGCCAATGCCTAGACATATGGTGTTTCTTGAGACGGCCTTCTTCCTGGGCTTGCACCAAGGAGGATATAAAAACTTGCTGTAGTGGAAGCCGCTAATGCGTACCCATGGGAGCGGGTGAAGCCGCGCCGAGCCCCCGCCGGCCATCTTGGAAGTGGCAGGAAACAGCCGAGTACAGCTGCGCTCGCGCTTATTTAATCAGCAGGTGCAGTTTCTCGCGTCTTCAAAGCAATAACAAAGTTGTGTCGGGTTGTAAGCATTTATTCTTTGCTTTTTGGTGGCGAAATGGCCTACGAAAATGCTTAGAGAAACTCGAAAATGGCAGAAAAACACAATCACACAAACAATAAAAATATATGTGACAGTATAGCCGAAACGCGCACTGCGGGGAGACTCACTGATGTTTAAAAATGATCAATCTTGAAAGAACTGGCCTGACCCTGTCCTTGATGATCTCGCGGTTTCTTTCTTTTGTCATGTGGGGGATGCGGATTTTCTCATACAGCTCCGCAACTTTTTTGCACAAGCTGTAGATATGATTGTCGAGGGGATCAAGGTCAAGAATGTGCTGCTCTAGCTTCTGAAAGCATTTTTCCTCTACAGACAGTCGTAGCACTTCGGAAACGAGACGCTTTGACTGGGAGTTAACTGCTTGAAGTGTTCCACACTCAATCTGTAGCCGTCGCAGCCCCTTTTCAATGGCTTCACACAAGCCAATGACATCCTTAAACGGGGACACGAGCCCACCTCTGTTTTTCTGCTCAACTAGGGGAACTAGCTCATCTGAGTACAGGGCTGCAATGCACTCGTCGCATGTTGTTGTCTTGCACACTTGGCGTACAACTACGGCAGAAAAGTTTTCGGGGTGCGTGTAGTCGTGGTCGTCATGAGGCTCTAAGATCGAGGACCTGCGCATGTCTGTGAGCGTGCTCGCTGCGTCTACCTGGGCGACAACAGTAGTGGCATTCAGGATGGAAACCATGTCTTTGGTGCAGTTTCCCGAACTAGAAGACATCACTTCTGTTTGCACCAGCAAACGCTTGTATGCTACCAAGAACTGGGCAGCGGTTGGGTTGTTGTTATACCCGCCTGGGCCACGAACAGATCCGAAGAAGTTCTCAGCGTGATTCTGGCTCAGTTTGTGCGTCAACAAGTACTTCAGCTTACCCTGGCCAACAAGCTCGTCGAACATTTTTTCAGTGCTCGCCATGCAGATCAAGAAGTCCACAAAACCAGTTTTTTTCAAGCCTTCTAAAACTGGCCGCCGAGCCAGATCTTTCGATCCCTTTATATGCGCTTGGGTGTAGGCAAAGAATGGCTTACAGCAGGCTTCATTCTGCTTCCACAGAGGAGCCTTGTACGACCTTGCAAAAGGCTTCCTAGAATTAAAAAGGTCGAATAGGTGATTGAAGACCCTCACGAACTTCGATGTTGCACTGGCGCCCCGGAACTGGGGTAGCTTCAGCACGTTTTCAAGGAAGTCTAAGGCGTCGGCCACAGAGGAACTCAATGCTTGCGCAGCATATCGCACCTTCATCTTTTGTTTTTTCTATTGCACGTGGACTTTCTTGAGTTTGTTGCCCAGCCGCAGCCCTTCGGAATGCTGAAATGCCTCCAATTCCACTATGTAGACTTACTTCATGTGCTTTCCTTCAGCATCAACAATGTAGCTTAAATTTGCCATGGAATTGCGGATAAGCCTAATCATGTGGCAGGCGTCTGGGATAATGTAAATATTCTTAGCATCGTCAGCCGGGTTCGCAAAGCTTCAAGAAATTTGCTCACAGTCAACACGAAGTTGAGCACCTAAACACCTGGCCATAGTGAAGTTTGACGAGGCTCTGTCAAACGTGAGAGAGACAACTTCAGCCTTCACCGACGCAAGCTTCTCAATGCACTGTTTGGCCAGCTCGGCCCTCTCTGCTCCTGTGAGTGAGTCTATTAGGAAGTATCCAACTGGCATCCTAAATCTGACGTTGACTCCAACGGTCATGAAGACTTCAGGAGCTTCAGGAAGACCATCATCGTCAAGACCAGTTCTGAAGTCATCATCCCCTACTACCTTATCTCCAACTAGAGTGTACTAGAATAGGTTGAGTGGCGCGATCGCCGCTGTTTTCCTGAAGCTCCGTACGCGGTTGCGATAGAGGGCGCTACGAGCAATCCGGCTTGGTCGCGCATCGCTCGCGCGGTCGTGCGTTGCCGGGCTTCTGCGCCTTTGGCGACACGTGCGACGGCCAGTTTCTTACCGGTGTACGGCTATAGATTTATACTGTCAGCGTAGCATTAAAAATGGTGTTTCCACAGGATAATCAGGCTTTCGCCTCATAATATTGCCCCTAAATGTTGCTGCACTGGTTTCGCGGCTCTGAGCGTCTGCTACGGTGACGCGCGAATGCGCCCCTTGAGTAGGTTCTTCGCGATTCCGTTTTTTTTAGTCTTTTTACCAATTGAGAGAAACTGTCAAGTCCGCGTGCTGTCCGTCTCATTGTGCATGGCCGCAGTAAAGCGAAGCTGTAAATAGCAGTTCAAATTGGAATGAATGTCGTGGGCGAAAGCTACACGTGTGCTTTTGTCACAACGCCTCGGCTACGGGAAGGAATGCTTTAAATAACGATGCTAATAAAAAACTGCTTTTTATTACACCCATATTAAAAGGACAACAGCGATGTCTGCATCTCTTAGCTTTTTATTGGATCAGCAGCAAATATACAAATATCGTTCAATGTGTAGAAACAAGCAGCTGTAATTTAGCCAAAGGATAAAGCCAGGCATAAACCAACGCGGTTTTTTTCCACCTGTCAACAGCATATTAAATGTGTTTACAGACACGACAAAATAAAAATAAAGATGTTTAAAACAGGCTGCTATATACAAAAAAATATCAGTCACACACACTATGCATAAAGATACATTTTAAAGGAAAACAAAATAAAAATAAAGATGCTTAAAACTTATTGCTTTACATATATACAAAGAAGTATCACTGTTACACTGGCTATGTACACAGATAAACTTCAAAGTACAAAAAAATCACTGTAAATACTATGAACAAAAAAAACTGTTACAGGTATGTAACAGGACGAGTGGAGCACTCAGCTGTACGGGAATCCTACACGCACCTACGGAGCTTTAGGTGCTGCAGCCTCCTGCGCCGTTCTTCCTTAGCTCTATTGATTCCTTTAACCAAAAAGTGCAATCGAGTGACAACATAAAATTTTACCACATGAGACTTCACTGCTTTTGCATGTTGAGCACAGCCAAGGGGTCTCCCTTCAACCCTGACCAGATGCAGCACATCTAAAATGCTATCACTGCTCAGTTCATTAGTGCTGAAGCAGTCTGTAAATGTGTCTTCTAAATAGCTAACGAAGTCAAACAGCTCCTTAGACGGGTACAACAAACCACCTTTGTCTCAAAAGTTCGTAAAGGCCGAACACTCATGCTCCTTCCCTTCTGAAGCTGGAACAAGCAGTGAAGTACGACAAGCAGTGCATCCTGACTTCTGCACACACTTTCTAGCAACATATCCAGCCATGTAATATGCTAGGCGAGAGTCACTTTTTTTTCCCACAAGGCTGTAATGCTCAGTTGGGGCAGCAATACTGTCATGGCAGGCAGCGCTTTCTATCACGTCAAGATCTCCTTGAGCGATGTGGTCATCAATTGTTTGCTGCAGGCTTGTTGCATCTGCCGAGTGTGCATCTCCAGTGTCGAGCAGTGATGTAAGCACCAATGGTGTAACGCTCGCACCGTGCACTGGCTTAGCTAGGCTATAGTAGCTCAGGCAGTTGACAGCAATTAAGAACTGCTATGGGGTCGGATGGTCATTACAGCCCGACGACTGCCGCACAACTCCAAACAAGTTCTCGAGTGGATCTTTGCTTAGGTTACTCGTCATCAAATACCTGTAGCTTAGTTCTGTGGTAACATAGTCCAGTAAAGAAAGCACACTGGACAGCGTAACCCTCAGGCCAGTAGCTGTCTGCTTGCTAAGGAACCCGACGCCCTTGCCGACATGCTGCTCCCACTTGTCAATGTAGTCTAGAAAACTGGAGAGCGCAGAACTACCACTTGAGTGCGGCCAAAGAGCCTCGGACTTGAATCTGGAGGTCATCAGTTTGATGAGTTGGTTCATCAGCCTGTAAATGCAAAAAAATCTTCATTAGAGGTGGGTTCAACAGTGATGGCCATTAACGCACTCTTGTCTTTTGCCCAAAGAATACAGCAAATACAATATATTTAGGTACCTGAAGAATGATTCTGTAGCATCAACTGCACCCTTTCCATAACGTGACTCCAGGGTGTCCTTGTAGTGGTGTAGACCACGCAGCACAAAGTCTCCGAATAGCTGGAAGGCAAGGGACACTCTCATCTTCTCGAAGTCATTGGGCTGAAGGTGGCTTGTAGTCAGCCCTGGCATAGCCGTCAAGGTAATGCTGTCTTTGTCCAGGTTGAAAGTCTCGGCCACAAAATACACTGACACCTGCATCAATATAAAAGTGCAGTGATTAGCCAGTTGACTTAATATAAAATGTTAAGCAAGAATGTAATAAAACATTTATACCTGTCCATTTGGTGTGCTGAAACCACCTTTCAAGAGGGAGTTGCGGAGGCACTTCATTAGATGAGGAAAGTCTGACAGTAAATGAAGGTTCCTCTTGGGGTCCACAGGATGCTTCACCTTGCACGTTATTTTGCTTGAGGTTCCCTGGATGCCCATCGATGTCCACATTCGTCTATTCCACGAAGCTCCGTCGCAGGTTATGAAGTCGACAAAGAGTCCTGCCTGTTCTGCTAAGATCGTTGTTTCGATAAATATCTTGCAGAGAAGGTCGCCCTTAACATTTCCGTGCGCAGCAAACACCCCCAAAACCTGAGAAAATTTGCCTGCAAATGGCACGAACATAACAACCATACCATGGTCGCAAGAAAGGTTCGCATCTGCCTGTGGTATAAAGGGCCCCAGGTCGACAAAGCCTCAGATTCTACCAGTCTTGTCAATTGAAAGGTGCTCAGACAACTTCATTTCGTCCACCAGGATGCCGCCACGATGGCTGAAGGTGTCCATTGTGTCTGTTTTCGTCTTCAAAGTTTCTAGAACCTTTCT
The DNA here is from genome assembly GCF_043290135.1 of Rhipicephalus microplus. NCBI lineage: Eukaryota > Metazoa > Arthropoda > Arachnida > Ixodida > Ixodidae > Rhipicephalus > Rhipicephalus microplus. The sequence goes on along the minus strand of NC_134702.1, from coordinate 134,049,502 downwards.
GTTGAAACCGAAGCCACTCCTGTACGAGGCGGTGTACTTCCGCGGAGTAGTATCGCCCGGAAGCACGAGAATGTTGACAAGACAGGCAAGGAGCTCCTGAAAAGCATGGTAATGTTATTTTGTTGGGTTCGCTAAATGACTTCTCTAGTATACCGCTGTGCAAATAAACATAATTTCTTCACTGCTCCTGAGGTAAAGCAAGTTCACGAAGCTATCAGCCTTCAAAACAATTTCTGTTATGTCTCAGGAGCTCGGACAAAATATCTCACACTTTTTCAGTTCACCATGTTGCCTTATGTGCAAATATACTACATGTACACAAGTGAAAGATTAGTTTCGCCCTTACCTTCTGTCACTGTCGTTACTGCGCATCTCCGGCTGTAGAAAGCGCCGCCAATGACGGCTGTTTTTTTCAGGAGGCTCTTTGTTATCTCCTCTGCGATGATTGCCGATGTAGACATGGCACCAGGACATTTCAGTAAGCCTGAGGCTCGAAGAAGAACTCCCTCAGCTTCCCTTACAATCTCGACACGTCCTTCAGTGATCAATTTCCCAGCGAGGAATGTCCTGAATGAGACTTCTTGGTCCTGTTGCTGCGGAACTCGCCGACAGCGGAAAACCTTGAGAGCTTTAGGAAAATAAAATCTCGAGGCAGGAGAACGCGTCGGCAGGCCAGAAAAGAAAGCTGGCACAAGTTTTTATCAGGGATAAATTCATATACACAAGAGGCTAAAGTCTGGAACATGGTTCGTAGGGTAGCAGGAAGACAAGTACACTCACTCCCACTCGTAAACACACAGGGTGATAGCCTGGAAGATCAAGCGAACTTCCTCGGTGCACACTACGAGCAGGTGTCTAGCTCGTCACACTACACTGAAGCTTTCCAAAGACACAAAGCAAAGATAGAAAAGCAGAAACTAGAATTCAAGTGCACAAATTACGAGGAATACAACCAACCTTTCAACTTTGCTGAGCTACAAACATCACTAAACTCTTGCAATAATTCCGCTCCAGGCTACGACCGTGTCACATATGAAATGTTGAAAAACTTACCGCTCGAAACGCGAAAAACTTTACTCTCTCTATACAATGCTATCTGGCTTTCAGGCACCATCCCTGCTTCCTGGAAAGAGGCTATTGTTATCCCTATTTTGAAACAGGGCAAGGACCCTTCCTCAGTTTCAAGTTATAGGCCCATTGCACTAACCAGCTGCGTTTGTAAACTTTTTGAAAAAATGATAAACCGCCGACTTTTACATTTCCTTGAAACACACAATCTGCTTGACGAATTTCACTGTGGGTTTCAGGAGGGTAGATCCACCACCGACCATCTGGTGCGTATCGAGGCACAGATAAGAGACGCCTTCGTCCATAGACAATATTTTCTCTCTGTGTTCCTCGATATCGAAAAGGCGTATGATACAACATGGCATTTCGGAATTCTAAGAGACCTGTCCCACCTTGGTGTGCGCGGAAGAATGTTTCATATAATCGAAAGTTACCTGTCAAACCGGACATTCCGTGTCCGTCTAGGCAGTGTGCTCTCCCAAACATTTGTCCAGGAAACAGGCGTGCCACAAGGTGGAGTGCTTAGTTGCACACTTTTTATCATCAAAATGAATTCTTTGCACTTGTCCATTCCCCGCATGATGTTCTATTGTACATATGTCGACGACGTTCAGCTTGGCTTCAAGTCATGCAACTTAGCCATGTGTGAGCGGCAGGTTCAGATGGGTTTAAATAAGGTCTCCAAATGGGCAGACGAAAACGGATTTCGACTTAATCCACAAAAAAGCACGTGTGTCTTGTTCTCTCGAAAGAGAGGCATGCACTCGGAACCTGACATTCCGCTGAACGGGCAACGTCTGTTCGTCAAAGCCGAGCATAAATTCTTGGGCTTAATCTTGGACAACAAGTTGACCTTCGTACCGCACATCAAGTATTTAAAAACAAAATGTTTAAAAGCCATGAATGTTATAAAAGTGTTGTCACGTACTACGTGGGGTAGTGATAGGCAATGCCTCATGAACCTCTATAGAAGCCTTATTCGTACCCGCTTAGATTATGGGGCCGTTGTCTATCAGTCTGCCACTCAAAGTGCCTTGAAGATGCTTGACCCCGTGCACCATTTGGGCATCCGCCTTTCTACGGGTGCTTTTCGCACCAGCCCCGTAGAAAGCCTTTATGTTGAGTCAAATGAGTGGTCGCTTCATCTGCAGAGAACTTACATGTCCTTTGTTTATTTCCTTAAGGTGAAAGCAGACAAGAAGCACCCCTCATACTCTACAATTAATGATTTGTCGAGCTCAACTCTGTTTCAAAACAGGCCTTCGATGAGGCAGCCCTTCTCAGTTCGCCTGAAAAGTCTAGCTGAGGAAACTGGAGTCTCACTTGAACATAGTTTAATGGCTCCTGTAGCATATCTGCCACCGTGGCAATGACAGACTATAGACTGTGATGTGTCCTTTCTTGAAGTTACAAAACATGCGCCTATTGCCCATATCCGAACATACTTCATTGAACTTCAACACAAATACACATGTCCTGAGTTCTTCACAGATGCCTCCAAGACTAACTCCTCTGTGTCCTACGCTGCTGTCGGCCCATCCTTTTCGGATGCTGGCCCTCTACATCCACGCACAAGTATCTTCACAGCGGAAGCTTACGCGATACTATTGGCAGCCAAACACATCAAACAATTACAAATACAAAAAGCAGTAATTTATACAGACTCCCTCAGTGTGGTAACGGCTCTGCACAGTCTTAAAAAACAAAAAAACCCAGTCCTTGTCTCACTTTACTCCATTTTGTGCACACTCTACACGCACAAACAACATGTTGTAGTGTGCTGGGTGCCAGGGCACCGTGAGATCCAAGGCAACGTGAGGGCGGATCAGCTCGCTGCATCCGTCCATGAGAGCACCGCCATTACATCCATATCAATCCCGGCCCTTGATCTTAAGCCGTCTCTCAAACGAAATCTCAGGGACTACTGGCAGAGCAAGTGGGATACACACACACAAAACAAACTACACATTGTTAAGCCACACCTTGGTCATTGGCTACCCGTATCGAAATTGCGTCATACAGAGGTAATACTTACAAGACTCAGGATAGGACACACATACACGACACACACACATCTTTTGTCCGGTGGGGATCCACCATTGTGTGACAGATGTGGTGAAGGATTAACAGTCCTTCACATTTTGATTCAGTGCAAACAATTGGACGCTCTAAGAAAACAACACTTTCCATTACCCTACCGACAACATATACCTTTACACCCTGCAATGTTCGTCGGTAGGGAACCGCTTTTTAGTCATAAGTCATTTTTATTTATTTATTTATGGTACCCTCAGGGCCCGAAGGCATTACAGAGGGGAGTGGCAATACAAAATAATACAGCAAACGGCAAAACGTAAAGGAAAAGAAGGGAAAATACAAAGCGATTGGCAAAAACACACAGTAACAAAGAATTAAATGTAGTAGCGGTAATACATTACAACGATTTTGTTAAAAAAAAAAATGGCAAAACGGCAAAACGTAAAGGAAAAGAAGGGAAAATACAAAGCGGTTGGCAAAAACACACAGTAACAAAGAAGTAAATGTAGCAGCGGGAATACATGACAACGATTTTGATAAAAAAAAAAAAAAAAGCACGACATATATAACACGAAGCAAAATCAAACATCGCAAAACATGTTTTGCAAAAAGGCCCTAAAACGTGATGTATCGGTAATAGCCGTAGCTGAGTGTGGTAGTAGATTCCATTCGGATGTGGTTCTTGGAATGAAGGCATGCGAATAGGTTACGGTTCTGCAGCGGGGAACATGAACTTTTTGCAGATGGTCCAATCTGGGTGATATGAATGAGGGGGGTTTAATAAACTGTTCACGAAGATTTTTGCTATGATAAAGTTTATGAAGGAGACTGAGTCGGGCTATTTTACGCCGAATGGCGAGTTCAGGAAGGTTGAGCTGGGACTTCATTAAGGTAACACTGGCCGTGCGGTTATAATTGGCTGAAATGAAGCGAACTGAACGATTCTGGACTGCTTCTAATTCATGTGTAAGTGTAGTGCCACCAGGATCCCAGACGGATGATGCGTATTCAAGTGATGGACGAATATAAGTAGTGTAAAGAAGTTTCTTAAGGGATGAGGGCGCCATGTAGAAGTTCCTGCGAAAATACCCGAGAGAACGGTTAGCCTTGGCGATGATGTGCTCCACATGGTGGTTCCATGACAGGTTACTGGAAATATGAACACCTAGGTATTTGTAAAATGAAACAGACTCGAGGTGGGTATCATTGAGATGATAATCTGGATACGCAAGTGAGGTGCGGCACACACGTATTGCTTTGCATTTTGAAATGTTTAGTTCCATGTTACATAATTGACACCAGGTAAATATGTTATTCGCGTTTTTAAGAGAAATTCATAGTTTTCATATCATATTCCCCGGCATTCCGTAGCACGACCTCTCCTGAGAGGTTTTCGCTGCGGTGGCTACACAAGAAAGCACTTGCCTCACGGCCCTTGGACGCAAGGGTATGAACGTGTTAGGCACTTGTGCTAATGCCATACATATCCACCATCGTCTTTTATTATCACCAACTTTTGTCATCTATTCACACCGCACACACCTTTCACGACATGGTCATGATTTTATTACTTGTATGTTTTTACCCGCCTTACCGCGAGGAATTTTATGGCCCTTATACAGCCGCTTATCACAATCATTGTCCATGTTTTTAGTAAGATGAACTGGCGCTCTTTGGCCGTGAAATGGCCCTTGCGCCATAAAACATCAAACATCATCGAGAGAGGCATGCACTCGGAACCCGACATTCAACTGAACGGGCAACAACTGTCCGTCAAAGCTGAGCATTAATTCTTAGGCTTAATCTTGGACAACAAGTTGACCTTCGTACCCCACATAAAGTATTTAAAAACAAAATGTTCAAAAGCCATGAATGTTATAAAAGTGTTGTCACGTACTACGTGGGGTAGTGACAGGAAATGCTTCATGAACCTGTATAGAAGCCTCATTCGCACCCGCTTAGATTATGGGTCTGTTGTTTATCAGTCTGCGACTCAAAGTGCTTTGAAGATGCTGGATCCCGTGCACCATTCGGGCATCCGCCTTTCTACGGGTGCTTTTCGCACCAGCCCCGTAGAAAGCCTTTACGTTGAGTCAAATGAGTGGTCGCTTCATCTGCAAAGAACCTACATGTCCTTTGTATATTTCCTTAAGGTGAAAGCAGACAAGGGGCACCCCTCATACTCTACTATTAATGACTTGTCGAGCTCCATTCTTTTTCAAAACAGGCCTTCAATGAGGCAGCCCTTCTCAGTTCGCCTGAAGGGTCTAGCTGAGGACACTGGAGTGTCACTCGAACACAGTTTAATGGCTCCTGTAGCATACCCGCCACCGTGGCAGCGGCAGACTATAGATTGCGATGTGTCTTTTTTAGAAGTTACTAAACATGCGCCTATTGCCCATATTCGAACATACTTCTTGGAACTTCAACACAAATACACACGTCCTGAGTTTTTTACAGATGCCTCTAAGTCTAACTCCTCTGTGTCCTACGCTGCTGTTGGCCCTTCCTTTTCGGATGCTGGCCCTCTACATCCAGGCACAAGTATCTTCACAGCGGAAGCTTACGCGATACTTGTGGCAGCTAAACACATCAAACAATCACAAATACAAAAAGCAGTAATTTATACAGACTCCCTCAGTGTGGTAACGGCTCTGCACAGTCTTAAAAAACAAAAAAAAACAAAACAAGAAAAAAAACCCTGTCGCCCGCAGGGGCGCCTGTTAAAGCAGGCGTTTGGTGTGTAGCGACACCACGGACCCGAGCTAACGGGGGAGTTTCTACTCCCTCCCACGCCTAGCCGTGCGTGGCTTTGCCGTGTCCGGGGAAAAGGGGATCCTGGGGGTTGAGCCAATGCTGGGTGATTGGACCTTTAAGGCCCCCCGGCAGAGGCAACACACCCCTTTGGCCCCGGCTTCACGTAGACGGCACCCCTGGGCTGACCCACCCAGGGGAAATCGGCAGTCGCCTTTTCCTATCTCTCTCTCCCTACATCTTCGTCTTTATCTCTTACTGTTTATCTGTCCTGTCTTCTACTCTCTTCTGTTTACTTCCAAACTTCCTGGCGGCGAGGGTTAACCCTGTGCAAATAGCCTGCCTTGGTCTAGGCGCATTGGGTTATAGTTGCGTTGTACGGCTGGCGTCTGCAGGTTTTAGCATCCACAAACTTGTAGCGTCCCCTTGTTGGGCTCCGTGGTGGGTGGCCGCCAACGCTTCTGAAGAAAATTAAACTGGCATGCATAAAGCATTTCCCTTAATAAGTGATCGTGCCTCCTCAAAGCGGGTACGCACCGAAGATATCAATTTTTTCCTCCGGCCAAGACAAACCTTTCCTCATTTCCACGTTATACACTGCGAAAAAACTAACAAGCAAGCCAGAACAGTATCCCCCTTCGTAGTGGCTAGGTCCTTAACCGAAACTCTCGGTGCCGGGTACAAGGTTACCAAAATGGCCAGTGGAGATCTACTCCTCGAAGTACGTGACAAAGACCAATTTGATAAACTGAACACCCTCACAACGTTTGCAGACACACCCATCAGTATTACGCCACACAGGTCTATGAACTCATCTCGCGGGATCGTTTCGGACGCAGATTTGCTTGACTTGACCGAAGCTGAACTTCTTGAAGGATGGAAGAGCGAGAACGTGACAAACGTACAGCGCATTAAGATAAGAAGAGATCAAAAGGAAATACCAACAAAACACTTAGTACTGACCTTTGCTTCGAGCGATTTGCCGGAAACAATTCAGACTGGGTACACAAAAACATCTGTGAGGCCATATATTCCCAACCCCCGCCGTTGCTTCCATTGTCAGAGATATGGCCACGGCTCGCAAAGCTGTCGTGGCCAGAAAACTTGTGCTATGTGTGGAGTCGTGGGCCATGCGTCCGACAACTGCGAAGCACCTGCACACTGTGTAAACTGTGGCGGTAATCATGCCGCGTACTCACGTTCTTGTTCTTTCTGGAAAAAAGAAAAAGAAATCATCACTTTAAAGATAAAAGAAAACATTACATTTAAAGAAGCAAGAAAAAGAGTCTCGCCATTTTATGGCCCTACATATGCTGATGCGGCGCGCCAGGGGGCAGTGTCGCACCAGCCCTCGCCACTCCTTCGGCCTGCGCAGAGCGAGCCATTGGCTGTGGCGCCTGCCCCCAAGGCGGCAGTAGTTGAGTCTACTCCGCCTACTATTGAACAGAGACCAGGGACTCCAGGGTCCTCAGGTCGCAAGGCCTCACCTCGCCAGGCGAGGCCCAAGCTTCGAAAAACCAGCTCGCATGAGCGGGCATCCAGTGCCTCCGAGGAGGCAATGGATACGGCGGCACCTCTGGTGCCAAAAGAGCGGCGCGGCTCTCTGGAGCGCGCCAAGAAAACTAAAAAGCTCATAACAGGGCCTGATAATAGCCCTGCTACTTGAGCTCGACCTTTCAGTTTAAACAAGTCACTCCCTTAACGTACACACAGCACTACTTTACATCCAATATGGAAACAAAAATTATACATTGGAACGTCAGAGGCCTGCTTAAAAACCTCGACGACGTCCAAGAGCTTTTATACAAACACTCACCTCAAGTGCTGTGTGTACAGGAAACACATCTTAAATCCTCCAATACAAATTTTTTACGTGCTTACGTCATATACCGAAAGGACCGAGATGATTCTGTGGCGTCATCCGGTGGCGTAGCCATTATTATTAACCAAGGAGTAGCGTGTACACATTTACCACTCCAGACATCCCTTGAGGCGGTGGCTGTTCGAGCGGTACTCTTAAACAAACTCGTCACCATCTGCTCTTTGTATGTACCTCCCCACCAACGTCTTGAAAAATGTGAATTTCAGTCCCTAATAGACGAACTACCGGAACCTTATTTGCTTCTTGGGGACCTAAATGCACATAGTGGACTGTGGGGCGATTCTCGCTGTGATGCACGAGGTCGTCTCATTGAACAATTTCTCTTTTCTTCCGGCGCCTGTTTGTTGAATAGGAAAGAGCCAACCTACTATAACGTTGCCAACAAAACTTACTCGTCTATAGACCTCAGCATCGTATCACCTTCACTTCTACCCCTATTGAAATGGAAAATCATAAACAATCCATATGGAAGTGACCATTTTCCTGTAGTGTTGAGTTCACAAACAACATATGAATGTCCTCTACATGTTCCCAAATGGCTGATAAACAAAGCAGACTGGGAAAAGTTCCACAACACTACACGTTTGAGTTGGACAGACATATTTAGGTTAAACATAGATGAAGCTGTGAAGTACTTCACAGCTTTTCTAACTGACGCAGCAGCCAGGTGCATACCGCAAACATCTGGAATGCCCGGCAAACGACACGTCCCATGGTGGAACACGGAGTGTCGTAATGCGCGAAAGGAACAGAACAGGGCATGGAGATTGCTGCGCAACTCGCCAACAGCGGAAAATCTTGACACGTTCAAGAAAATAAAGTCTCAAGGAAGGAGAACGCGTCGGCAGGCCAGAAGAGAAAGCTGGCAGAAGTTTTTGTTGGGGATTAATTCATACACACAGGAGGCAAAAGTCTGGAACATGGTCGGTAGGATAGCAGGGAAACAAGTACACACACTTCCACTCGTAAACACTCAAGGTGATACCTTGGAAGATCAGGCAAACTTCCTCGGGGCACACTTTGAACGGGTATCCAGCTCGTCCCACTATACTGACACTTTCCAAAAATACAGAACAAGAATAGAAAAGCAGAAACTCGAACACAAATGCACTAGATCCGAGGCATATAACCAAGCTTTCAGTCTAGCTGAGCTGCAAATGTCTCTAAACTCCTGCAGTACTTCTGCCCCAGGTTCTGACCGTGTGATGTATGAAATGTTAAAAAACCTACCAAACGAAACCCGTAAGACCTTACTTTGTTTGTACAATGCTATTTGGTCTTCTGGCACTATTCCTACCTCCTGGAAAGAGGCTATTGTTATTCCCATTTTGAAAGAGGGCAAGGACCCTTCTTTACCCTCGAGTTATAGGCCTATAGCACTTACAAGCTGCTTGTGCAAAGTCTTCGAAAAAATGATAAACTGCCGACTTGTACATTTCCTTGAAACAAATAATTTGCTCGACCCATTTCAGTGCGGGTTTCGAGAAGGTAGATCCACCACAGACCACCTTGTTCGTATCGAGGCACAGATCAGAAACGCCTTCGTCCATAAACAATATTTTCTCTCTGTGTTCCTAGATATCGAAAAGGCGTATGATACAACATGGCGGTTCGGCATTCTAAGAGACCTGTCTCACCTTGGTGTGCGCGGAAGAATGTTTCATATAATCGAAAGTTACCTGTTAAAGCGGACTTTCCGTGTCCGTCTGGGCAGTGTGCTTTCCCAAACATTTGTCCAGGAAACAGGCGTGCCACAAGGTGGCGTGCTTAGTTGCACACTTTTTATTATCAAAATGAACTCTTTGCACTTGTCCATTCCCCGCAATATGTTCTATTGTACATATGTCGACGACGTTCAGCTTGGCTTCAAGTCATGCAACTTAGCCATGTGTGAGCGGCAGGTTCAGATGGGTTTAAATAAGGTCTCCAAATGGGCAGACGAAAACGGATTTCGACTTAACCCACAAAAAAGCACGTGTGTCTTGTTCTCTCGAAAGAGAGGCATGCACTCGGAACCTGACATTTGACTGAACGGGCAACGTCTGTCCGTCAAAGCCGAGCATAAATTCTTAGGCGTAATCTTGGACAACAAGTTGACCTTCGTACCCCACATAAAATATTTATAAACAAAATGTTTAAAAGCCATGAATGTTATAAAAGTGTTGTCACGTACTACGCGGGATAGTGACAGGAAATGCCTCATGAACCTGTATAGAAGCCTTATTCACACCCGCTTAGATTATGGGGCCATTGTTTATCAGTCTGTGACTCAAAGTGCTTTGAAAATGCTGGATCCCGTGCACCATTTGGGCATCCGCCTTTCTACGGGTGCTTTTCGCACCAGCCCCGTAGAAAGCCTTTACATTGAGTCAAATGAGTGGTCGCTTCACCTGCAAAGAACCTACATGTCCCTTGTTTATTTCCTTAAGGTGAAAGCAGACAAGAGGCACCCCTCATACTCTACTATAAATGACTTGTCGAGCTCCATTCTTTTTCAAAACAGGCCTTCAATGAGGCAGCCCTTCTCAGTTCGCCTGAAGGGTCTAGCCGAGGACACTGGAGTGTCACTCGAACACAATTTAATGGCTCCTGTAGCATACCCGCCACCGTGGCAGTGGCAGACTATAGATTGCGATGTGTCTTTTTTAGAAGTTACTAAACATGCGCCTATTGCCCATATTCGAACATACTTCTTGGAACTTCAACACAAATACACACGTCCTGAGTTTTTTACAGATGCCTCTAAGTCTAACTCCTCTGTGTCCTATGCTGCTGTTGGCCCTTCCTTTTCGGATGCTGGCCCGCTACATCCAGGCACAAGTATCTTCACGGCGGAAGCTTACGCGATACTCGTGGCAGCTAAACAAATAAAACAATCACAAATACAAAAAGCAGTAATTTATACAGACTCCCTCAGTGTTGTAACGGCTCTGCAAAGTCTTAAAAAACAAAAAAACCCTGTCCTCGTTTCACTTTACTCTATTTTATGCACACTCTACACACTCAACCGACATGTTGTTGTGTGCTGGGTGCCAGGGCACCGTGAGATTCAAGGCAACATGATGGCGGATCAGCTTGCTGCATCCGCCCACGAAAGCACCGCCATTACACCTTTATCGATCCCGGCCCTTGATCTTAAGCCGTCTCTCAAACGATATCTCAGGGACTACTGGCAGAGCAAGTGGGATACACACACACAAAACAAACTGCACATTGTTAAGCCACACCTTGGTCATTGGCTGCCCGTATCAAAATCGCGTCATACAGAGCCCCGCAGGGGCGCCTGCGCAAGTAGGCGTTTGGTGTGTAGCGACACCACGGACCCGAGCTAACGGGGGAGTTTCTACTCCCTCCCACGCCTAGCCGTGCGTGGCTTTGCCGTGTCCGGGGAAAAGGGGATCCTGGGGGTTGAGCCGACGCTGGGTGATTGGACCGTTAAGGCCCCCCGGCAGAGGCAACACACCCCTTTGGCCCCGGCTTCACGTAGACGGCACCCCTGGGCTGACCCACCCAGGGGAAATCGGCAGTCGCCTTTTCCTATCTCTCTCTCCCTACATCTTCGTCTTTATCTCTTACTGTTTATCTGTCCTGTCTTCTACTCTCTTCTGTTTACTTCCAAACTTCCTGGCGGCGAGGGTTAACCCTGTGCAAATAGCCTACCTTGGTCTAGGCGCATTGGGTTATAGTTGCGTTGTACGGCTGGCGTCTGCAGGTTTTAGCATCCACAAACTTGTAGCGTCCCCTTGTTGGGCTCCCCGGTGGGTGGCCGCCAACGCTTCTGAAGAAAATTAAACTGGCATGCATAAAGCATTTCCCCAATTAAGTGATCGTGCCTCCTCAAAGCGGGTACGCACCGAAGATATCAATTTTTTCCTCCGGCCAAGACAAACCTTTCCTCATTTCCACGTTATACACTGCGAAAAAACTAACAAGCAAGCCAGAACAGTATCCCCCTTCGTAGTGGCTAGGTCCTTAACCGAAACTCTCGGTGCCGGGTGCAAGGTTACCAAAATGGCCAGTGGAGATCTACTCCTCGAAGTACGTGACAAAGACCAATTTGATAAACTGAACACCCTCACAACGTTTGGAGACACACCCATCAGTATTACGCCACACAGGTCTATGAACTCATCTCGCGGGGTCGTTTCGGACGCAGATTTGCTTGACCTGACCGAAGCTGAACTTCTTGAAGGATGGAAGAGCGAGAACGTGACAAACGTACAGCGCATTAAGATAAGAAGAGATCAAAAGGAAATACCAACTAAACACTTAGTACTGATCTTTGCTTCGAGCGATTTGCCGGAAACCATTCAGACTGGGTATACAAAGGCATCTGTGAGGCCATATATTCCCAACCCCCGCCGTTGCTTCCATTGTCAGAGATATGGCCACGGCTCGCGAAGCTGTCGTGGCCAGAAAACTTGTGCTATGTGTGGAGTCGTGGGCCATGCGTCCGACAACTGCGAAGCACCTGCATACTGTGTAAACTGTGGCGGTAATCATGCCGCGTACTCACGTTCTTGTTCTTTCTGGAAAAAAGAAAAAGAAATCATCACTTTAAAGATAAAAGAAAACATTACATTTAAAGAAGCAAGAAAAAGAGTCTCGCCATTTTATGGCCCTACATATGCTGATGCGGCGCGCCAGGGGGCAGTGTCGCACCAGCCCTCGCCACTCCTTCGGCCTGCGCAGAGCGAGCCCTTGGCTGTGGCGCCTGCCCCCAAGGCGGCAGTAGTTGAGTCTACTCCGCCTACTATTGAACAGAGACCAGGGACTCCAGGGTCCTCGGGTCTCAAGGCCTCACCTCGCCAGGCGAGGCCCAAGCTTCGAAAAACCAGCTCGCATGAGCGGGCATCCAGTGCCTCCGAGGAGGCAATGGATACGGCGGCACCTCTGGTGCCAAAAGAGCGGCGCGGCTCTCTGGAGCGCGCCAAAAAAACTAAAAAGCTCATAACAGGGCCTGATAATAGCCCTGCTACTTGAGCTCGACCTTTCAGTTTAAACAAGTCACTCCCTTAACGTACACACAGCACTACTTTACTTCCAATATGGAAACACAAATTATACATTGGAACGTCAGAGGCCTGCTTAACAACCTCGACGACGTCCAAGAGCTTTTATACAAACACTCACCTCAAGTGCTGTGTGTACAGGAAACACATCTTAAATCCTCCAATACAAATTTTTTACGTGCTTACGTCATATACCGAAAGGACCGAGATGATGCTGTGGCGTCATCCGGAGGCGTAGCCATTATTATTAACCAAGGAGTAGCGTGTACACATTTACCACTCCAGACATCCCTTGAGGCAGTGGCTGTTCGAGCGGTACTCTTAAACAAGCTCGTCACCATCTGCTCTTTGTATGTACCTCCCCACCAACGTCTTGAAAAACGTGAATTTCTGTCCCTAATAGACGAACTACCGGAACCTTATTTGCTTCTTGGGGACCTAGATGCACATAGTGGACTGTGGGGCGATTCTCGCTGTGATGCACGAGGTCGTCTCATTGAACAATTTCTCTTCTCTTCCGGCGCCTGTTTGTTGAATAGGAAAGAGCCAACCTACTATAACGTTGCCAACAAAACTTACTCGTCTATAGACCTCAGCATCGTATCACCTTCACTTCTACCCCTATTGAAATGGAAAATCATAAACAATCCATATGGAAGTGACCATTTTCCTGTAGTGTTGAGTTCGCAAACAACATATGAATGTCCTCTACATGTTCCCAAATGGCTGATAAACAAAGCAGACTGGGAACAGTTCCACAACACTACACGTTTGAGTTGGACAGACATATGTAGGTTAAACATAGATGAAGCTGTGAAGTACTTCACAGCTTTTCTAACTGACGCAGCAGCCAGGTGCATACCGCAAACATCTGGAATGCCCGGCAAACGACACGTCCCATGGTGGAACACGGAGTGTCGTAATGCGCGAAAGGAACAGAACAGGGCATGGAGATTGCTGCGCAACTCGCCAACAGCGGAAAATCTTGACACGTTCAAGAAAATAAAGTCTCAAGGAAGGAGAACGCGTCGGCAGGCCAGAAGAGAAAGCTGGCAGAAGTTTTTGTCAGGGATTAATTCATACACACAGGAGGCAAAAGTCTGGAACATGGTCGGTAGGATAGCAGGGAAACAAGTACACACACTTCCACTCGTAAACACTCAAGGTGATACCTTGGAAGATCAGGCAAACTTCCTCGGGGCACACTTTGAACGGGTATCCAGCTCGTCCCACTATACTGACACTTTCCAAAAATACAGAACAAGAATAGAAAAGCAGAAACTCGAACACAAATGCACTAGATCCGAGGCATATAACCAAGCTTTCAGTCTAGCTGAGCTGCAAATGTCTCTAAACTCCTGCAGTACTTCTGCCCCAGGTTCTGACCGTGTGATGTATGAAATGTTAAAAAACCTACCAAACGAAACCCGTAAAACCTTACTTTGTTTGTACAATGCTATTTGGTCTTCTGGCACTATTCCTACCTCCTGGAAAGAGGCTATTGTTATTCCCATTTTGAAAGAGGGCAAGGACCCTTCTTTACCCTCGAGTTATAGGCCTATAGCACTTACAAGCTGCTTGTGCAAAGTCTTCGAAAAAATGATAAACTGCCGACTTGTACATTTCCTTGAAACAAATAATTTGCTCGACCCATTTCAGTGCGGGTTTCGAGAAGGCAGATCCACCACAGACCACCTTGTTCGTATCGAGGCACAGATCAGAGACGCCTTCGTCCATAAACAATATTTTCTCTCTGTGTTCCTAGATATCGAAAAGGCGTATGATACAACATGGCGGTTCGGCATTTTAAGAGACCTGTCTCACCTTGGTGTGCGCGGAAGAATGTTTCATATAATCGAAAGTTACCTGTCAAAGCGGACTTTCCGTGTTTGTCTGGGCAGTGTGCTTTCCCAAACATTTGTCCAGGAAACAGGCGTGCCACAAGGTGGCGTGCTTAGTTGCACACTTTTTATTATCAAAATGAACTCTTTGCACTTGTCCATTCCCCGCAATATGTTCTATTGTACATATGTCGACGACGTTCAGCTTGGCTTCAAGTCATGCAACTTGGCCATATGTGAGCGGCAGGTTCAGCTGGGTTTAAATAAGATCTCCAAATGGGCAGATGAAAACGGATTTCGACTTAACCCACAAAAAAGCACGTGTGTTTTGTTCTCTCGAAAGAGAGGCATGCACTCGGAACCTGACATTCGACTGAACGGGCAACGTCTGTCCGTCAAAGCCGAGCATAAATTCTTAGGCCTAACCTTGGACAACAAGTTGACCTTCGTGCCGTACATCAAGTATCTAAAAACAAAATGTTTAAAAGCCATGAATGTTTTAAAAGTGTTGTCACGTACTACTTGGGGTAGTGATAGGCAATGCCTCATGAACCTCTATAGAAGCCTCATTCGCACCCGCTTAGATTATGGGGCCGTTGTCTATCAGTCTGCGACTCAAAGTGCTTTGAAGATGCTGGACCCCGTGCACCATTTGGGCATCCGCCTTTCTACGGGTGCTTTTCGCACCAGCCCCGTAGAAAGCCTTTACGTTGAGTCAAATGAGTGGTCGCTTCACCTGCAAAGAACCTACATGTCCTTTGTTTATTTCCTTAAGGTGAAAGCAGACAAGAGGCACCCCTCATACTCTACTATAAATGACTTGTCGAGCTCCATTCTTTTTCAAAACAGGCCTTCAATGAGGCAGCCCTTCTCAGTTCGCCTGAAGGGTCTAGCCGAGGACACTGGAGTGTCACTCGAACACAATTTAATGGCTCCTGTAGCATACCCGCCACCGTGGCAGTGGCAGACTATAGATTGCGATGTGTCTTTTTTAGAAGTTACTAAACATGCGCCTATTGCCCATATTCGAACATACTTCTTGGAACTTCAACACAAATACACACGTCCTGAGTTTTTTACAGATGCCTCTAAGTCTAACTCCTCTGTGTCCTACGCTGCTGTTGGCCCTTCCTTTTCGGATGCTGGCCCTCTACATCCAGACACAAGTATCTTCACGGCGGAAGCTTACGCGATACTTGTGGCAGCTAAACACATCAAACAATTACAAATACAAAAAGCAGTAATTTATACAGACTCCCTTAGTGTGGTAACGGCTCTGCACAGTCTTAAAAAACAAAAAAACCCTGTCCTCATCTCACTTTACTCTATTTTGTGCACACTTTACACACTCAACCAACATGTTGTAGTGTGCTGGGTGCCAGGGCATCGTGAAACTCAAGGCAACGTGATGGCGGATCAGCTTGCTGCATCCGTCCACGAGGGCACCGCCACTACACCCATATTAATCCCGGCCCTTGATCTTAAGCCGTCTCTCAAACGAAACCTCAGAGTATACTGGCAGAGCAAGTGGGATACACATACACAAAACAAACTACACGTTATTAAGCCACACCTTGGTCATTGGCCGCCCGTATCGAAATCGCGTCATACAGAGGTAATACTAACGAGACTTAGGATAGGACACACATACATGACACACACACACCTTTTGTCTGGTGGCGATCCACCATTGTGTGACAGATGTGGGGAACCATTGACAGTCCTTCACATTTTAATTGAGTGCAAACAATTGGACACTGTAAGAGAACAACACTTTCCATTACCCTACCGACAACATATACCTTTACACCCTGCAATGTTCGTCGGTAGGGAACCGCTTTTTAGTCACAAATCATTGTTAGCGTTTTTTAAAGAAATTCATAGTTTCCATATCATATACCCAGGCATCCCGTAGCATGACCTCTCCAGAGAGGTTTTCGCTGCGGTGGTTACACAAGAAAGCACTTGCCTCACGGCTCTTGGACGCAAGGGTATAAACGAGTGAGGCACTTGTGCTAATGCCAATCATATCCACCATCGTCTTTTATTATCACCAACTTTTGTCATCTATTCACACCACACACACCTTTCACGGCATGGTCATGATTTTATCACTTGTATGTTTTTACCCGCCTTACCACGAGGAATTTTATGGGCCTTATACAGCCGCTTATCACAATCATTGTCCATTTTTTAGCAAGATAAACTGGCGCTCTTTGGCCGTGAAACGGCCCTTGCGCCATAAAACATCAAACATCATCATCATCGCTGCGGTGGCTACACAGGAAAGCACTTGCCTCACGGCCCTTGGACGCAAGGGTATGAACGAGTGAGGCACTTGTGCTAATGCCATACATATTCATCATCGTCTTTTATTATCACCAACTTTCATCACCTATTCGCACCACACACCTTTCACGGCATGGTCATGATTTTACTACTTGTACGTTTTTACCCGCCTTACCGCGAGGAATTTTATGGCCCTTATACAGCCGCTAATCACAATCATCGTCCACTATCCTTGTCCTATGAACTGGCGCTCTTTGGCCATCAAATGGCCCTTGCGCCAAAAAACGCCATATATCATCAAGGCAAACACTCTCGGAGCACACTTTGAACAGGTCTCCAGCTCAACACACTATAGTGAGGCGTTCCGACGATACAAAACCGCAATAGAAAAACAGAGATTAGAGCGCAAGCCCAGAACACATGAGGCATACAACGAACCTTTCTGTTTGGCTGAACTGCAGGCCTCACTTGCCTGCTGCAATAAATCTGCCCCAGGCCCGGACCGTGGCCCGCAGGGGCGCCTGCGCCAGTAGGCGTTTGGTGTGTAGCGACACCACGGACCCGAGCTAACGGGGGAGTTTCTACTCCTTCCCACGCCTAGCCGTGCGTGGCTTTGCCGTGTCCGGGGAAAAGGGGATCCTGGGGGTTGAGCCGACGCTGGGTGATTGGACCTTTCAGGCCCCCCGGCAGAGGCAACACACCCCTTTGGCCCCGGCTTCACGTAGACGGCACCCCTGGGCTGACCCACCCAGGGGAAATCGGCAGTCGCCTTTTCCTATCTCTCTCTCCCTATATCTTCGTCTTTTGTTCTCACTTTACATCTTTCCTGTCTCCTCCTCACTTCATTTTACTTCCAATTTTTCCTGGCGGCAAGGGTTAACCTTGTGTGGCTATCCAAACTAGGGTAAACCATATTGGGTTATAGTAACTGCGTACTGCTGGCGTTGCGCAGACATGCCCACATGCTCTGCCACGTCCCCTTGTTGGACTCCATGGTGGGTGGTAGGCGCCGTTACCGAAAAATCCACATTTTCCCATGGGATCCTCGACCCCCTCGCTAACTGATCGTGCCTCGAAAAGGGTACGCACCGACGCAACTTTACTACTTTGGCCTAAAAACAGAGAAACTTTCCCAAAATACCATGTCCTTCACTGCGAACAATCGTCTACAAAAGCTAGAGCAATCTCACCCTTCCTTGTAGCCAAGTGCTTGAGAGAGACTATTGGAACCGGTTATAAGGCCACGAAGATGGCAAGTGGTGATCTGCTTCTTGAAATAAAAGACAAAGAACAGTACAATAAACTCTCGCACCTTGTAGCCTTTGGCAACATCCCCGTCTCGGTGAGCGCACATCGTACCATGAATACAGTGAAGGGCGTGGTATCGGACGAAGATTTGATGACGCTGAGTGAAGAAGAGCTTCTTGATGGATGGAAGGACCAAGGTGTGATACATGTCCAGCGCATCAAAATCAGACGTAACAACAATGAAATAGCAACAAAGCACTTGATACTCACCTTCAATTCAACCACTTTACCTGAAACTCTCGAAACTGGCCATGTAAAACTCCATGTCCGACCTTTCATTCCAAACCCGAGGCGTTGTTTCAAATGCCAGCGATTTGGTCATGCATCCCAGAGCTGCCGAGGGCAGCTGATCTGTGCTAAGTGTGGCACAACCGGCCACAATGCTGATGAATGTAGACATGATGAGGTCCTCTGTGCTAACTGCGAAGGTAGTCACCCCGCATACTCCAGAGCGTGCCCAGCCTGGAAAAAAGAAAAAGAAATAATAGCTATAAAAGTAAAGGAAAATATCACATTCAGGGAAGCAAGACAACGGATGGCGTTAACATTGGCACTAAAAACACCTTTCGCCGAAGTGGTGCAACGAGGGGCGGCACCACAAAGGCCCTTGGCAGTTGCCCGGACCGCGCCTAGCGTGCCGAGGCCAACGCCACAAGCCCCTACGGCGGGAGCAGCCAGCGCTGCCCTGCCCACATTCACCCTGTCCACACCAGTGGCCTCTACAAGCTCTGGCAGCTGCCAGGGCAATCACGAGGCCAAGGGGGCTTCATCAACCCCCAGCTCGGTGGGGACAAAGACTTCGTCGATCGAGGCGAAGTCTAAGCGACGCACAGATCGCTCTTTAGAGCGGGTGTCCAGTGCCTCGCAAGAGGCTATGGACACCAGTTCAAGCCAAACGGCGCAGGAAGCGCCGAAGGAGCGGCGAGCTTCGCTCGACCGCCCCAAAAAGGACAGAACGCCGATTACAGGGCCTGACAAAGGCCCTGTAAAATGAGTTAATCCCCGTCTTCTTTGCACACAGCACTTTTTCCTTTTTTATTTCCACAATGGACAAAATCATACAGTGGAACGTAAGGGGAATGCTTAGAAATTTAGATGACATCCAAGAGCTTCTGTGTAAGTTTAACGCGAAAGTGCTATGTGTGCAAGAAACGCACTTAACTCCTAAGCACAAGGACTTTCTACGACAATATATTATTTTCCGGAAAGACCTGGAGGATCCTGTCGTACCATCTGGCGGTGTAGCCATTATAGTCGATCGTAGTATAGCATGCCAGCATTTGAAGCTCCAAACGGCCCTGGAAGCAGTGGCCATTCGAGCTGTACTTTTTAACAAACTCATTACCATATGTTCTGTGTACATACCACCGCATCAACAGCTACACAGACGTGATCTGGAATCATTAATAGATGAACTCCCAGAGCCATTTCTGGTTCTAGGTGATTTTAATGCACACAATGTCCTGTGGGGCGATGCTCACTGTGATGCGCGAGGACGTCTCATTGAGCAGCTCCTTTTCTCTTCTAGTTTATGTCTTTTAAATATGAAGGAGCCTACATATTTTAGCCTTGCAAATAACACATACTCCTCCATAGATCTTAGCATTTCATCACCGTCCCTTTTACCTGTTTTTAAGTGGAACGTTCTTAAAAACCCTTATGGGAGTGATCACTTCCCAATCATCCTGAGTGCGCCGAACAAAGATAAACTACCTCGCAGGTTCCTCGATGGAAGATTGACTCAGCTGACTGGGAAGGGTATAGAACTCTTACACACATGACATGGACTGAGCTGTCTGCCCTGACCATAGATGACGCTGTCACGTATTTTACAGCTTTTATACTTGATGCCGCATCTAAATGTATTGCCAAAACGACTGGCATGTGTTCTAAACGGCGAGTCCCATGGTGGAACGACGCATGCAGGAAAGCGCGGACCACTCAGAACAAAGCATGGGCGTTGCTTCGCGATTCCCCTACAGCAGAAAACCTGGAAAATTTCAAGCGGGTCAAATCGCAGGCAAGGAGAACGCGTCGACAAGCTAGACGAGAGAGCTGGACAAAGTTTATATCGAGTATCAACTCGTACACAGACGAGGGAAAAGTGTGGAATAAGATAAAGAAAATTAAGGGCCAACAAACGTATTCTCTTCCACTAGTTAATAGCCTCGGGGAAAGCTTGGAGGATCAAGCCAACTTTCTTGGCACACATTTCGAACACATATCGAGCTCCTCAAAGTACTCCGAATACTTTCAGAATTACAAGGCACGAACAGAAAAACAAAAGTTAGAAAGAAAGTCCGCAAGAAATGAGGCATATAATGCACCATTCTGCTTAGCAGAACTGCGAACAGCACTCAGCTGCTGTAATACATCTACCCCAGGTTCTGACAACGTAATGTACGCGATGCTGAAGGAACTACCCTCCGAAACTAAAGAAACCCTCCTCTCTCTTTACAATCGCATATGGTTTTCGGGTGTGATCCCCTCCTCCTGGAAGGAGGCTGTTATAATTCCAATTTTGAAGCAGGGAAAAGATCCCTCTACTGTATCAAGTTACAGACCTATAGCGTTAACAAGCTGCCTCTGCAAGCTATTTGAAAAAATGATTAATTGCCGCTTACTCCACTACTTAGAAACAAACAATTTGCTCGACCCATACCAATGTGGGTTTCGAGAGGGTAGATCCACCACCGACCATCTGGTGCGTATCGAGGCACAGATCCGAGACGCTTTCGCCCACAAACAATACTTCCTCTCTGTGTTTCTCGATATCGAGAAGGCCTACGACACAACATGGCGTTTCGGCATATTAAGAGACTTGTCTCACCTGGGTGTGCGCGGTAGAATGCTTTCCATAATTGAGAGTTACTTGTCCAATCGGAAATTCCGTGTCCGTGTGGGCAGTATTCTCTCCCAAACATTTGTGCAAGAAACGGGGGTACCACAAGGTGGTGTACTTAGTTGTACACTTTTTATTATCAAAATGAATTCCTCGCACCTGTCCATCCCCCGCAACATGTTCTATTCCACATATGTCGATGACGTCCAGCTTGGCTTTAAGTCATGCAACCTAGCAATGTGTGAGCGGCAGGTTCAGTTAGGTTTAAACAAGGTGTCCAAATGGGCAGAGGAAAACGGATTCCGGCTGAACCCAGAAAAAAGTACCTGTGTCTTGTTCTCCCGAAAGAGAGGCATGTACTCAGAACCTGACATTGAACTGAACGGTCAACGTCTGTCTGTCAATGCGGAGCATAAATTCTTAGGCTTAATCTTGGACAACAAGTTGACCTTCGTACCGCACATCAAGTATTTAAAAACAAAATGTTTAAAAGCCATGAATGTTATAAAAGTGTTGTCACGTACTACGTGGGGTAGTGATAGGCAATGCCTCATGAACCTCTATAAAAGCCTCATTCGCACCCGCTTAGATTATGGGGCCGTTGTCTATGGGTCTGCTACTCAAAGTGCCTTGAAGATGCTGGACCCCGTGCACCATTTGGGCATCCGCCTTTCTACGGGTGCTTTTCGCACCAGCCCCGTAGAAAGCCTTTATGTTGAGTCAATTGAGTGGTCGCTTCATCTGCAAAGAACCTACATGTCCTTTGTATACTTCCTTAAGGTGAAAGCAGACAAGAGGCACCCCTCATACTCTACTAGTAATGACTTGCCGAGCTCCATTCTTTTTAAAAACAGGCCTTCAATGAGGCAGCCCTTCTCAGTTCGCCTGAAGGGTCTAGCTGAGGACACTGGAGTGTCACTCGAACACAGTTTAATGGCTCCTGTAGCATACCCGCCACCATGGCAGTGGCAGACTATAGACTGCGATGTGTCTTTTTTAGAGGTTACAAAACATGCGCCCATTGCCCATATCCGAACATATTTCCTGGAACTTCAACAGAAATACACACGTCCTGAGTTTTTTACAGATGCCTCCAAGTCTAACTCCTCTGTGTCCTACGCTGCTGTTGGCCCTTCCTTTTCGGATGCTGGCCTTCTACATCCAAACACAAGTATCTTCACAGCGGAAGCTTACGCGATACTTGTGGCAGCTAAACACATTAAACAATTACAAATACAAAAAGCAGTAATTTATACAGACTCCCTCAGTGTGGTAACGGCTCTGCACAGTCTTAAAAGACAAAAAAACCCTGTCCTCGTTTCACTTTACTCCATTTTATGCACACTCTACACACTCAACCAACATGTTGTAGTGTGCTGGGTGCCAGGGCACCGTGAGATCCTAGGCAACGAGAGGGCGGATCAGCTCGCTGCATCCGTCCATGAGAGCACCGCCATTTTATCCATATCAATCCCGGCCCTTGATCTTAAGCCGTCTCTCAAACGAAACCTCAGCAACTACTGGCAGAGCAAATGGGATACACACACACAAAACAAACTACACGTTATCAAGCCACACCTTGGCCATTGGCCACCAGTATCAAAATCACGTCATACAGAGGTAATACTAACGAGACTCAGGATAGGACACACATACACGACACACTCATATCTTTTGTCCAATGGCGACCCACCATTATGTGACAGATGTGGTGAAGCACTAACAGTTCTTCACATTTTAATTCAGTGCAAGCAATTGGACAGTATAAGAAAGCAACACTTTCCATTACCCTACCGACAACATATACCTTTACACCCTGCAATGTTCGTCGGTAGGGAACCTCTTTTTAGTTATAAATCATTGCTAGCGTTTTTAAAAGAAACTCATAGTTTTCATATCATATACCCCGGCATTCCGTAGCACGACCTCTCCTGAGAGGCTTTTGCTGCGGTGGCTACACAAGAAAGCACGTGCCTCACGTTCTTGGACGCAAGGGTATGAACGAGTGAGGCACTTGTGCTAATGCCATACGTATCCACCATCGTCTTTTATTATCACCAACTTTGTTCATCTATTCGCACCACACACACCTTTCACGGCATGGTCATGATTTTATCACTTGTATGTTTTTACCCGCATTACCGCGAGGAATTCTATGGCCCTTATACAGCCGCTAATCACAATCATTGTCCACATTCCTGTCTCATGAACTGGCGCTCTTTGGCCATCAAATGGCCCTTGCGCCAAAAAACACCATATATCATCATCATCATCAGGCCCGGACCATGTGGCATATGAAATGTTGAAACACCTGCCCACTGAAACCCAGAAAGCTCTCCCCTCTCTCTATAATGCGATATGGTCTTCTGGCGAGCTACCCTCAGCCTGGAAGGAAGCTATCATTATCCCGATTCTAAAACAAGGCAAGGACCCGGCCTCAGTTTCCAGCTACAGGCCAATTGCATTAACCAGCTGTATTTGCAAAGTCTTTGAAAAAATGATTAACAGGCGCCTGATGCACTTCCTTGACATTAGTGGCCTACTTGACCCATATCAGTGTGGGTTTCGAGAGGCTCGGTCCACGACTGACCACCTTGTCCGTATCGAAGCACAAATTCGCGATGCTTTTGTTCTTAAGCAATTTTTTCTGTCTGTGTTTCTCGATATGGAAAAGGCATATGACACTGCATGGCGCTTCGGCATATTGCGAGACCTGTCACATTTAGGTGTGCGGGGTAGAATGCTGACAGTTATCGAAAGCTACCTGTCGAATCGTACATTCCGTGTGCAAGTTGGCACCGTCTTCTCTCGAGTATTTGTCCAAGAAACAGGAGTGCCACAAGGAGGTGTATTGAGCTGCACACTTTTCATAGTTAAAATGAATTCCTTGCACCTGTCTCTCCCACGAAATATTTTTTACTGCATATATGTCGATGATGTGCAGATTGGTTACAAATCGTGCAACATCTCAATGTGCCAACGTCAAGTTCAACTAGGGTTGAACAAGGTATCTCAATGGGCAAACGAGAATGGTTTTATACTCAACGCGCAAAAGAGCACTTGTGTCTTGTTCAGCCGAAAGAGGGGCCTCCATCCTGACCCCGACATTGACCTGCATGGTCAACCTCTGTCAGTGAAGACCGAGCACAAGTTTCTTGGTCTCATATTAGACACTAAGCTAACCTCCATCCCACACGTCAAGCATTTAAGGGACAGGTGCTTAAAAACAATGAACATATTGAAAGTGTTGTCACGCACTACATGGGGTAGCGACAGGAAATGTTTAATTAACTTATATAAAAGCCTCGTACGCACACGCCTAGATTACGGTGCTATAATTTATCAGTCGGCAACACCATCAGCCTTGAAAATTCTCGACCCTGTCCACCGTCTAGGCATTCGCCTCTCTACGGGTGCTTTCCGCACCAGCCCTGTGGAGAGCCTGTACGTGGATTCGATTGAATGGTCGCTCCACCTACAAAGATGTTCCCTGTCCTTTTTGTACTTTTTGAAGGTGAAGGCAGACAAGAAACACCCTTCCCATTTCACAATTAATGATTTGTCTTGTTCTAGCTTGTTCGAGAACCATCCTTCGTTTAGGCAGCCCTACGCGCTGCGTGTAAGGAGCCTGGCCGAAGAAACAGGTGTGCCTCTTCTTGAACCCAGTTTGATGGCTCCTGCAACATATCTGCCACCGTGGCAGTGGCAGCTTATAGACTGTGATATCTCTTTTGTTGATGTCACAAAGCACGCACCACTTGCACACATACATACATACTTCCTAGAACTACAACATAAATACACATGCCCTGAGTTCTTTACCGATGCGTCAAAGTCAAACACTTCTGTGTCATATGCAGCGGTAGGCCAATCCTTTTCCGAGGCTGGCGTTCTTCATCCTAATGCAAGCATTTTCACAGGAGAAGCTTACGCAATGCTGGCGGTCGTAAAACACATTGAACAGATAAAATTACAAAAGGCGGTAATATACACAGATTCCCTAAGCGTGGTCAAAGCCCTGAAAACTCCTAAAAAACACAAGAACCTCGTGCTGGTGTCACTATACTCACTTCTGTGCACACTCTACACATCAAAACAGCATGTCGTTGTCTGCTGGGTTCCAGGGCACCGTGAAATACAAGGAAACGTTTTGGCCGACAATCTGGCTGCTTGCGCCAATGTCACTACTGCCAATGCATCAACACCAGTCCCTGCACTTGACTTAAAACCTTTTATAAAACGAAAGCTCAGGGAGTATTGGCAGAGGATGTGGGATAAACACACAGATAATAAACTCCATGCTATTAAACCGCAACTAGGTTATTGGCCGCCACTATCAAGATCACGACACACAGAAGTAATACTAACAAGGCTTAGAACAGGACACACACATTCCACACACTCATTTCTTCTGTCTTCCGGTGATCCACCATATTTTGAGAGATGTGGAGACCCCCTTACGGTTCTCCACATTCTCGACCAGTGCAATGAGCTAGATGCTCTAAGAAAAAAGCACTTTTTACTGCCCTACCGACAGCAGCTCCCTCTACACCCTGGGATGCTCATCGGTAGGGATCCGCTTTTTAAACTGCAAACACTTTTTACGTTTTTAAAAGATGTGCAAAGCTTTCACCCGATATTTCGAGGTCACCCGTAGCACGACCTCTATAGTGTGGTCGTGGCTGCGGTGACTATATCATCATGGTTTTAATATCATGACATTTTGCCATCAGCTATCACCACACATATGTCACGCCACTGTCATAATTTTATTACTTTCATGTTTTAACCCGCGTTAGAGCGAGGAATTTTAAGGCCCCTGTACAGCCACGCACCATATCATTGTTCATATCTGTAGTCAATTGAAATGGCGCTCTTTGGCCATCAATTGGCCCTTGCGCCACTAAAATCTACTCATCATCATCAGACATATCCACCATCGTCTTATTATCACCAACTTTTGTCATCATCCCCGCAGGGGCGCCTGCGCAAGTAGGCGTTTGGTGTGTAGCGACACCACGGACCCGAGCTAACGGGGGAGTTTCGGCTCCCTCCCACGCCTAGCCGTGCGTGGCTTTGCCGTGTCCGGGGAAAAGGGGATCCTGGGGGTTGAGCTGATGCTGGGTGATTGGACCTTTAAGGCCCCCCGGCAGAAGCAACACACCCCTTTGGCCCCGGCTTCACGTAGACGGCACCTCTGGGCTGACCCACCCAGGGGAAATCGGCAGTCGCCTTTTCCTATCTCTCTCTCCCTATATCTTCGTCTTTTGTTCTCACTTTACATCTTTCCTGTCTTCTCCTCACTTCATTTTACTTCCGATTTTTCCTGGCGGCAAGGGTTAACCTTGTGTGGCTATCCAAACTAGGGTAAACCATATTGGGTTATAGTAACTGCGTACTGCTGGCGTTGCGCAGACATGCCCACATGCTCTGCCACGTCCCCTTGTTGGACTCCGTGGTGGGTGGTAGGCGCTGTTACCGAAAAATCTACATTTTCCCATGGGATCCTCGACCCCCTCTCTAACTGATCGTGCCTCGAAAAGGGTACGCACCGACGCAACTCTACTACTTTGGCCCAAAAACAGAGAAACTTTTCCAAAATACCATGTTCTCCACTGCGAACAATCATCTACAAAAGCTAGAACAATCTCACCCTTCCTTGTAGCTAAGTGCTTGAGAGAAACCATTGGAACCGGTTATAAGGCCACGAAGATGGCAAGTGGTGATCTGCTTCTCGAACTAAAAGACAAAGAACAGTACAATAAACTCTCGCACCTTGTAGCCTTTGGTAACATCCCCGTCTCGGTGAGCGCACATCGTACTATGAATACAGTGAAGGGCGTGGTATCGGACGAAGACTTGATGACACTGAGTGAAGAAGAGCTTCTTGATGGATGGAAGGACCAAGGTGTGATACATGTCCAGCGCATCAAAATCAGACGTAACAACAATGAAATAGCAACAAAGCACGTGATACTCACCTTCAATTCAACCACTTTACCTGAAAGTCTCGAAACTGGCTATGTAAAACTCCATGTCCGACCTTTCATTCCAAACCCGAGGCGTTGTTTCAAATGCCAGCGATTTGGTCATGCATCCCAGAGCTGCCGAGGACAGCTGATGTGTGCTAAGTGTGGCACAACCGGCCACAGCGCTGATGAATGTAGTCATGACGAGGTCCTCTGTGCTAACTGTGAAGGTAGTCATCCCGCATACTCCAGAGCGTGCCCAGCCTGGAAAAGAGAAAAAGAAATAATCACTATAAAAGTTAAGGAAAATATCACATTCAGGGAAGCAAGACAACGGGTCTCGTTATCATTAGCACTAAAAACACCTTTTGCGGAAGTGGTGCAACGAGGGGCGGCACCACAAAGGCCCTTGGCAGTTGCCCGGACCGCGCCTAGCGTGCCGAGGCAAACGCCACAAGCCCCCATGGGGGGAGCAGCCTCGGCTGCCCCACCCTCCTTGAATACAGCCCCACCGAAGGCTCCTGTGAACCTTGGCAGCAGCCAGGGCACCACACAAACTAAAGAGGTCCCCTCGACCTCCAGCCCGGTGGGGTTTAAGGCTCCGTCTGTTACGACGAAGCCTACAACGAAAACATTATCTGTCGCCTCTCCTGAGGCGATGGACACTTCAACTGCACCGGCGCAGACTGCGCCAAAGGAGCGGCGGGGTTCCCTCGACCGCTCTAAAAAAGACAAAACGGTAATTACAGGGCCTTCTAAAGGCTCTGTAAGATAAATCACTTCTCTCTTTAGACACCAGCCACACTCATTTCGTACACACAGCACTTCTTTACTCCCATAATGGAGACACAAATTATACAATGGAACGTCAGAGGACTACTTCGAAACCTCGACGATGTCCAAGAACTTCTACACAAACATTCTCCAAAAGTGCTGTGTGTACAAGAAACACACTTAAAATCCAAGAATACAAGTTTCTTGCGTCAATATGTTGTCTTCCGAAAGGACAGAGATGATGCTGTGGCGTCATCTGGTGGTGTAGCCATTATAGTTAATCGAGGAGTAGCATGCAGTCATCTACCACTACTAACACCCCTAGAGGCAGTGGCTGTTCGAGCAGTTCTATTGAATAAGCTCGTCACCATCTGCTCTCTATACATACCGCCGCAACACCGCCTAGAAAAACATGATTTCCAGTCTTTAATAGATGAGTTACCAGAACCTTATTTGGTTCTAGGGGACCTGAATGCGCACAGCGGTTTATGGGGTGACTGTCGATGTGATGCACGAGGTCGTCTCATTGAACAGTTCCTCTTTTCATCAGGTGCTTGTCTGTTGAATAGAAAACAGGCAACATATTATAACCTTGCAAACAATACTTACTCCTCCATAGACCTCAGTATCGCATCTCCTTCACTTGTACCATTACTTCAGTGGAAAGTCATAAATAACCCATACGGAAGTGACCATTTTCCTTTAGTTTTGAGTACACCAATAACATATGAATATCCTCCACATGTTCCCAAATGGCTGGTGAACAAAGCCGACTGGGAACAATTTCAAAAGATTACACACCTAAGTTGGACCGACATATGCGGATTAGGCATAGATGAAGCTGTGCAGTACTTCACGGCTTTTCTTACTGACGCAGCAGCCAAGTGCATTCCACAAACATCTGGACTGCCCGGCAAACAACACGTCCCGTGGTGGAACACTGAGTGTCAGAATGCGCGAAAGGAACAAAACAGGGCATGGAGGTTGCTGCGCAACTCGCCGACAGCGGAAAACCTCGAGAGCTTTAGGAAAATAAAATCTCGTGGCAGGAGAACGCGTCGGCAGGCCAGAAGAGAAAGCTGGCAGAAGTTTTTATCAGGGGTCAATTCATACACACAGGAGGCTAAAGTATGGAACATGGTCGGTAGGATAGCAGGGAAACAAGTACACACACTTCCACTCGTAAACACTCAAGGGGATACCTTGGAAGATCAGGCAAACTTCCTCGGGGCACACTTTGAACGGGTATCCAGCTCGTCCCACTATACTGACACTTTCCAAAAATACAGAACAAGAATAGAAAAGCAGAAACTCGAACACAAATCCACTAGATACGAGGCATATAACCAAGCTTTCAGTCTAGCGGAGCTCCGAACATCTCTAAACTCCTGCAGCACTTCTGCCCCAGGTTTTGACCGTGTGGTGTATGAAATGCTAAAAAACCTACCAGCCGAAACACGAAAAACCATACTTTGTTTGTACAATGCTATCTGGTTTTCTGGCACTATCCCTAGCTCCTGGAAAGAGGCTATTATTATTCCCATTTTGAAAGAGGGCAAGGACCCTTCTTTAGCTTCAAGTTATAGGCCTATTGCACTTACAAGCTGCTTGTGCAAAGTATTCGAAAAAATGATAAACTGCCGACTTGTACATATCCTTGAAACAAACAATTTGCTCGACCCATTTCAGTGCGGGTTTCGAGAAAGTAGATCCACCACAGACCATCTTGTTCGTATCGAGGCACAGATCAGAGACGCCTTTGTCCATAAACAATATTTTGTCTCTGTGTTCCTCGATATCGAAAAGGCGTATGATACAACATGGCGTTTTGGAATCCTAAGAGACCTGTCCCACCTTGGTGTGCGCGGAAGAATGTTTCATATAATCGAAAGCTACCTGTCAAACCGGACATTCCGTGTCCGTCTGGGCAGTGTGCTCTCTCAAACATTTGTCCAGGAAACAGGCGTGCCACAAGGTGGCGTGCTTAGTTGCACACTTTTTCTCATCAAGATGAATTCCTTGCACTTGTCCATCCCTCGCAATATGTTTTATTGTACATATGTCGACGATGTCCAGCTTGGCTTCAGATCTTGCAATCTGGTAATGTGTGAGCGACAGGTTCAGTTAGGTTTAAACAAGGTCTCCAAATGGGCAGAGGAAAACGGATTCCGACTGAACCCACAAAAGAGCACGTGTGTCTTGTTCTCTCGAAAGAGAGGCATGCACTCGGAACCTGACATTCGACTGAACGGGCAACGTCTGTCTGTCAAAGCAGAGTATAAATTCTTAGGCTTAATCTTGGACAACAAGTTGACCTTCGTACCGTACATCAAGTATTTAAAAACAAAATGTTTAAAAGCCATGAATGTTATTAAAGTGTTGTCACGTACTACCTGGGGTAGTGATAGGCAATGCCTCATGAACCTCTATAAAAGCCTCATTCGCACCCGCTTAGATTATGGGGCCGTTGTCTATCAGTCTGCTACTCAAAGTGCCTTGAAGATGCTGGACCCCGTGCACCATTTGGGCATCCGCCTTTCTACGGGTGCTTTTCGCACCAGCCCCGTAGAAAGCCTTTATGTTGAGTCAAATGAGTGGTCGCTTCATCTGCAAAGAACCTACATGTCCTTTGTATACTTCCTTAAGGTGAAAGCAGACAAGAGGCACCCCTCATACTCTACTATCAATGACTTGTCGAGCTCCATTCTTTTTCAAAACAGGCCTTCAATGAGGCAGCCCTTCTCGGTTCGCCTGAAGGGTCTAGCTGAGGACACTGGAGTGTCACTCGAACACAGTTTAATGGCTCCTGTAGCATACCCGCCACCGTGGCAGTGGCAGACTATAGACTGTGATGTGTCTTTTCTAGAAGTCACAAAACATGCGCCCATTGCTCATATCCGAACATATTTCCTGGAACTTCAACACAAATACACACGTCCTGAGTTTTTTACAGATGCCTCTAAGTCTAACTCCTCTGTGTCCTACGCTGCTGTTGGCCCTTCCTTTTCGGATGCTGGCCCTCTACATCCAGGCACAAGTATCTTCACAGCGGAAGCTTACGCGATACTTGTGGCAGCTAAACACATTAAACAATTACAAATACAAAAAGCAGTAATTTATACAGACTCCCTCAGTGTGGTAACGGCTCTGCACAGTCTTAAAAAACAAAAAAACCCTGTCCTTGTCTCACTTTACTCCATATTTTGCACACTCTACACACTCAACCAACATGTTGTGGTGTGCTGGGTGCCAGGGCACCGTGAGATCCAAGGCAACGTGAGGGCGGATCAGCTCGCTGCATCCGTCCACAAAAACACTGCCCCTACATCCATATCAATCCCGGTCCTTGATCTGAAGCACTCTCTCAAACAAAACCTCAGGGACTACTGGCAGAGCAAGTGGGATACACACACACAAAACAAACTACACGTTATCAAGCCACACCTTGGCCATTGGCCACCAGTATCAAAATCACGTCTAACAGAGGTAACACTAACAAGACTCAGGATAGGACACATATACACGACACACACACATCTTTTGTCTGGTGGTGATCCACCATTGTGTGATAAATGTGGTGAGGAATTAACAGTTCTTCACGTTTTAATTCAATGTAATCATTTAGACACTCTAAGAAGACAACACTTCCCACTATCCTACCGACAACATATACCTTTACACCCCGCAATGTTCGTCGGTAGGGAACCGCTTTTTAGTCACAAATCACTATTAGCGTTTTTAAAGGAAATTCATAATTTTCATATCATATACCCGGGCATACCGTAGCACGACCTCTCTTGAGAGGTTTTTGCTGCGGTGGCTACACAGGAAAGCACATGCCTCACGGCCCTTGGACGCAAGGGTGTGAACGAGTGAGGCACTTGTGCTAATGCCATACATATCCACCATCGTCTTATTATCACCAACTTTTGTCATCATTCACACCACACACATCTTTCACGGCATGGTCATCATTTTATTACTTGTATGTTCTTACCCGCCTTATTGCGAGGAATTTTATGGCCCTTATACAGCCGCTTATCACAATCATTGTCCATATTTTTAGTAAGATGAAATGGCGCTCTTTGGCCAACAAATGGCCCTTGCGCCAAAAACACCATATATCATCAACTTTTGTCATCATTCACACCACACACATCTTTCATGGCATGGTCATCATTTCATTACTTGTATGTTCTTACCCGCCTTATCGCGAGGAATTTTATGGCCCTTATACAGCCGCTTATCACAATCATTGTCCATATTTTTAGTAAGATGAAATGGCGCTCTTTGGCCAACAAATGGCCCTTGCGCCAAAAAACACCATATATCATCATCAGGTGTAAACAGCCTTGTCTAAGGCTTCGTGCACTGGCTGGGTCACCTTCTTAAGCTTAGCGGACGTCCCTGAAGCTAGAGCTTTGCCTATCGCGTCCTTGCTCTTCAATATAGTTGACAGAGAGCTCGCCGCGATCCCGAACTTTTCAGCGATGAGTGCCTTCTTCTTTCCAGCTTCAGCCTGTGCGATGATGCGAGCCTTGTTTTCGAGCAACAAAAACTTGCGCTTTTTCGCCGGCTGTGCCATCGTTGATCGCGTTACTGCACCTTCGGGAAACAATCAAACAATGACCAAAGCGTGCGATCGCTCGTTGTGAAGAAGCTGGCCCTAGTCAAGCCGCCGGAAGCGGAAGCCGTCGTCCGAACGCATCGGCGACAAAAACTTGCGCTTTTTCGCCGACTGCGCCATCGTTGATCATGTTACTGCACCTTCGGGAAACAATCAAACAATGACCAAAGCGTGCGATCGCTCGTTGGGAAGAAGCTAGCCCTAGTCAAGCCGCCGGAAGCGGAAGCCGTCGTCCGAACGCATCGGCGACAAAAACTTGCGCTTTTTCGCCGGCTGCGCCATCGTTGATCATGTTACTGCACCTTCGGGAAACAATCAAACAATGACCAAAGCGTGCGATCGCTCGTTGGGAAGAAGCTAGCCCTAGTCAAGCCGCCGGAAGCGGAAGCCGTCGTCCGAACGCATCGTCGCACTCTACCGGGATTTGCCTCGCATGTCCAATTTTGTACGTACGTACGTACATATAAATTGGAAATTCCTAGCATTAAAACCATTCTCACAAACATTATACTAAAAATGATTAAAAACACCATAAAAATCAAATTAATGCGTGTTGTTTGTACACAGACACGATTCAAAACGTTTCCGACGTTTCTTCTGAATCTATATGAGAGCACGTTGCATTGATTGCATCGCCATCACTATCACGGTATGTATGGCGGCTTTGTGTTGTTTACATTGCGCAGCGAGTCACCGTCGCGCCCAGTATGCACGCTCTGAGCAACATCTTGTGTGTGTGTGTTTTTTTTTTAATGTTATTAAGGTCCATGGTTTGTCAAGGCATCAAAACACTTTTGAGAATTTCAATAAGCTGTAATTTGAATAATTTTGCTCGTGCCTGTCCCGCAAAAAACTTCGTTGAAGTGGAAATGCTGCCGTGAAGTAGTTCGTATTGGAGGGAATTTCGAAGCATTATACCCTATGGGACATCGACGGGGAATGGAAAAACCTTCGTTGTGGCGGAAAGTTCGTTGAAGCGGACTTCGTTGTGCCGGGATTCGACTGTACTCCTACACAGTACCGCTAATTCTCGGCACACGAAAAATGCCGCGTATACCCGGAACAACATTTTGTGGAACAAGTATTATGTAGCGGCCGTAACGCCACAAGCAAAATGCACGCTAAACATTATGCTTCTGGTCCAACGATTGCAGTAATACTCACAGGTTTCTGCAGATGAGGCAGAAAAGCTGGAAACGCCGTGGGCACACTTCCCACCTGCAGTCGCGTCGTTTGCCCAGTGCGGTCGAAGCACTCAGGAGTGAAATGTACAGAGCACTGGTGGTCTCCATCCTTAGCACGCCACCCTTCACGGCCAAATTCCCCCCCCCAAGAACTCCGAACTTCTGCATTCTTCGGAAACCTGTCAAGAAATATACGACAATCAACTGCGGCACACGTGCACACAATGCCATTTTGCTGGTCTTTCATGCGCGGGCCTGCAAGCAACTACAATGCGGCTGAAATGACCACGAGTAGAACACGCTGAATTTCATGTACTTACAGGTGAAATGTGAGGCCACAACCTTTCTTCAGCCTGTTTGTGCATCCGTAAGCAACGCAGGAGGCAACCATTATCCAAGAGCAAGACTTACACTCATTGAAAACTTCCAAAAGAACAGCGTGCACCAGCAACGAAGCGTAGAGGGGACACACCGGTAGCGCGCTTTCTGCCTCCGGCAAGATGACGGCCGCTGGCGTCACCTGACGGGCGTCGCTTCCACTCCAGCAAATCTTTATATCCTCCTTGGTCTGCACAAACACACCCAAGCCCAAGCACTGGAGAGCACCCTGTCCGCTCTAAGACACATCGGGCCCATATTAAGCGTAAGACAAACAGTCTTTATCCACTACATTACAAATAAAACACGAGAGCAGCAATCATAATCTTTCTCTAAGTACTCAAGCCGCACATTTGATAAAGGTATAAATGGGCAAACAGAATACGAGACTTCGAGTGAACAGTTTTCTTATACGTCTTTATGCTGAAGGCCTACTTAAGCCATCAGCGTTACCATTCATTTTTCCTTTTCTGTACTCGACATCAAAGTTATACTGCTGAAGTGCCAGACTCCACCTGAGTAAACGGCCATTGTCGGGCGACATGTTTTGCAGCCATTTGAGCGGGCAGTGATCAATCTGAAAGGTGAATCGGGTGCCTGAAAGATAGCAAGAAAGTTTTCGTGCAGCCCAAACTAGGCAGGCACAGTCTTTCTCGGAGGCACTGTACGCCTCCTCTCGAACAGTTAGCTTACGGCTAAGGTACACAATGGGATGTTCTACCTTGGCCTCGTCGCGTTGACAAAGTACTGCTCCCATGCCACGGTCACTGGCATCGCATTGCGTAATGAATGGTCCATTCTAATCAGGTGCTTGCAAAATGGGACGGCTGATGAGCGTGGACTTCAAATTTTGGAACGATTCCTGCTTTTCTTGATCCCATACCAACGTGGTGGGTTCCTTTTTTTGCAGTGCATCAGTGAGTGGACTCGCCAATTCCGAATGTTTTCTTAGGTAGTGCTGATAGTAGCCCGTAAGCCCCAAAAAAAGCGCGTACGTCAGTTTTCGTCTTGGGTCGCGGGTAGGATGCTACGGCCTCCACTTTTACATCAGAGGGCATCCGACATCCTTGTCCGACTACATGTCCCAGGTAGCTTAATTGAGCCCCACCCAAGTTACATTTTTCTGCCTTTATTGTCAAACCAGCCTTACTCAGACGCTCAAACACTTTCCTTAAGTTATTCAGATGTACCTCCCAAGAGTCTGAAAAAACGACGTTGTCATCAAAGTAAGGCATGGCAAAGTCGTTTAAACGATGAAGCACCCTGTCCATGAGTTTAGAAAAACAAAACGGGGCATTCTTGAGCCCGAAACTGAGCATCAGTGGACGGGAGGATTCAAAGGGGGTTATGAATGCGGCCTAAAGGCTTGCTTGCGCCGTCCCCCGCAGGGGCGCCTGCGCAAGTAGGCGTTTGGTGTGTAGCGACACCACGGACCCGAGCTAACGGGGGAGTTTCTACTCCCTCCCACGCCTAGCCGTGCGTGGCTTTGCCGTGTCCGGGGAAAACGGGATCCTGGGGGTTGAGCCGACGCTGGGTGATTGGACCTTTAAGGCCCCCTGGCAGAGGCAACACACCTCTTTGGCCCCGGCTTCACGTAGACGGCACCCCTGGGCTGACCCACCCAGGGGAAATCGGCAGTCACCTTTTCCTATCTCCCTCTCCCTACATCTTCGTCTTTATCTCTTACTATTTATCTGTCCTGTCTTCTACTCTCTTCCGTTTGCTTCCAAACTTCCTGGCGGCTAGGGTTAACCCTGTGCAAATAGCCTACCTTGGTCTAGGCGCATTGGGTTATAGTTGCGTTGTACGGCTGGCGTCTGCAGGTTTTAGCATCCACAAACTTGTAGCGTCCCCTCGTTGGGCTCCCCCCGCACGGGGCACCTTGAGTAATCTAGGTGACGGTGAGTGGCGACACCGCGGACCCCGAGCTCCCAACATAAGCTGTGCCCAACCGTGGCGAGGTGTTTATAGGTGAAGGGTAGAAGCCGTAAACGATGGCCGTCGGAGCCTTGGTCAAGCTCCGGCCGATGGGCTCCCTGCCTGTCTACCAGGCAGGGAGCTCCGGGACCCCTCTCGGCATCAGGGTAAACCGAGCGACGAAAGTACCCCCGTTCCCTGCTTTTCAATCTGTCACATGGCATTTTCCAAACCCCCCCCCCAAACGTGATCGGCCCCCGAAAAGGGGCCGCACCGAAGTTTCTTTCCCACCACTACCTAACTTGAGTCCTCGCAAACCGAACAACTTTCCTCGCTTCATGGTGATGGAATCGGTCGACCAATCCAAACCTCTTTCTTCACTGTCGGTATTTCCTGTGTCAAAGTTTCTTGAGAGTGTTGTTGGAGAGTCGTACAAGGCCAAAAAACAACGAACTGGCGAAGTCCTTGTCGAGCTCAGTAGACAGGACCAGGCCGACAAGCTCCTTGCTCAAACCCGCATCGCCGATCTGGCCATTCGAGTCACGCCCCACCGCAGCCTCAACAGCTCCCAGGGCGTGATTTCGGAGCCAGGTCTGGCAAACGAGACAGAGGCCGACCTCCTTGAAGGCCTGCGAAACCAAGGTGTGACGGCAGTTCGGCGCATTACCATCAGAAGAGATGACAAGGAAATACCCACTAGGCACATAATCCTCACATTTGATCGGTCCAATCTTCCAGATTATATTAATGCAGGCTTTATCCGGTGCTCCGTCCGAGCGTACATCCCGAACCCGCGGCGCTGTTTCAAGTGCCAGAGGTTCGGGCATGGTACTAACTCGTGTCGGGGCCAAATAACCTGTGCCAAGTGCGCCCAACATGACCATCCCACTGATAATTGTAGCTCTCAACAACTTCTCTGCATCAACTGTCAGGGCCCACACGCGGCGTACTCCAGAAAATGCGAGAAGTTTCAATTGGAAAAGAAAATAATAAACATAAAGGTCACAGAGAACATCACCTTCCCGGAGGCGCGAAAGAGGTTCGCCTCTTTCCCTCTGGGGAGGTACGCCGACGCAGCTCGCCGGGGGGCGGAGCGGCGTCTTGTTTCGGCGGGGACCCAGTACCGCGAGTCGGACTTGGTCCCGCCCCCGCCCCCCCCTGGGTTGCCTCTTGCAGCCCAATCTGTCGCCACACCGCTTGCTGAGGCAGCAGCGGATGTGGTGCAAACCAGTTCTGTCGGGACCGGTGCCGCTCCCGCCTCGGCCTCCCCGTCCTCCAGTGCGTTGGAGGGTGCCGAGATGATGGACACCGCGGGCCCCGCACTGGATCCCACCGCCACTGCACCGCCCGTGCCACCTGTGGCACCCCCGGGGGTGGCGGCTCAAACGAAGGGCTCCCGAAAGGGGGCCAAGTCCGGGGGGCCCGGCTCGACGGGCACCCCTCGGACATCTGATGATGACATGGATGTCTGGCCGTTCCTGCCTGCCACGCAGCGCAAGGAGCGGCCTGTGACGGCTAAGCCTTCAGAAGGGCCTAAAAAGCCCAAGCCAAGAGTAACAGCCCCGAAAGACGACACATGAACACACACAAACACACACACTCCAGTCTTCTTAAATTCAAATAATGGGAACAGAAAACATAATCCAATGGAACTGCAGAGGCCTCCTTAAAAACCTGGACGATGTGCATGAGATTCTGCATGACAGACAGCCAAGTATCATGTGTCTCCAGGAAACCCACCTTAATTCTAAAAACACAAATTTCTTAAATAGGTATATGGTATTCAGAAAGGACAGGGTTGGCTGCACCCACTCCTCAGGAGGTGTTGCTATTATCGCACTGAAGTCATTAGCATGCCACCCTATCTCTTTAAACACTGTCCTCGAGGCTGTAGCGATCCGTACAATAATATTTAATAAATTGATAACGGTATGCTCTGTTTACATCTCTCCGGATTTTTCACTTGTGAGCTCTGACTTCGAGGCGCTGGTCGACCAGCTGCCCGAACCGTACATCCTCATAGGCGACCTTAATGCGCACAACCCTCTTTGGGGCTCCTCCAGAACGGATGCCCGAGGTCGCCTAATAGAGAAGTTTCTTACATCCTCCGGATCATGCCTTTTCAACAAAAAACAGCCTACATACCATAACTTAGGACACAATACATACTCGCATCTTGACTTGGCTATTGGTTCCGCAGCTCTCTTTCCATGTCTTGAGTGGGGTGTGGGCACGGACCCATATGGTAGTGACCATTTCCCCACCTCATTAACGTATCTAGGTACAGGCCCGAGCAGTTCATCTTCCCATAAAAGGTTTAATGAATCAAAAGCAAACTGGAGCACATTCACACAAACATCTCAACTACACCACACATCCATAGAACACCTACACGTGGAGGAAGCCGCCCAACTCATCACGGCGCACATCCTTGACGCCGCCGAAAAGTCCATTCCCCTGGCCTCCAGTGCGTCCTGCAACCCAAGGCAGCCCTGGTGGAACGAGGACTGCAGGCGGGCGCGACAGGCCCAGAACAAAGCGTGGGGTGTCCTTCGCCGGTACCCCACGTCGGACAACCTCATTTCGTTTAAACGGGCAAAGGCTTTTGGGAAGCGAGTGCGTCGTGAGGCGAAAAGGGACAGCTGGCGCACCTTCCTCACTTCCATCAACTCATACACTGACACACACAAAGTCTGGACACGAATACGCAAACTAAAAGGACAACAGACATACAGCCTGCCCCTGGTTAGTACAACAGGGGACACACTGTAAGACCAGGCTAACACACTCGCACAACACTTCCAACACGTGTCCAGCTCAGCACACTACACAAACACTTTCATGAAACACAAAACATCTGTTGGAAAAAAGCCCTTACACGACAAAGAGAAATCGAACAGTTCTTACAACTCTGAATTCACTCTCTATGAGTTGAGGGCTGCCTTGAGCACGTGCAAACCTTCAGCTCCAGGTGCAGATAAGGTTACATACACCATGATACAGCACCTACACCCAGACACTCTTGAAACACTCTTACACCTATACAATAAAATATGGCTTTTGGGGCACATTCCTCGCTCTTGGAGGGAGGCCATAGTAGTAGCTTTCCTAAAGGAAGGGAAGGACCCTTCCTCTCCTGCCAGTTATCGTCCCATTGCCCTGACTAGCTGCCTGTGTAAGCTCTTCGAGAAGATAATAAACAGGAGACTTGTGTACTTTCTCGAGTAACACGGTCTTCTCGAGGGCTGCCAGGCAGGCTTCAGGGCGGGGCGATCTACCAACGATCAACTCGTTGCATTAGAGGCATATGTAAAAGATGCTTTCCTCCACAAGCAGTACTGCATGACAGTATTTTTTGATTTAGAAAAGGCGTATGATACTGCTTGGAGGTATGGTATCCTCATGGATCTCAAGTCTTTTGGCATTTCGGGTAACATGTTCAACACGCTTGCCAGTTACATGTCCGAAAGAACGTTTCGCGTGCGTGTTGGAACTGCACTATCTAGAGTTCATGTTCAGGAAAATGGAGTGCCACAAGGTGGAGTTTTAAGTTGCACCCTTTTCATTGTGAAAATGAACTCACTGAGGAAGGCATTGCCACCGTCGATTTCCTGCTTAATTTATGTAGACGACGTACAATTATCTTTCAAGTCTTGTAACCTATCTGTCTGCGAGCGCCAAGTACAGCTTGGTGTTAGCAAGCTAGCTGGCTGGGCAGATAGGAACGGGTTTAAATTTAATCCGGGGAAGTGCACTTGTGTTCTTTTTTCTAAGAGGCGTGGCATCCGGCCGGATCCTGACATTCATCTTAATGGTGTGTCAATTCCCGTCAAAAAGGAACACAAGTTTTTAGGAATAATCTTTGACGAAAAGCTGACATTCATCCCACACATAAAACAACTAAAACATAAATGCTTAAAAACACTGACTATCATGAAGGTTCTCTCGTACATTTCTTTTGGTGCTGACAAATAACTTTTATTACGTGTTTTTACCAGCCTAATAGGTTCGCGATTGGACTATGGTAGCGTTGTTTATGGGTCAGCAAGTAAAACATCCCTCAAAATGCTGGACCCGGTACTCCATCTGGGGCTCCGCCTGGCGTGTGGTGCATTCCGGACTAGTCCGGTCGAAAGCCTCTATGTGGAGTGTAACAAATGGAACCTGCAACGTCAGCGAGCATACACAGATCTCCTTTATGCTTTTAAACTTTCATCCATGCCTCACCATCCTTTTAAATCAGTTTTTTATGATACGTCCATGACTGAACTCCTTTTAAACCGACCATCGTTCTGTGCGTCTTTCTCCTACAGAGCTAGAGAGGAAGCTCAGAGCTTTCTGTCTCTTTTCTAGACACCATCCAAAGTTCTCCAACAGATTTTATAGCACCATGGCATCTCCGCGCTGTCTTATGTGACACATTTTTTACACATATAGATAAAAACCGAGCTCCCACATGTGCTATTCTGCAGCATTTCTTGCATCTGCAGCATAAGTATCAATGTGCTGAATTTTATACGGACGCCTCTAGAACTGCCACCTCTGTGTCCTGCGCTGCGCATGGACCCGGCCTTAGTGTCACTAAAACGCTGAATAGTCATACTAGTATCTTTACCGCAGAGGCGTATGGTGTTCTTCTTGTTGTTAATCATATACTTCAAAGCGACATCTCACAATCCATTATCTATACAGACTCCCTCAGTGTTGTGCGGGCACTGTCGTCAACAATGCCTTCGAAAAACCATGTTGTCAATATAATTGTCAAAGCTGTTATGTCTGTGTATGTACGCAACCTTGAACTGGTTCTTTGTTGGGTCCCTGGCCACTGTGGTATAGCCGGGAACGAAGCAGCGGATCGAATGGCTGCTGCTGCTACACTCCTAAATACAGTAGACATAACCACATTACCCTACACCGACGTGAAACCACACATCAGACAACAACTTCGTAAAACATGGCAAACACACTGGAGTGAACAAACAGACAACAAGTTACACGTAATAAAACCACATTTGGGACCATACACCACCGACGCACGTAATAGATACACTGAAGTCGCCTTGGCCAGATTACGGATAGGGCACACTCATGCAACGCACTCGCACCTTCTCACTGGGTCTCCAAGATCTCTGTGCAGCAGGTGCGGAGAGGCCCTATCCGTGATCCACATCCTGATACAATGTAAGGCACTTGACACAACACGACGCAAATACTTCCCACA
Source organism: Rhipicephalus microplus (assembly GCF_043290135.1). Lineage (NCBI taxonomy): Eukaryota > Metazoa > Arthropoda > Arachnida > Ixodida > Ixodidae > Rhipicephalus > Rhipicephalus microplus. The sequence continues at coordinate 134,008,399 of NC_134702.1, read as the reverse complement.
ACTACACACGCGACATATTCCACCACACCCGTCACACTTCATAGGAGACGAAGCACTGTTTTCAGTCAAACGCGTTTTAGAATTTCTTACCGACGTGAAATTTTTACATCTTATTTCTTATCATGCTTGACAACCTGGCCCTTTAGACCAGTCATCTTCCATTACGTTGTGTTTTACTTTGTCTATTTTTACTGAGATGTTCTTTTACTTCCTTGTCACTTTAATGTAATCACTTCTGTTTGGCGCTCTTTGCTCTTAGTCGGCCTTGCGCCATTAAACTCTAAACATCATCATCATCATCGTTGGGCTCCATGGTGGGTGGCCGCCAACGCTTCTGAAGAAAATTAAACTGGCATGCATAGAGCATTTCTCTTATTAAATGATCGTACCGCCTTAAAGCGTGTACGCACCGAAGACTTAGGCTTTTTCAACCGATCAAGTGAAAACTTCCCTCATTTTCATGTTATACATAGTGAGATAAGCAGCAAGCAAGCCAGAACCGTATTACCCTTTGTAGTAGCCAGATGTCTCACAGAAACTCTTGGAGCCGGATACAAAGTTACCAAAATGGCCAGCGGAGACCTCCTCCTTGAAGTTCGAGAAAAAGAACAGTTTGAAAAGCTACAGAGTCTATCAACCTTTGGTGACACTCCCATCACTGTAATGCCACACAGATCGATGAACACAACCCGTGGAGTAGTTTCTGATGCTGATTTGCTCGGCTTGACTGAAGAGGAACTTCTGGAGGGGTGGAAGAGTCAGAATGTGACCAATGTACAAAGGATCACCATTAGAAGAGACAACAAGGTAACACCAACGAAACACCCGATACTCACGTTCGCTTCCAGTAATCTGCCAGAAAGTATTCAAACAGGGTACACAAAGACGTCGATCTGACCATACATACCTAACCCACGTCGTTGTTTCAAATGCCAGAAGTATGGCCACGGCTCACAAAGCTGTCGTGGTCACCAAACTTGTGCACAATGTGGAGTGTCAGGCCACAACTCTGACAATTGCGAAGAACCATCACACTGTGTGAACTGTGGCGGAAATCATGCCGCATACTCACGGTCTTGCTCATTTTGGAAAAAAGAAAAAGAAATTATCACATTGAAAATTAAAGAAAACATCGCATTCAAGGAAGCAAGACGAAGAGTGTCGCCATTTTATGGCGCTACATATGCTGATGCGGCGCGTCAGGGGGCAACGCCGCACCAGCCCTCGTCACTCCTTCGGCCAGCGCAGAGCGAGCCGACGGCTGTGGCACCTGCCCCCAAGGCGGCAGTAGTTCAGTCTACTCCGCCGCCTAGCGAATTGAGGCCGGAGACTCCAGGGTCCTCTGGTCTCAAGGCCTCCCCTCACCAGGCGAGGCCTAAAATCCGAACCACCAGCTCGCATGTGCGGGCAACCAGTGCCTCTGGGGAGGCAATGGATACAACGGTACCCTTGGTACCAAAAGAGCGGCGCGCCTCCTTGGAGCGCGTTAAGAAAAATAAAAAACCAATAACGGGGCCAGACGACCGTCCTGCCACCTGAGTTAACGAGCTCACTCCAACACAGGATACTCTCTGTACACACAGCAGTATCTCTCTTGTTTAAATATGCAGACAGAAATATTACAGTGGAACATCCGAGGCCTTCTTCGAAACCTCGATGACTTACAAGAACTCCTCCATGAACACAATCCAAGAGTGCTGTGTGTACAGGAGACACACTTTAAACGAACTAACACAAACTTTTTACGTAACTACATAATCTTCCGAAAGGATAGAGATGATGCCATGCCACCATCCGGTGGTGTAGCGGTTATAGTAAGTCAAGGTATAGCATGCACACAATTACCCCTTCAAACTTCCCTCGAGGCGGTGGCTGTCCGAGCAGTTATTCTAAACAAACTTGTCACTGTTTGCTCTTTGTACATACCACCGCACCACCGTCTCGAAAAACTTCAATTCCAGTCTTTAATCGACGAACTACCTGAACCTTATCTGGTCCTTGGGGACCTGAACGCACATAATGGTCTGTGGGGTGACTCTTGCTGTGATGCCCGAGGTCGTCTCATTGAACAATTCCTCATTTCATCGGCCCCGCAGGGGCGCCTGCGCAAGTAGGCGTTTGGTGTGTAGCGACACCACGGACCCGAGCTAACGGCGGAGTTTCGGCTCCCTCCCACGCCTAGCCGTGCGTGGCTTTGCCGTGTCCGGGGAAAAGGGGATCCCGGGGGTTGAGCCGACGCTGGGTGATTGGACCTTTAAGGCCCCCCGGCAGAGACAACACACCCCTTTGGCCCCGGCTTCATGTAGACGGCACCCCTGGGCTGACCCACCAAGGGGAAATCGGCAGTCGCCTTTTCCTATCTCTCTCTTCCGACATCTTCGTCTTTATCTCTCACTTTTTATCTGTCCTGTCATCTTCTCTTTTCCGTTTACTTCCGAATTTCCTGGCAGCGAGGGTTAACCCTGTGCAAATAGCCTACCTTGGTCTAGGCGCATTGGGTTATAGTGGCGTTGTACGGCTGGCGTCTGCAGGTTTCAGCATCCGCAAACTTGTAGCGTCCCCTCGTTGGGCTCCGTGGTGGGTGGCCGCCAACGCTGCCGAACAACATACAATTACCATGCAGAAAGCATCCCCTTTACTCAGTGATCGTGCCTCCTCAAGGCGGGTACGCACCGAAGACATCAATTTTTTTATCCGGCCAAGACAAATGTTTCCTCATTTCCACGTCATACACTGCGAAAAAACTAACAAGCAAGCCAGAACTGTATCCCCCTTCGTAGTTTCTAGATGCTTAACCGAAACTCTCGGTGCCGGGTACAAGGTTACCAAAATGGCCAGTGGAGATCTACTCCTTGAAATACGTGACAAAGACCAATTCGATAAACTGAACACCATCACAACGTTTGGAGACACACCCATCAGTATTACGCCACACAGGTCCATGAACTCATCTCGCGCGGTCGTATCGGACGCAGATTTGCTTGACCTGACCGAAGCTGAACTTCTGGAAGGATGGAAGAGCCAGAACGTGACAAACGTACAGCGTATTAAGATAAGAAGAGATCAAAAAGAAATACCAACTAAACACTTAGTACTGATCTTTGCTTCGAGCGATTTGCCGGAAACCATTCAGACTGGGTATACAAAGGCATCTGTGAGGCCATATATTCCAAACCCCCGCCGTTGCTTCCAATGTCAGAGATATGGCCACGGCTCGCAAAGCTGTCGTGGCCAGAAAACTTGTGCTCTGTGCGGAGTCGTGGGCCATGCGTCCGACAACTGCGAAGCACCTGCACACTGTGTGAATTGTGGCAGTAGTCATGCCGCGTACTCACGTTCCTGTTCTTTCTGGAAAAAAGAAAAAGAAATCATCACTTTAAAAATAAAAGAAAACATTACATTTAAAGAAGCACGAAAAAGAGTCTCGCCATTTTATGGCCCCACATATGCTGATGCGGCGCGCCAGGGGGCAGTGTCGCACCAGCCCTCGCCACTCCTTTGGCCTGCGCAGAGCGAGCCATTGGCTGTGGCGATTGCCCCCAAGGCGGCAGTAGTTGAGTCTACTCCGCCTACTATTGAACAGAGACCAGGGACTCCAGGGTCCTCGGGTCTCAAGGCCTCACCTCGCCAGGCGAGGCCCAAGCTTCAAAAAACCAGCTCGCATGAGCGGGCATCCAGTGCCTCTGAGGAGGCAATGGATACGGTGGCACCCCTGGTGCCAAAAGAGCGGCGCGGCTCTCTGGAGCGTGCCAAGAAAACTAAAAAGCTCATAACAGGGCCTGATAATAGCCCTGCTACTTGAGCTCGACCTTTCAGCCTAAACAAGTCACTCCCTTAACGTACACACAGCACTACATTACTTCCAATATGAAAACACAAATTATACATTGGAACGTCAGAAGCCTGCTTAAAAACCTCGACGACGTCCAAGAGCTTTTATACAAATACTCACCTCAAGTGCTGTGTGTACAGGAAACACATCTGAAATCCTCCAATACAAATTTTTTACGTGCTTACGTCATATACCGAAAGGACCGAGATGATGCTGTGGCGTCATCCGGTGGGGTAGCCATTATTATTAACCAAGGAGTAGCGTGTACACATTTACCACTCCAGACATCCCTTGAGGCGGTGGCTGTTCGAGCGGTACTTTTAAACAAACTCGTCACCATCTGCTCTTTGTATGTACCTCCCCACCACCGTTTTGAAAGACGTGAATTTCAGTCCTTAATAGATGAACTGCCTGAACCCTATTTGCTTCTTGGGGACCTAAATGCACATAGTGGACTGTGGGGCGATTCTCGCTCTGATGCACGAGGTCGTCTCATTGAACAATTTCTCTTCTCTTCCGGCTCCTGTTTGTTGAATAGGAAAGAGACAACATACTATAACGTTGCCAACAAAACTTACTCGTCTATCGACCTCAGTATCATATCACCTTCACTCCTACCCCCTACTCAAATGGAAAACCATAAATAATCTATATGGTAGTGACCATTTTCCTGTAGTGCTGAGTTCACAAACAACATATGAAGGTCCTCTACACGTTCCCAAATGGCTGATAAACAAAGCAGACTGGGAATAGTTCCATAACACTACACGTCTGAGTTGGACAGACATATGTAGGTTAAACATAGATGAAGCTGTGCAGTATTTCACAGCTTTTCTAACTGACGCAGCAGCCAGGTGCATACCGCAAACATCTGGAATGCCCGGCAAACGACACATCCCATGGTGGAACACGGAGTGTCGTAATGCGCGAAAGGAACAGAACAGGGCATGGAGATTGCTGCGGAACTCCCCAACAGCGGAAAACCTTGAGAGCTTTAACAAAATAAAATCTCGAGGCAGGAGAACGCGTCGGCAGGCCAGAAGAGAAAGCTGGCAGAAGTTTTTATCGGGAATAAATTCGTATACACAGGAGGCTAAAGTCTGGAACATGGTTGGTAGGATAGTAGGAAAACAAGTACACACACTTCCACTCGTAAACACTCAAGGTGATACCTTGGAAGATCAGGCAAACTTCCTCGGTGCACACTTTGAACGGGTATACAGCTCGTCCCACTATACAGACACTTTCCAAAAATACAGAACAAGAATAGAAAATCAGAAACTCGAACACAAATCCACTAGATACAAAGCATACAATCAAGCTTTCAGTTTAGCTGAGCTCCGAACATCTCTAAACTCCTGCAGCACTTCTGCCCCAGGTTCTGACCGTATGATGTATGAAATGTTAAAAAACCTACCAATCGAAACCCGAAAAACCTTACTTTGTTTGTACAACGCTATTTGGTCTTCTGGCACTATTCCTACCTCCTGGAAAGAGGCTATTGTTATTCCCATTTTGAAAGAAGGCAAGGACCCTTCTTTGCCCTCGAGTTATAGGCCTATAGCACTTACAAGCTGCTTGTGCAAAGTATTCGAAAAAATGATAAACTGCCGACTTGTACATATCCTTGAAACAAACAATTTGCTCGACCCATTTTAGTGCGGGTTTCGAGAAAGTAGATCCACCACAGACCACCTTGTTCGTATCAAGGCACAGATCAGAGACGCCTTTGTCCATAAACAATATTTTCTCTCTGTGTTCCTCGATATCGAAAAGGCGTATGATACAACATGGCGTTTCGGAATTCTAAGAGACCTGTCCCACCTTGGTGTGCGCAGAAGAATGTTTCATATAATTGAAAGTTACCTGTCAAACCGGACATTCCGTGCCCGTCTGGGCAGTGTGCTCTCTCAAACGTTTGTCCAGAAAGCAGGCGTGCCACAAGGTGGCGTGCTTAGTTGCACACTTTTTATTATCAAAATGAATTCTTTGCACTTGTCCATTCCCCGCAATATGTTCTATTGTACATATGTCGACGACGTTCAGCTTGGCTTCAAGTCATGCAACTTGGCCATGTGTGAGCGGCAGGTTCAGCTGGGTTTAAATAAGGTATCCAAATAGGCAGATGAAAACGGATTTCGACTTAACCCACAAAAAAGCACGTGTGTCTTGACATTCGACTGAACGGGCAACCTGACATTCGACTGAACGGGCAACGTCTGTCCGTCAAAGCCGAGTATAAATTCTTAGGCTTAATCTTGGACAACAAGTTAACCTTCGTACCGTACATCAAGTATTTAAAAACAAAATGTTTAAAAGCCATGAATGTTATAAAAGTGTTGTCACGTACTACGTGGGGTAGTGATAGGCAATGCCTCATGAACCTCTATAAAAGCCTCATTCGCACCCGCTTAGATAATGGGGCCGTTGTTTATCAGTCTGCAACACAAAGTGCTTTGAAGATGCTGGACCCCGTGCACCATTTGGGCATCCGCCTTTCTACGGGTGCTTTTCGCACCAGCCCCGTAGAAAGCCTTTATGTTGAGTCGAATGAGTGGTCGCTTCATCTGCAGAGAACTTACATGTCCTTTGTTTATTTCATTAAGGTGAAAGCAGATAAGAAGCACCCCTCATACTCCACTATTATTGATTTGTCGAGCTCCATTCTGTTTCAAAACAGGCCTTCGATGAGGCAGCCCTTCTCAGTTTGCCTGAAAAGTCTAGCTGAGGAAACTGGAGTCTCACTTGAACATAGTTTAATGGCTCCTGTAGCATATCTGCCACCGTGGCAGTGGCAGACTATAGACTGTGATGTGTCCTTTCTTGAAGTTACAAAACATGCGCCTATTGCCCATATCCGAACATACTTCCTGGAACTTCAACACAAATAAACACGTCCTGAGTTCTTTACAGATGCCTCCAAGTCTAACTCCTCTGTGTCCTACGCTACTGTCGGCCCATCCTTTTCGTATGCTGGCCCTCTACATCCAGGCACAAGTATCTTCACAGCGGAAGCCTACGCGATACTTGTGGCGGCTAAACACATCAAGCAATTACAAATACAAAAAGCAGTAATTTATACAGACTCCCTCTGTGTAGTAACGGCTCTGCACACTCTTAAAAAACACAAAAACCCAGTCCTTGTCTCACTTTACTCCATTTTATGCACACTATACACACTCAAACAACATGTTGTAGTGTGCTGGGTGCCAGGGCACCGTGAGATTCATGGCAACGTGAGGGCGGATCAGCTCGCTGCATCCGTCCATAAAAGCACTGGCTCTACACCCATATCAATCCCGGCCGTTGATCTTAAGCCGTCTCTCAAACGAAACCTCAGAGTATACTGGCAGAGCAAGTGGGATACACACACACAAAACAAACTACACGTTATTAAGCCACACCTTGGTCATTGGCTGCCTGTATCGAAATCGCGTCATACATAGGTAATACTAACGAGACTCAGGATAGGACACACATACACGACACACACACACCTTTTGTCCGGTGGCGATCCACCATTGTGTAACAGATGTGGTGAAGTATTAACAGTCCTTCACATTTTAATTGAGTGCAAACAATTGGACACTGTAAGAAAACAACACTTTCCATTACCCTACCGACAACATATACCTTTGCACCCTGCAATGTTCGTCGGTAGGGAACCGCTTTTTAGTTACAAATCATTGTTAGCGTTTTTTAAAGAAATTCATAGTTTTCACATCATATACCCGGGCATCCCGTAGCATGACCTCTCCAGAGAGGTTTTTGCTGCGGTGGTTACACAAGAAAGCACTTGCCTCACGGCCCTTGGACGCAAGGGTATGAACGTGTGAGGCACTTGTGCTAATGCCATACATATCCACCATCGTCTTTTATTATCACCAACTTTTGTCATCTATTTACACCGCACACACCTTTCACGACATGGTCATGATTTTATTACTTGTATGTTTTTACCCGCCTTACCGCGAGGAATTTTATGGCCCTTATACAGCCGCTTATCACAATCATTGTCCATGTTTTTAGTAAGATGAACTGGCGCTCTTTGGCCGTGAAATGGCCCTTGCGCCATAAAACATCAAACATCATCATCATCATCATCATCATCTGAGCGTGGAACTGCATCATAAAATTTCGTTGAAGAGGTACGATCGAAGAAAAAGTGTTCGTTGTGGCAACTATATTCATGCCCCGACTGCTACGGACTGCCGACGGGGAATCGTGAATTTTTCGTTGTAGCGGAAATTTCGTTGAAGCGACGTTTGTTGCAGTAGAGTTAGACTCTACAAGATATTGTCATGATAATAGAATGAAAGTCAATAAAGTCCGGGTTATCAACACGTCAGTTAAAATAGAGCCGAACTTTTTGGTTCTCTTCTACTAGCTGCCAAAAACAAAGCTTTGCTATGCACAAATATCTAACTGCCTTGCACAACAGACAGGGATTCATTGTCTCCTCATGTCAATATGCTATACTAGCATCTCAAATTGCACAAGGTATTCTCTGAAGATGGGCGGAGTAACATCAAAATATGTAGACACTTGGCTGCCATACATGCAAGTACGGCAGTTTAAGAACAATGTTGCAACTTTGTACATACGACCCACCCTCTGCCGAGTCATCTTCTGGCCTTTATGAAAACCAACGAAGGCAAATTCTTCAACGACTCTGCTGAAGCCCCGCTCAACGGCCTGCCGCACTGAGCTCATGCGCTTATTGAAGTTAACTTCATAGGGACGCGAAGAAGCACCTCCAAAAGGCTTGTAGAGCGGTGGCCGGAGTGGGTAGGCGGGGTCTCCATATATTACGTATGTGCGGCCTCGAGTAACAGTCTCCAAGTTGCGGTAGAGGGCAGTCTCCTGCGGAAAAAAACGGCTCAACAATACTGAACGTTATATGGGGTAATCAGCCATGGTATCCTGCTACAGAAACAGTTGACTTGAGCTTGCAGAGAAGAATGAGTGGTTCAGCAGTGTTACTGGACTAGTGACACCAAATTTAGTGTAGTAAAAAGAACTTGCTGAACTGCCAGTTGCAGATTTCGTCTGCTAGTTGTGGAGCTAACTTTGGACTGTACTAGCTGCTTGACCACACACCTGTGCCCCATCATGATGGTGTGTCCATTTAATGCTTACAGACACAGGACAGTGAAGAGCAAGGCAAGGCTAAAAAGAAGAAAAAAACTGTTATCGTGAGACGAAGAGGGAAGCAGTATGTATCCCGCTGTGTTCTCAAGATATGACTGAATATGTGAAATTGAAAATGCTAGAGGGTTGTTGACTTAGTAAGTGATTTTTCATGGCAGTGTGACGTCGCTGGAAGACAGCAACTAGTCACTTGCTAGCAGCAGATCTGTCATTTGCTTGTACTGCATATAAGCAACGATAAGGCAGAAATCGTCCCGTGACCTTGACAGTGATTTGGGCAATTTAGGCGGCACCCAGAACGCAGAGTTCACAAACTCAGTGTAACTGCATTGACTAGTTGAGATGATGTTAATTGCAGTGAGGCATGCTAATGCTCTGCGACAGAAACTTTCTAATCAAAGAAAATATTTTGGATGTGTTTGCTTACTCCAGTGTGTGGAGAGCATTAAATACACTACATACTAAAGAAAGCAAAAATGTTGCTTTTGAGGTGTCTCAAACCATGTTAGTACACTTTCATGCTGCACGCCAAAGAAACAAAAAATGTCACTTTCAGGACATTCAAAATTGTGTCACTGCTCCTTTAAGACACCTTGTCAAATGTCAAGGGCAAGAAGTGGTTGGAGCAGAATGAGCGAATAAAAGATGGAAAATTTCAACTGCTTTAAGCCAGTGAAGAATTAACATTATAGTTGAATGTTTGTCTTTGCGAGGTTTTGGTAATAATTAGGGACGTGTATAGTGAAATGTAGAAATGAACGAATATACATTGAATATTGATCATACCTAATTGAATAGAGTAGTATTCAAATAGTAGTTGAACAGAAAAGCACCCATTTCCAAGAGACTCGTAGAGTGCCACAACACATAATTTCAAGCAAATATCCACACCTTAACGAATTAACATCGCCATAATATTTGACCACAAAAATATACCGTTATGTGAACTGACATTAGTTTACATACAGCAGCATACAGCCTTCGAAGTGTTTTTTCATTTGTATGACGAACACAGAAGTTACATCAATATTAACGGAGGTACTTTGTCACCAGCTCTTGAATAACATTTCTTATCATGAATCTTATGGTAATGAATTGAGGTTACACTCTTGAGCAACGCTGGAGTTTAAAACAAAAATGTGTTATTGCGGTGATGACTGAAGTCTTGGTAGTCCCATAAAAGTGTAAAAATAATGGTATCTCCACAATCCAATCATTTAAACAAGAGTTTTGATCTTTTGCTCTTCTAAAGCTTTGTTGCTGTGAGATTTTGCCATTGGTTATTGGCGATTATTCAAAAAGAACTGAAAAAAATATTCGGTAGTTTAATAGCTCCATATATTCATTTGATTGAAACACTATATAGAACAAAACACTGTTGAATTAATCATTCAGAATTTTCGAATAGTCAAACACCCTTGCAATAATAAATGAGGGCAGACACAAATGGACAAATGGGTACATATGTGCCGTCTGAAGCAAATGTATCTGTTCGAGCTGGTACATCATTTCACGATAAATTCACTTTCCGAAAAAAGAAGTGTTGAGCATCAAGTGGGTACAATTATACGAAGTAGCATGCTTTTGAAATTAACCTACATCAATTTTTCTATCATAGAGGTAGGTGCATAGAGGGAGGTGTACCTTGTCAGGACATGCCATTGTGTTCGAAGCAAAATGTTTCATTAACAACATAGTATTTCATAGGGCAATTCAGTTAGTCTGGTACCTTTTCAGGAGAAATTGGAGGAAAGTTCACATACCTGATTCATGATGACGGCCTGGAAATGACCCATCCAACTGGCAGGTTATGCCATTTGTGCACACCAATGTCTGAAACTTCAAAGCATGTTAGCGTTTGTGACGAGAAAAATAATCTTCATGTCTTGTTGATGGTCAACAAATCCGTCTAGCTGTTTCGTCTTTAAATCCAGCAGTTCTTCAATGGGGCACCTTTCCTGTGCACAGCCTGAAAAATGAAATGGCAGCTGCAGAAAGCAACACATAGCACGACGTTCCGAGATCAAAATAAGTATAAGCAAAACTTTTCGCAGTAAATGAAGCTGCTTAAGGTGTAGTAGCTCTACCTTACAAGACGTACGTGTGTTTGGCACGAACTCAATGCTTAGCATCACTGCAACAGAAATTCAGATCTCTCTACTACAGAAGAAACACATTCAATGACACATACATGAAGAATTTTGCTTTTCACGTATTCAATGATAAGTGGTTTATGTGAATCTGTCCTTATAATTATTTATTGATAGTAATTGCTAACACCTTTCATGCAGGCAGTTGGCATCGGGTACTGTGTCTGTTGAAGTAATGAAGTAAAGTGCATGCAAAAGTAGGTTGCTGAAACAGAACAGCCCGTTACATGGAGTGATGGTGGTAACCTTAGAACGCAGGCTGCTTATTGGCACAACACTGATATCTTTTAGTTTGAATGGAACTTGTTTTTCTGTGAACACTGATTAAACAAAGCTGTAAATCAAATTAGAAATTGTCTCGTTGGGCAGGCAACTCTGATAAATATGTCAAATTGCATTGGTACACCAAGAAAGAAAACTGATCTATAAGGCGTTGTTACAGTACAGTTGTTACGACACTGACTACATCGTGAGGTTTTTTGATGGGGCAGTAATGATAATGAGGAGGCAAAATATTGAAGAAGTAGGTGTCTGGTTCACAGAAATAACTGCTTTACAGTGTTGGGAATAAAGGGGATGTCTCCTGTGCTTTTTTTTCTAAAGCACGCGAGGAAATATTAATGGAATTGACGATAAATTCACGTATTACATTGTTGCGGCAAAATAATAGATGTGTTTACTTAGGAGATGATGATGTTGCTATGACATTGGTGGGGTTGAGAAGTGATTAAATGTGCTCAGTGTGCAATGAAAATAGAAAGCCAGAGCCCTATTTTTCCTTCATAATGATGAATTAAATTTAATGGCCTCTACCAAAACACAGAGATGTAGTGCGGCGAAGCATAAATATAGTGCTAAAGGCAGTCATGCAGTGCAACAGCAACAGCACGCCTTCTTACCTGAGAAAACAGCTCCAATGATTGCAGATTGAGCCACTTGTACACTGTACGGTCCGCAAGGAGGTGTGCGAAGTAGTAATCTATATGGGCTAAAACTTTAGACACCACACTTGATATGACCGAGCTGTGGCACCTAAAGAAGAGCTACAGCTCACAGAAACGATTCGGGTAGGCTAGACGCTGCAACGTCATGCACAGCGCCTCACGACCAGAGACTCCAACCTGTTGAGCGCTCACGACCTCTTCGGGAATCAGCAAGGCTTCCATCAAATCTTCAAGGTCTCCTTTTTGAAATCTGAACGAACGGTAGAATGTAGTGAAGTCTATTCCGTCCAAATTGAGAAGGCCGTTTATCTGGAGATCACGCCGCGGTGCAGTTCGGAGCAAATACATATTTTCGATTTCGTTCCATCGCAAAGTTCGCAGCAGCAGTGTAGTGTCTGCAGAGTGACCACGAACAGTCCGAAACATGGACTCGAAGCCAGCTTTATTACTCAAGACACCTACATACATACAGGACAGAAACACATACACAACGCCCCCTCTCGAGTACAAAGCACTAAAATTAAATTGAAATCACATTACAACATATTTCCTTCCTTATTTAAAGGGGTTAATGATGTTAGTAGGGGTTAGAACAAATAGACAACACTTATATACACAACGTACATCTGGATTACTTCGACACATAGTCCTTCACCCATGGAGGAGGTCGTCGTTCTCGCTGCGGCTGCCCTGTTGCTTGCGTGGCAGCAGTCTGCGCCGGCACAGGCTGAGACTGCACAGGACCAGATGAGGTTGGTTGCACACTAGTAGGTTGTGGCACTGGCACCACAACAGGTGGCGCAGCAGAAGACTACGGTGTGGGGAACCCGGCAGGAAGAACTGGCAGAACGGGAGACTGATGTGGTTTCACCGTGCAGAAGCAAATGGAGAGGACGCTGGTGCGAAGTGTAGGCAATGTGAGGTCGAGGAAAAAATAGAGAAAACGATGGCTACCCAAAGTGAATTGCTGTTGAAAATCACCGAGCTGGAGACTGCGTTGGCGGCAGAGCAAGAAAAAAACGAGGGCAATGGGAGAAAAGCTGAAGTCCGCCGAGGAAGCACTAGCCAAGGTGAACAAAGGAGCGGCCGACGGAGAGAACAGTGGGGCACCGGCAACCAGAACTGCGGAAAAGAAAGAGCAAGCAAGTTTGGAAAAAAACAGGTTCAGCCAGTTCAATTGTCGCAAGGCCCAGCTTCAGCGAAGTAGTGGTGGGGCTGGGAGCCCTACTGAAACTTTCTGAATATACGGATCCGTACATACGCAATTATTGGACTACGGAAAGCCGCAACGTTACTAGACTAGGTTCAGTTGCCGAACTCTCCGCCGACACCGTGCTTCGCCGGTGTCTCCACTTTCAGTTTGTCCGACAGATGGCGGGAGCGTTCCATCGAGATTCAGCTTTCTCAGCTGCTGCGCCTGCTAGGCGCTATACGGGCGCCGAATTAGCGCGTTTCTTCACGCGTAACCAGATGGAAAACTACAAAAACATCACTGCAACACATCCTAGCCACTGAAGCTCCTTTTATACTTGTATCAAAGCATGCAGCGCGACATGCTTTCGAGTAACGAGTTCGAAGCTGCCGAAAACCATCTGTCGTTTCGCTGCTTTTGCGCATGCCCTGCTTTTTTTACTATCCGAAAATGCGCCTTTGAGAGAGAACGCACATGCTGCATTAGTATTGCGTCCGATTCATGCGGAAATAAGAGGTGGCATCCCTGCCCGTAATCATGACGCGGGGGGGGGGGGGGGGGGGGACAGTTTTATCTACCGGCGATGGTAGGATTCGTTTAGTTCCCAGCGGCGTCTTCGGCCATCTGGGCTAGTGACACAAGGCCTGCGTAAGCGGGTCTGTGCTGAGCAGCGCGGCCTCCCACTGCTTCTCATTCGTGATTTGGAATAAAATGGCTAATAGTCTATAGGGGTTTTTCTTCGCAGGGCCAAATCACATGCAAAGTAAACGCTTATTCATGCATCTTGGCAGGCACAGAATGACCACTGCAACTAGCAATTTAGCACGAATTAAAAGTTAACAAGGTAAACAGCTTTCGTTCAGTGGTTTATTCATAAATGCACTGGTCTTCCATTTCAGACCACACTGATCAACAGTACTGTACAAGATGTTTTAGCAAACCGGTCCACAACACTGAATAACAAACTGGTCCAGGAAAGCAACATCCCAGCAATTGTTTGCATTGCTGCAGTCCAGAGAAAACACATTTTTTCAAACAGGTATTCACAAAAGCTTAGCACGCTTCCTGGCAACTTTAACTTGCACACTTGTGTCTTTGTGTTGCCGTAGGAACCTTGCATAAAAATGCATGCGGGTGACCAGGTAAAACTTCATGATGCGTGCAGAGAGCTCTTCAGAATGAACACCACATCCGACTTGTGCAAGGCTGTGTCCTTGTGTCAAATCTTTGACAATGCACCAAAACAGGTCTCCAAACACTACGTTGTCCCTTGTTCTTTCCGTTATGGCGCTCTCAACATCGGTAAGAAGTGACGTCAAATCTTTTGATGGCAGCTGGAGGGCACCCGGAACAAAAGACCGCATCTCTGTCAGAATGGCTGCAGATGGTACGTCATTAGTAGCAAGAAGAGTAGCCTTACAGTCCCCGCAGCTTGAAAACTTTTCTGCTTTCTTCACTACGTATCCTGCCAAGTAGTACAGAGCAGCATCGTGTGGAGTTGATCGACCATAGTCGTGCTGGTTCGCATCCTCTTCTGGCAGCTTCTCCAACACAATGCTGTGCATGAGCTGTCCGAGCTTGTCTTCTCGCTCCTTCTTCTGATGAAGGACTTCCAGCCTCTTTGAGCTCAGGCTCTCCTCCATGGTGACGAGAACAGGATCCGCATCGCCAGTGCAATTTCCTTTTGTCGCCATCTTTAAAAGAGTGTACAGGCTCAAAAGCCTGAATATTTGGCCGAAATGTACTATCGTAGGGTGATCTTCGTCACCACCAAACGACCTCACGACTCCAAAAAAGCGCTGGGGAGAAAAAAAAACTGTCAGTGTGAAGAGCAAAACAAGGAATGCAAAATTACATCAAAATGAATCCTAAAAATACCTACTTCCAATGGGTCCTGGTTCAATTTTGCAGTCAGCACATATCTCACATCCTTGTCAAGAAGCAGGGTGATTATGTCCAGAACTGACATCGTGACTCGCAGAGATTCCGTCGTCATTTGAGATGCAAACAGCTTTGTGTTTTTTTCAATGCTGTTCCTTTCGGTCTCATTCAGCATGACCAGGAAGTCTTCTATCACCTGTAGCATGGCAGACAAATGCCCCTTTTAATATATTCGACTCATAGTATAACACAATAAGCATAAGGAAGCCCATTACCTTGATCTTGGGCTAGTTCTTACGGATGCCGGTAGCAGGGTGCTTGGCGTTAAGGACATCAAATAGGTCGTTAACTTGCATCGTGAACATTTCAGTTCCCTCACTGTCCTTTAAGCCTGGCTCACGCTGCTCTCTGTAAAACTTCATCCCAATGGCGACACTCCTGCTGAATAACTGAAACAAAGGTTTAAAAAATCAAGTATTGGCATTTAGAAAACTTGAATAAAAACTAAATGTACGACACCGGTTAGGTACCTGTGTCACAAGTCTGACATTCATCTTTTCCAGCTTGCTTGGCTTGACGTGCGAAGATGTGAACTTTGGAACAATCTTGAGGTGGCTGTCCTTTTCAGCTTCGTACAGGTGCACGTAGTGTTGAAAGTTTATGCAGTTGGTGCCAGCCTGGTAAAAAACAGCAAGAAAGGCATAAGTAAATTTCATGTAGGTTATTTGAGCAATCCCGTTTTAATTACCTTTGCATATGTGTGTGTCAGGAGATGGTTTCTCACACACTTTATGATGTGGGGTACATCACATAGGAAATGAAGAAACCGTCCGTCTTCAAGCGTCGGGTGAGGAATCTTGTTGACAGGGTGGTGCAACTTTCCAGATATGCCAAGATGTGTCCACATTGATCGGTTGTTGCCTGCACCATCACTAACAACACCCAGAACTGTTGCACCATGGCGCTCAAGTTGCAGCACCGACTCCACAACAATCTTGGCCAACACAGCCCCAGGAGCTGCCCCCCTAGTGCCGAAACTGGCAATAGGCTGAACCCAATTGTGAAACAAAGGGATGAACATCAGTACAAGGGCATGGTCAGCCAAGGTGGCCTTGCTTTTCTCTCCGGTGTTTTCAAACTCCACAAAGCCATCAAACTTGTACGTGGATTTGTTGAAGTCCACTCCCTCTCTCAGCTTGATTTCATCCAGCACGAGCGTACCACACTTCTCAACATCACGCTTGCTTGAAAAGAATGCCTCGAGCGCTTTCAGGACCACTTGATTGTAACCATACTCACAGGGTACACCTGAAAGCACCTGGTTAAGTCGACTTGTAGTTGGTAAGGGAAGCAAATTCATCTTGCGTATCAAATTGTAGGCTTTGGGGCTTAAAATGTGGAGAAGAAGGCAGTTCAGCACCCAACTTCTGGTGTATCGCACACCCTGTGGTCCCTTTGCTTCCATTTGTTTCAGAGACATCTTGAATGCTAGTTGTTGAAGAGGTGGAAGTGACATTAGATGCTCATTGATTGATGAGGATCTTTCGCTTGTCAATTTCTCTTTTAGTTCTGCCATATTCTTCATGAAAGACACTCTTGCAGCAGCTGCCCTGATGGCTTTCTTTTGAAGGTTTTTCACCTTTTTCTGTTTGCACACTTGCCTTTTTTGCTTCTGAGAATTCTTTTTCAAAAGCCTGTTTTTTTCATTGCGGCAGAATGAACACGTTGACTGCTTAGCTAGTGCCTGGCATCTAAGTGAAAAACCAGTGCTGCTTTGCACGTCGTATCCGGAGCATGCATGAAGGCTGTGCACTTTGTTTATCAGGTCACTAAGATCTAGCATGGCCTTAATGCTGACGCTCAGAAAAGCCTTCGCCTCACGGCCTCTCGCACTTGCAGTTGCCACTTCGTCACTGCTTACAACGACGCACTTTTCGATTTGCGGCGCCTTATTTGCGGAGGTCAGTGTGAAAAATGCCGCAAACTTACCCCTGCCGTTTTCCTCAGTGATTCTTTGCCACGATGGTGGTAGCTCAACGCATTCCATTTCAGCAAACGACGGCGCGGATGGCTCGGGCATATCGTCTATCACGACATCGGCAGGAATTGTGCTGCAAGAAGCTTGTGACTGCGGTGATGCTGTTCCTTGGTCAGCGTTTCCATTGCTTTCTTGCTGCCGTTTCCGCCTCTTCTCCGCTGGCTTTGACAAGTACGAGGGCAAGTTCGGGAAGACTTTAGGAAGGGCACCCTCGACGAGACTCCACTTACCCCTCGGGATTTCAACAGTTTCTCCGTTGATCACGTGCACGTACGTTTTGCGAATGTCCTGATCGTGAAAGTGGATGGAGCATACCCTAGACTTCGTTGTGAGGTCTTTGTCTGCGCGGGGTATCGCCCTGTTCCAAGCTGTGCGAAGTCGCTCGTCGCTGGGAGCGGAGAAGAAATGCCGGACCGACAGGCTAGTGTCGTTCCGGTACCCGCTTGTACAGCCAGGTACGCAACACGTCGGCATGATTTGGTCGGCTTAGGGGCACCCACAGTCACCCACAGCACTGCATCGAACAAGGCAATCGATACGTTCAGGCAAACACATCGGTCTGAAAACGCGCACCACATAAAATCACCCGGCGACTGCCCAAACTGGCTGCGCAGCGCGGCTGGCGAGGCGAAATCCGTGGAGCCGGTTGCGACTGCAGCGCCAGTGGAAGCAGTATCGGTGGCCGTTCCGCGCAACGCAACGAAGTTTGTAAACTGAACCTATTCTAGTAACGTTGGGAAAGCCGTACGTTGCGGAGTTTCATGCCGAAAGATGCAGACATTTGCAGCTTACGGAAAGCACCATATCGTGTGGAAAGATGTGGACATCTCTAGCTTACGGAAAGTGCCATATCATACTAAAATATCCAATAAACAGCTTACGGAAATCAGCATAATTCAGAAACCATGCAGCTATCTGCTGCATTATACAAAGATCAAATGGACATCCTAGATCTCGAGTAAAGGCGATTGGCTATTCACGTTGTTTGCAAAGCTGTACTGTGTAGCAATATGTATGAATATTTCATTCTTAATATGCTGGACATCATAAGCTGTCTTCATACTCCAACAAAATAATGCAGGTTTTTTGTGTAATAGAAAAAATGCCAGCAAAATCTCTCTATAGCTGCTTAGGACGGCATAATAAATGTAGCTGCTGTTAGAATTAAATAAAATGAGTCCTTGCACAAGAGAAGCGTTTACATGCACTTCACTAGCAGCCTTGCTGCAAGGACTAAATCTTTTTTTATTTTCTGTGTGTTCTAGCTGTGATATCAATTTGCATGCATACCTCAATGTTGACTTCAAATAACGTGACTTTGCACCACCACTTCTCGAGTGATAGCTCACCCACAAAAAAGATGGTGCAAAATAATGTGCAACAACAATTTAAAAATGAACAATTTATAAAAAAACAATTTTCTTGCTGGCACGGTTGCTGCTTCGATGTCACCTGTAGCGTCAGGCGGCGACCGCTCCGACTGGTTTGCCGGGAAAAGCAGAGGGTACCCCCACCCCGCATGCTTCTTCTACCTCACTTCTTCAAAACTTTCAACAAATCTGCCGGATGCGGTTCATGTTCCGGCGACGCTGAGCGTCTGGTAGCTTGCTTTCATGCACCTTCAGGTGTTCCTCGTATGCATCTGAATACATAAATCATAAACACATATGATGTCAGAAGCACATTTAGGCAGCTTAATAATGCAGAAAAAGAAAACAAACAGAATGAGAATGAAAAAGAAATGCCCATATTATCATTTTTGTAGATACGTCAATAACGATGGAAAGTGCATGAATGAGCTTCATTGCAAGCAAGAACATGTAAATGACGTGCTTATTTCATAAAAAATAACTAAGTACGTCTTTCTCACTAAATTGAACGGGATGATAAATCTATAGCGAAATCACATGCAAAATCTTGAAATAAATATTTCTTGAATACTAACTAAAATTAAAGTATTGCTATTAAAAGCCTGCACTCAGGATGTAAGCACATTTACTTCCCTTGAACTTTGGTTTGTCTGCAATATTACTACTTGAACAGCTTTTCAGCACAAAACACTGCAAGTTATGCAGCTGAGAGATATGTGCACACGTAGACAGGATTCTGCATTTGCCATTAAAAATACGTGCCACCCAGACCGCAACAGCCCACCAAATAGAATACGCATGAGCAAACAGCAAGTTTTAAACCTAATAAAATCATGTTATAAAAAAATTCAATAACACTTTGCACTGTGCAACATTCTTCACAAAAGCATGACACCAGTATTCATTGGCCTATTGAAGACATAATGAAAGTAAATTGCAATTCAGCTAGATGAGTATGGTAACCTATGTGATTTCCCCTACACAAAATTAAATTTTACTATGTGAACTCTGGCAAACGAAAATCAAAATCATCGCACTGTTTGAGACTTGAAAAACCAAAAAGTACTTGCACTCATCAACGTTGATGATGTATATTCATTAAAAAAACAGACTAAAGAGATATTAAGTTACTTATACACTAACTCCAAACACTCTTCGATAGGGAAATTGCTTGGGCATGTTGGTTGTTCATCGTTCTTCGCAAAACAGAGTGCAAGGAAAAACACAGGCAGGAGAAGAGACCAGGGTGAGTGTTCGTCTTGGTCTCTTTTTTGTCCCCTGTTCTTATTTGTGCTGCTTTATGAAGGTCCTAACACACTCTAGAAACTATGTAATCGAGGCTGATATGACACCGTAGTGACTACCTTGATGAACTTTAAGCAAGGAAAGGTTATGAGAGGAGGTTTTAATATTATTTTTGCTTGAGATACTACTCCAACCGCACATTCAGTGAATATAAAGAAGCCAACACATTATTGACAGGGAAAAATTCAAAGATGCTTGTTTAGTTCAACTCATGGGCAGCAACAGTATTTATTCATCCTGTTTATATGATGTAGAACCATGACCAAAAGTCTTGGGTGCACATGAGTTTCTTCTGATTTTGCCCTCAATGGCTGCCAGATCAAGTGTGATATATGTAATATATAGTGATCTGAGCCAGTGATGCCAGTGATGTCTGCATTTTACCATTCTTCCAAAACTGAAAGGTTGTACTGTAATAGCTCGTTAATTCGAATTCTACGGGAACGCTGAGCAATTTCGAATTAAACAAAATTCGAATAATGAAAGTGAGCAAAAATGGGTGGATTTTAGGGGTGGGGGCACGAAAAATATTTATTTTCCAAAAAAGCCGGTGATGACCATCTGCTTCTTTTCTCTGAATGCCACAGCTGCAGCTCTCTGTTCCAGCGTGCGCACGCGGCGCAGGGAATCCTCTTCGCCCTCTTCAAAGCTGAAGATACGTGCCACATTAAGGTGGCGGTTCTACTGTCGCCATATTAGGAGTAGTTCTGGAAAAAATACCAGACAGCCCCACCAAGTCGGGACTGGAAGGCCAACATTTCGGAGGTGAACTGCCACACGTGTGCCGGCGCGCCACACTGCATGACGAAGGAGTGCAAATCGCGCTGACACGGTTCAAAGAAATAAGGCACTGAGCAGGGGCTTTTTTTTTTCTCCCCTTCAACGACACCTCCATCTCTCTCCATGCTCACCTCGCAGGGGCGCCTGCGCAAGTAGGCGTTTGGTGTGTAGCGACACCACGGACCCGAGCTAACGGGGGAGTTTCGGCTCCCTCCCACGCCTAGCCGTGCGTGGCTTTGCCGTGTCCGGGGAAAAGGGGATCCTGGGGGTTGAGCTGACGCTGGGTGATTGGACCTTTAAGGCCCCCCCGGCAGAGGCAACACACCCCTTTGGCCCCGGCTTCACGTAGACGGCACCCCTGGGCTGACCCACCCAGGGGAAATCGGCAGTCGCCTTTTCCTATCTCTCTCTTCCTACATCTTCGTCTTTATCTCTCACTTTTTATCTGTCCTGTCATCTTCTCTTTTCCGTTTACTTCCGAATTTCCTGGCGGCGAGGGTTAACCCTGTGTAGTTACCCAACCTTGGGTAGTTATATTCGGTTATAGCGGCGATGCATGGCTGGCGTCTCCAAGTGTTCACTAGTTAACCTTGTAGCGTCCCCTTGTTGGGCTCGGTGGTGGGTGGCCACCATCGCCGCCGAACTTTATTGTATTTTATGGCAAAATCTTTTCCCCCCCTTCCTGATCGCTCCCTAAAAAGGTGGCGCACCGAAGATACTTTCTTGCCTAACACACCAAAGCCCACATTCCCAGAGTACCATGTAATTCACAGTCAAAACGAAAAGAAGACAGTCCGAGCTATTTCACCTTTTCTCGTCTCCAAAACTCTCACAGAAGCAATAGGCCCAGGTTACAAAGTAACAAAGATGGGAAGTGGCGATCTTCTTCTGGAGGTTCGTGACAAAGCTCAGTATGAAAAGCTGTCTAAGCTTGTGGCCTTTGGGGAAACCCCTGTTTCGGTGGGCCCACACAGGTCCATGAACACTGTCCGTGGCGTAATTTCTGATGATGATCTTACTGAGCTTTCTGAAAGTGAGCTGCTTGAAGGTTGGCAGGACCAGAACGTCGTCAAAGTCCAACGAATAACAATAAGACGCAACAACAAACTGACCCCTACAAAACACGTAATAATTACGTTTGGAACAAGTGACCTACCAGAATCAATCGAAACCGGCTATTGTAAGCTTCGTGTAAGACCATACATTCCCAACCCTCGTCGATGTTTCAAGTGCCAACGTTTCGGTCATGGATCGCAGAGTTGCAGAGGGCGTGCCACTTGCGCAAAGTGCGCATCCATTCAACACATATCAGACAACTGCACCTCAGAAACATCTCATTGTTCGAACTGTGAAGGAGATCACGCTGCCTACTCACGATCATGCCCCGCATGGAAAAAAGAAAAACAAATAGTAGAACTCAAGGTTAAATTCAATCTCACATTCCAAGAAGCACGCCAACGTTTCGCAATACACAACCCATCTTATCCCTCCTTTGCAGATGTGACGCGCCGGGGCGCCGCGCCACGTGCCTCGGCACCCGCGAATGCCACACAGTGTGTGGCCGCGGTCGTGCCACCAGCGCCTCTGGCTGGAGCAGCCTGTACTGCTCCGTCCCCTGACAAACAGGGCCGGCAGACCCTAGTGTCTGCTGAACCTCGGACCACTGCAGGCGCAGTCAGGTCCGAAAGTTCAGTGAATGTGCCTGCCCAGCAGGCAACATCCACCACCTCACACGAGGTGATGGATACAAGTCCCACTCCGCCCCGCCGCGGTGGTCTAGTGGCTAAGGTACTCGGCTGCTGACCCGCAGGTCGCGGGTTCGAATCCCGGCTGCGGCGGCTGCATTTCCGATGGAGGCGGAAATGTTGTAGGCCCGTGTGCTCAGATTTGGGTGCACGTTAAAGAACCCCAGGTGGTCGAAATTTCCGGAGCCCTCCACTACGGCGTCTCTCATAATCATATGGTGGTTTTGGGACGTTAAACTCCACATATCAATCAAGTCCCACTCCTTCGGCGCCTCAGACGCCGAAGGATAGGCGCAACTCCTTGGAGCGTGCCAAAAAAGAAAAACCTCGAATCACAGGGCCCTCAAAAGGCCCTGTAAACTAACGCAACACCTATGTATGCACAGCACCACACTAAATTAAAATGACACAAATACTACAGTGGAACGTCAGAGGACTGTTGAGAAACCTCGACGATATCCAGGAACTTTTACACAAACATACACCTAAAGTGCTGTGCGTACAAGAGACACACCTGAAACCGAAACACACCAACTTTTTACGTCACTACATTATCTTTCGGAAAGACCGGAATGATGCCATTGTGCCATCCGGTGGTGTTGCCATTATAGTCAATCAAGGGATTGCATGCACACACCTAACATTACAAACATCCCTTGAGGCGGTGGCTGTTCGAGCAGTTCTATTGAATAAGCTTGTCACCATCTGCTCTCTATACATACCTCCACAACACCGTCTCGAAAAGCATGAATTCGAGTCCCTCATAGACGAACTTCCAGAACCTTATATTCTTCTGGGAGATTTCAATGCACATAGCAATCTGTGGGGTGACTCTCGCTGCGATGCTCGAGGTCGCCTGATTGAACAGCTTCTTTTTTCTTGCGGTGCATGCCTTCTGAATCGGAAAGCGCCAACATACTACAACATTGCTAACAATACGTACTCAGCAATAGACCTCAGCATAATATCCCCATCACTCCTGCCTCTACTTAAATGGGAAGTTATTAATGATCCATATGGTAGTGACCATTTTCCTATCGTTATCAGCTCATCAATAACAAATACATGTCCTGTACAAGTTCCAAAATGGCTCACCGACAAAGCTGATTGGGGAAAGTTTCAAAAAATGACTTTATTATCTTGGACTGACATGGCGGCATTGAGCATAGAGGATGCTGTATGCTACTTTACAGCTTTCTTGGTTGATGCAGCAGTAAAATGTATTCCCCAAACATTTGGACCGTCAAGCAAACGACGAGTCCCATGGTGGAATAATGAGTGCCGTGATGCTCGAAAAAAACAAAATAAGGCATGGAGGTTGCTTAGAGACTCGCCCACAGCCGAGAATCTTGTAAACTTTAAGAACGTCAAGTCGCAAGCAAGGAGGACGCGCCGACAGGCGAGAAGAGAAAGTTGGCACAAATTCGTATCGGGCATTAACTCATACACAGATGAGTCGAGAGTCTGGAGCATGGTTGGCAAGGTGGCAGGACGAGAAGCACATTCGCTTCCTCTAGTGAACACACAAGGGGAGAGTTTGGAAGACCAGGCAAACACTCTCGGAGCGCACTTTGAACAGGTCTCCAGCTCAACACACTATAGTGAAGCGTTCCGACGATACAAAACCGCAATAGAAAAACAGAGATTAGAGCGCAAGCCCAGAACACATGAGGCATACAACGAACCTTTCTGTTTTGCTGAACTGCAGGCCTCACTTGCCTGCTGCAATAAATCTGCCCCAGGCCCGGACCGTGTGGCATATGAAATGTTGAAACACCTGCCCACTAAAACCCAGAAAGCTCTCCTCTCTCTCTATAATGCGATATGGTCTTCTGGCGAGCTACCCTCAGCCTGGAAGGAAGCTATTATTATCCCAATTCTAAAACAAGGCAAGGACCCGGCCTCAGTTTCCAGCTACAGGCCAATAGCATTAACCAGCTGTATTTGCAAAGTCTTTGAAAAAATGATTAACAGGCGCCTGTTGTACTTCCTTGAAATTAGTGGCCTACTTGACCCATACCAGTGTGGGTTTCGAGAGGCTCGGTCCACCACTGACCACCTTGTCCGTATCGAGGCACAAATTCGCGACGCTTTTTTTCATAAGCATTTTTTTTCTTTCTGTGTTTCTCGATATGGAAAAGGCATATGACACTGCATGGCGCTTCGGCATATTGCGAGACCTGTCACATTTAGGTGTGCGGGGTAGAATGCTGACAGTTATCGAAAGCTACCTGTCCAACCGTACATTCCGTGTCCAAGTTGGCACTGTCTTATCTCGAGTATTTGTCCAAGAAACAGGAGTGCCACAAGGAGGTGTATTGAGCTGTACACTTTTCATAGTTAAAATGAATTCCTTGCACCTGTCTCTCCCACGAAATAATTTTTACTGCATATATGTCGATGATGTGCAGATTGGTTACAAATCTTGCAACATCTCAATGTGCCAAGTCAAGTTCAACTAGGGTTGAACAAGGTATCTCAATGGGCAAACGAGAATGGTTTTATACTCAACGCGCAAAAGAGCACTTGTGTCTTGTTCAGCCGAAAGAGGGGCCTCCATCCTGACCCCGACATTGACCTGCATGGTCAACCTCTGTCAGTGAAGACCGATCACAAGTTTCTCGGTCTCATATTAGACACTAAGTTAACTTTCATCCCACACATCAAGTATTTAAGGGACAGGTGCTTAAAAACAATGAACATTTTGAAAGTGTTGTCACACACTACATGGATAAGTGACAGGAAATGTTTAATTAACTTATATAAAAGCCTCGTACGCACACGCCTAGATTATGGTGCTATAGTCTACCAGTCGGCAACACCATCAGCCTTGAAAATTCTCGACCCTGTCCACCATCTAGGCATTCGCCTCTCTACGGGTGCTTTCCGCACCAGCCCTGTGGAGAGCCTGTACGTGGATTCGAATGAATGGTCGCTCCACCTACAAAGATGTTCCCTGTCCTTTTTGTACTTTTTGAAGGTGAAGGCAGACAAGAAACATCCTTCCCATTTCACAATTAATGATTTGTCTTGTTCTGGCTTGTTCGGGAACCGACCTTCGTTTAGGCAGCCCTACGCGCTGCGTGTAAGGAGCTTGGCCGAAGGAACAGGTGTGCCTCTTCTTGAACCCAGTTTGATGGCTCCTGCAACATATCTGCCACCGTGGCAGTGGCAGCTTATAGACTGTGATGTTTCTTTTGTTGATGTCACAAAGCACGCACCACTTGCACACATACATACATACTTTTTAGAACTACAACATAAATACACATGCCCTGAGTTCTTTACTGATGCGTCAAAGTCAAACACTTCTGTGTCATATGCAGCAATAGGCCAATCCTTTTCTGAGGCCGGCGTTCTTCATCCTAATGCAAGCATTTTCACAGGAGAAGCTTACGCAATACTGGCGGTCGTAAAACACATTAAACAGATAAAATTACAAAAGGCGGTAATATACACAGATTCCCTAAGCGTGGTCAAAGCCCTGAAAACTCCTAAAAAACACAAGAACCCCGTGCTGGTGTCACTCTACTCACTTCTGTGCACACTCTACGCATCAAAACAGCATGTCGTTGTCTGCTGGGTTCCAGGGCACCGTGAAATACAAGGGAACGTTTTGGCCGACAATCTGGCTGCTTGCGCCAATGTCACTACTGCCAATGCACCAACACCAGTCCCTGCACTTGACTTAAAACCTTTTACAAAACGAAAGCTCAGGGAGTATTGGCAGAGCATGTGGGATAAACAAACAGATAATAAACTCCATGCTATTAAGCCGCAGCTAGGTTATTGGCCGCCACTATCAAAATCACGACACACGGAAGTAATACTAACAAGGCTTAGGACTGGACACACACATTCTACACATTCATTTCTTCTGTCTACCGGTGATCCACCATATTGTGAGAGATGTGGAGAGCCCCTTACGGTTCTCCACATTCTCGTCCAGTGCAATGAGCTAGATGCTGTAAGAAAAAAGCACTTGTTACTGCCCTACCGACAGCAGCTCCCTCTACACCCTGGGATGCTCATCGGTAGGGATCCGCTTTTTAAACTACAAACACTTTTTACATTTTTAAAAGAAGTGCAAAGCTTTCACCCGATATTTCGAGGTCATCCGTAGCCTGACCTCCATAGAGTGGTCGTGGCTGCGGTGACTATATCTTCATCATGGTTTTATTATCATGACATTTTGCCATCAGCTATCACCACACATATGTCACGCCACTGTCATGATTTTATTACTTTCATGTTTTAGCCCGCGTTAGAGCGAGGAATTTTAAAGCCACTTTACAGCCACGCACCATATCATTGTTCATATCTGTAGTCAATTGAAATGGCGCTCTTTGGCCATCAATTGGCCCTTGCGCCACTAAAAACTACTCATCATCATCATCAAGGCCTCCCCTCACCAGGCGAGGTCTAAAATCCGAACCACGAGCTCGCATGTGCGGGCACCCAGTGCCTCTGAGGAGGCAATGGATACAACGGTACCCTTGGTACCAAAAGAGCGGGGCGCCTCCTTGGAGCGCGCCAAGAAAAATAAAAAACCAATAACGGGGCCGGACAACCGTCCTGCCACCTGAATTAATTAGCTCACTCCAACACAGGATACTCTTTGTACACACAGCAGCATCTCTCTTGTTTAAATATGCAGACAGAAATATTACAGTGGAACATCCGAGGCCTTCTTCGAAACCTCGATGACTTACAAGAACTCCTCCATGAACACAATCCAAGAGTGCTGTGTGTACAAGAGACACACTTAAAACGAACTAACACAAACTTTTTACGTAACTACATCATCTTCCGAAAGGATAGAGATGATGCCATGCTACCATCCGGTGGTGTAGCGGTTATAGTAAGTCAAGGTATAGCATGCACACAATTACCCCTTCAAACTTCCCTTGAGGCGGTGGCTGTCCGAGCAGTTATTCTAAACAAACTTGTCACTGTCTGCTCTTTGTACATACCTCCGCACCACCGTCTTGAAAAACTTCAATTCCAGTCTTTAATAGACGAACTACCTGAACCTTATCTGGTCCTTGGGGACCTGAACGCACATAATGGTCTGTGGGGTGACTGTCGCTGTGATGCACGAGGTCGTCTCATTGAACAATTCCTCATTTCATCGGGTGCGTGTCTGTTGAATAGGAAAGAAGCAACATACTATAACCTTGCCAACAAAACTTACTCTTCCATAGACCTCAGTATCGCATCTCCTTCACTTGTACCATTACTTGATTGGAAAGTCATAAAGAATCCATACGGAAGTGACCATTTCCCTTTAGTTTTGAGTACACCAATAATAAATGAATGTCCTCCACATGTTCCCAAATGGCTGGTAAACAAAGCCAACTGGGAACAATTTCAAAAGCTTACTCACCTGAATTGGACTGACATATGCGGGTTAGGCATAGATGAAGCTGTGCAGTACTTCACGGCTTTTCTTACTGACGCAGCAACCAAGTGCATTCCACAAACATCTGGACTGCCCGGCAAACGACACGTTCTGTGGTGGAACACTGAGTGTCAGAATGCACGAAAGGAACAGAACAGGGCATGGAGGTTGCTGCGGAACTCGCCGACGGCGGAAAACCTTGAGAGCTTTAGGAAAATAAAATCTCGAGGCAGGAGAACGCGTCGGCAGGCCAGAAAAGAAAGCTGGCACAAGTTTTTATCAGGGATAAATTCATATACACAAGAGGCTAAAGTCTGGAATATGGTTCGTAGGGTAGCAGGAAGACAAGTACACTCACTCCCACTCGTAAACACACAGGGTGATAGCCTGGAAGATCAAGCGAACTTCCTCGGTGCACACTACGAGCAGGTGTCTAGCTCGTCACACTACACTGAAACTTTCCAAAGACACAAAGCAAAGATGGAAAAGCGGAAACTAGAATCCAAGTGCACAAATTACGAGGAATACAACCAACCTTTCAACTTAGCTGAGCTACAAACATCTCTAAACTCTTGCAATAATTCCGCCCCAGGCTACGACTGTGTCACATAAGAAATGTTGAAAAACCTGCCGCTCAAAACGCGAAAAACTTTACTCTCTCTATACAATGCTATCTGGCTTTCAGGCACCATCCCTGCTTCCTGGAAAGAGGCCATTGTTATCCCTATTTTGAAACAGGGCAAGGACCCTTCCTCAGTTTCAAGTTATAGACCCATTGCACTAACCAGCTGCCTTTGTAAACTTTTTGAAAAAATGATAAACCGCCGACTTTTACATTTTCTTGAAACACACAATCTGCTCGACCAATTTCAGTGTGGGTTTCGGGAGGGTAGATCCACCACCGACCATCTGGTGCGTATCGAGGCACAGATCCGAGACGCTTTCGTCCACAAACAATACTTCCTCTCAGTGTTTCTCGATATCGAGAAGGCCTACGACACAACATGGCGTTTTGGGATATTAAGAGACTTGTCTCACCTGGGTGTGCGCGGTAGAATGCTTTCCCTAATCGAGAGTTACTTGTCCAATCGGAAATTCCGCGTCCGTGTGGGCAGTATTCTCTCGCAAACATTTGTGCAAGAAACGGGAGTACCGCAAGGTGGTGTACTTAGTTGTACACTTTTTATTATTAAAATGAATTCCTTGCACCTGTCCATCCCCCGCAATATGTTTTATTGTACATATGTCGACGACGTTCAGCTTGGCTTCAAGTCATGCAACTTGGCAATGTGTGAGCGGCAGGTTCAGCTGGGTTTGAACAAGGTCTCCAAATGGGCTGATGAAAACGGATTTTGACTTAACTTACAAAAAAGCACCTGTGTCTTGTTCTCTCGAAAGAGAGGCATGCATTCGGAACCTGACATTGAACTGAACGGTCAACGTCTGTCTGTCAATGCGGAGCATAAATTCCTAGGCTTAATCTTGGACAAGTTGACCTTCGTACCGCACATCAAGTATCTAAAAACAAAATGCTTAAAAGCCATGAATGTTATAAAAGTGTTGTCACGTACTACGTGGGGTAGTGACAGGCAATGTCTCATCAACCTGTATAGAAGCCTCATTCGCACCCGCTTAGATTATGGGGCCGTTGTTTATCAGTCTGCGACTCAAAGTGCTTTGAAGATGCTGGACCCCGTGCACCATTTGGGCATCCGCCTTTCTACGGGTGCTTTTCGCACCAGCTCCGTAGAAAGCCTTTATGTTGAGTCAAATGAGTGGTCGCTTCGTCTGCAGAGAACTTGCATGTCCTTTGTATACTTCCTGAAGGTGAAAGCAGACAAGAAGCACCCCTCATACTCTACTATTAATGATCTGTCGAGCTCCCTTCTGTTCCAAAACAGGCCTTCAATGAGGCAGCCCTTCTCAGTACGCCTGAAGGGTCTAGCTGAAGAAACTGGAGTGTCACTTGAACACAGTTTAATGGCTCCTGTAGCATACCCGCCACCGTGGCAGTGGCAGATTATAGACTGTGATGTGTCGTTCCTAGAAGTTACAAAACATGCGCCTATTGCCCATATCCGAACATACTTCCTGGAACTTCAACACAAATACACACGTCCTGAGTTTTTTACAGATGCCTCTAAGTCCAACTCCTCTGTGTCCTACGCTGCTGTCGGCCCATCCTTTTCGGATGCTGGCCCTCTACATCCAAGCACAAGTATCTTCACAGCAGAAGCTTACGCGATACTTGTGGCAGCTAAACACATCAAACAACTACAAATACAAAAAGCAGTAATTTATACAGACTTCGTCAGTGTTGTAACGGCTGTGCGCAGTCTTAATAAACAAAAAAACCCTGTCCTCGTCTCACTTTACTCTATTTTATGCACACTCTACACACTCAACCAACGTGTTGTAGTGTGCTGGGTGCCAGGGCACCGTGAGATTCAAGGCAACGTGATGGCGGATCAGCTTGCTGCATCCGCCCACGAAAGCACCGCCATTACACCCACATCAATCCCGGCCCTTGATCTTAAGCCGTCTCTCAAACGAAAACTCAGGGACTACTGGCAGAGCAAGTGGGATACACACACACAAAACAAACTACACGTTATCAAGCCACACCTTGGTCATTGGCTGCCAGTATCAAAATCGCGTCATACAGAGGTTATACTAACGAGACTCAGGATAGGACACATATACACGACACACACATATCTTTTGTCTGGTGGCGACCCACCATTGTGTGACAGATGCGGTGAACCATTGACCGTCCTTCACGTGTTAATCCAGTGTAAACACTTAGAAACTATAAGAAAACAGCATTTTCCATTACCCTACCGACAACATATACCT
Organism: Rhipicephalus microplus; assembly: GCF_043290135.1. NCBI lineage: Eukaryota > Metazoa > Arthropoda > Arachnida > Ixodida > Ixodidae > Rhipicephalus > Rhipicephalus microplus. The sequence continues at coordinate 133,977,754 of NC_134702.1, read as the reverse complement.
TTACACCCTGCAATGTTCGTTGGTAGGGAACCGCTTTTTAGTCATAAATCATTGTTAGCGTTTTTAAAAGAAATTCGTAATTTTCATATCATATACCCGGGCATCCCGTAGCTCGACCTCTCCAGGGAGGTTTTTGCTGCGGTGGCTACACAGGAAAGCACTTGCCTCACGGCCCTTGCACGCAAGGGTATGAACCAGTGAGGCACTTGTGCTAATGCCATACATATACACCATCGTTTTTTATTATCACCAACTTTTGTTATCTATTCACACCACACACACCTTTCACGGCATGGTCATGATTTTATTACTTATATGTTTTTACCCGCCTTACCGCGAGGAATTTTATTGCCCTTATACAGCCGCTAATCACAATCATTGTCCACATTTCTTGTCGCATGAACTGGCGCTCTTTGGCCATCAAATGGCCCTTGCGCCAAAAAACACCATATATCATCATCATCATCATCATCATCAGCGATGCTGAAGGAACTATCCTCCGAAACTAAAGAAACCCTCCTCTCTCTTTATAATCGCATATGGTTTTCGGGTGTGATCCCCTCCGCCTGGAAGGAGGCTGTTATAATTCCTATTTTGAAGCAGGGAAAAGATCCCTCTATTGTATCAAGTTCCCCGCAGGGGCGCCTCTGCAAGCAGGCGTTTGGTGTGTAGCGGCACGATGGACCCGAGCTAACGGGGGAGTTTCTACTCCCTCCCACGCCTAGCCGTGCGTGGCTTTGCCGTGTCCGGGGAAAAGGGGATCCTGGGGGTTGAGCCGACGCTGGGTGATTGGACCTTTAAGGCCCCCCGGCAGAGGTAACACACCCCTTTGGCCCCGGCTTCACGTAGACGGCACCCCTGGGCTGACCCACCCAGCGGAAATCGGTAGTCGCCTTTTCCTATTTCTCTCTCTCTCTACATCTTAGTCTTTTCTCGTCTTTAAATCTATCCTGTCTTCTTCTCTCTTCCATTTACTTCCGATTTTCCTGGCGGCAAGGGTTAACCCTGTGTGGCTATCCTACCTTGGATACACCATATTCGGTTATAGTGGTGGCGTACAGCTGGCGTCTGCGGGGCCTGTACTTACAAACCCTCCAGCGTCCCCTTGTAGGACTCCAGGTTGGGTGGCTGGCGCCGCTGCCGAAAGTAAGCATTTACATATGGCTTGTTCCTTCTCCCACTCCCTGATCGCCCTCAGAAAAGTGGGTGCACCGATGAAGGTTTCCAGTTTTTTGGTAACCAGAAAGTATCTTTTCCTCGATTTCATGTTATTCAAGCTGACACACCCGGCAAATCAGTCCGAATACTTTCACCTTTTCTAGTATCAAAGTCTTTACGGAAATCTTTGGCCCAGGATATAAAGCTTCGAGAATGGCAAGTGGTGACCTCCTGTTGGAGCTCCGCGACCAGAAACAATATGAAAAATTGCCTAACCTTGTGAAATTTGGAGATACCAAATTAATAGTAACCCCACACAGAACCATGAACACCACCCGTGGCGTTGTCTCGGATGATGACCTGTTAGGGCTGACGGAGGCTGAACTCCTGGAGGGTTTCAGCGAACAGAATGTCATAAACGTAAAACGAATCAGCATGAGGCGTGATGGCAAAGAAGTCCACACTAAACACCTGATACTTACCTTCAATTCAAGTGTACTGCCCGACTCCGTTGAGGCTGGGTATATCAAGCTTCGAGTTAGGCCATATATACCAAACCCCCTCCGATGTTTTAAATGCCAGCGATTCGGCCACAGCTCACAGAAATGCCGAGGCCGCCTAACTTGCGCGAAATGCAGTGCTGAAGAGCACACATCAGATGCCTGTGAAAACTCTCTTCACTGTGCGAACTGTAATGGGGAACATGCCGCATACTCGCGGTCATGCCCGTGCTGGAAAAAGGAAAAGGAAATTGTCACAATTAAGGTAAAACACAATATTTCATTTAAGGAGGCACGAAGGCATGTGTCCTGCCTACCAGAAACTAGCTTTGCCGAAGTGGCGCGTCAGGGGGCAGCGCCACGACAGCCCCTGGCGCCTGGCTGGCACACGCGTAGTGAGCCAGCGGTGACGCCATTCGCCCCCTCGGCGGTTGCAGCAAGTGCTGCTCCGCCATCCAAGAAAGACCCACCAACCTCTGGGCGGGGGGCCCCGAAGGTCTCGTCTTTTGAGGCGAGGCCCTCAAAACAAATGCAGCGCTCGCAAGAGCGCCTGTCCAGCGCCTCGCAAGAGGCAATGGACACAACACCGAGCGTGAGGGCGCAGCAAGCGCCTAAGGATTGGCGCGACTCCGTCGACCGATCCAAAAAAGAAAAATCTCGTGTCATGGCCCCTGGAAAGGGTCCGTGAGCTAACTTTCCATCCTTGAACACACAGCACAAAACACATCTAAAATGGATACACAGATCTTACAGTGGAATGTGAGAGGACTTCTCCATAACCTGGATGATATTAGAGAACTTCTTAATAAACATACTCCAAAGGTGCTGTGTGTTCAGGAGACACATCTGAAGTCCACACAAACAAACTTTCTAAAGCATTATGCCATCTTCCGCAAAGACCGTGACGACGCTGCCGTTTCGTCAGGCGGTGTCGCTATAGTAGTTGATAAAGGTGTTGCCTGTAAGCAATTAAACCTCCGAACTTCTCTTGAGGCAGTTGCTGTCCGAGCAGTGCTGTTCGGGAAGCTACTAACAATTACCTCTATTTACATTCCCCCGTGCTATCAACTTTCAAAGACACAATTTCAAAGCTTCATTGATGAACTTCCTCCGCCATATATAGTCGTTGGTGATCTAAATGCACATAATCCCCTTTGGGGCGACTCCCGTTTAGATGCACGAGGACGCCTAATAGAACACTTTCTGTTTTCGTCAGGTGCATGTCTACTAAACAAAAAAGAACCAACGTATTATAGCACTGCACATAACACATACTCTTCTATTGACCTGAGTATTGTCTCGAGTGCTATAATTTCATACCTGGAGTGGTTCGTTCTCAAGAGCACTTTTGGGAGTGACCACTTCCCGATTATGTTAAAGTTAACAAAAGAAGATACACGCTCGCCTGACTTTCCTCGCTGGAACACCAATTCAGCCAACTGGGAATTATTTCGAGAAATTACATTTCTAGACGGAGATGAGATTGCTGATTTTAATATAGACGATGCTGTAGCATACCTAACAAGTTTTATTATTGACGCTGCAGTGAAATGTATCAAGCAGACCAACGGAATGACCAATAAACGTCGCATCTCATGGTGGAACGACGATTGTCGGAAAGCACGCAATAGACAAAATAAAGCTTGGAGACTACTCCGAAATTACCCGACGGCTAAAAACCTCAACAATTTCAAACAGGTTAAGTCCCAAGCCAGAAAAACGCGTCGTCTTGCAAAGAAAGAAAGTTGGAGTAGGTACATCTCCGGTATAAACTCTTACACCGATGAAACGAAGGTTTGGAATAGGGTAAAGAAGTTAATGGGTCGGGAGTCACACCCCCTACCCTTGGTAAGTAGCCAAGGAGAGAGCCTGAAGGAGCAGGCAGACTGCCTAGGCGAACACTTTGAATGCGTCTCGAGTGCATCGCACTACACAGAAACGTTCTTAAGATTCAAAGAACGCGAAGAGCGGCAACCCCTTAAATCTAAACGTCCCTCCAGGGAGGCTTACAACTGCCCATTTTCATTAGCCGAACTTAAGGCATCTCTTGCGTACTGCAACAACTCGGTGCCAGGTGGCGATCGTATAACGTACGAAATGATGAAGTATCTTCACCCAGAAGCACTAAAAACGCTCCTAACCCTCTTCAATACCATGTGGGAAGCTGGATATATTCCATTATCATGGAAAGAAGCGATAGTCATCCCGGTACTTAAACAAGGCAGAGACCCATCCTTGGCCGCCAGCTAAAGCCCAATAGCGTTAACAAGCTGTTTGTGCAAACTATATGAGAAAATGGTAAACCGGCGCTTAACCCACTTTCTAGAAAGTAACAGTATACTAGACCCCCTTCAGTGTGGTTTCAGAGAGGGGAGGTCGACAACAGACCACCTTGTTCGCATAGAGACATACATCAGAGATGCATTTATTCATAGGCAGTTTGTACTTTCGGTATTCTTAGACCTGGAGAAAGCGTATGATACCACATGGCGATTCGGGATTCTACGCGATCTTGCCGGCATGGGCATCCATGGGAACATGCTAAACACATATAAAAGTTATCTGTCTAACAGAACCTTTCGCGTAAAAGTGGGAAATGCTCTCTCTAGATCATTTACCCAAGAGACTGGTGTTCCGCAAGGGGGCGTGCTTAGTTGCACACTCTTTATTGTAAAAATGAACTCCCTGCAGTCAGTCATTCCAAGTACGATGTTTTATTCGGTGTATGTTGATGATGTGCAGATGAGTTTTAAATCATGCAATATGTCTATCTGCGAACGACAAGTGCAGCTTGGAATGAATAAATTCTCTAAATGGGCGGATGAGAATGGTTTTAAAATAAACACCGAGAAAAGTACTTGCGTACTCTTCTCCAACAAACGAGGGGTAATGCCACTTCCAAATATTACGATCAAGGGAAACCAACTCTCTGTGAGAAGCGAGCATAAATTCCTAGGAACTACTTTAGATTCTAAGCTCACGTTTATTCCCCATATTAAACATGTAAAAATGAAATGTCTGAAAGCGATGAACCTCCTAAAGCTCCTATCACGTACAACATGGGGTAGTGATCGAAAGTGCCTCTTAAAGTTATACAAAAGCCTTGTCGGGTCGCGCCTTGATTATGCCTCTATAATTTATCATTCCGCAACGCCAAGTGCATTAAAAATCCTAGACCCCGTTCACCATTTGGGTATCCGACTTGCAACCGGTGCTTTCAGGACAAGCCCGATCCAGAGCCTCTATGTAGAGTCGAATCAGTGGTCACTTCACCTGCAGCGATCCTATAGCAGTTTCACATATTTTATAAAGGTACGGGCAAACATCAAGCATCCATCTTATTCAACTATAAACGATATGACCGCTGCCACCCTCTTCCATAATCGACCCACAGTGAGAAAGCCGTTCTCCTTGCGTGTGAGAAACTTATGTGAGGAAATGGGTGTTCCGCTGCTGGAACTCTGTCCTACGCCCACAGCGATACTTTTACCGCCGTGGCAGTGGCAGCTTATACACTGTGACACCTCATTTGTTGAGATCACTAAACACGCACCAGAAGCACATATTAAAATGCATTTCCGAGAACTCCAGTCCAACTACTCATGCGTAGAGTTTTATACTGACGCTTCTAAGTCGCATGCAGGGGTGGCTTATGCAGCCGTCGGACCATCCTTTTCGGAATCCGGCGTGCTGAACCCGGAAACAAGTATAATTACGGCTGAGGGTTATGCACTATTGTCCGCTGTGAAGCATATACGGAAATCAAACATACAAAAATCAATTATATTCACAGACTCGTTAAGCGTCGTAAATGCATTAAGATCCCTTTTCAGATTCAGAAATCCGATAATAATTGAGCTATATTCCGTTCTGTGTACAGCGTATATTTCCAACCAGCATGTCACTATTTGCTGGGTACCTGGCCATAGAAGTATCGAGGGCAATGTGTTAGCTGACCAAATGGCCACGTCAATTATAATGCGCGCTATTAACCCCACCGCTACTGTCCCTGCAACAGATCTAAAACCCTTTCTACGAAAGAAACTGCGAAACCACTGGCAACGCTTGTGGGACGCAGAACTAAATAATAAGCTTCATTTGATTAAGCCGCGGTTGGGTTACTGGTCCTCCGCTACAAGAACACGGCGAACTGATGTCCTATTCTGTCGCCTCAGAATAGGACACACTTATGGTACTCATAACTTTCTTCTGACTGGCGATGAGCCTCCTACTTGTGGTAGATGTGGTGAGAGGCTAACCGTCCTCCACGTCCTCCTGGAGTGTCCGGAAGCTGAAAGTGAGAGAAAAAAATATTTTGCTTTAGCATACCGCTATAATCTTCCTTTACATCCGATTATGTTCCTCGGCGAAGAGCCCTTTTCGATGCAAAATCTGTTTTAAGCTTTTTAAAGGATGTAGTATTGAATGTTTTTAGCCCAACATTAAATGTTTTTAGCCAAACAGGTTCATAGCGCATCCTCTGTTCAGAGGATGCTGCTTTGATAGCAGATTTCAATGAGCCCAGGCCTCCATGCTCTTGTTTTAAGGGCTCTGTCGAGGCACTGGTGCTCCATGCCAAGTTTTTATTTGACATACTTATCACTTTTAAATCATTTTATGTCTCCATAGCTCACATCATTTGTCATTGCCATAATTTTACCATATGTATATTTTTACGCACCTACAGCGACTGTTTTTTAGGCCCATTTACAGCCACATCATATGCGTTTTATCTACACTGCACATCGTACAATTCATTATCATCGTTCTGGCGCTCTTTGGCCACGTCTGGCCCTTGCGCCAATAAACTCCACTAATTGTCATCATCATTGTATCAAGTTACAGACCTATAGCGTTAACAAGCTGCCTCTGCAAGCTATTTGAATAAATGATTAATTGCCACTTACTCCACTACTTAGAAACAAATAAATTGCTCGACCCATATCAATGTGGGTTTCGAGAGGGTAGATCCACCACCGACCATCTGGTGCGTATCGAGGCACAGATCCGAGACGCTTTCGCCCACAAACAATACTTCCTCTCTGTGTTTCTCGATATCGAGAAGGCCTACGACACAACATGGCGTTTCGGCATATTAAGAGACTTGTCTCACCTGGGTGTGCGCGGTAGAATGCTTTCCATAATCGAGAGTTGCTTGTCCAATCGGAAATTCCGTGTCCGTGTGGGCAGTATTCTCTCCCAAACATTTGTACAGGAAACAGGCGTGCCACAAGGTGGTGTGCTTAGTCGCACACTTTTTATTATTAAAATGAATTCTTTGCACTTGTCCATTCCCCGCAATATGTTCTATTGTACATATGTCGACGACGTTCAGCTTGGCTTCAAGTCATGCAACTTGGCCATGTGTGAGCGGCAGGTTCAGCTGGGTTTAAATAAGATCTCCAAATGGGCAGATGAAAACGGATTTTGACTTGACCCACAAAAAAGCACGTGTGTCTTGTTCTCTCGAAAGAGAGGCATGCACTCGGAACCCGACATTCAACTGAACGGGCAACAACTGTCCGTCAAAGCCGAGCATAAATTCTTAGGCTTAATCTTGGACAACAAGTTGACCTTCGTACCGCACATAAAGTATTTAAAAACAATATGTTTAAAAGCTATGAATGTTATAAAAGTGTTGTCACGTACTATGTGGGGTAGTGACAGGAAATGCCTCATGAACCTGTATAGAAGCCTTATTCGCACCCGCTTAGATTATGGGGCCATTGTTTATCAGTCAGCGACTCAAAGTGCTTTGAAGATGCTGGATCCCGTGCACCATTCGGGCATCCGCCTTTCTACGGGTGCTTTTCGCACCAGCCCCGTAGAAAGCCTTTACGTTAAGTCAAATGAGTGGTCGCTTCATCTGCAAAGAACCTACATGTCCTTTGTATAATTCCTTAATGTGAAAGCAGACAAGAGGCACCCCTCATACTCTACTATTAATGACTTGTCGAGCTCCATTCTTTTTCAAAACAGGCCTTCAATGAGGCAGCCCTTCTCAGTTCGCCTGAATGGTCTAGCTGAGGACACTGGAGTGTCACTCGAACACAGTTTAATGGCTCCTGTAGCATACCCGCCACCGTGGCAGTGGCAGACTATAGATTGCGATGTGTCTTTTTTAAAAGTTACTAAACATGCGCCTATTGCCCATATTCGAACATACTTCTTGGAACTTCAACACAAATACACACGTCCTGAGTTTTTTACAGATGCCTCTAAGTCTAACTCCTCCGTGTCCTACGCTGCTGTTGGCCCTTCCTTTTCGGATGCTGGCCCTCTACATCCAGGCACAAGTATCTTCACAGCGGAAGCTTACGCGATACTTGTGGCAGCTAAACACATCAAACAATCACAAATACAAAAAGCAGTAATTTATACAGACTCCCTCAGTGTGGTAACGGCTCTGAACAGTCTTAAAAAACAAAAAAAACCTGTCCTCGTTTCACTTTACTGCATTTTATGCACCCTCTACACACTCAGCAGACATGTTGTTGTGTGCTGGGTGCCAGGGCACCGTGAGATTCAAGGCAACGTGATGGCGGATCAGCTTGCTGCATCCGCCCACGAAAGCACCGCCATTACACCGACATCAATCCCGGCCCTTGATCTTAAGCCGTCTCTCAAACGAAAACTCAGGGACTACTGGCTCAGCAAGTGGGATACACACACACAAAACAAACTACACGTTATCAAGCCACACCTTGGCCATTGGCCACCAGTATCAAAATCACGTCTAACAGAGGTAACACTAAACAAGACTCAGGATAGGACACATATACACGACACACACACATCTTTTGTCCGGTGGTGATCCACCATTGTGTGATAAATGTGGTGAGGCATTAACAGTTCTTCACGTTTTAATTCAATGTAAACATTTAGACACTCTAAGAAGACAACACTTCCCACTATCCTACCGACAACATATACCTTTACACCCTGCAATGTTCGTCGGTAGGGAACCGCTTTTTAGTCACAAATCATTATTAGCGTTTTTAAAGGAAATTCATAATTTTCATATCATATACCCGGCCATACCGTAGCACGACCTCTCTAGAGAGGTTTTTGCTGCGGTGGCTACACAGGAAAGCACTTGCCTCACGGCCCTTGCACGCAAGGGTACTAACGTGTGAGGTACTTGTGCTAATGCCATACATGTCCACCATCGTTTTTCATTATCACCAACTTTTGTCACCTATTCACACCACACACACCTTTCACGGCATGGTCATGATTTTATTACTTGTATGTTTTTACCCGCTTTACTGCGAGGAATTTTATGGCCCTTATACAGCCGCTAATCACAACCATTGTCCACATTCCTGTCTCATGAACTGGCACTCTTTGGCCATCAAATGGCCCTTGCGCCAAAAACACCATATATCATCATTATCATCCCAGGAGTGCAACAAGGGAGGGGAAGACTTATGGTACAGTGCATCTCCCATGCATCTTTCTACACAGCCGCTGCTTGTATTACCCCCCGCAGGGTCGCCTGCGCAAGTAGGCGTTTGGTGTGTAGCGACACCACGGACCCGAGCTAACGGGGGAGTTTCAACTCCCTCCCACGCCTAGCTGTGAGTGGCTTTGCCGTGTCCGGGGAAAAGGGGATCCTGGGGGTTGAGCCGACGCTGGGTGATTGGACCTTTAAGGCCCCCCGGCAGAGGCAACACACCCCTTTGGCCCCGGCTTCACGTAGACGGCACCCCTGGGCTGACCCACCCAGGGGAAATCGGCAGTCGCCTTTTCCTATCTCTCTCTCCCTACATCTTCGTCTTTATCTCTTACTATTTATCTGTCCTGTCTTCTACTCTCTTCCGTTTACTTCCGATATTCATGGCGGCAAGGGTTAACCTTGTGTAGGTATCCCACCTTGGATAATTACATTGGGTTATAGTGACAGCGTACGGCTGGCGTCGGGAGGGCTTGTTTCAACAAGTCCAACCGCGTCCCCTTGTTGGGCTCCGTGGTGGGTGGTCGCCGCTGTTACCGAACACATTCATACTTGTATGGCTTTACAAGCATCCGCCGACCTTGATCGGTCTCGCAAGAGAGGCCGCACCGAAGCAAGTTATCACGTCTCGAAAGAAACTAAATTTACTTTTGCAAAGTACCACATTATCCACAGTGACAGCACACCTCTAAGAAAATTATCCCCATTTTTGGTGGCCAAGTGCCTCAAAAAAAAAAAATAGGACCCACATACAAAGCATCCAAAATGTCAAGCGGTGACCTCCTTTTGGAGCTAACCGAAAAAGGCCAAGTGCCTAAGCTGTCCCAACTAACCAGCATTGGAGAAACAGCTGGCACCGTTTCGGTCCATCGCTCTCTAAACACCAGCAGGCGAGTAATCTCTGAGGAAGACTTCTTAGGCCTTAGTGACGAAGAGCTCCTCGAAGGTTTCCAAGACCAAAACGTCATCAAAGTCCAAAGAATTGTAATGCGTCGCAATAATCAGGAAGTACCCACCAAACACGTAATACAAACCTTTGGAACATGTGAAATGCCCACCTCTCTTAAGGCTGGGTACTTAAAAATAAATGTCAGACCCTACATTCCCAACCCCAGACGCTGTTTCAAATGTCAGAGATTCGGACACGCCTCGCACTCTTGCAGAGGCAAAGAAACATGCGCAAAATGCAGCGCAAACGACCACAAATCAGAAAACTGCTCATCCTCACCCCACTGTGTTAACTGTGACGGGGAACACCCAGCGTATTCCCGGTCATGCCTATGTTGGAAAAAAGAAAAAGAAGTCATCGCTCTGACCGTCAAAGAAAAATTATCATTCAGCGAAGCGCGAACACGGCTATCATACCTGTTCCACAGAAGTTACGCCGATGTGACGCAGTCGGGGGCAGCGTCACAAAGGCCTCAGGAGTCAACCGCTACCACACCCAGTGGTTCTATGGTGACTCAAACCGCCCCCGTAAAAGAAGCAGCGCCAGCTGCTCCATGCACATCAAAGGGCCCGCAGACTCCGGTCTCCCTGGGCCCTAAACTCAATAGAGTGCCAAGGCCTGAGATTCGTTTCTCAGCGCCTCACTCTCGATCTTCCAGCGCCTCAGACAAGGCAATGGAGATCGACCACAAAACTCCGGTGCAATCGACGCCAAAGGACAAGCGCTCTCTCGAGCGTACCAAACAGGACAAGGACAACGTCCCTGTAACCACAATAAGTAAGCGATAACCGTAATGGTTATCGTATTTCTTTCTATTTCTATTTCTTAATATTGCCACCTATCATCTTTTATACCAATCAATCCACAGAAGTATATTTACTTAATTTTATTCTGCCATGGCTTTTATCGTACATTGGAACTGTAGAGGCTTAATTCATAACTTAGGTGACATAAAGGACAATATTAACAAATTCTCACCAGTAGCTTTTTGCCTCCAAGAGACAAATCTTGGTACAAAACACAGCCACTTCCTAAAAGGCTTCAAAGTTGCCCGAAGGGACCGCGAACATTGCAACCGTCTTTCAGGAGGAGTAGCCATAGTGGTGCAGGGCAGCACTCCTATGCTAGATGTCCAAATAAACACATCTTTCGAGGCCGTAGCCGTCACCATCCTATCATACAAGACCATCACCATCTGCTCACTGTATATCCCACCTCACACCCTTTTCACCACCAAAAACTTAGAAAATCTAGTGGAACAGTTGCCAAAACCATTTATCTTAGTTGGGGATTTCAATGCTCATTCAACCCTTTGGGGTAGCGACAAAACTGACGCAAGAGGGTAAGCCGTGGAAGATTTCATTTTATCAAATGACATCTGCCTTCTTAATTCCGGTGCTTTTACCTACTTTTCGCCAACCTCGCGCACTTTTAGTTGCTTAGATCTCGCCATGTGTTCATCGTGTATTTTTAATGATTTTAAATGGGACGTCCTCAACACGTCTTATGGTAGTGATCATCAACCCGGCATCACAAAACTCATACCATCTTACCCAACTTTAACAAGCAGGCCACGCCGGTGGAAACTACAGCTCGCGAACTGGCCAGTTTTCACAGAAAACGCTAAGCTCGATGAAGTTTTCTCATCGGAGCTTTCTGTTGAGGAACTAAACGAAGAGTTCGTCAAAGTGTTAATCTTAGCAGCAGAAAAAGCAATACCGCAATCATCCGGCATCGTACCCAAGAAATTCAACCCTTGGTGGACAAGCGAGTGTACTGATGCCAAAAAACTACAAAATAAGGCCTGGGGAATTCTACGAAGATACCCCACGTACACCAACCTCATCAACTTCAAACAGGCAAAAGCCAGAGCCCGATTTATTCGAAGACAGGCAGAAAAGGATTCATGGCAAAACTACATATCATCAATTAACAGTTCAGTCACATCTAAACACATCTGTGACCAGGTGAGGAAGTTCAAAGGAGAGTACTCCTCCTACACAATACCACTGCTCACAAGTCCAGACACACAATCAACACTAGAAGACCAGGCCAACCTATTAGGAGAACACTTTTATAAGGTATCATGCTCAGCAAATTACACCAATACATTCCTGAAATATAAAGAAAATGCAGAAAGACAAAGATTGCCTACTAGCAGTACCTCAAATGAAAGTTATAACCTTCCCCTTACGCTGCACGAATTGAACAGGGTACTCTCTGCCGGTAAAAAAACGGCAACAGGGGCTGACCAAATACAATACGCAATGTTGGCACACCTATCCCAAGCATCCGCACAAGCACTTCTCCAATTCTTCAACAAAATATGGGACTCTGGCATAATGCCTGAAGATTGGAAAAAAGCCATAGTCATACCATTCCTAAAACCTGGTAAACCCCCAACAACCCCAAGTAGCTACAGGCCCATTGCATTAACAAGTTGCCTTGCAAAAACTTACGAAAGCATCATAAATATTAGACTTACCTTCACTCTGGAATCGGAGCACCTAATAGACGCACACCAGTGCGGATACAAAAAGGGCTGTTCCACCACTGATCACATTGTTAGGCTGGAACAAGAAATACGACAAGCATTTCTACACAAACAGTTCTGTCTCTCGGTCTTCTTTGACCTAGAGAAAGCATATGACACAACTTGGAGATACGGAATTCTCAGAGATCTAGCTAACTTAGGGATTCGCGGAAGAATGCTGAACTGCTTACACGATTTTTTATCGAATAGAACTTTTCAAGTACGTTTGGGTACGGTACTGTCACGAACATTTGTCCAAGAAAATGGTGTACCACAGGGCTGCGTTTTGAGCACCACCCTGTTTATAGTAAAAATGAACTCCATCAACAGAGCTATACCCCGTACAGTCATGCACTCCATCTGTGTGGATGATCTACAAATTGCATGCCGAGCCTCCAGCCTATCATCCTGCGAAAGGCAACTCCAAATTACAATAAATCGGCTTACGAAATGGGCCGACCAAAATGGTTTCCGCTTTTCAGCCCAAAAAACCACAGCTGTTCTCTTTACACAAAAGAGAGGACTGTTCCCTGAACCTGCGCTCAAACTATACAACATCAACATGCCGGTAAAACAAGAACACAAATTTCTAGGAATCACATTCGACCGAAAACTAAACTTTCTGCCACACATAAATGCACTGAAAACTAAGGCAAACAGAGCACTCAATGTGCTCAAAGTACTCTCCCATAAACACTGGGGTTCCGATCGATTCTGCCTTATACGTATTTACCGATCCCTTGTACGCAGCATTTTAGACTACGGATGCATAGTCTACGGCTCGGCGCGAAACTCATACATCCGCCGTCTTGACCCTATACACAACCTCGGTCTCCGTCTGTCAAGTGGTGCTTACAGAACATCACCTGTGCAAAGTCTATACGTAGAATGCAATGAGCCCCCTCTATGTGATCGAAGAGCATTACTAACCTTGTCATATGTTTTAAGAATAAGGTCGTCACCTGAACACATCTGCTATGAAATTGCCGCAAAATGTGACTCGCGCTCACACTATCTCAACAAACCGAACCTAATCAAACCACTTGTCCTACGTTTCGAGGAATACTGCCGCTTTTATACCATCCCTGTTGAATCACTAGATGTCGCTATCAAACCACCAAGACTGCCGCCATGGTTTGACCTGTCACAGCTTTGCGAATTTTCACTGAGCCGTTTCAACAAAAAAAGCACCCCACCAGAACACATAATCCAAGAATTTTATACACTTCAGCACGAATATAGGGATTACGAAGAATTTTACACAGATGGCTCAAAAACGGAGGACCACGTGGGTATTGGGATTGTGACGACGAAAAGCGCAATTTCTGTGAAAGTACCTCGTAGTTTTTCCATTTTTTCAGCTGAAGCTTATGCCTTGAGTGACGCAGTTCGGAAAATCATCGCTGAAAAATACAAGAAAGCAATCATATACACCGACTCACTAAGCACACTAAAAGCACTACATATAAAATCCGAATGTGAGCCTATAGTAGGCGACATTCTAAACATGGTATACTTAAACAGCCAGGCAACCTGCATCCGTTTCTGCTGGGTCCCAAGTCATGTTGGGATACCTGGAAACGAAAAAGCAGATAAGTATGCTTCCCAGGCAGCCCATAAAACAGTAACAAAAGTAAAAATTCCCCTTAAAGATATCCAGAGAACAATTCGCCTGGCCCTACTAGCAAAATGGCAAAAGCAATGGGACACCTGCACGAACAATAAGCTCCACCTGGTGAAACCCACACTCGGGGAATGGAAGACCTGCCGTCACCAGCAACGGTTTATTGAAGTTGTATTATGCCGACTTCGCATTGGACACACACACTTGACACACAACTTCTTACTCGCAAAGGAAGAACAACCAACGTGTGAAAAATGCCAAGAAGCGTTAACACTTATGCACATCCTAATCACATGTCCTACCATTGAAATACAGAGACAAAAATATTTCAGCAAGCTATACAAACAACACGTACCTTTACACCCTGCTTTGTTCCTAGGAGATGACCCTCTAGTACCTCTGCCTGACTTGCTAAACTTTCTGAAAGAAAGTAAGCTGTTAAATAAGCTTTAAAATCTCATCTTTGTAGCGTCCATTCCTGAAAGTCTTGTGTCTGGCGCAGCATAGCCTTAGCTGCTTTTGCGCCATAAAAAACCAAATTAACCTATACCCAACCCTAGAAGGTGCTACAAATGCCAGAAATATGGACATGGGTCGAATACCTGTCGCGGAAAACAAACATGTGCAAATTGTGGTGATCATGAGCACCCAACAGAGAGCTGTACTTCCACGCAAACAGAGTGCCCTAACTGTCACGGGCCGCACGCAGCGTACTCGCGGACATGTGAAATTTTCAAAAAGGAAAAGGAAATCATCCAGATAAAAGTAACGGAAAACATATCATTCTCTGAAGCCCGAAAGAAGGTGTCGCTTTCTGGAAGAACGTACGCTGACGCAGCGCGCCGGGGGGCCGGGCGGCGTCTAGTAACCGTGGGCACGCAGTACAGCTTTGCTGATGCGTGCACATCCCGGCCCCCCACCAAGCAGCCGCAGGCTGCACCAACGTTCGAAGTCTCGCAGGTCCACCTCCATCAGACCTCGGAGACAAAAGAGACAATCCAAACCCCGCAGGTCAACCTCCGTGAGACCTCGGGGACGACGCAGACAACTGAGAGGGCACCTGTCCCTCTTGAGAAACCTCCGTCAGCCTCCGAGTGTTCACAGGGGGCAATGGATGTGACACCGGCGTCGTCAGCGTCTCCGATGCTCACGGAATCCACCCTATTGAAGCAGAGCCCAACAGAATGCCTCAGAGGGAAGAAACACCCTCCAGTCCAGGCGCCTGACAAACGCGGCAAAGTCTGAATAACCTTCCTACCTTTCTTCTTTTTCAAAAATGGCTGCTGAGAGTGTCATCTACTGGAACTGCCGAGGTCTACTGAAGAACCTGGATGACATTTATACAATACTTGCGCAACACCAACCTAACATACTTTGCCTGCAGGAGACACACTTAAACTCAACACACACTAACTTTCTAAGAAGATATGCGGTATACCGAAAGGACAGGCATGGCACTGCCCATTCATCCGGCGGTGTCGCTATCGTGGTGCAGAAAGCACTACCGTCCCGAAACCTCACTCTGGTCACTGACTTAGAGGCAGTGGCGATACGAACCCTTATATTTGGACGGATGACAACTGTGTGCTCATTATATATCCCTCCAGACTACCGCCTGTCTACTAAAGAGTGAAACTCTAGTCGACCGGCTCCCGCATCCATTCCTCTTGGTTGGAGATTTTAATGCGCACAACCCCCTATGGGGATGCAGAAGAACAGATTTTCGAGGCTCCTTAATCGAAAACTTCCTCTTGTACTCCGGCTCCTGTATATTTAACAAAAAAGAACCAACGTACTTTAACGCAGCGTGCAACTCATACACAGCCATAGATCTTGCTATCGGCTCTCCTTCACTCATGGCAACCATAGATTGGTCTGTTATTCATAACCTCTATGGAAGTGATCATTTTCCTGTCTGCCTAAAACACACAGGAAGTACAAGTAAGACGACTACAAATGTATTCAGGTGTAGAGAACAGGATGCTGACTGGACAAAATTCCGAGAACTTACAGAACTGTCGCGTTCTTCTATTGAAAAGCTAGTCATTGATGACTGTGAAGCATTGGTCGTACTTCATATCATACAGGCCGCAGAGCGATCGATCCCACAGACATCTGACAAGACGCGAAACAAGCGACGGCCCTGGTGGAATGCGGAGTGCAAAAAAGCTCGCGAGAACCAAAACAAAGCTTGGTCGAAATTTCGCAGGTACCCGACAGCTGATAACCTGATGAACTTCAAGCGTGCAAAAGCAAATGGAAGGCGTATCCGATGAGAATCAAAGAGGCAGAGCTGGCAGTCCTTCCTCTCGTCAGTTAACTCCTATACTGATACGCAGAGGGTGTACAACAGAGTAAGAGCACTTCAAGGGCACAACACTCATCCGGTCCCTCTCGTCAGTACTGCTGGTGATACGCTGGAACACCAGGCAGATGCCATGGGCCAACACTTTGAGTATATCTTCAGCTCTGCACATTATACAGAGTCCTTTAAACGACACAAGCTTGCTGAGGAACGTAAGCCCATCCGTGATAGAAGGCCATCTGCTGGAGGCTACAATACTCTGTTTACCATCGACGAATTGAAGGCAGTGCTGGCAACATGTGGCAACTCAGCTGCAGGCCAAGACAAGATTACATATGGCATGCTGAAACACCTACACGAACACACGCTTGATGTCATTCTCTTACTGTTCAACAGTGTATGGTCCTCCGGGCGTCTACCCAAGGCCTGGAAAGAGGCAGTTATAATACCCATCCTCAAACAAGGAAAGGAAGCCACACTTGTTGCTAGTTATAGGCCTATCGCCCTGACTAGCTGCTTGTGCAAGGTTTTTGAAAAAATGGTAAACCGCCGCCTCATGTATTTTCTTGAATATGATGGCCTCCTTGACTGCCGTCAAGCTGGATTCAGATCAGGCCGGTCGACAGCTGACCAACTCGTAGCATTCGAATCCTACGTCAGGGATGCCTTCATTCACAAACAACACTGCCTTTCTGTATTTTTTTACTTGGAGAAGGCTTATGACACGACATGGCGTTATGGCATTCTCCGTGACTTGCAATTCCTTGGAGTGTCAGGGAACATGCTGAATACAATTCAAAGCTACCTCTCTGAACGTACGTTCGTGGTTCGTGTTGGAAATGTTCTTTCAAGGCGGTTTACTCAGGAAAATGGTGTCCCTCAAGGTGGCGTACTTAGTTGCACACTATTCATCGTAAAAATGAACTCCATAAACACTATACTGCCTAAAACAATTTCCTACTCTGTATATGTTGATGACATTCAGATCAGCTTCAAATCATGCAACCTAGCCATCTGCGAACGTCCGATTCAGTTGGCAGTAAATAAGCTCTCAAGCTGGGCAGACAAAAATGGTTTTAAGTTTAACTGTGACAAGACTGTCTGCCTGCTCTTTTCAAAACTACGTGGTATAAGGCCGCCCCCCAACATTTCAATGAATGGACACACCATCGCTACTAAGAAGGATCATAAATTTTTAGGTGTTGTGATGGATGAGAAGCTCAGCTTTGTCCCACACATCAAGCAGCTGCGACTGAAATGCTTGAAAGCCTTGAACTTGCTCAAGATTCTCTCGCATCAGTCATGGGGTACAGATCGGGACTGTCTATTAAACCTTTTCAGTAGTGTAGTGCTCTCACGTATTGATTATGGCTCGGTTGTGTACGAATCAGCATCGAGATCCACACTTAAGATGCTCGACCCAGTGCATCACCATGGACTTCGTCTGGCTAGTGGCGCCTTCCGAACCAGCCCAATAGCCAGCCTGTATGTTGAGACAGATCGGTGGTCATTAGAACGACGACGGCAGTTCACAAGCATCAAGTAAGCAACCAAGGTGCTCTCTCATGTCGACCATCCATCTCGCGAGCTATTGCAGGATCCATCAAACACCCACCTGTTCTTGAGGCGACCATCAGCCACGCCAACGTATCCCATTAGAGTGGCCTCACACTTTGAAAATCTTTATATACCTGTCTCCAATCTTCAACTAAGTTCCCACAAGGACACTGTGGCACCATGGGAAATGCGAGCTATCAATTGCGACTTGTCATTCCTAGAAGTAGGAAAGCATGGCCTCCCAATCGCAATCGATCAGCATTTCATGTACTTGCAGGCAAAATACAGGTGTGCTGAGTACTACACTGATGCTTCCAAGTCCTTGGCCGTCGCATGTGCTGCATACGGCCCAGCGTACTCTGAATCTGCAGCAATGAATGAACATACCAGCATATTTACTGCTGAGTGCTATGGCATACTGCTAGCTGTAAGGCACATCTTAAAGAAGAAAGAACCAGCCTCCATCATATACACAGATTCCCTCAGTGCAGTGACTGCGTTGTCTTCCGCAAAGACACATAAAAATCCAGTGACTAATACCCTTCTAAACTGCCTCATGTTAGCCTACAGATCCAACCTGAAAATCACGCTATGCTGGATTCCGAGACACTGCAACATAGCTGGCAATGAGGCAGCGGACCAACTTGCGAAGTCCGCTGCACTCCGCCCAACAGTAGACGTAGCCGTCATCCCATATGAGGACTTGAGGCCGCTAATCAGAAACCGAATGCGTAAGCAATGGCAAGATGAATGGAACGCAGCAAACGCAAACAAACTGCACTTAGTAAAGCCAAGAATAGGAAGATATGTGACTGAAAAACGTAACAGGCACCAAGAGGTTGCACTGTGCAGACTCAGGTACGGTCATACACATGCAACACACTCGCACCTTTTAAAGAACTCTCCAGCACCACATTGTGCAAAATGTGGTGATGAGCTGTCTGTCGTTCACGTTCTAATCACCTGTCCATACCTCGAACCAGAAAAACCTGTGTCACTTTCCAAAGCTGTACAAATGTCACATTCCGCCTCATCCACAATTTTTTTCTTGGAGACGATCCCTTGTTTCCCCCAAAAGTAGTCTTAAAGTTTTTAGCTAGTGCAGGCTTCCTACATTCCATAACATATTCTCACTAATCTCAGCCTCCTCTCAATCCTGAGGGAACCGCTGAGACTTTTTTATAAAATGTCATGCAGCACGCACTCCTTGTCTTGACAAGGACTGTTGACGACACGGCATGACTTTGTAAAACCCATAAGCGTAGCCCGTTTTAAACCCATCACACATAGTCACTACACCTAAGTTTAAGTTCTATACACTACTCTTTTACTCTTGCCACCCTGAGTAGACTTTTTATAATCAAATCGACCAAAAACCGTGTGTTTGGCGCTCTTTGGCCTGAGTTGCCCTTGCGCCACTAAAATCTACCATCATCATAATCATCATAAACAGCCACTCGCTTTTCGTACACACAGCATTATTTTACATTCACCATGAACACTCAAATTATACAATGGAACGTCAGGGGCCTTCTCAGAAACCTTGACGACATCCAAGAACTCTTACACGAACACTCACCAAAAGTGCTGTGTGTACAAGAAACACACCTTAATTCAAAACACACAAATTTTCTTCGTAAACACGTTATTTTTCGAAAGGACCGTGATGATGCCATGACATCATCCGGAGGTGTTGCCATCATAGTGAAACAAGGAACTGCATGAACACACTTACAAATACAAACTTCCCTTGAGGCAGTGGCTGTTCGAGCGCTTCTTTTTGATAAACTGATCACAATCTGCACTATTTACATTCCTCCTAGCTATCAGCTGCAAAAACGTGATTTACACTCCTTAATTGATCAACTTCCGGAACCTTATGTTCTCCTTGGAGACTTTAATGCGCACAGCAGGCTATGGGGTGACTCTCGGTATGACGGGTGAGGTCGACTGATCGAACAGTTTCTTTTCTCGTCGAGCGCGTGTCTCCTAAATCGAAAAGAACCAACCTATTATAATCTCGCCAATAACACCTATTCCTCCATAGACCTAAGCATAGTATCTCCATCTCTTGTGTCTCTACTCCAGTGGAAAGTCGTCAGCAATCTGTACGGAAGTGACCACTTCCCCGTAGTTTTGAGCACAAATACAGTAACTGAGTCTCCACCACGTGTTCCCAAGTGGCTCATAAACAGAGCCGACTGGGAACAGTTTTATACCATCGCTCGTCTAGGTTGGAATGACATATGTACTTTGAACATTGATGTTGCTGTCAACTTTTTCACAGCGTTTTTAATTGATGCTGCAACAAAATGCATCCCACAAACAAATGGACACCCTGGAAAACGGCGTGTGCCATGGTGGAACTCTGAATGCCGAAACGCGCGCAAACAGCAAAACAGAGCTTGGAGGCTGCTTCGGAACTCACCGACAGCCGAAAATCTTGACACCTTCAAGAAAATAAAATCTCAAGCTAGGAGAACGCGTCGGCAGGCCAGAAGAGAAAGCTGGCAGAAGTTTTTGTCAGGGATCAATTCTTACACACAAGAGGCCAAAGTCTGGAACATGGTCGGTAGGATAGCAGGGAAACAAGTACACACACTTCCACTCGTAAACACTCAAGGTGATACCTTGGAAGATCAGGCAAACTTCCTCGGGGCACATTTTGAACGGGTATCCAGCTCGTCCCACTATACTGACACTTTCCAAAAATACAGAACAAGATTAGAAAAGCAGAAACCCGAACACAAATCCACTAGATACGAGACATATAACCAAGCTTTCAGTCTAGCGGAGCTCCGAACATCTCTAAACTCCTGCAGTACTTCTGCCCCAGGTTCTGACCGTGTGATGTATGAAATGTTAAAAAACCTACCAAAAGAAACCCGAAAAACCCTACTTTGCTTGTACAATGCTATCTGGTTTTCTGGCCCTATCCCTACCTCCTGGAAAGAGGCTATTGTTATTCCCATTTTGAAAGAGGGCAAGGATCCTTCTTTACCCTCGAGTTATAGGCCTATAGCACTTACAAGCTGCTTGTGCAAAGTCTTCGAAAAAATGATAAACTGCCGACTTGTACATTTTCTTGAAACAAATAATTTGCTCGACTCATTTCAGTGCGGGTTTCGAGAAAGTAGATCCACCACAGACCACCTTGTTCGTATCGAGGCACAGATCAGAGACGCGTTCGTCCATAAACAATATTTTCTCTCTGTGTTCCTCGATATCGAAAAGGCTTATTATACTACATGGCGTTACGGAATTCTAAGAGACCTGAGATACGTGTATGAAACTGTCACCCCGACACAGCTGAATTGGCACCCAAATGAAGAAGACGACAACGTGGTTGTAGTGGGTTGGACTCTCGAGCTTCTCCCGTTGGCCTGCATGACTGTGCGCTCTTTAAGCCGTTAGCAAGACCAGCTCTCGGTGAATAAATCTTCCCCGTAACATCTTTTGGTGGAAGGTGCGGGTTCTTCACACAACCCGGCTCTGGAACTCCGCAGTGGACGCCAGCTTTCTCCAGCCGCGATGCCTGAAACTGGCACTCAGGCCTCGCCATCCGCGCCGGCTACATCACCTGTGATTCCCCCCCCCCCCCATCTTCTCGACCCTGGCACGTTTTCTGGGACAGACAGCACGGACGTCGAAGAATGGCTCGCATTATTCGTGCGCGTCAGCAAGCACTACAGGTGGAACGAAACGCTTATGCTGGCAAATGTTCTGTTCTACCTAAAGGGTACGGCACGCGCCTGGTATGAGACGCATGAAGAAGAATTAACCAGCTGGGTCACATGCAAGCAAAAGCTTCGCGATTTGTTCGGTCGGTCAGTTGCTCGTCAAATGGCAGCCAGGCAGGACCTCGCGTCGCGTGTTCAATCATCGACGGAGTCGTACGTCACGTACATCCAAGACGTACTGGCACTGTGCCGGAAGACGGACAAAAACATGTCCGAGGCGGACAAGATCAGCAACGTGTTGAAAGGCATTGCTGATGATGCTTTCAACATACTAATGTGCAAGAACTGCACCACTGTCGACCCCATCATATCCGAATGCCGACGATTTGAACAAGCAAAAAGCAGGCGAATCACCCACCACATCGCGAGACTACCAAACACTGCTGCGACTTCGTCTTGCGAGGATTCTGCAGCGCCCCGTTCACTTGCGCCTCCTGCCAATATCGCAAGGATTGTTCGCCAGGAGCTGGAAGCCATGGCACCCGCTTCTTATCAGCCCCCTGCGCAAGACCACTGGGCAACAGTCTCGCTCATTCAAGCCGTCGTACGCCAGTAGTTTGCTAACCTGGGCGTCCAGGTTCCCCAGCCGCAGTCCATGAGCACTCCTGTCCACAACGCTGACCACCACTCTGCCCCACTTGTCGCTGCGGCAGCTTCGACTCCTCGGTTTCCACCACGCTACCGAAATCCATCTGAGTGGCGTACGCACGATGATCGACCCATCTGTTTTTCTTGCTCTCGAGTTGGGCAGATCTCCCGCCATTGTCGCAACAGCGGGTATTTCCGGCCAAGCTTTCGTAATGTCGACCGCCGTCAGGACCGTGGACACTATTCGCAACCCGGTTTTTCGGATGACCATATTCAGGACTCTTCAGCTCGCCGTTCATCTCCACGCTCCGAACCGTCCTACGCTGGCGTCGTCGCCCAAAGAAACTGGTCAAGCCGCTCGCCGTCACCTCAGGGTCGGCCGTCACGCTCCCCTCAACGCCGCCGCTCACCGTCACCGGCTTATTCTGGCCATTCCCTGGGAAACTGACGAGTGCAGCTCCTGGAGGTGGCGCTGCGTTGACGACTCGGAACGAAAACCCTCAACCGGCTACAATTTCAAGACGCAATTTACTTCAAGTGTTCGTTGATGGCCACGCCGTTACTGCTCTAATTGACACTGGTGCCCAAGTATCTGTTATGAGTTCTACACTTCGATCTCGCCTGAAAAAAGTTCTCACACCAGCTATGTTCTCTACTGTTCGAGTTGCTAACGGAAGTCGAACATCGGTACTTGGTATGTGCACTGCCCGCGTTACTGTTGCTGGCCACCACACTTCCGTTCTCTTCGCAGTCCTCGATGCTTGCCCACACGACGTCATCCTTGGAATTGACTTCTTAACCACCCACTCCGCCCTCATCGATTGTTCTACCGGTATTTTACGCCTCGAATTGCCTTCGCGCTCCGATTTCACTTCTCCAAGTCGCACTCGGCTACGATCCGTGGAGTCTCTACGGCTACCGCCCCAGGCTGCTATGTACGTTCCTCTGTCGCCCTTCCCGTCCGTTCCTGATGGAGACTATCTGGTAGCTCCCCTCATTGATTTGACCCTTACGCACCACATCGCACTACCACGTACTATAGTGATTGTTGCTAACAACACGGTGCTACTTCCAGTTCTGAACTTCTCTACGTCGACCCAAGTTCTTCCCCAAGGCATCACTTTAGCCGATCTTTCCACCCTTGATGAATGTTCGATTTGTTCTTTTACACCTGACACTAAGACCATGGCGAAACCTGTCATCACTTCGCAAAATAAGGCGTTCCTCGACAAAATGATATCCAGCGACCTCTTACCTTCCCAAATTGCGGCGCTCCGGGGTGTTCTGTTTTCTTACCTGGATATCTTTGACGTCGACGACCGTCCCCTGGGCCGCACAAGTGCCGTAACCCACCGCGTCGACACCGGCGACGCCAGTCCACTCTACAAACGCCCTTATCGCGTGTCACATGCTGAGCGCCAAGTTATACAGACGGAGGTCGAGAAAATGTTGAGTAAAGACGTCATTGAGCCTTCATCGAGTCCTTGGGCCTCCCCTGTGGTCTTAGTGAAAAAGAAGGACAACACCTGGCGCTTTTGCGTCGACTATCGCAACCTGAATCGGATCACCAAGAAGGACGTTTATCCTTTACCCCGAATCGATGATGCGCTCGACTGCCTCCACGGCGCCAACTATTTCTCGACCCTTGACCTTCGATCCGGATACTGGCAAATTTCGGTCGACGACCGCGACCGCGAAAAGACAGCACTCATCACACCCGACGGCCTTTACCAATTCAAGGTCATGCCTTTTAGGTTGTGCAATGCCCCGGCTACGTTTGAACGTATGATGGACTCTCTTCTTCGCGGTTTCAAATGGTCGACCTGCCTTTGCTATCTGGATGATGTAATAGTTTTCTCGTCCTCCTTCGAAAGCCACCTGTCTCGTCTCTCGGCAATTCTTGACGTTTTTCGTTGCGCTGGTCTCCAACTGAATTCGTCGAAATGTTCATTTGGACGTCGGCAGATTAAACTACTCGGCCACCTTGTTGACACCACTGGTGTTCAACCCGACCCTGACAAAGTCCGTGCAGTCCGAGAATTCCCGGTTCCGCGTTCCACACAAGAAGTTCGCAGTTTTATTGGGCTCTGCTCATACTTCCGCCGCTTTGTCTTCAACTTCGCGGATATTGCTAGGCCCCTCACGGATCTCCTCAAAAAGAATGTGGCCTTTTCTTAGGGAAGGGACCAAGAACATTCCTTCGCGTCGCTAATTACCGCCCTCACCTCACCACCTGTGTTGGCTCATTTTGATCCAGCGGCTCGAACAGAGCTTCGCACCGATGCAAGTGGCCATGGAATTGGTGCTATACTTGCTCAGATACAGAATGGCACCAACCGTGTGATAGCCTACGCTAGCCGCCTTTTGTCGCAAGCGGAACAAAATTATTCTATAACTGAGCGGGAATGCTTAGCCCTCGTTTGGGCTATCGCGAAATTCCGTCCGTACTTATACGGACGTCCGTTCGCAGTCATCACGGACCATCATGCGCTTTGCTGGCTGTCGACGCTTAAGGACCCTACAGGAAGAGGCCGATGGGCTCTTTGATTACAGGAGTACACGTTCTCGGTTGTTTACAAATCTGGAAAGCTGCACAGCGATGCTGACTGCTTATCCCGGCACCCCGTTGATCCACCTAGCTCCACTGATTTGGAATCCGATGCCTGCGTTTTAGCCATCACTGACTCTTTGAACGTAGCTGACGAGCAGCGCCGAGATCCACCGTTGCTCAACATCATTGACCGCCTTCAATCGCGTTATGCTGACCCTTCTCTTAGCAGATACCTGCTTCAAGACAACATTTTGTACCGCCGCAACTTACACCCCGACGGTGCGGAACTTTTACTCGTCGTACCGCATCACCTGCGAAAGGATGTTCTGCGACAATTCCACGACGCTCCAACTTCTGGACATCTAGGAGTCTCCAGAACTTACGACCGCATTCGACGACGAGTATTCTGGAAGGGTCTGTACCGCTCTGTTCGCCGTTACGTCACATCTTGTGACCTCTGCCAGCGCCGAAAGAAGCCTACGACTCCCCCTGCCGGTCTTCTTCAACCTATTGAAGTTCCAGCCGAGCCATTTTATCGAGTGGGGTTAGACTTGCTAGGTCCTTTTCCTACTTCTACAACTAGAAATAAATGGATTGCAGTGGCCACAGACTATGCCACTCGGTATGCAATCACTCGAGCGCTACCAACCAGCTGCGCAACCGACGTTGCCGACTTCCTGCTGTACGACATTATTCTCCAGCATGGCGCTCCGACTGACCTGACCCGCAGGGGCGCCTGCGCAAGTAGGCGTTTGGTGTGTAGCGACACCACGGACCCGAGCTAACGGGGGAGTTTCTACTCCCTCCCACGCCTAGCCGTGCGTGGCTTTGCCGTGTCCGGGGAAAAGGGGATCCTGGGGGTTGAGCCGACGCTGGGTGATTGGACCTTTAAGGCCCCCCGGCAGAGGCAACACACCCCTTTGGCCCCGGCTTCACGTAGACGGCACCCCTGGGCTGACCCACCCAGGGGAAATCGGCAGTCGCCTTTTCCTATCTCTCTCTTCCTACATCTTAGTCTTTTCTCATCTTTAAATCGGTCCTGTCTTCTTCTCTCTTCCATTTACTTCCGATTTTTCCTGGCGGCAAGGGTTAACCTTGTGTAATTACTCAACCTTGAGTAGTTATATTTGGTTATAGTGGCAATGTACGGCTGGCGTCTGCAGCCTTATGCTATTAAGTGCTTCAGCGTCCCCTGGTTGGACTCCATGGTGGGTGGTCGCCATTGCTGCCGAAAAAAAAGTACACTACTATGGGAACACCTGCATTTCCCCATCTCCTAGATCGTCTTCCGCTTAAGAGGGGACGCACCGATGAAATATTAATTTTCAACCAACCCAGACAATGTTTTCCGAAATTTCATGTAGTGCACAGTGAAAAGCCAACAAAACAAGCCAGAGCCATATCTCCATTTCTCGTTGCTAAATCTCTGACTGAGCTCTTTGGCCCAGGATACAAGGTTACAAAGATGGCTAGCGGAGACCTTCTCCTTGAGCTGACAGAAAAACACCACTATGAAAAACTTGGCAGTCTCAAAGCATTTGGCAATATCCCAGTATCTGTTTCACCTCATAGATCAATGAATACCTCACGCGGAGTTGTTTCAGAAGCAGACCTTCTTGAAATGTCTGAACAGGAACTGCTTGAAGGGTGGAAAGAGCAAAATGTCACGGATGTGAAACGAATCGTCATCAGACGCGACAACAAAGAAATACCTACGAAACATATAATACTCACTTTTGCATCTAGCACACTGCCTTCATCTATAGCCACAGGCTACATCAAACTCTCTGTCCGTCCCTACATTCCCAATCCAAGACGGTGTTATAAATGTCAACGATTTGGTCATGGCTCGCAGAACTGCCGGGGTCAGGAAACTTGTGCAAGATGTGGTAGCCACGGCCACCCATCTGATAACTGTGTTACTACGCCTCACTGCGTGAATTGTGACGGAGAACACGCCGCATATTCGCGTTCGTGTCCTAACTGGAAGAAAGAAAAGGAAATAATCACTCTTAAAGTCAAAGAAAACATCACATTTAAAGAAGCAAGACGAAGAGTGTCGCCATTTTACGGCGCAACATATGCTGATGCGGCGCGTCAGGGGGCAACGCCGCACCAGCCCTCGCCACCCCTTCGGCCTGCGCAGAGCGAGCCGTCGGCTGTGGCACCTGCCCCCAAGGCGGCTGTAGCCCAGGCTACACCGCCTACTCCCAAACAGAGACCGGAGACTCCAGAGTCTTCGGGTCTCAAGGCCTCCCCTCACCAGGCGAGGCCCAAAATCCAAACTAACACCCCGCACGTGCGGGCATCCAGTGCCTCCGAGGAGGCAATGGATACGTCGGCACCCTTGGTGCCGAAAGAGCGGCGTGGCTCCTTGGAGCGCGCCAAGAAAACAAAAAAGCAAATAACAGGGCCTGGCGATGGCCCTGTTAAGTGAACTCAAACTCCCCGTCTAAACAGCCACTCGCTTTTCGTACACACAGCACTATTTCGCATTCACCATGAACACTCAAATTATACAATGGAACGTCAGGGGCCTTCTTAGAAACCTTGACGACATCCAAGAACTTTTACATGAACACTCGCCAAAAGTGCTGTGTGTACAAGAAACACACCTTAATTTAAAACACACAAATTTTCTTCGTAAATATGTTATTTTCCGAAAAGACCGTGTTGATGCCATGACATCATCCGGAGGTGTTGCCATCATAGTAAATCAAGGAATTGCATGCGCACACTTACAACTCCAAACATCCCTTGAGGCAGTGGCTGTTCGAGCGGTTCTTTTCAATAAACTGATCACAATCTGCAGTAATTACATTCCTCCTGGCTATCAGCTGCACAAACAAGATTTATACTCTTTAATTGATGAACTTCCGGAGCCCTATGTTCTCCTTGGAGACTTCAATGCGCATAGCAGGCTATGGGGTGATTCTCGGTATGACGCGCGAGGTCGACTGATCGAACAGTTCCTTCTCTCGTCGAGCGCGTGTCTGCTGAATCGAAAAGAACCAACCTATTATAACCTCGCTAATAACACCTACTCCTCCATAGACCTGAGCATAGTATCTCCATCTCTTGTGCCTCTACTCCAGTGGAAAGTTGTCAGTAATCTGTACGGAAGTGACCACTTCCCCGTAGTTTTAAGCACAACGACAGTAACTGAGTGTCCACCACGTGTTCCCAGGTGGCTCATAAACAGAGCCGACTGGGAACAGTTTCATACTATCGCTTGTCTAGGTTGGAATGACATCTGTGCTTTGAACATTGATGTTGCTGTGAAATACTTCACAGCGTTTTTGATTGATGCTGCAACAAAATGCATCCCACAAACAAATGGACACCCTGGAAAACGATGTGTGCCATGGTGGAACTCTGAATGCCGAAACGCGCGCAAACAGCAAAACAGAGCTTGGAGGCTGCTTCGGAACTCACCGACAGCCGAAAATCTTGAAACCTTCAAGAAAATAAAGTCTCAAGGCAGGAGAACGCGTCGGCAGGCCAGAAGAGAAAGCTGGCAGAAGTTTTTGTCAGGGATCAATTCTTACACACAAGAGGCCAAAGTCTGGAACATGGTCGGTAGGATAGCAGGGAAACAAGTACACGCACTTCCACTCGTAAACACTCAAGGTAATACCTTGGAAGATCAGGCAAACTTCCTCGGGGCACATTTTGAACGGGTATCCAGCTCGTCCCACTATACTGACACTTTCCAAAAATACAGAACAAGAATAGAAAAGCAGAAACTCGAACACAAATGCACTAGATACGAGGCATATAATCAAGCGTTCAGTCTAGCTGAGCTGCGAATGTCTCTAAACTCCTGCAGTACTTCTGCCCCAGGTTCTGACCGTGTCGTATATGAAATGTTAAAAAACCTACCGATCGAAACACGAAAAACCTTACTTTGTTTGTACAATGCTATCTGGTTTTCTGGCACTATCCCTAACTCCTGGAAAGAGGCTATTATAATTCCCATTTTGAAAGAGGGCAAGGACCCTTCTTTACCTTCGAGTTATAGGCCTATTGCACTCACAAGCTGCTTGTGCAAAATTTTCGAAAAAATGATAAACTGCAGACTTGTACATTTCCTCGAAACAAACAATTTGCTCGACCCATTTCAGTGCGGGTTTCGAGAAAGTAGATCCACCACAGACCACCTTGTTCGTATCGAGGCACAGATCAGAGACGCCTTCGTTCATAAACAATATTTTCTCTCTGTGTTCCTCGATATCGAAAAGGCTTATGATACAACATGGCGTTTCGGAATTCTAAGAGACCTGTCCCACCTTGGCGTGCGCGGAAGAATGTTTCAAATAATCGAAAGTTACCTGTCAAACCGGACATTCCATGTCCGAGTGGGCACGGCTCTTTCCCAAACATTCGTCCAGGAAACAGGCGTGCCACAAGGTGGTGTACTTAGCTGCACACTTTTTCTCATCAAGATGAATTCCTTGCACTTGTCCATCCCTCGCAATATGTTTTATTGTACATATGTCGACGACGTCCAGCTTGGCTTTAGATCTTGCAACCTGGTAATGTGCGAGCGACAGGTTCAGTTAGGTTTAAACAAGGTCTCCAAATGGGCAGAGGAAAACGGATTCCGACTGAACCCACAAAAGAGCACGTGTGTCTTGTTCTCCCGAAAGAGAGGCATGCACTCAGAACCTGACATTGAATTGAACGGTCAACGTCTGTCTGTCAATGCGGAGCATAAATTCTTAGGATTAATCTTGGACAACAAGTTGACCTTCGTACCGCACATCAAGTATCTAAAAACAAAATGTTTAAAAGCCATGAATGTTTTAAAAGTGTTGTCACGTACTACGTGGGGTAGTGACAGGCAATGTCTCATGACCCTGTATCGAAGCCTCATTCGCACCCGCTTAGATTATGGGGCCATTGTTTATCAGTCTGCGACTCAAAGTGCTTTGAAGATGCTGGACCCCGTGCACCATTTGGGCATCCGCCTTTCTACGGGTGCTTTTCGCACCAGCCCCGTAGAAAGCCTTTATGTTGAGTCAAATGAGTGGTCGCTTCATCTGCAGAGAACTTACATCTCCTTTGTTTATTTCCTTAAGGTGAAAGATATAAGAAGCACCCCTCATACTCCACTATTAATGATTTGTCGAGCTCCATTCTGTTTCAAAACAGGCCTTCGATGAGGCAGCCCTTCTCAGTTCGCCTGAAAAGTCTAGCTGAGGAAACTGGAGTCTCACTTGAACATAGTTTAATGGCTCCTGTAGCATATCTGCCACCGTGGCAATGGCAGACTATAGACTGTGATGTGTCCTTTCTTGAAGTTACAAAACATGCGCCTATTGCCCATATCCAAACATACTTCCTGGAACTTCAACACAAATACACACGTCCTGAGTTCTTTACAGATGCCTCCAAGTCCAACTCCTCTGTGTCCTACGCTGTTGTCGGCCCATCCTTCTCGGATGCTGGCCCTCTACATCCAGGCACAAGTATCTTCACAGCGGAAGCTTACGCGATACTTGTGGCAGCTAAACACATCAAACAATTACACATTCAAAAAGCAGTAATTTATACAGACTCCCTCAGTGTGGTAACGGCTCTGCACAGTCTTAAAAAACAAAAAAACCCGGTCCTCATCTCACTTTACTCCATTTTGTGCACACTCTGCACACTCAAACAACATGTTGTAGTGTGCTGGGTGCCAGGGCACCGTGAGATTCAAGGCAACGTGAGGGCGGATCAGCTCGCTGCATCCGCCCACAAAAACACTGCCCCTACACCTATATCAATCCCGGCCCTCGATCTTAAGCCGTCTCTCAAACGAAACCTCAGAGTATACTGGCAGAGCAAGTGGGATACACATACACAAAACAAACTACACGTTATTAAGCCACACCTTGGTCATTGGCTGCCCGTATCGAAATCGCGTCATACAGAGGTAATACTAACGAGACTCAGGATAGGACACACATACATGACACACACACACCTTTTGTCTGGTGGCGATCCACCATTGTGTGACAGATGTGGGGAACCATTGACAGTCCTTCACATTTTAATTGAGTGCAAACAATTGGACACTGTAAGAGAACAACACTTTCCATTACCCTACCGACAACATATACCTTTACACCCTACAATGTTCGTCGGTAGGGAACCGCTTTTTAGTCACAAATCATTGTTAGCGTTTTTTAAAGAAATTCATAGTTTCCATATCATATACCCAGGCATCCCGTAGCATGACCTCTCCAGAGAGGTTTTTGCTGCGGTGGTTACACAAGAAAGCACTTGCCTCACGGCCCTTGGACGCAAGGGTATAAACGAGTGAGGCACTTGTGCTAATGCCAATCATATCCACCATCGTCTTTTATTATCACCAACTTTTGTCATCTATTCACACCACGCACACCTTTCACGGCATGGTCATGATTTTATCACTTGTATGTTTTTACCCGCCTTACCGCGAGGAATTTTATGGCCCTTATACAGCCGCTTATCACAATCATTGTCCATTTTTTTTAGCAAGATGAACTGGCGCTCTTTGGCCGTGAAACGGCCCTTGCGCCATAAAACATCAAACATCATCATCATCATCCGACTGACCTGCTCACAGACCGTGGTCGCTACTTTCTATCTCGTGTGGTTGATGACCTACTCCGATCTTGTGCTACCCGTCACAACTTCACCACATCTTACCACCCTCAGACTAACGGCCTTACGGAGCGCCTAAACCGCACATTGACGGACATGCTTTCCATGTACGTATCTACCGACCACACTGATTAGGACATAGCTCTTCCGTTCGTAACCTTCGCCTATAACTCGTCGCGTCATGAAACAGCGGGCTACTCCCCTTTTTATCTACTCTTCGGACGTCATCCCTTACTGCCCTTCGACACACTGCTTTCATCAGACCACGCATTCTCCACTTCGTACGCTCAGGATGCGATCACCCGGGCCCTCACGGCACGCGCGGTAGCGCGCGCTCGGTTATCGTCGTCGCAGACAGCACAGAAGTCCCTATACGACCGTCGACATAGAGATGCCGTTTTTTCTGCGGGATCTCTTGTTCTCTTGTGGCTCCCATCTCGACGTGTTGGCCTCTGCGAGAAACTACTATCGCGATACGCCGGGCCCTACCGAGTCATTCGTCAGGTCACACCTGTGACCTACGAGATTTCCGCTACCACAAACTCATCAGCTGCTGCACCCAGAACGGAAGTAGTCCACGCTTCTCGTCTCAAGCCCTACAACGCCGACTCGCTCATTTAACAGGCACCGAGGCGGTGCCTTACGGGCCGGGGTGATGATACGTTTATGAAACTGTCACCCCGACACAGCTGAATTGGCACCCAAATGAAGAAGACGACAACGTGGTTGTAGTGGGTTGGACTCTCGAGCTTCTCCCGTTGGCCTGCATGACTGTGCGCTCTTTAAGTCGTTAGCAAGACCAGCTCTCGGTGAATAAATGTTCCCCGTAACAGTATCGAGGCACAGATCAGAGACGCGTTCGTCCATAAACAATATTTTCTCTCTGTGTTCCTCGATATCGATAAGGCTTATGATACTACATGGCGTTACGGAATTCTAAGAGACCTGTCCCATCTTGGTGTGCGCGGAAGAATGTTTCATATAATCGAAAGTTACCTGTCAAACCGGACATTCCGTGTCCGTCTGGGCAGTGTGCTCTCCCAAACATTTGTCCAGGAAACAGGCGTGCCACAAAGTGGTGTGCTTAGTTGCACACTTTTTATTATTAAAATAAATTCTTTGCACTTGTCCATTCCCCGCAATATGTTCTATTGTACATATGTCGACGACGTCCAGCTTGGCTTCAAGTCATGCAACTTGGCGATGTGTGAGCGGCAGGTTCAGCTGGGTTTAAATAAGATCTCCAAATGGACAGACGAAAACGGATTTCGACTTAACCCACAAAAAAGCACGTGTGTCTTGTTCTCTCGAAAGAGAGGCATGCACTCGGAACCCGACATTCAACTGAACGGGCAACAACTGTCCGTCAAAGCCGAGCATTAATTCTTAGGCTTAATCTTGGACAACAAGTTGACCTTCGTATCGCACATCAAGTATTTAAAAACAAAATGTTTAAAAGCCATGAATGTTATAAAAGTGTTGTCACGTACTACGTGGGGTAGTGATAGGCAATGCCTCATGAACCTCTATAGAAGCCTTATTCGTACCCGCTTAGATTATGGGGCCGTTGTCTATCAGTCTGCCACTCAAAGTGCCTTGAAGATGCTTGACCCCGTGCACTATTTGGGCATCCGCCTTTCTACGGGTGCTTTTCGCACCAGCCCCGTAGAAAGCCTTTACGTTGAGTCAAATGAGTGGTCGCTTCATCTGCAAAGAACCTACATGTCCTTTGTATATTTCCTTAAGGTGAAAGCAGACAAGAGGCACCCCTCATACTCTACTATTAATGACTTGTCGAGCTCCATTCTGTTTCAAAACAGGCCTTTGATGAGGCAGCCCCTCTCAGTTCGCCTGAAGGGTCTAGCTGAAGAAACTGAAGTGTCACTTGAACATAGTTTAATGGCTCTTGTAGCATACCCGCCACCGTGGCAGTGGCAGACTATAGACTGCGATGTGTCTTTCCTAGAAGTAACAAAACATGCACCTATTGCCCATATTCGAACATACTACCTGGAACTTCAACACAAATACACACGTCCTGAGTTCTTTACAGATGCCTCCAAGACTAACTCCTCTGTGTCCTACGCTGCTGTCGGCCCATCCTTTTCGGATTCATGCCCTCTACATTCAGGCACAAGTATCTTCACTGCGGAAGCTTATGCGATACTTGTGGCAGCTAAACACATCAAGCAATTACAAATACAAAAAGCAGTGATTTATACAGACTTCCTCAGTGTGGTAACGGCTCTGCACACTCTTAAAATACAAAAAAAAAACCCAGTCCTTGTCTCACTTTACTCCATTTTGTGCACACTCTACACACTCAAACAACATGTTGTAGTGTGCTGGGTGCCAGGGCACCGTGAGATTCAAGGCAACGTGAGGGCGGATCAGCTCGCTGCATCCGTCCACAAAAGCACTGCCCCTACACTCATATCAATCCCGGCCCTTGATCTTAAGCCGTCTCTCAAACGAAATCTCAGGGACTACTGGCAGAGCAAGTGGGATAGACACACACAAAACAAACTACACATTGTTAAGCCACACCTTGGTCATTGGCTGCCCGTATCGAAATCGCGTCATACAGAGGTAATACTTACAAGACTCAGGATAGGACACACATATACGACACACACACATCTTTTGTCCGGCGGTGATCCACCATTGTGTGATAAATGTGGTGAGGCATTAACAGTTCGTCACGTTTTAATTCAATGTAAACATTTAGACACTCTAAGAAGACAACACTTTCCACTATCCTACCGACAACATATACCTTTACACCCTGCAATGTTCGTCGTTAGGGAACCGCTTTTTAGTCACAAATCATTATTAGCGTTTTTAAAGGAAATTAATAATTTTCATATATACCCGGCCATACCGTAGCACGACCTCTCTAGAGAGGTTTTTGCTGCGGTGGCTACACAGGAAAGCACTTGCCTCACGGCCCTTGGACGCAAGGGTATGAACGAGTACTTGTGCTAATGCCATACATGTCCACCATCGTTTTTCATTATCACTAACTTTTGTCACCTATTCACATCACACACACCTTTCACGGCATGGTCATGATTTTATTACTTGTATGTTTTTACCCGCCTTATTGCGAGGAATTTTATGGCCCTTATACAGCCGCTAATCACAATTATATTCCACATTCTTTGTCCCATGAACTGGCGCTCTTTGGCCATCAAATGGCCCTTGCGCCAAAAAACACCATATATCATCATCATCATCATATTTCGGAATATGTTCTTACTTGTGCAAAAATGTGCATACCGCAGTCCAGGAATGATAAGGTTAACGCAAAGCCATGGTGGAATCGGGAGTGTGAAATTGCTAAAAAACGGCAAAACAAAGCATGGAGGGTTTTTTCTCGCTATCCAACAGCAGAAAACTTGACAACCTTTAAAAGTAGCAAAGCGAATGGCAGGCGTGTTCGCCGTATAGCAAAACGGGAAAGCTGGACACGCTATATATCCTCAATAAACTCCTACGCAGACGTCAGCAAGGTTTATAATTGGGTGCATAAACTTAAAGGACAAGGCCCAACTCCCTTCCCTTTGGTGAATGACTGCGGTGATACAATAGAAGAACAGGCAAACGCTCTTGGCGAACACTTCGAGAAAATGTCAAGCTCAGAAAACTATACCACTAAGTTCTTACGCCACAAAAGCATAGCTGAAAGTGTACCTCTGTGCCGGAACAAGCCTGGATCAGACGGATACAATAAACCACTAACAGTATATGAACTGAAGCTCGCCCTTGGTTCCTGTGGAAGTTCTGCTCCTGGTTCTGATACAATTACTTATGAAATGATCAGAAATCTCCCTGATGAAACCCTGAACTGCCTTTTAGCACTTTACAACAAGATTTTCAATACCGGCAAAATTCCTTCTGCTTGGAAAGAGGCAATAGTACTACCAATCCTTAAATAGGGCAAAGATCCCTCTTCGGTAAATAGTTACAGGCCTATCGCCCTCACAAGCTGCCTACTCAAAGTGTTTGAAAAAATGATTAACCGCCGCTTGGCCTATTACTTGGAATACACTGGCATATTGGACCCGTGCCAGTCTGGTTTCCGTACAGCTAGATCCACAACCGACAATCTTGTCCTCCTCGAGTCGTATATACGTGACGCGTTTGTACACAATCAATACTGTCTGTTTTCTTCGATCTTGCGATGGCATATGATACTGCCTGGCGATATGGAATCTTGCAAGATTTACTATCTTTTGGTATATGTGGCAGGTTTATTACCATCTTAAAAGATTACCTGTCTGAAAGGAAGTTCCGTGTAAGAATAGGTACTGTGTTATCGCGCACATTTCTTCAAGAAAATGGAGTGCCGCAGGGAGGAGTATTAGGCTGCACACTATTTATAATTAAAATGAACTCTCTTCGCTCTGTTATTCCACCTGCGATATCGTACTCTCTATACGTGGACGACATTCAAATTAGTTTTAAATCGTGTAACTTGACTGTATGCGAACGCCAGATACAGTTAGGTGTTAACCGACTTGCAAAATGGGCTGATGAGAATGGTTTTAAATTTAACACTGACAAGACTACTAGTGTGCTTTTCTCAATACGACGAGGTGTGCATCCTGACCCCTGCATACTAATGAATGGACAAAACATAGTCATCGCGAAAGAACAAAAATTCCTCGGTGTAATTTTTGATTCCAAACTCACCTTCATCCAGCACATAAAACAGCTGAAGTTAAAATGTCTCAAGACCATGAACCTTTTAAAGATTTTATCGCATCAGTCGTGGGGGACAGACAGGCCCTGTCTCATATCTCTGTTTCGAAGCCTGGTTCTGTCACGCATAGACTATGGATGCATAGTATATCAGTCAGCTTCAAGGGCAGCACTGAAATTGTTGGACCCTGTATACCACCTAGGTATCCGGCTGGCACTTGGTGCCTTCCGTACCAGCCCTATTCAAAGCCTTTATGCAGAGTCAGATCAGTGGCCACTAGACTATCAGCGCACATATCTAGGAGTCAACTATGCAGTTAAGATCATGTCTCTGAAGCAGCACCCATGTAAAACACTTATGAACGATGTGTCTACTACCCAGTTATACCTAAACCGTCCTTCTATCGCCCCACCGTTTCCATTGGCAATAAGACCTGCAGTAGAAAAACTTGCAATTTTTTTCAATGACTTGGAGGAAAGTGACCATGTTGAACACATCCCTCCCTGGCAGCACTGTCCAGTCACTTGTGACTGGTCTTTCAAAGACATTATAAAGGAAAATTGTCCAAGTGCACTTATTGAGCAACAATTCTTGGCCCTTGAACACAAATATCGTTCAACTGCGTTCTTCTCTGATGGCTCAAAGTCTAAAACATCTGTATCTTGTGCAGCCTATGGACAAAAGTTCTCGGACACCAGAACCATGCATACACATACCAGCATTTTCACAGCGGAAGCCTATGGTATCCTGCTTATTATGCAATACATTAAACAACACAAGATACAAAAGTCTATATTGTACACAGATTCTTTAAGTGTTCCCCGCAGGGGCGCCTGCGCAGGTAGGCGTTTGGTGTGTAGCGACACTACGGACCCGAGCTAACGGGGGAGTTTTGACTCCCTCCCACGCCTAGCCGTGCGTGGCTTTGCCGTGTCCGGGGAAAAGGGGATCCTGGGGGTTGAGCTGACGCTGGGTGATTGGACCTTTAAGGCCCCCCGGCAGAGGCAACACACCCCTTTGGCCCCGGCTTCACGTAGACGGCACCCCTGGGCTGACCCACCCAGGGGAAATCGGCAGTCGCCTTTTCCTATCTCTCTCTCCCTACATCTTTGTCTTTCTTACTTTTTTAGCTTTCCTGTCTACTTCTCTCTTCTGTTTACTTCCAATTTTTCTGGCGGCAAGGGTTAACCCTGTGCAAATAGCCTACCTTGGTCTAGGCGCATTGGGTTATAGTAGCGTTGTACGGCTGGCGTCTGCAGGTTTTAGCACCCGCAAACTTGTAGCGTCCCCTCGTTGGGCTCCGTGGTGGGTGGCCGCCAACGCTTTTGAAGAAAATTAAACTGGCATGCATAGAGCATTTCTATTATTAAGTGATCGTACCGCCTTAAAGCGCGTACGCACCGAAGACTTAGGATTTTTCAACCGATCAACTGCGAACTTCCCCCATTTTCATGTTATACATAGTGAGATAAGCAGCAAGCAAGCCAGAACTGTATCCCCCTTTGTAGTAGCCAGATGTCTCACAGAAACTCTAGGAGCCGGGTACAAAGTTACCAAAATGGCCAGCGGAGACCTCCTCCTTGTAGTTCGAGAAAAAGAACAGTTTGAAAAGCTACAGAATCTTTCAACTTTTGGTGACACTCCCATCACTGTAACGCCACACAGATCCATGAACACAACCCGTGGAGTAGTATCTGATGCGGATTTGCTCGGCTTGACTGAAGACGAACTTCTGGAGGGGTGGAAGAGTCAGAATGTCACCATTGTACAAAGGATCACCATTAGAAGAGACAACAAGGTAACACCAACAAAACACCTAATACTCACGTTCGCTTCCAGTAATCTGCCAGAAAGTATTCAAACAGGGTACACTAAGACGTCGATCAGGCCATACATACCTAACCCACGTCGTTGTTTCAAATGCCAGAAGTATGGCCACGGCTCACAAAGCTGTCGTGGTCACCGAACTTGTGCACAATGTGGAGTGTCAGGCCACAACTCTGACAATTGCGAAGAACCATCACACTGTGTGAACTGTGGCGGAAATCATGCCGCATACTCACGGTCTTGCTCATTTTGGAAAAAAGAAAAAGAAACTATCACATTGAAAATTAAAGAAAATATCACATTCAAGGAAGCAAGACGAAGAGTGTCGCCATTTTATGGCGCTACATATGCTGATGCGGCGCGTCAGGGGGCAACGCCGCAGCAGCCCTCGTCACTCCTTCGGCCAGCGCAGAGCGAGCCGACGGCTGTGGCACCTGCCCCCAAGGCGGCAGTAGTTCAGTCTACTCCGCCGCCTAGCGAATTGAGGCCGGAGACTCCAGGGTCCTCTGGTCTCAAGGCCTCCCCACACCAGGCGAGGCCTAAAATCCGAACCACCAGCTCGCATGTGCGGGCAACCAGTGCCTCTGCGGAGGCAATGGATACAACGGTACCCTTGGTACCAAAAGAGCGGCGTGCCTCCTTGGAGCGCGTTAAGAAAAATAAAAAACCAATAACGGGGCCGGACGACCGTCCTGCCACCTGAATTATTGACCTCACTCCAACACAGGATACTCTTTGTACACACAGCAGCATCTCTCTGGTTTAAATATGCAGACAGAAATATTACAGTGGAACATCCGAGGCCTTCTTCGAAACCTCGATGACTTACAAGAACTCCTCCATGAACACAATCCAAGAGTGCTGTGTGTACAGGAGACACACTTAAAACGAACTAACACAAACTTTTTACGTAACTATATAATCTTCCGAAAGGATAGAGATGATGCCATGCTACCATCCGGTGGTGTAGCGGTTATAGTAAGTCAAGGTATAGCATGCACACAATTACCCCTTCAAACTTCCCTCGAGGCGGTGGCTGTCCGAGCAGTTATTCTAAACAAACTTGTCACTGTCTGCTCTTTGTACATACCTCCGCACCACCGTCTCGAAAAACTTCAATTCCAGTCTTTAATCGATGAACTACCTGAACCTTATCTGGTCCTTGGGGACCTGAACGCACATAATGGTCTGTGGGGTGACTCTCGCTGTGATGCCCGAGGTCGTCTCATTGAAAAATTCCTCCTTTCATCGGGTGCTTGTCTGTTGAATAGGAAAGAGGCAACATACTATAACCTTGCCAACAAAACTTACTCTTCCATAGACCTCAGTATCGCATCTCCTTCACTCTTACCATTACTTCAGTGGAAAGTCATAAATAATCCATACGGAAGTGACCATTTCCCTTTAGTTTTGAGTACACCAATAACAAATGAATGTCCTCCACATGTTCCCAAATGGCTGGTAAACAAAGCCAACTGGGAACGATTTCAAAAGCTTACTCACCTAAATTGGACTGACATATGCGGGTTAGGCATAGATGAAGCTGTGCAGTACTTCACGGCTTTTCTTACTGACGCAGCAACCAAGTGCATTCCGCAAACATCTGGACTGCCCGGCAAACGACACGTTCCGTGGTGGAACACTGAGTGCCAGAATGCGCGAAAGGAACAGAACAGGGCATGGAGGTTGCTGCGGAACTCGCCGACAGCGGAAAACCTTGAGAGCTTTAGGAAAATAAAATCTCGAGGCAGGAGAACGCGTCGGCAGGCCAGAAAAGAAAGCTGGCACAAGTTTTTATCAGGGATAAATTCATATACACAAGAGGCTAAAGTCTGGAACATGGTTCGTAGGGTAGCAGGAAGTCAAGTACACTCACTCCCACTTGTAAACATACAGGGTGATAGCCTGGAAGATCAAGCGAACTTCCTCAGTGCACACTACGAGCAGGTGTCTAGCTCGTCACACTACACTGAAGCTTTCCAAAAACACAAAGCAAAGATAGAAAAGCAGAAACTAGAATCCAAGTGCACAAATTACGAGGAATACAACCAGCCTTTCAACTTAGCTGAGCTACAAACATCGCTAAACTCTTGCAATAATTCTGCTCCAGGCTACGACCGTGTCACATATGAAATGTTGAAAAACTTGCCGCTCAAAACGCGAAAAACTTTACTCTCTCTATACAATGCTATCTGGCTTTCAGGCACCATCCCTGCTTCCTGGAAAGAGGCTATTGTTATCCCTATTTTGAAACAGGGCAAGGACCCTTCCTCAGTTTCAAGTTATAGGCCCATTGCACTAACCAGCTGCGTTTGTAAACTTTTTGAAAAAATGATAAACCGCCGACTTTTACATTTCCTTGAAACACACAATCTGCTCGACCAATTTCAGTGTGGGTTTCGGAAGGGTAGATCCACCACCGACCATCTGGTGCGTATCGAGACACAGATTCGAGAAGCTTTTGTCCACAAACAATACTTCCTCTCAGTGTTTCTCGATATCGAGAAGGCTTACGACACAACATGGCGTTTTGGGATATTAAGATACTTGTCTAACCTGGGTGTGCGCGGTAGAATGCTTTCCATAATCGAGAGTTACTTGTCCAATCGGAAATTCCGCGTCCGTGTGGGCAGTACTCTCTCTCAAATATTTGTGCAAGAAACGGGAGTACCGCAAGGTGGTGTACTTAGTTGTACACTTTTTATTATAAAAATGAATTCCTTGCACCTGTCCATCCCCCGCAACATGTTCTATTCCACATATGTCGATGACGTCCAGCTTGGTTTTAAGTCGTGCAACCTAGCAATGTGTGAGCGACAGGTTCAGTTAGGTTTAAACAAGGTCTCCAAATGGGCAGAGGAAAACGGATTCCGGCTGAACCCAGGAAAAAGCACGTGTGTCTTGTTCTCCCGAAAGAGAGGCATGTACTCAGAACCCGACATTGAACTGAACGGCCAACGTCTGTCTGTGAATGCGGAGCATAAATTCCTAGGCTTATTCTTGGACAACAAGTTGACCTTCGTACCACACATAAAGTATTTAAAAACAAAATGTTTAAAAGCCATGAGTGTTATTAAAGTGTTGTCACGTACTACGTGGGGTAGTGATAGGCAATGCCTCATGAACCTCTATAGAAGCCTTATTCGTACCCGCTTAGATTATGGGGCCGTTGTCTATCAGTCTGCCACTCAAAGTGCCTTGAAAATGCTGGACCCCATGCACCATTTGGGCATCCGCCTTTCTACGGGTGCTTTTCGCACCAGCCCCGTAGAAAGCCTTTACGTTGAGTCAAATGAGTGGTCCCTTCATCTGCAAAGAACCTACATGTCCTTTGTATATTTCCTTAAGGTGAAAGCAGACAAGAGGCACCCCTCATACTCTACTATTAATGACTCGGCGAGCTCTATTCTTTTTCAAAACAGGCCTTCAATGAGGCAGCCCTTCTCATTTCGCCTGAAGGGTCTAGCTGAGGACACTGGAGTGTCACTCGAACACAGTTTAATGGCTCCTGTAGCATACCCGCCACCGTGGCAGTGGCAGACAATAGACTGCGATGTGTCTTTCCTAGAGGTTACAAAACATGCACCTATTGCCCATATCCGAACATACTTTCTGGAACTTCAACACAAATACACACGTCCTGAGTTCTTCACAGATGCCTCCAAGACTAACTCCTCTGTGTCCTACGCTGCTGTCGGCCCATCCTTTTCGGATGCTGGCCCTCTGCATCCACGCACAAGTATCTTCACAGCGGAAGCTTACGCGATACTGGTGGCAGTTAAACACATCAAACAATTACAAATACAAAAAGCAGTAATTTATACAGACTCCCTCAGTGTGGTAACGGCTCTGCACAGTCTTAAAAAACAAAAAAAACCCAGTCCTTGTCTCACTTTACTCCATTTTGTGCACACTTTACACATACAAACAACATGTTGTAGTGTGCTGGGTGCCAGGGCACCGTGAGATCCAAGGTAACGTGAGGGCGGATCAGCTCGCTGCATCCGTCCATGAGAGCACCGCCATTACATCTATATCAATCCCGGCCCTTGATCTTAAGCCGTCTCTCAAATGAAACCTCAGGGACTACTGGCAGAGCAAGTGGGATACACACACACAAAACAAACTACACGTTATCAAGCCACACCTTGGCCATTGGCCACCAGTATCAAAATCACGTCTAACAGAGGTAACACTAACAAGACTCAGGATAGGACACACATACACGACACACACACATCTTTTATCCGGTGGTGATCCACCATTGTGTGATAAATGTGGTGAGACATTAACAGTTCTTCACGTTTTAATTCAATGTAAACATTTAGACACTCTAAGAAGACACCACTTCCCACTATCCTACCGACAACATATACCTTTACACACTGCAATGTTCGTCGGTAGGGAACCGCTTTTTAGTCACAAATCATTATTAGCGTTTTTAAAGGAAATTCATAATTTTCATATCATATACCCGGGCATACCGTAGCATGACCTCTCTAGAGAGGTTTTTGCTGCGGTGGCTTCACAGGAAAGCACTTGCCTCACGGCCTTTGGACGCAAGGGTATGAACGCGTGAGGCACTTGTGCTAATGCCATACATATCCACCATCGTCTTATTATCACCAACTTTTGTCATCATTCACACCACACACATCTTTCATGGCATGGTCATCACTTTATTACTTGTATGTTCTTACCCGCCTTATCGCGAGGAATTTTATGGCCCTTATACAGCCGCTCATCACAATCATTGTCCATATTTTTAGTAAGATGAAATGGCGCTCTTTGGCCAACAAATGGCCCTCGCGCCAAAAACACCATATACCAATCTTTAAGTGTTGTCAGGGCCCTGTCTTGTGGCAAGTACAGCAAGAACCCTACTTTCAACAAGCTCCTTAACGAAATCTATGCAGCCTACAACCTAAAACTTTCTGTTGTTATTTGCTGGATTCCAGCCCCGCAGGGGCGCCTGCGCAAGTAGGCGTTTGGTGTGTAGCGACACCACGGACCCGAGCTAACGGGGGAGTTTCTACTCCCTCCCACGCCTAGCCGTGCGTGGCTTTGCCGTGCCCGGGGAAAAGGGGATCCTGGGGGTTGAGCTGACGCTGGGTGATTGGACCTTTAAGGCCCCCCAGCAGAGGCAACTCACCTCTTTGGCCCCGGCTTCACGTAGACGGCACCCCTGGGCTGACCCACCCAGTGGAAATCGGCAGTCGCCTTTTCCTATCTCTCTCTCCCTACATCTTCGTCTTTATCTCTTACTGTTTATCTGTCCTGTCTTCTACTCTCTTCTGCTTACTTCCAAACTTCCTGGCGGCGAGGGTTAACCCTGTGCAAATAGCCTACCTTGGTCTAGGCGCATTGGGTTATAGTTGCGTTGTACGGCTGGCGTCTGCAGGTTTTAGCATCCACAAACTTGTAGCGTCCCCTTGTTGGGCTCCGTGGTGGGTGGCCGCCAACGCTTCTGAAGAAAATTAAACTGGCATGCATAAAGCATTTCCCCTATTAAGTGATCGTACCGCCTTAAAGCGTGTACGCACCGAAGACTTAGGCTTTTTCAACCGATCAAGTGAAAACTTCCCCCATTTTCATGTTATACATAGTGAAATAAGCAGCAAGCAAGCCAGAACCGTATCACCCTTTGTAGTAGCCAGATGTCTCACAGAAACTCTTGGAGCCGGGTACAAAGTTACCAAAATGGCCAGCGGAGACCTCCTCCTTGAAGTCCGAGGAAAAGAACAGTTCGAAAAGCTACAGAATCTTTCAACTTTTGGTGACACTCCCATCACTGTAACGCCACACAGATCCATGAACACAACCCGTGGAGTAGTATCTGATGCTGATTTGCTCAGCTTGACTGAAGAGGAACTTCTGGAGGGGTGGAAGAGTCAGAATGTGACCAATGTACAAAGGATCACCATTAGAAGAGACAACAAGGCAACACCAACAAAACACCTAATACTCACGTTCGCTTCCAG
Organism: Rhipicephalus microplus; assembly: GCF_043290135.1. Lineage (NCBI taxonomy): Eukaryota > Metazoa > Arthropoda > Arachnida > Ixodida > Ixodidae > Rhipicephalus > Rhipicephalus microplus. Next base: position 133,933,647 of record NC_134702.1, on the reverse strand, counting down.
TAATCTCCCAGAAAGTATTCAAACAGGCTACACAAAGACGTCGATCAGACCATACATACCTAACCCACGTCGTTGTTTTAAATGCCAGAAGTATGGCCATGGCTCACAAAGCTGTCGTGGTCACCAAACTTGTGCACAATGTGGAGTGTCAGGCCACAATTCTGACAATTGCGAAGAACCATCACACTGTGTGAACTGTGGTGGAAATCATGCCGCATACTCACGGTCTTGCTCATTTTGGAAAAAAGAAAAGGAAATCATCACATTGAAAATTAAAGAAAATATCACATTCAAGGAAGCAAGACGAAGAGTGTCGCCATTTTATGGCGCTACATATGCTGATGCGGCGCGTCAGGGGGCAACGCCGCACCAGCCCTCGCCACTCCTTCGGCCAGCGCAGAGCGAGCCGACGGCTGTGGCACCTGCCCCCAAGGCGGCAGTAGTTCAGGCTACTCCGCCTACTATTGAACAGAGACCAGGGACTCCAGGGTCCTCGGGTCTCAAGGCCTCACCCCGCCAGGCAAGGCCCAACCTTCGAAAAACCAGCTTGCATGAGCGAGCATCCAGTGCCTCCGAGGAGGCAATGGATACGGCGGCACCCCTGGTGCCAAAAGAACGGCGCGGCTCTCTGGAGCGCGCCAAGAAAACCAAAAAGCCCATAACAGGGCCTGACAATGGCCCTGGTACTTGAGCTTGACCTTTCAGCTTAAACAAGTCACTCCCTTAACGTACACACAGCACTACTTTACTTCCAATATGGACACACAAATTATACATTGGAACGTCAGAGGACTGCTTAAGAACCTCGACGACGTACAAGAGCTTTTACACAAATACTCACCTCAAGTGCTGTGTGTACAAGAAACACACCTAAAATCCTCCAATACAAATTTTTTACGTGCTTACGTCATATACCGAAAGGACCGAGATGATGCTGTGGCGTCATCCGGTGGCGTAGCTATTATTGTTAACCAAGGAGTAGCGTGTACACATTTACCACTCCAGACATCCCTTGAGGCGGTGGCTGTTCGAGCGGTACTCTTAAACAAACTCGTCACCATTTGCTCTTTGTATGTACCTCCCCACCACCGTCTTGAAAGACGTGAATTTCAGTCGTTAATAGACGAACTGCCTGAACCCTATTTGCTTCTTGGCGACCTAAATGCACATAGTGGACTCTGGGGCGATTCTCGCTGTGATGCACGAGGTCGTCTCATTGAACAATTTCTCTTCTCTTCCGGTGCCTGTTTGTTGAATAGGAAAGAGCCAACACCCCGCAGGGGCGCCTGTTAAAGCAGGTGTTTGGTGTGTAGCGACACCACGGACCCGAGCTAACGGGGGAGTTTCTACTCCCTCCCACGCCTAGCCGTGCGTGGCTTTGCCGTGTCCGGGGAAAAGGGGATCCTGGGGGTTGAGCTGACGCTGGGTGATTGGACCTTTAAGGCCCCCCGGCAGAGGCAACACACCCCTTTGGCCCCGGCTTCACGTAGACGGCACCCCTGGGCTGACCCACCCAGGGGAAATCGGCAGTCGCCTTTTCCTATCTCTCTCTCCCTACATCTTCGTCTTTATCTCTTACTGTTTATCTGTCCTGTCTTCTACTCTCTTCCGTTTACTTCCAAACTTCCTGGCGGCTAGGGTTAACCCTGTGCAAATAGCCTACCTTGGTCTAGGCGCATTGGGTTATAGTGGCGTTGTACGGCTGGCGTCTGCAGGTTTCAGCATCTGTAAACCTGCAGCGTCCCCTCGTTGGGCTCCGTGGTGGGTGGCCGCCAACGCTACCGAACAACATACAATTAGCATGCACAAAGCATTCCCTTTACTAAGTGATCGTGCCTCCTCAAAGCGGGTACGCACCGAAGATATCAACTTTTTCATGCGGCCAAGACAAACCTTTCCGCGATTCCATGTTATACACTGTGAAAAAACTAACAAGCAAGCCAGAACAGTATCCCCCTTCGTAGTGGCTAGGTCCTTAACCGAAACTCTCGGTGCCGGGTACAAGGTTACCAAAATGGCCAGTGGAGATCTACTCCTTGAAATACATGAACAAAACCAATTCGATAAACTGAACACCCTCACAACGTTTGGAGACACACCCATCAGTATTACGCCACACAGGTCCATGAACTCATCTCGCGGGGTCGTATCAGACGTAGATTTGCTTGAGCTGACGGAAGCTGAACTTCTGGAAGGATGGAAGAGCCAGAACGTGACAAACGTACAGCGTATTAAGATCAGAAGAGATCAAAAGGAAATCCCAACCAAACACTTAGTACTGACCTTTGCTTCGAGCGATTTGCCGGAAACTATTCAGACTGGGTACACAAAGACATCCGTGAGACCATATATTCCCAACCCCCGCCGTTGCTTCCAATGCCAGAAATATGGCCATGGCTCCAAAACGTGTCGTGGTCGCCAGACTTGTGCACAATGTGGAGTTCTAGGCCACGTGTCTGAGAACTGCAAACAACCACCACACTGTGTAAACTGCGAAGGAAACCATGCCGCATATTCACGCTCCTGCACACACTGGAAAAAAGAAAAAGAAATAATTACGTTGAAGGTGAAGGAAAACATTACATTTAAGGAAGCACGGCGAAGAGTCGCTCCATTCTATGGAGCTACATACGCTGATGCGGCGCGTCAGGGGGCACCGCCGCACCAGCCCTCGCCACTCCCTCGGCCCGCGCATACCGAGCCGGTGGTTGTGGCACCTGCCCCCAAGGCGGCTGTAGCCCAGGCTACACCGCCTACTCCCAAACAGAGACCGGAGACTCCAGAGTCCTCCAGTCTCAAGGCCTCACCTCCGCAGGTGAGGCCCGAAATTCGAACTAGCAGCCCGCACGTGCGGGCATCCAGTGCCTCCGAGGAGGCAATGGATACGTCGGCACCCTTGGTGCCGAAAGAGCGGCGTGGCTCCTTGGAGCGCGCCAAGAAAACAAAAAAGCCGATAACAGGGCCTGGTGACGGCCCTGTTAAGTGAAGTCAAACTCTGTCTAAACAGCCACTCGCTTTTCGTACACACAGCACTATTTTACATTCACCATGAACACTCAAATTATACAATGGAACGTCAGGGGCCTTTTCAGAAACCTTGACGACATCCAAGAACTCTTACACGAATACTCACCAAAAGTGCTGTGTGTACAAGAAACACACCTTAATTCAAAGCACACAAATTTTCTCCGTAAATACGTTATATTCCGAAAGGACCGTGTTGATGCTATGACATCATCCGGAGGTGTTGCCATCATTGTGAATCAAGGAATTGCATGCACACACTTACAACTCCAAACATCCCTTGAGGCAGTGGCTGTTCGAGCAGTTCTTTTTGATAAACTGATCACAATCTGCACTATCTACATTCCTCCTAGCTATCAGCTGCAAAAACGTGATTTACACTCTTTAATTGATGAACTTCCGGAGCCCTATGTTCTCCTTGGAGACTTTAATGCGCATAGCAGGCTATGGGGTGACTCTCGGTATGACGCGCGAGGTCGATTGATAGAAGAGTTCCTTCTCTCCTCAAGCGCGTGTCTTCTAAATCGAAAAGACTCAACGTATTATAATCTCGCCAATAACACCTACTCCTCCATAGACCTAAGCATAGTATCCCCATCTCTTGTGCCCCTACTCCAGTGGAAAGTCATCAGTAATCTGTACGGAAGTGACCACTTCCCCATAGTTTTGAGCACAAATACAGTAACTGAGTGTCCATCACGTGTTCCCAAGTGGCTCATAAACAGAGCCGACTGGGAACACTTTTATACCATCGCTCGTCTAGGTTGGAATGACATAAGTACTTTGAACATTGATGTTGCTGTCAACTACTTCACAGCATTTTTGATTGATGCTGCAACAAAATGCATCCCACAAACAAATGGACACCCTGGAAAACGGCGTGTGCCATGGTGGAACTCTGAATGCCGAAACGCGCGCAAACAGCAAAACAGAGCTTGGAGGCTGCTTCGGAACTCACCGACAGCCGAAAATCTTGACACCTTCAAGAAAATAAAGTCTCAAGGCAGGCGAACGCGTCGGCAGGCAAGAAGAGAAAGTTGGCAGAAGTTTTTGTCAGGGATCAATTCATACACACAGGAAGCTAAAGTCTGGAACATGGTCGGTAGGATAGCAGGAAAACAAGTACACACACTTCCACTCGTAAACACTCAGGGTGACACCTTGGAAGATCAGGCAAACTTCCTCGGTGCACACTTCGAACAGGTGTCCAGCTCATCCCACTATACTGACACTTTCCAAAAATACAGAACAAGAATAGAAAAGCAGAAACTCGAACACAAATGCACTGGATACGAGGCATATAATCAAGCGTTCAGTCTAGCTGAGCTCCGAACATCCCTAAACTCCTGCAGTACTTCTGCCCCAGGTTCTGACCGTGTCGTTTATGAAATGTTAAAAAACCTGCCGATCGAAACGCGAAAAACCTTACTTTGTTTGTACAATGCTATCTGGTTTTCTGGCACTATCCCTAACTCCTGGAAAGAGGCTATTATAATTCCCGTTTTGAAAGAGGGCAAGGACCCTTCCTTACCTTCCAGTTATAGGCCTATTGCACTCACAAGCTGCTTGTGCAAAATCTTTGAAAAAATGATAAACTGCAGACTTGTACACTTTCTTGAAATAAACAATTTGCTCGATCCATTTCAGTGCGGGTTTCGAGAAAGTAGATCCACCACAGACCACCTTGTTCGTATCGAGGCACAGATCAGGGACGCCTTCGTCCATAAACAATATTTTCTCTCTGTATTCCTTGATATCGAAAAGGCTTATGATACAACATGGCGTTTCGGAATTCTAAGAGACCTGTCCCACCTTGGCGTGCGCGGAAGAATGTTTCCCATAATCGAAAGTTACCTGTCAAACCGGACATTCCGTGTCCGAGTGGGCACGGTTCTTTCCCAAACATTCGTCCAGGAAACAGGCGTGCCACAAGGTGGTGTACTTAGCTGCACACTTTTTCTCATCAAGATGAATTCCTTGCACTTGTCCATCCCTCGCAATATGTTCTATTGTACATATGTCGACGACGTTCAGCTTGGCTTCAAGTCATGCAACTTGGCCATGTGTGAGCGGCAGGTTCAGCTTGGTTTAAATAAGGTCTCCAAATGGGCAGATGAAAACGGATTTCGACTTAACCCACAAAAAAGCACATGTGTCTTGTTCTCTCGAAAGAGAGGCATGCACTCGGAACCCGACATTCAACTGAACGGGCAACAACTGTCCGTCAAAGCCGAGCATAAATTCTTAGGCTTAATCTTGGACAACAAGTTGACCTTCGTACCCCACATAAAGTATTTAAAAACAAAATGTTTAAAAGCCATGAATGTTATAAAAGTGTTGTCACGTACTACGTGGGGTAGTGACAGGAAATGCCTCATGAACCTGTATAGAAGCCTTATTCGCACCCGCTTAGATTATGGGGCCATTGTTTATCAGTCAGCGACTCAAAGTGCTTTGAAGATGCTGGATCCCGTGCACCATTCGGGCATCCGCCTTTCTACGGGTGCTTTTCGCACCAGCCCCGTAGAAAGCCTTTACGTTGAGTCAAATGAGTGGTCCCTTCATCTGCAAAGAACCTACATGTCCTTTATATATTTCCTTAAGGTGAAAGCAGACAAGAGGCACCCCTCATACTCTACTATTAATGACTTATCGAGCTCCATTCTTTTTCAAAACAGGCCTTCAATGAGGCAGCCCTTCTCAGTTCGCCTGAAGGGTCTAGCTGAAGAAACTGCAGTATCACTTGAACACAGTTTAATGGCTCCTGTTGCATACCCGCCACCGTGGCAGTGGCAGACTATAGATTGCGATGTGTCTTTTTTAGAAGTTACAAAACATGCGCCTATTGCCCATATTCGAACATACTTCTTGGAACTTCAATACAAATACACACGTCCTGAGTTTTTCACAGATGCCTCTAAGTCTAACTCTTCTGTGTCCTACGCTGCTGTTGGCCCTTCCTTTTCGGATGCTGGCCCTCTACATCCAGGCGCAAGTATCTTCACAGCGGAAGCTTACGCGATACTTGTGGCAGCTAAACACATCAAACAATCACAAATACAAAAAGCAGTAATTTATACAGACTCCCTCAGTGTGGTAACGGCTCTGCACAGTCTTAAAAAACAAAAAAACCCTGTCCTCGTTTCACTTTACTCCATTTTATGCACCCTCTACACACTCAACAGACATGTTGTTGTGTGCTGGGTGCCAGGGCACCGTGAGATTCAAGGCAACGTGATGGCGGATCAGCTTGCTGCATCCGCCCACGAAAGCACCGCCGTTACACCGACATCAATCCCGGTCCTTGATCTTAAGCCGTCTCTCAAACGAAAACTCAGGGACTACTGGCAGAGCAAGTGGGATACACACACACAAAACAAACTACACGTTATCAAGCCACACCTTGGCCATTGGCCACCAGTATCAAAATCGCGTCTAACAGAGGTAACACTAACAAGACTCAGGATAGGACACACATACACGACACACACACACCTTTTGTCTGGTGGCAATCCACCATTGTGTGACAGATGTGGGGAATACTTAACCGTCCTTCACATGTTAGTTCAGTGTAAACACTTAGAAACTCTTAGAAAACAACATTTTCCAATACTCTACCGACAACATATACCTTTACACCCTGCAATGTTTGTCGGTAGGGAACCACTTTTTAGTCATAATTCATTGTTAGCGTTTTTAAAAGAAATTCACAGCTTTCATGTCATATACCCGGGCATACCGTAGCGGGACCTCTCCAGAGAGGTTTTTGCTGCGGTGGCTACACAAAAAAGCACATGCCTCACGGCCCTTGGACGCAAGGGTTTGAACGAGTGAGGCACTTGTGCTATTGCCATACATATCCACCATCGTCTTTTATTATTACCAACTTTTGTCATCTGTTCACATCACACACACCTTTCACGGCATGGTCATGATTTTATTACCTGTATGTTTTTACCCGCCTTACTGCGAGGAATTTTATGGCCCTTATACAGCCGCTTATCACAATCATTGTCCATATTTTTTAGTAAGATGAACTGGCGCTCTTTGGCCGTGAATCGGCCCTTGCGCCATAAAACATCAAACATCATCAGGAAAGAGCCAACATACTATAACGTTGCCAACAAAACTTACTCGTCTATAGACCTCAGCATCGTATCGCCTTCACTCCTACCCCTACTGAAATGGAAAATCATAAATAATCTATATGGAAGTGACCATTTTCCTGTAGTGTTGAGTTCACAAACAAGATATGAATGTCCTCTACATGTTCCCAAATGGCTGATGAACAAAGCAGACTGGGAACAGTTCCACAACACTACACGTTTGAGTTGGACAGACATATGTAGGTTAGACATAGATGAAGCTGTGAAGTACTTCACAGCTTTTCTAACTGACGCAGCAGCCAGGTGCATACCGCAAACATCTGGAATGCCCGGCAAACGACACGTCCCATGGTGGAACACGGAGTGTCGTAATGCGCGAAAGGAACAGAACAGGGCATGGAGATTGCTGCGCAACTCGCCAACGGCGGAAAATCTTGACACGTTCAAGAAAATAAAGTCTCAAGGAAGGAGAACGCGTCGGCAGGCCAGAAGAGAAAGCTGACAGAAGTTTTTGTCGGGGATCAATTCATACACACAGGAGGCAAAAGTCTGGAACATGGTCGGTAGGATAGCAGGGAAACAAGTACACACACTTCCACTCGTAAACACTCAGGGTGATACCTTGGAAGATCAAGCAAACTTCCTCGGTGCACACTTCGAACAGGTATCCAGCTCATCCCACTATACTGACACCTTCCAAAAATACAGAACAAGAATTGAAAAGCAGAAACTCGAACATAAATCCACCAGATACGAGGCATATAACCAAGCTTTCAGTCTAGCTGAGCTCCGAACATCTCTAAACTCCTGCGGTACTTCTGCCCCAGGTTCTGACCGTGTGATGTATGAAATGTTAAAAAACCTACCAAATGAAACCCGAAAAACCTTACTTTGTTTGTACAATGCTATTTGGTCTTCTGGCACTATTCCTACCTCCTGGAAAGAGGCTATTGTTATTCCCATTTTGAAAGAGGGCAAGGACCCTTCTTTACCCTCGAGTTATAGGCCTATAGCACTTACAAGCTGCTTGTGCAAAGTCTTCGAAAAAATGATAAACTGCCGACTTGTACATTTTCTTGAAACAAATAATTTGCTCGACCCATTTCAGTGCGGGTTTCGAGAAAGTAGATCCACCACAGACCACCTTGTTCGTATCGAGGCACAGATCAGAGACGCGTTCGTCCATAAACAATATTTTCTCTCTGTGTTCCTCGATATCGAAAAGGCTTATGATACAACATGGCGTTTCGGAATTCTAAGAGACCTGTCCCACCTTGGCGTGCGCGGAAGAATGTTCCACATAATCGAAAGTTACCTGTCAAACCGGACATTCCGTGTCCGTCTAGGCAGTGTGCTCTCCCAAACATTTGTCCAGGAAACAGGCGTGCCACAAGGTGGTGTGCTTAGTTGCACACTTTTTATCATCAAAATGAATTCTTTGCACTTGTCCATTCCCCGCATGTTGTTCTATTGTACATATGTCGACGACGTCCAGCTTGGCTTCAAGTCATGCAACTTGGCCATGTGTGAGCGGCAGGTGCAGCTGGGTTTAAATAAGGTCTCCAAATGGGCAGATGAAAACGGATTTCGACTTAACCCACAGAAAAGCACGTGTGTCTTGTTCTCTCGAAAGAGAGGCATGCACTCGGAGCCCGACATTCAACTGAACGGGCAACAACTGTCCGTCAAAGCTGAGCATAAATTCTTAGGCTTAATCTTGGACAACAAGTTGACCTTCGTACCCCACATAAAGTATTTAAAAACAAAATGTTTAAAAGCCATGAATGTTATAAAAGTGTTGTCACGTACTACGTGGGGTAGTGACAGGAAATGCCTCATGAACCTGTATAGAAGCCTTATTAGCACCCGCTTAGATTATGGGGCTATTATTTATCAGTCAGCGACTCAAAGTGCTTTGAAGATGCTGGATCCCGTGCACCATTCGGGCATCCGCCTTTCTACGGGTGCTTTTCGCACCAGCCCCGTAGAAAGCCTTTACGTTGAGTCAAATGAGTGGTCGCTTCATCTGCAAAGAACCTACATGTCCTTTGTATATTTCTTTAAGGTGAAAGCAGACAAGAGGCACCCCTCATACTCTGCTATTAATGACTTGTCGAGCTCGATTCTTTTTCAAAACAGGCCTTCAATGAGGCAGCCCTTCTCAGTTCGCCTGAAGGGTCTAGCTGAGGACACTGGAGTGTCACTCGAACACAGTTTAATGGCTCCTGTAGCATACCCGCCACCGTGGCAGTGGCAGACTATAGATTGCGATGTGTCTTTTTTAGAAGTTACTAAACATGCGCCTATTGCCCATATTCGAACATACTTCTTGGAACTTCAACACAAATACACACGTCCTGAGTTTTTTACAGATGCCTCTAAGTCTAACTCCTCTGTGTCCTACGCTGCTGTCGGCCCATCCTTTTCGGATGCTGGCGCTCTACATCCAGGCACAAGTATCTTCACAGCGGAAGCTTACGCGATACTTGTGGCAGCTAAGCAAATCAAACAATCACAAATACAAAAAGCAGTAATTTATACAGACTCCCTCAGTGTGGTAACGGCTCTGCACAGTCTTAAAAAACAAAAAAACCCTGTCCTAGTTTCACTTTACTCCATTTTATGCACCCTCCACACACTCAACAGACATGTTGTTGTGTGCTGGGTGCCAGGGCACCGTGAGATTCAAGGCAACGTGATGGCGGATCAGCTTGCTGCATCCGCCCACGAAAGCACCGCCATTACACCGACATCAATCCCGGCCCTTGATCTTAAGCCGTCTCTCAAAGGAAAACTCAGGGACTACTGGCAGAGCAAGTGGGATACACACACACAAAACAAACTACACGTTATCAAGCCACACCTTGGCCATTGGCCACCAGTATCAAAGTCACGTCTAACAGAGGTAACACTAACAAGACTCAGGATAGGACACATATACACGACACACACGCATCTTTTGTCCGGTGGTGATCCACCTTTGTGTGACAGATGTGGAGAGGCATTGACAGTCCTTCACATATTAATCCAGTGCAAACACTTAGAAACTCGAAGAAAACGACATTTTCCATTACCCTACCGACAGCATATACCTTTACACCCTGCAATGTTCGTCGGTAGGGAACCGCTTTTTAGTCATAAATCATTGTTAGCGTTTTTAAAAGAAATTAATAATTTTCATATCATATACCCGGGCATTCCGTAGCACGACCTCTCTAGAGAGGTTTTTGCTGCGGCGGTTACACAAGAAAGCACTTGCCTCACGGCCCTTGGACGCAAGGGCATGAACGAGTGAGGCACTTGTGCTAATGCCATTCATATCCACCATCGTTTTTTATAATCACCAACTCTTGTCATCTATCCTCACCACACACACCTTTCACGGCATGGTCATGATTTTATTATTTGTATGTTTTTACCCGCCTTACCGCGAGGAATTTTATGGCCTTTATACAGCCGCTTATCACAATCATTGTCCATATTCTTAGTAACATGTACTGGCGCTCTTTGGCCGTGAAACGGCCCTTGCGCCACAAAACTTCAAACATCATCATTGCTGGATTCCAGGTCATTCTGGAATTGCGGGCAATGAAATAGTGGACAAGAATGCACGAGCAGCCGCTGGTCGGCAAACTATAGATATAGCCTCTGTTCCCGGTGTAGATCTAAAACCTGTTGTACGTAGAGGTCTACGCAACCACTGGCAAGCTGAATGGGACAGAGAAGTCGACAACAAACTCCACCTTGTAAAACCCCAGCTGAGAAAAGTTATCCCCCAAAAACTCAACAGGTTCGCCGAAGTCACTCTAACACGGCTCAGAATAGGCCACACTTATGCCACACATAAACACCTTTTGACAGGCACTGATCCACCTACATGTATACACTGTGGAGACAGGGGCGGCGCCAGGATGTTTTTACTGGGGGGCCAACCACGAAAAGTGAGTTCCTCCGGGGGGGCAAGCTAGCTCTGCTCCTACTAGGTTTTCAATATATGCTTCCGGGCACTTGGGTGGGCATAGGGGGGGGGGGGCAGGCGATAATTTTGGGGGGGCTCCAGCCCACCCTTGCCCCCCCCCTGGCGCCGCCCCTGTGTGGAGAGAGTCTATCCGTTGTGCATGTCCTCATACAATGTCCTGTGCTTCACCAAGCACGACTGACCCATTTCAGGGAGCTCTATCGATATCATATCCCACTTCATTCAGCGCTGTTTTTATTGCTTGAAGCAGTAATTGACCTTAAGAGACTTCTTCATTATCTTGGCGAAAGTCAAATTTTTAACAATGATATCATTCCATCCTAGCCACCAGGCTGCGCCTCAAGTGTGAAGTACCGCCTGGTGCCTAAAAAGTATGTCTGAGGCTTCGCAGTTCTTGCCCAGGCAAGGACTTCAGCTGCGGGTGATTGGACCGTTAAGGCCCCCCGGCAGAGGCAACACACCCCTTTGGCCTCGGCTTCACGTAGACGGCACCCCTGGGCTGACCCACCCAGGGGAAATCGGCAGTCGCCTTTTCCTATCTCTCTCTCCCTACATCTTCGTCTTTATCTCTTACTGTTTATCTGTCCTGTCTTCTACTCTCTTCCGTTTACTTCCAAACTTCCTGGCGGCTAGGGTTAACCCTGTGCAAATAGCCTACCTTGGTCTAGGCGCATTGGGTTATAGTGGCGTTGTACGGCTGGCGTCTGCAGGTTTCAGCATCTGTAAACCTGCAGCGTCCCCTCGTTGGGCTCCGTGGTGGGTGGCCGCCAACGCTACCGAACAACATACAATTAGCATGCACAAAGCATTCCCTTTACTAAGTGATCGTGCCTCCTCAAAGCGGGTACGCACCGAAGATATCAACTTTTTCATGCGGCCAAGACAAACCTTTCCTCGATTCCATGTTATACACTGTGAAAAAACTAACAAGCAAGCCAGAACAGTATCCCCCTTCGTAGTGGCTAGGTCCTTAACCGAAACTCTCGGTGCCGGGTACAAGGTTACCAAAATGGCCAGTGGAGATCTACTCCTTGAAATACATGAGCAAAACCAATTCGATAAACTGAACACCTTCACAACGTTTGGAGACACACCCATCAGTATTACGCCACACAGGTCCATGAACTCATCTCGCGGGGTCGTATCAGACGTAGATTTGCTTGAGCTGACGGAAGCTGAACTTCTGGAAGGATGGAAGAGCCAGAACGTGACGAACGTACAGCGTATTAAGATCAGAAGAGATCAAAAGGAAATCCCAACCAAACACTTAGTACTGACCTTTGCTTCGAGCGATTTGCCGGAAACTATTCAGACTGGGTACACAAAGACATCCGTGAGACCATATATTCCCAACCCCCGCCGTTGCTTCCAATGCCAGAAATATGGCCATGGCTCCAAAACGTGTCGTGGTCGCCAGACTTGTGCACAATGTGGAGTTCTAGGCCACGTGTCTGAGAACTGCAAACAACCACCACACTGTGTAAACTGCGAAGGAAACCATGCCGCATATTCACGCTCCTGCACATACTGGAAAAAAGAAAAAGAAATAATTACATTCAAGGTGTAAGAGAACATTACATTTAAGGAAGCACGGCGAAGAGTCGCTCCATTCTATGGACCTACATACGCTGATGCGGCGCTTCAGGGGGCACCGCCGCACCAGCCCTCGCCACTCCCTCGGCCCGCGCATACCGAGCCGGTGGTTGTGGCACCTGCCCCCAAGGCGGCTGTAGCCCAGGCTACACCGCCTACTCCCAAACAGAGACCGGAGACTCCAGAGTCTTCGGGTCTCAAGGCCTCCCCTCACCAGGCGAGGCCCAAAATCGGAACTAACAGCCCGCATGTGCGGGCATCCAGTGCCTCCGAGGAGGCAATGGATACGTCGGCACCCTTGGTGCCGAAAGAGCGGCGTGGCTCCTTGGAGCGCGCCAAGAAAACAAAAAAGCCGATAACAGGGCCTGGTGACGGCCCTGTTAAGTGAAGTCAAACTCTGTCTAAACAGCCACTCGCTTTTCGTACACACAGCACTATTTTACATTCACCATGAACACTCAAATTATACAATGGAACGTCAGGGGCCTTTTCAGAAACCTTGACGACATCCAAGAACTCTTACACGAATACTCACCAAAAGTGCTGTGTGTACAAGAAACACACCTTAATTCAAAGCACACAAATTTTCTCCGTAAATACGTTATATTCCGAAAGGACCGTGTTGATGCTATGACATCATCCGGAGGTGTTGCCATCATTGTGAATCAAGGAATTGCATGCACACACTTACAACTCCAAACATCCCTTGAGGCAGTGGCTGTTCGAGCAGTTCTTTTTGATAAACTGATCACAATCTGCACTATCTACATTCCTCCTAGCTATCAGCTGCAAAAACGTGATTTACACTCTTTAATTGATGAACTTCCGGAGCCCTATGTTCTCCTTGGAGACTTTAATGCGCATAGCAGGCTATGGGGTGACTCTCGGTATGACGCGCGAGGTCGACTGATTGAAGAGTTCCTTCTCTCCTCAAGCGCGTGTCTTCTAAATCGAAAAGACTCAACGTATTATAATCTCGCCAATAACACCTACTCCTCCATAGACCTAAGCATAGTATCCCCATCTCTTGTGCCCCTACTCCAGTGGAAAGTCATCAGTAATCTGTACGGAAGTGACCACTTCCCCATAGTTTTGAGCACAACTACAGTAACTGAGTGTCCATCACGTGTTCCCAAGTGGCTCATAACCAGAGCCGACTGGGAACACTTTTATACCATCGCTCGTCTAGGTTGGAATGACATAAGTACTTTGAACATTGATGTTGCTGTCAACTACTTCACAGCATTTTTGATTGATGCTGCAACAAAATGCATCCCACAAACAAATGGACACCCTGGAAAACGGCGTGTGCCATGGTGGAACTCTGAATGCCGAAACGCGTGCAAACAGCAAAACAGAGCTTGGAGGCTGCTTCGGAACTCACCGACAGCCGAAAATCTTGACACCTTCAAGAAAATAAAGTCTCAAGGCAGGCGAACGCGTCGGCAGGCAAGAAGAGAAAGTTGGCAGAAGTTTTTGTCAGGGATCAATTCATACACACAGGAAGCTAAAGTGTGGAACATGGTCGGTAGGATAGCAGGAAAACAAGTACACACACTTCCACTCGTAAACACTCAGGGCGACACCTTGGAAGATCAGGCAAACTTCCTCGGTGCACACTTCGAACAGGTGTCCAGCTCATCCCACTATACTGACACTTTCCAAAAATACAGAACAAGAATAGAAAAGCAGAAACTCGAACACAAATGCACTGGATACGAGGCATATAATCAAGCGTTTAGTCTAGCTGAGCTCCGAACATCCCTAAACTCCTGCAGTACTTCTGCCCCAGGTTCTGACCGTGTCGTTTATGAAATGTTAAAAAACCTGCCGATCGAAACGCGAAAAACCTTACTTTGTTTGTACAATGCTATCTGGTTTTCTGGCACTATCCCTAACTCCTGGAAAGAGGCTATTATAATTCCCGTTTTGAAAGAGGGCAAGGACCCTTCCTTACCTTCCAGTTATAGGCCTATTGCACTCACAAGCTGCTTGTGCAAAATCTTTGAAAAAATGATAAACTGCAGACTTGTACACTTTCTTGAAATAAACAATTTGCTCGATCCATTTCAGTGCGGGTTTCGAGAAAGTAGATCCACCACAGACCACCTTGTTCGTATCGAGGCACAGATCAGGGACGCCTTCGTCCATAAACAATATTTTCTCTCTGTATTCCTTGATATCGAAAAGGCTTATGATACAACATGGCGTTTCGGAATTCTAAGAGACCTGTCCCACCTTGGCGTGCGCGGAAGAATGTTTCCCATAATCGAAAGTTACCTGTCAAACCGGACATTCCGTGTCCGAGTGGGCACGGTTCTTTCCCAAACATTCGTCCAGGAAACAGGCGTGCCACAAGGTGGTGTACTTAGCTGCACACTTTTTCTCATCAAGATGAATTCCTTGCACTTGTCCATCCCTCGCAATATGTTCTATTGTACATATGTCGACGACGTTCAGCTTGGCTTCAAGTCATGCAACTTGGCCATGTGTGAGCGGCAGGTTCAGCTTGGTTTAAATAAGGTCTCCAAATGGGCAGATGAAAACGGATTTCGACTTAACCCACAAAAAAGCACATGTGTCTTGTTCTCTCGAAAGAGAGGCATGCACTCGGAACCCGACATTCAACTGAACGGGCAACAACTGTCCGTCAAAGCCGAGCATAAATTCTTAGGCTTAATCTTGGACAACAAGTTGACCTTCGTACCCCACATAAAGTATTTAAAAACAAAATGTTTAAAAGCCATGAATGTTATAAAAGTGTTGTCACGTACTACGTGGGGTAGTGACAGGAAATGCCTCATGAACCTGTATAGAAGCCTTATTCGCACCCGCTTAGATTATGGGGCCATTGTTTATCAGTCAGCGACTCAAAGTGCTTTGAAGATGCTGGATCCCGTGCACCATTCGGGCATCCGCCTTTCTACGGGTGCTTTTCGCACCAGCCCCGTAGAAAGCCTTTACGTTGAGTCAAATGAGTGATCCCTTCATCTGCAAAGAACCTACATGTCCTTTATATATTTCCTTAAGGTGAAAGCAGACAAGAGGCACCCCTCATACTCTACTATTAATGACTTATCGAGCTCCATTCTTTTTCAAAACAGGCCTTCAATGAGGCAGCCCTTCTCAGTTCGCCTGAAGGGTCTAGCTGAAGAAACTGCAGTATCACTTGAACACAGTTTAATGGCTCCTGTTGCATACCCGCCACCGTGGCAGTGGCAGACTATAGATTGCGATGTGTCTTTTTTAGAAGTTACAAAACATGCGCCTATTGCCCATATTCGAACATACTTCTTGGAACTTCAATACAAATACACACGTCCTGAGTTTTTCACAGATGCCTCTAAGTCTAACTCTTCTGTGTCCTACGCTGCTGTTGGCCCTTCCTTTTCGGATGCTGGCCCTCTACATCCAGGCACAAGTATCTTCACAGCGGAAGCTTACGCGATACTTGTGGCAGCTAAACACATCAAACAATCACAAATACAAAAAGCAGTAATTTATACAGACTCCCTCAGTGTGGTAACGGCTCTGCACAGTCTTAAAAAACAAAAAAACCCTGTCCTCGTTTCACTTTACTCCATTTTATGCACCCTCTACACACTCAACAGACATGTTGTTGTGTGCTGGGTGCCAGGGCACCGTGAGATTCAAGGCAACGTGATGGCGGATCAGCTTGCTGCATCCGCCCACGAAAGCACCGCCGTTACACCGACATCACTCCGGGTCCTTGATCTTAAGCCGTCTCTCAAACGAAAACTCAGGGACTACTGGCAGAGCAAGTGGGATACACACACACAAAACAAACTACACGTTATCAAGCCACACCTTGGCCATTGGCCACCAGTATCAAAATCGCGTCTAACAGAGGTAACACTAACAAGACTCAGGATAGGACACACATACACGACACACACACACCTTTTGTCTGGTGGCAATCCACCATTGTGTGACAGATGTGGGGAATACTTAACCGTCCTTCACGTGTTAATTCAGTGTGAACACTTAGAAACTCTTAGAAAACAACATTTTCCAATACTCTACCGACAACATATACCTTTACACCCTGCAATGTTTGTCGGTAGGGAACCACTTTTTAGTCATAATTCATTGTTAGCGTTTTTAAAAGAAATTCACAGCTTTCATGTCATATACCCGGGCATACCGTAACGGGACCTCTCCAGAGAGGTTTTTGCTGCGGTGGCTACACAAAAAAGCACATGCCTCACGGCCCTTGGACGCAAGGGTTTGAACGAGTGAGGCACTTGTGCTATTGCCATACATATCCACCATCGTCTTTTATTATCACCAACTTTTGTCATCTGTTCACATCACACACACCTTTCACGGCATGGTCATGATTTTATTACCTGTATGTTTTTACCCGCCTTACTGCGAGGAATTTTATGGCCCTTATACAGCCGCTTATCACAATCATTGTCCATATTTTTTAGTAAGATGAACTGGCGCTCTTTGGCCGTGAATCGGCCCTTGCGCCATAAAACATCAAACATCATCATCAAGGACTTCAGCTGCGAGGGTGTTGGGCCTTGCAGACCTATTTATCATCACAGACTTCAGCCAACGAAAGGAAGGTTTTAGCAAAGTGACATTCCTTTTAAATGCACCGTGTTTTAAATGGTTCGTAGATATTTGTTTTAATTTTTAATCATGTTTTAATCATTTGTTTAATTTTTAAACTAACAACTGAAATGAAACAACACTTGTACTGGCGCTCTTTGGCCTTAGATGCCCTTGCGCCAATAAAACTTAACAAATAATAATAAGTGTGGATGTCCGGCGACAACCCCAAGACACAGACGGGCCGCTTACAGAGGCCTCTGCTTGCGACTGTTTGTGCATGGGTGCTTTCCGCCTGGCGTTCTTTGACGAATTCCATGGTGGAAAATGCTTTCAAGAAAGGTTGCATCAGCAACTCGCTGGATAGCACTGAAGACGACGCATTGTGGGAGGCGGCCAGCGACAAACTCTCGTCTTCAGAAGACAGCGGTGCTTCGTCGGACAAACAGGAGCAGTTGTGATGGTGGTTGAGGGGAGCTCGGACGATCGGGGTGTGGTGCGCTCAATTTGCAAATAAATGTGGTTCGGCAGTTTTGGGTCGTTTTCCTTTTTCTTTTTCGGTAACCTGAACTTTGGAGGTCGACCTAAAATCCCACTCGACCTATAGTCCAGTTTATACGATCAGTAAAAGCTGGGACTTTCACCTTTGTGACAGCTAGGGGTCAAGAGTGCCTGAGTGAAATTTTGGGGTAGAAAAAAAAATTGAAACAAAACTGCCACCAACGTGGCACATGGGATACAATGGGTCTTCGCAGGGGCGCCTGCGCAAGTAGGCGTTTGGTGTGTAGCGACACCACGGACCCGAGCTAACGGGGGAGTTTCTACTCCCTCCCACGCCTAGCCCTGCGTGGCTTTGCCGTGTCCGGGGAAAAGATGATCCTGGGGGTTGAGCCGACGCTGGGTGATTGGACCTTTAAGGCCCCCCGGCAGAGGCAACACACCCCTTTGGCCCCGGCTTCACGTAGACGGCACCCCTGGGCTGACCCACCCAGGGGAAATCGGCAGTCGCCTTTTCCTATCTCTCTTTCCCTACATCTTCGTCTTTTGTTCTCACTTTACATCTTTCCTGTATTCTCCTCACTTCTTTTTACTTCCAATTTTTCCTGGCGGCAAGGGTTAACCTAGTGTAAATATCCAACCTTGGGTAGATATATTAGGTTATAGCGGCCATGTACGGCTGGCGCTTGCTGGCGCTTGCGGCCATGTACGGCTGGCCCCTTGTTGGGCTCGGTGGTGGGTGGCTTGCATGGCTGCCGAAAAAGCTATCAAATTTATGGGAACCCCTAGCCCTGTCACAACTAATCGCCCCTCTAAGAGGTGGTGCACCGATGTAATTCTTGAATTTCTCCCGAACAAAAAAGACAACTTCCCAAAATACCACATTATCCATTGTGAAAATACAGAAAAGAAAGCTAGAAACATTTCACCTTTCCTTGTATCGAAATGCCTTATAGAAACGCTGGGCGCAGGCTACAAGGCCACAAAGACCGCCAATGGTGACCTGTTACTTGAAGTAAAAGACAACGCACAGTACCAGAGACTACATAAACTCACAGCATTTGGGGATCAGCCTATCACAATCACACCACATCGAACCATGAACACAGTGAAGGGTGTTGTATCAGATGGAGACCTGATGGACCTCTCTGATGATGAACTTCTAACAGGCTGGAAAGAGGAAAATGTCATTCAGGTGCAGCGTATCAAAATAAGAAGAGAAAATAAGGGAATCCCAACGAAGCACATCATACTCACTTTCCCCGCAGGGGCGCCTGTTAAAGCAGGCGTTTGGTGTGTAGCGACACCACGGACCCGAGCTAACGGGGGAGTTTCTACTCCCTCCCACGCCTAGCCGTGCGTGGCTTTGCCGTGTCCGGGGAAAAGGGGATCCTGGGGGTTGAGCTGACGCTGGGTGATTGGACCTTTAAGGCCCCCCGGCAGAGGCAACACACCCCTTTGGCCCCGGCTTCACGTAGACGGCACCCCTGGGCTGACCCACCCAGGGGAAATCGGCAGTCGCCTTTTCCTATCTCTCTCTCTCCCTACATCTTCGTCTTTATCTCTTACTATTTATCTGTCCTGTCTTCTACTTTCTTCCGTTTACTTCCAAACTTCCTGGCGGCTAGGGTTAACCCTGTGCAAATAGCCTACCTAGGTCTAGGCGCATTGGGTTATAGTAGCGTTGTACGGCTGGCGTCTGCAGTTTTCAGCACCTGTAAACTTGTAGCGTCCCCTCGTTGGGCTCCGTGGTGGGTGGCCGCCAACGCTGCTGAACAAAAATAAGAAAGGCATGCATGGAGCATCCCCCCTAATGTCTGATCGTACCGGCTTAAAGCGGGTACGCACCGATGCTATAAATTTTTTCAACCAGCCAAAAGAAACATATCCTCACTTTCATGTTATCCATTGTGAAAAAAGTGAAAAGCAAGCTAGGACCGTCTCTCCTTTCCTAGTTTCTAGATGTCTCACCGAAACTCTTGGCACGGGATACAAGGTAACCAAAATGGCTAGTGGAGACCTTCTCCTCGAAATCCGCGACAAAGAACAATTTGAAAAGCTAGACCGTCTTTCAGATTTCGGTGGCATACCAATAACCATAACACCACATAGGTCAATGAACACAACTCGCGGAGTGGTATCTGACATGGACTTAATTGACTTGACTGAGACTGAACTTTTGGAGGGGTGGAAGAGCCAAAATGTCACTAATGTACAGAGAATCATCATCAGAAGAGACAATAAGGAAACACCAACAAAACACTTGATACTCACGTTTGCATCCAGTAAACTACCGGATTCCATTCAAACAGGGTACACGAAAACATCTATCAGGCCGTATATACCAAATCCTCGTCGTTGCTTCCAATGCCAGAAGTATGGCCATGGCTCTAAGACCTGTCGTGGTCGCCAGACTTGTGCACAATGTGGAGTCCTAGGCCACGTGTCCGAGAACTGCAAAGAACCGGCACACTGTGTGAACTGCGAAGGAAACCATGCCGCATATTCACGTTCCTGCACATACTGGAAAAAAGAAAAAGAAAAAATTACATTGAAGGTGAAGGAGAACATTACGTTTAAGGAAGCACGGCGAAGAGTCGCCCCATTCTATGGACCTACATACGCTGATGCGGCGCGTCAGGGGGCACCGCCGCACCAGCCCTCGCCACCCCTTCGGCCCGCGCAGAGCGAGCTGTCGGCTGTGGCACCTGCCCCCAAGGCGGCTGTAGCCCAGGCTACACCGCCTACTCTCAAACAGAGACCGGAGACTCCAGAGTCTTCGGGTCTCAAGGCCTCCCCTCACCAGGCGAGGCCCAAAATCCAAACTAACAGCCCGCATGTGCGGGCATCCAGTGCCTCCGAGGAGGCAATGGATACGTCGGCACCCTTGGTGCCGAAAGAGCGGCGTGGCTCCTTGGAGCGCGCCAAGAAAACAAAAAAGCAAATAACAGGGCCTGGTGATGGCCCTGTTAAGTGAACTCAAACTCCCCGTCTAAACAGCCACTCGCTTTTCGTACACACAGCATTATTTTACATTCACCATGAACACTCAAATTATACAATGGAACGTCAGGGGCCTTCTCAGAAACCTTGACGACATCCAAGAACTCCTACACGAACACTCACCAAAAGTGCTGTGTGTACAAGAAACACACCTTAATTCAAAACACACAAATTTTCTTCGCAAATACGTTATTTTTCGAAAGGACCGTGATGATGCCGTGACATCATCCGGAGGTGTTGCCATCATAGTGAATCAAGAAATTGCATGCACACACTTACAACTCCAAACATCCCTTGAGGCAGTGGCTGTTCGAGCGGTTCTTTTTGATAAACTGATCACAATCTGCACGATTTACATTCCTCCTAGTTATCAGCTACAAAAACGTGATTTACACTCTTTAATTGATGAACTTCCGGAACCTTATGTTCTTCTTGGAGACTTTAATGCGCATAGCAGGCTATGGGGAGACTCTCGGTATTACGCGCGAGGTCGACTGGTCGAACAGTTCCTTCTCTCGTCGAGCGCGTGTCTCCTAAACCGAAAAGAACCAACCTATTATAATCTCGCCAATAACACCTACTCCTCCATAGACCTGAGCATAGTATCTCCATCTCTTGTGCCTCTACTCCAGTGGAAAGTCGTCAGTAATCCGTACGGAAGTGACCACTTCCCTGTAGTTTTGAGCACGACAGTAACTGAGTGTCCATCACGTGTTCCCAAGTGGCTCATAAACAGAGCCGACTGGGAACAGTTTTATACTATTGCTAGTCTAGGTTGGAATGACATCCGTACTTTGAACATTGATGTTGCGGTGAGCTACTTCACAGCGTTTTTGATCGATGCTGCAACAAAATGCATCCCACAAACAAATGGACACCCTGGAAAACGACGTGTGCCATGGTGGAACTCTGAATGCCGAAACGCGCGCAAACAGCAAAACAGAGCTTGGAGGCTGCTTCGGAACTCGCCGACAGCCGAAAATCTTGAAACCTTCAAGAAAATAAAGTCTCAAGGCAGGAGAACGCGTCGGCAGGCCAGAAGAGAAAGCTGGCAGAAGTTTTTATCAGGGGTTAATTCATACACACAGGAGGCTAAAGTCTGGGACATGGTCCATAGGATAGCAGGAAAACAAGTACACACACTTCCACTCGTAAGCACTCAGGGTGACACCTTGGAAGATCAGGCAAACTTCCTCGGTGCACACTTCGAACAGGTATCCAGCTCGTCCCACTATACTGACACTTTCCAAAAATACAGAACAAGAATAGAAAAGCAGAAACTTGAACACAAATCCACTAGATACGAGGGATATAACCAAGCTTTCGGTCTTGCTGAGCTCCGAACATCTCTGAACTCCTGCAGTACTTCTGCCCCAGGTTCTGACCGTGTGATGTATGAAATGTTAAAGAACCTACCAAACGAAACCCGAAAAACCTTACTTTGTTTGTACAATGCTATTTGGTCTTCTGGCACTAATCCTACCTCCTGGAAAGAAGCTATTGTTATTCCCATTTTGAAAGAGGGCAGGGACCCTTCTTTAGCTTCGAGTTATAGGCCTATTGCACTTACAAGCTGCTTGTGCAAAGTCTTCGAAAAAATGATAAACTGCCGACTTGTACACTTTCTTGAAACAAACAATTTGCTCGACCCATTTCAGTGCGGGTTTCGAGAGAGTAGATCCACGACAGACCACCTTGTTCGTATCGAGGCACAGATCAGAGATGCCTTCGTCCATAAACAATATTTTCTCTCCGTGTTCCTCGATATCGAAAAGGCTTATGACACAACATGGCGTTTTGGAATTCTAAGAGACATATCCAACCTTGGCGTGCGCGGAAGAATGTTTCACATAATCAAAAGTTACCTGTCAAACCGGACATTCCGTGTCCGAGTGGGCACGGTTCATTCTCAAACATTTGTCCAGGAAACAGGCGTTCCACAAGGTGGTGTACTTAGCTGCACACTTTTTCTCATAAAAATGAACTCCTTGCGCTTGACCATCCCTCGCAATATGTTTTATTGTACATATGTGGATGACGTCCAGCTTGGCTTTAGGTCTTGCAATCTGGCAATGTGTGAGCGGCAGGTTCAGTTAGGTTTAAACAAGCTCTCAAAATGGGCAGAGGAAACGGATTCCGACTGAACCCACAAAAAAGCACGTGTGTCCTGTTCTCCAGAAAGAGAGGCATGCACCCAGAACCCGACATTGAACTGAACGGTCAGGGTCTGCCTGTTAATACGGAGCATAAATTCTTAGGATTAATCTTGGACAACAAGTTGACCTTCGTACCGCACATCAAGTATCTAAAAACAAAATGTTTAAAAGCCATGAATGTTTTAAAAGTGTTGTCACGTACTAGGTGGGGTAGTGACAGGCAATGTCTCATGAACCTATATAGAAGCCTCATTCGCACCCGCTTAAATTATGGGGCCGTTGTTTATCAGTCTGCGACTCAAAGTGCTTTGAAGATGCTGGACCCCGTGCACCATTTGGGCATCCGCCTTTCTACGGGTGCTTTTCGCACCAGCCCCGTAGAAAGCCTTTATGTTGAGTCAAATGAGTGGTCGCTTCATCTGCAGAGAACTTACATGTCCTTTGTTTATTACCTTAAGGTGAAAGCAGACAAGAAGCACCCCTCATACTCTACTATTAATAATTTGTCGAGCTCAATTTTGTTTCAAAACAGGCCTTCGATGAGGCAGCCCTTCTCTATTCGCCTGAAGAGTCTAGCTGAGGAAACTGGAATCTCACTAGAACACAGTTTAATGGCTCCTGTAGCATATCCGCCACCGTGGCAATGGCAGACTATAGACTGCGATGTGTCTTTTCTAGAAGTTACAAAACATGTGCCCATTGCCCATATCCGAACATTATTCCTGGAACTTCAACACAAATACACACGTCCTGAGTTTTTTACAGATGCCTCTAAGTCTAACTCCTCTTTGTCCTACGCTGCTGTTGGCCCTTCCTTTTCGGATGCTGGCCCTCTACATCCAGGCACAAGTATCTTCACAGCGGAAGCTTACGCGATACTTGTGGCAGCTAAACACATTAAACAATTACAAATACAAAAAGCAGTAATTTATACAGACTCCCTCACTGTGGTAACGGCTCTGCACAGTCTTAAAAAACAAAAAAAACCCTGTCCTTGTCTCACTTTACTCCTTATTTTGCACACTTTACACACTCAACCAACATGTTGTGGTGTGCTGGGTGCCAGGGCACCGTGAGATCCAAGGCAACGTGAGGGCGGATCAGCTCGCTGCATCCGTCCACAAAAACACTGCCCCTACACCCATATCAATCCCGGTCCTTGATCTGAAGCCGTCTCTCAAACGAAACCTCAGGGACTACTGGCAGAGCAAGTGGGATACACACACACAAAACAAACTACACGTTATCAAGCCACACCTTGGCCATTGGCCACCACTATCAAAATCACGTCTAACAGAGGTAACGCTAACAAGACTCAGGATAGGACACATATACACGACACACACACATCTTTGGTCCGGTGGTGATCCACCATTGTGTGATAAATATGGTGAGGCATTAACAGTTCTTCACGTTTTAATTCAATGTAAACATCTAGACACTTTAAGAAGACAACACTTCCCACTATCCTGCCTACAACATATACCTTTACACCCTGCAATGTTCGTCGGTAGGGAACCGCTTTTTAGTCACAAATCATTATTAGCGTTTTTAAAGGAAATTCATAATTTTCATATCATATACCCGGGCATACCGTAGCACGACCTTTCTAGAGAGGTTTTTGCTGCGGTGGCTACACAGGAAAGCACTTGCCTCACGGCCCTTGCACGCAAGGGTACTAACGTATGAGGTACTTGTGCTAATGCCATACATGTCCACCATCGTTTTTCATTATCACCAACTTTTGTCACCTATTCACACCATGCACACCTTTCACAGCATAGTCATGATTTTATTACTTGTATGTTTTTACCCGCTTTACTGCGAGGAATTTTATGGCCCTTATACAGCCGCTAATCACAACCATCGTCCACATTCCTGTCTCATGAACTGGCGCTCTTTGGCCATCAAATGGCCCTTGCGCCAAAAAACACCATATATCATCATTACTTGGGGTAGTGATAGGCAATGCCTCATAAATCTGTATCGAAGCCTCATTCGCACCCGCTTAGATTATGGGGCCGTTGTTTATCAGTCTGCTACTCAAAGTGCCTTGAAGATGCTGGATCCCGTGCACCATTTGGGCATCCGCCTTTCTACGGGTGCTTTTCGCACCAGCCCCGTAGAAAGCCTTTACGTTGAGTCAAATGAGTGGTCGCTTCATCTGCAAAGAACCTACATGTCCTTTGTTTACTTCCTTAAGGTGAAAGCAGACAAGGAGCACCCCTCATACTCTACAATTAATGATTTGTCGAGCTCCATTTTGTTTCAAAACAGGCCTTCAATGAGGCAGCCCTTCTCGGTTCGCCTGAAGGGTCTAGCTGAAGACACTGGAGTGTCACTCGAACACAGTTTAATGGCCCCTGTTGCATACCTTCTACCGTGGCAATGGCAAACTATAGATTGCGATGTGTCTTTCTTAGAAGTTACTAAACATGCGCCTATTGCCCATATCCGAACATATTTCCTGGAACTTCAACACAAATACACACGTCCTGAGTTCTTCACAGATGCCTCCAAGACTAACTCCTCTGTGTCCTACGCTGCTGTCGGTCCATCCTTTTCGGATGCTGGCCCTCTACATTCAGACACAAGTATCTTCACAGCGGAAGCCTATGCGATACTTGCGGCGGCTAAACACATCAAGCAATTACAAATACAAAAAGCAGTAATTTATACAGACTCCCTTAGTGTAGTAACGGCTCTGCACACTCTTAAAAAACACAAAAACCCAGTCCTTGTCTCACTTTACTCCACTTTATGCACACTCTACTCACTCAAACAACATGTTGTAGTGTGCTGGGTGCCAGGGCACCGTGAGATTCAAGGCAACGTGAGGGCGGATCAGCTCGCTGCATCCGTCCACAAAAGCACTGCCCCTACACCGATATCGATCCCGCCCCTTGATCTCAAGCCGTCTCTCAAACGAAACCTCAGAGTATACTGGCAGAGCAAGTGGGATACACATACCCAAAACAAACTACACGCTATTAAGCCACACCTTGGTCATTGGCTGCCCGTATCGAAATCGCGTCATACAGAGGTAATACTAACGAGACTCAGGATAGGACACACATACATGACACACACACACCTTTTGTCTGGTGGCGATCCACCATTGTGTGACAGATGTGGGGAACCATTGACAGTCCTTCACATTTTAATTGAGTGCAAACAATTGGACACTGTAAGAGAACAACACTTTCCATTACCCTACCGACAACATATACCTTTACACCCTGCAATGTTCGTCGGTAGGGAACCGCTTTTTAGTCACAAATCATTGTTAGCGTTTTTTAAAGAAATTCATAGTTTCCATATCATATACCCAGGCATCCCGTAGCATGACCTCTCCAGAGAGGTTTTTGCTGCGGTGGTTACACAAGAAAGCACTTGCCTCACGGCCCTTGGACGCAAGGGTATAAACGAGTGAGGCACTTGTGCTAATGCCAATCATATCCACCATCGTCTTTTATTATCACCAACTTTTGTCATCTATTCACACCACACACACATTTCACGGCATGGTCATGATTTTATCACTTGTATGTTTTTACCCGCCTTACCGCGAGGAATTTTATGGCCCTTATACAGCCGCTTATCACAATAATTGTCCATTTTTTTAGCAAGATGAACTGGCGCTCTTTGGCCGTGAAACGGCCCTTGCGCAATAAAACATCAAACATCATCATCATCGCCTGAAAAGTCTAGCCGAGGAAACTGGAGTCTCACTAGAACACAGTTTAATGGCTCCTGGAGCATATCCGCCACCGTGGCAATGGCAGACTATAGACTGCGATGTGTCCTTTCTAGAAGTTACAAAACATGCGCCTATTGGCCATATCCGAACATACTTCCTGGAACTTCAACACAAATACACACGTCCTGAGTTCTTTACAGATGCTTCCAAGTCCAACCCCTCTGTGTCCTATGCTGCTGTCGGCCAGCATCCTTTTCGGATGCTGGCCCTCTACATCCAAGCACAAGTATCTTCACAGCAGAAGCTTACGCGATACTTGTGGCAGCTAAACACATCCAACAACTACAAATACTAAAAGCATTAATTTATACAGACTCCCTCAGTGTGGTAATGGCTCTGCACAGTCCTAAAAAACAAAAAGCCCGGTCCTTGTCTCACTTTACTCCATTTTGTGCACACTCTACACACTAAAACAACATGTTGTAGTGTGCTGGGTGCCAGGGCACCGTGAGATCCAAGGCAATGTGAGGGCGGATCAGCTTGCTGCATCCGTCCACAAAAGCACTGGCCCTACACCCATAGTAATCCCGGCCCTTGATCTTAAGCCGTCTCTCAAACGAAACATCAGGGACTACTGGCAGAGCCAGTGGAATACACACACACAAAACAAACTACACATTATTAAGCCACACCTTGGTCATTGGCTGCCAGTATCAAAATCGCGTCATACAGAGGTTATACTAACGAGACTCAGGGTAGGACACATATACACGACACACACATATCTTTTGTCTGGTGGCGATCCACCATTGTGTGACAGAGGTGGTGAACCATTAACCGTCCTTCACGTGTTAATCCAGTGTAAACACTTAGAAACCATAAGAAAACAGCTTTTTCATTACCCTACCGACAACATATACCTTTACACTCTGCAATGTTTGTTGGTAGGGAACCGCTTTTTAGTCATAAATCATTGTTAGCGTTTTTAAAAGAAATTCGTAATTTTCATATCATATACCCGGGCATCCCGTAGCATGACCTCTCCAGGGAGGTTTCTTGCTGCGGTGGCTACACAGTAAAGCACTTGCCTCACGGCCCTTGCACGCAAAGGTATTAACCAGTGAGGCACTTGTGCTAATGCCATACATATACACCGTCGTTTTTTATTATCACCAACTCTTGTTATCTATTCACACCACACACACCTTTCACGGCATGGTCATGATTTTATTACTTGTATGTTTTTACCCGCCTCACTGCGAGGAATTTTATGGCCCTTATACAGCCGCTAATCACAATCATTGTCCACATTCCTTGTCGCATGAACTGGAGCTCTTTGGCCATCAAATGGCCCTTGCGCCAAAAAAACACCATATATCATCATGCAGCCTTATGCTATTAAGTGTTTCAGCGTCCCCTGGTTGGACTCCATGGTGGGTGGTCGCCATTGCTGCCGAAAAAAAAGTACACTACTATGGGAACACCTGCATTTCCCCGTCTACTAGATCGTCCTCCACCTAAGAGGGGACGCACCGATGACATCTCAATTTTCAGCCAATCCAGACAATGTTTTCCCAAATTCCATGTTGTGCACAGCGAAAACCCAACAAAACAAGCCAGAGCCATATCTCCATTTCTTGTTGCTAAATCTCTGACTGAGGTCTTTGGCCCTGCCCGCACGGGCGCCTGCGCAAGTAGGCGTTTGGTGTGTAGCGACACTACGGACCCGAGCTAACGGGGGAGTTTTGACTCCCTCCCACGCCTAGCCGTGCGTGGCTTTGCCGTGTCCGGGGAAAAGGGGATCCTGGGGGTTGAGCCGACGCTGGGTGATTGGACCTTTAAGGCCCCCCGGCAGAGGCAACACACCCCTTTGGCCCCGGCTTCACGTAGACGGCACCCCTTGGCTGACCCACCCAGGGGAAATCGGCAGTCGCCTTTTCCTATCACTCTCTTCCTACATCTTCGTCTTTATCTCTCTCTTTTTATCTGTCCTGTCATCTTCTCTTTTCTGTTTACTTCCGAATTTCCTGGCGGCGAGGGTTAACCCTGTGTAGTTACCCAACCTTGGGTAGTTATATTCGGTTATAGCGGCGATGCATGGCTGGCGTCTCCAAGTGTTTACTAGTCAACCTTGTAGCGTCCCCTTGTTGGGCTCGGTGGTGGGTGGCCACCATCGCCGCCGAACTTTATAGCATTTTTATGGCAAAAGCTTTTCCCCTCCTTCCTTATCGCTCCCTAAAAAGGTGGCGCACCGATGATACCTTCCTGCTTAAAACACCAAAGCCGACATTCCCAAAGTACCATGTAATCCACAGTCAAAACGAAAACAAGACAGTCCGAGCCATTTCACCTTTCCTCGTTTCCAAGACTCTCACAGAAGCAATAGGCCCAGGTTATAAACTGACAAAGATGGGAAGTGGCGATCTTCTTTTGGAGGTTCGTGACAAAGCTCAGTATGAAAAGCTGTCTAAGCTTGTAGCCTTTGGGGAAACCCCTGTTTCGGTGGGCCCACACAGGTCTATGAACACTGTCCGTGGCGTAATTTCTGATGATGATCTTACTGAGCTTTCTGAAAGTGAGCTGCTCGAAGGTTGGCAGGACCAGAACGTGGTCAAAGTCCAACGAATAACAATAAGGCGCAACAACAAACCGATTCCTACAAAACACGTAATAATTACCTTCGGAACAAGTGACCTACCAGAATCAATCGAAACCGGCTATTGTAAGCTTCGTGTAAGACCATACATTCCCAACCCTCGTCGATGTTTCAAGTGCCAACGTTTCGGTCATGGATCTCAGAGTTGCAGAGGGCGTGCCACTTGCGCAAAGTGCGCATCCATTCAACACATATCGGACAACTGCACCTCAGAAACAACTCATTGTTCGAACTGTGAAGGAGATCACGCTGCCTACTCACGATCATGCCCCGCATGGAAAAAAGAGAAACAAATAGTAGAACTCAAGGTTAAATTCAATCTCACATTCCAAGAAGCACGCCAACGTTTCGCAATACACAACCCATCTTATCCCTCCTTTGCAGATGTGACGCGCCGGGGCGCCGCGCCACATGCCCCGGCACCCGCGAATGTCGCACAGTGTGTGGCCGCGGTCGTGCCGGCTGCGCCCCCGGCCGGAGCAGCCTGTACTGCTCCGCCACCTGACAAACAGGGCCGGCAGACCCCGGTGTCTGCCGAACCTGGGACCACTGCAGGTGCAGTTAGGTCCAAAAGTTCAGTGAATGTGCCTGCCCAGCAGGCACCATCCACCACCTCACAAGAGGTGATGGATACAAGTCCCACTCCTCCGGCGCCTCAGACGCCGAAGGATAGGCGCAACTCCTTGGAGCGCGCCAAAAAAGAAAAACATCGAATCACAGGGCCCTCAAAAGGCCCTGTAAACTAACGCAACACCTCTGTACACACAGCACCACACTACATTAAAATGACACAACTTCTACAGTGGAACATCAGAGGACTGTTGAGAAACCTCGACGATATCCATGAACTTTTACACAAACATACACCTAAGGTGCTGTGCGTACAAGAGACACACCTGAAACCTAAACACACCAACTTCTTACGTCATTACGTTATCTTTCGGAAAGACCGGAATGATGCCATTTTGCCATCCGGTGGTGTTGCCATTATAGTCAATCAAGGGATTGCATGCACACACCTACCACTACAAACATCCCTTGAGGCGGTGGCTGTTCGAGCAGTTCTTTTGAATAAGCTCGTCACCATCTGCTCTCTCTACATACCTCCACAACACCGTCTTGAAAAGCATGAATTCGAGTCCCTCATAGAGGAACTTCCAGAACCTTATATCCTCCTTGGAGATTTCAATGCACATAGCAATCTATGGGGTGACTCTCGCTGCGATGCTCGAGGTCGCCTGATTGAACAGCTTCTTTTTTCTTGCGGTGCATGCCTTCTGAATCAGAAAGCGCCAACATACTACAACATTGCTAACAATACGTACTCAGCAATAGACCTCAGCATAATATCCCCATCACTCCTGCCTCTACTTAAATGGGAAGTTATTAATGATCTATATGGTAGTGACCATTTTCCTATCGTTATGAGCTCATCAATAACAAATTCATGCCCTGTACAAGTTCCAAAATGGCTCACCGACAAAGCTGATTGGGGAAAGTTTCAAAAAATGACTTTATTATCTTGGACTGACATGGCGGCATTGAGCATAGAGGATGCTGTATGCTACTTTACAGCTTTCTTGGTTGATGCAGCAGCAAAATGTATTCCCCAAACATGTGGACCGTCAAGCAAACGACGAGTCCCGGTGTGGAATAATGAGTGCCGTGATGCTCGAAAAAAACAAAATAAGGCATGGAGGTTGCTTAGAGATTCGCCCACAGCCGAGAATCTTGTAAACTTTAAGAACGTCAAGTCGCAAGCAAGGAGGACGCGCCGACAGGCGAGAAGAGAAAGTTGGCACAAATTCGTATCGGGCATTAACTCATACACAGATGAGTCGAGAGTCTGCAGCATGGTTGGCAAGGTGGCAGGACGAGAAGCACATTCGCTTCCTCTAGTGAACACACAAGGGGAGAGTTTGGAAGACCAGGCAAACACTCTCGGAGCGCACTTTGAACAGGTCTCCAGCTCAACACACTATAGTGAAGCGTTCCGACGATACAAAACCGCAATAGAAAAACAGAGATTAGAGCGCAAGCCCAGAACACATGAGGCATACAACGAACTTTTCTGTTTTGCTGAACTGCAGGCCTCACTTGCCTGCTGCAATAAATCTGCCCCAGGCCCGGACCGTGTGGCATATGAAATGTTGAAACACCTGCCCACTAAAACCCAGAAAGCTCTCCTCTCTCTCTATAATGCGATATGGTCTTCTGGCGAGCTACCCTCAGCCTGGAAGGAAGCTATTATTATCCCAATTCTAAAACAAGGCAAGGACCCGGCCTCAGTTTCCAGCTACAGGCCAATAGCATTAACCAGCTGTATTTGCAAAGTCTTTGAAAAAATGATTAACAGGCGCCTGTTGTACTTCCTTGAAATTAGTGGCCTACTTGACCCATACCAGTGTGGGTTTCGAGAGGCTCGGTCCACCACTGACCACCTTGTCCGTATCGAGGCACAAATTCGCGACGCTTTTTTTCATAAGCATTTTTTTCTTTCTGTGTTTCTCGATATGGAAAAGGCATATGACACTGCATGGCGCTTCGGCATATTGCGAGACCTGTCACATTTAGGTGTGCGGGGTAGAATGCTGACAGTTATCGAAAGCTACCTGTCCAACCGTACATTCCGTGTCCAAGTTGGCACTGTCTTATCTCGAGTATTTGTCCAAGAAACAGGAGTGCCACAAGGAGGTGTATTGAGCTGTACACTTTTCATAGTTAAAATGAATTCCTTGCACCTGTCTCTCCCACGAAATAATTTTTACTGCATATATGTCGATGATGTGCAGATTGGTTACAAATCTTGCAACATCTCAATGTGCCAAGTCAAGTTCAACTAGGGTTGAACAAGGTATCTCAATGGGCAAACGAGAATGGTTTTTTACTCAACGCGCAAAAGAGTACTTGTGTCTTGTTCAGCCGAAAGAGGGGCCTCCATCCTGACCCCGACATTGACCTGCATGGTCAACCTCTGTCAGTGAAGACCGAGCACAAGTTTCTCGGTCTCATATTAGACACTAGGCTAAGTTTCATCCCACACATCAAGTATTTAAGGGACAGGTGCTTAAAAACAATGAACATTTTGAAAGTGTTGTCACACACTACATGGGGTAGTGACAAAAAATGTTTAATTAACCTATATAAAAGCCTCGTACGCACACGCCTAGATTACGGTGCTATAATCTATCAGTCGGCAACACCATCGGCCTTGAAAATTCTTCACCCTGTCCACCATCTAGGTATTCGCCTCTCTACGGGTGCTTTCCGCACCAGCCCTGTGGAGAGCCTGTACGTGGATTCGAATGAATGGTCGCTCCACCTACAAAGATGTTCCCTGTCCTTTTTGTACTTTTTGAAGGTGAAGGCAGACAAGAAACATGCTTCCCATTTCACAATTAATGATTTGTCTTGTTCTGGCTTGTTCGAGAACCGACCTTCGTTTAGGCAGCCCTACGCGCTGCGTGTAAGGAGCCTGGCCGAAGGAACAGGTGTGCCTCTTCTTGAACCCAGTTTGATGGCTCCTGCAACATATCTGCCACCGTGGCAGTGGCAGCTTATAGACTGTGATATCTCTTTTGTTGATGTCACAAAGCACGCACCACTTGCACACATACATACATACTTCCTAGAACTACAACATAAATACACATGCCCTGAGTTCTTTACCGATGCGTCAAAGTCAAACACTTCTGTGTCATATGCAGCGGTAGGCCAATCCTTTTCCGAGGCTGGCGTTCTTCATCCTAATACAAGCATTTTCACAGGAGAAGCTTACGCAATACTGGCGGTCGTAAAACACATTAACAGATAAAATTACAAAAGGCGGTAATATACACAGATTCCCTAAGCGTGGTCAAAGCCCTGAAAACTCCTAAAAAACACAAGAACCCCGTGCTGGTGTCACTCTACTCACTTCTGTGCACACTCTACACATCAAAACAGCATGTCGTTGTCTGCTGGGTTCCAGGGCACTGTGAAATACAAAAAAGCGTTTTGGCCGACAATCTGGCTGCTTGCGCCAATGTCACTACTGCCAATGCATCAACACCAGTCCCTGCACTTGACTTAAAACCTTTTATAAAACAAAAGCTCAGGGAGTATTGGCAGAGGATGTGGGATAAACACACAGATAATAAACTCCATGCTATTAAACCGCAACTAGGTTATTGGCCGCCACTATCAAAATCACGGCACACAGAAGTAATACTAACAAGGCTTAGAACAGGACACACACATTCCACACACTCATTTCTTCTGTCTTCCGGTGATCCACCATATTGTGAGAGATGTGGAGACCCCCTTACGGTTCTCCACATTCTCGTCCAGTGCAATGAGCTAGATGCTCTATGAAAAAAGCACTTTTTACTGCCCTACCGACAGCAGCTCCCTCTACACCCTGGGATGCTCATCGGTAGTGATCCGCTTTTTAAACCGCAAACACGTTTTACGTTTTTAAAAGATGTGCAAAGCTTTCACCCGATATGTCGAGGTCACCCGTAGCACGACCTCTATAGTGTGGTCGTGGCTGCGGTGACTACATCATCATCATGGTTTTAATATCATGACATTTTGCCATCAGCTATCACCACACATATGTCACGCCACTGTCATAATTTTATTACTTTCATGTTTTAACCCCCGTTAGAGCGAGGAATTTTAAGGCCCCTTTACAGCCACGCACCATATCATTGTTCATATCTGTAGTCAATTGAAATGGCGCTCTTTGGCCATCAATTGGCCCTTGCGCCACTAAAATCTACTCATCATCATCAATGTCTCATGAACCTATATAGAAGCCTCATTCGCACCCGCTTAAATTATGGGGCCGTTGCTTATCAGTCTGCGACTCAAAGTGCTTTGAAGAGGCTGGACCCCGTGCACCATTTGGGCATCCGCCTTTCTACGGGTGCTTTTCGCACCAGCTCCAAAGAAAGCCTTTATGATGAGTCAAATGAGTGGTCGCTTCATCTGCAGAGAACTTACATGTCCTTTGTTTATTTCCCTAAGGTAAAAGCAGACAAGAAGCACCCCTCATACTCTACTATTAATGATTTGTCGAGCTCAATTTTGTTTCAAAACAGGCCTTCGATGAGGCAGCCCTTCTCAATTCGCCTAAGGAGTCTAGCTGAGGAAACTGGAGTCTCACTAGAACACAGTTTAATGGCTCCTGTAGCATACCCGCCACCGTGGCAATGGCAGACTATAGACTGCGATGTGTCTTTTTTAGAAGTTACAAAACATGCGCCTATTGCCCATATCCGAACATACTTCCTGGAACTTCAACACAAATACACACGTCCTGAGTTCTTTACAGATGCCTCCAAGTCTAACTCCTCTGTGTCCTACGCTGCTGTCGGCCCATCCTTTTCGGATGCTGGCCCCCTACATCCAGGCACAAGTATCTTCACAGCGGAAGCCTATGCGATACTTGTGGCGGCTAAACGCATCAAGCAATTACAAATACAAAAAGCAGTAATTTATACAGACTTCCTCAGTGTAGTAACGGCTCTGCACACTCTTAAAAAACACAAAAACCCAGTCCTTGTCTCACTTTACTCCATTTTATGCACACTCTACACACTCAAACAACATGTTGTAGTGTGCTGGGTGCCAGGGCACCGTGAGATTCAAGGCAACGTGAGGGCGGATCAGCTCGCTGCATCCGTCCACAAAAGCACTGCCCCTACACCCATATCAATCCCGGCCCTTGATCTTAAGCCGTCTCCCAAAAGAAACCTCAGAGTATACTGGCAGAGCAAGTGGGATACACACACGCAAAAGAAACTACACGTTATTAAGCCACACCTTGGTCATTGGCTGCCCGTATCGAAATCGCGTCATACAGAGGTAATACTAACGAGACTCAGGATAGGACACACATACACGACACACACACACCTTTTGTCCGGTGGCGATCCACCATTGTGTGACAGATGTAGTGAAGTATTGACAGTCCTTCACATATTAATTGAGTGCAAACAATTGGACACTGTAAGAAAACAACACTTTCCATTACCCTACCGACAACATATACCTTTACACCCTGCAATGTTCGTCGATAGGGAACCGCTTGTTAGTCACAAATCATTGTTAGCGTTTTTTAAAGAAATTCATAGTTTTCATATCATATACCCGGGCATCCCGTAGCATGACCTCTCCAGAGAGGTTTTTGTTGCGGTGGTTACACAAGAAAGCACTTGCCTCACGGCCCTTGGACGCAAGGGTATGAACGAGTGAGGCACTTGTGCTAATGCCATACATATCCACCATCGTCTTTTATTATCACCAACTTTTGTCATCTATTCACGCCACACACACTTTTCACGACATGGTCATGATTTTATTACTTGTATGTTTTTACCCGCCTTACCGCGCGGAATTTAATGGCCCTTATACAGCCGCTTATCACAATCATTGTCCATGTTTTTAATAAGATGAACTGGCGCTCTTTGGCCGTGAAATGGCCCTTGCGTCATAAAACATCAAACATCATCATCATCAAAAATTAGGTGTTTGTTTACAATGTATTATACAGTCGAATATCATTAATTCAAACACGCCTAATTCGAACTTCCGGTTAATCTATGGCACCTCTGACACCTTAACACTGCGCGCAAAGAAGGGAAAAGAGAAAAGGAAAAAAAAAGGCTGCCGCAAAATGTTTGCTTTCCCTCAAAGTGCCAATCTTCGCGCCTGTGTCACGCTCCTTCCGTTTCTGTCCCTGCCACATATATACCCTTCTCCTTTAAACGCCGCGCGCGAAGAAAGCAAGAATGCTGCCCCGGAGTGTTTGTTCTCTCTCAAATGCCGATCTGCACTTCCTCCCTCTAGGAGACGCTCCTCCTTTCTCGTCATGTGCTGGCCATGCTCCGGCTGCGAAGCAGAGGGTAGCAGCGGAGAAACAGTCGTTGCTGTCGTCTTTATAGAGTGTTAGCGCTGGACTTAGCCGCGGGCTACTTCTCCTGCCAGGAGAACGCTGAAGCTGAAGTTAAATGCTTTGCAAGCTGCGTGCAAAATTGATTGATTCGCTGAAGGCAAACGTGACCAGATGCGCATCAACGATTACTTCAATAATTTCAAAATGTCCTGCGATTTGTGAATAAATTCGTCTTCTAAAGCTTCCCTCTCTTGTGTTAGCACAAGGCACATGCGCCCCTACTAGGTGAGCCCTCTGTTTGTTTAGCTTTCATTAATTCGAACTTCTTTTAATTCGAACAAATTTTCGGTCCCCTTCGAGTTAGAATTATCGAGATTCAACTTTAGTTAATTGCGAAAAACAAACGCAACAAAGCGTGTCTGGCCGCTAACACAGCTGCCACTATGGCAATTTGAGTTGCATGATGAGTCCGCCGCTCACTGCACATGCACATAATTTGGTAAGCAGCTTTTCGATTTTGAAGAATCGGCCCTCTTTTGGTGCACTGAAATATTTTCGGGAAGCTTTGCAGTAAAAGGTCTGTTTGCGTTTGCACAAGTCGCAAATGACATTTCGCACATTTCGCAAGTCGCACATGACAATACAGTCTGATTTCTGTTCACCTCAGCACATGTAATAGCCTTTTTTCTAAATGTGGCACGAAGGTGCACACTTCTGAGCCTTTAGAGTTCGCACTTCCATGCCGTCGAAGTGAACAAAGGACACTCATACAAACTGCAGCAAATGGTGCAATAATCGGGGTGTATAGTGGAAGTGCCTTAGACAGGCTGGCCAACATTTTCATAGGACCTATCTTTATTGCCAAAGATGCTGTGTATCCTTGGCGTGTTAGTTTTAAGGCGGTTAGTAATGATGTCATCTCCTGGTGGTGGCTCATGTTCCTATTGATAATTGCCGTCTGAAAAGAAAAAAAACTATAAAGCAGGGGAGTGCAGTCCTCGCATCATTTCAAGTTAGATGGCAGTGATTCAAGATGCATTCAGAAGTGGGAGAAAAAAAGGAAGGGGAAAAAAACACACAAAGTAGGAGCGGTGTGCGGCAAAGCGATGTCCACTACAGACAAGAAAAAAGGAAAGAGCAGGAAAGTTGGAAGCCTGCAGACAGTTGCCACATCCTGCCAACACAAAAGGTTGCCGATAATAGCAGCATACCTATTTTGCGCATTTCTTCTCTTGTTTTTTTTTTCATCCTCCCCCTTTTTTCTCCACCCTCCGAGAACGTTTTGAACCACTGCCGTCTAACTTGAAATGAAGCGAGGACTGCACTCTTTTCCTTTATAGTTTTTTTTTATTTTCAGACGGCGATTATCAACAGGGACATGCATTACCACCAGATGACGTTACTACAAACCCCCTTAAAATTAACATGCCAAGATCACAAAGATAGGTTTTCCTATCAAAATGTCGGCCAGCATGTCTGAGGCACTTTCACTGTTCACCCCGATTATCCCACTACGTGTTTCCATCTGTTGGCTCCTATCTTGACTTTGAAAACTGCAGCAAATAAAAAAAACAATGGCAGAGATGGCACCTAGACAGCCAGGTCGGATGCGCGTGGAGACGGCCAGTTTTGAAATGCTAATGGCAATGCAACAAGCAGGCTTTTTCCTGTTCTGCTCAATTTTAGCGCGAATGCAAGATTTAGACTCATTTTACCATAAAAAGAAGGTGCACATCAGATTTGAGTAAATATGATAAGTGCATAAATAAATGTATTCAGTTTCTGCTTTCCTTGGCTTATACACAGGTAAAATGTTTTTGCGTTAGGTGTCCCTAAAATGCACCTCTGACTTTATGCGCATTCGACCTGTGGGTTTTTACAGCACTATGTACCATTGTGACACTAAGTCATGTGTCCCTATGAAGGGACACATGACTGTGTCCCTCTTCATAAAAAATGGCTTGATGTCCCGACCACTTTTAAGTTTGTGCACACAGGGCCAGCAAGTGGCACATGGGAAACAAATTCTTGTCAATAGTTGCTGTGTCATTAAAATGCTTGTATACAGGGACATGACTAAATGCATTGTTAGTATTGCTGCTGTTCCTAAAGCAGGAAGACACTGGAGGGATAAAAAACTAGAGGTGAAAAACTCTAGAACATGTTGTTGGGCTAGCTGGTTCATTCTGAAGAAAGGAGGTGGAGGACGCAACCCACACAGACGAAAAAAAAAAGGCTACAGGAACAGCGACATCCTGTCCAGCCATCCTAACCCCCTTCCTTTTTTTTATATACATGGGTTGCGCCCTTCACCTTTCTTCAGAAGGTCGATGCAGAATGCCATGTGGTGACCATTTTCACCTTAGCCAGAGCACCAGTTATGGGAACTCGCTGCTAACTTGCTTGCGAAATTCTACAACAGCTATGCAGTCTCAAACCATTTATTCGGCCATACACCGGTTGAAATACATGCAGACTTGGTGGTGCATAGGCATGCATCTACAGACTAGTATTGATTAGTTTTTTCAGCTACAAGGCCAATAAAGGTGCTGTTTTTGTAGGAACCCCCTCCCCCCTGTTTTTTTTACACTCACTTATTCAAACTTCACACCAATTCACACCCAGTCCATATAGATGGTCGGCAACTGTACTACCGGTGCACCTGCACAGTACTCGGCATTTGTACACACAAGATTTCTGTGCAAAGTAAACAGGAGCAAAAAAAAGATGACAGTAAGTCCACCTTCATAAGTGATCATGTTATGAGTGGTGCGTGGCGTATACTAGGCAACTATGAATGCTTTGCAGGGAACCTTACCTGGGTAGTCTCAGCTTCGGAACAGTGCTGAGCTCCTTGTGGCATCACTGGTGTCAGAGCTGGCGGTGGTGGTGTCTGCTGCGCATCTGCTAACAGCACTGCTGGTGGTGGTGGCAGTGGTGTTGGTGCTACTGCTGCTGGTGCTAATGGAGGTGGCACTGGTGTTGCAGCACGTGGTGCCTTTATTTGAAGCAAATATTCCAGATGTTAGCACTTTCAATGATTCAACTAATACACAAATATCTCAACATCTAAGAACAAAGTAACACTACGTGTCAAAAATGCCTTCACTTTATTGCAAAAACTTTTGCTATACAAGATTTTGACATTTCAGTACTGCTAATCAAGTGTGAAATTATAAGAGCCACGTGTACTGAAATATTTGCGATATGTGTTTCATGGGGAGACAGAAAGTAAGACGTGTTATTGCGAAAATCGCATTAACCAAAGAGGCTAACCACAGAAGAAAAATATTCATACTGGGTCGGAACTGATATTTAATGAGCAGTACTAAACAAAAAGCACCAGCTCATGCCAGCAATATAGTGCAATTCCTTTTGCCCCTGGCCATCATTTTAGAATAAATGTAACAACAGTAATGGTTTACGATGCAGCACGTCATTTGTCCCACTTTACACCAGTAGTATTTCATCATAACTATCGACGAAAATGTAATAACTAGGTAAACTATTCAACAAGGATGGTGAATAAGACTAATTCTCAGATATTTATATTATTTTTCTATGGAAGTTAGAGAGTTGGGGAAGTTGGTACTTGCATGATGCATGAAAAGAAGATGGAACAAGATAAACAAGTAGACAGAACATAAGCACCAAACACATGTATGAAGTAAAATCTCGTGATAGCTACTATAAATAATTGCCATTTCTTTTGATCAAAGTGCTCGCAAATTTTTTTCCTTATGTGCGGTTTGGGTGTATATTATTCGCAGACTACTAGCGCCTGCACGAGGTGCACGTGCCCTGTTGTGGGTAAAAGAAGATGGCGCTTTGTAAAAAGAGGGACACACGCAATTCGCTGATGTGCCGTTTGAGTATAGCCTGTGTGGAATGTGAATTCTTCTGTGAGAGTAAATCCATTTTGTATAGCGAGGTCTCGTGCGAATTAAGGACACCGCAATGACAACAATATGTATTGCATATTTTCTGTTGTTAAGTTTAGTTGAATCAGCACTTGTTTTTCTTTTGTCAAAACTTAACAATGCCCTGACACGATGCCTGTTCAACGGGCCATATTCCTGCAAAACTTGTCATGTGCAACTAACACTGAATTTGGCAGTGCCTGCCGCAATGACATATTAGCACAATGGCAGGAAAATTATCGCTCAAAACCCTAGTCTCATGAAATCTTATAAAAATAAATACTCCTACTATGGACATAATTATCCACTAACATTGCTTTAGAATGAGTTCACTTCTAACGACCATTGATGCATACCGTATATTGAAGGCTGTCAATCACGTCAATTCCAGCAGCATGGCAGTCCTCCTCCCTTGGCCCTGATTGAACCTTTAAGGCCCCCCGGCTAGGCAACACACCCCTTTGGCACCGGCTTCACGTAGACGGCACCCCTGTGCTGACCCACCCAGGGGAAATCGGCAGTCGCCTCTTCCTTTCTCTTTCTCCCTACATCTTCGTCTTTATCTCTCACTTTTTATCTGTCCTGTCCTCTAGTCTCTTTCGTTTACTTCCAAACTTCCTGGGGGCGAGAGTTAACCCTGTGCAAATAGCCTACTTTGGCCTAGGCGCATTGGGTTATAGTAGCGTTGTACGGCTGGCGTCTGCAGGTTTCAGCATCCGCAAACCTGTAGCGTCCTCTCGTTGGGCTCCGTGGTGGGTGGCCGCCAACGCTGCTGAAGAAAATTAAGACAGGCGTGCATGGAGCATTCCCCCTACTGTCTGATTGTACCGGCTTAAAGCGGGTACGCACCGATGATATCAATTTTTTCAACCAGCCAAAAGAAACATTTCCCAACTTCCATGTCATTCAATGCGAGAAAACTGGAAAGCAAGCCAGGACCGTATCTCCATTCGTAGTTGCCAGGTGTCTTACTGAAACCCTCGGGGCTGGATACAAAGTAACCAAAACAGCTAGCGGAGACCTTCACCTCGAAATAAGAACAATTTGTAAAGCTAGACAGCCTCTCAACATTTGGTGACGTACTGATAACCGTAACACCACACAGATCTATGAACACCCCCGCAGGGGCGCCTGTGCAAGTAGGCGTTTGGTGTGTAGCGACACCACGGACCCGAGCTAATGGGGAAGTTTCTACTCCCTCCCACGCCTAGCCGTGCGTGGCTTTGCCGTGTCCGCGGAAAAGGGAATCCTGGGGGTTGAGCCGATGCTGGGTGATTGGACCTTTAAGGCCCCCCGGCAGAGGCAACACACCCCTTTTGCCCCGGCTTCACGTAGACGGCACCCCTGGGCTGACCCACCCAGGGTAAATCGGCAGTCGCCTTTTCCTATCTCTCTCTGCCTACATCTTCGTCTTTATCTCTCACTATCTATCTGTCCTGTCTTCTACTCTCTTCTGTTTACTTCCAATTTTCCTGGCGGCAAGGGTTAACCGTGTGTAGTTACCCAACCTTGGGTAGGTATATTCGGCTATAGCGGCGATGCATGGCTGGCGTCTCCAAGTGTTCACTATTCAACCTTGTAGCGTCCCCTTGTTGGGCTCGGTGGTGGGTGGCCACCATCGCCGCCGAATTCAAAATTCTTCTTATGGAAAACCCTTTTCCTGCACTACCTGATCGCCGCCTGAAAAGGTGGCGCACCGATGACAGCTTCTTTACTGCACAGCCTAAAGAGACCTTCCCCAAGTACCATGTAATTCACAGACAAAATGAAAAGAAAACAGTTCGATCTATTTCACCATTTATTGTCTCAAAAACGCTCACAGATGCAATTGGCCCTGGCTATAAAGTAACTAAGATGGGGAATGGTGATCTCCTTCTAGAAGTCCGCGACAAGACTCAGTACGACAAGCTCACAAAACTCGTTTCATTTGATAACATCCCAATATCAGTGGGCCCACATAGGTCGATGAACACAGTGCGTGGTGTCATATCTGATGATGACCTCCTCGAGCTGTCTGAAAGTGAATTGCTCGAAGGCTGGCAAGAACAAAATGTAGTGAAAGTACAAATAATAATAAGGCGAGATAATAAACAGATCCCGACAAAGCACATCATAGTTACCTTCGGTACAAGCAACCTTCCCGACTCTATTGAAACTGGTTACTGCAAGCTTCCCGTCAAACCTTATATACCGAATCCTCGCCGATGTTTTAAGTGTCAGCGCTTCGGACACGGATCCCAAACGTGCAGAGGGCGCGCTAGGTGCGCGAAGTGTGCATATTGTGAACATGTATCCGAAAAGTGCTCTTCAGAAGCCTGTTGCGCTAACTGTGAAGGAGATCACGCTGCCTACTCCCGATCATGCCCTGCATGGAAAAGAGAAACAAATATTAGAACTTAAGGTAAAGTTTAATCTGTCATTTCAAGAGGCACGTCAACGTTTTTTTGCACACAATAATTCTGAACACAATAATTCACACACACAATAATTCACACACGTTTTTTACACACAATAATTCTGAATAATCCTGCTTGTTTCTTTGGTTGATTGAATTCTAATGTTTTCTTTACTCTGTTACAAAGGTAATTGCTAACAGAGTAAAGAAAACATTAGAATTCAATCAACCAAAGGAACAAGCAGGATTTCGAACAGGCTACTCAACAATTGACCACATTCATACTATCAATCAGGTAATAGAGAAATGCTCAGAGTATAACCAACCCCTATACATAGCCTTCATAGATTACGAGAAAGCGTTTGATTCAGTAGAAATATCAGCCGTCATGCAAACACTGCGGAATCAGGGCGTAGATGAAGTATATATAAACATTCTGGAAGAAATCTACAGGGGATCAACTGCTACCATAGTGCTTCATAAAGAAAGCAACAGAATACCAATCAAGAAGGGTGTAAGGCAGGGGGACACAATTTCCCCAATGCTATTTACCGCGTGCTTACAGGAGGTTTTCAGAAGCCTAGAATGGGAACAGTTAGGGATAAGAGTCAATGGAGAATACCTTAGTAACCTGCGCTTCGCCGATGACATTGCATTGCTGAGTAACTCGGGGGACGAATTGCAACTCATGATTACGGAGCTAGACAAGGAGAGCAGAAAGGTGGGTCTTAAAATTAATCTGCAGAAAACGAAAGTAATGTACAACAACCTCGGCAAGGAGCAGCGCTTCGAGATAGGTAATAGTGCACTTGAAGTTGTAAAAGACTATGTCTACTTAGGGCAGGTAATAACCGCAGAGCCGAACCACGAGATTGAAGTAACTAGAAGAATAAGAATGGGGTGGAGCACATTTGGCAAGCACTCTCAAATTATGACAGGTAGTTTGCCACTATCCCTCAAGAGGAAGGTATATAACAGCTGTATCTTGCCGGTACTTAGCTACGGAGCAGAAACCTGGAGACTTACAAAGAGGGTTCAGCTTAAATTGAGGACGACGCAGCGAGCAATGGAAAGAAAAATGGTAGGTGTAACCTTAAGAGACAAGAAGAGAGCAGAGTGGATTAGGGAACAAACGGGGGTTAAGGATATCATAGCTGAAATCAAGAAGAAGAAATGGACATGGGCAGGGCATGTAGCGCGTAGACAGGATAACCGCTGGTCATTAAGGGTAACTGACTGGATTCCCAGAGAAGGGAAGCGGGTTAGGGGGAGACAGAAGGTTAGGTGGGCAGATGAGATTAAGAAGTTTGCGGGTATAAATTGGCAGCAGCAAGCACAGGACCGGGTTAACTGGCGGAACATGGGAGAGGCCTTTGTCCTGCAGTGGACGTAGTCAGGCTGATGATGATGAATTCTGAACCTTCCTTCGAACCGACGTGGCGCGTCGAGGCGCCGTGCCACATCTTTCGGCACACGCGATATTCCCACCAAGTGTGACTGCGGTTGTGCCAGAAGCGCCTCCGGCTGGAGCAGTCTGTACTGCTCCGCCTCCGATTCAAAAGGCCCAGCAGACTTCAGAGACTGCTGGACCACAGACCACTTCAAGTACAGTCAGGTCCGAAACTGCCATAAACAGGCACGATCCACCACCTCAGAAGAGGTGATGGACACAAGCCATACTCCTTCGGCGCCCCACACGCCGAAGGAAAGGCGCAGTTCTTTGGAGCGAAGCAAGAAAGAGAAAACCCGTATTACAGGGCTCCAACAGGCCCTGTAACTTAAGGCAACGTTTCTGTACACACAGCACTTAACTACATTAAAAATGGAGACACAAATTTTACAGTGGAATGTCAGAGGACTACTGAGAAACCAAGACGATATTCAAGAACTTTTACATAAACAGTCACCAAAAGTGCTGTGTGTACAAGAAACACACCTAAAACCCAACATCACTAATTTTCTACGCCAGTATATCATTTTTCGAAAGGACAGGAATGAAGCCGTCACGTCATCTGGTGGTGTGGCTGTTATAGTAAATCAAGGGATTGCATGTACTCATCTACCACTCGAAACATCTCTTGAAGCAGTGGCTATTCGTGTAGTCCTCCTGAACAAACTCGTGACCATCTGCACTGTCTACATACCTCCACACTACCATCTTGAAAAACGTGAATTCCAGTCCCTAATAGATAAACTTCCAGAACCTTATATCCTCCTTGGAGATTTCAATGCACATAGCAATCTATGGGGTGACTCTCGCTGCGATGCTCGAGGTCACCTGATCGAACAGTTCCTTTTTACTTCTGGCGCGTGCCTTTTG
This sequence comes from Rhipicephalus microplus, assembly GCF_043290135.1. Taxonomy (NCBI): domain Eukaryota; kingdom Metazoa; phylum Arthropoda; class Arachnida; order Ixodida; family Ixodidae; genus Rhipicephalus; species Rhipicephalus microplus. Next base: position 133,888,836 of record NC_134702.1, on the reverse strand, counting down.
AATCGGAAAGAGCCCACATATTACTGCCTTGCCAGCAATACCTACTCGTCAATAGACCTTAGCACTGTCTCACCATCCCTCCTTCCTTTACTGACATGGAATGTCATCAATAATCCTTACGGAAGTGACCACTTTCACGTAACGCTAAGCACACCCATATCAAATGAATATCACCCACAGGTCCCCAGATGGATCACTGACAAAGCTGATTGGGAACAGTTCTTGCAGATTAGTCACTTAAGTCGGACTGACCTTTCTGGTTTAAACATAGATGCAGCTGTACAATACTTTTCTGACCGACGCTGCGATGAAATGCATCCCGCAAACTTCTGGACTGTCTGGCAAGCGACATGTCCCATGGTGGAATACTGAATGTCGCAATGCACGCAAACAACAAAACAAAGCGCAGAGATTGCTACGGGACTCACCGACGGCAGAGAATCTTGAAAGTTTTAAGAAAATCAAGTCCCAAGGCAGGAGAACGCGCCGGCAGGCTAGGAGAGAAAGCTGGCTTAAGTTTTTATCAGGCATCACTTCATATACACAAGAAACTAAAGTCTGGAACATGGTTCGCAAGGTAACAGGACGACACGCATCTTCACTACCTCTCGTAGACACACAAAGGGACACCTTGGAAGACCAGGTGAACTTCCTCGTTGCCCACTTCGAAGAGGTGTCCAGTTCGTCGCATTATACTGCAGCTTTTCAACGACACAGAAAAAAAATCGAAAAAGAGAAACTTCAGCGAAAATCCTCTAAACATGAGTCGTACAACAACCCTTTCAGTTTGGCCGAGTTACAAGCATCGCTACATGTTTGCAATAAATCAGCTCCAGGTTCGGACAGTATAGTATACGAAATATTAAAACAACTGCCTTCTGAAACACAAAAAACCCTGCTTTCCCTGTATAACTCTATCTGGTTTTCCGGTGAAATCCCTTCTGCGTGGAAAGAAGCCATTATTATTCCGATTTTAAAGCAAAGCAAGGATACATCTTCCGTTAGTAGTTACAAGCCAATCGCACTTACAAGTTGCATGTGTAAACTTTTTGAAAAAATGATAAATCGCAGACTTGTACATTACCTTGAAACGAACAATCTGCTCGACCCATTCCAATGTGGGTTTCGAGAGGGTAGATCCACCACTGACCACCTCGTGCGTATCGACGCACAGATCCGAGATGCCTTTGTCCACAAACAATACTTTCTTTCTGTGTTCCTCGACATCGAAAAAGCCTATGATACGACATGGAGATTCGGAATATTAAAAGACCTGTCCAATTTTGGTGTACGTGGAAGGATGTTTACTATTATCGAAAGCTACTTGTCTAATCGTACATTCCGTGTCCGTGTGGGCAGTGTTCTCTCCCAAACATTTGTCCAGGAAACAGGCGTGCCGCAAGGGGGTGTACTTAGTTGTACACTTTTTCTTATCAAAATGAATTCCTTGCACCTATCCATCCCCCGCAATATGTTCTATTGTACATATGTCGACGACGTTCAGCTTGGCTTCAAGTCATGCAACTTGGCAATGTGTGAGCAGCAGGTTCAGTTAGGTTTAAACAAGGTCTCCAAATGGGCAGAGGAAAACGGATTCCGACTGAACCCACAAAAAAGCACATGTGTCTTGTTCTCTCGAAAGAGAGGCATGCACTCAGAACCCGACATTGAACTGAACGGTCAACGTCTGTCTGTACATGCGGAGCATAAATTCTTAGGCCTAATCTTGGAGAACAAGTTGACCTTCGTACCTCGTATCAAGTATTTAAAAACAAAATGTTTAAAATCCATGAATGTTTTAAAAGTGTTCTCACGCACTACATGAGGAAGTGACAGGAAATGTTTAAATAACTTATATAAAAGCCTCGTACGCACACGCCTAGATTACGGTGCTATAGTCTACCAGTCGGCAACACCATCAGCCTTGAAAATTCTCGACCCTGTCCACCATCTAGGCATTCGCCTCTCTACGGGTGCTTTCCGCACCAGCCCTGTGGAGAGCCTGTACGTGGATTCGAATGAATGGTCGCTCCACCTACAAAGATGTTCCCTGTCCTTTTTGTACTTTTTGAAGGTGAAGGCAGACAAGAAACATCCTTCCCATTTCACAATTAATGATTTGTCTTGTTCTGGCTTGTTCGAGAACCGACCTTCGTTTAGGCAGCCCTACGCGCTGCGTGTAAGGAGCTTGGCCGAAGGAACAGGTGTGCCTCTTCTTGAACCCAGTTTGATGGCTCCTGCAACATATCTGCCACCGTGGCAGTGGCAGCTTATAGACTGTGATGTTTCTTTTGTTGATGTCACAAAGCACGCACCACTTGCACACATACATACATACTTTTTAGAACTAAAACATAAATACACATGCCCTGAGTTCTTTACTGATGCGTCAAAGTCAAACACTTCTGTGTCATATGCAGCAATAGGCCAATCCTTTTCTGAGGCCGGCGTTCTTCATCCTAATGCAAGCATTTTCACACGAGAAGCTTACGCAATACTGGCGGTCGTAAAACACATTAAACAGATAAAATTACAAAAGGCGGTAATATACACAGATTCCCTAAGCGTGGTCAAAGCCCTGAAAACTCCTAAAAAACACAAGAACCCCGTGCTGGTGTCACTCTACTCACTTCTGTGCACACTCTACGCATCAAAGCAGCATGTCGTTGTCTGCTGGGTTCCAGGGCACCGTGAAATACAAGGAAACGTTTTGGCCGACAATCTGGCTGCTTGCGCCAATGTCACTACTGCCAATGCACCAACACCAGTCCCTGCACTTGACTTAAAACCTTTTATAAAACGAAAGCTCAGGGAGTATTGGCAGAGCATGTGGGATAAACAAACAGATAATAAACTCCATGCTATTAAGCGGCCGCCACTATCAAAATCACGACGCACGGAAGTAATACTAACAAGGCTTAGGACTGGACACACACATTCTACACATTCATTTCTTCTGTCTACCGGTGATCCACCACATTGTGAGAGATGTGGAGAGCCCCTTACGGTTCTCCACATTCTCGTCCAGTGCAATGAGCTAGATGCTGTAAGAAAAAAGCACTTTTTACTGCCCTACCGACAGCAGCTCCCTCTACACCCTGGGATGCTCATCGGTAGGGATCCGCTTTTTAAACTACAAACACTTTTTACATTTTTAAAAGAAGTGCAAAGCTTTCACCCGATATTTCGAGGTCATCCGTAGCCTGACCTCCATGGAGTGGTCGTGGCTGCGGTGACTATATCTTCATCATGGTTTTATTATCATGAAATTTTCCATCAGTTATCACCACACATATGTCACGCCACTGTCATGATTTTATTACTTTCATGTTTTAGCCCGCGTTAGAGCGAGGAATTTTAAGGCCCCTTTACAGCCACGCACCATATCATTGTTCATATCTGTAGTCAATTGAAATGGCGCTCTTTGGCCATCAATTGGCCCTTGCGCAACTAAAAACTACTCATCATCATCATCATCATCATCATCTGCACTATTTACATTCTTCCTAGCGATCAGCTGCAAAAACGTGATTTACACTCTTTAATTGATGAACTTCCGGAGCCTTATGTTCTCCTTGGAGACTTTAATGCGCATAGCAGGCTATGGGATGACTCTCGGTATTACGCGCGAGCTCGACTGATTGAACAGTTCCTTCTCTCGTCGAGCACGTGTTTCCTAAATCGAAAAGAACCAACCTATTATAATCTCGCTAATAACACCTACTCCTCCATAGACCTAAGCATAGTATCTCCATCTCTTGTGTCTCTACTCCAGTGGAAAGTCGTCAGTAATCTGTACGGAATTGATCACTTCCCCGTAGTTTTGAGCACAACTACAGTAACTGAGTGTCCACCACGTGTTCCCAAGTGGCTCATAAACAGAGCCGACTGGGAACAGTTTTATACCATCGCTCATCTAGGTTGGAATGACATATGTACTTTGAACATTGATGTTGCTGTCAACTACTTCACAGCGTTTTTTATTGATGCTGCAACAAAATGCATCCCACAAACAAATGGACACCCTGGAAAATGGCGTGTGCCATGGTGGAACTCTGAATGCTGAAATGCGCGCAAACAGCAAAACAGAGCTTGGAGGTTGCTTCGGAACTCACCGACAGCCGAAAATTTTGACACCTTCAAGAAAATAAAGTCTCAAGGCAGGAGAACGCGTCGGCAGGCCAGAAGAGAAAGCTGGCAGAAGTTTTTATCAGGGGTTAATTCATACACACAGGCGGCTAAAGTCTGGAACATGGTCGGTGGGGTAGCAGGAAAACAAGTACACACACTTCCACTCGTGAACACTCAGGGTGATACCTTCGAAGATCAGGAAAACTTCCTCGGTGAACACTTCGAACAGGTGTTCAGCTCGTCCCAATATACTGACAGTTTCCAAAAATACAGAACAAGAATAGAAAGGCAGAAACTCGAACACAAATGCACTAGATACGAGGCATATAACCAAGCTTTCAGTCTAGCTGAGCTGCGAACGTCTCTAAGCAATACCTCTGCCCAAGGTAATGACCGTGTGGTGTAATAAATGTTAGAAAACCTACCAATCGAAACACGAAAAAACTTACTTTGTTTGTAGAATGCTATTATTATTCCCATTTTGAAAGAGGGCAAGGACCCTTCTTTACCCTCGAGCCCCGCCGCGGTGGTCTAGTGGCTAAGGTACTCGGCTGCTGACCCGCAGGGCGCGGGTTCCAATCCTGGCCTCGGCGGCTGCATTTCCGATGGAGGCGGAAATGTTGTAGGCCCGTGTGCTCAGATTTGGGTGCACGTTAAAGAACCCCAGGTGGTCTAAATTTCCGGAGTCCTCCACTACGGCGTCTCTCATAATCATATAGTTGTTTTGGGACGTTAAACCCCACATATCAATCAATCAATCTTCTTTACCTTCGAGTTATAGGCCTATAGCACTTACAAGCTGCTTGTGCAAAGTATTCGAAAAAATGATAAACTGCCGACTTGTACATATCCTTGAAACAAACAATTTGCTCGACCCATTTCAGTGCGGGTTTCGAGAAAGTAGATCCACCACAGACCACCTTGTTCGTATCGAGGCACAGATCAGAGACGCCTTCGTCCATAATCAATATTTTCTCTCTGTGTTCCTCGATATCGAAAAGGCTTATGATACAACATGGCGCTTTGGAATTCTAAGAGACTTGTCCCACCTTGGCGTGCGCGGAACAATGTTTCACATAATTCAAAGTTACCTGTCAAACCGGACATTCCGTGTCCGAGTGGGCAGCGTTCTTTCCCAAACATTTGTCCAGGAAACAGGCGTGCCACAAGGGGGTGTACTTAACTGCACACTTTTTCTCATCAAAATGAATTCCTTGCGCTTGTCCATCCCTCGCAATATGTTTTATTGTACATATGTCGATGACGTCCAGCTTGGCGTTAGATGTTGCAATCTGGCAATGTGTGAGCGGCAAGTTCAGTTAGGTTTGAACAAGGTCTCCAAATGAGCAGAGGAGAACGGATTCTGACTAAACCCACAACAAAGCATGTGTGTCTTGTTCTCCCGAAAAAGAGGCATGCACTCAGAACCCGACATTGAACTGAACGCTCAACGTCTGTCTGTTAATGTGGAGCATAAATTCTTAGGATTAATCTTGGACAACAAGTTGACCTTCGTACCGCACATTAAGTATCTAAAAACAAAATGTTTAAAAGCCATGAATGTTTTAAAAGTGTTGTCACGGACTACGTGGGGTAGTGACAAGAAATGCCTCATGAACCTCTATAGAAGCCTCATTCGCACCCGCTTAGATTATGGGGCCATTATTTATCAGTCAGCAACTCAAAGTGCTTTGAAGATGCTGGATTCCGTGCACCATTCGGGCATCCGCCTTTCTACGGGTGCTTTTCGGACCAGCCCCGTAGAAAGCCTTTACGTTGAGTCAAATGAGTGGTCGCTTCATCTGCAAAGAACCTACATGTCCTTTGTATATTTCCTTAAAGTGAAAGCAGACAAGAGGCACCCCTCATACTCTACTAATAATGACTTGTCGAGCTCCATTCTTTTTCAAAACAGGCCTTCAATGAGGCAGCCCTTCTCAGTTCGCCTGAAGGGTTTAGCTGAGGACACTGGAGTGTCACTTGAACACAGTTTAATGGCTCCTGTAGCATACCCGCCACCGTGGCAGTGGCAGACTATAGATTGCGATGTGTCTTTTTTAGAAGTTACTAAACATGCGCCTATTGCGCATATTCGAACATACTTCTTGGAACTTCAACACAAATACACACGTCCTGAGTTTTTTACAGACGCCTCTAAGTCTAACTCCTCTGTGTCCTACGCTGCTGTTGGCCCTTCCTTTTCGGATGCTGGCCCTCTACATCCAGGCACAAGTATCTTCATAGCGGAAGCTTACGCGATACTTGTGGACGCTAAACACATCAAACAATCACAAATACAAAAAGCAGTAATTTATACAGACTCCCTTAGTGTGGTAACGGCTCTGCACAGTCTTAAAAAACAAAAAAAACCCTGTCCTCGTTTCAATTTACTCCATTTTATGCACCCTCTACACACTCAACAGACATGTTGTTGTGTGCTGGGTGCCAGGGCACCGTGAGATTCAAGGCAACGTGATGGCAGGTCAGCTTGCTGCATCCGCCCACGAAAGCACCGCCATTACACTGACATCAATCCCGGCCCTTGATCTTAAGCCGTCTCTCAAACGAAAACTCAGGGACTACTGGCAGAGCAAGTGGGATACACACCCACAAAACAAACTACACGTTTTCAAGCCACACCTTGGCCATTGGCCACCAGTATCAAAATCACGTCTAACAGAGGTAACACTAACAAGACTCAGGATAGGACACATATACACGACACACACACATCTTTTGTACGGTGTTGATCCACCATTGGGTGATAAATGTGGTGAGGCATTAACAGTTCTTCACGTTTTAATTCAATGTAAACATTTACACTCTAAGAAGACAACACTTTCCACTATCCTACCGACAACATATACCTTTACACCCTGCAATGTTCGTCGGTAGGGAACCGCTTTTTAGTCACAAATCAATATTAGCGTTTTTAAAGAAAATTCATGATTTTCATATCATATACCCGGGCATACCGTAGCACGACCTCTCTAGAGAGGTTTTTGCTGCGGTGGCTACACAGGAAAGCACTTGCCTCACGGCCCTTGCACGCAAGGGTACCAACATTTCAGGTACTTGTGCTAATGCCATACATGTCCACCATCGTTTTTCATTATCACCAACTTTTGTCACCTATTCACACCACACACACCTTTCACGGCATGGTCATGATTTTATTACTTGTATGTTTTTACCCGCTTTACTGCGAGGAATTTTATGGCCCTTATACAGCCGCTAATCACAACTATTGTCCACAATCCTGTCTCATAAACTGGTGCTCTTTGGCCATCAAATGGCCCTTGCGCCAAAAAACACCATATATCATCATCATCAAGAAGGACCCACCAACCTCCGGGCTGGGGGCCGCGAAGGCCTTGTATTTTGAGGCGAGGCTCTCAAAACAACCGCAGCGCTCGCAAGAGCGCTTGTCCAGTGCCTCGCTAGAGGCAATGGACACAACTTCGAGCGTGAGGGCGCAGCAAGTGCCAAAGGATCGGCGCGACTCCGTCGACCGATCCAAAAAAGAAAAATCTCGTGTCACGGCCCTTGGAAAGGGTCCGTGAGCTAATTTTCTATCCTTGAGCACACAGCACAAAACACATCTAAAATGGACACGCAGATTTTACAGTGGAATGTGAGAGGACTTCTCCATAACCTCGATGATATTAGAGAACTCCTTAAGTAACACACTCCAAAGGTGCTGTGTGTTCACGAAACACATCTTAAGTCCACACAAACAAATTTTCTAAAGCAATATGCTATCTTCCGCAAAGACCGTGACGACGCTGCCGCCTCGTCGGGCGGTGTCGCTATAGTAGTTGATAAAGGTGTTGCCTGTAAGCAATTAAACCTCCGAACTTCTCTTGAGGCAGTTGCTGTCCGAGCAGTGCTGTTCGGGAAGCTACTAACAATTACTTCTATTTACATTCCTCCGTGCTATCAACTTTCAAAGACAGAATTTCAAAGCTTCATTGATGAACTTCCTCCGCCATATATAGTCGTTGGTGATCTAAATGCACATAATCCTTTATGGGGCGACTACCGTTTGGATGCACGAGGACGCCTAATAGAACACTTTCTGTTTTCGTCAGGTGCATGTTTACTTAACAAAAAAGAATCAACATAATATAGCACTACGCACAACACATACTCTTCTATAGACCTGAGTATTGTCTCGAGTACACTAATTCCTTATCTGTAGTGGTCTGTTCTCAAGAACCCCTTTGGGAGTGACCACTTCCCGATAATGTTAAAGTTAACAAAAGAAGATACATGCTCGCCTGACTTTGCTCGCTGGAACACCAAGTCAGCCAACTGGGAACTGTTTCGAGAAATTACATTTTTAGACGGAGATGAGATTGCTGATTTTAATATAGACGTTGCTGTAGCATTCCTAACAGGTTTTATTATTGACGCTGCAGTGAAATGTATCAAGCAAACCAACGGAATGACCAATAAACGTCGCATTCCATGGTGGAACGACGACTGTCGGAAAGCGCGCAATAGACAAAATAAAGCTTGGAGACTACTCCGAAATTACCCAACAGCTGAAAACCTCAACAATTTCAAACAGGTCAAGTCCCAAGCCAGAAGAACGCGTCGTCTTGCAAAGAAAGAAAGTTGGAATAGGTACATCTCCGGTATAAATTCTTACTCCGACGAAACGAAGGTTCGGAATAGGGTAAACAAGTTAATGGGTTGGGAGACACACCCCCTACCTTTGGTAAATAGCCGAGGGGAGAGCCTGGAGGAGCAGGCGGACTGCCTAGGTGAACACTTTGAATACGTCTCAAGTGCATCAAACTATACAGAAACGTTCTTAAAATTCAAAGAACGCGAAGAGCGACAGCCCCTTAAATGTAAACGTCCATCCAGTGAGTCTTACAACTGCCCATTTACATTAGCTGAACTTAAGGCATCTCTTGCGTGCTGCAACAACTCAGCGCCAGGAGTTGATCGTATAACATACGAAATGGTCAAGTACCTTCACCCCGAAGCACTAAAAACACTCCTAACTCTCTTCAATAACATGTGGGCAGCTGGGTATATTCCATTGTCATGGAAAGAAGCTATAGTCATCGCAGTACTTAAACAAGGCAAAGATCCGTCTTCGGCCGCCAGCTACAGGCCAATAGCGCTAACAAGCTGTCTATGCAAACTATATGAGAAAATGATAAACCGGCGCTTAATCCACTTTTTAGAAAGTAACAGTATACTAGACCCCCTTCAGTGTGGTTTCAGAGAGGGGAGGTCGACAACAGACCACCTTGTTCGCATAGAGACATACATCAGAGATGCATTTATTCGTAGGCAGTTTGTACTTTCGGTATTCCTAGACTTAGAGAAGGCGTATGACACCACATGGCGATTTGGGATTCTCCGCGATCTTGTCACCATGGGCATCCGTGGGAACATGCTAAACACAATTAAAAGTTACCTGTCTAACCGAACCTTTCGCGTAAAAGTGGGAAATGCTCTCTCTAGAACTTTTACCCAAGAGACTGGTGTTCCGCAAGGGGGTGTGCTTAGTTGCACACTCTTCATTGTAAAAATGAACTCCCTGCAGTCAGTCATTCCAAGAGCGATGTTTTATTCCGTGTATGTTGATGATGTGCAGATGAGTTTCAAATCGTGCAATACGTCTGTCTGCGAACGACAAGTGCAGCTTGGAATGAATAAATTTTCTAAATGGGCGGATGAAAGCGGTTTTAAAATAAACACGAAGAAAAGTACTTGCATACTTTTCTCCAACAAACGAGGGGTAATGCCACAACCAAATGTTGCGATCAAAGGAGACCAACTCTCTGTAAGCAGCGAGCATAAATTCCTGGGAACCACTTTAGATTCTAAACTTACGTTTATTCCCCATATTAAATATGTCAAAATGAAATGTTTGAAAGCGATGAACGTCCTAAAACTCTTGTCACGTACAACATGGGGTAGTGATCGAAAGTGCATCTTGAAGTTATACAAAAGCCTTGTCGGGTCGCGCCTTGATTATGCCTCTATAATTTATCATTCCGCAACGCCAAGTGCATTAAAAATCCTAGACCCCGTTCACCATCTGGGTATCCGACTTGCAACCGGTGCTTTCAGGACAAGCCCGATCCAGAGCCTCTATGTAGAGTCGAATCAGTGGTCACTTCACCTGCAGCGATCCTATAGCAGTTTCACATATTTTATAAAGGTACGTGCAAACATCAAGCATCCATCTTATTCGACTATAAACGATATGACCGCTGCCACCCTCTTCCATAATCGACCCACAGTGAGAAAGCCGTTCTCCTTGCGTGTGAGAAACTTATGTGAGGAAATGGGTGTTCCGCTGCTGGAACTCTGTCCTACGCCCACAGGGATACTTTTACCGCCGTGGCAGTGGCAGCTTATACACTGTGACACCTCATTTGTTGAGATCACTAAACACGCACCAGAAGCACATATTAAAATGCATTTCCGAGAACTCCAGTCCAACTACTCATGCGTAGAGTTTTATACTGACGCTTCTAAGTCGCATGCAGGGGTGGCTTATGCAGCCGTCGGACCATCCTTTTCGGAATCCGGTGTGCTGCACCCAGAAACAAGTATATTTACGGCTGAGGGTTATGCACTATTGTCCGCTGTGAAGCATATACAGAAATCAAACATACAAAAATCAATTATATTCACAGACTCATTAAGCGTCGTAAATGCATTAAGATCCCTTTTCAGATTCAGAAATCCGATAATAATTGAGCTATATTCCGTTCTGTGTACAGCGTATATGTCCAACCAGCATATTACTATTTGCTGGGTACCTGGCCATAGAAGTATCGAGGGCAATGTATGTAGAAGTATCGAGGGCAATCGAGGGCTGACCAAATGGCCACGTCAAATATAATGCGCGCTATTAACACCACCGCTACTGTCCCTGCAACAGATCTAAAACCCTTTCTACGAAAGAAACTGCGAAACCACTGGCAACGCTTGTGGGACACAGAAATAAATAATAAGCTTCATTTGATTAAGCGGCGGTTGGGTTACTGGCCCTCCGCTACAAGAACGCGGCGAACTGATGTCCTATTCTGTCGCCTCAGAATAGGACACACTTATGGTACTCATAACTTTCTTCTGACTGGCGATGAACCTCCTACTTGTGGTGGATGTGGTGACAGGCTAACCGTCCTCCACGTCCTCCTGGAGTGTGCGAAAGCTGAAAGGGAGAGAAAGAAATATTTTGCTTTAGCATACCGCTATAATCTTCCTTTACATCCGATTATGTTTCTCGGTGAAGAGCCGCTTTTTAATACAAAATCAGTTTTAAGCTTTTTAAAGGATGTAGTACTGAATGTGTTTAGTCCAACATTGAATGTTTTTAGCCCAACAGGTTCATAGCACATCCTCTGTTCAGAGGATGCTGCTGTGATAGCAGATTTCAATGAGCCCAGGCCTCCATGCTCTTGTTTTAAGGGCTCTGTCGAGGCCCTGGTGCTCCATGCCAAGTTTTTATTTGACATACTTATCACTTTTAAATCATTTTATGTCTCCATAGCTCACATCATTTGTCATTGCCATAATTTTACCATATGTATATTTTTACACACTTACAGCGACTGTTTTTTAGGCCCATTTACAGCCACGTCACGTTTGTTTTATCTACACTGCACATCCCACAATTCATTATCATCGCTCTGGCGCTCTTTGGCCATATCTGGCCCTTGCGCCAATAAACACCACTAATCATCAGGGCCATTTTAACATGTAAGACAGTTTACATGTCTTGCATGTAAACTGTCTTGCAGGGCCTTTTAACATGCATTGCAGGGCCTTTTAACATGCAAGACCGTTTACGTTTAGCTTCACGTGCACATGTGCACGCAGTTGACAACAGAGGGGGACAACAAACGTGAAGCAAGGCAGGTACCAAACTAATAATGTCATAGTTGGTTTGTTGTATACATTCCTATAAATTTGATGGCAATGTCACAGGTTTCTTTATTGTACTTCAGCATAGCTGTGTGCAATTACACATCACACTCTTTAAAACTGTATTCAAGTATGTTCCTGGCTATATTACCCATTGATGTTTCATGCAAATTCCATGTGTTCACATAAATCTAGTCCCTAGTTATCTCGTCTTGAATATTTTCAGTCAGTACTCCTGTAAGTGTCAAGGAGATTATGAGGACAGGGCCTGCATAAATTTAGTGCAATATCTTTCTTGCAATTAAATGAAAATCAGTGGGTGAACAAGCACACTTTAAAAAACGTTTTCTTGGACATCTACCTTATAGCCCTAAGCTGCTCTCCCACACAATGAATGCCCTGTCCAACCAGCTCAACAAAGACCTCATGCACTTTTCAATGACCTTGAACACCATTTTGAAATAACTAATGTGCACATACCTTCTGCTGCTGATTGGTACAGCTGCAGCATGCTTTCTTCAGCAATTTTTCCGCATCAATAGGTGGTAAATGGAAACACGATATACAGCAGGGTTAGCACAAATTTGAAAGTTGAGAATCCAAAGATAGTCTAGAAGTTTCAAGGCAGTTTCAACCCATGAAACACTGCATCCAACGAGAAATTTTTGTATCAATATGACGTTTCAAATTCTGACAAAATTTATCGCACTTCTACACATCCAGTTGAAACTGAAAATCACAATTAAATCACTTTGCTAAATGAAACGGTTTGTAAAATTGACACCTGGAATTGTGAAATCGAGTACTTAGTCTTCTATGACTTCTTTTTTTTTTGCTAACCCATGCGTGCTTGTGTGAAAAGCCAGTTTTTGTGCACAAAATCCTAAACTTCATATATTTGGTCCAGGTGATTACAGACCAGGTAGGCAGTAACATAGAATGTGACATGCAGCCAAAATGCAACCATGAGCAGAATGAATGCAGCGATTTTGCAACCAGGGATAACAAATAAGTTGCGTGGAGACAACTACCATCGCATGAAAAACGAAAGCAGATGGCCATGTTTGTGCGAAAGCATTGACATGAACAATAAATCGCTGCCACCTGTAATACTACCTGCTACGTGAAAACAACAGGTTGATCCAACTGTTTCATGTATGTTGGAAGAATGTAGCTTTGTAAAAACAAGACCAAGCTAGTGACTACAGGTGACAAATGTTTTAACACAATAGCATTAGTGCCAGCGTCTCTCATTATCATATGGTAGTTTTGGGACGTTAAACGCCACATATCTATCAGCGTTAGTACCAGCACTTGAAGAAAAAAAGCATCTTGAAAAAAAAATTGAAATATTCAGTGCCTCTTTAATTATTTCCTTCATAAAAATTTCTTTTAATAGATTTTGGTCCCAAGCCAATTTGAACCTTCTCAGTACCAACCAGAGGATGTTAAGTTTTACCCTAGATTGAAAACAACAAAAACTTCCGCTGTGTTTGAACAAGCTTTAACTATTACTACACCATAGGAAAGTCCAATGCTGATGTCATCATGAGCAGTGCCCCAACACACAACACTTCAGGACAGGGGCTAAGACTTTTCTAGTATTAGCAAGTCTTGGCGTTTTAAAAGCATATTAACCACATGCACTACTCACTTGACCGGGAAAAAAGCGAGAAAAAGAAACCTAAATGCAAGAGACAAAAGTGAACTCATTAAAAGATAATGGTAAAAGAGAAAACGAGATGAGGTGGCATGACGGTTGAGGATTGAAATGGACATTAGGACAGAGCATGAACAAGCAGAAAATATGTAAACTTGCACTGTGTATTATTTTCAAAATGGATAGTTTGCTGTACTAATGCTAATATATAACGGAAAGAAGGTTGTACTGTCAATTTAATATCAAATAGCCATGGCCCCGAAGTTCAAGGCGTTTTCAAAGAGAGCATTCTATGCCAACGCGTCCAAAGAGCTTGAAAGTCCTCGTTGGATGGATGGATGGATGGATGAATGAAGTTACTCATTTATCCATCTATTGAAACAAGGGTACTAAAAGTGTACTTTTCAAAGTCAAGCAGTTTCAAGGTTTCCAAGGACCTCTATGAACCCAACTTACAATGTTTACCCATTACTTTGACCACAACGTCTTGCAAATCTCAATTTCTTTTTCGTTGTTCCACTAACTTCTTTCGAAGGGAAATAATCTCCTGCTCTAATAGAGCATACTTCCCATTTTTTTCCGGCTCATGCCCAGCTTCATCATCTGCAGGCCAATCTATTGACATAGCCCCCATTTCTTTCCGCTTTGCCACCTCCTTCCTTTTCTTTATTTCTTTCTGGCTCAGTTCTTTCTGCCCCGCAGGGGCGCCTGCGCAAGTAGGCGTTTGGTGTGTAGCGACACCACGGACCCGAGCTAACGGGGGAGTTTCTACTCCCTCCCACGCCTAGCCGTGCGTGGCTTTGCCGTGCCCGGGGAAAAGGGGATCCTGGGGGTTGAGCTGACGCTGGGTGATTGGACCTTTAAGGCCCCCCAGCAGAGGCAACACACCTCTTTGGCCCCGGCTTCACGTAGACGGCACCCCTGGGCTGACCCACCCAGGGGAAATCGGCAGTCGCCTTTTCCTATCTCTCTCTCCCTACATCTTCGTCTTTCTTACTTTTTTAGCTTTCCTGTCTACTTCTCTCTTCTGTTTACTTCCAATTTTCCTGGCGGCAAGGGTTAACCCTGTGCAAATAGCCTACCTTGGTCTAGGCGCATTGGGTTATAGTGGCGTTGTACGGCTGGCGTCTGCAGTTTTCAGCATCTGTAAACTTGTAGCGTCCCCTCGTTGGGCTCCGTGGTGGGTGGCCGCCAACGCTGCCGAACAAAAATAAGACCGGCATGCATGGAGCATTCCCTCAACTGTCTGATCCTACCGGCCTAAAGCGGGTACGCACCGACGACATAAACTTCTTCAACCAGCCAGTAGAAACTTTTCCCCGCTTCCACGTCATTCACTGCGAAAAAACCGGAAAGCAAGCCAGGACCGTATCTCCTTTCGTAGTTGCCAGGTGTCTTAATGAAGCTCTCGGGGCTGGATACAAAGTAACCGAAATGGCTAGCGGAGACCTTCTTCTCGAAATTCGGGACCAAGCACAATTTGTAAAGCTAGACAGCCTCTCAACGTTTGGTGACGTGCCGATCACCGTAACACCACACAGATCCATGAACATCACTCGCGGAGTAGTATCTGATGCAGGCTTACTTGAACTCACCGAAACTGAACTTTTGGAAGGGTGGAAGAGCCAAAATGTCAATAATGTACAGAGAATTATAATCAGAAGAGATAATAAGGAAATACCAACGAAACACTTGATACTCACGTTTGCATCCAGTAAACTACCAGATTCCATACAAACAGGGTACACAAAGACATCTATCAGACCGTATATACCAAACCCTCGTCGTTGCTTCCAATGCCAGAGGTATGGCCATGGCTCTAAAACCTGTCGTGGTCGCCAGACTTGTGCACAATGTGGAGTCCTAGGCCACGTGTCTGAGAACTGCAAACAACCGCCACACTGTGTAAACTGCGAAGGAAACCATGCCGCATATTCACGCTCCTGCACCTACTGGAAAAAAGAAAAAGAAATAATTACATTGAAGGTGAAGGAGAACATTACGTTTAAGGAAGAACGGCGAAGAGTCGCTCCATTCTATGGACCTACATACGCTGATGCGGCGCGTCAGGGGGCACCGCCGCACCAGCCCTCGCCACACCTTCGGCCCGCGCATACCGAGCCGGCGGTTGTGGCACCTGCCCCCAAGGCGGCTGTAGCGCAGGCTACACCGCCTGCTCCCAAACAGAGGCCGGAGACTCCAGAGTCTTCGGGTCTCAAGGCCTCCCCTCACCAGGCGAGGCCTAAAATCCGAACTAACAGCCCGCACGTGCGGGCATCCAGTGCCTCCGAGGAGGCAATGGATACGTCGGCACCCTTGGTGCCGAAAGAGCGGCGTGGCTCCTTGGAGCGCGCCAAGAAAACAAAAAAGCAAATAACAGGGCCTGGTGATGGCCCTGTTAAGTGAACTCAAACTCCCCGTCTAAACAGCCACTCGCTCTTCGTACACACAGCATTATTTTACATTCACCATGAACACTCAAATTATACAATGGAACGTCAGGGGCCTTCTCAGAAACCTTGACGACATCCAAGAACTCTTACACGAACACACACCAAAAGTGCTGTGTGTACAAGAAACACACCTTAATTCAAAACACACAAATTTTCTTCGCAAACACGTTATTTTTCGAAAGGACCGTGATGATGCCATGACATCATCCGGAGGTGTTGCCATCATAGTGAAACAAGGAACTGCATGCACATACCTACAACTACAAACATCCCTTGAGGCAGTGGCTGTTCGAGCGGTTCTTTTTGATAAACTGATCACAATCTGCATTATCTACATTCCTCCTAGCTATCAGCTGCAAAAACGTGATTTACACTCTCTAATTGATCAACTTCCGGAACCTTATGTTCTCCTTGGAGACTTTACTGCGCATAGCAGGCTATGGGGTGACTCTCGGTATGACGCGCGAGGTCGGCTGATCGAACAGTTCCTTATCTCATCGAGCGCGTGTCTCCTAAATCGAAAAGTACCAACCTATTATAACCTCGCTAATAACACCTACTCCTCTATAGACCTGACCATAGTATCTCCATCTCTTGTGCCTCTGCTACAGTGGAAAGTCGTCAGTAATCTGTACGGAAGTGACCACTTCCCCGTAGTTTTGAGCACAACGACAGTAACTGAGTGTCCACCACGCGTTCCCAAGTGGCTCATAAACAGAGCCGACTGGGAACAGTTTTAAACTATCGCTTGTCTAGGTTGGAATGACATCTGTACTTTGAACATTGATGTTGCTGTGAACTACTTCACAGCGTTTTTGATTGATGCTGCAACAAAATGCATCCCACAAACAAATGGACACCCTGGAAAACGATGTGTGCCATGGTGGAACGATGAATGCCGAAACGCGCGCAAACAGCAAAACAGAGCTTGGAGGCTGCTTCGTAACTCACCGACAGCCGAAAATCTTGAAACCTTCAAGAAAATAAAGTCTCAAGGCAG
Organism: Rhipicephalus microplus; assembly: GCF_043290135.1. Classification (NCBI taxonomy): domain Eukaryota; kingdom Metazoa; phylum Arthropoda; class Arachnida; order Ixodida; family Ixodidae; genus Rhipicephalus; species Rhipicephalus microplus. The sequence continues at coordinate 133,871,690 of NC_134702.1, read as the reverse complement.
GAGAACGCGTCGGCAGGCCAGAAGAGACAGCTGGCAGAAGTTTTTATCAGGGGTTAATTCATACACACAGGAGGCTAAAGTATGGAACATGGTCAGTAGGATAGCAGGAAAACAAGTACACGCACTTCCACTCGTAAACACTCAGGGTGATACCTTGGAAGATCAGGCAAACTTCCTCGGTGCACATTTCGAACAGGTATCCAGCTCGTGCCACTATACTGACACTTTCCAAAATTACAGAACAAGAATAGAAAAGCAGAAACTCGAACACAAATCCACTAGATACGAGGCATATAACCAAGCTTTCAGTCTAGCTGAGCTCCGAACATCTCTAAACTCCTGCAGTACTTCTGCCCCAGGCTCTGGCCGTGTGATGTATGAAATGTTAAAAAACCTACCAAACGAAACCCGAAAAACCCTACTTTTTTTGTACAATGCCATTTGGTCTTTTGGCACTATTCCTACCTCCTGGAAAGAAGCTATTGTTATTCCCATTTTGAAAGAGGGCAAGGACCCTTCTTTACTCTCGAGTTATAGGCCTATAGCACTTACAAGCTGCTTGTGCCAAGTCTTCGAAAAAATGATAAACTGCCGACTTGTACATTTTCTTGAAACAAATAATTTGCTCGACCCATTTCAGTGCGGGTTTCGAGAAAGTAGATCCACCACAGACCACCTTGTTCGTATCGAGGCACAGATCAGAGACGCCTTCGTTCATAAACAATATTTTCTCTCTGTGTTCCTCGATATCGAAAAGGCTTATGATACAACATGGCGTTTCGGAATTCTAAGAGACCTGTCACACCTTGGCGTGCGCGGAAAAATGTTTCATATAATCGAAAGTTACTTGTCAAACCGGACATTCCGTGTCCGTCTGGGCAGTGTGCTCTCTCAAATATTTATCCAGGAAACAGGCGTGCCACAAGGTGGTGCGCTTAGTTGCACACTTTTTATTATTAAAATGAATTCTTTGCACTTGTCCATTCCCCGCAATATGTTCTATTGTACATATGTCGACGACGCTCAGCTTGGCTTCAAGTCATGCAACTTGACCATGTTCAGCTGGGTTTAAATAAGGTCTCCAAATGGGCAGATGAAAACGGATTTCGGCTTAACCCACAAAAAAGCACGTGTGTCTTGTTCTCTCGAAAGAGAGGCATGCACTCGGAACCTGACATTCTACTGAACGGGCAACGTCTGTCCGTCAAAGCCGAGCATAAATTCTTAGGCTTAATCGTGGACAACAAGTTGACCTTCGTACCCCATATAAAGTATTTAAAAGCAAAATGTTTAAAAGCCATGAATGTTATAAAAGTGTTGTCGCACACTACGTGGGGTAGTGACAGGAAATGCCTCATGAACCTGTATAGAAGCCTAATTCGCACCCGCTTAGATTGTGGGGCCATTGTTTATCAGTCTGCGACTCAAAGTGCTTTGAAGATGCTGGATCCCGTGCACCATTCCGGCATCCGCCTTTCTACGGGTGCTTTTCGCACCAGCCCCGTAGAAAGCCTTTACGTTGAGTCAAATGAGTGGTCGCTTCATCTGCAAAGAACCTACATGTCCTTTGTATATTTCCTTAAGGTGAAGGCAGACAAGAGGCACCCCTCATACTCTACTATTAATGACTTGTCGAGCTCCATTCTTTTCCAAAACAGGCCTTCAATGAGGCAGCCCTTCTCAGTTCGCCTGAAGGGTGTAGCTGAGGACACTGGAGTGTCACTCGAACACAGATTAATGGCTCCTGTAGCATACCCGCCACCGTGGCAGTGGCAGACTATAGACTGTGATGTGTCCTTTCTTGAAGTTACAAAACATGCGCCTATTGCCCATATTCGAACATACTTCTTGGAACTTCAACACAAATACACACGTCCTGAGTTTTTTACAGATGCCTCTAAGTCTAACTCCTCTGTATCCTACGCTGCTGTTGGCCCTTCCTTTTCGGATGCTGGCCCGCTACATCCAGGCACAAGTATCTTCACAGCGGAAGCTTACGCGATACTCGTGGCAGCTAAACACATCAAACAATCACAAATACAAAAAGCAGTAATTTATACAGACTCCCTCAGTGTGGTAACGGCTCTGCACAGTCTTAAAAAACAAAAAAACCCTGTCCTCGTTTCACTCTACTCCATTTTATGCACACTGTACACACTCAACCGACATGTTGTTGTGTGCTGGGTGCCAGGGCACCGTGAGATTCAAGGCAACATGATGGCGGATCAGCTTGCTGCATCCGCCCACGAAAGCACCGCCATTACACCTTTATCGATCCCGGCCCTTGATCTTAAGCCGTCTCTCAAACGAAATCTCAGGGACTACTGGCAGAGCAAGTGGGATACACACACACAAAACAAACTACACATTGTTAAGCCACACCTTGGTCATTGGCTGCCCGTATCGAAATCACGTCATACAGAGGTAATACTTACAAGACTCAGGATAGGACACACATACACGACACACACACATCTTCTGTCGGGTGGGGATCCACCATTGTGTGACAGATGTGGTGAAGGATTAACAGTCCTTCACATTTTAATTCAGTGCAAACAATTGGACGCTCTAAGAAAACAACACTTTCCATTACCCTACCGACAACATATACCTTTACACCCTGCAATGTTCGTCGGTAGGGAACCGCTTTTTAGTCATAAGTCATTATTCGCGTTTTTAAGAGAAATTCATAGTTTTCATATCATATTCCCGGGCATTCCGTAGCACGACCTCTCCTGGGAGGTTTACGCTGCGGTGGCTACACAAGAAAGCACTTGCCTCACGGCCCTTGGACGCAAGGGTATGAACGAGTGAGGCACTTGTGCTAATGCCATACATATCCATCATCGTCTTTTATTATCACCAACTTTCATCACCTATTCGCACCACACACCTTTCACGGCATGGTCATGATTTTACTACTTGTACGTTTTTACCCGCCTTACCGCGAGGAATTTTATGGCCCTTATACAGCCGCTAATCACAATCATCGTCCACATTCCTTGTCGTATGAACTGGCGCTCTTTGGCCATCAAATGGCCCTTGCGCCAAAAAACGCCATATATCATCATAGTGGAGAACTTCTCCTCGAAATCCGTGACAAAGAACAATTTAAAAAGCTAGATGGTCTCTCAGATTTCGGTGGCATACCAATAACTGTAACACCGCATAGATCAATGAACACAACTCGCGGAGTGGTATCTGACATGGACTTACTTGACTTGACTCTGAGACTGAACTTTTGGAGGGGTGGAAGAGCCAAAATGTCACTAATGTACAGAGAATCATCATCAGAAGAGATAATAAGGAAACACCGACAAAACACCTAATTCTTACATTTGTATCCAGTAAACTACCGGAATCAATTCAAACAGGGTACACAAAGACATCTATCAGGCCGTACATACCGAACCCTCGTCGTTGCTTCCAATGCCAGAGGTATGGCCATGGCTCTAAAACCTGTCGTGGTCGTCAGACTTGTGCACAATGTGGAGTCTTAGGCCACGTGTCTGAGAACAGCAAACAACCGCCACACTGTGTAAACTGCGAAGGAAACCATGCCGCATATTCACGCTCCTGCACATACTGGAAAAAAGAAAAAGAAATAATTACATTCAAGGTGTAAGAGAACATTACATTTAAGGAAGCACGGCGAAGAGTCGCTCCATTCTATGGACCTACATACGCTGATGCGGCGCTTCAGGGGGCACCGCCGCACCAGCCCTTGCCACCCTTTTGGCCCGCGCATACTGAGCCGGCGGTTGTGGCACCTGCCCCCAAGGCGGCTGTAGCCCAGGCTACACCGCCTACTCCCAAACAGAGACCGGAGACTCCAGAGTCTTCGGGTCTCAAGGCCTCCCCTCACCAGGCGAGGCCCAAAATCGGAACTAACAGCCCGCATGTGCGGGCATCCAGTGCCTCCGTGGAGGCAATGGATACGTCGGCACTCTTGGTGCCGAAAGAGCGGCGTGGCTCCTTGAAGCGCGCCAAGAAAACAAAAAAGCAAATAACAGGGCCTGGTGATGGCCCTGTTAAGTGAACTCAAATTCCTTCTCTAAACAGCCACTCGCTTTTCGTACACACAGCACTATTTCACACTCACCATGAACACTCAAATTATACAATGGAACGTCAGGGGCCTTCTCAGAAACCTTGACGACATCCAAGAACTCTTACATGAACACTCGCCAAAAGTGCTGTGTGTACAAGAAACACACCTTAATTTTAAACACACAAATTTTCTTCGTAAATGCGTTATTTTCCGAAAAGACCGTGTTGATGCTATGACATCATCCGGAGGTGTTGCCATCATAGTGAATCAAGGAATAGCATGCACACACTTACAACTCCAAACAGCCCTTGAGGCAGTGGCTGTTCGAGCGGTTCTTTTTGATAAACTGATCACAATCTGCACTATTTACATTCCTCCTAGCTATCAGCTGCAAAAACGCGATTTACACTCTCTAATTGATGAACTTCCGGAGCCTTATGTTCTCCTTGGAGACTTTAATGCGCATAGCAGGCTATGGGGTGACTCTCGGTATGACGCGCGAGGTCGACTGATCGAACAGTTCCTTATCTCGTCGAGCGCGTGTCTCCTAAATCGAAAAGAACCAACCTATTATAACCTCGCTAATAACACCTACTCCTACATAGACCTGAGCATAGTATCTCCATCTCTTGTGCCTCTACTCCAGTGGAAAGTCGTCAGTAATTCATACGGAAGTGACCACTTCCCCGTAGTTTTGAGCACAACGACAGTAACTGAGTGTTCACCACGTGTTCCCAAGTGGCTCATAAACAGAGCCGACTGGGAACAGTTTCATACTATCGCCTGTCTAGGTTGGAATGACATCTGTACTTTGAATATTGATGTTGCTGTGAACTACTTCACAGCGTTTTTGATTGATGCTGCAACAAAATGCATCCCACAAACAAATGGACACCCTGGAAAACGATGTGTGCCATGGTGGAACTCTGAACGCTCAAACGCACGCAAACAGCAAAACAGAGCTTGGAGGCTGCTTCGGAACTCACCGACAGCCGAAAATCTTGAAACCTTCAAGAAAATAAAGTCTCAAGGCAGGAGAACGCGTCGGCAGGCCAGAAGAGAAAGCTGGCAGAAGTTTTTATCATGGGTTAATTCATACACACAGGAGGCTAAAGTCTGGAACATGGTCGGTAGGATAGCAGGAAAACAAGTACACACACTTCCACTCGTAAACACTCAAGGTGATACCTTGGAAGATCAGGCAGACTTCCTCGGTGCACACTTCGAACAGGTATCCAGCTCGTCCCACTATACTGACACTTTCCAAAAATGCAGAACAAGAATAGAAAAGCAGAAACTCGAACACAAATCCACTAGATACGAGGCATATAACCAAGCTCTCAATCTAGCTGAGCTCCAAACATCTCTAAACTCCTGCAGTACTTCTGCCCCAGGTTCTGACCGTGTGATGTATGAAATGTTAAAAAACCTACCAAACGAAACCCGAAAAACCTTACTTTGTTTGTACAATGCTATTTGGTCTTTTGGCACTATTCCTACCTCCTGGAAAGAAGCTATTGTTATTCCCATTTTGAAAGAGGGCAAGGACCCTTCTTTACTCTCGAGTTATAGGCCTATAGCACTTACAAGCTGCTTGTGCAAAGTCTTCGAAAAAATGATAAACTGCCGACTTGTACATTTTCTTGAAACAAATAATTTGCTCGACCCATTTCAGTGCGGGTTTCGAGAAAGTAGATCCACCACAGACCACCTTGTTCGTATCGAGGCACAGATCAGAGACGCGTTCGTCCATAAACAATATTTTCTCTCTGTGTTCCTCGATATCGAAAAGGTTAGGTTAGGTTAATTTGGTTTTTCATGGCGCAAAAGCAGCTAAGGCTATGCTGCGCCAGACACAAGACTTTCAGGAATGGACGCTAAAAAGATGAGATTTTAAAGCTTATTTAACAGGTTACTTTCTTTCAGAAAGTTTAGCAAGTCGGGCAGAGGTACTAGAGGGTCGTCTCCTAGGAACAAAGCAGGGTGTAAAGGTGCGTGTTGTTTGTTTAGCTTGCTGAAATGTTTTTGTCTCTGTGTTTCAATGGTAGGACATGTGATTAGGATGTGCATAAGTGTTAACGCTGCTTGGCATTTTTCACACGTTGGTTGTTCTTTCTTTGCGAGTAAGAAGTTGTGTGTCAAGTGTGTGTGTGCAATGCGAAGTCGGCATAATACAACTTCAATAAACCGTTGCTGGTGACGGCAGGTCTTCCATTCCCCGAGTGTGGGTTTCACCAGGTGGAGCTTATTGTTCGTGCAGGTGTCCCATTGCTTTTGCCATTTTGCTAGTAGGGCCAGGCGAATTGTTCTCTGGATATCTTTAAGGGGAATTTTTACTTTTGTTACTGTTTTATGGGCTGCCTGGGAAGCATACTTATCTGCTTTTTCGTTTCCGGGTATCCCAACATGACTTGGGACCCAGCAGAAACGGATGCAGGTTGCCTGGCTGTTTAAGTATACCATGTTTAGAATGTCGCCTACTATAGGCTCACATTCGGATTTTATATGTAGTGCTTTTAGTGTGCTTAGTGAGTCGGTGTATATGATTGCTTTCTTGTATTTTTCAGCGATGATTTTCCGAACTGCTTCACTCAAGGCATAAGCTTCAGCTGAAAAAATAGAAAAACTTCAAGGTACTTTCACAGAAATTGCGCTTTTTGTCGTCACAATCCCAATACCCACGTGGTCCTCCGTTTTTGAGCCATCTGTGTAAACTTCTTCGTAATCCCTATATTCGTGCTGAAGTGTATAAAATTCTTGGATTATGTGTTCTAGTGGGGTGCTTTTTTTGTTGAAACGGCTTAGTGAAAATTCGCATAGCTGTGACAGGTCAAACCATGGCGGCAGTCTTGGTGGTTTAATAGCGACATCTAGTGATCCATCAGGGATGGTATAAAAGTGGCAGTATTCCTCGAAACGTAGGACAAGTGGTTTGATTAGGTTCGGTTTGTTGAGATAGTGTGAGCGCGAGTCACATTTTGCGGCAATTTCATAGCAGATGTGTTCAGGTGACGACCTTATTCTTAAAACATATGACAAGGTTAGTAATGCTCTTCGATCACATAGAGGGGGCTCATTGCATTCTACGTATAGACTTTGCACAGGTGATGTTCTGTAAGCACCACTTGAACGACGGAGACCGAGGTTGTGTATAGGGTCAAGACGGCGGATGTATGAGTTTCGCGCCGAGCCGTAGACTGTGCATCCGTAGTCCAAAATGCTGCGTACAAGGGATCGGTAAATACGTATAAGGCAGAATCGATCGGAACCCCAGTGTTTATGGGAGAGTACTTTGAGCACATTGAGTGCTCTGTTTGCCTTAGTTTTCAGTGCATTTATGTGTGGCAGAAAGTTTAGTTTTCGGTCGAATGTGATTCCTAGAATTTTGTGTTCTTGTTTTACCGGCATGTTGATGTTGTATAGTTTGAGCGCGGGTTCAGGGAACAGTCCTCTCTTTTGTGTAAAGAGAACAGCTGTGGTTTTTTGGGCTGAAAAGCGGAAACCATTTTGGTCGGCCCATTTCGTAAGCCGATTTATTGTAATTTGGAGTTGCCTTTAGCAGGATGATAGGCTGGAGGCTCGGCATGCAATTTGTAGATCATCCACACAGATGGAGTGCATGACTGTACGGGGTATAGCCCTGTTGATGGAGTTCATTTTTACTATAAACAGGGTGGTGCTCAAAACGCAGCCCTGTGGTACACCATTTTCTTGGACAAATGCTTGTGACAGTACCGTACCCAAACGTACTTGAAAAGTTCTATTCGATAAAAAATCGTGTAAGCAGTTCAGCATTCTTCCGCGAATCCCTAAGTTAGCTAGATCTCTGAGAATTCCGTATCTCCAAGTTGTGTCATATGCTTTCTCTAGGTCAAAGAAGACCGAGAGACAGAACTGTTTGTGTAGAAACGCTTGTCGTATTTCTTGTTCCAGCCTGACAATGTGATCAGTGGTGGAACAGCCCTTTTTGTATCCGCACTGGTGTGCGTCTATTAGGCGCTCCGATTCCAGAGTGAAGGTAAGTCTAATATTTATGATGCTTTCGTAAGTTTTTGCGAGGCAACTCGTTAATGCAATGGGCCTGTAGCTACTTGGGGTTGTTGGGGGTTTTCCAGGTTTTAGGAATGGTATGACTATGGCTTTTTTCCAATCTTCAGGCATTATGCCAGAGTCCCATATTTTGTTGAAGAATTGGAGAAGTGCCCGCGCGGATGCTTGGGATAGGTGTGCCAACATTGCGTAGTGTATCTGGTCAGACCCTGTTGCCGTTTTTTTACCGGCAGAGAGTACCCTGTTCAATTCGTGCAGCGTAAGCAGAAGGTTATAACTTTCATTTGAGGTACTGCTAGTAGGCAATCTTTGTTTTTCTGTATTTTCTTTATATTTCAGGAATGTATTGGTGTAATTTGCTGAGCATGATACCTTATAAAAGTGTTCTCCTAATGGGTTGGCCTGGTCTTCTAGTGTTGATTGTGTGTCTGGACTTGTAAGCAGTGGTATTGTGTAGGAGGAGTACTCCCCCTTGAACTTCCTCACCTGGTCCCAGATGTGTTTAGATGTGACTGAACTGTTAATTGATGATATGTATTTTTGCCATGAATCCTTTTCTGCCTTCGAATAAATCTTTTTTGTCTTCGAATAAATCGGGCTCTGGCTTTTGCCTGTTTGAAGTTGATGAGGTTGGCGTAGGTGGGGTATCTTCGTAGAATTTCCCAGGCCTTATTTTGTAGTTTTTTGGCATCAGTACACTAGTTTGTCCACCAAGGGTTGAATTTCTTGGGTACGATGCCGGATGATTGCGGTATTGCTTTTTCTGCTGCTAAGATTAAAACTTTGACGAACTCTTCGTTTAGTTTCTCAACAGAAAGCTCCGATGAGAAAACTTCATCGAGCTTAGCGTTTTCTGTGAAAACTGGCCAGTTCGCGAGCTGTAGTTTCCACCGGCGTGGCCTGCTTGTTAGAGTTGGGTAAGATGGTATGAGTTTTATGATGCCGGGCTGATGATCACTGTCATAAGATGTGTTGACGACGTCCCATTTAAAATCATTAAAAATACACGATGAACACATGGCGAGATCTAAGCAACTAAAAGTGCGCGAGGTTGGTGAAAAGTAGGTAAAAGCACCGGAATTAAGAAGGCAGATGTCATTTGTTAAAATGAAATCTTCCACGGCTTGCCCTCTTGCGTCAGTTTTGTCGCTACCTCAAAGGGTTGAATGAGCATTGAAATCCCCAACTAAGATAAATGGTTTTGGCAACTGTTCCACTAGATTTTCTAGGTTTTTGGTGATGAAAAGGGTGTGAGGTGGGATATACAGTGAGCAGATGGTGATGGTTTTGTATGATAGGATGGTGACGGCTACGGCCTCGAAAGATGTGTTTATTTGGACATCTCGCGTAGGAGTGCTGCCCTGCACCACTATGGCTACTCCTCCTGACAGACGGTTGCAATGTTCGCGGTCCTTTCGGGCAACTTTGAAGCCTTTTAGGAAGTGGCTGTGTTTTGCACCAAGATTTGTCTCTTGAAGGCAAAAGACTACTGGTGAGAATTTGTTAATGATGTCCTTTATGTCACCTAAGTTATGAATTAAGCCTCTACAGTTCCAATGTACAATAAAAGTCATGGCAGAATAAAGTTAAGTAAATATACTTGTGGGGATTGATCGGTGTAAAAGATGATAGGTGACAATATTAAGAAATAGAAATAGAAAGAAATACGATAACCATTACGGTTATCGCTTACTTATTGTGGTTACTGGGACTTTGTCCTTGTCCTGTTTAGTACGCTCGAGAGAGCGCTTTTCCTTCGGTGTCGACGACACCGGAGTTTTGTGGTCGATCTCCATTGCCTTGTCTGAGGCGCTGGAAGATCGAGAGTGAGGCGCTGAGAAACGGATCTCAGGCCTTGGCGCTCTATTGAGTTTAGGGCCCAGGGAGACCGGAGTCTGCGGGCCCTTTGATGTGCATGGAGCAGCTGGCACTGCTTCTTTTACGGGGGCGGTTTGAGTCACCACACAACCACTGGGTGTGGTAGCGGTCGACTCCTGAGGCCTTTGTGACGCTGCCCCCGACTGTGTCACATCGGCGTAACTTCTGTGGAAAAGGTATGATAGCCGTGTTCGCGCTTCGCTGAATGATATTTCTTCTTTGACGGTCAGAGCGATCACTTTTTTTTCTTTTTTCCAACATGGGCATGACCGGGAATACGCTGGGTGTTCCCCGTCACAGTTAACACAGTGGGGTGAGGATGAGCAATTTTCTGATTTGTGGTCGTTTGCACTGCATTTTGCGCATGTTTCTTTGCCTCTGCAAGAGTGCGAGGCGTGTCCGAATCTCTGACATTTGAAGCAGCGTCTGGGGTTGGGAATGTAAGGTCTGACATTTATTTTTAAGTACCCAGCCTTAAGAGAGGTGGGCATTTCACATGTTCCAAAGGTTAGTATTACGTGTTTGGTGGGCACTTCCTGATTATTGCGACGGATTACTATTCTTTGGACTTTTATGACAATTTGCTCTTGGAATCCTTCGAGGAGCTCTTCGTCACTAAAGCCTAAGAAGTCTTCCTCAGAGATTACTCCCCTGCTGGTATTTAGAGAGCGATGGACCGAAACGGTGACAGCTGTTTCTCCAATGCTGGTTAGTTGGGATAGCTTAGGCACTTGGTCTTTTTCGGTTAGCTCCAAAAGGAGGTCACCGCTTGACATTTTGAATGCTTTGTATATGGGTCCTATTTTTTCTTTTAGGCACTTGGCCACCAAAAATGGGGATAATTTTCTTAGAGGTGTGCTGTCACTGTGGATAATGTGGTACTTCGCGAAAGTAAATTTGGTTTCTTTCGAGACGTGATAACTTGCTTCAGTGCGGCCCCTTTTGCGAGACCGATCAAGGTCGGCGGATGCTTGTAAAGCCATACAAGTATGAATGTGTTCGGTAACAGCGGCGACCACCCACCACGGAGCCCAACAAGGGGACGCGGTTGGACTTGTTGAAACAAGCCCTCCCAACGCCAGCTGTACGCTGTCACTACAATCCAATGTAATTATCCAAGGTGGGATACCTACACAAGGTTAACCCTTGCCGCCATGAATATCGGAAGTAAACGGAAGAGATTAGAAGACAGGACAGATAAATAGTAAGAGATAAAGACGAAGATGTAGGCAGAGAGAGATAGGAAAAGGCGACTGCCGATTTCCCCTGGGTGGGTCAGCCCAGAGGTGCCGTCTACGTGAAGCCGGGGCCAAAGGGGTGTGTTGCCTCTGCCGGGGGGCCTTAACGGTCCAATCACCCAGCGTCGGCTCAACCCCCAGGGTCCCCTTTTCCCCGGACACGGCAAAGCCACGCACGGCTAGGCGTGGGAGGGAGTAGAAACTCCCCCGTTAGCTCGCGTCCGTGGTGTCGCTACACACCAAACGCCTACTTGCGCAGGCGCCCCTGCGGGGGATATCGAAAAGGCTTATGATACTACATGGCGTTACGGAATTCTAAGAGACCTGTCCCACCTTGGTGTGCGCGGAAGAATGTTTCATATAATCGAAAGTTACCTGTCAAACCGGACATTCCGTGCCCGTCTGGGCAGTGTGCTCTCCCAAACATTTGTCCAGGAAACAGGCGTGCCACATGGTGGTGTGCTTAGTTGCACACTTTTTATTACTAAAATGAATTCTTTGCACTTGTCCATTCCCCGCAATATGTTCTATTGTACATATGTCGACGACGTTCAGCTTGGCTTCAAGTAATGCAACTTGGCCATGTGTGAGCGGCAGGTTCAGCTGGGTTTAAATAAGGTCTCCAAATGGGCAGATGAAAACGGATTTCACTTAACCCACAAAAAAGCACGTGTGTCTTGTTCTCTCGAAACCCGACATTTAACTGAACGGGCAACAACTGTCCGTCAAAGCCGAGCATAAATTCTTAGGCTTAATCTTGGACAACAAGTTGACCTTCGTACCCCACATAAAGTATTTAAAAAGAAAATGTTTAAAAGCCATGAATGTTATAAAAGTGTTGTCACGTACTACGTGGGGTAGTGACAGGAAATGCCTCATGAACCTGTATAGAAGCCTTATTCGCACCCGCTTAGATTATGGGGCCATTGTTTATCAGTCAGCGACTCAAAGTGCTTTCAAGATGCTGGATCCCGTGCACCATTCGGGCATCCACCTTTCTACGGGTGCTTTTCGCACCAGCCCCGTAGAAAGCCTTTACGTTGAGTCAAATGAGTGGTCGCTTCATCTGCAAAGAACCTACATGTCCTTTGTATATTTCCTTAAGGTGAAAGCAGACAAGAGGCACCCCTCATACTCTACTATTAATGACTTGTCGAGCTCCATTCTTTTTCAAAACAGGCCTTCAATGAGGCAGCCCTTCTCAGTTCGCCTGAAGGGTCTAGCTGAGGACACTGGAGTGTCACTGGAACACAGTTTAATGGCTCCTGTAGCATACCCGCCACCGTGGCAGTGCCAGACTATAGATTGCAATGTGTCTTTCCTAGAAGTTACTAAACATGCGCCTATTGCCCGTATTCGAACATACTTCTTGGAACTTCAACACAAATACACACGTCCTGAGTTTTTTACAGATGCCTCTCAGTCTAACTCCCCTGTGTCCTACGCTGCTGTTGGCCCTTCCTTTTCGGATGCTGGCCCTCTACATCCAGGCACAAGTATCTTCACAGCGGAAGCTTACGCGATACTTGTAGCAGCTAAACACATCAAACAATCACAAATACAAAAAGCAGTAATTTATACAGACTCCCTCAGTGTGGTAAGGGGGGCGCTGCGAGCGTCGAAGGCGATCGGACGTGCTTCGCATCGGCTCCGCACGGGATGAAGAAGATCTGCGGTTCTACTTGCCCCATCTTGACCGGAAAGGTGTGTAAAGATTCAGTTTGATCTCCGCTACGATCTGCCGAAAGAATTTTGAAAATCGGTGGACCTTTGGGCATTTTACGCCCACAGCTCCGAAATCCGAGGTGGCGACCACGCTAGCCTAACGGGCCGGCGTGGTCCGGGAGCGGCCTCGGCCGCATCGGCGACTGTTTCGGACTTCATCCGCGAAGAGATGTCGTCATCGGAGCCTCTACCGGACATGGATACTACTCCAGCGGTGGATTGTGATGGACTTTTAGACCGCGGTTCCGGCCGCACGGTTATAACTATGAGTGGAACGCCGCTCGACGAGGAGTCGTCGTCGGAGAGCCACAACGGTTGGGTCGTCGCCACTCGACGCAGCCGGTCGACTAAGAAGATTTTGCAAGCGCCTTCGCAGCAGGCCAAGCAAACCGGTAAGCGTTCTTCGTCGTCTCAACCTACGAGAGCGCAGTTTGCCCAGAAATTGAACGTCGCATTTTCGAAAGCGGCTCGCATGCCCAACATGCCTATCGGAGAGCACAAAGTGGTTGTGCGGCCACGTGGCGGCTTGCTGGTAGGGAAGACCGATCCGCTCGAGCTACTTCGGGCTATGGCCGTCGCGGCTAGGATGGAGTCGAACGCCTTCCTTGCGGACATCGTGTGTCCGAACGTAGTGCAAAACATTTTCGTGATCGGCACGGCCAGCGAAGAACGCGCTGGGCGGTACGACCGCGTGCGGGAGATCGCAATAGGCGGACGCAACTTCGAGATCTTTGCGTACCGCGTGGCGCCGGAGAACACGGCCAAAGGAGTGGTTGACTACATCTCGCAGGCACACTCTGCGGAGGTGATCCACAACGCTGTGGTGAACGAACGCAACCCAACGGTACTGGCAGCGCAGAGAATAGGAAATTCCAAATCGGTAATCATCCTGTTCGAGGGTAACAAAGTCCCCTCGCACGTTATATTCGGGGGCATGATAGTACGGTGCAGACTGTACAGGCAACATAAAGAAGTGTGTCGCACGTGCGGCAAAGTCGGCCACCGAAAGGATGTCTGCCCTAACCCTAACGCGAAAGTGTGCTTCGCATGTGGAAGATCCAACCCGGGTCCAAACCACGAGAAGGAGTGCAGACCGCGCTGCAAGTTGTGTGGAGGCCCGCACGCTTCGGGCACCGGTAACTGTAAGAATAGGTTCAAGACTCCATTCCTAGTCCGCCAGCGCGAGCAAGAGCGCAAGATAGCGGCCGAAAAGGCGGCAAAATCTGCCGGCCAGGCGATCAAAGTCCGGTTTCCCGAAGAAGAGGAGTTCCCCGAACTCGGCGCACAAACAACACGTCACAAGAGCCGCAGCGCGAGCCGGGGAAAGAGCAAGGAGAGTGGGAAGAGCAGTGAACGGAAGAGAAGTACGTCACGCAGCTCAAGGTCGTGGACGACCGTGGCGACCGCGCGCGGCGGCGACGGTGACGCCCCTGGCGGGAATGTCGGGGGCGCCCCTAACGGCGGCGTGCGGGCGGGTGGTGCGCGCGAAACGAACGGCAGACCGGCCATGCCAGCGGCCAAGCAAGCTTCCCCGCAAGGAGAAAGGATGAAGCAATTGGAGAGCACTATCCAAGTACTTCAGGAAACTATCAAGAAACAGCAGGAGACTATCGACAAGCTCCTGGCTGCACAAGAAAGGCTGAAGGCGACTCCCACGCGGACGCAAGGATCGGCACCAAAGCCGGCCAGCTTCACGGCGCTGGGCGCCAAGCCACCAGTCGAGAAGATCACGCTACCAACGGCAACATCATCGCCACCGGCTCCACCGAAAACGCCGACGCCGCCGCGAACGCCGACGTTCAGTCCAACACCACTCAAGCTTCGGAAGCGGGCCCCGGCTCCCCTCACCGACAGCGAGGACGAAAGATTCCAGCAAGAAGAGGACATCACCGACCCGGCGTCGCCATCCAGCGGCGGGTTTGACTACGAAACGAGAATCAGGCAGATAAACGCGCGCCTAGTGAAACACGACAGGGAGATCGGCTCCCTCACCGCACGGGTGGGCGCCCTGGAGATCAAAGTCGAGAGAGGATTTGCTGAGGTAAAGAAAGAATTCGCCGAGGTGAAGCAATCAATCGAGGACCTGAAGAAATTCATAGTGAGCCAATTCAACATGATTGGTAAAGGAGCCCAAATTCAGGTGGAAACCCTACCCAAACATGGATAGACGGCCCCAAGGAGATCGGATAGTGATGTGGCACTGGAACGCTAACGGCTACCGGTGCCGCAAGGCAGTACTTCAACAGCACCTGCGGTCGCTTGATCAGAAGGAGCTTCCCGACGTGATAGCGATCCAGGAAACACACGCTGAAGACCCCAAGATCACCTCGCTGCCGGGTTACCGAGCGTACGCCCGCCCGCCGAGCGCCCGCACCTGTGGGAAAGGCGCCGCGCAGGGCGTGTGCACGTTTGTGAGGAAAGGTATCACGAGCGTAGGCAAGGACGAAATCCTAAACTACAAAGACTCCGCCATCGAAGCCAACGTGACGGAAATCATCATTGCGGGCAAGAAGGGAAGAGGCAAGAACAAGGCTTCGACCACGGTGTACATAGCAAATGTATATAGCAACCCACAGCACGGAAACCAAAGATTCAAGACCCTGTTGCACAAGATCCGCGACGCCGCCCACGGCTCTGGGGCCGCGGCGGTCGTCTGCGGGGACTTTAACGCACCGCACGAGGAACTAGGGTACACTCGCACAACGGTGAAGGGAAAGAGATTACTGGAAGACGCCGAGGAAGCGAGCTTCGAGCTGCTCACCGACCCGGCACAACCAACGCGAATCGGAACGTCGACAGCCAGAGACACCACGCCCGATCTTTCGTTCGTGCATCTGCCGCGAGGCGGGACTGCGCGATGGAAGAACACGGGCTGGAATCTCGGAAGCGACCACTACATCGTCGAAGTCACGATACCGCTCGCCCACGCTCGTGTGGTCGACGGAACGACCAAACGACGTCAGCTCCTCACCGATTGGCACAAGTTCAGGGAAGCCGATCTGGGCGAGGTGGACGACGTGGAGAGATGGTCGGCGAGCCTTGTCTCCGCCGCCAAGGACGCCACGACCGAAGTCGAGGTACCGGAGGAAGCCGATCGGGTGGACCCGCGCCTCGCCCATCTCGTGGAGGCGAGGAGATCGCTACAACGAAGATGGAAAAGACAAAGGCACAACCGAACGCTGCGCAAACGCGTCGCGGCACTCGGGAAGGAAATCGAGCGCTACAGCCGCCAACTGTGTGCCCAGCAATGGTATGCCATGTGTAGCGAAGCGGAAGGCCAACTCCATAGGGGAGGCACGTGGGCCCTCCTGCGCCACCTCATGGACGAGACCAAGAGCAAGGAACATCAACGACACCGCATGTCGCAGATCCTCCACGCCGCGGCCAACCAGCTAGGCGAAGCGGAGATGCACAAGCGGCTAAACGACAAGTACCTCCCGGCCACAAACCACGTGGAGCATCCGGAATACGACGGCGCGCCCAACCCGCTGCTCGACCGCGAGATCGAGGAGTGGGAGGTGCGCCAGGCAACGAACGCCCTGAACTGTCGCTCAGCCGCGGGACCGGACAAAGTGACAAACAAGGCTCTGCGTAACATCAGCGACGCTGCAGTCTCGGCCCTGACGAAGTACTTCAACGCCTGCTGGACGAGCGGAAGCCTTCCCAAGCAGTGGAAGACGGCCAAGACGATACTACTGCCCAAGCCCAACAAGCCGCCGGGAATAGAGGGCCTGCGCCCCATCTCGCTCACGTCCTGCGTGGGCAAGGTGTTGGAGCACGTCCTCAACAACCGGTGGCAGCGGTACTTGGAGGAGAACGGTCACTACAACGACTCCATGCTGGGATTCCGGTCTCGCCTGGGGACGCAAGACGCGATGTTGCTGCTGCAACGCGAGGTACTAGAGCCAGCCGGAGGCGTTCCGCAGAAAGACAACCGGGCCATTCTCGGCCTGGACCTGCAGAGCGCCTTCGATAAGGTGGAGCACTCGGCCATCCTTGCCTGCGTGGCAAAGCTCAACATGGGCAAGCGCACGTACGACTACGTAAGATCCTTCCTCACTCGTCGCACGGCGAGGCTAGAGGTGGGAGGCGAACGACTCGAAGAGAGGGAGCTAGGAAGCGTCGGAACCCCACAAGGGTCCGTGATATCCCCGCTTCTATTCAACATCGTGATGATCGCCGTCGCCAAGAGCCTTGACGCGCTCGGACCGAAGATCCGGTACTGCATCTATGCCGATGACGTCACGATATGGGCGACGGGCGGCAGTGACGGCGACATCGAGGCCGGACTGCAGGCAGCGATCGACGCCGTGGAGACCACGCTGAGAGACACGGGGCTGAAGTGCTCGCCACAGAAGTCCCAGTTATTGGTGCTCCCACCACCGGGAAGATGGAGAAAGCGGGCCGCGGAAGAAGCGGAACGCAACATAGTCGTCCGAGCCAGCGACGGCACGCCGGTCCCGCACGTCCAGAGCCTCCGAGTACTAGGCATGTACGTGGACGCCCACCGCACGAACGGGACGGCAGCCAACCACATAGTAACGAAGATCGGGATAGCGACGAGACTCGTCAAGAGGGTCACGTCGAGGTCCCGAGGAATCCGAGAAGCGAGCCTCCTGCGACTGCTGCAGGCCTTTGCAGTTAGCCACGCAGCATACGCGGGGGCCTTTCACAAGTGGACGGAAGCGGAGAGGAAGCGAATCGACGCGGCCATCCGCAAGGCGTATGCGGGTGCCATGGGCCTGCTCAACGGCACCAAGACGACGGCCTTGCTATCTCTGGGAGCGCACAACACGCTCTCGGAGATCGGCGAGGCCCAACGTACTGCTCAATTGACGCGCCTGGGCCGCACCGCGGTCGGCAGGCGGCTGCTGGAACGAGTGGGCCTGTCCTCCCCCGAGGAACAAGACCACGAAACGTCTCCACTCACGGAGTCAATCATGCGAAGACTGGTGGTGTATCCGCTGCCAAAGAACATGGGTCCCGGCGAAAGCGAGGGACGACGAGCGGCGCGAGCCAGGGCGCTGCTGCTGCAACATCAGAACGACGAGGGCGCCGTCTACGTGGACGTGGCCAAAGTCAAGAACAAGGACGCCTACGTGGCGGCGACGGTCGCCGCAACGACGGGCAAGATCGTCACGTCATGCAGCGTGCGTACGCGGAGCGCGAGCCAGGCCGAGGAGATGGCGATAGCCTTGGCGGCGCGCTCCCCGGGCGTGCGGACAATACTCAGTGACAGCAAGACGGCCATCCGTAGCTTCTCGCGCGGAGCCGTGTGCGGGGCGGCTGCTAGGGCGTTGGCAAGCGACGAGTCCATGTCGAGGCTGACGCTAAAATGGTTCCCGGCTCACATGGGTAGGGACCTGATACCAGGATCTCCGAACCGCAACGAGGAGGCGGATGCCGCGGCCCGTGGTCTCGCCACGTGCCGGACCGCGGCCGCGCCCGCCTCCGAAGACACGACGGCGACCAAAGAAGAAGGCGAGGAGCAGCTGCTCGATTACGGCGACATCCTCGCGTGGTACAGGGAGCAACGGCGTGGCTTCCCGCCTCCGCACAGGGATCTTACCCGGTGGGAGGCGGTGAGGTTGCGCCAGCTCCAAACCGAGACTGTGCTGACCCCATCGCTAGCGCGACACGTGTGCCCCGAACTCTACGTGAGTGAAATGTGCAGTGTGTGCGCGAGCGCGAGAGCCACCCTGGCTCACATACTCTGGGGATGTGACGCAGACAGCGCGGACGGTCCGGTGTTACCGCCGCAAGTAGAACAGCGTGTGGGGTCTACGGACCCAGAAGACCAGCGAAGGGCCGTCCGGCAGCTCGAGGTCGCACTGGCGCTGCAAAGGCGAAAGGGGGACACCCTCAGTAACCCGAGCGGCGACGGGGCACGAAGGCCTTGAGGTCTAGGCCCGCGTGACATTAGGACTTCTAGTGTAACGTGAGATAGGGTGAACCCCACGCCCTGCGCGGCCGGAGGGAATCCCGCATGCTGGAACCCAATAAAGTTTATTCTCTCTCTCTCTCTCAGTGTGGTAACGGCTCTGCACAGTCTTAAAAAACAAAAAAAAACTGTCCTCGTTTCACTTTACTCCATTTTATGCACACTCTACACACTCAACCGACACGTTGTTGTGTGCTGGGTGCCAGGGCACCGTGAGATTCGAGGCAACATGATGGCGGATCAGCTTGCTGCATCCGCCCACGAAAGCACCGCCATTACACCAACATCACTCCCGGCTCTTTATCTTAAGCCGTCTCTCAAACGAAAACTCAGGGACTACTGGCAGAGCAAGTGGGATACACACATACAAAACAAATTACACGTTATCAAGCCACACCTTGGCCATGGGCCACCAGTATCAAAATCACGTCTAACAGAGGTAACACTAACAAGACTCAGGATAGGACACACATACACGACACACACACATCTTTTTTCCGGTGGTGATCCACCATTGTGTGATAAATGTGGTGAGGCATTAACAGTTCTTCACGTTTTAATTCAATGTAAACATTTAGACACTCTAAGAAGACAACACTTCCCACTATCCTACCGACAACATATACCTTTACACCCTGCAATGTTCGTCGGTAGGGAACCGCTTTTTATTCACAAATCATTATTAGCGTTTTTAAAGGAAATTCATAATTTTCATATCATATACCCGGGCATACCGTAGCACGACCTCTCTAGAGAGGTTTTTGCTGCGGTGGCTACACAGGAAAGCACTTGCCTCACGGCCCTTGGACGCAAGGGTATGAACAAGTGAGGTACTTGTGCTAATGCCATACATGTCCACCATCGTTTTTCATTATGACTAACTTTTGTCACCTATTCACATCACACACACCTTTCATGGCATGGTCATGATTTTATTACTTGTATGTTTTTACCTGCCTTATTGCGAGGAATTTTATGGCCCTTATACAGCCGCTAATCACAATCATTGTTCACATTCTTTGTCCCATGAACTGACGCTCTTTGGCCATCAAATGGCCCTTGCGCCAAAAAAACACCATATATCATCATCATCCCTCCCACGCCTAGCCGTGCGTGGCTTTGCCGTGTCCGGGGAAAAGGATATCCTGGGGGTTGAGCCAATGCTGGGTGATTGGACCTTTAAGGCCCCCCGGCAGAGGCAACACACCCCTTTGGCCCCGGCTTCACGTAGACGGCACCCCTGGGCTGACCCACCCAGGGGAAATCGGCAGTCGCCTTTTCCTATCTCTCTCTTCCTACATCTTAGTCTTTTCTCGTCTTTAAATCTATCCTGTCTTCTTCTCTCTTCCATTTACTTCCGATTTTTCCTGGCGGCAAGGGTTAACCTTGTGTAATTACTCAACCTTGAGTAGTTATATTTGGTTATAGTGGCAATGTACGGTTGGCGTCTGCAGCCTTATGCTATTAAGTGCTTCAGCGTCCCCTAGTTGGACTCCATGGTGGGTGGTCGCCATTGCTGCCGAAAAAAAGGTACACTACTATGGGAACACCTGCATTTCCCCATCTCCTAGATCGTCTTCCGCTTAAGAGGGGACGCACCGATGAAATATCAATGTTCAGCCAACCCAGACAATGCTTTCCGAAATTCCATGTAGTGCCCAGCGAAAAGCCAGCAAAACAAGCCAGAGCCATATCTCCATTTCTTGTTGCTAAATCTCTGACTGAGCTCTTTGGCCCAGGATACAAGGTTACAAAGATGGCTAGCGGAGACCTTCTCCTTGAGCTGCCTGAAAAACACCACTATGAAAAACTTGGCAGTCTCGTAGCATTTGGTAATATCCCAGTATCTGTTTCACCTCATAGATCAATGAACACCTCACGCGGAGTTGTTTCAGAAGCAGACCTTCTTGAAATGTCTGAACAGGAACTGCTTGAAGGGCGGAAAGAGCAAAATGTCACGGATGTGAAACGAATCGTCATCAGACGCGACAACAAAGAAATACCTACCAAACATTTAATACTCACTTTTGGATCTAGTACACTGCCTTCATCTATAGACACAGGCTACATCAAACTCTCTGTCCGTCCCTACATTCCCAATCCAAGACGGTGTTATCAATGTCAGCGATTTGGTCATGGCTCGCAGAACTGCCGGGGTCAGGAAACTTGTGCAAGATGTGGTAGCCATGGCCACCCATCTGATAACTTTGTTACTACGCCTCACTGCGTGAATTGTGATGGGGAACACGCCGCGTATTCGCGTTCGTGTCCTAACTGGAAGAAAGAAAAAGAAATATTCACAATTAAAGTCAAAGAAAACATCACATTCAAACAAGCAAGACGAAGAGTGTCGCCATTTTACGGCACAACATATGCTGATGCGGCGCGTCAGGGGGCACCGCCGCACCAGCCCTCGCCTCACCTCCGGCCCGCGCATACCGAGCCGGCGGTTGTGGCACCTGCCCCCAAGGCGGCTGTCCTCGCAGGGGCGCCTGCGCAAGTCGGCGTTTGGTGTGTAGCGACACCACGGACCCGAGCTTACGGGGGAGTTTCGGCTCCCTCCCACGCCTAGCCGTGCGTGGCTTTGCCGTGTCCGGGGAAAAGGGGATCCTGGGGGTTGAGCCAATGAAGGGTGATTAGACCTTTAAGGCCCCCCGGCAGAGGCAACACACCCCTTTGGCCCCGGCTTCACGTAGACGGCACCCCTGGGCTGACCCACCCAGGGGAAATCGGCAGTCGCCTTTTCCTATCTCTCTCTTCCTACATCTTCGTCTTTATCTCTTACTATTTATCTGTCCTGTCTTCTCCTCTCTTCTGTTTACTTCCAAACTTCCTGGCGGCTAGGGTTAACCCTGTGCAAATAGCCTACCTTGGTCTAGGCGCATTGGGTTATAGTAGCGTTGTACGGCTGGCGTCTGCAGGTTTTAGCACCCGCAAACTTGTAGCGTCCCCTCGTTGGGCTCCGTGGTGGGTGGGCGCCAACGCTTCTGAAGAAAATTAAACTGGCATGCATAGAGCATTTCCATTATTAAGTGATCGTACCGCCTTAAAGCGCGTACGCACCGAAGACTTAGGATTTTTCAACCGATCAACTGAGAACTTCCCCCATTTTCATGTTATACATAGTGAGATAAGCAGCAAGCAAGCCAGAACTGTATCCCCCTTTGTAGTAGCCAGATGTCTCACAGAAACTCTAGGAGCCGGGTACAAAGTTACCAAAATGGCCAGCGGAGACCTCCTCCTTGAAGTTCGAGAAAAAGAACAGTTTGAAAAGCTACAGAATCTTTCAACTTTTGGTGACACTCCCATCACTGTAACACCACACAGATCCATGAACACAACCCGTGGAGTAGTATCCGATGCTGATTTGCTCGGCTTGACTGAAGAAGAACTTCTGGAGGGGTGGAAGAGTCAGAATGTGACAAATGTACAAAGGATCACCATTAGAAGAGACAACAAGGTAACACCAACGAAACGCCTAATACTCACGTACGCTTCCAGTAATCTGCCAGAAAGTATTCAAACAGGGTACACTAAGACGTCGATTAGACCATACATACCTAACCCACGTCGTTGTTTTAAATGCCGGAAGTATGGCCACGGCTCACAAAGCTGTCGTGGTCACCAAACTTGTGCACAATGTGGAGTGTCAGGCCACAACTCTGACAATTGTGAAGAACCATCACACTGTGTGAACTGTGGCGGAAATCATGCCGCATACTCAGGGTCTTGCTCATTTTAGAAAAAAGAAAAAGAAATTATCACATTGAAAATTAAAGAAAATATCACATTCAAGGAAGCAAGACGAAGAGTGTCGCCATTTTATGGCGCTACATATGCTGATGCGGCGCGTCAGGGGGCAACGCCGCACCAGCCGTCGTCACTCCTTCGGCCAGCGCAGAGCGAGCCGACGGCTGTGGCACCTGCCCCCAAGGCGGCAGTAGTTCAGTCTACTACGCCGCCTAGCGAATTGAGGCCGGAGACTCCAGGGTCCTCTGGTCTCAAGACCTCCCCTTACCAGGCGAGGCCTAAAATCCGAACCACCAGCTCGCATGTGCGGGCAACCAGTGCCTCTGGAGAGGCAATGGACACAACGGTACCCTTGGTAGTAAAAGAGCGGCGCGCCTCCTTGGGGCGCGTTAAGAAAAATAAAAAACCAATAACGGGGCCGGACGACCGTCCTGCCACCTCAATTAAGGAGCTCACTCCAACACAGGATACTCTTTGTACACACAGCAGCATCTCTCTTGTTTAAATATGCAGACAGAAATATTACAGTGGAACATCCGAGGCCTTCTTCGAAACCTCGATGACTTACAAGAACTCCCCCATGAACACAATCCAAGAGTGCTGTGTGTACAGGAGACACACTTAAAACAAACTAACACAAACTTTTTACGTAACTACATAATCTTCCGAAAGGATAGAGATGATGCCATGCTACCATCCAGTGGTGTAGCGGTTATAGTAAGTCAAGGTATAGCATGCACACAATTACCCCTTCAAACTTCCCTCGAGGCGGTGGCTGTCCAAGCAGTTATTCTAAACAAACTTGTCACTGTTTGCTCTTTGTACATACCTCCGCACCACCGTCTCGAAAAACTTCAATTCCAGTCTTTAATAGACGAACTACCTGAACCTTATCTGGTCCTTGGGGACCTGAACGCACATAATGGTCTGTGGGGTGACTCTCGCTGTGATGCCCGAGGTTGTCTCATTGAACAATTTCTCATTTCATCGGGTGCTTGTCTGTTGAATAGGAAAGAGGCAACATACTATAACCTTGCCAACAAAACTTACTCTTCCATAGACCTCAGTATCGCATCTCCTTCACTTGTACCATTACTTCAGTGGAAAGTCATAAATAATCCATATGGAAGCGACCATTTCCCTTTAGTTTTGAGTACACCAATAATAAATGAATGTCCTCCACATGTTCCCAAATGGCTCGTAAACAAAGCCAACTGGGAACGATTTCAAAAGCTTACTCACCTAAACTGAACTGACATATGCGGGTTAGGCATAGATGAAGCTGTGCAGTACTTCACGGCTTTTCTTACTGACGCAGCAACGAAGTGCATTCCACAAACATCTGGACTGCCCGGCAAACGACACGTTCCGTGGTGGAACACCGAGTGTCAGAATGCGCGAAAGGAACAGAACAGGGCATGGAGGTTGCTGCGGAACTCGCCGACAGCGGAAAACCTTGAAAGCTTTAAGAAAATAAAATCTCGAGGCAGGTGAACGCGTCGGCAGGCCAGAAAAGAAAGCTGGCACAAGTTTTTATCAGGGATAAATTCATATACACAAGAGGCTAAAGTCTGGAACATGGTTCATAGGGTAGCAGGAAGACAAGTACACTCACTCCCACTCGTAAACACACAGGGTGATAGCCTGGAAGATCAAGCGAACTTCCTCGGTGCACACTACGAGCAGGTGTCTAGCTCGTCACACTACACTGAAGCTTTCCAAAGACACAAAGCAAAGATAGAAAAGCAGAAACTAGAATCCAAGTGCACAAATTACGAGGAATACAACCAACCTTTCAACTTAGCTGAGCTACAAACATCACTAAACTCTTCCAATAATTCCGCTCCAGGCTACGACCGTGTCACATATGAAATGTTGAAAAACTTGCCGCTCGAAACGCGAAAAACTTTACTCTCTCTATACAATGCTATCTGGCTTTCAGGCACCATCCCTGCTTCCTGGAAAGAGGCTATTGTTATCCCTATTTTGAAACAGGGCAAGGACCCTTCCTCCGTTTCAAGTTATAGGCCCATTGCATTAACCAGCTGCGTTTGTAAACTTTTTGAAAAAATGATAAACCGCCGACTTTTTCATTTCCTTGAAACACACAATCTCCTCGACCAGCTCCAGTGTGGGTTTCGAGAGGGTAGATCCACCACCGACCATTTGGTGCGTATCGAGGCACAGATCGGAGACGCTTTTGTTCACAAACAATACTTCCTCTCAGTGTTTCTCGATATCGAGAAGGCTTACGACACAACATGGCGTTTTGGGATATTAAGAGACTTGTCTCACCTGGGTGTGCGCGGTAGAATGCTTTCCATAATCGAGAGTTACTTGTCCAATCGGAAATTCCGCGTCCTTGTGGGCAGTACTCTCTCCCAAACATTTGTGCAAGAAACGGGAGTACCGCAAGGTGGTGTACTTAGTTGTACACTTTTTATTATTAAAATGAATTTCTCGCACCTGTCCATCCCCCGCAACATGTTCTATTCCACATATGTCGATGACGTCCAGCTTGGTTTTAAGTCATGCAACCTAGCAATGTGTGAGCGGCAGGTTCAGTTAGGTTTAAACAAGCTCTCCAAATGGGCAGAGGAAAAGGGATTCCGGCTGAACCCAGAAAAAAGCACGTGTGTCTTGTTCTCTCGAAAGAGAGGCGTGCACTCAGAACCTGACATTGAACTGAACGGTCAACGTCTGTCTGTCAGTGCGGAGCATAAATTCTTAGGCTTAATCTTGGACAACAAGTTGACATTCGTACCACACATAAAGTATTTAAAAACAAAATGTTTAAAAGCCATGAATGTTATAAAAGTGTTGTCACGTACTACGTGGGGTAGTGTCAAGAAATGCCTCATGAATCTGTATTGAAGCCTCATTCGCACCCGCTTAGAGTATGGGGCCATTGTTTATCAGTCTGCGATTCAAAGCGCTTTGGAGATGCTGGATCCCGTGCACCATTTAGGCATCCGCCTTTCTACGGGTGCTTTTCGCACCAGCCCCGTAGAAAGCCTTTACGTTGAGTCAAATGAGTGGTCGCTTCATCTGCAAAGAACCTACATGTCCTTTGTATATTTCCTTAAGGTGAAAGCAGACAAGAGGCACCCCTCATACTCTACTAATAATGATTTGTCTAGCTCCATTCTGTTTCAAAACAGGCCTTCAATGAGGCAGTCCTTCTCAGTTCGCCTGAAGGGTCTAGCTGAGGACACTGGAGTGTCACTCGAACACAGTTTAATGGCTCCTGTAGCATACCCGCCACCGTGGCAGTGGCAGACTATAGATTGCGATGTGTCTTTCCTAGAAATTACTAAACATGCGCCTATTGCCCATATTCGAACATACTTCTTGGAACTTCAACACAAATACACACGTCCTGAGTTTTTTACAGATGCCTCTAAGTCTAACTCCTCTGTGTCCTACGCTGCTGTTGGCCCTTCCTTTTCGGATGCTGGCCCTCTACATCCAGGCACAAGTATCTTCACAGCGGAAGCTTATGCGATACTTGTGGCAGCTAAACACATCAAACAATTACAAATACAAAAAGCAGTAATTTATACAGACTCCCTCAGTGTGGTAACGGCTCTGCACAGTCCTAAAAACAAAAAAACCCTGTCCTCATTTCACTTTACTCCATTTTATGCACACTCTACACACTCAACCAACATGTTGTAGTGTGCTGGGTGCCTGGGCACCGTGAGATTCAAGGCAACGTGAGGGCGGATCAGCTCGCTGCATCCGTCCACAAAAGCACTGCCCCTACACCCATATCAATCCCGGCGCTTGATCTTAAGCCGTCTCTCAAACGAAACCTCAGGGTATACTGGCAGAGCAAGTGGGATACACACACAGAAAACAAACTACACGTTATTAAGCCACACCTTGGTCATTGGCTGCCCGTATCGAAATTGCGTCATACAGAGGTAATACTAACGAGACTCAGGATAGGACACACATACACGACACACACATATCTTTTGTCTGGTGGCGATCCACCATTGTGTGACAGATGTGGTGAAGCATTGACAGTCCTTCACATGTTAATCCAGTGCAAACACTTAAAAACTCTAAGAAAACGACATTTTCCATTACCCTACCGACAGCATATACCTTTACACCCTGCAATGTTCGTCGGTAGGGAACCGCTTTTTAGTCATAAATCATTGTTAGCGTTTTTAAAAGAAATTCATAATTTTCATATCATATACCCGGGCATTCCGTAGCACGACCTCTCTAGAGAGGTTTTTGCTGCGGAGGTTACACAAGACAGCACTTGCCTCACGACCCTTGGACGCAAGGGTATGAAGGAGTGGGGCACTTGTGCTAATGCCATACATATCCGCCATCGTCTTATTATCACCAACTTTTGTCATCATTCACACCACACACATATTTCACGGCATGGTCATCATTTTATTACTTGTGTGTTCTTACCCTCCTTATCGCAAGAAATTTTATGGCCCCTGTACAGCTGCTTATCACAATCATTGTCCATATTTTTAGTAAGATGAAATGGCGCTCTTTGGCCAACAAATGGCCCTTGCGCCAAAAAACACCATATATCATCATCATCATCATCATCCAAGGCGGCTGTAGCCCAGGCTACACCGCCTACTCCCAAACAGAGACCGGAGACTCCAGAGTCTTCGGGTCTCAAGGCCTCCCCTCACCATGCGAGGCCCAAAATCCGAACTAACAGCCCGCACGTGCGGGCATCCAGTGCCTCCGAGGAGGCAATGGATACGTCGGCACTCTTGTTGCCGAAAGAGCGGCGGGGTTCCTTGGAGCGTGCCAAGAAAACAAAAAAGCAAATAACAGGGCCTGGTGATGGCCCTGTTAAGTGAACTCAAACTCCCCGTCTGAACAGCCACTCGCTTTTCGTACACACAGCATTATTTTACATTCACCATGAACACTCAATTTATACAATGGAACATCAGGGGCCTTCTCAGAAACCTTGACGACATCCAAGAACTCTTACACGAACACTCACCAAAAGTGCTGTGTGTACAAGAAACACACCTTAATTCAAAACACACAAGTTTTCTTCGTAAATACGTTATTTTTTGAAAGGACCGTGATGATGCCATGACATCATCCGGAGGTGTTGCCATCATAGTGAATCAAGGAATTGCATGCACACACTTAACACTCCAAACATCCCTTGAGGCAGTGGCTGTTCGAGCGGTTCTTTTTGATAAACTGATCACAATCTGCACTATTTACATTACTCCTAGCTATCAGCTGCAAAAAACGTGATTTACACTCTTTAATTGATGAACTTCCCGAACCTTATGCTCTCCTTGGAGACTTTAATGCGCATAGCAGGCTATGGGGTGACTCTCGGTATGACGCGCGAGGTCGACTGATCGAACAGTTCCTTCTCTCGTCGAGCGCGTGTCGCCTAAATCGAAAAGAACCAACCTATTATAATCTCGCCAATAAGACCTACTCCTCCATAGACCTAAGCATAGTATCTCCATCCCTTGTGTCTCTAGTCCAGGGGAAAGTCGTCAGTAATCTCTACGGAAGTGACCACTTCCCCGTAGTTTTGAGCACAAATACAGCAACTGAGTGTCCCCCACGTGTTCCCAAGTGGCTCATAAACACAGCCGACTGGGAACAACAGTTTTGTACCATCGCTCGTCTAGGTTGGAATGACATATGTACTTTGAACATTGATGTTGCTGTGAACTACTTCACAGCGTTTTTGATTGATGCTACAACAAAATGCATCCCACAAACAAATGGACACCCTGGAAAACGATGTGTGCCATGGTGGAACTCTAAATGCCGAAACGCGCAAACAGCAACACAGAGCTTGGAGGCTGCTTCGGAACTTACCGACAGCCGAAAATCTTGAAACCTTCAAGAAAATAAAGTCTCAAGGCAGGAGAACGCGTCGGCAGGCCAGAAGAGAAAGCTGGGAGAAGTTTTTATCAGTTAATTCATACACACAGGAGGCTAAAGTCTGGAACATGGTCGGTAGGATAGCAGGAAAACAAGTACACACACTTCCACTCGTGAACACTCAGGGTGATACCTTGGAAGATCAGGCAAACCTGCTCGGTGCACACTTCGAACAGGTATGCAGCTCGTCCCACTATACTGGCACTTTCCAAAAATACAGAACAAGAATAGAAAAGCAGAAACTCGAACACATATCCACTAGATATGAGGCATATAACCAAGCTTTCAGCCTAGCTGAGCTCCGAACATCTGTAAACTCCTGCAATACTTCTGCCCCAGGTTCTGACCGTGTGATGTATGAAATGTTAAAAAACCTACCAAACGAAACCCGAAAAACATTACTTTGTTTGTACAATGCTATTTGCTTTTCTGGCACTATTCCTCCCTCCTGGAAAGAGGCTATTGTTATCCCTATTTTAAAACACGGCAAGGACCCTTCCTCAGTTTTAAGTTATAGGCCCATTGCACTAACCAGCTGCCTTTGTAAACTTTTTGAAAAAATGATAAACCGCCGACTTTTACATTTCCTTGAAACACACAATCTGCTCGACCAATTTCAGTGTGGGTTTCGAGAGGGTAGATACACCACCGACCATCTGGTGCGTATCGAGGCACAGATCCGAGACACTTTCGTTCACAAACAATACTTCCTCTCAGTGTTTCTCGATATCGAGAAGGCCTACGACACAACATGGCGTTTTGGCCTATTAAGAGACTTGTCTCACCTGGGTGTGCGTGGTAGAATGCTTTCCATAATCGAAAGTTACTTGTCCAATCGGAAATTCCGTGTCCGTGTGGAGAGTATTCTCTCGCAAACATTTGTGCAAGAAACGGGAGTACCGCCAGGTGGTGTACTTAGTTGTACACTTTTTATTATTAAAATGAATTCCTTGCACCTGTCCATCCCCCGCAACATGTTCTATTCCACATATGTCGATGACGTCCAGCTTGGCTTTAAGTCATGCAACCTAGCAATGTGGGAGCGGCAGGTTCAGTTAGCTCTAAACAAGGTCTCCAAATAGGCAGAGGAAAACGGATTCCGGCTGAACCCAGGAAAAAGCACGTGTGTCTTGTTCTCCCGAAAGAGAGGCATGCACTCAGAACCAGACATTGAACTGAACGGCCAACGTCTGTCTGTGAATGCGGAGCATAAATTCTTAGGCTTAATCTTGGACAACAAGTTGACATTCGTACCACACATAAAGTATTTAAAAACAAAATGTTTAAAAGCCATGAATGTTATAAAAGTGTTGTCACGTACTACGTGGGGTAGTGTCAAGAAATGCCTCATGAATCTGTATTGAAGCCTCATTCGCACCCGCTTAGAGTATGGGGCCATTGTTTATCAGTCTGCGATTCAAAGCGCTTTGGAGATGCTGGATCCCGTGCACCATTTAGGCATCCGCCTTTCTACGGGTGCTTTTCGCACCAGCCCCGTAGAAAGCCTTTACGTTGAGTCAAATGAGTGGTCGCTTCATCTGCAAAGAACCTACATGTCCTTTGTATATTTCCTTAAGGTGAAAGCAGACAAGAGGCACCCCTCATACTCTACTAATAATGATTTGTCTAGCTCCATTCTGTTTCAAAACAGGCCTTCAATGAGGCAGTCCTTCTCAGTTCGCCTGAAGGGTCTAGCTGAGGACACTGGAGTGTCACTCGAACACAGTTTAATGGCTCCTGTAGCATACCCGCCACCGTGGCAGTGGCAGACTATAGATTGCGATGTGTCTTTCCTAGAAATTACTAAACATGCGCCTATTGCCCATATTCGAACATACTTCTTGGAACTTCAACACAAATACACACGTCCTGAGTTTTTTACAGATGCCTCTAAGTCTAACTCCTCTGTGTCCTACGCTGCTGTTGGCCCTTCCTTTTCGGATGCTGGCCCTCTACATCCAGGCACAAGTATCTTCACAGCGGAAGCTTATGCGATACTTGTGGCAGCTAAACACATCAAACAATTACAAATACAAAAAGCAGTAATTTATACAGACTCCCTCAGTGTGGTAACGGCTCTACACACTCCTAAAAAACAAAAAAAAACCCTGTCCTCGTTTCACTTTACTCCATTTTATGCACACTCTACACACTCAACCGACATGTTGTAGTGTGCTGGGTGCCAGGGCACCGTGAGATCCAAGGCAACGTGAGGGCGGATCAGCTCGCTGCATCCGTCCATAAAAGCAGTGCCCCTACATCCATATCAATTCCGGCCCTTGATCTTAAGCCGTCTCTCAAACGAAACCTCAGGGTATACTGGCAGAGCAAGTGGGATACACACACACAAAACAAACTACACGTTATTAAGCCACACCTTGGTCATTGGCTGCCCGTATCGAAATCGCGTCATACAGAGGTAATACTAACGAGACTCAGGATAGGACACACATACACGACACACACATATCTTTTGTCTGGTGGCGATCCACCATTGTGTGACAGATGTGGTGAAGGATTGACAGTCCTTCACATGTTAATCCAGTGCAAACACTTAAAAACTCTAAGAAAACGACATTTTCCGTTACCCTACCGGCAACATATACCTTTACACCCTGCAATGTTCGTCGGTAGGGAACCGCTTTTTAGTCACAAATTATTATTAGCGTTTTTAAAAGAAATTCATAGCTTTCATGTCATATACCGGGGCATACCGTAGCACGACCTCTCCAGAGAGGTTTTCGCTGCAGTGGCTACACAATAAAGCACTTGCCTCACGGCCCTTGGACGCAAGGGTATGAACGAGTGAGGCACTTGTGCTAATGCCATACATGTCCACCATCGTTTTTATTATCATTACCTTTTGCCATCTATTCGCACCACACACACCTTTCACGGCATGGTCATGATTTTATTAATTGTATGTTTTACCCGCTTTACTGCGAGGAATTTTATGGCCCTTATACAGCCGCTGGTCACAATCATTGTCCACATTCCTGTCTCATGAACTGGCGCTCTTTGGCCATCAAATGGCCCTTGCGCCAAAAAACACCGTATATCATCATCATTAGTTGTGACTTAGTTGCCAAGGTAACAGTTGTGAATCGTGACCAAGGCAAAAGGGTAATTGCACGCAGAATAGTGACGTACAGTTTTGCACATGTTGTACTTAATGCATACCTTTTTGTCAAGACATCTGTGCTTTAATTGCAATGATGCAGGTTCATAAGTGCAGTGTAAGAAGCTTAGCACTGCACCGGTAAATAAGCAATGCACTTAGATCACAATGAGCTTGTAGCTGTAGACATGTTTCAAGAAGGTATCGGATTAATATTGCTAAAACCAGTCCTCTCTTCAGTGAAGATATCACAATTTTTCTTTCTTGTCCATATTTGTTGCAGAAGTTCTATTCAATCCAAGACATATGTAGCATAATAATCTAAGAGACTTAATTTTTTTCTGACGTGCTGCTTCAGCTGATTCAATGCCACTGCTCTCATTGGCTAAACAGGCATAGCATTTTCGAGTGAGAGAACTCTTTGGTTTAGCCTAGCTTCAACGCCCGTTCATAAATGTACTTATGTTTGACGCCTTTAATTACATTGATGTCGCTGCGACTCAAAGTGATAGCTCACTGCGACACAATTTACAAACACTGCACCATTCAAGGCATCAAAGGGAGCATTATAATCATGTCACGGAAACTTTCTTGAAGTAACAAGGCACACTTAGAGCTTAGCTGCACTCCAGGAAAGCGAGAAACGATGGCCCAGTGGGTGAAACAATGCTCCTATACAGAAATCTAAAATTGAATAGAAAGGCAAGAGCACCCACGACAACAGAATAAAAATGTAGTGATGCTTCGGCATACAGAAAGGGTGCCTTTGCATTGTGAAGAAGGCTCCCTTTCTGGATGCCGAAACGTCATTACATTTTTGTTGTGTTGTGGTCGGCGCCTTTGCCTTTTTATTCAATTATTCTCGACTAGACGGCCATTCATCGTAGCCTTAATTTCGGAAATCTAAAACTCATCAACACATCTGAGAAATAGCTAACAAAATAATCTTAGTGCTTTCTTCAGCGAGCACAGTGCCACAACAATATATGTATCTGCGATTTGCCTACTTCTACAGGGCACAGATATACGCAAGGTTTAAGTGTTATGTGAACCGCCTTAATTTTTTTTTTCTGGCACAGTCAAGCGTTTCGCATATGCGTAAGGTATTAGCATAACGACAAAAAAAATGCGAGATGAACTGGTGCCATACAAATTGCACGTATAATTGGTTACTGTGCGCCAATGGTACTGAAAAAGGCGCGGAGATAGCAAACAAAGGATAGAAATGTACAAGGCGTAATGATCAGACACACTTTACAGCATAGTGTACGCCACTCACCCGCCAACTCGATGACGTCCCCGGAAAGAAATCCTCAAAATCGCCATCTCCATTGTCTTTCTTCTGGCGCCAATGTATCATTTTATTTTTGCTGCTTGCGATGTCTTTCTCAGACGACGGAGAGAAATCCCTCACCAGTCGGTGCGACACAATGGCTCTGGCGCCATCCTAGTATAATATAACGTACGCATACATTATGATAAAAATCAAGGTAGATAAGAAAAACAAATGTAAATGATATAAAAAACACGACAGCGTGACAGCGAGGGAGTATGGTGGCTAGAAGGGGCAGTGTGACGAGCCGAGGCCAGATGGTGCACATAAGTTCAATGGAACATGGCGGCACGTCTAGGTGGCGCTGCGCGCGTCGGGAGCGCGAGCAGCAGTGTTGGTCGAGCGTGGCTGAGGGCCAAGTATGTATATATATGTTTCTTTTCATATTTGTTCGTTATGTGGCATACATTTGTTGCACGCTAAACTTCCCATGTATCCTGCAAATGAACAATTTTATTGAGTTGCCAGTCTGCGCGAGATATGCAATACATACAGCAAATGGGTAGTTGGCAGGCGCTCGTGTTATGTAAATTTGTGTTAGACGTTTGTCCTGGATACGACGTAATCGTCAAATTATTTTATTCTTGTTCCTCCCTAGTTACTCTCCGCACTGAATAAAGAAAACAAGCTCCGGTTCGCGCGGAAACTGTACTAACTGCGCAGCTGCAACTTGAATGTTTTGAAGAGGGGTGTTACATTCCCTTTACATTTACAACTTGTGCGTGTCACAAGGCTACAACACTCTGGTCATTCTACTACCACTAAGTATATTGAGCAAGTGTTTCTGGAAATGTAAAAAGTTTGTACAGTGCATCCAGTTGGTTTTTCAGAGAGATAGAGAGAAAACATTTATTGAAAGGAGCTTGTGAGTGAAGGTGGGACGGTCCCTTATTCCAGGAACCCTCTGGCTTGGACAGCCCGCCGAGCTCTAGCGACGAGTTGACCCTGCTCGACCAGGTCCGGCTGGGAGATCGCAGCCTCCCACGCTTCACTGAGGAGGTCTTGGTCCGCATCTGGTGCTGCTGCTCGTAGTCTTGGGACGCTTACTTTGCACTGCAGTAGGAGGTGCGCCAGAGTGTCTGCCACATTGCAGTGAGGGCAGATGTAGCTGTGCAACGTTGGCCTCATATGGTGCAATAGTACGCCGTGTGTGAACGTGTTGCTTTGAAGACGCCTATAGTCAGTTCCTTCGTCTCTTGTGAGTTTTGGATGTGGCGGGGGGTATAACCTGCGTTCGCGCCGATAATGTTGCAGTAATTCATGATACGTTAGTGGTATGGCTTCTCTTGTCTCTGATTCTGTTGTTGAGTGGGAGGTGCCTCGGATCTTGTATGGGAATGCCCGGTTGACGCATTCGCGGGCTGCGGTGTGTGCCGCTTCATTTCCCTCGAGACCTTCATGACCCGGAATCCACACGATGCATGTGTAGGGAGGAGGATTGTCCATGCGCTTTAGTAGCCTAATCGCCACCGTGGAGACCCTGCCTTTCAGGTAGTTCCGTGCCGCTGTTTGTGAGTCGGTAAAGACCACGATGGGATCCTCACTCGTCTGGGTGGCGAGTGCTATAGCAGTCTCTTCAGCTGTTTCCGCACGTTTGGCGAGGATAGTCGCCGATGCCAGTACCGCGCCCTTGTAATCTGCGACGGTAATGGCGTGACAGAAGGTAACTAGTGTGACAGAACCGCGATTAGCCACCCTTCGGATTAGGTGGGTGAGCTGTGTCACAGTGTTCTGCAGCCGGGTAGGGCAGCGGAGCCAGACCCATCTTTATGTATGTGTAGTCCAAGGACTCGAAGCGTGTCAACTTGTGGTATTTGGACTCCCTGTAGAAAGACTTGTGGGTCAGGAATGTCGTAGCTTGGTGGTCTATTCCGGGTGCGTGCTGCAAGTACTAACAGTTCCGACTTTTCCGGAGCACATTGGAGGCCGCAGGTCTTGAGATATCCTTCAGTTATGTTAACCGCCTCTCGAAGTCGGTCCTCCTGTTCACCCGTGCTTGAACCTCTTGTCCACGTAGTGATATCATCGGCGTATAACGCATGATGTATCCCAGGGACAGCGTCCAAGAGACGTGGGAGCTTAAGGAGGACCAAGTTGAAAAGCACTGGTGATATCACTGAGCCCTGCGGCGTGCCTTTGTTAGGGAGATGAAAAAGCTCGCTCCTGATATTGGCAATCCCTACAGTAGCAGTGCGGTTGGTGAGAAAAGCCAGCATATAGGCGTATGTCTTGGCACCGCAGCCGACATCTTCCAGGCTACGCAGAATGGCTTCGTGGCTCACATTGTCAAATGCGCCCTTTACGTCCAAAGCTAGAACAGATGACTTAC
This sequence comes from Rhipicephalus microplus, assembly GCF_043290135.1. NCBI lineage: Eukaryota > Metazoa > Arthropoda > Arachnida > Ixodida > Ixodidae > Rhipicephalus > Rhipicephalus microplus. The sequence continues at coordinate 133,836,364 of NC_134702.1, read as the reverse complement.
TGTGCTTGCTCAAGCGGAGAAGAATATCTTCCTTTATCTGCAAGAGGACGTCTTGTGTGCTGAGCATTTGGCGGAAGCCGAACATGGTGTTCGGATAGTGACCATTGTCTTCGAGATGTGTGGTGAGCCGCTCGTTTACCATGTGCTCAAAGAGTTGCTCAAAGGGAAATGGGACGAAGATTCGCAATCGAGATTGGCTTGTTTGGCTTGGGTACCATGGTCACCTCTGAGTGCGTCCAGGCTTGTGGTAGCTCGCCCTTCCTCCATTAGTCGTTATAGTGCCGAAGGAGCGCCGTCAACGTCCGGGGCGGTAGTTGTCGTAGGTGCTTATTGGTCACTCCGTATTTTCCCGGGCTCGTGTTGCGCGTAAGCTTAGCAAGGGCCGCGTGTAGCTCTGCCAGCGTGAAAGACTGGTCTAGTGCTTCGTTCGGCGCTCCTCGGTACTCCCTGGGCGTCGAATTGTTGATGGAGGTAGCTTGCTAATTAACCAAGCCACAAAGTTTTGCTTGAAGTTTTTGGAGTAACTGGTGCTCTGTGCCCTCATAGTAGTGTATGAGCCGCTGAATTGTATTTCTTTGATTAGTTTTGGTGCGGGTGTCGTCAATCAGGGCTCGAAGAATGCGCCAAGTCTTCTTTGTGCTCAATGTCCCTTGAAGTTTGTCGCAGAAGGACCGCCAGTTCTGGCTCGCAAGGTTTTCGGCGTACTCCTGTGCCTGTCTAGTGAGTACGGCGATGCGGCGCTTCAGCTTGCGGTTGAGCTTTTGCCATTGCCATTGTTTATTAAGTGATCTTCGAGCTTCCCATAGGTGAAGGAGATGATTATCGACTGTCGGATTCAATCAATCAATCAATCAATCAATGAAGCTTTATTTTCATAAATAGATATATGCAATTACAGAGATTATTTGGACCGATAGCCTAAAGTGGCTAGTGGACGGTCCAATACAATGTGCAACATAAAAAAGTGTACAGGTCAGCTCTGAGGTAACAACATAAAAAAAACAATCATGTGACACAGATAACACAGTAATACATTTTTTCTTGCAGATATGCATACTTATTAGCTTGCAGCTAGTTTCTATACATAGGCACTTATTAAAAAAATACAATGAAAATCGAATCACACACACATGCTTACATGTCTTGACTCCACAGAAAAAATGATTTACATGCCATGCTGAAATTACGTGCCGTTTTAATCTCTAGGGGGACCGTGTTCCATATTTTTGTTCCACTAAACTGTATCAGTCTTTCTCCGTAAACATTAAAACATTTGGGCAGATTGAAATTACCATTCGAAGCATGTCGCGTATTGCGTTTAGGAATTGAAAAAAGATCAGCAGGCAAAGGTGAATTTCTATTAATTATGTTATTTACTGAAACAGCAATTTTGTAGTCACGCAACATCGGAACTGAGAGAATGCGTTGTGATTGGAAAATATTACTTACTGATTCACCTTGGCTTATGATTTTCAGTGTACGCTTTTGAAGTCGCTCAAGAGTTTTTAGATAACTGTTGTACGTCACACCCCACGATTCCAGACAGTAACCTATGTGACAATGACACAATGAAAAGTAGAGTGTGCGGAGAATAGCTTGTGGAAAATATTGGCGAGCTTTTATTAGAGAATAGCAGCCATAGGCTAGCTTTGCGCACACACTTTGTACTTGCTCATGCCAGTGTAAGTGTTCATCAAAAGTGACGCCTAAATATTTAAAACAAGGAACTTGTTGAATAGGAGTGTTGTTTATTGTTAGGTTAAGAGATTCAGCGTCAATATGTTTCCTACGAGAGTGAAACACCATATACTTTGTTTTAGTACAGTTAACAGTCAGCTGATTCCTGGCAAACCATTCCGAAATGTTCGATAAATCGGTCATCGCGTCATTTTGTAAATCTGCTAAGGAGTGTCCTGTGAAAACTAAAACAGTGTCGTCCGCGTACATCAGTGCCCTTGACCTTTGTAGGGATCGCGGGACATCATTAATATAAAGAGAGAACAATATAGGGCCCAAAACTGAACCCTGTGGCACCCCGCATTTAATATAACCGTAGGATGATTTGATGTCACCAATGACTACCTTTTGTTTGCGTGCCGATAGATAACTAGAAAAAAAATCAAGCGAGTTACCTTTTATCCCATAAGAATGCATTTTTTCCAGTAAAATGGAATGACTAATAGCATCAAATGCCTTTCGTATGTCTAAAAATACTGCTATTGCTATGTTGTTTTCATGTAGCGCGGAATTAATATATTGCGTAAGCATCGAAACAGCAGTTGAAGTGGACCTGTTTGCAACAAAGCCGTGTTGCTGGGGACAAAGTACATTCTGTTCACCCAGGAAGCACCTTAATTGCGACGATATTAGTTTTTCAAGCGTAGTGTTAATACTACTCAGAACAGATATTGGTCTGTAGCTGTCCGGAAGATTCCGATCACCAGATTTGTACACTGGTATTACTTTGGCGGTCTTAAGTATACTAGGATAAGTTTTAGAGGAAAATGCATGATTAAATATATGGCATAAGGGACCACACAATACATCAATATTCTCCTTTAAAATCCTTGATGATATGGCGTCATGTCCAGCTGCCTTGTTCCCTGGTAACTTATTAATTACTTGTCGGATGTCATCCTCAGTTACATCACATAAATCAAAATTATTGGTAACAGTACAGGGTGCATTTAAATTCTGCATATGAGTAGGGAACTTCCTCGCAAGGCTGAGACCAATATTAGTAAAGTAATCGTTAAAGTTGTCGGCCACTTCACGAGTTGGATTATCAGGTGTAATGCGTTCTTTGCTACCCATGCCAGTGACGTCTTTAACAATCTGCCATATTTTCTTCGTGTTACCATCATTTTTTTTCACTAGGTTGGTATAGTAGCACTTCTTGGATTTTCTTATCATTGCTACTGACTTGTTTCTGTAAAGCTTAAAATTTTGATGGTAGTATTCATTGCTCCTGTTATTTTTCCATTTGTCGTAGTAAAAATCTTTCAGCTTCAAAACCTCAAGTATATTTCTATTCATCCATGGACATATGGCATGGTCATAATTTCGGCGCGAACAGCTACGCGTTGATCGTTCAATGACATCCATAATGCATTTTACAATGTTATCACACTCGACGTCCACGTCTTCATCATAGAGGGCATCAAAATTCGTTCCTTGTAGTAGTTTTTGCACGGAATTATAGTCGACACGTGTTGTTCGTTTAATGGCAGGTATGGCAGGAGCACAAATGTATTTCTGGGGTAAAAATAGAAAGGTGGGATTGTGATCCGCAATAGCAACAGCGTATACGCCTGCCGATACATCCAGGTCAGCGTTACACAACACGTGATCAATAATCGACTCCGAGTGGTCTGTTATGCGAGTGGGTGATGAAATAACATTTCTCAGATTAACTGATTGTAGCAAAAACACGTAATCATCACATGTATCTCCAGACACGTCTATGTTAATATCACCGCAGACAATAATAGGTGCTTTAGAGGCCACAATGGGTATCATGGTACTTTCCATCACAGTAATGAAATCAGCCACACTGGAAATTGGTGGACGATATATTACACCGATGATGACACCATTCTGAAGATGAATAAAAAGAGTCTCTGCCGATGAACTGCAGCATGAGCTATTGCTAAGGTGAACGAAACTAAAGCAGTCTTTGATAAATAGCGCCACACCCCCTCCTCGTGTAGCACTGTTTCTAGGTTGCGAAAGCATGACGTAGCCGGGTAAATGAACTGATTCGCTTTCTCGAAGCCAAGTTTCAGTTATAGCGATGACATCATATTTAAACGAGTGCTGTGATAAGTACGAAAGCAGATGATCGAAGTTCTTTTTTATGCTGCGAATATTACAATGTAATACTGCGAAATGATCCTGCTGCAGCCATATGTTTTCAACCTCAGAAAAAGAAAACGCCATTTAAAAGTATAGGAAACTCCAGGTTACAGAAACAAGCAGGCAATCCTCAAACAACTTTGGAAAGATCCTCAGCACATGTGACGTGAAGCACACGTGAATTATCCGCCTTCCGCATCAAAATCTTTCCACCAGTTACCCAGGTGTACTTCCACTTTTTTTCCCGCTTTGTCTTTAGAGCGGCTGTTAGCAATTCCTTGTTTGCCGGACACAAGTGCTCATTTATGTACACTGGAGATGCGATGCCCTGAAAACCTAAAGCTGTCGTGTTAAGTCGTTGCTTCTTAGCAGTCTTCAGAACATTATCTTTCACAGCTCTCGAAAGAAACCTAACTATGATGTTAGGTGTTGACGCGTTCCTTGATGGCACTCGGTGCACGACGTCTATATCTGTTTCTTTGATTTCAACTTTCAGGTAGCTGGCAAGCTGTTGCATTGTGGAGACCAAGTTTTCCCCCTCCATCACAGGAACTCCCTTTATTTCTAGGTTATTCTGTCTACTATATTGTTGCTGAGCAGTGAGTTCCTGTTTTATTTCCTTAATATTCTTGACGAGGCGACTGTTTTCGCTTTTAATCGCGTGGTTTTCTGCTCGCACCGCAGCAAGTTCTTTCTTTGTTTCGCCAAGTTCCACCCTGAATTGCTCAAATTGCTCATTCATGAAGTTGATTGACTGTCTAAGAGTTTGTAGTTCGCCTTCAATAACCTTTGTGATGTCTTTCTTTAGCTCATCATGTTTGGTATCAATTCTAGCAGAAAAATCTGACAAGGCCTTAACTAGTTCCTTCACAGTAGTGGGCGGCTTATCACCCATAATACCCGTCACTCACTGAGCAGTCCAGGAACAAAGAAGCCAAAGTATAAGTCGTTCACGTACCTGCGTAAAGCAAGGTAAATTTTTTGCTGCCGTTCAGCCTCGTTGCTGCCTGGACTGCCCGTGAAATGACGGCTGACCCTCGCTGGAGCGGTGGTTTTACAGCAGAGCTGTGGCGTATTTTAGGGGGCGTTGTTCCCGGTTCTGCCCACTTGATTCCTAGTAGCGCTGACCGCTTCCGAAGACACCTTGCCCGCTTCCACCACCAGCGTTCTCTTACGGGCGCTGCGTTCTTGTAAATGCTACGGCTCTCTCGCTGCCTGGACTGCCCGTGAAATGACGGCTGAACCTCGCTGCCACCACCAGCGTTTCCACCACCAGCGTTCTCTTACGGGCGCTGCGTTCTTGTAAATGCTACGGCTCTCTTGCTGCCTGGACTGCCCGTGAAATGACGGCTGATCCTCGCTGGAGCGGTGGTTTTATAGCAGAGCTGTGACGTATTTCAGGGGGCGTTGTTCCCGGTTCTGCTCACTTGATTCCCAGTAGCGCTGACCGCTTCCGAAGACACCTTGTCCGCTTCCACCACCAGCGTTCTCTTACGGGCGCTGTGTTCTTGTAAATGCTACGGCTCTCTCGCTGCCTGGACTGCCCGTGAAATGACGGCTGAACCTCGCTGCCACCACCAGCGTTTCCACCACCAGCGTTCTCTTACGGGCGTCCTCGTTCAAGTGTATCGTTTTGGTATGTCCGTCAGCAACACTTACAATACTGTTTAACCAGGCTTCAATGTCTTCGATAGTCGAATCATCATCAAGCTCATTCCTGTAGGCGGTCCAGTCCGTGAGCCGAGCTTTTCCTGTCTTGAGCGAGCGGTGAGCCTGTTCGACCTCTGTTTGAATTATGTGATGGTCACTCCCTAGAGTGTCTGGTAGCCTTGTCCACGTTGCGTTGTGCACGTCTCTAGTGAACGTGAGATCAGGATTAGTATCCCTCGAGACGCTGTTGCCAACTCGGGTTGGATGGAGCAAGTCATTCCACAGCGTCAGACCGTGTTGCTGCGCAGCGTCGTGAACACGCGCCCCCTTCTTGGTGGTGCTGTGATAGCCCCAGGCCGCGTGTGGGGCATTGAAGTCTCCAACTATGACGAGTCGGTTGCCGTTAACCATTTGACGGAGCTCGTGGACGAAGTGGTCGTATTGGTGTAACAGCTCCCGCGGAGGGCTGTAAAGGTTGGCCAGGTATAAGCTTTGTTGAGTCTTCGGAGTGGGAATTATCTCCACGATGGTGTGTTCGATGCCAATGTCTTCAATTTCATGAGCCTGTGCGGTTAGAGTCTTCTTGACTAGAATTGCGGTGCGGGGTGAGCATGTGAGAGTGCTGTAGCCAGGGAGCTTGATTTTTTCTGTGTGGGTTTCCTGCAACGCGATCATATCTGGATTATTTGTTTTAACATATTCTTGCAAGTTTGCAGAACGAGGTCTGTAGGATCTGCGATTCTAGTGCCGAATAGGCAATATGCGAAATTACCAGCGCCGTCTAGTGAAAGCAGCAAGTACCATATCTGCCATTTTGATGCTGGCAAGGCTTGACCACTACGCGCGGGTGACCCACATGTGAACGTACGTGTTTCAACGCTTCGACTGTCGCAGTCAGATTTTTTTGCTGGCGAAATGCCAGTACACTGCTGTGTGCCACTGTGCAAGCAGCGTGGAGTCACAGACAGCGATGGGAGCAACGTATGTGGCATGAATTACGATTTTGCAGCGATCATTTAAACGCAAAACAGGGTATGGCGTGCACAAGCTTTATGGGCACAGTCTAGGATGCATGTATCTCCGCGGTGCGTGGGCAGCACAAGAGCAATGCAGGACTAGCCATTTTTCTGTGTTACGCGGGACAGGCCGTGTTTTCATAGGTTTGTCAGCTCTGCGGCTAGGTGTTTCACTACGTCGGGCCTCTACATGACAGTGGTGGTCTTCGATTTACCGTCTCGAACTCGCTGAGAGGCTGTGCGGCTTTCAAATTTTCTTATGACTTCGGGGAAGCCTCGGACTACCCGCGGACTATTCGCGGCGAGTCTGAGATGGTAAATCTAAGAGCCCCGGTGATTCCCTGCAGTCGAATAGAGAGTCCGCCCCTGCTGGTGGGGTAACTAGTGTGACAGAACCGAACTGTTAGGACGGGCTTTTTTGTGACTAGATTACACCATGTAGGTAGTCGACGTAGAAATGTTATTTTTGAAGGTAATTACGCACAGAGGCGTGCAGAGCTTCTGCTACTCCGAGTAACATGCCGTACACGCATCCAAGAAAGGCAGCTCGGTTGCTTGTCCGCGTTCAAGCTCCGTTGTGTCCGCAAGTACGGTCACCGCGCAGCAATAAAAGAGTCATTCGGAAGATAAGAGCTATGCCCACTATGGAGCAGAGAAGTATCTGCTCAGGCATTTAACTTCAATTGCCCCAACGTGTGCGGACGCAACTTTTCCGTTGGGGCCTCTCTAACTTATTTTCTTTTAACAACGAAATAAATTCGAAAAGATAGCGGGGCGCATTGCCGTAGGTTTGGAAAACTGGCATCATCAGTATCGCCAGAGCTTGACTGAATGACGTTCTGCATGAGTTCAGAGCGCGGCACTCCTATTTATTCGTTAGACGGGATTCATTTTCTGCATTTTAGTCTCTTTGGCTCAGTTGCGTTGCAGCTGTTTTTTTTGTGTGTTGCAACTCACCTCACTTGAAAAATCTTTCATGTTGCATTATAAAATATACAGCTGTGGAGACAGCCATAACTTAAATGTATGGGATTTAGCATTTTGGCTGCCTTACACTCGCGGCTCCTAGAAACCACTGAAGCTACTTAGATATAAAAAATAACTGATTTAAATATTCGAGTGCCCACAAGTGACCAATGCCTCTTAAGGTTTGCTATGAAGGGCCATATCTAGGAAAGGACGCTAGGGAACGGGAGTGTGCACAGAAAAAACTGAGGGGGATGGGGGGGGTCACATCACAAGTGCATCATCAGTCCTGCAATGCACACATAAGTGTGACCTTTATTCCCTGTGAGATGAATTTGTGATAGTACCTGTGTTTGTAAACAACAATCGTTTAAACAGCTAAGAGAAACCTAGCTCATGACGCCGCACTGAATGTTTGTTTGCTTATATGTTGTAGGTATCCTTCCACCGCTTTCCGAAAGATGCAATGACATTTAAGTGGCAAGATGTGGCAAGACTCCTAAACAGTTTGTCTACATCACATGTTCGGGCATTGAGAAACGTCTTGCTGTGGCCATCGAAAAGCTCAATCAAAAAGCTCAGCGCAGTGAAGCAAGTGTTCAGGAGTCGTACGACCGTATTAGCGAACGCGTTGTCGTCGACTGCTCGCCCACATTAAAATGGCGGCGGGGTCAAAATGCACAGTGTTGCCAGAGCACAAAGCAATTTTGCATAGGGTCCATTCGAAGAGTGGGGAGTGGCTCAGACTGTCTGTGTGGGAGCTGCCATTCCGGCAGTTGATTCCCGCCTGGTGCCGGTCGTTTGGTGCTGTAGATCGAATTTCCGCTGCAGTTTCATCCCCTAAAGTTTTTCGCTCTTTCCGCTTGGTCCCTGATTGCTCCACCAGCTGCTCATGGGTAACGAAATTTTCGTATGCATATGTTATTAAATTATGCTGTTGTGCCATGAAGCCATCAAGCTTGGCGTCGAGCATGCTTACAGTACGGGTCAGTGGGTCTACCTTTTCCACAATTTTAGTAACCACTTTCTCTATGGTTGTGTCTATGGATGCGAGGAGTTTCGCAGTGAGGGCTTTCTCAAAAGTTTCAAGGCGTCGTTCGACGAGGTCGAGCATCTTCGCTTGATGTGCTTGCAGCCTTTCTTCTACCCGCTTCATTATTCTGGCTTCCGTCTGTTTTAGTATGCTGTCGTCAAGTTCTAGTGCGCTACACTCGGCCGGTGGGCGTTGTTAAACCCTCTGTTGTAGATCTTAGACTTTATTTTCTAGAGCCCGGATGGTCGCTGTCTGAGCAGGCGAGATGGTCGAGGCACTTGTAGTATTTAGAGAACTGGGCCCGTCACTACCGGTCACCGCGGCGGCGTAACTGATTCCTCTAACGGAGCGAAACCGTGATGGCGTGTGGAATCCAGAGCGACCTTTTTTCTTAGAGCGAGAGCGACTTCGGTCAAATTTTGGGGAAAAAGAGGGGGCCCGTGAAATTTCTGGTGTGATAACTGACCCGGGTAAATCATTGGTGCAAGCACTCCAGTGATTCTCACGGGCGCAGGCGTTATCGAGCTGGTGGAGTCTTACTTGGTAAGGAGGGGGTTTGCTGCGGAGTTTCTTCTTGCATTCCGCCCCGCCGCGGTGGTCTAGTGGCTAAGGTACTCGACTGTTGACCCGCAGATTGCGGGCTCGATTCCCGGCTGCGGCGGCTGCATTTCCGATGGAGGCGGAAATGTTGTAGGCCCGTGTACTCAGATTTGGGTGCACGTTAAAGAACCCCAGGTCGTCAAAATTTCCAGAGCCCTCCACTACGGCGTCTCTCATAATCAAATGGTGGTTTTGGGACGTTAAACCCCACAAATCAATCAATAAATCTTCTTGCATTCCTTTCCAGCAGTCTCATGGTCTTCTCCGCAGACCTTGCACATCGGTTGGCAGTCATGTGGTTCTGTGTCCTTGTCGGGGCCGCATTTGTAGCAGAAGTTCGCTTTCGGCTGAGGGCAGATGTGTTGTCGGTGACGTAGGGCGCCACAGGTTCAGCAATATTGGATAGACTTCCGGTATGGCTTGCACCGGTAGTCTCCATTGAGGTACGTCACATAAAAAGGAACGTGCTGCCCGTCGAAAGTGATAACTGCAGCTGTGGAAGATCCCAGCATGCGTGCGCCAAGGACGTGGTATCTTGGGTCTACGCGAAGTCCTGCAACAATCTCTGTGGGGCTTGTTTCTGGTTCGAGGCCGTAGATAACTCCGCGGCACACATCATCGGGGTGTCAAATGTGCGGATTCACTTGATATATTACTCCACCGAGCTGTATAGCATTTATACTTTGCAGTTTGGGAGCTCGTTCAGTACTTGCTGTGCTTGCGATGATCACATTCTCTACTTTTTGCACCTGCACTCGCACATGGTCATAGAAGTCCTGCTGGGCCAAGCCACTGGATCTTCCGATGGCATGTGTAACCTTAATGAGTGTTCGTTTTGAAAGATCTAGTCCTGGTTGCGGGCGGAATACAATTTTGAAGTCATCAGTAGAGAATGGCCGCATCCTAGTGCTGCGTCGACGTTGCGGTTGAGATTCGGCGTCTGGCTTCACAGGTTGCGTAGCTCGTTCTTCGGCTGACTTTTCTTCTTTGGCTGACCTGCCTTTACGGCCAGCTTGAAGCCACTCAATGTGGGCTTTGCCTGTCGTTTTGCCACTATTTTCATCAAACGTTCATTGTGATGCCGTTCTTGAGTTACCCTCCGTGTTGTTCACTTGTACTCGGGTTTTCTTGACGTGGGTTAGACGTCTGTGTTTCCATGAGAGCGCTAGCTCTTTACCTCAGACGCTGCGTCTCTGTGTTGCGCGAGCAGCGTGCACTTACGAGACGCTGGCGACCAGCTCATTTCGCAGGCCCGTCCTCGTGCCACAGCGGCGTTCGCGTGCAGCGCGTCCTCTGAATTCCTTGGTGATGTTGCGTCCCAGCGAGCATGCACAATATGTTTAAAGTTCAATATCTAATAAAAAAGTACACTCACTGCGATGAGTCTGGTGTCAAATGATGCCTTGCAACGTGAGGAATCCCAGGTCACTAAACACGAGCAGTCTCCAGGCAAGGTTGCACAGAAGATAGCAATAGGAGCAGGAGCCCATGTGAGGTAGCCCCTGGCGGCCTCCGGTTCTTCAGAAACATTTTATTTTTGACATGCTCATGCATCACTTCCAACACAGTGCAAAAAAATGCACTAAAACAAATCAATCAGCACAGCAGAGAATTCTAAGTGAAAGTACCCACAAAATTTACTGGCACCTTCGCAACTTGTTTCCGTTTTTGCCGCTGGACAGATCGGTCTTCATTCAGCGACTTACTATAAAAGTGCAGGCGCGTGAGCACAAAAAACTGCACAGTTTTTACAGTATGTTCTTTGCCATGATTGGCACAGCCAACTTGATGAAGCTTAATGGTACTCAGAAATGACATGAAATCATAAATACTGAATGCCTGCAGCTTCTCGGTAGAGAAAAAAAAAGTAAATGCTTCTTCTAATGTTGCCACAAGGATGGCCAAGTCATCCCCAGGATATAACAAACCCCCTCGATCAAAATGGTTGGTGAATTCATTGTCTGCACTTTCTGCTACATCCTGTTTTTTCCGGGCTAGCTTTGGTGCACATGTGCCACAAGAATTTTTGGTCCTGAACTTTCTAGCTACATAACCAGACAGGTAGTAAACCGAACGGCTGTCACTTTTCTCTACCACATAGCTGCTGTGGTCGCTTCTAAAAGCATCATTTATATCTCCAGCCTCGAGCATGACCTCAATAATCTCTCTTAGTCCGAAAACGGCGCTGTTACTTGCACCTGCTGAAGATGTCATGTCCAGTAGAGCGTTCACAACCTGTGCCGGGGAGTTTCCAGACTTTGGTGGCGTCGCGCAAGATTGCAGAAACAGACAATTTACAGTTATAAGAAACTGCCCCGGGCTTGGGTGGTCATTTGTACTTGAACACTGTCTCATTATACCGAACAAGTTTTACAACTTGTCTTGACTTAATCTTGATGTCAGCAAGTATTTAAATGCCACTGACGACGTTAAACGCTGCAGAAGTGAGAGTGCACTGCATATTGTAACTCTCATACCCTTAGCAGTACCTTTGCTCATGAAGCCACCTCCACATTTTTTGGAAGCTTCTTCCCATGCGTCTAAGAAGACAAGAAAAGCCTCAAGCTCAGCAACATCTTGTGATGACGGTCTAAGTCCTCGCTTTGGACACCTTGACGTCATGATTGATATTAGCCGACTGAGGCGTCTCACAAGTTGTTCAGTCACGGACACTGAGCTAAAGAACTCTGGTAGATCCGATCTGTACAGAAACATACCTTTCAGAACTTCCTCACTGAAAAGCGTAAAAACTAAATTTACTTTCATCTTTTCGAAGGAGGTTGGTGGGATATGTGCTTTTGTTACATGGGGCATCGCTTTAAGTGGTAAAGAGCTGTTGTCTTTGACCCATGCTACCTCTATATCTTCAATGCATGCACGCTCATCCAAAGTCGTGAATCCAGTGCTGACAAACGTGTTGCGGATGCTCTTCACTAGATGAGGAAAATCGGAACAGAAGTGTAGCTCTCTTGAAGAGTCTACAGGATGTGACACCTTGCACGTGATGCCACCACCCGAGTGTGCTGAAAAAAAGTACGTATGTATGAGATTGTTGAAATTCCTAAGCACAAGAACCAGCAAATGTTATTTTAACACAGTTAGCCCTGCAATACTGCTGACTTCAGTGCTCCAAATTACAGGTTCAACAAAGTATCATAGTACCGATTCCAAATGACTTCCACATGCTGCGATTCCAAGTAGCCCCGTCACACGACACGAAGTCCACGAAGAGACCGGCTTTTTTTGCCAAAAGAATCGCCTCAAGAAGCAGCTTGGAAAGCATGTCTGCCTTGATATTTTCTTTTGAGGAAAACACACATAGTATCTGTGTCTAGCCCCCGCAGAACAAACAAATAAAAGCAAAGTCAACAAGTTTGAATAAATACGCTACATTGAACCCCTTAAAGGTGCATGTGAAAAATTCAAAAATTTAAATTTCTGCACAATTTAAAAAAAAACAATAATTTTTTTAGAAGTTGAGGCAGAATACATTAAAAAGGTGATAATCAGATAGTATTTGAGCTTTATGTTGCAAAACATAACAATAAGGAATTCTCATTTTCCAGGATATTACACACTTTTGCTCACAAACTTGAAAGCAAAAATGACAAGCCGTACAGTTGCTCTGTTTGACGTGGTTGTACACAAAAGTACGCACTTCACAGATGCACTTGTTTTATTGTCTTCATATTGTGGCGTACATGCACGAAGACGAAGAAGCGTATACGGGGAACGCGCTCGTCGCCCAGAGCGAGAGAGGAAGAAGAGGATCAGGAGGATCTTTAACCAGTCGGCCGCTTCTGAGCTGCCTCTAACGACCTAATAAACGGCCCCTTTCAACGTCTACCAGTCTCTTTCAAACGTAACAGAGTGGTGGAGGTGCTGGGTAAGCGCTTCAACTACGGAACGATCACTGCCACAGCTTCGACGAAGCCGTCGACTTGCCGGTATCCCACCATCTGCCGTGAGTGACTTCGACATGCCCGAAGAAGCAGGCGTTTCCAGGACGGCACCGTCTGGCCCGCCTCCGTACTACCGAATTCCACCGCCCTTCGGAGGAAAAGCCGAAAAAGATGTCGACGCCTGGCTCACCAAGTACAAACGTGTGGGCAAGTCCAACGGTTGGGATGCAGCCGCTATGCTAGCCAACGTAGTGTTCTCCCTGACCGACACCGCACTGGTATGGTACGAGAACCACGAGGACGCACTCACGACGTGGGATCTTTTTGTTGAAGAGCTCAGGGTGTGTTTCGGCGACTCGGTTGCTAGAAAGAAGCGGGCTGAGCAAACACTGTCGCAACGGGCACAGCTACCAGGTGAGACATGCACCACTTACATAGAAGAAGTGTTAAGATTGTGCAAGGTGGTCTGTGCTACCATGTCAGAAGAAGACAAAGTTGGGCATCTGCTCAAAGGGATCGCTGAGGACGTGTATAATTTTCTAATTGGAAAAGAAAGCCTCAGTTCTGTGTCCGACGTCATTCAGCATTGCCGAACGTTTGAAACACTCAAGATGCGTCGAGTTTCGCCCAAGTTTGGTCGGCTGGCTAACGTCACAACTGTTGCCAGTGTGGACACGAATCCTGGCCTCGACCTTTTTTCTGCCATTCGACAGATTGTTCGTGAGGAACTGTCACACCGAGAAATGTCGTGTTCGACAGCTGACCATCGCGAGTTGTCTCTGCCACGCGAGGCTATGGATGTGCCTCCTTTGACCCCATGGCAACCGACGATGAGCGCGGCAACTGTGGAGTACAGCCCACCCCACAGTCAAGGATGACAACCAGATTTCCCGCGTCACGGTATGACCAACGCTTTCAGCGCATGCCTCCTCGACACCCGACGTCTCAGTACGACGTACCTGACCAGTACATACGTTACACAAGAACAAATGATGACGCTCGATTCAACGACGAGCGACCGACGTTTCGACCTCGGCCGGTGTGCTATTCCTGCGGTGTGCCAGGCCACATATCGCGATTTTGCAACCGTCGGGTGACTCCTCGGTATCACCAACCATCTGACTTTTCACGACCCTTCGAACAGCCTCATGGTGTCCGGCGGCCGGCCCACATACCACCTGATGACAACTATTGGCCCAGCAACTTCCGCAACGTCTCCCCGGCATCTGACAGGAGTTTAACGCCCACACCGCGACCTCGTGCTCATCGTTCTCCTTCACCGCTGCGTCGCAAAGCGCCCTCTTCGCCACCGGAAAACTAGCCAGCGCGGCCAATGGGGGTGAGGTCGCTGGAAACGTGCTACTGACAGAAATACCTCCTGTGTGTATGTTTAAAAACAGAGTGCGTGTTTTGGTGGATTATGTGCCTGTGATGGCCTTGGTGGACACCGGTGCAACGATTTCCGTGATGAGTGCTTCCTTTAAAGACGTGTTAGGGCGGAAAGTTGTTTTTACCTGGGATGAAACTTCGACGTTCTGTGGAGTGAGTGGAGAGCCGTTGCGCCCTGTTGGTGTGTGTAGTGCTGAAGTATTTTTGGGAGGCCTTATGATAACGACAGAATTTGCGATTATTCCTCTGTCGACACATGATGTCATTCTCGGCATGGACTTCTTGCGAGAATGTGGTGCCACTGTAGACTGTCGCACGGGGAAAGTCTTTGTGAGTGGCCAGATGCCGTCAGAACTCCTGGAAACTCCAGCGAATGATCAAACTACGCTGTGTGTCTGTGGCGATACGTTCATACCTGCGTTGTCTACCGTACGTGTTCCTGTTGTTTGTCGCGGAGCAGATTCTGACAGCTTCGATGCGAGCGTAGAACCAATGCACATAAACTGCGTGAAAAAGAATGTGTTGGTTCCCCATTGTGTGGTGTCGATAGATGGCGGACGAACTGGCCTATGGACTGTAAATTGTTCCTCTGAGCCCGTGACACTACCCAATGGTTTGAAATTAGCTTCGGTCAGCAAAGAACACGTGACCTTATCAGTGGTCGAGCTCACAGACGTGCCGGAAGAACGTGACGGAACTGGTTGTCACAATTTGGACGGGGCGCTTATGGCAATGATAAATAAGTCGCTCAGCTCAAGCGAGCGCCTAACTTTAATGAATGTGCTGTTGAAGCACGCTTCGGTATTTGACTTTGCAAAAAAGGGCAAAGTAATCCCTGTCCCCCTGTCTCGAACGTGCCATACCATCAACACTGGCGCGGCAAGTCCGATTCGCCAAAAACCATATCGTGTTTCCCCGTCAGAAAGACAAATTCTCAACGACCAAGTGCAGGAAATGATGCAAAAGGGAGTGGTACAAGAGTCAGCCAGTCCGTGGGCAGCACCGGTAATCCTTGTTAAGAAGAAAGATGGATCTTGGCGATTTTGCGTCGACTATCGCCGACTGAATGCCGTGACTAAAAAGGACGTATACCCGCTGCCCCGTATAGAGGACGCAATAGACTGCTTACATTCGGCCTCTTATTTTTCCTCCGTAGACTTACGATCCGGTTATTGGCCAATTCCGATGCACCCAGAGGACAAGGAAAAGACTGCCTTTGTAACCCCTGATGGGCTCTTTGAATTCAACGTGATGCCCTTTGGACTGTGCAATGCACCGGCAACGTTCGAGAGGTTTATGGACACCATTCTGCGTGGCTTGAAGTGGAACATCTGCATGTGCTACCTCGACGACGTCGTCATCTTTGGCCGCACGTTCAGTGAACACAACTCTCGTCTGGATACTGTTTTGAACTGCATCCGAAATGCTAGCCTAATTTTAAATTCGAAGAAATGCCACTTCGGAGACCGCCAGACGCTTGTGCTCGGGCATCTCGTTGACAAGGATGGCATCCGCCCTGACCCCCAGAAGACAGCAGCAGTTGAGGCGTTCAATGCGCCGCGTTCCGTCAAGGAGCTTCGTAGTTTCCTGGGGCTTTGTTCGTACTTCCGCCGCTTTATTCCGAAGTTTGCCGACGTTGCGTATCCTCTCACATGCCTCTTACGAAAGGACAATTCCTTTGAATGGACTCCGGAGTGCGAATCTTCATTCCGTCAATTGAAGTTTTTGCTGACGTCACGACCCGTCCTTCAGCACTTCAGTCCTTCTGCTCCGACAGAGCTTCATACGGATGCTAGCGGCATAGGTATTGGAGCCGTCCTAGTACAACGTTACGGCGACCGCGAACACGTCATCGCATACGCAAGTCGCTCCCTAAGCAGGCCGGAACAAAACTACACTGTTACGGAACAAGAATGCCTGGCGGTATTATTTGCAATTCAGCGGTTTAGGTCTTACCTGTACGGACGCCCATTCACAGTCGTAACCGACCACCACTCGTTGTGTTGGCTTGTCAACCTTCGTGACCCTTGTGGCCGCCTTGCGCGCTGGGCCCTCCGGCTACAAGAATACAGTTTTACCGTCGCTTACAAGAGTGGTCGTCGACATGCTGACGCGGACTGTCTTTCTCGTATGCCACTTAGCACAACGGACTGTAAATCCGATGACCTTGACCAGCTTGTAGCGTCTGTGTCGCCTACGTTCCCAGACTATCCCAGTTTCAGAGCGGAACAGCAGAAGGACGCTAAACTAGCATCACTATTCGCCGCTGCATCCGCTTCCACTAGTGCACGCCGTTTCTGTATGCGTCATGGACTGTTGATCAAAAGGAACCTCTCCAGCAGTGGCGCACGTTTCCTTCTAGTGGTCCCGGAGAGCCTGCGAACCGTTATTATGAGTGTCATGCACGACGACCCTACATCTGGACATTTAGGTTTGGCGCGGACGCTTCACCGGACTAAAGAGCGCTTTTATTGGTCTGGTATGCAAAAGTCCGTTGAGAGTTATGTGGCAAGCTGCATGCAATGCCAGCGTCACAAACGTCCATCAACTGGTCCAGCTGGTCTTCTACAACCGATGCCTACTCCAAGCGCACCTTTCGAACATGTGGGGATTGACTTTCTGGGCCCCTTTCCAAAATCGGCTAAGGGCAACCGATGGATAATTGTTTGCGTCGACTACCACACACGCTACTGCGAGACGGCGGCCGTCCCCTCCGCAACTGCCAGTGAAGTCTCGTCGTTTTTGTTACAGTACGTCATCCTCCGACACGGCCCACCTCGCCTGATTATCAGCGATCGTGGCCGACAATTCACAGCGGATGTTGTGGAGGAGCTACTCCGTTTATGTGAATTCCGCCTGCGTCACTCGACACCATACCACCCCCAAACTAATGGGCTGACGGAGCGTACCAACCGCACCATTGTCAACATGTTGTCTATGTATGTCTCATGCGACCACAAGAACTGGGATGACGTACTTCCGTTCATTACTTACGCGTTCAACACCGCGAAGCATGAGATTACAGGCTATAGCCCTTTCTTTTTGCTTTATGCACGTTCGCCCCGGCACACAATCGACACAATATTGCCTTTCTGTGACCACGACAACGTCACTGTCGCCGAGACTCTCTGCCTCGCCGAAGAGGCGCGTCGCATAGCTCAACTACGCACATTGGCGTCGCAAGACAAAGCTAAGGCACGCTATGACATTCATCATCGACCAGTGATTTATCGCCGTGGTGATCTGGTGTGGTTGTGGACTCCGATGCGCAAGCGCGGGTTATGCCAAAAGTTTTTGGCCACTTACGATGGACCTTTTGTCATTGTCGACAGACTTACAGAGGTCAACTATGTAATAGCTCGTCTCACAGCGAGTGGTCGACGAGCTGCCAAAACTCAAGTGGTTCATGTTGCCCGCCTGAAACTTTACACGCCACGACAACTTGACTGACTCGTCCGGCGGCCTTCGTCTGCGCGGAGAGGAATGTGGCGTACATGCACGAAGACGAAGAAGCGTATACGGGGAACGCGCTCGTCGCCCAGAGCGAGAGAGGAAGAAGAGGATCAGGAGGATCTTTAACCAGTCGGCCGCTTCTGAGCTGCCTCTAACGACCTAATAAACGGCCCCTTTCAACGTCTACCAGTATGTTTTAGTTAGTGCGAAGACAAGTTTTGTACTACGGTTTCCAACTTGGTTGAACTGGTGCCTCACACATTATATTGAATGCAGGAAAGATACTACACAGAACTACACACCCTGAAAGGGTTGGAAAAGCATCACCATCCTATGGTTACTGCTGGCGTGGATCTTCACTCATCTGCTGTGAAGCTGCCCAGATCAACAAATCCTTCAACAAACCCTAAAAAAATGACAAAAACTTGTAGTTCACACGACAACAGATTTATTTGGCATATGCACTGTTACTGAAAATAGGGAGTGTAATTTTCGCATCAAATAATTATTTTCATATTTAAATCGTGTAGGGTGTAGAGAAACATAGGCACTACATACCTGCTTGGTTGACACCAATATGCTCTGACAGCTTCAGTTCATCGAAAATGATGCCATTATGTCAGCTGCAGGCATCCATGCTTTTGATTGATTGATATGTGGGGTTTAACGTCCCAAAACCACTATATGATTATGAGAGACGCCGTAGTGGAGGGCTCCGGAAATTTAGACCACCTGGGGTTCTTTAACGTGCACCCAAATCTGAGTACACGAGCCTACAACATTTCCGCCTCCATCGGAAATGCAGCCGCCGCCGCCGGGATTCGAACCCGCGCCCTGCGGGTCAGCAGCCGAGTACCTTAGCCACTAGACCACCGCGGCGGGGCACATCCATGCTTTTAGTCTTCGCACTAAGTGCATTAAACACAGTGTCATTAAATCTGAAGGCACACTTGAAATTGCACACATAACGCTGTATACAAGTTCGGCTTGGCAGGACAAGAATTTTCTGCTTCCGAAGGTGCTCATAGAACTTCGGACTCCTTATGCGAAGCAGCACACACTCTAGGATCCAATTCTTCTCATGCAGCATGCCACATGTCGATTTTCTTTTAGCTGCACTGAAGCATGCCATAATTGCCATCTGTTGTTTCTGAGGCCATTTTTTAATGCGTTCATTCAGTGCCTCATCTCCAATTAGCTCATTGGCAGACTTCATCATGTTGAGTTCCCTATGCACGCTCAGCAGCTTTCGTTGAGCAGCTACCAGACGGCGGCGAGTGTTGGCGTGCCTTGCAAGGCGTTTAAATGAAACAACGTGTTTCTGTCGTGATTGCTGATTTTGCAAGAGCTTTCGTAGGTACTTGCAGTGCATGCAAGGGCCCTTACTTTCGCATGTAAGGCTGCACTTGGGCGAGAAGTACAAGCCGGCAAAATACTCATATTTTCCTACTGTGTTTGGTTTCATACCAAAGCCAGCACATAAAACCAGAGAATGTGCGCTGTTCAGCGCCTCATGTGGTGAGGAAACATTGCGTTTTAGGTGCAGCTTGCCCCTAAGAAAAACAGAACAACTGACTGTTCCTACTTGCTCAACGGCCTGTTCGAACTTCACCAATTTCAGCAGCAGTAGGTGGTCCAACTCGGCACCCTCTAACTCGCAAAGGCCGAAAGCGACGGTTCCTGTTTCAGTGGAAAACGATAGTTTGTTCCAGCTTGTGTAAGGAAGTTTGATGTTGCGGCACATGTATTCCGCACTGATTTCACTCTGTGACTCCACTTCTATCGTGTCAGTATGTACAGGTTCAGTAAACTCCGATTCTGCAGCATGTTGTGCTTTTTTTTACTTGTACACTTTCTTCCGGCGCCTGCTGCTTTACAGTAGTCCTTCTTTTTTTAGTTGTGGGCTCACCTTGTTCACACAGGTTTGTCTCCTTCCTTCTAGTCGGCGTTTTCTTTGTGAGGTATTTTGGCGCACCCGGGAAGATTGTAAGAACGGCATCCTCTGTTAGCAGCGACCGATCGCGTCGAATTTGAACCACC
This sequence comes from Rhipicephalus microplus, assembly GCF_043290135.1. Lineage (NCBI taxonomy): Eukaryota > Metazoa > Arthropoda > Arachnida > Ixodida > Ixodidae > Rhipicephalus > Rhipicephalus microplus. The sequence goes on along the minus strand of NC_134702.1, from coordinate 133,816,460 downwards.
TCACCATCGATAACATGACGATAAGTCCTCTGTATAAACGTTGCCTCGAAGTGACGTTCACAAACGACGCAGTCGTTGGTTAGTTCCTTATCGCCCCGTTTTATATTACGGGCCCACTGCTCCCGTTTCAATGCATCTTTGGGAGCTCGAAACGACGACACCCTTGCCGGACACGACTTATACCCACTTTTACAACTGGGTACAAAACGCGTACCTGCTTTCGCTGGCATGGTAATAGTGTGTCGCCATCCGCAATCATTCACATAGTGCGCGTCCAGGAGTCACACAAAAACAGTTGCACGTGCGGAAGTTTGCTCACAGTGCCAAACACACGTGGCTGTAGCAATGGCTGTAGCGGCGAAGATCTCGCGCGCTCCCGACGACCGCCGCGCCTCTAGCGGCGTAAAAAATTTCATCGCGTTTTGTGCGCCTCTCTCCCACGGCGTGCATATGGCGACTGCTCCTTCTGGTGCATACTGCTCCTTCTAACCACCATATTGGCTGATTCTCCGGCAGGTGACAGTAGCGGCGGCGCTGTAGCCCCACGGTACTGATGATCTCAGAAGCGTCTGCATTGGGAGCGCAGGCGCACGAGCCTACGAAAGTGTGAAATCGCTCGTTTTTAGCGCGCTTTTTGCGTTTCTGAGCCTTTATCAGTGGAGGCATCTGCTACATGCCACGGTGCACAAGTGAATATGCAGGCACGCCGAAATTGCGTCGATACATTCACTGTTTCAAAAGCCTGCCGACCCACAAAAAAAAAGAAAACGTCAATCGGAATTTACAGGGATCCGTCTAGCTTCTTTCTCAATGAGTGCTTTGAGCTGCGTTGCATCATAATTGGCTACTGGCGGACTACAAAGAGAGGATAAGTGTAAACCGTGATTGAATCATACGCTTGTTTTGTCGGCAGTCTCTACAATATCCGGAGCACGGTGTTCCTCATATGAGCCCCACATGCGCTCGATTTTTTCACAAGAAACCCGAGTATAAGTAATGTTCTCACAATATCAATCGGCTACGACACTGTTTTATCATGCTAGTTGTGTGGATGATAATAATTAGTGCTTTCCGAAAGGCTTAAAATAACCTATTACAACACACAAACATAATAAAATTGCCCGTTGTATATATAGGCTGTGGGGTTTCAAATTGGCAAACGAGCGCCACGCTCGTGGAGTGAAAGGACACCGTTGACACGGTCGGTACAAACCAAACAACATACATTTATTTAACACGCTAGGACATCCGTACACAATACTACTATACACTCCAAAATATGACAAACACACAACACACCCAAGGTGGCATCGCCAACGCTTAACTTACCACGTGGGCCCCCCGGCGCGTGGTACTGTGGGCCTGCGCGCCGGGAGGCTCACGCTAGAGACAACCGTTCGCGGCAGCCGCCACGCTATGGTGGCTAGAGGGGGAGGTGGCGCGAGCGACATTGCGGCGGCAGAGAGAGAGCGCTGCCTTGCTTCATGAAACGGCCGCAGACACACGGCGGCGCTGCTGCAGGCAGTTTGAAACAGGCGGTTAGACGATAACCTGTTTGTTCTCACTCAGTGTATAGAAATATCCAAAATAGAGAATAGGCCCTTGTACGTGGCTTTTCTAGACATCACTGGGGCATACGACAACGTTAATCAGGAAATTTTGTGGTATATATTGAAAGGAATGGGCATGGGCGACGACTGTATACAGCTTTTGAGGGAGATATACCGAGAAAATACAGTTTGCATAGAGTGGGAAGGAATGCGTAGCAAAGAGAACGTTGAGGTTAGCAGGGGTCTGAGACAGGGATGTCCTTTGTCCCCGCTGTTATTCATGCTGTACATGGTGAGTATGGAAAAAGCGCTAGAAGGTAGCAACATTGGTTTTAATCTGTCACACAAACAGGGCGGCATGATGATTGAGCAGAAGCTTCCAGGTTTATTTTATGCGGACGATATCGTCTTATTTGCGGACAGTCGAGATGATATACAGCAGCTGGCGAATATATGCGGAAGGGAAGGTGAAGCTCTTGGACTAGGATTCAGTGTAACGAAGTGTGGATTGATGGTATTCAATGATCCCTGTGATCAGATGGTGTCCATACAAGGCCAAGAAATACCGAGGGTAAGTGAATACAAGTACCTTGGAGTATGGGTAAATGAGAGTGATAGATACATGGAGGTACAGGAAAAAGCCTCGGCAGCAAAAGGAAAGAGGAATGCGGCAATAATGAAGCACAGAGCGTTGTGGGGATACAATAGGTATGAGGTGCTTCGAGGTCTGTGGAAGGGTGTAATGGTTCCAGGGCTTACTTTTGGGAACTCAGTGGTGTGCATGAGGGCAGAGGTGCAAGCGGGAATGGATGTAAATCAAAGGACTGTGGGACGCCTCGCGTTGGGTGCTCACGGGAAGACGACAAACGAGGCTGTAAAGGGCGATATGGGGTGGGCAGGTTTTGAGGCGAGGGAAGCGCAGAGCAAAATAAGGTTCGAAGAAAGGCTAAGAAATATGAAGGAGAGTAGATGGGCAGAGAAGGTGTTCCGTTATTTGTATAGGAAGAGCGTGGACACACAGTGGAGAAAAAGAACTAGAAGACTCACTAGTAAGTATACGGCTGGTATTGTAAGCCATATGTCAACAAAGAGCGTTAAGGGAAAAGTCAGGGAGGCGGAGAGGATTTACTGGATGGCAGCTATGGAGAAAAAACCGGCTTTGAGTAACTACCGAAAGGGCAAAAATGAAATAAGGAGGGAGGCATTTTACGATAATTCAAGGGGAAGCGCTTTACTGTTTGAAGCGAGATCGGGTTGCCTTAGAACGCGTAGTTATAAAGCAAGATTCAGTAAAGAAGAAGAACAATGCACATGCTGCGGGAAAGATAAGGAAACGGCGGAGCATGTTCTGATTGAATGTGGAGATATCCACCCAGGTGTACGTTTGGGCACGAGCCTACAGGAAGCCTTGGGTTTTAGGGACAACAATGGAAAGCTGAACACACCCGCGATTGAAATAAGTAAGAGACGGTTAGAGTATTGGTGGCAGAAAATTAGAGAGAAAGGACAAAAATAAATATTGGAAAAATAAAATATGGACAGTGTGCCGTAAATGGCAGAGAACTTAAGCTGAAAATTTACCTTTTTTTCCATTAAGATAGAATTTATCGAAGTAGAGGCATTAGGCCAACATAAAAGGAAAAAAAAGGTTTTTTTTTTGTCGAGCCTGGTGGCATACTTGTCACCACCCCGTTATAAAGGGGACGCTCATAGCATCCATCCATCCATGATGCTCGCCGCGGAGCGCTCACGTGCTTTCTTTCGTGCTGTGCCTGTGCCGCATTCAATCATGTGTGCTTCACCCGTTCTCCTCCGCGCCGTTTTACAAAACACGGCGTGGATTGTTCGTACAAGTTTTCGTGCGTTACCGCCAACGCTATAGAATTGGGCGTCAAGAAGAAGAAAACGACGCAGACACACTGCTTCGCGCCCGGCTGTTCGTCCGGCTACGTCTCGTCGAGGAGATCTGGTCAACGTGTGTCGCTGTTTTCCGTGCTGAAAGAGCCTGAACGCTTGAAAGCATGGCAGCGTGCAGTGCCACGTGCAGATCAAGTCCTCGACGCAAGCTCAAGATTCTGCGAGCTGCGTTTTGATGAGCAGTATATTGTGCGATCGTTTACACACACGATCAACAGCGTGACAGTGACGATTTTTCGCGATCGACCTGTGCTGACAAGCGATGCAATTCCGACTGTGTTCCCCAACCTCCCTTAGTGTTTGTCGAAGAAGGCACCCCAGAAAAGAAAGTCGAAAACGTCGACGTGTGGCCTTCCTGTGAAGTCTCCGAGACACGAGACAAGTAATGTCGCGTGTACTGACGAGGTAGACCTTTTAGAAGAAAGAAGTGCGTCGCCCGAAGTAATCTCTCCAGTGCTGCCTGATGTGGAGAACTGCCGACTGCCCAGCACTTACTGCACGCGGCAGCCGATTGCTGGAGAGTGCAATGTCACGGCCTTCACAGTATGTGCACTGCATCGCGGAAGCTTGTATTTTGAAAAAGTGGTATTGTTCGTTGCGAATGGCAGTTCATTTCACACGAACATTTTCGTGCAAGCCACAAAAGTCAATTCACTTGAGATCACTGACGTGGCAATGGCTGAAGATCTGCTTTGACATGTTGATAAGATCATCCCATGCAAAGGATTTGGTCCCGCAGAGGCGCCTCTGCAAGCAGGCGTTTGGTGTGTAGCGACACCACGCACCCGAGCTAACGGGGGAGTTTTGACTCCCTCCCACGCCTAGCCGTGCGTGGCTTTGCCGTGTCCGAGGAAAAGGGGATCCTGGGGGTTGAGCCGACGCTGGGTGCTTGGACCTTTAAGGCCCCCCGGCAGAAGCAACACACCCCTTTGGCCCCGGCTTCACGTAGACGGCACCCCTGGGCTGACCCACCCAGGGGAAATCGGCAGTCGCCTTTTCCTATCTCTCTTTTCCTACATCTTCGTCTTTTGTTCTCACTTTACATCTTTCCTGTCTTCTCCTCACTTCATTTTACTTCCAATTTTTCCGGGCGGCAAGGGTTAACCTGGTGTAAATATCCAAACTTGGATAGATATATTAGGTTATGGCAGTGGCGTACTACTGGCGTTGTGCAGACATGTTTACATGTTCTGCCACGTCCCCTTGTTGGGCTCCGTGGTGGGTGGTAGGCGCCATTACTGAAGGAAATGCACTTTTCTATGGGATCATGAAACCCCTTATCCATTGATCGCCCCTCCAAAAGGTGGCGCACCGAAGCAAATGTAATGCCAATTTTAGAAAAACAAGACAATTTCCCCAAGTACCGCGTTATTCATTGCGAAAGCTCGGACAAAAAAGCTCGCAACACCTCCCCATTCCTAACCGAGACTATCGGAACTGGCTATAAGGCTACAAAGATGGCAAGCGGAGACTTGCTAGTGGAAGTTAAAGACAAGACACAGTTTCAGAAACTAGAAAAATTAGTAGCATTTGGGGACAAGCCCGTAACCGTCTCTGCGCACCGAACGATGAACACTGTCAAAGGCGTTGTGTTAGACGATGACCTAAAAGACCTAACAAATGATGAGCTTCTGGCTGGCTGGAAGGACGAAAACGTCGTTCACGTACAGCGTATCGTAGTGAGAAGAGAAAACAAAGAAATTCCAACCAAGCACATAATTGTGACCTTCGGGTGCTCCACACTACCGCAAGAATTAGTTACCGGCTATCTAAAACTGTCTGTGAGACCCTACATTCCGAATCCGCGGCACTGCTTCAAGTGCCAAAGATTCGGACATGCTTCTCAGAGTTGCCGTGGGCAGCTTACCTGTGCATGGTGGGGTATCACAGGCCACTCTGCAGATGATGACTGCAAGGCCGAACCCCACTGTGCGAACTGCGATGAAGAACACGCGGCGTATTCTAGATCCTGCACAGCATGGAAAAAATAAAAAGAAATTATTACCACTAAAGTCACCCACAACATCAGTTTCCGCTAAGCAAGGCATCAGGTGGCCGCCCAAGCTACGCACAGCGTGCTGGAGCGACCGCCGCTTGTCCCTACTGCGGGAGCAGCCAAGGCTGCTCCGGCCTTACTCAACAAGGCCCCACCATGGGCGTCGACATGCATTGGCACGAGCCAAGGCAACGGGCAGACTGCGGGAACCCCGTCGACGTCCGTTGTAGAGGGTTTGAAGGCTTCGTATCTTGAGCCGAAGCCCACAACGCCCAGGGATCGCTCGGCAGAGCGACGGTCCAACGCTGCTCATGAAGCTATGGACACAACCGCCAATCAAACGGCGCGTGCAGCGCCGAAGGAGCGGCGAGTTTCTCTCGACCGCTCCAAAAAAGACAAAAGACAAATTACAGGGCCTCCAAAAAGCCCTGTAAAATAAGTTTCGTTTTCCATAACCTGAAAGGTTATGGTACCAATCTGTTTTGACTTTAGTATCACACGCCCCCGCAGGGGCGCCTGTGCAAGTAGGCGTTTGGTGTGTAGCGACACCACGGACCCGAGCTAACGGGGGAGTTTCTACTCCCTCCCACGCCTAGCCGTGCGTGGCTTTGCCGTGTCCGGGGAAAAGGGGATCCTGGGGATTGAGCCGACGCTGGGTGATAGAACCGTTAAGGCCCCCCGGCAGAGGCAACACACCCCTTTGGCCCCGGCTTCACGTAGACGGCATCCCTGGGCTGACCCACCCAGGGGAAATCGGTAGTCGCATTTTCCTATTTCTCTCTCTCTCTGCATCTTAGTCTTTTCTCCTCTTTAAATCTATCCTGTCTTCTTCTCTCTTCCATTTACTTCCGATTTTTCCTGGCGGCAAGGGTTAATCTTGTGTATGTGCTCTGCCTTGGTCACAATATATTTCGTTATAGTGGCTGTGTACAGCTGACGTTGACATGCCTCATATAAATTTAGGACTTGTCGAATCCCCGTGTTGGGCTCCATGGTGGGCGGCTGGCATGGCTGCCGAACTCATATTTAGTTTATGGCTTTTTCTTCTCTCCCTCCATTGCACGATCGTCCTCTCTCGAAGAGAGGGCGCACCGAAGACTTTTGCAATTATTTCAGCAAACCGAAAGAAACCTTTTCCCGCTACCATGTAATCCATTGTGAAACCGCTGAAAAGAACGCCAGAACTATTTCGCCTTTCGTTGTTTCCAAATGCCTCACCACTACACTCGGACCAGGTTACCAGGCTACAAGAATGGCCAGTGGGGATCTCCTCCTCGAGGTAAAAAGTCAGAGCCAGTATGAAAACCTCTCAAAACACTACACTCGGACCAGCTTACCAGGCTACAAGAATGGCCAGTGGGGATCTCCTCCTCGAGGTAAAAAGTCAGAGCCAGTATGAAAACCTCTCAAAACTAGAATTGTTTGGAAACATACCTATCTCAATTACACCACACCGCTCACTCAACACTTCCCGAGGCGTTGTATCTGATCAAGACTTGCTTGACCTGACTGAAGCAGAGCTCCTCGAGGGCTGGAAGGACCAGCAGGTGACACAAGTACAAAGAATCAAAATTAGGCGTGATAAGAAGAAAATCCCAACAAAACACATAATTGTGACATTTTGCACCAGTACCCTGCCTGAACATCTCAAAACAGGATACTTGAAGTTGAATGTGAGACCCTACATCCCCAACCCACGACGTTGCTTCAAATGCCAGCGTTTTGGTCACGGCTCTCAGAGTTGCCGCGGCCAGCTCACCTGCGGAAAGTGTGCCACCACAGGACATGCTACGGACGAGTGTAAGGTGGAGGATGGGGCCCACTGCGCAAACTGCGATGGTGCCCATCCTGTATACTCCCGAACCTGTCCAACATGGAAAAAGAAATTGTTATAATCAAAATCACACAAAACATTACTTTCCGAGAAACCCGTCAACAAGTATCTGGTCTTTTCACAAACAAACCATCGTTCGCCGATGTAGTGCAACAGGGGGCAGCACTACAATGGCCTGCGGCAACTGGCCATGCCAGGCACAGTGTGCCCAGGTGTCACAGAACGAGCGCTAAAAATGGGCGCGCCGCGAAATTCTTGCGATAACGCGCGGGAGAGACGCCGGGAGGTCAAAAGAAAAAAAAAGAAAATAAACATCTAAGGCTCCCCGGGCGCACGCTCTCTCATCGGAAGCGTGGCTTCGCCGACGAACCTCCTCACCCCACATCGGCGGCCGAGCAAGCCCGTGAAATTTCTAGAACGAAAGAGGCGTGGTCACGCCGGGGTGAGTCATCCATCGCGGAGGGCATTCCAACCGTCTCGCCCTCTCCCCAGGCTTCGCTGCGTATCGCGCCGACGAAATGACGAGAACCTTCTGGAATGTCGCGTTGAAGGTATTTAATCGAGCGGCCGATACGAGAGAGCAGGAGAAGACGGAAGTTAGCGCCAGAGTTGTAGCAGCAGCAGTTGCATTCACAAGCACGCATCTAAGCGAACTTCCTTGGTTTCACAGATAGCCGCGGCGACTACCTGGGTTCTCATCCGTGCATCGTACACGTGCCTGCGCGAAAAGGACCACTCATCTGGCCTTGGCGCAGATTGCGCTGAAGCCGCCCCCAAGCTGCTTCTACGCGGCCCGTTCCTCTGTCATAAAAGCCGTCCCAGCGGAAGCATCACTGTTGTAGCAGCAGCAGTTGCATTCACAAGCACGCATCTAAGCGAACTTCCTTGGTTTCACAGATAGCCGCGGCGACTACCTGGGTTCTCATCCGTGCATCGTACACGTGCCTGCGCGAAAAGGACCACTCATCTGGCCTTGGCGCAGATTGCGCTGAAGCCGCCCCCAAGCTGCTTCTACGCGGCCCGTTCCTCTGTCATAAAAGCCGTCCCAGCGGAAGCATCACTGTTGTAGCAGCAGCAGTTGCATTCACAAGCACGCATCTAAGCGAACTTCCTTGGTTTCACAGATAGCCGCGGCGACTACCTGGGTTCTCATCCGTGCATCGTACACGTGCCTGCGCGAAAAGGACCACTCATCTGGCCTTGGCGCAGATTGCGCTGAAGCCGCCCCCAAGCTGCTTCTACGCGGCCCGTTCCTCTGTCATAAAAGCCGTCCCAGCGGAAGCATCACTGTTGTAGCAGCAGCAGTTGCATTCACAAGCACGCATCTAAGCGAACTTCCTTGGTTTCACAGGTTGGTTGCTTCATTTTTGACACTTCCTTAGAATTTCTTAGTCTAGCAACTGCTGCTGCTACTGTTGGTGTTACGGCTTGTATACTCACTTTGTACTCACGTGTTTAGCCATTTTACACGATGCCGACGAATGCCGAACTCTGCAAGCGCTTAGACGAGCTAGAAGATTTATTCAAACTTAGATTGAACGAATTGGTTGACCGGCTTGTTGTTAATATACAAACCAAGCTTCAGGACGCAGGCTTAGACGTCGGTGAATTGAGAGCTGAAGTTGGTCGTATGGATGACAGTTTAAAACTCTTGAACGAGGTGGTCGAGTCGACACGCTCCCAGCAGCTCGAGCTGACTGCCGCAAATCGCGCTCTAAAAGCAGAAAATGAGGCCCTTCAAAGTAAAGTCGCCAACCTCGAGCAGTACTCAAGGTTAAATAACTTGGAAATAAAAGGGGTGCCCTCTACCCAAGGAGAGGATTGTTCCGCAATCCTGACTGCCATTGGCGACAAAATCAACTGTAAGGTCTCGGCTAGCGATGTCGACACGGTACATCGTGTACCTGCAAAGTCCGGTCAAAGGAATATAATTGTGCGGTTTTGCTCTCGTGAAAAAAAGAACGAGTTCATGAAGAAAGCCAGAAGGGCGCGGCTGAACACTCGAAGTATAGGGTATTCAGGAGAGAACGCACAGGCAATATTTGTGAATGAGCACCTATCACCAGACAATAAGCGCTTGTTCTCTAGGGCACTTGCCTTAAAGAAAGAAAAAGGATGGCAGTTCATCTGGACGGAAAATTGCCAGATTAAGGTGCGGAAGTCTCCCGACAGTCGGGTAATTCGCATTGCTTCCGATTCTGATTTATGCAATATTGCCTAACATTTTGCAATCAGTCTAGTAGTCAATCTTTCAGTTACGTGAAATGGCTTCGTACATTCGACCTCACGAACTTCAGACCTATTTTTCCTTGCCCTGCCGTTCACTAATTCATTTTAATGCACGCAGTCTGCAAAAAAACATGGATGGTATCACAACTTTCTTATCATCAACTAGTCACAGGTTTTCTGTGATTTGTATTAGCGAAACGTGGCTTTCCGCATCTCATAATCACTTGTATACCTTCCCCTCATACTCTGCTGAATACTGTCACCGCGATAATAGTAATCATGGTGGTGCGGCTGTTTTCGTGTCCTCGGAACTGCGTTTTCATAGACGACTTGACTTGACACTCAAAGTGGCTAACTGCGAATCTGTTTGGATTGAATTTCACGATTCATTTTTTTCACAGGACAAAAAAAACCTTATAGTTGGCTGCATCTATCGTTCACCGTCATCATGTGGAAGTGCTTATTGCTCGGCCCTTGGTAATTTGTTGCACAAATTATCACTGGAGCAGAAAAATGTCATTATCATGGGCGATGTCAATATTAACCTCCTAGATCCATCCAACACACTGTTCAATGAATACGTTAACTGCCTAAATGGCTTTGGGTATGAAAACCTAGTTACGCTTCCAACTCGATGTCCCGCAAATAAACAAGGTACACTTATTGACCACGTTTTATCAAATCTCCTTACTAACCCTGACTGCGGCGTTGTCGAAGCCTCTGTTACCGATCACTATCCAATATTTGTGCGTTTAAATTACACTCCTTGCGCTATTGTCACAGGCCTAACCAGAAAGAAGCTCAATTCAACAAAGTTCTTTGAGTTAATATCTGCTACAGACTGGAACCCAGTCATCGCGTGCGATAACCCTGAAACTGCCTACGATACATTTTCAAAGATAATTTCCAATGCCCTTGCAGATTCTACCGAAATAATGAACTGTAAAAAACCGTTCTCAGCTCCTCGTAACCCATGGCTATCTAGCAGTTTGCTTGATTGCCTGAAGAAAAAAGATAACCTTTACAGAAAAACAAAAAAACAACCGTTCAATACTGCGCTTCATGATAGGTATAAAAAATATTCTAATCGTTTAGGAAAACTACTCAAACATGCCAAAACACAGTACTATGAAAATAAAATTAAGTGTGCCGGTAATGATGTAAAAAAACAGTGGGTAATTTTAAACTCGTTTTTGGGTAGATCCAACCAGCATAGCGAAATAACAATGATAAAATCGGGAGACCTACTTCTCGATAATCCCTTAGACATTGCTAACTCTTTTATTAACTTCTTCTGTACAGACAAGCAACGGGAAGACGATCCTCTGACCCAGCCTTACCCACGCATGCCTCACAGCTTTTTCCTTCACCCCGTGACACCTGAAGAAATAGTCACTATCATTTCTAGTCTAAAAAATACCGGGCCCGGTATTGATAATTTCCGCCCCTCTTTCATAAAACTCATAGCAAGTTTAATATCTGAAACATTTTGTCACATAGTAAACCTTATTTTTACCACGGGAATTTTTCCAAGCTCCTTGAAGAAAGCCAAAATAATTCCTGTTTTCAAGAAGGGAGATAAGCGTCTCACATCTAATTATCGACCTATAGCTATACTCTCATTCTTTAGCAAAGTTGTTGAAAAACTAATAGTAACACGCTTGTCTTCCTATTTTTCAAAATTTCATGTCTTATCAACAAATCAATTTGGATTTAGGAAGGGATACTCAACTGATTTAGCATTAATTTACTTGACAGATAAAATCCGGCAGGCAATTGATGCAGGTAATTTGACTGGGGCGCTCTTTATTGATTTATCTAAAGCATTCGATTCACTTGTTCACAATATACTATTTGCTAAATTAGAGTCTATTGGAATAGCAGGCCCGCCACTGAAATTACTACGTAACTACTTAAAAGATAGAGAATATATTGTGTCTATATCTAACACTTACTCACACCCTAAAACAAGTAACATTGGGGCACCGCAGGGATCAATATTAGGACCTCTCTTATTTTTATTATACATCAATGATCTTTCACAATGCCTAAAATCATCTGACTGTATTCTTTACGCTGACGACACTACTATTTTCTGCTCAGATAACCACCTTGATTCATTAATCTACAAGCTTAACCACGACGCGGACAGCATAGTTACCTAGTGCCGGCAAAATAAACTACAGATAAATGCTACAAAATCTCAGTTCGTCATCTTTTCTTCTAAGCATAGGATTTATTCAGGTTCACCATCTTTAACTTTCGCTTCAAACACACTTTATCCTACTGACAGTGTCATGTTTCTCGGAGTCACATTAGATAAGCACCTAAAATTTGATGAGCATGTTTCATCGTTAACAAAGAAGACAGCTTATGGCATTAGGATATTAATTAAAGTTCGCAATTTTTTCCATATGAACACACTAATACCCCTTTATTACGCTTTCATTCATACGTATATTAATTATTGCATATCATCATGGGGAAACACGTATCCAGTCCATTTATCTCCATTGCAACACACTCAAGATCAGGCTATTCGCATCATGACACATAGCACCTACACATCAGAAGCATTGCCTTTGCTCACCTCTAACGGTATTCTGTCGGTGGGAAAACTACATAAATATTCCCTCGCAATACTAATCCACAAATCCATCAGCGGAAAGCTCCCGTTCCCTATAATCATCAAAAGCCAGTATCCTTACTCTTTTGTCAACACGTTTCGCATCCAGCAATAGCTTCTTATTACCGAAACCCAGAACTAATTATGGTAAGTTCACTACTAACTTTTCAGCCACACAACTATGGAACTCATTACCATGCCATGTTAAAAATATCTCCAATTTCCACGCATTCAAAATCAACCTTCGGAATTATCTGCATTCAGCATAGTCATTTCATCATTTCATCATCTCTGCTTTCTTTTGTAATTTTTAAATAATCCAACGATGTTTCAGTGTTAATTGCTTCTTTTTGAGTGTTTACTTTGTGTACACATCTTTGCTGCGTTAAAGTACTTTTGTTTACTCAGCTCTTATGGGAGGTCCCCTGTACAGTCTCTTGACTTTGGGACCTCCCTCTGTATCAGTAGTAAACCCCATTGTAACCACCATTTGTAACCAATCAATTTCAATAAACTTTCAAACTTTCAAGAGCGCGTAGGGATTCCGCTGTGTAGTCGGCGAAGGTTTTGCCCGTAGCGACAAAGCAGGAGAAGAAGAAGAGAATTTCCACCTGAGGGGTGAAGGCTCGAGCTACAGGCAAGAGCGTGTGTTTACCGCTATCGAGCGAAGACGCGTGGCAACAGCTGCGTGTGTGAAGCCGACGTGTTTCCGGCGAAGAAGTTTGAAGCTTGGAGAGTGGCCATTTGAAGACGCGAGGTTTCCTGGAAGAGAAACTTCGGCGAAGTTTCCGGGAAGAGAAACTTCAGGGGCAGCGGAACGAGTGAGTGATTCTCGGAAGAGTATCATCCAGACTTTTGTTCCAAGAACTTTTGACTGAATAGGTTTTCTTACTCTTTAGTCTTTAAGTGTCTTGGTTGTTCAATGCATGCGACTGCATTGTAGGGCGTATTGTTGTCTGTGTCCGTTGTTTCGAGAGTGGCTGATTGTACTGTGTAGTACGTTGTTTGATTGGTGACATATTGTATGCAACTGTTTAGGAGTGTACATTTTTGTGTATTGTTTTCGATCTGCCATTATCGAGAATATAATTTGTTTGTTTATCAACTCTCGGCTCTGACTTGTTCTTTGGGCCACAGCCGGCGTCCGCTGGCGCGCCAAAAAGGACCACTTCTAAATTGTCCACGCGTTCGTGGTGCGGTTCGGGGGGCCGATACTTCGGCCCTTGGAATTAGCCCGGCGATCGCCTCCCGAATTAACGGGACCTGTGAGACAATCCAGGCGGTCGCCAATGCCCCCAACCACGGCGGGAACAGCCAAGGCTGCCCTGCCACTCGTCCCCACGGCGACAAACACGGCCGCTGCAAGCTCTTGCAGCAGCCAGGGTATCCCAGCAGCAAAGGAGGTTCCTTCGACCTCTAGCCCAAGAGGACCGAAGGTTTCGCCCCCCGAGGTGAAGGAGACCCCAAGGTCGGCCGATATGAAGGCCTCGTCTCACCAGGCGAGGTCCCAAGCCCAAAACATCAGCTCGCAAATGCGGGCACGCAGTGCCTCTGAGGAGGCAATGGACACCACGGTACCCCTGGTGCAGAAAGATCGGCGTAGCTCCCTGGAGCGCGCCAAAAGAAATAAAAAGCCAATAACGGGGCCCGGCGACGGCCCTGTTCTTCGAGTCTTAACACTTAGCTTAAGAAGCAGACACATCCATTTTTCCTTACACACAGCACTACGTTACCTCCAATATGGCAACACAAATAATACATCGGAACGTCAGACGACTCCTTAGAAACCTCTATGATGTTCAAGAGCTCTTTTGCAAACATTCGCCGAAAGTGCTGTATGTACAGGAAACTCATTTAAAATCTAAAAACATGAATTTTTAGCGTCGGTATGTTCTCTTCCGAAAGGACAGAGATGATGCTGCGACATCATCCGGTGGTGTAGCCATTATTGTTAATCAAAACGTAGCATGCACACATTTACCACTGCAAACAACACTAGAGGCAGTGGCTGTTCGAGCACTTCTTTTCAACAAGCTCGTCACCATCTGCTCTCTTTACATACCCTCACACCACCGTCTTGGAAAACTAGAATTCGAGTCCTTAATAGATCAACTACCCGAACCTTATCTGGTCCTTGGTGACCTGAATGCTCATAGCAGTCTATGGGGTGATTCTCGCTGCGATGCACGAGGTCGTCTCATTGATTAGTTCCTTTTTTCCTCCGGTGCCTGTCTGTTGAATAGGAAAGAGGCAACATATTATAACCTTGCCAACAAAATCTACTCTTCCATAGATCTCAGCATCGCATCTCCTTCACTTGTACCATTACTCCAATGGAAAGTTCTAAATAATCCCTACGGAAGTGACCATTTTCCTGTTGTTTTGAGTACACAAACATCATACGAACGTCCTCCACGAGTTCCCAAATGAATTATACACAAAGCCGACTGGGAACAGTTTCATAACAATGCTGTTACGTTGGACTGACATATGTGGGCTAAGCATAGATGAAGCTGTGCAGTACTTTACAGCACTCCTTATTAACGCAGCAGCCAAATGCATCCCACAAAGATCTGTACAGCCCGGCAAGCGACACGTCCCATGGTGGAAAACAGAGGGTCGTAATGCGCGAAAGGAACAGAACAGGGCATGGAGGTTGCTGCGAAACTCGCCGACAGCGGAAAACCTTGAGAGCTTTAAGAAAATAAAGTCTCAAGGCAGGAGAACGCGTCGGCAGGCCAGAAGAGAAAGCTGGCAGAAGTTTTTGTCAGGGATCAATTCATACACACAGGAGGCCAAAGTCTGGAACATGGTAGGTAGGATAGCAGGGAAACAAGTACACACACTTCCACTCGTAAACACTCAAGGTGATACCTTGGAAGATCAGGCAAACTTCCTCGGTGCACACTTCGAACAGGTATCCAGCTCGTCCCACTATACTGACACTTTCCAAAAATACAGAACAAGAATAGAAAAGCAGAAACTCGAACACAAATCCACTAGATACGAGGCATATAACCAAGCTTTCAGTCTAGCTGAGCTCCGAACATCTCTAAACTCCTGCAGTACTTCTGCCCCAGGTTTTGACCGTGTGATGTATGAAATGATAAAAAACCTACCAAACGAAACCAGAAAAACCTTACTCTGTACAATGCTATTTGGTCTTCTGGCACTATTCCTACCTCTTGGAAAGAGGCTATTGTTATTCCCATTTTGAAAGAGGGCAAGGACCCTTCTTTAGCTTCGAGTTATAGGCCTATTGCACTTACAAGCTGCTTGTGCAAAGTCTTCGAAAAAATGATAAACTGCCGACTTGTACACTTTCATGAAACAAACAATCTGCTCGACCCATTTCAGTGCGGGTTTCGAGAGAGTAGATCCACGACAGACCACCTTGTTCGTATCGAGGCACAGATCACAGACGCCTTCGTCCATAAACAATATTTTCTCTCTGTGTTCCTCGATATCGAAAAGGCTTATGATACAACATGGCGTTTTGAAATTCTAAGAGACCTGTTCCACCTTGGCGTGCGTGGAAGAATGTTCCACATAATCAAAAGTTACCTGTCAAACCGGACATTCCGTGTTCGAGTGGGCACGGTTCTTTCCCAAACATTTGTCCGGGAAACAGGCGTGCCACAAGGTGGTGTACTTAGCTGCACACTTTTTCTCATAAAAATGAATTCCTTGCGCTTGACCATCCCTCGCAATATGTTTTATTGTACATATGTCGATGACGTCCAGCTTGGCTTCAGGTCTTGCAATCTGGCAATGTGTGAGTGGCAGGTTCAGTTAGGTTTAAACAAGGTCTCCAAATGGGCAGAGGAAAACGGATTCAGACTGAACCCACAAAAAAGCACGTGTGCCTTGTTCTCCAGAAAGAGAGGCATGCACTCAGAACCCGACATTGAACTGAACGGTCAACGTCTGTCTGTTAATATGGAGCATAAATTCTTAGGATTAATCTTGGACAACAAGTTGACCTTCGTACCGCACATTAAGTATCTAAAAACAAAATGTTTAAAAGCCATGAATGTTTTAAAAGTGTTGTCACGGACTACGTGGGGTAGTGACAGGAAATGCCTCATGAACCTCTATAGAAGCCTTATTCGCACCCGCTTAGATTATGGGGCCATTGTTTATCAGTCTGCGACTCAAAGTGCTTTGAAGATGCTGGATCCCGTGCACCATTCGGGCATCCGCCTTTCTACGGGTGCTTTTCGCACCAGCCCCGTAGAAAGCCTTTACGTTGAGTCAAATGAGTGGTCGCTTCATCTGCAAAGAACCTACATGTCCTTTGTATATTTCCTTAAGGTGAAAGCAGACAAGAGGCACCCCTCGTACTCTACTATTAATGACTTGTCGAGCTCCATTCTTTTTCAAAACAGGCCTTCAATGAGGCAGCCCTTCTCAGTTCGCCTGAAGGGTCTAGCTGAGGGCACTGGAGTGTCACTCGAACACGGTTTAATGGCTCCTGTAGCATACCCGCCACCGTGACAGTGGCAGACTATAGATTGCGATGTGTTTTTCCTAGAAGTTACTAAACATGCGCCTATTGCCCATATTCGAACATACTTCTTGGAACTTCAACACAAATACACACGTCCTGAGTTTTTTACAGATGCCTCTAAGTCTAACTCCTCTGTGTCCTACGCTGCTGTTGGCCCTTCCTTTTCGGATGCTGGCCCTCTACATCCAGGCACAAGTATCTTCACAGCGGAAGCTTACGCGATACTTGTGGCAGCTAAACACATCAAACAATCACAAATACAAAAAGCAGTAATTTATACAGACTCCTTCAGTGTGGTTACGGCTCTGCACAGTCTTAAAAAACAAAAAAAAAACCCTGTCCTCGTTTCACTTTACTCCATTTTATGCACACTCTACACACTCAACCGACATGTTGTTGTGTGCTGGGTGCCAGGGCACCGTTAGATTCAAGGCAACATGATGGTGGATCAGCTTGCTTCATCCGCCCACGAAAGCACCGCCATTACACCTTTATCAATCCCGGCCCTTGATCTTAAGCCGTCTCTCAAACGAAAACTCAGGGACTACTGCCAGAGCAAGTGGAATACACACACACAAAACAAACAACACGTTATCAAGCCACACCTTGGCCATTGGCCACCAGTATCAAAATCACGTCACACAGAGGTAACAATAACGAGGCTCAAGATAGGACACACATACACGACACACTCATATCTTTTATCCGGTGGCTATCCACCATTGTGTGACAGATGTGGTGAAGCACTAACAGTTCTTCACATTTTAATTCAGTGCAAACAATTGGACACTCTATAAAAACAACACTTTCCTTCACCCTACCGACAACATATACCTTTACACCCTGCAATGTTCGTCGGTAGGGAACCGCTTTTTAGTCACAAATCATTGTTAGCGTTTTTTAAAGAAATTCATAGTTTTCACATCATATACCCGGGCATCCCGTAGCACGACCTCTCCTGAGAGGTTTTTGCTGCGGCGGTTACACAAGAAAGCACTTGCCTCACGGCCCTTGGACGCAAGGGTATGAACGAGTGAGGCACTTGTGCTAATGCCATACATATCCACCATCGTCTTTTATTATCACCAACTTTTGTCATCTATTCACACCGCACACACCTTTCACGACATGGTCATGATTTTATTACTTGTATGTTTTTACCCGCCTTACCACGAGGAATTTCATGGCCCTTATACAGCCGCTTATCACAATCATTGTACATGTTTTTAGTAAGATGAACTGGCGCTCTTTGGCCGTGAAATGGCCCTTGCGCCATAAAACATCAAACATCATCATCACCCTGCAATGTTCGTCGGTAGGGAACCGCTTTTTAGTCACAAATTATTGTTAGCGTTTTTAAACTAAATTCATAATTTTCATATCATATACCCGGGCATAACGTAGCACGACCTCTCTAGAGAGGTTTTTGCTGCGGTGGCTACACAGGAAAGCACTTGCCTCACGGCCCTTGGGCGGAAGGGTATGAACGAGTGAGGTACTTGTGCTAATGCCATACATGTCCATCATCGTTTTTCATTATCACTAACTTTTGTCACCTATTCACATCACACACACCTTTCACGGCATGGTCATGATTTTATTACTTGTATGTTTTTACCCGCCTTATTGCGAGAAATTTTATGGCCCTTATACAGCCGCTAATCACAATCATTGTCCACATTCTTTGTCCCATGAACTGGTGCTCTTTGGCCATCAAATGGCCCTTGCGCCTAAAAAAACACCATATATCATCATCATTTAGTATCACACGCATGTCACCAAGGTTTTATTGCCAACAAATCAATTCTTACTCCATTTTTCTGCTCAAGTTCACTGCCTAAAATGGCTTTTCTCCTCCATTGGAACTGTTAAGGACTCATTCACAACATAGGTGACATAAAATATTTGCTAAGTAGTCTCTCTCCAATGACTATGTGCTTACAGGAGACCAATCTGGGGGAAAGGCACACCAACTTCCTCAGAGGTTTTACCGTAGTACGTCGCGATCGCGTCCACGCTAGCCGGTTGTCCGGTGGTGTGGCTATTGTCGTCAAAAGTGGAATTGCAGTGAGAGAGATCACCATCAACAGTCACATCGAGGCCGTAGCCGTCACCATTTTAGCTCACAAAACTATCACCATATGTTCCATTTATATCCCCCCACACACGCATTTTTCAATTAAAGATATAGAGCACATTTTGGACCAACTGCCTGAACCGTTTGTTATCGCAGGGGATTTTAACGCGCACGGAATGCTTTGGGAAAGCAGTACAACTGACACCAGAGGACAAACACTCAAAGATTTTATTCTGAACAGTGACGTATGTGTTTTAAATACTGGTAGCGTCACCTACTGCTCCCCAAGCACAGGAGCCACTAGCTGCTTAGATCTAGCGCTTTGCTCACCTTCGCTCTTTTGCGAACTAAATTGGAGCGTGATAGATAATGTCTACGGCAGTGACCATATGCCTGCTCTCATAAAATTAACACAAACCCTCCTTACCACTCAATCCCGACCATCGCGTTGGAAACTACATCTGGCAGACTGGCCACTGTTCACTGAAAAAGCTGCCCTAGAAAAAGAGATGCTTGATGGCCTAAGCATAGAGGGAATGAACGAGACAGTCACCGCCTGCATACTTGCGGCAGCCGAACAAACTATACCACAATCCTCCGGCATTATAAAGAAAAAACTTAAACCCTTGTGGACAAAAGAGTGCACACAAGCTAAAAAAATGCAACACAAGGAGTGGGGCATTTTTCGTAAACATGCTACAGGAGAGAACCTCCTAGCATTTAAAAAGGCGAGAGCAAAGGCAAGATTTATTCGCAGGCAGGCTGAAAAACTCTCGTGGAAAAAGTACATTTCATCCATCAACAGCTCCATCACATCTAAAAGAATGTGGGATCAGGTGCACAAGTTTAACGGCAACTACAGTTCATATACCATCCCCATTCTCTCAACCCCTGGCATCCAGACAACTTTAGGCGAACAGGCAGACCTACTAGCGCAGCACTTTTGTGCTATTTCGAGATCAGCAAACTATTCGGCAGCTTTCCTAAAACATAAACAATCTCTGGAAGCTCCTACAGAAAAACAAAAGCTTCCTATTACAGGTTATCACGACAGATCATACAACTCCCCCTTAACCCTGCAGGAAATTAACAGAGTGCTTTCTCAAGGTGAAAAAACAGCACCAGGCCCAGACAAAATACATTACCAAATGCTCGCCCATTTGTCCCAGGAAGTGGTGAAGGCATTGCTGCACTTCTTTACCGCCATTTGGATCACTGGCAGAATGCCAACAAAGTGGAAAAAAGCCATTGTAATTCCATTTCTCAAAGCCGGAAAAAACCCTACATTACCAACAAGCTACAGGCCCATAGCACTTCCAAGTTGTATGGCGAAATCCTTCGAAAGCGTTATTAATATTAGGCTAACATACATCCTAGAAACTGATAACTTGATAGATGTTCACCAATGTGGTTACAAGAAAGGATGTTCCACCACCGATCACCTCGTTCGCCCTGAACATACAGTACGAGAAGCTTTCCTGTACAAGCAGCACTGCTTAGCAGTATTTTTTGATCTTGAAAAGGCATATGACACAACGTGGAAGTACGGTATTTTACGAGACCTGGCAGATCTTGGAATTCGCGGAAAGATGCTCAACTGCTTGTCCGACTTCCTTTCGAACCGAACTTTTCAGGTTCGTTTGGGTACCACACTTTCAGGAACATTTACTCAAGAGAACGGTGTGCCTCAGGGCTGTGTCTTAAGCACAACTCTCTTTGTCGTCAAAACGAACTCTGTGAACCAGGTCGTACCATCTACTCTTATGCACTCACTATATGTGGATGATCTCCAAATAGCGTGCCGGTCATCTGACATGGCGACGTGCGAGCGAGAGATTCAAATAGCACTAAACAAGCTAACACAATGGGCTAACAAAAATGGCTTCCGGTTTTCTGAGGAAAATACGGTTGCTGTAGCGTTTTCCCAGAAACGATGCTTACAACCAGACCCCGCACTGAAAATAAACGAAACAGTATTGCCAATAAAACAAGAACAGAAGTTTCTGGGGGTCGTATTTGATAAGAAGCTCAATTTTCTTCCACACATTAATAATCTCAAGGTGAAATCCAACAGCGCCCTCAATGTCCTCAAAGTCTGATCCCGAAAGCACTGGGGTTCTGACCGTAAGTGCCTCCTGCTCATCTACCGCTCTTTAGTACGCAGCAAATTAGACTACGGTAGTATAATCTACGGTTCAGCCAGAGACTCGTACCTTAAGCGCCTAGACCCTGTCCATAGCAAAGGGTTACGCCTCGCAAGAGGTGCCTATCGAACCTCACCTATTTCGAACTTATACGCCGAAAGTAACGAACCATCCTTGGAATATAGGAGAACGAAACTAATGCTCACGTATGTCCTTAGAGTTCGTTCTTCACCAGATCATATATGCCACAGTATTGTCACACGCTGTGACCTACGACAACACTGCGCCAACAAACCAAACGTAATTAAGCCACTAATACTAAGATTTGAAGAAAAATTTCATGCCCTGAATATTCCTAACGAAGCACTCTCCATTGCCAGAAGGCCACCCAGTTTAGCCCCATGGAGTGATTTCTCCAAATTCTTGGATTTTTCACTCACACATATAAAAAAACAAAACACCCCACGTGAACATATACTACAAGAATTCCTTACATTACAGCAAACGTACAACGCTTACGAAGAATTTTATACTGATGGTTCGAACACATCTGCTTATGTCGGAAGCAGTGTGGTAGGAGCAACACACTAGCAAATAACTAGACTACCACAGTTCGTATCCATCTACACCGCTGAGTGCTATGCGTTATGGATGGCAGTACGATACATTATAAGCTCAAAACATAAAAAAGCCGTAATATTTACAGACTCGTTAAGGGCGCTGAAAAGTCTCAATTATGAATCTCAGTATGAGCCATTCATAGGCGATATTTTAAACATGCTATCCCACACACCTGATGACCACACCATACGCCTCAGTTGGGTCCCGAGTCATGTCGGGATCCCAGGCAATGAAAGCGCAGACCAACTAGCTGCAACAGCAAAAGAGATGCGCGAGTCAAAAACCAACATACCTGCCAGAGATGGGATTCAAGCGGTTCGCCGGGCCACCACCTTTCACTGGCAGCAGGAATGGAAATTACAACAAAACAACAAACTTCACCTAATTAAACCTGTTCTTGGTGAATGGAAGACCTGTCTTCATCAAGCGCGTTTTATCGAAGTAGTTATATGTCGACTACGAATAGGTCACACGCACATCACACATAATTACCTTTTGGCAGGTGAAGAAGCCCCAACATGCGATAAGTGTCAGGAGCAGCTAACTGTAATGCACATTTTAATAGCTTGCCCACATATGGAAACATTAAGAGAAAAATATTTCCGTATGTTTTACAGGTTAAATATTCCCTTTCATCCAATGCTACTCTTGGGCGATGCCGCCCTAATACCTATAGCTGATGTGATCAGCTTTTTAAATGACGCACAACTTCTGAACAAGGTCTAACTACACTAAACTATGCTACCGCTAGACATGGCAAAACTTGACTGATGTGACTCGTAGCGCAGCCTCTTCGGAGAGGCATCTGCTGCAGCTGGAATTTACAACGAGGCACTTGCCTCCCTGCCCTTAGGTATAAGGACACGGGTATGGTATTAGTGCTATGTAAAAGCCGTTACGGTTTAACATAACCTCATGCACCAACCATACACATTGACCGCCCCGAGCATCACACACATTATCTTAGAAGAGATGTATACTTCACGCGTTTACGGAGCCAATCCTTTTAGGCCTTCATACAGCCACGCTTCACCGCTGATCATTATCATATGTCATCGCCGTTAAGACATTTCAGAGTCATTGTCATAGCCCTGTTTGCTGTAAGTATTCTCACCATGAGTCTGGCGCAGCATAGCCTTAGTTGCTCTTGTGCCACAAAACCCAACATAACTAACTAACTAACTAGCAAAGGATTTGGAGAAGAAGGCGAGTTCAGCCCCAACCCGAAGCGCAAAGAGAAGACGCATGGCAGCAAGGTATTCAGTGCTTCTTGCTTCGGTGTTGCACAGTCAGCAAAGCAGGCATGCTCACAGTGCAAGTATCTCTGGAAGCTCCTGCAGAATCAGGCTTCCTACAGAAGGAGAGGTAATACTCGTGGTCGGAGAACGTCATACAAGCTAAAGCTTTGAACTGCGCAACTGAAAAGAAGCAGGCTCACAATTCTCAAAGGAAAGTCTGTGATCCAGAACCTAAAGGGAAAAAATGCGCAGATCAACTCAGAAATGTTTGAGAAAGCATTGCATGCTCTGCCTGTAAAGCAGCAGCAACAGGTCAGAGCATGTCTGGCAGCATGCAAGCGCAAAAGCACGAAAGGGATGAAATATGAGGCAGAATGGGTATTGGAATGTGAAGTCATGTGCATGAAAAGCCCCCGGCTCTACGAACACATAAAGCGCAAAATCATGGTTCTGACCTCGCGTACATCCCTTCGTTGTTTCCTGAGAAAGTACAGAAGTGGGTTTGAACTGAGCAGCAAGTTGTTGGCTGCTGTAAAAGAGAAAACCAAAACAATGGACCCTTCGAAATGTCATGGTGGACTTCTGTTTGATGAACTGAAGCTCTCCGAAAATCTCAGCCTTGCATCAAATGGGAAAATTGAAGGTTTTGTAGATCTCGGTGAATTCACACCTGAAGACCAGCGCATGCTCACTTGTGACCACGGTCTTGTGGTGATGTTTCAACCGTTTCGTGGCAAGTGGCACCAAATTGTTGGTGTGTTTGCTTCACATAGCAATGTAAAAGCAGATATACCTTCCAAGATCATACTTGAAGCTGTGGTATTGTGTGAGAACGCTGGACTACATGTAGATTTTATAACCTGTGATGAGGCTGCCTGGAACAGAAGCATGTGGCATTCGTTTGGTGTGTGTGGAAAAAAGGGCAAGATATTGTGCAGGAGCCAGCACCCAACTGATGCTGAACGTTTTATTTACTTCATTTCCGACTTCCCGCACCTTCTCAAATGTGTGCGGAATGGTTTCGTGCGCAAAGACTTCAATCTGCCAGAAGGACGTGCTAGTGTAGCCCATATAGATTGTGCTAGAAGATGCGACGACAGGCATGACACCACACTTAAAGCAATGCCACACGTGAACCAGTCAGTTGTGCGACCCAATGGCTTTGAGAGCATGAGAGTCAACATTGCTTTCCGGTTGTTCAGTGATGAAGTGCTCAGAAGTTTATTCTTGTACAAGAAAGAAATAGAAAGTAGGCATGGTGATGTAGCTGCCACTTCCGGCTTTATCGAAAGAATGCGAGGAATAATCGAGGCCATGACATCGAGATGCAGTTCAGGCGCTCTGAGGCCAGGAAACACTCTTCATGGTTCTATTGAAAGCTTCCTGGAATATTTGGATGAGTGGGAAAGAGCAGCTACATCTGAAGGCTATCTAAGCCAGAGCACAGCTGAAGGCCTCCGGGTCACTCTTTTGAGCACTCTGCGTTTGTTGGATTATGTAGTTACCAAGCTTAACTAGCATTACCTTATGACAAGCCGGTTGTGCCAAGACTCAATTGAAAGGCTTTTTGGGATTGTGCGACAAATGTCAGGGTGTAATGACCACCCTACTCCGAGCCAGTTTTTATTCTCAGTAAACACACTAAGTTTCCAAAACCTCGTTAAGTCACCTGCACATGGAAATGTGTCTTCAGGATTCTTGAGAAACTTGGTAGGAACTGATGATGTCAGCAATACTCCTCAGCAAAGAATCGATGATCTTCTTGACATAGGCAATCTTTCTGAGGCTCATGACGTGCTGAATGGTTGTGACCTCCTTGGCCACATTTCGATGGTTGTGCAAGCCAGCGACTCGAGGCTCATATACTACATGGCTGGCTATGTGGCAAGACGAAGTATTGCCAGCACCAAGTGCACGGATTGTTGCCGACAGCCGCTTCAAGAAAAGGATGGGTCACCTCCAGAAACAGCATCCTTCACTAAAGCAGTAGACAGGGGACGCCTTTTATACCCATCAGAGCAGCTAAATTCATTTGTGACAACACTTGAAAACACATTTACAAGCTGCTTTAGTTTAAAGCAGGTGAACAGTGATAGCCTTATTGAGTTAGTTTCAGTACTTCAGCTCGCAAAGCTGACTCTTGTTGAATGTTGGATGTGCTAAGCACAGCATAATTCTCACCAACAAGATAACCAAGTTTTACGTGTTAACTAGGCTTCATTTCCAAGTGAAAAGCCAGAATTCTTTAAGAAGTGAAAGGCCGAAGCGAATGAAATTGCTGAAATTGAGACATGTATTGTATTGTGGTTGAGTGCTTCTATTTTGAATTTTTTTTCAGCAGAAAATGCTTGCCCCCGCAGGGGCGCCTGCACAAGTAGGCGTTTGGTGTGTAGTGACCCCACGGACCCGAGCTAACGGGGGAGTTCTGACTCCCTCCCACGCCTAGCCGTGCGTGGCTTTGCCGTGTCCGGGGAAAAGAGGATCCTGGGGGTTGAGCTGACGCTGGGTGATTGGACCTTTAAGGCCCCCCGGCAGAAGCAACACACCCCTTTGGCCCCAGCTTCACGTAGACGGCACCCCTGGGCTGACCCACCCAGGGGAAATCGGCAGTCGCCTTTTCCTATCTCTCTCTTCCTACATCTTCGTCTTTATCTCTCACTTTTCAACTGTCCTGTCATCTTCTCTTTTCCGTTTACTTCCGAATTTCCTGGCGGCGAGGGTTAACCCTGTGTAGTTACCCAACCTCGGGTAGTTATATTCGGTTATAGCGGCGATGCATGGCTGGCGTCTCCAAGTGTTCACTATTCAACCTTGTAGCGTCCCCTTGTTGGGCTCGGTGGTGGGTGGCCACCATCGCCGCCGAATTCAAAATGCTTCTTATGGAAAACCCTTTTCTTGCACTCCCTGATCGCCGCCTGAAAAGGTGGCGCACCGATGACAGCTTCTTTACTGCACAGCCTAAACAGACCTTCCCCAAGTATCATGTAATCCACAGCCAAAATGAAAAGAAAACAGTTCGATCTATTTCACCATTTATTGTCTCGAAAACGCTCACAGATGCAATGGGCCCTGGCTATAAAGTAACTAAGATGGGGAATGGTGATCTCCTTCTAGAAGTTCGTGACAAGACTCAGTACGACAAGCTCACAAAACTCGTTTCATTTGATAACATCCCAATATCAGTGGGCCCACATAGGTTGATGAACACAGTGCGTGGTGTCATATCTGATGATGACCTCCTCGAGCTTTCTGAAAGTGAATTGCTCGAAGGCTGGCAAGAAAAAAATGTAGTGAAAGTACAGAGAATAATAATCAGGCGAGATAATAAACAGATCCCAACAAAGCACATCATAGTTACCTTCGGTACAAGCAACCTTCCCGACTCTATTGAAACTGGTTACTGCAAGCTTCCTGTCAGACCTTATATACCGAATCCTCGCCGATGTTTCAAGTGTCAGCGCTTCGGACACGGATCCCAAACGTGCAGAGGGTGCGCTAGGTGTGCGAAGTGCGCATCTTGTGAACATGTATCCGAAAACTGCACTTCAGAAGCCTGTTGCGCTAACTGTGAGGGAGATCACGCTGCCTACTCCCGATCATGCCCTGCATGGAAAAAAGAGAAACAAATATTAGAACTTAAGGTAAAGTTCAACCTGTCATTTCAAGAGGCACGTCAACGTTTTTGTACACACAATAATTCTAAACCTTCCTTCGCCGACGTGGCGCGTCGAGGCGCCGTGCCACGTCTTTCGGCACCCGCGAGATTCACACCAAGTGTGACTGCGGTTGTGCCAGAAGCGCCTCCGGCTGGAGCAGTCTGTACTGCTCCGCCTCCTGTTCAAAAGGGCCAGCAGACTACAGAGTCTGCTGGACTTCGGACCACTGCAAGTGCAGTCAAGTCCGAAACTGCCATGAAGGTGCCTGCCAAGCAGGCACCATCCACCACCTCAGAAGAGGTGATGGACACAAGCCATACTCCTCCGGCGCCCCACACGCCGAAGGAAAGGTGCAGCTCTTTGGAGCGAAGCAAGAAAGAGAAAACCCGTATTACAGGGCCCCAACAGGCCCTGTAACTTAAGGCAACGTTTCTTTACACACAGCACTTAACTACATTAAAAACGGAGGCACAAATTTTACAGTGGAATGTCAGAGGACTACTGAGAAACCTTGACGATATTCAAGAACTTTTACATAAACAGTCACCAAAAGTGCTGTGTGTACAAGAAACACACCTAAAACCCAAGATCACTAATTTTCTACGCCAGTATATCATTTTTCGAAAGGACAGGAATGAAGCTGTCACGTCATCTGGTGGTGTGGCCATTATAGTAAATCAAGGGATTGCATGTACTCATCTACCATTCGAAACATCTCTTGAAGCAGTGGCTATTCGTGTAGTCCTCCTGAACAAACTCGTGACCATCTGCTCTGTCTACATACCTCCACCCTACCATCTTGAAAAACGTGAATTCCTGTCCCTAATAGATCAACTTCCAGAACCTTATATCCTCCTTGGAGATTTCAATGCACATAGCAATCTATGGGGTGACTCGCTGCGGTGCTCGAGGCCGCCTGATTGAACAGCTCCGTTTTTCTTCCGGTGCGTGCCTGCTGAATCGGAAAGAGCCAACATATTACAACATCGCTAACAATACGTACTCAGCAATAGACCTCAGCATAATATCCCCATCACTCCTGCCTCTACTTAAATGGGAAGTCATTAATGATCCATATGGTAGTGACCATTTTCCTATCGTTATCAGCACATCAATAACAAATACATGTCGTGCACAAGTTCCCAAATGGCTCACCGACAAAGCTGATTGGGAAAAGTTTCGAAAAATGACGTTATTATTTTGGACTGACATGGCGGCATTGAGCATAGAGGATGCTGTATGCTACTTTACAGCTTTCTTGGTTGATGCAGCAACAAAATGTATTCCCCAAACATGTGGACCATCAAGCAAACGACGAGTACCATGGTGGAATAATGAGTGCCGTGATGCTCAGAAAAAACAAAATAAGGCATGGAGGTTGCTTAGAGACTCGCCCACAGCCGAGAATCTTGTAAACTTTAAGAACGTCAAGTCGCAAGCAAGGAGGACGCGCCGACAGGCGAGAAGAGAAAGTTGGCACAAATTTGTATCGGGCATTAACTCATACACAGATGAGTCGAGAGTCTGGAGCATGGTTGGTAAGGTGGCAGGACGAAAAACACATTCGCTTCCTCTAGTGAACACACAAGGGGAGAGTTCAGAAGACCAGGCAAACACTCTCGGAGCGCACTTTGAACAGGTCTCCAGCTCAGCACACTATAGTGAAGCGTTCCGACGATACAAAACCGCAATAGAAAAACAAAGATTAGAGCGCAAGCCCAGAACACATGAGGCATACAACGAACCTTTTTGTTTGGCTGAACTGCAGGCCTCACTTGCCTGCTGCAATAAATCTGCCCCAGGCCCGGACCGTGTGGCATATGAAATGTTAAAACACCTGCCCACTGAAACCCAGAAAGCTCTCCTCTTTCTGTATAATGCGATATGATCTTCCGGCGAGCTACCCTCAGCCTGGAAGGAAGCTATCATTATCCCAATCCTAAAACAAGGCAAAGACCCGGCCTCAGTTTCCAGCTACAGGCCAATAGCATTAACCAGCTGTATTTGCAAAGCCTTTGAAAAAAATGATTAACAGGCGCCTGATACACTTCCTTGCAATTAGTGGCCTACTTGACCCATACCAGTGTGGGTTTCGAGAGGCTCGGTCCACCACTGACCACCTTGTCCGTATCGAAGCACAAATTCGCGACGCTTTTGTTCATAAGCAATTTTTTCTTTCTGTGTTTCTCGATATGGAAAAGGCATATGACCCCGCAGGGGCGCCTGCGTAAGTAGGCGTTTGGTGTGTAGCGACACCACGGACCCAAGCTAACGAGGGAGTTTCGGCTCCCTCCCACGCCTAGCCGTGCGTGGCTTTGCCGTGTCCGGGGAAAAGGGGATGCTGGGTGATTGGACTTTTAAGGCCCCCCGGCAGAGGCAACACACCCCTTTGGCCCCGGCTTCACGTAGACGGCACCCCTGGGCTGACCCACCCAGGGGAAATCGGCAGTCGCCTTTTCCTGTCTCCCCCTCACATCTTCGTCTTTTCTCTTACTTTAAATCTTTCCTGTCCTCTACTCTCTTCCGTTGACTTCCGTGTTTCCTGGCGGCAAGGGTTAACCCTGTGTGGCTATCCTACCTTAGATACACCATAATCGGTTATAGTGGTGGTGTACAGCTGGCGTCTGCAGGGCCTGTGCTTCCAGACCCTGCAGCGTCCCCTTGTAGGACTCCATGGTGGGTGGCTGGCACCGCTGCCGAAAAGAAACCTTTTTTTATGGCTAGTTCCTTCCCCCCACTCCCTGATCGCCCTCAAAAAAGAGGGCGCACCGATGAAGTCTTCCAGTTTTATGGTCACCAGAGAGTATCCTTTCCCCGATTTCACGTTGTCCACGCTGACACACCCGGCAAACCAGTGAGAACAATTTCACCTTTTCTTGTTTCGAAGTCTTTGACAGAAATCTTTGGCCCAGGATATAAAGCTTCGAGAATGGCAAGTGGTGACCTCCTGTTGGAGCTCCGCGACCAGAAACAATATGAAAAATTGCCTAACCTAAAGAAATGTGCAGATACCAAATTAATAGTAACTCCACACCGAACCATGAACACCACCCGTGGCGTTGTCTCAGATGATGACCTGTTAGGGCTGACGGAGGCTGAACTACTGGGAGTTTTACCGAACAGAATGTCATCAATGTGAAACGAATTAGGATGAGGCGCGATGGCAAAGAAATCCAGACTAAGCACTTAATACTTACTTTCAATTCAAGTGTACTGCCCGACTTCGTTGAGGCAGGGTACATCAAGCTTCGAGTGAGGCCATATATACCGAACCCTCTCAGATGTTTTAAATGCCAGTGGTTAGGCCACAGTTCTCAGAACTGCTGAGGCCGCCTAACTTGTGCGAAATGCAGTGCTGATGAACACACATCTGATGCTTGTGAAAACTCTCCTCACTGCGTGAACTGTAACGGGGAGCATGCCGCATACTCACGGTCATGCCCTAGCTGGAAAAAAGAAAAGGAAATTGTCACGATTAAAGTAAAACAAAACATTTCATTTAGGGAGGCACGAAGGCAGGTGTCCTACCTGCCAGAAACCAGCTTTGCCGAAGTGGCGCGTCAGGGGGCAGCGCCACGACGGCCCCCGGCGCCTGTCTGGCACACGTTTAGTGAGCCAGCGGTGACGCCATCCGCCCCCACGGCGGTTGCAGCCAGTGCTGCTCCGCCATCGAAGAAGGACCCACCAACCTCTGGGCTGGGGGCCGCGAAGGCCTTGTCTTTAGAGGCGAGGCCTTCAAAACAACCGCAGCGCTCGCAAGAGCGCTTGTCCAGTGCCTCGCTAGAGGAAATGGACACAACTTCGAGCGTGAGGGCGCAGCAAGCGCCTAAGGATCGGTGCGGCTCCGTCGACCGATCCAAAAAAGAAAAATCTCGTGTCACGGCCCCTGGAAAGGGTCCGTGAGCTAATTTTCTATCCTTGACCACACAGCACAAAAGACATCTAAAATGGACACGCAGATTTTACAGTGGAATGTGAGAGGACTTCTCCATAACCTCGATGATATTAGAAAACTCCTTAATAAACATACTCCAAAGGTGCTGTGTGTTCAGGAAACACATCTTAAGTCCACACAAACAAATTTTCTAAAGCAATATGCTATCTTCCGCAAAGACCGTGACGACGCTGCCGCCTCGTCGGGCGGTGTCGCTATAATAGTTGATAAAGGTGTTGCCTGTAAGCAATTAAACCTCCGAACTTCTCTTGAGGCAGTTGCTGTCCGAGCAGTGCTGTTCGGGAAGCTACTAACAATTACTTCTATTTACATTCCTCCGTGCTGTCAACTTTCAAAGACAGAATTTCAAAGCTTCATTGATGAACTTCCTCCGCCATATATAGTCGTTGGTGATCTAAATGCACATAATCCTTTATGGGGCGACTCCCGTTTGGATGCACGAGGACGCCTAATAGAACACTTTCTGTTTTCGTCAGGTGCATGTTTACTTAACAAAAAAGAATCAACATATTATAGCACTACGCAAAACACATACTCTTCTATAGACCTGAGTATTGTCTCGAGTACACTAATTTTTTATCTGGAGTGGTCTGTTCTCAAGAACCCCTTTGGGAGTGACGACTTCCCGATAATGTTAAAGTTAACAAAAGAAGATACATGCTCGCCTGACTTTCCTCGCTGGAACACCAAGTCAGCCAACTGGGAACTGTTTCGAGAAATTACATTTTTAGACGGATATGAGATTGCTGATTTTAATGTAGACGATGCTGTAGCATTCCTAACAGGTTTTATTATTGACGCTGCAGTGAAATGTATCAAGCAAACCAACGGAATGACCAATAAACGTCGCATTCCATGGTGGAACGACGACTAACGGAAAGCGCGCAATAGACAAAAAAAAAGCTTGGAGGCTACTCCGAAATTACCCAACAGCTGAAAACCTCAACAATTTCAAACAGGTTAAATCCCAAGCCAGAAGAACGCGTCGTCTTGCAAAGAAAGAAAGTTGGAATAGGTACACCTCCGGTATAAATTCTTACTCCGACGAAACGAAGGTTCGGAATAGGGTAAACAAGTTAATGGGTCGGGAGACACACCCCCTACCTTTGGTAAATAGCCGAGGGGAGAGCCTGGTGGAGCAGGCGGACTGCCTAGGCGAACACTTTGAATACGTCTCAAGTGCATCAAACTATACAGAAACGTTCTTAAAATTCAAAGAACGCGAAGAGCGACAGCCCCTTAAATGTAAACGTCCATCCAGTGAGTCTTACAACTGCCCATTTACATTAGCTGAAGTTAAGGCATCTCTTGCGTGCTGCAACAACTCAGCGCCAGGTGTTGATCGTATAACATACGAAATGGTCAAGTACCTTCACCCCGAAGCACTAAAAACACTCCTAACTCTCTTTAATAACATGTGGGCAGTTGGGTATATTCCACTGTCATGGAAAGAAGCTATAGTCATCCCAGTACTTAAACAAGGCAAAGATCCGTCTTTGGCCGCCAGCTACAGGCCAATAGCGCTAACAAGCTGTCTATGCAAACTATATGAGAAAATGATAAACCGGCTCTTAATCCACTTTTTAGAAAGTAACAGTATACTAGACCCCCTTCAGTGTGGTTTCAGAGAGGGGAGGTCGACAACAGACCACCTTGTTCGCATAGAGACATACATCAGAGATGCATTTATTCATAGGCAGTTTGTACTTTCGGTATTCCTAGACTTAGAGAAGGCGTATGACACCACATGGCGATTTGGAATTCTCCGCGATCTTGTCACCATGGGCATCCGTGGGAACATGCTAAACACAATTAAAAGTTACCTGTCTAACCGAACCTTTCGCGTAAAAGTGGGAAATGCTCTCTCTAGAACTTTTACCCAAGAGACTGGTGTTCCGCAAGGGGGTGTGCTTAGTTGCACACTCTTCATTGTAAAAATGAACTCCCTGCAGTCAGTCATTCCAAGAGCGATGTTTTATTCCGTGTATGTTGATGATGTGCAGATGAGTTTCAAATCGTGCAATACGTCTGTCTGCGAACGACAAGTGCAGCTTGGAATGAATAAATTCTCTAAATGGGCGGATGAAAACGGTTTTAAAATAAACACGAAGAAAAGTACTTGCATACTTTTCTCCAACAAACGAGGGGTAATGCCACAACCAAATGTTGCGATCAAAGGAGACCAACTCTCTGTAAGCAGCGAGCATAAATTCCTGGGAACCACTTTAGATTCTAAACTTACGTTTATTCCCCATATTAAATATGTCAAAATGAAATGTTTGAAAGCGATGAACGTCCTAAAACTCTTGTCACGTACAACATGGGGTAGTGATCGAAAGTGCATCTTGTAGTTATACAAAAGCCTTGTCGGGTCGCGCCTTGATTATGCCTCTGTAATTTATCATTCCGCAACGCCAAGTGCATTAAAAAGCCTAGACCCCGCTCACCATCTGGGTATCCGACTTGCAACCGGTGCTTTCAGGACAAGCCCGATCCAGAGCCTCTACGTAGAGTCGAATCAGTGGTCACTTCACCTGCAGCGATCCTATAGCAGTTTCACATATTTTATAAAGGTACGTGCAAACATCAAGCATCCATCTTATTCAACTATAAACGATATGACCGCTGCCACCCTCTTCCATAATCGACCCACAGTGAGAAAGCCGTTCTCCTTGCGTGTGAGAAACTTGTGTGAGGAAATGGGTGTTCCGCTGCTGGAACTGTGTCCTACGCCCACAGGGATACTTTTACCGCCGTGGCAGTGGCAGCTTATACACTGTGACACCTCATTTGTTGAGATCACTAAACACGCACCAGAAGCACATATTAAAATGCATTTCCGAGAACTCCAGTCCAATTACTCATGCGTAGAGTTTTATACTGACGCTTCCAAGTCGCATGCAGGGGTGGCTTATGCAGCCATCGGACCATCCTTTTCGGAATCCGGCGTGCTGCACCCAGAAACAAGTATATTTACGGCTGAGGGTTATGCACTATTGTCCGCTGTGAAGCATATACGGAAATCAAACATACAAAAATCAATTATATTCACAGACTCGTTAAGCGTCGTAAATGCATTAAGATCCCTTTTCAGATTCAGAAATCCGATAATAATTGAGCTATATTCCGTTCTGTGTACAGCGTATATGTCCCACCAGCATATTACTATTTGCTGGGTACCTGGCCATAGAAGTATTGAGGGCATTGTCTTAGCTGACCAAATGGCCACGTCAATTATAATGCGCGCTATTAACCCCACCGCTACTGTCCCTGCAACAGATCTAAAACCCTTTCTACGAAAGAAACTGCGAAACCACTGGCAACGCTTGTGGGACACAGAAATAAATAATAAGCTTCATTTGATTAAGCCGCGGTTGGGTTACTGGCCCTCCGCTACAAGAACGCGGCGAACTGATGTCCTATTCTGTCGCCTCAGAATAGGACACACTTATGGTACTCATAACTTTCTTCTGACTGGCGATGAACCTCCTACTTGTGGTGGATGTGGTGACAGGCTAACCGTCCTCCACGTCCTCCTGGAGTGTGCGAAAGCTGAAAGGGAGAGAAAGAAATATTTTGCTTTAGCATACCGCGATAATCTTCCTTTACATCCGATTATGTTTCTCGGTGAAGAGCCGCTTTTTAATACAAAATCAGTTTTAAGCTTTTTAAAGGATGTAGTACTGAATGTGTTTAGTCCAACATTGAATGTTTTTAGCCCAACAGGTTCATAGCACATCCTCTGTTCAGAGGATGCTGCTGTGATAGCAGATTTCAATGAGCCCAGGCCTCCATGCTCTTGTTTTAAGGGCTCTGTCGAGGCACTGGTGCTCCATGCCAAGTTTTTATTTGACATACTTATCACTTTTAAATCATTTTATGTCTCCATAGCTCACATCATTTGTCATTGCCATAATTTTACCATATGTATATTTTTACACACGTACAGCGACTGTTTTTTAGGCCCATTTACAGCCACGTCACATTTGTTTTATCTACACTGCACATCCCACAATTCATTATCATCGCTCTGGCGCTCTTTGGCCATATCTGGCCCTTACGCCAATAAACACCACTAATCAATCAAAAGGCATATGACACTGCATGGCGCTTCGGCATATTGCGAGACCTGTCACATTTAGGTGTGCGGGGTAGAATGCTGACAGTTATCGAAAGCTACCTGTCCAACCGTACATTCCGTGTCCAAGTTGGCACTGTGTTATCTCGAGTATTTGTCCAAGAAACAGGAGTGCCACAAGGAGGTGTATTGAGCTGTACACTTTTCATAGTTAAAATGAATTCCTTGCACCTGTCTCTCCCACGAAATATTTTTACTGCCTATATGTCGATGATGTGCAGATTGGTTACAAATCGTGCAACATCTCAATGTGCCAACGTCAAGTTCAACTAGGGTTAAACAAGGTATCTCAAATGGCAAACGAGAATGGTTTTATACTCAACGCGCAAAAGAGCACT
This sequence comes from Rhipicephalus microplus, assembly GCF_043290135.1. NCBI lineage: Eukaryota > Metazoa > Arthropoda > Arachnida > Ixodida > Ixodidae > Rhipicephalus > Rhipicephalus microplus. Next base: position 133,781,631 of record NC_134702.1, on the reverse strand, counting down.
TGTGTCTTGTGCAGCCGAAAGAGGGACCTCCATCCTGACCCCGACATTGACCTGCATGGTCAACCTCTGTCAGTGAAGACCGAGCACAAGTTTCTTGGTCTCATATTAGACACCAAGCTAACGTACACCCCACACATCAAGTATTTAAGGGACAGGTGCTTAAAAACAATGAACATTTTGAAAGTGTTGTCACACACTACATGGGGTAGTGACAGGAAATGTTTTATTAACTTATATAAAAGCCTCGTACGCACACGCCTAGGTTACGGTGCTATAATCTATCAGTCGGCAACACCATCAGCCTTGAAAATTCTCGACCTTGTCCACCATCTAGGCATTCACCTCTCTACGGGTGCTTTCCGCACCAGCCCTGTGGAGAGCCTGTACGTGGATTCGAATGAATGGTCGCTCCACCTACAAAGATGTTCCCTGTCTTTTTTGTACTTTTTGAAGGTGAAGGCAGACAAGAAACATCCTTCCCATTTCACAATTAATGATTTGTCTTGTTCTGGCTTGTTCGAGAACCGTCCTTCGTTTAGGCAGCCCTACGCGCTGCGTGTAAGGAGCCTGGCCGAAGAAACAGGTGTGCCTCTTCTTGAACCCAGTTTGATGGCTCCTGCAACATATCTGCCACCGTGGCAGTGGCAGCTTATAGACTGTGATGTTTCTTTTGTTGATGTCACAAAGCACGCACCACTTGCACACATGCATACATACTTTTTAGAACTACAACATAAATACACATGCCCTGAGTTCTTGACTGATGCGTCAAAGTCAAACACTTCTGTGTCATATGCAGTGGTAGGCCAATCCTTTTCCGAGGCCGGCGTTCTTTATTCTAATGCAAGCATTTTCACAGGAGAAGCTTATGCAATACTGGCGGTCGTAAAACACATTAAACAGATAAGATTACAAAAGGCGGTAATATACACAGATTTCCTAAGCGTGGTCAAAGCCCTGAAAACTCCTAAAAAACACAAGAACCCCGTGCTGGTGTCACTCTACTCACTTCTGTGCACACTCTACACATCAAAACAGCATGTCGTTGTCTGCTGGGTTCAAGGGCACCGTGAAAATCAAGGGAACGTTTTTGGCCGACAGTCTGGCTGCTTGCGCTAATGTTTCTACTGCCAATGCATCAACACTAGTCCCTGCACTTGACTTAAAACCTTTTATAAAACGAAAGCTCAGTGGGTATTGGCAGCGCATGTGGGATGAACACACAGATAATAAACTCCATGCTATTAAGCCGCAACAAGGTATTGGCCGCCCCTTTATCAAAATCACGACACACAGATGTAATACTAACAAGGCTTAGAACAGGACATACACATTCTACACATTCATTTCTCCTGTCTACCGGTGATTCACCATATTGTGAGAGATGTGGAGAGCCCCTTACGGTTCTCCACATTCTCGTCCAGTGCAATGAGCTGGATGCTCTAAGGAAAAAGCACTTTTTACTGCCCTACTGACAGCAGCTCCCTCTACACCCGGGGATGCTCATCGGTAGGGATCCGCTTTTTAAACTGCAAACACTTTTTACGTTTTTAAAAGATGTGCAAAGCGTTCACCCGATATTTCTAGGTCATCTGTAGCACGACCCCTATAGAGTGGTCGTGGCTGCGGTGACTACATCTTCATCATGGTTTTATTATCATGACATTTTGCCATCCGCTATCACTACACATATGTCATGCCACTGTCATGATTTTATTACTTTCATGTTTTAACCCGCGTATGAGCGAGGAATTTTAAGGCCCCTTTACAGCCACGCACCATATCATTGTTCATATCTGTAGTTATTTGAAATGGCGCTCTTTGGCCATCAATTGGCCCTTGCGCCACTAAAAACTACTCATCATCATCAGAAAATGTTTGCATCAGTGCCTTAGCACGATAACAATGCTGCTATTGGTTGTGTTTGTGGATTGTAGTGTCTCATCTTGTAAAACAACTGGTCCTAGTCTTGACGTCATCTACTCTTCATGCATCATTCCAGTGTCCAAAGAAATCTCATGAGTACTAGCAGATGCTTTTTCTTCATTTTTCTGCAAGATACGTCACACTATTTGTATTCGCATTCCGTTAATATGGCACTGTTTAAGGTAAAATTTCTGTGATTTTTCAATATATCTGTGGGTGATATTTTATTTTATTGTATGTTCTGTTTGTGTTAGGTTTCGCTATATGTTCTGTTTTAGTTTGTTTTATTTGTGTATGTGGAATGCGTTTTCTTGCTTCTTTTTGGCTTCATGTATGTTGCTCAGATATGAATATGTTATTGTAAATTAATCTTGTATGCAAAATAAGTGTTAATCTTTAAAGTCCGCCTGTAGTGAATAAAAGCGATGTCGTTTGACGCGAGCAATGGCAATCAAACTTTTGCAATATCTCGGCAATAGTCTTACACCTTAGCCCAGCCATATTTTTAGCGAGTGCGGGTGCTATGAACTTCAGTCGCACAGCGCACACTAGGACGACAGGCTACCGGTTCCAAAAAGCAAACACTCTTAGCCAAAAGTGAGTGCAGTGAAATAAATTATAAGATTACAGGGATCATAACGCAAGTATCGGATACTTGTACCGCATCAGAGCGGTTTTGAAAGCTTAGATGTATTGTCGTGCTCATTCCAAAATGAGCAGCCGATAATGAAATGAGCGCCGTGTACGCAGTAGATAGAAGGCCGCGGCGGAGGGGCATCTTACTACGGGCCGCAGCGCCACCGCTACGTGTCATGGAACGGCGCATCGCCTTTCGCGCCGCGCTCGCGCCACCTCCCCATCTAGCCACCATAGCCACGCGCAGAAGGGGCTCGCTCAACAAACGTTTCTAGACTAGGTAAGTTGCAAATTCCCGCACGTCAGACTATACTCGTTCCACGGCGCCGGGACAGCTTCCGGTTTGGTGGCACTGGTGGCGCATTAAGCTTCCGCTAGCAGACGAAAATATGTAGCCGTCGTGGCAAGACGCCATGGCAGCCGTTCTGAAAGAGCTTTGCCACCAGTATGTTATCGAGATTTGTTGTGTTGCCGCTGAAACTTAATACTGCGTAATATGTAGTGGTGTAAGGAAATACAGTATAGTTCTGGCTTTCTGAACTGCGCACAATAAACAATGCTTGATATATATATTGCATAACATACGAGTCTGTCGGTTTGTTGCTAGTTGCCCCGCAGGGGCGCCTGTGAAAGCAGGCGTTTGGTGTGTAGGGACACCACGGACCCGAGCTAACGGCGGAGTTTCTACTCCCTCCCACGCCTAGCCGTGCGTGGCTTTGCCGTGTCCGGGGAAAAGGGGATCTTGGGGGTTGAGCTGACGCTGGGTGATTGGACCTTTAAGGTCCCCCGGCAGAGGCAACACACCCCTTTGGCCCTGGCTTCACGTAGACGGCACCCCCGGATTGACCCACCCGGGGGGAATCGGCAGTCGCCTTTTCCTGTCTCCCCCTCACATCTTCGTCTTTTCTCTTACTTCAAATCTTTCCTGTCCTCTACTCTTTTCCGTTGACTTCCGTGCTTTCTGGCGGCAAGGGTTAACTCAGTGTGGCTATCCTACCTTGGATACACCATATTCGGTTATAGTGGTGGTGTACAGCTGGCGTCTGCAGGTCCTGTGCTTACAGACCCTGCAGCGTCCCCTTGTAGGACTCCATGATGGGTGGCTGGCGCCGCTGCCGAAAATAAACCTTTTCTTACGGCTTGTTCCTTCCCCCCACTCCCTGATCGCCCTCATAAAACAGGGCGCACCGATGAAGTATTCCAGTTTTTTGGTCACCAGAGAGTATCCTTTCCACGATTCCACGTTATCCACGCTGACACACCCGGCAAATCAGTGAGAACAATTTCACCTTTTCTTGTTTCGAAGTCCTTGACAGAAATCTTTGTCCCAGGATATAAAGCATCGAGAATGGCAAGTGGTGACCTCCTGTTGGAGCTCCGCGACCAGAAACAATATGAGAAACTGCCTAATCTAGTGAAATTTGGAGATACCAAAGTAATAGTAACCCCACACCGAACCATGAACACCACCCGTGGTGTTGTTTCAGATGATGACCTGTTAGGGCTGACTGAGGCTGAACTCCTGGAAGGTTTCAGCGAACAGAATGTCATCAACGTGAAACGAATTAGGATGAGACGTGATGGTAAAGAAGTCCAGACTAAGCACCTAATACTTACGTTTAATTCAAGTGTACTGCCCGACACCGTTGAGGCTGGGTACATCAAGCTTCGAGTGAGGCCTTATATTCCGAACCCTGTACGATGTTTCAAATGCCAGTGGTTCGGCCACAGTTCGCAGAACTTCCGAGGCCGCCTAACTTGCGCAAAATGCAGTGCTGAAGACCACACATCTGATGGCTGTGAAAACTCTCCTCACTGTGCGAACTGTAATGAGGAGCATGCCGCATACTCAAGGTCATGCCCATGCTAGAAAAAAGAAAAGGAAATTATCACAATTAAAGTAAAACAAAATATTTCATTTAGGGAGGCACGAAGGCAGGTGTCCCGCCTTCCAGAAACTAGCTTTGCCGAAGTGGCGCGTCAGGGGGCAGCGCCACGACGGATCCCGGCACCTGTCTGGCACACGCGTAGTGAGCCAGCGGTGACGCCATCCGCCCCCCTGGCGGTTGCAGCCAGTGCTGCTCTGCCATCCAAGAAAGACCCACCAACCTCCGGGCTGGGGGCCGCGAAGGTCTCGTCCTTTGAGGCGAGGCCCTCAAAACAAATGCAGCGCTCGCTAGAGCGCGTGTCCAGCGCCTCGCAAGAGGCAATGGACACAACACCGAGCGTGAGGGCGCAGCCAGCGCCTAAGGATCGGCGCGACTTTGTCGACCGATCCAAAAAAAAAATCTCGTGTCACGGCCCCTGGAAAGGGTCCGTTAGCTTACTCTCCATCCTTGAGCACAGAACACAAAACACACCTAAAATAGACACACAAATACTACAGTGGAATGCCAGAGGCCTATTTAATAATCTAGATGATATCAAAGACTTGCTTAATGACTATCAGCCAAAAGTGTTCTGTGTTCAAGAAACTCATTTAAAGTCGGCTCATGTGAATTTCTTAAATCAATATGTGGTTTTTCATAAAGATTGAAATGGTGGCAATTTCTCTTCTGGAGGTGTGGCCATCATTGCACAAAGAAGCGTAGCATGCCAGCACATTGTGCTACAAAGCTCTCTTGAGGTTGCGGCTGTTCGCGCTATTCTATTCAACCGTCTTACATCTATCTGCTAGATTTACATAGCCCCTGACGAACCATTCAATCAAACAGAGTTCGAAAAGCTTATTGATCAGCTTCCAGAACCATATGTGTTAATTGGAGATTTTAATGCTCACAGTTTGCTATGGGGAGATACCAAATGTGATGCAAGAGGTCGTGCAATAGAAAACTTTCTCCTCACATCTGGAGCCTGCCTGCTCAATAAGGCTGAGCCAACATACTTCAGTACCACGCACAGTACATATTCATGCATAGATTTAGCCATTGGGTCACCGTCACTCCTACCTTACTTAGATTGGAAAGTTATTAATAATCCATATGGGGGTGACCATTTTCCAACTCTTTCAGCAACAAAAGAACGGGATGACCGGCCGTCTTATCCCAAAAAGTGTAACTTTCATGTTGCAAACTGGGTGAAATTCAGAGAGCTATGTACACTACACCTCGAAGAGGTAGACCATTTGGAAGTAGAAGAGATGGCCAACTATATTTCGGAATATGTTCTTACTTGTGCAAAAAAGTGCATACCGCAGTCCAGGAATGATAAGGTTAACGCAAAGCCATGGTGGAATCGGGAGTGTGATATTGCTAAAAAACGGCAAAACAAAGCATGGAGGGTTTTTTCTCGCTACCCTACAGCAGAAACTTGATAACCTTTAAAAGTTGCAAAGCGAATGGCAGGCGTGTTCGCCGTATAGCCAAACGGGAAAGCTGGACACGCTATATATCCTCCATAAACTCCTACACAGACGTCAGCAAGGTTTATAATAGGGTGCATAAACTTAAAGGACAAGGCCCAAATCCCTTCCCTTTGATGAATGACTGCGGTGATACAATAGAAGAACAGGCAAACGCTCTTGGCGAACACTTCGAGAAAATGTCAAGCTCAGAAAACTATACCACTAAGTTCTTACGCCACAAAAGCATACCTGAAAGTGTACCCCTGTGCCGGAACAAGCCTCGATCAGACGGATACAATAAACCACTAACAGTAGATGAACTGAAGCTCGCCCTTGGTTCCTGTGGAAGTTCTGCTCCTGGTTCTGATACAATTACTTATGAAATGATCAGAAATCTCTCTGATGAAACCCTGAACTGCCTTTTAGCACTTTACAACAAGATTTTCAGTACCGGCAAATTACCCTCTGCTTGGAAAGAGGCAATAGTACTAACAATCCTTAAACAGGGCAAAGATCCCCTCTTCGGTAAATAGTTACAGGCCTATCGCCCTCACAAGCTGCCTACTCAAAGTGTGTGAAAAAATGATTAACCGCCGCTTGGTCTATTACTTGGAATACAATGGCATATTGGACCCGTGCCAGTCTGGTTTCCGTACAGCTAGATCCACAACCGACAATCTTGTCCTCCTCGAGTCGTATATACGTGACGCGTTTGTACACAATCAATACTGTCTGTTTTCTTCGATCTTGCGATGGCATATGATACTGCCTGGCGATATGGAATCTTGCAAGATTTACTATCTTTTGGTATATGTGGCAGGTTTATTACCATCTTAAAAGATTACCTGTCTGAAAGGAAGTTCCGTGTAAGAATAGGTACTGTGTTATCGCGCACATTTCTTCAAGAAAATGGAGTGCCGCAGGGAGGAGTATTAGGCTGCACACTATTTATAATTAAAATGAACTCTCTTCGCTCTGTTATTCCACCTGCGATATCGTACTCTCTATACGTGGACGACATTCAAATTAGTTTTAAATCGTGTAACTTGACTGTATGCGAACGCCAGATACAGTTAGGTGTTAACCGACTTGCGAAATGGGCTGACGAGAATGGTTTTAAGTTTAACATTGACAAGACTACTAGTGTGCTGTTCTCGAGACGACGAGGTGTGCATCCTGACCCCTGCATACTAATGAATGGACAAAACATAGTCATCGCGAAAGAACAAAAATTCCTCGGTGTAATTTTTGATTCCAAACTCACCTTCATTCAGCACATAAAACAGCTGAAGTTAAAATGTCTCAAGACCATGAACCTTTTAAAGATTTTATCGCATCAGTCGTGGGGGACAGACAGGCACTGTCTCATATCTCTGTTTCGAAGCCTGGTTCTGTCACGCATAGACTATGGATGCATAGTATATCAGTCAGCTTCAAGGACAGCACTGAAAATGTTGGACCCTGTATATCACCTAGGTATCCGGCTGGCACTTGGTGCCTTCCGTACCAGCCCTATTCAAAGCCTTTATGCAGAGTCAGATCAGTGGCCACTAGGCTATCAGCGCACGTATCTAGGAGTCAACTATGCAGTTAAGATCATGTCTCTGAAGCAGCACCCATGTAAAACACTTATGAACGATGTGTCTACTACCCAGTTATACATAAACCGTCCTTCTATCGCCCCACCGTTTCCATTGACAATAAGACCTGCAGTAGAAAAACTTGCGATTTTCTTCAATGACTTGGAGGAAAGTGTCCATGTCGAATACATCCCTCACTGGCAGCAATGTCCAGTCACTTGTGACTGGTCTTTCAAAGACATCATAAAGGAAAATTGTCCAAGTGCACTTATTGAGCAACATTTCTTGGCCCTTGAACACAAATATCGTTCAACCGCGTTCTTCTCTGATGGCTCAAAATCTCAAACATCTGTATCTTGTGCAGCCTATGGACAAAAGTTCTCGGACACCAGAACCATGCATACACATACCAGCATTTTCACAGCGGAAGCCTATGGTATCCTGCTTATTATACAACACATTAAACAACACAAGATACAAAAGTCTATTGTGTACACAGATTCTTTAAGTGTTGTCAGGGCCCTGTCTTGTGGCAAGTACAGCAAGAACCCTACTTTCAACAAGCTCCTTAATGAAATCTATGTAGCCTACAACTTAAAACTTTCTATTGTTATTTGCTGGGTTCCAGGTCATTCTGGAATTGCGGGCAATGAAATAGTGGACAACAATGCACGAGAAGCCGCTGGTCGGCAAACCATAAATATAACCTCTGTTCCGGGTGTAGATCTAAAACCTGTTGTACGTAGAGGTCTACGCAACCACTGGCAAGCTGAATGGGACAGAGAAGTCGACAACAAACTCCACCTTGTAAAACCCCAGCTGAGAAAAGTTATCTCCCAAAAACTCAACAGGTTCGCCGAAGTCACTCTAACACGGCTCAGAATAGGCCACACTTATGCCACACATAAACACCTTTTGACAGGCATTGATCCACCTACATGTATACACTGTGGAGAGAGTCTAACCGTTGTGCATGTCCTCATACAATGTCCTGTGCTTCACCAAGCACGACTGACCCATTTCAGGGAGCTCTATTGATATCATATCCCACTCCATCCAGCGCTGTTTTTATCACTTGATGCAGTGGTTGACTTTAAGAGACTTCTTCATTATCTTGGGAAAGTGAAATTTTTAACAATGATATCATTCTATCCTAGGCACCAGGCTGCGCCTCAAGTGTGAGGTACCCCTTGGTGCATAAAAAGTATGTCTTAGCCTTCGCAGTTCTTGCTCAGGCAAGGAATTCAGCTGCGAGGGTCTTGGGCCTTGCAGACTAATTTATTAGCACAGACTTTAGCCAACAAAATGAAGGTTTTAGCAAAGTGGCATTCCTTTTTTAAACAAAGTGACATTCTTTTAATTGTACTGCGTTTTAAATGGTTTGTAGATAATTGTTGTAATTTTTAATCATGTTTTAATCATTTGTTTTAATTTTTAAACTAATAACCGAAATGACACACTTGTACTGGCGCTCTTTGGCCTTAGATGCCCTTGCGCCAATAAAACTTAACGTAATAATAATAATAATTGTTGCTAGTTGGTGTACGTTCGAAATAGATGTTTAGATGCAAAAAAACCTAATTACAATGTATTGCATCCTCTCTTGTGGCGTTTTTTTTCGCGATTGAAAATAAATTACAACTATGTGGCGCGATCTCGCAGCTGTTGTCTGGTTATGTAGTCAGCTTGTTTTCTTTTTTATGTCAGTGACATTCTTTATCAGCTTATACCGTAGAAAAGCTACCCGTGCAGCCATTTTCTTGAGCATGTCTTCCCTCTGCTTCTTTTTGAGTTCCCCTAATGAAACCTGTTAACACAGTTGCAGCCAAGCTTCGAGCAGAGACCGCACTTTGGGTTATTGGTGAGTCATTACTCACGAGTCTGCCGGCTGATGCACTGGGACAACATGAACACACTTTCAGCTTTTCTATGTCCTCCAGAAGTTCGGCCAATTGGGTGATGGTATCTGCATTGCCGAGCGACTTTGCTATGCGATAGTGATGGCTACTAATGGTGACTGTCATGTCTTCTGCGACGACAATGCATTTCTCCAAAAATGGCGCTTTTTTTATTGAGCACTAGAAACACCACAAGACGTCTTGCAAGTCTCGCCATTCTCAACAACTTTCCGCCAGCATGCAGCAGGCAAACCTTTTCTATGTCTTAAAGCGAAATGACGCCACTCGTTGATGATATGTCGGGACTTATTTCACTGTTTTCGAGCTCAATGCTTGGCGATAGTCCATTAATTTTCGCCGATGATATTCTGGAGGGTACCCCACTCCTATCGGGCAGCTTTCGCTTCTTTGTCGCGGGCCTCACGACAAAGGTATGCGGGCTAAATCGGGGTAAGTGGGCGAATTCGGGAATATCCCTAGAACGCATTCTTCGACGAAGTCCCACTTTCCTTCGGGGATTTGTACCTTCTTACTATTGATGATGTGAGTGAAATGCTTCAGGATGTCCTTCTCATGAAAGTGCATATCACACACACGTGAGGTGTTGGGCAGTTTCTTATCTGCCCGAGGAATAGCGTGGTCCCATACCGCTCGCTGCCCAGGTATACGCGGGCACAAAAGAAATGTCATGGTGTCTCATTTCCTGTAGCCACTCTACAGCCAGGAAGGCAACATCTGGGCATGATGAAAACACGCAACACATACAAAGCAGAACAGGGCGCGCTGAAGCACAAAACTGTTCACGCAGAAAGAAGACTCCACAGCTATTGACGCACTGCAACATGTACAGGCGATAGGGGTTACGGGAGTGACACGAGCGAGTATGCAGTGAGTGAATCTGCATGCGATAGCAGCGCCACATTTGTCGCTGGCAGCGGCGGCGGCGCGCAACATCGCTCAGTTTTGCTACTTATCTAGTTCTAGAAACGTTGCGCTCAACTCCCGCCCGCCACCAAGGCTTGCCTTCTGCCAGGGGTCACTACCGGCACTACCACTGCCACAACCATGAAGATGATGGATGGATGGACGGATATGGCTGTACCCTTTAGATCGGGCGGTGGCTAGCGCCATCAAGCCGTAATACTTAATGAACCGTAAAACTAGTTTTATTTTTTTCCCTTTACATAGTGAGGTTGAGGATTCGTAATTTGCACTGAAGGGTTTGATTTTCACTCATGCCTTGACTTTAGCTACTAATCAGATAACCTCCTTCTAGTTATTTCTACCCGCTTAAAGTCTATCTTGCCCTCCCTGTCCCTAAACCCCAGTGCTTTGAAGAACTCTGTGCCATCATCCTGAACTATTGGGTGAATCCCTTTACAGAACATTATCAAGTGTTCAGCAGTTTCTTCTTCCTCTCCACATGCACTGCATACCGTGTCTACCCCTTCGTATTCGGCCCGATATGTCTTGGTTCGCAATACTCCCGTCCTGCCCTCAAAAAGTAGATGACTACCCCGAGTATTATCATAGATTCTTTCCTTCGCAATTTCCTGCTTAAAAGTTCGATAGATCTCTAGTGCGGACTTCTTAATCATGCCAATTCTCCACGTGTCGGTCTCAGCTTTCTTCACCTTCTTCTTAACCGAAAATTTTTTTTGGTTTGGCCCTCTGCTGTTTTCTAAGTATTTACCAGTCAATTTTCTGGTTCGCTTCCTCCATTTCGTATAGACATTCTTCATGTGCAAGTAGCTGAAGACCTTCCTTGCCCAACGCTCCTCCCCCATTTCTCTCAATCGCTTCTCAAATTTGATCTTGCTGCTAGCTTCCCTGTCCTTAAATGATGTTCATCCCATATAACCTTGTACTCCCTGATTTGGTGTATTTCCGTGAGCTCCTAAGGCAAGCCTACCTATTCCACGTTGCTTAATTTCTAATTTTGCTTGAAATTCTGATCTCATGCACAAGACTGCATTGCCGAATGTCAGACCAGGAACCATGACCCCTTTCCATATTCCTCTCACAACATCATACTTATTGTAATTCCACAGTGCCCTGTTTTTCACGCGGACACGGCGCAGAGGTCCCCGCAGGGGCGCCTGATAAAGCAGGCGTTTGGTGTGTAGCGACACCACGGACCCGAGCTAACGGGGGAGGTTCTACTCCCTCCCACGCCTAGCCGTGCGTGGCTTTGCCGTGTCCGGGGAAAAGGGGATCCTGGGGGTTGAGCCGACACTGGGTGATTGGACCGTTAAGGCCCCCCGGCAGAGGCAACACACCCCTTTGGCCCCGGCTTCACGTAGACGGCACCCCTGGGCTGACCCACCCAGGGGAAATCGGCAGTCGCCTTTTCCTATCTCTCTCTCCCTACATCTTCGTCTTTATCTCTTACTATTTATCTGTCCTGTCTTCTACTCTCTTCTGTTTACTTCCAAACTTCCTGGCGGCGAGGGTTAACCCTGTGCAAATAGCCTACCTTGGTCTAGGCGCATTGGGTTATAGTTGCGTTGTACGGCTGGCGTCTGCAGGTTTTAGCATCCACAAACTTGTAGCGTCCCCTTGTTGGGCTCCGTGGTGGGTGGCCGCCAACGCTTCTGAAGAAAATTAAACTGGCATGCATAAAGCATTTCCCCTATTAAGTGATCGTGCCTCCTCAAAGCGGGTACGCACCGAAGATATCAATTTTTTCCTCCGGCCAAGACAAACCTTTCCTCATTTCCACGTTATACACTGCGAAAAAACTAACAAGCAAGCCAGAACAGTATCCCCCTTCGTAGTGGCTAGGTCCTTAACCGAAACTCTCGGTGCCGGGTACAAGGTTACCAAAATGGCCAGTGGAGATCTACTCCTCGAAGTACGTGACAAAGACCAATTTGATAAACTGAACACCCTCACAACGTTTGGAGACACACCCATCAGTATTACGCCACACAGGTCTATGAACTCATCTCGCGGGGTCGTTTCGGACGCAGATTTGCTTGACCTGACCGAAGCTGAACTTCTTGAAGGATGGAAGAGCGAGAACGTGACAAACGTACAGCGCATTAAGATAAGAAGAGATCAAAAGGAAATACCAACAAAACACTTAGTACTGACCTTTGCTTCGAGCGATTTGCCGGAAACAATTCAGACTGGGTACACAAAAACATCTGTGAGGCCATATATTCCCAACCCCCGCCGTTGCTTCCATTGTCAGAGATATGGCCACGGCTCGCAAAGCTGTCGTGGCCAGAAAACTTGTGCTATGTGTGGAGTCGTGGGCCATGCGTCCGACAACTGCGAAGCACCTGCACACTGTGTAAACTGTGGCGGTAATCATGCCGCGTACTCACGTTCTTGTTCTTTCTGGAAAAAAGAAAAAGAAATCATCACTTTAAAGATAAAAGAAAACATTACATTTAAAGAAGCAAGAAAAAGAGTCTCGCCATTTTATGGCCCTACATATGCTGATGCGGCGCGCCAGGGGGCAGTGTCGCACCAGCCCTCGCCACTCCTTCGGCCTGCGCAGAGCGAGCCATTGGCTGTGGCGCCTGCCCCCAAGGCGGCAGTAGTTGAGTCTACTCCGCCTACTATTGAACAGAGACCAGGGACTCCAGGGTCCTCGGGTCTCAAGGCCTCACCTCGCCAGGCGAGGCCCAAGCTTCGAAAAACCAGCTCGCATGAGCGGGCATCCAGTGCCTCCGAGGAGGCAATGGATATGGCGGCACCTCTGGTGCCAAAAGAGCGGCGCGGCTCTCTGGAGCGCGCCAAGAAAACTAAAAAGCTCATAACAGGGCCTGATAATAGCCCTGCTACTTGAGCTCGACCTTTCAGTTTAAACAAGTCACTCCCTTAACGTACACACAGCACTACTTTACTTCCAATATGGAAACACAAATTATACATTGGAACGTCAGAGGCCTGCTTAAAAACCTCGATGACGTCCAAGAGCTTTTATACAAACACTCACCTCAAGTGCTGTGTGTACAGGAAACACATCTTAAATCCTCCAATACAAATTTTTACGTGCTTACGTCATATACCGAAAGGACCGAGATGATGCTGTGGCGTCATCCGGTGGCGTAGCCATTATTATTAACCAAGGAGTAGCGTGTACACATTTACCACTCCAGACATTCCTTGAGGCGGTGGCTGTTCGAGCGGTACTCTTAAACAAACTCGTCACCATCTGCTCTTTGTATGTACCACCCCACCAACGTCTTGAAAAACGTGAATTTCAGTCCCTAATAGACGAACTACCGGAACCTTATTTGCTTCTTGGGGACCTAAATGCACATAGTGGACTGTGGGGCGATTCTCGCTGTGATGCACGAGGTCGTCTCATTGAACAATTTCTCTTCTCTTCCGGCGCCTGTTTGTTGAATAGGAAAGAGCCAACCTACTATAACGTTGCCAACAAAACTTACTCGTCTATAGACCTCAGCATCGTATCACCTTCACTTCTACCCCTATTGAAATGGAAAATCATAAAATATCCATATGGAAGTGACCATTTTCCTGTAGTGTTGAGTTCACAAACAACATATGAATGTCCTCTACATGTTCCCAAATGGCTGATAAACAAAGCAGACTGGGAACAGTTCCACAACACTACACGTTTGAGTTGGACAGACATATGTAGGTTAAACATAGATGAAGCTGTGAAGTACTTCACAGCTTTTCTAACTGACGCAGCAGCCAGGTGCATACCGCAAACATCTGGAATGCCCGGCAAACGACACGTCCCATGGTGGAACACGGAGTGTCGTAATGCGCGAAAGGAACAGAACAGGGCATGGAGATTGCTGCGCAACTCGCCAACAGCGGAAAATCTTGACACGTTCAAGAAAATAAAGTCTCAAGGAAGGAGAACGCGTCGGCAGGCCAGAAGAGAAAGCTGGCAGAAGTTTTTGTCAGGGATTAATTCATACACACAGGAGGCAAAAGTCTGGAACATGGTCGGTAGGATAGCAGGGAAACAAGTACACACACTTCCACTCGTAAACACTCAAGGTGATACCTTGGAAGATCAGGCAAACTTCCTCGGGGCACACTTTGAACGGGTATCCAGCTCGTCCCACTATACTGACACTTTCCAAAAATACAGAACAAGAATAGAAAAGCAGAAACTCGAACACAAATGCACTAGATCCGAGGCATATAACCAAGCTTTCAGTCTAGCTGAGCTGCAAATGTCTCTAAACTCCTGCAGTACTTCTGCCCCAGGTTCTGACCGTGTGATGTATGAAATGTTAAAAAACCTACCAAACGAAACCCGTAAAACCTTACTTTGTTTGTACAATGCTATTTGGTCTTCTGGCACTATTCCTACCTCCTGGAAAGAGGCTATTGTTATTCCCATTTTGAAAGAGGGCAAGGACCCTTCTTTACCCTCGAGTTATAGGCCTATAGCACTTACAAGCTGCTTGTGCAAAGTCTTCGAAAAAATGATACACTGCCGACTTGTACATTTCCTTGAAACAAATAATTTGCTCGACCCATTTCAGTGCGGGTTTCGAGAAGGTAGATCCACCACAGACCACCTTGTTCGTATCGAGGCACAGATCAGAGACGCCTTCGTCCATAAACAATATTTTCTCTCTGTGTTCCTAGATATCGAAAAGGCGTATGATACAACATGGCGGTTCGGCATTCTAAGAGACCTGTCTCACCTTGGTGTGCGCGGAAGAATGTTTCATATAATCGAAAGTTACCTGTCAAAGCGGACTTTCCGTGTCCGTCTGGGCAGTGTGCTTTCCCAAACATTTGTCCAGGAAACAGGCGTGCCACAAGGTGGCGTGCTTAGTTGCACACTTTTTATTATCAAAATGAACTCTTTGCACTTGTCCATTCCCCGCAATATGTTCTATTGTACATATGTCGACGACGTTCAGCTTGGCTTCAAGTCATGCAACTTGGCCATATGTGAGCGGCAGGTTCAGCTGGGTTTAAATAAGATCTCCAAATGGGCAGATGAAAACGGATTTCGACTTAACCCACAAAAAAGCACGTGTGTTTTGTTCTCTCGAAAGAGAGGCATGCACTCAGAACCTGACATTCGACTGAACGGGCAACGTCTGTCCGTCAAAGCCGAGCATAAATTCTTAGGCCTAATCTTGGACAACAAGTTGACCTTCGTGCCGTACATCAAGTATCTAAAAACAAAATGTTTAAAAGCCATGAATGTTTTAAAAGTGTTGTCACGTACTACTTGGGGTAGTGATAGGCAATGCCTCATGAACCTCTATAGAAGCCTCATTCGCACCCGCTTAGATTATGGGGCCGTTGTCTATCAGTCTGCTACTCAAAGTGCCTTGAAGATGCTGGACCCCGTGCACCATTTGGGCATCCGCCTTTCTACGGGTGCTTTTCGCACCAGCCCCGTAGAAAGCCTTTACGTTGAGTCAAATGAGTGGTCGCTTCACCTGCAAAGAACCTACATGTCCTTTGTTTATTTCCTTAAGGTGAAAGCAGACAAGAGGCACCCCTCATACTCTACTATAAATGACTTGTCGAGCTCCATTCTTTTTCAAAACAGGCCTTCAATGAGGCAGCCCTTCTCAGTTCGCCTGAAGGGTCTAGCCGAGGACACTGGAGTGTCACTCGAACACAATTTAATGGCTCCTGTAGCATACCCGCCACCGTGGCAGTGGCAGACTATAGATTGCGATGTGTCTTTTTTAGAAGTTACTAAACATGCGCCTATTGCCCATATTCGAACATACTTCTTGGAACTTCAACACAAATACACACGTCCTGAGTTTTTTACAGATGCCTCTAAGTCTAACTCCTCTGTGTCCTACGCTGCTGTTGGCCCTTCCTTTTCGGATGCTGGCCCTCTACATCCAGACACAAGTATCTTCACGGCGGAAGCTTACGCGATACTTGTGGCAGCTAAACACATCAAACAATTACAAATACAAAAAGCAGTAATTTATACAGACTCCCTTAGTGTGGTAACGGCTCTGCACAGTCTTAAAAAACAAAAAAACCCTGTCCTCATCTCACTTTACTCTATTTTGTGCACACTTTACACACTCAACCAACATGTTGTAGTGTGCTGGGTGCCAGGGCATCGTGAAATTCAAGGCAACGTGATGGCGGATCAGCTTGCTGCATCCGTCCACGAGGGCACCGCCACTACACCCATATTAATCCCAGCCCTTGATCTTAAGCCGTCTCTCAAACGAAACATCAGAGACTTCTGGCAGAGCAAGTGGAATACACACACACAAAACAAACTACACATTATTAAGCCACACCTTGGTCATTGGCTGCCAGTATCAAAATCGCGTTATACAGAGGTAATACTAACGAGACTCAGGATAGGACACACATACGCAACACACACACATCTTTTGTCTAGTGACGATCCACCATTGTGCGATAAATGTGGTGAAACATTAACAGTCCTTCACATACTAATCCAGTGTAAACATTTAGAAACTCTAAGAAAACAGCATTTTCCATTACTATACCGACAACATATACCTTCACACCCTGCAATGTTTGTCGGTAGGGAACCACTTTTTAGTCATAAATCATTGTTAGCGTTTTTAAAAGAAATTCACAGCTTTCATGTCATATACCCGGGCATACCGTAGCATGACCTCTCCAGAGAGGTTTTTGCTGCGGTGGCTACACAAGAAAGCACATGCCTCACGACCCTTGGACGCAAGGGTTTGAACGAGTGAGGCACTTGTGCTAATGCCATACATATCCACCATCGTCTTTTATTATCACCAACTTTTGTCATCTATTCACACCACACACACCTTTCACGGCATGGTCATCATTTTATTACTTGTATGTTTTTACCCGCCTTACTGCGAGGAATTTTATGGCCCTTATACAGCCACTTATCACAATCATTGTCCATATTTTTAGTAAGATGAACTGGCGCTCTTTGGCCGTGAATCGGCCCTTGCGCCATAAAACATCAAACATCATCATCATCGGCGCAGAGGTATGATAGGCAGGAAGGACACGCGAGATAGATGTCAAATATTGTTGTGGGTCAGAAAGAAACCCCAAAAAGACCATTTATTTTTGAAGTCCTGTGTATGTGCCGCACGATAACTTGAATCGGTGCTAGTGTCCTTGTCTCTGTGTCGTCGTTTTGTTCTTGCGCTATAACTATCGTCAAGCCATACCAACTAGCCCAAGCTGCCACACTTCTAAGTTACATTTCGTTCAGTTCATGTCTCAATCTTCGCGCAGCGTGGGTAGTGAAGTGGGGTGAAACACACCGAAGCAGCACCTTTGTTGGCTAAAGACCGTTAAGTATGAGATTTGTTTCGTTTTTGGAGCTCTGCAAGTCGTATTTGACAAGTCGTATTTGAGCGAAGCGTCGTCTACGCAGCGCTGAGCATAGATGTAGCGTCTCATACCATATCGGAATATCACATTGACTTTCCCGTTTCTTGTGTGTCTTGCCATAACTGTTTAAACCGACTCCAAAATGACGGCGAAGTTAAGTTGACGCACCGTCGCACTCTTGACTCGGTGCTACAATTTGGTGGGAGGCTTCACCCAAACGGGTGAGGCCTTCCGAAAATCGGCCTATAGCCTCATAAGAGTGTCCCTCCCCACCTTAATCTTTAGTAAAAGGTGAAAGATTAGTGCTTGGACTTGAGAAGAGACCTGAGCTATGGTGGCTAGGAAGGATAGGTGTCAGCATCGTCCCGGCCGTGCCTTGAAAGGAGGCGTGCTGGTATTTCGTTCCACCGTGGAGCGGCGCACAAGTCGCCACCACGATCGTCGAGAGCGCTTGCCAGCCGCTAGCGCGGCACTTTTAGTCGCTTGCTCGTGTGCTAGCAAGCCGCAACGTCTGCGCTTTGCCTATTTGGACTTGTTTGGGATCAATACGTGCCAATATGACCAAACAACAGTGATGAGTACACAGCAAAGACACTGCTTTGCACCTGGATGCAATGTGGGATATGCTTCGGCCCGCAAGCAAGGGAAGAAAGCGTCTCTTTTCTCTGCTCCCGCCGACGATGAACAGCGCAAACAAAGCCTGGGATCTGACAAACCACTGGAAAAGGATTGCGTTGTGTGCGAAGCTTATTTCGACGAAAGATTCATCGTCCGTAGCTACAAGCATGTTATCAACAGGTTCTTGGCAACTTGGGAAAACACTGTACCTAAGGAGGGTGGGTTCCTATGTGAGTCAACTGCCAAAGGACTCCGCGTCACTCTAACCAGCACCCTTTCGATCCGGCACTATGTCAAGAAAACCTTGGGCTATAAATACTTGATGACGTCTAGCATCTGCCAAGATGCGAGACAAAGAAAAATTGCAACACGGTCACCATTCCTCTGCATGGTTCGCATAACGTCGATTCCCAGGTACGGGGGATCTGCCGATTTTTTTTAATTCTTGAGCAAATGTCTGGCTCGAAAGATCACCCTTCGCCGACACAATTTTTCATCTCTGTGAATTGCCTCAGTTCTTACAGTTTGACACAGTCACCCTCCAGTCCCCGCAGGGGCGCCTGCGCAAGTAGGCGTTTGGTGTGTAGCGACACCACGGACCCGAGCTAACGGGGGAGTTTATACTCCCTCCCACGCCTAGCCGTGCGTGGTTTTGCCCTGTCCGGGGAAAAGGGGATCCTGGGGGTTGAGCCGACGCTGGGTGTTTGGACCGTTAAGGCCCCCCGGCAGAGGCAACACATCCCTTTGGCCCCGACTTCACGTAGACGGCACCCCTGGGCTGACCCACCCAGGGGAAACCGGCAGTCGCCTTTTCCTGTCTCTCCCTCTCTTCATCTTCGTCTTTTCCTCTTACTTTCAATCTTTCCTGTTCTCTCCTCTCCTCAATTTACTTCTGTTTTTCCTGGCGGCAAGGGTTAACCTTGTGTGGCTATCCAAACTAGGGTAAACCATATTGGGTTATAGTAACTGCGTACTGCTGACGTTGCGCAGACATGCCCACATGCTCTGCCACGTCCCCTTGTTGGACTCCGTGGTGGGTGGTAGGCGCTGTTACCGAAAAAAACACATTTTCCCATGGGATCCTCGACCCCCTCTATAACTGATCGTGCCTCGAAAAGGGTACGCGCTGACGCAACTTCACTACTTTGGCCCAAAAACAGAGAAACTTTCCCAAAATACCATGTCCTCGACTGCGAACAATCATCTACGAGAGCTAGAGCTATCTCACCCTTCCTTGTGGCCAAGTGCTTGAGAGAGACCATTGGAACCGGTTATAAGGCCACGAAGATGGCAAGTGGAGATCTGCTTCTCGAATTAAAAGACAAGGAACAGTACAATAAACTCTCGCATCTTGTAGCCTTTGGTAACATCCCCGTCTCTGTGAGTGCACATCGTACCATGAATACAGTGAAGGGCGTTGTATCGGACGATGATTTGATGACACTGAGTGAAGAAGAGCTTCTTGATGGATGGAAGGACCAAGGTGTAATACATGTCCAGCGAATCAAAATCAGACGCAACAACAACTAAATAGCAACAAAGCACTTAATACTCACCTTCAACTCAACCACTTTACCTGAGACTCTCGAAACTGGCTGTATAAAACTCCATGTGCGACCCTTCATTCCTAACCCAAGGCGTTGTTTCAAATGCCAGCGATTTGGTCATGCATCCCAGAGCTGCCGAGGGCAGCTGATCTGTGCTAAGTGTGGCACAACCGGCCACAGTGCTGATGAATGTAGTCATGATGAGGTCCTCTGTGCTGACTGCGAAGGTAGTCACCACGCATACTCCAGAGCGTGCCCAGCCTGGAAAAAAGAAAAAGAAATAATAACTATAAAAGTGAAGAAAAATATCACATTCAGGGAAGAAAGACAACGGATGTCGTTAACATTGGCACTAAAAACACCTTTCGCCGAAGTGGTGCAACGAGGGGCGGCACCACAAAGGCCCTTGGCATTTGCCCGGACCTCGCCTAGCGAGCCGAGGCCAATGCCACAAGCCCCTAAGGCGGGAGCAGCCAGCGCTGCCCTGCCGACATTCAGCCTGTCCACACCAGTGACCTCTACAAGCTCTGGCAGCAGCCAGGGCAATCAAGAGGCCAAGGGGGCTTTATCGACCCCCAGCTCGGTGGGGACAAAGACTTCGTCGATCGAGGCGAAGTCTAAGCGACGCACAGATCGCTCTGTTGAGCGGGCGTCCAGTGCCTCGCAAGAGGCTATGGACACCAGTCCAAGCCAAACGGCGCAGGAAGCGCCGAAGGAGCGGCGAGCTTCTCTCGACCGCCCCAAAAAGGACCGAATGCCAATTACAGGGCCTGACAAAGGCCCTGTAAAATGAGCTAATCTCTGTCCTCTCCGCACACAGCACTTTTCCCTTTTTTTACACTATGGACAACATCATACAGTGGAACGTAAGGGGAATACTTAGAAATTTAGATGACGTCCAAGAACTTCTGAGTAAGTTCAACGCGAAAGTGCTGTGTGTGCAAGAAACGCACTTAACTCCTAAGTACAAGGACTTCCTACGACAATATATTATTTTCCGAAAAGACCGGGAGGATGCTGTCGTACCATCTGGCGGTGTAGCCATTATAGCTGATCGTAGTATAGCATGCCAACATTTGAAGCTCCAAACGGCCCGTGAGGATGTGGCCATTCGAGCTGTACTTTTTAACAAACTCATTACCATATGTTCTGTGTACATACCACCGCATTAACAGCTACGCAGACGTGAGCTAGAATCATTAATAGATGATCTCCCAGAGCCGTTTCTGGTTCTAGGTGATTTTAATGCACACAATGTCCTGTGGGGCGATGCTCACTGTGATGCGCGAGGACGTCTCATTGAGCAGCTCCTTTTCTCTTCTAGTTTATGTCTTTTAAATATAAAGGAGCCTACGTATTTTAGCCTTGCAAACAACACGTACTCCTCTATAGATCTTAGCACTTCATCACCATCCCTTTTACCTGTTTTTAAGTGGAACGTTCTTAAAAACCCTTACGGGGGTTACCACTTCCCAATCATCCTGAGTGCGCCGAACAAAGATCAACTACCCCTGCAGGTTCCTCGATGGAAGATTGACTCAGCTGATTGGGAAGGGTATAGAACACTTACACACATGACATGGACTGAGCTGTCTGCCCTGACCATAGATGACGTTGTCACGTATTTTACAGCTTTTATACTTGATGCCGCATCTAAATATATTGCCAAAACGAGCGCCATGTCTTCTAAACGGCGAGTCTCAAGGTGGAACGACGCATGCAGGAAAGCACGGACCATTCAGAACAAAGCATGGGCGTTGCTTCGCGATTTCCCTACAGCTGAAAACCTGAAAAATTTCAAGCGAATCAAATCGCAGGCAAGGAGAACGCGTCGACAAGCTAGACGAGAGAGCTGGACAAAGTTTATATCGAGTATCAACTCGTACACAGATGAGGGAAAAGTGTGGAATAAGGTAAAGAAAATTAAGGGCCAACAAACGTATTCTCTTCCACTAGTTAATAGCCTCGGGGAAAGCTTCGAAGATCAAGCCAACTCTCTTGGCACACATTTCGAACATATATCGAGCTCCTCATACTACTCCGAATCCTTCCAGAATTACAAGGCACGAATAGAAAAACAAAAGTTAGAAAGAAAATCCGTAAGAAATGAGACATATAATGCACCATTCTGCTTAGCAGAACTGCGAACAGCACTTAGCTGCTGTAATACATCTACCCCAGGTTCTGACAACGTAATGTACGCGATGCTGAAGGAACTACCCTCCGAAACTAAAGAAACCCTTCTCTCTCTTTATAATCGCATATGGTTTTCAGGTGTGATCTCCTCCTCCTGGAAGAAGGCTGTTATAATTCCAATTTTGAAGCATGGAAAGGATCCCTCTTCTGTATCAAGTTACAGACCTATAGCGTTAACAAGCTGCCTCTGCAAACTATTTGAAAAAATGATTAATTGCCGCTTACTCCACTACTTAGAAACAAACAAATTGCTCGACCCATACCAGTGCGGGTTTAGAGAGGGCTGATCCACCACCGACCATCTTGTACGTATGGAGGCACGCATACGTGAGGCTTTTGTTCATAATCAGTTTTTCTTATCTGTGTTTCTCGACATGGAGAAGGCTTACGATACTACGTGGAGGTTTGGAATATTGAGAGACCTCTCACACATAGGTATACACGGTAATATGTTCAGTGTCATTGAAAGCTATCTGTCTGATCGTACCTTCCGCGTTAGAGTGAGCAATGTTCTGTCCCGAACATTTGTACAGGAAACCGGAGGGCCACAGGGTGGGGTGCTCAGCTGTACGCTCTTTATTATAAAAATGAATTCTCTCCGTCTGTACATCCCACGTAATATCTTTTATTCAACATATGTCGACGATGTGCAGATAGGTTTTCAATCGTGTTCTCTTGGGATCTGTGAGCGACAGGTTCAGCTCGCCCTTAACAAGGTATCCAAATGGGCTGATGAAAACGGGTTCAAACTGAACCCACAGAAAAGCATCTGTGTCCTTTTTTCACGAAAAAGAGGCTTGCACCCTGATCCTGAACTGGTCGTTAAGGGTGAGCGTCTACCCGTAAACACAGAACATAAGTTCCTAGGTATAATCTTAGACGCGAAGTTAACCTTTGTACCGCACATAAAACATCTTAAAAATAAACGCTTGAAAACAATGAATATCCTGAAGGTGCTGTCACGAACAACGTGGGGCAGCGACAGAAAGTGCCTCATGAATCTGTATAGAAGCCTTATACGCTCACGTCTTGAGTATGGGGCAGTATATCACTCTGCCACGCCAAGCGCTCTGAAAATGTTGGACCCTGTTCATCATCAAGGCATCCGCCTGTCCACAGGCGCCTTTAGAACAAGCCCAGTTGAAAGCCTTTATGTAGAATCGGACGAGTGGTCACTCCATCTGCAGAGAACATATTCTTCCTTCATATATTTCCTTAAAGTAAATGCGAACAGTGAGCAACCTGCATATTCCACCATTAACGACCTGTCCAGCTCTCAACTTTTTTACAATCGACCCGCAATGGCACGCCCTTTCTCGCTGCGTGTCAGAGACCTAGCTGAAGAAACATATGTCCCACTGCTTGAATACCACCTCAGACCCCCCCCCCCCCCCCACTCTGCGGCTCCCGCCATGGCAGTGGCAGGTTATAGACTGTGACACTTCTTTCGTAGCTGTCACAAAGCATGCCTCCCCCATACACATTCGGATGTATTTCTTAGAGCTGCAACATAAATATGACTGTCCAGAATATTATACTGATGCATCCAAGTCCCATACTGGCGTGTCCTATGCGGCGGTCGGCCCATCCTTTTCGGGTGCCGGCGTTCTGTCCACCTCACAAGCATTTTTACAGCCGAGGCTTACGCGTTATTCGTAGCCGTTAAACACATCAAAGAATTGAATACGCCAAGGGTAGTTATATACACAGACTCCCTGAGTGTCGTAAAAGCATTGAAAAATCTTAAAAAAACACAGAAACCCTATAATTATATCCCTCTATTCAATACTCTGCGCGGCCTATACTTCCAAGCAACATATCGTCGTGTGCTGGGTGCCAGGACATCGCGAGATCGAAGGAAATGTGTTGGCCGACCAGCTCACCAGGTCAATTAACGGAAGCTCTGCCAACTCCTCAGTTGCTGTCCTTATAATGGACCTAAAACCAAACATACGGAAAAAGCTCAGGGCTTACTGGCAGAAGTTATGGGATCAACAAACTCATAACAAGTTACACTTGATTAAACCATACCTCGGTAACTGGCCACCCACGTCGAAAACACGCCGTACAGAGGTCAGTCTCTGTCGGCTTAGAATAGCACACACACACAGCACGCACACACACCTTTTGTCCGGTGGTACCACCCAGCTGTCACAGATGTGGCCGTCCACTTACCGTACTTCACATACTCCTTGAATGCTCTGAGCTAGAGGCTTACAGGAAAAAACATTTTCCAGTAGCGTACAAGGAACACATACCCCTTCACCCAGCTATGTTTATTGGTCGCGAACCTCTTTTTAAATATAATGCATTGAATGCATTTTTAAAGAAAGTAAATACTTTCCATGTTATCTACTCAACTGATCGGTAGCACGGCCTCTGAAAAGAGGCTGCTGCTGCGGATGCTACATCCAAAAGAGCACCTGTCTCCCGGCCCTTGGGACCAAGGGCGCTGGTGAGAAATCGGTGCTAATATAACGCTCCTATTTTATGATGTCATGATAACTAAAGACTCATTTTCACCAGGCATGCTTAACTTCACTTTCATGATTTTAATAAATATATGTCTTACGCATCTTTAGAGCGCAGAATTTTAGGCCCTTTTACAGCCATTTACCATAACCATTGCTCTCATCAGATATCATTTCCTGGCGCTCTTTGGCCATCAATGGCCCTTGCGCCATTAAACAACATATATCATCATCAGTCACCCTCCAGTGAAAACATGTATACCTTCTGGAGTACTCAGTA
The DNA here is from genome assembly GCF_043290135.1 of Rhipicephalus microplus. Taxonomy (NCBI): domain Eukaryota; kingdom Metazoa; phylum Arthropoda; class Arachnida; order Ixodida; family Ixodidae; genus Rhipicephalus; species Rhipicephalus microplus. The sequence goes on along the minus strand of NC_134702.1, from coordinate 133,756,838 downwards.
GCTTTCTATGTCCTGGCATCCACAATAATTCAATAAAATGGCAGAATAAGATGGATGAGCAGCTAGATGTGGGGCGCCTCAATGAGGTTCACGAAATTATTGTTGCTTGTGAAGCCCTCCCTGACCACACTGATTTCATTGGACGCAAAAGTGATTCCCAGATCACATTACGTCAGTGGCTATGTGGCCCGGAAGATGGTGAAAAATACGAAGTGCAACGAATGTAGCAGGTTGTTGCTTCACTCTGAATTCCAGCTTGCTTACGGCAGAATTATGCTTTCTGTACCCGTCCTAGTCTTTTAACAGACCTGGTAAAAGCTATGGAAGATGCATTCACCTATTGCTTCAATTACAATACGTTGAAAAGTGACCGCACAAAAGACCTTATCTCTTGCCTGTCTGTTATGAAGTTAAATATGGTCGGCTGTGAACACCACAAACTGGAAGTGACAAATCAGATAATTAGATTTTTTACACTGACCAGAATGCATTTTCTAGTTGCCGGAGAAAATGTGTCCAATCAAAAAAAAAGAGAGAGAGAAAATGAAGTTCTTGAAGTTGAGACGTATTACTTTACTGTCATAGTGTTAACTCAGAGAATAAGGTTTTATTTAATGTTTTTGTGCATTACTCATACTTTGCTGTTTCTTGTGATTTTACTATTGTCTTGTTCACATTGTTATAAATCTCCCGTTAACAACAGTGATGTCACTGTCTGGCTGTGTTTCACATACGCAGAAATCAATTTTTTCGTGAACTGGTCTGTGACTGCATCTATGTTTGCCAATGAAATCTCAATGTTATGTATGTATGTATGCACATTGTATCATCGTATATTTAGTGTTCTCTTTATTTGCCTTATTCACTAGCTTTTTATCTAAGTTTCATATAACTTGCAGTTTTCATCAACCTTAATGCATATGTTGTGTTTATTTTTCATGTTGTTTTTCCCTTTCGAGAAAATAAATGTCTTGCTTGTAAAATTAGACCTTGATTGCACAAGTCATGAAAATAACGGTTGCCGATACCTTTACGTGCATTCAGACTTCACAGAGAATACTGCGGCATCAAACTTGAAAACTGCTCGGACTTTGTTTTGGTGTCAAGCTCACGGCAAGTCACTTGATTCTCTATTTTCTAAGCTTTGTAGCTGAAATACTACGAAGTGAATTGAAAACACTAGTTTTCAGTGCCAATACACGCTTTGCAGCGCGCTGCCAGAGTTGTGAGAGGGAGACTTTGTTATAATCCGCAGGGTAGCGTGAAATATTTGCAACTAAAAACAACTGATGCGCGGGCGCGAGGAGGGACATCTTAAAAGCGACCGCAGCGCCGCCGCATCCGGATGGATTCTCGCTCGCTCTCCGCCGTCTCCGGCGCGCTGATGCTGGCACCTCTCCTTCTAGCCACCAGACCTGAGCGATGACAACCCACTACCATTCATTCTGGGGCTTTCCAAACGGTCCCTGCGCCCATAGAGATTCTTAATATACACTAGAGGGAACTCTGGCGCTAGTGTCTATGGGAGCTGCAACTTACGGCGCTTCAGCGAGCATGGGAATGATGTGTAGTACACACATTTCTCTAATATTCGTACTTCTGGCCTCCTTTTGGCTCCGTGTGTATTCGTGTACCTTGGAGCTGTTTTATCACAAAAACATAAATTAGCAAATGTTCACCGTTTGCGCTTCACAGCCTTATTCTTTTAGGCACACCATTTTGAATCAAGTCACAAATTCAAAAGGGCTCGTTCTTTCTTTCAAAACAAAACTGAAACACAGCAATAAACGAAGCCGCAAGTACGATTCGCGGCCCGCAAGAACGAAGACTAGGCAAATATGTGTACTACTACACCTAGTACACTGTAGTACTACCTATCATTCCTATGGTCGCTAAACGATCGCAGCGCCAGAGTGCCCTCTAGTTAATTTTGGGAAACTACATGCCTGCGCCTTGACTGAGGATGAGCTTAAGTTGTTTTCAAATTTATAGCTTCAGTATAAAATTAAACATATTGACGCGGGTGTACTGGTGGACCAAAACGACGATAAGGAGATTTGGCGGACAACAGGTAGTGGAGCTCTGGCTGATCAAAAATAAAGAAGGTGATCTTGCTGTTCGGCTGGCCAGATTATTAGCACCTCAAATTTCCATGGAAAGCCCAGTGGAGTCCGTCTAAAAAACTTGAAATTATAATCTCCAGATTCCGGTGCCGTGTCCCCCCATTAAATTTTTATTTACCCAGAGCTGGTCTGACACTATCCCCCCTTTGTCCATTCTGCGAAGAATCAGAAATTATTGAACATTATTTTGGCTCAAGTCGTAACTATGCATTAATTAGGAAGCGACTTTTAGATATTCCATTTGCGAAGCTAGGTTTAAATTTAACCACAGAAAATGTTCTAAGTTTTGGTGCCTCTGTTTTGGGAAATTGCCGCAGAGATGCATTCGATGCGGTGTGTAATTTTATTCAAGACTCTAAACGTTTTTCAACATAAAGCCCACGTTACCAGATACTCTAAAAAAACCCGGGTTTAAAAGTGATTTTCAATTCTGGATAAATCCGTGACATACCAAATTAATCGGATTTGGCAAAACCAGCTGTCTGGTCGGCTCCCAAAATGAAGTTGTAGCTATTAGTGTCTACTTTGTTGTTGATTCTTTTTTCTCACTATCTAAATCTTTGGTTTCTTTCTTTTTTTTCACATACTGTCTTCACTATACAACTCCACCCCCCCCCTTTTTTTTTTCGTTGTAAGCAATAATGCAGTTATCGTCCACATGAGACTACATGTTCTTTTGGCCAATCCCCCATAGTGGGTACGAGCCATGGATTAGAGGATACAAAGTTCGGCTGCAGAGAGTCGCTGTGTCAATGTTTATCTGCCTTTGGTTCGCGCTGTACCGCAACACCGGTGGAAGTGCTAGGGCACCCCCGCAGGGGCGCCTGCGCAGGTAGGCGTTTGGTGTGTAGCGACACCACGGACCCGAGCTAACGGGGGAGTTTTGACTCCCTCCCACGCCTAGCCGTGCGTGGCCTTGCCGTGTCCGGGGAAAAGGGGATCCTGGGGGTTGAGCCGACGCTTGGTGATTGGACCTTTAAGGCCCCCCGGCAGAGGCAACACACCCCTATGGCCCCGGCTTCACGTAGACGGCACCCCTGGGCTGACCCACCCAGAGGAAATCGGCAGTCGCCTTTTCCTATCTCTCTCTCCCTACATCTTCGTCTTTATCTCTTACTGTTTATCTGTCCTATCTTCTACTCTCTTCCGTTTACTTCCAAACTTCCTGGCGGCTAGGGTTAACCCTGTGCAAATAGCCTACCTTGGTCTAGGCGCATTGGGTTATAGTGGCGTTGTACGGCTGGCGTCTGCAGGTTTCAGCATCCGCAAACCTGTAGCGTCCCCTCGTTGGGCTCCGTGGTGGGTGGCCGCCAACGCTGCTGAACAAAAATAAGACAGGCATGCACAGAGCATTCCCCTTACTGTCTGATCGTACTGGCTTAAAGCGGGTACGCACCGATGATATAAACTTTTTTAACCAGCCCAAAGAAACATATCCTCACTATCATGTTATCCACTGTGAAAAAACTGAAAAGCAAGCCAGAACCGTCTCTCCTTTCCTGGTTTCTAGATGTCTTACCGAAACTCTTGGCACAGGATACAAGGTAACCAAAATGGCTAGTGGAGACCTTCTCCTCGAAATCCGTGACAAAGAACAATTTGAAAAGCTAGACCGTCTTTCAGATTTCGGTTGCATACCAATAACCATAACACCACATAGATCAATTAACACAACTCGCGGAGTGGTATCTGACATGGACTTACTTGACTTGACTGAGACTGAACATTTGGAGGGGTGGAAGAGCCAAAATGTCACTAATGTACAGAGAATCATCATTATAAGAGATAATAAGGAAACACCGACGAAACACTTGATACTCACATTTGCATCCAGTAAACCGGAATCTATTCAAACAGGGTACACAAAGACATCTATCAGGCCGTACATACCAAACCCTCGTCGTTGCTTCTAATGCCAGAGGTATGGCCATAGCTCTAAAACCTGTCGTGGTCGCCAGACTTGTGCACAATGTGGAGTCCTAGGTCACGTGTCTGAGAACTGCAAACAACCGCCACAGTGTGTAAACTGCGAAGGAAACCATGCCGCATATTCACGCTCCTGCACATACTGGAAAAAAGAAAAAGAAATAATTACGTTGAAGGTGAAGGAGAACATTACATTTAAGGAAGCACGGCGAAGAGTCGCTCCATTCTATGGACCTACATACGCTGATGCGGCGCGTCAGGGGGCACCGCCGCATCAGCCCTCGCCACTCCTTTGGCCCGCGCATACCGAGACGGTGGTTGTGGCACCTGCCCCGAAGGCGGCTGTAGCCCAGGCTACACCGCCTACACCCAAACAGAGACCGGAGACTCCAGAGTCCTCCGTTCTCAAGGCCTCACCTCACCAGGCGAGGCCCGAAATTCGAATTAACAGCCCGCACGTGCGGGCATCCAGTGTTTCCGAGGAGGCAATGGATACGTCGGCACCCTTGATGCCGAAAGAGCGGCGTGGCTTCCTGGAGCGCGTCAAGAAAACAAAAAAGCAGATAACAGGGCCTGGTGATGGCCCTGTTAAGTGAACTCAAATTCCTTCTCTAAACAGCCACTCGCTTTTCGTACACACAGCACTATTTCACATTCACCATGAACACTCAAATTATACAATGGGACGTCAGGGGCCTTCTCAGAAACCTTGACGACATCCAAGAACTCTTACATGAACACTCACCAAAAGTGCTGTGTGTACAAGAAACACACCTTAATTTAAAACACACAAATTTTCTTCGTAAATATGTTATTTTCCGAAAAGACCGTGTTGATGCTATGACATCATCCGGAAGTGTTGCCATCATAGTGAATCAAGGAATAGCATGCACACACTTACAACTCCAAACATCCCTTGAGGCAGTGGCTGTTCGAGCGGTTCTTTTTGATAAACTGATCACAATCTGCACTTTTTACATTCCTCCCAGCTATCAGCTGCAAGAACGCGATTTACACTCTCTAATTGATGAACTTCCGGAGCCTTATGTTCTCCTTGGAGACTTTAATGCGCATAGCAGGCTATGGGGTGACTCTCGGTATGACGCGCGAGGTCGACTGATCGAACAGTTCCTTATCTCATCGAGCGCGTGTCTCCTAAATCGAAAAGAACCAACCTATTATAACCTCGCTAATAACACCTACTCCTCCATAGACCTGAGCATAGTATCTCCATCTCTTGTGCATCTACTCCAGTGGAAAGTCGTCAGTAATCTGTACGGAAGTGACCACTTCCCCGTAGTTTTGAGCACAACGACAGTAACTGAGTGTCCACCACGTGTTCCCAAGTGGCTCATAAACAGAGCCGACTGGGAACAGTTTTATACTATCGCTTGTCTAGGTTGGAATGACATCTGTACTTTGAACATTGATGTTGCTGTGAACTACTTCACAGCGTTTTTGATTGATGCTGCAACAAAATGCATCCCACAAACAAATGGACACCCTGGAAAACGATGTGTGCCATGGTGGAACTCTAAATGCCGAAACGCGCGCAAACAGCAAAACAGAGCTTGGAGGCTGCTTCGGAACTCACCGACAGCCGAAAATCTTGAAACCTTCAAGAAAATAAAGTCTCAAGGCAGGAGAACGCGTCGGCAGGCCAGAAGAGAAAGCTGGCAGAAGTTTTTATCAGGGGTTAATTCATACACACAGGAGGCTAAAGTCTGGAACATGGTCGGTAGGATAGCAGGAAAACAAGTACACACACTTCCACTCGTAAACACTCAGGGTGATACCTTGGAAGATCAGGCAAACTTCCTCGGTGCGCACTTCGAACAGGTATCCAGCTCGTCCCACTATACTGACACTTTCCAAAAATACAGAACAAGAATAGAAAAGCAGAAACTCGAACACAAATCCACTAGATACGAGGCATATAACCAAGCTTTCAGTCTAGCTGAGCTCCGAACATCTCTAAACTCCTGCAGTACTTCTGCCCCAGGTTCTGACCGTGTGATGTATGAAATGTTAAAAAACCTACCAAACGAAACCCGAAAAACCTTACTTTGTTTGTACAATGCTATTTGGTCTTCTCGCACTATTCCTACCTCCTGGAAAGAGGCTATTGTTATTCCCATTTTGAAAGAGGGCAATGACCCTTCTTTACCCTCGAGTTATAGGCCTATAGCACTTACAAGCTGGTTGTGCAAAGTCTTCGAAAAAATGATAAACTGCCGACTTGTACAATTTCTTGAAACAAATAATTTGCTCGACCCATTTCAGTGCGGGTTTCGAGAAAGTATGTCTACCACAGACCACCTTGTTCGTATCGAGGCACAGATCAGAGACGCCTTCGTCCATAAACAATATTTTCTCTCTGTGTTCCTCGATATCGAAAAGGCTTATGATACAACATGGCGTTTCGCAATTCTAAGAGACCTGTCCCACCTTGGTGTGCGCGGAAGAATGTTTCATATAATCGAAACTTACCTGTCAAACCGGACATTCTGTGTCCGTCTGGGCAGTGTGCTCTCCCAAACATTTGTTCCGGAAACAGGCGTGCCACAAGGTGGTCACACTTTTTATTATTAAAATGAATTCTTTGCACTTGTATATTCCCCGCAATATGTTCTATTGTACATATGTCGACGACGTTCAGCTTGGCTTCAAGTCATGCAACTTGGCCATGTGTGAGCGGCAGGTTCAGCTGGGTTTAAATAAGGTATCCAAATGGGCAGAGGAAAACGGATTCCGACTGAACCCACAAAAAAGCACGTGTTTCTTGTTCTCCAGAAAGAGAGGCATGCACTCAGAACCCGACATTGAACTGAACGGTCGACGTCTGTCTGTTAATATGGAGCATAAATTCTTAGGATTAATCTTGGACAACAAGTTGACCTTCGTACCGCACATTAAGTATCTAAAAACAAAATGTTTAAAAGCCATGAATGTTTTAAAAGTGTTGTCACGTACTACGTGGGGTAGTGACAGGAAATGCCTCATGAACCTGTGTAGAAGCCTAATTCGCACCTGCTTAGATTATGGGGCCATTGTTTATCAGTCTGCGACTCAAAGTGCTTTGAAGATGCTGGATCCCGTGTACCATCCGGGCATCCGCCTTTCTACGGGTGCTTTTCGCACCAGCCCTGTAGAAAGCCTTTACGTTGAGTCAAATGAGTGGTCGCTTCATCTGCAAAGAACCTACATGTCCTTTGTATATTTCCTTAAGGTGAAAGCAGACAAGAGGCACCCCTCATACTCTACTATTAATCACTTGTCAAGCTCCATTCTTTTTCAAAACAGGCCTTCAATGAGGCAGCCCTTCTCAGTTTGCCTGAAGGGTCTAGCTGAGGACACTAAAGTGTCAGTCGAACACAGTTTAATGGCTCCTGTAGCATACCCGCCACCGTGGCAGTGGCAGACTATAGATTGCGATGTGTCTTTCCTAGAAGTTACTAAACATGCGCCTATTGCCCATATTCGAACATACTTCTTGGAACTTCAACACAAATACACACGTCCTGAGTTTTTTACAGATGCCTCTAAGTCTAACTCCTCTGTGCCCTACGCTGCTGTTGGCCCTTCCTTTTCGGATGCCTGGCCCTCTACATCCAGGCACAAGTATCTTCACAGCGGAAGCTTACGCGATACTTGTGGCAGATAAACACATCAAACAATCACAAATACAAAAAGCAGTAATTTATACAGACTCCCTCAGTGTGGTAACGGCTCTGCACAGTCTTAAAAAACAAAAAATTCCTGTCCTCGTTTCACTTTACTCCATTTTATGCACACTCTACACACTCAACCGACATGTTGTTGTGTGCTGGGTGCCAGGGCACCGTGAGATTCAAGGCAACATGATGGCGGATCAGCTTGCTGCATCCGCCCACGAAAGCACCGCCATTACACCTTCATCAATCCCGGCCCTTGATCTTAAGTCGTCTCTCAAATGAAAACTCAGGGACTACTGGCAGAGCAAGTGGGATACACACACACAAAACAAACTACACGTTATCAAGCCACGCCTTGGCCATTGGCCACCAGTATCAAAATCACGTCACACAGAGGTAACATTAACGAGGCTTAGGATAGGTCACACATACACGACACACTTATATCTTTTCTCCGGTGGCGATCCACCATTGTGTGACAGATGTGGTGAAGCACTAACAGTTCTTTGCAATGTTCGTCGGTAGGGAACCGTTTTTTAGTCACAAATCATTGTTAGCATTTTTAAAAGAAATTCATAGCTTTCATGTCATATACCCGGGCATACTGTAGCACGACCTCTCCAGTGAGGTTTTCGCTGCGGTGGCTACACAATAAAGCACTTGCCTCACGGCCCTTGGACGCAAGGGTATGAACGAGTGAGGCACTTGCGCTAATGTCATACATGTCCACCATAGTTTTTATTATCATTAACTTTTGCCATCTATTCGCACCACACACACCTTTCACGGCATGGTCATGATTTTATTAATTGTATGTTTTTACCCGCTTTACTGCGAGGAATTTTATGGCCCTTATACAGCCGCTAATCACAATCATTGTCCACATTCTTGTCTCATGAACTGGCGCTCTTTGGCCATCAAATGGCCCTTGCACCAAAAAACACCATATATTATCATCAGTGCTGGGGCGCAACCCTACCTAATGCTCCATACTTTCACTGGGAGCCGTTCATCTAGCTCGGACGCATTGTCACCCATTGCAACTCCCGTGCACCGGTTCAGTTGGCGGCTGATAGGCCTCGCTCCAGAGTTCACTCTTTCCATGGAACCTTGCCCTATCGGAAAAAAACGAATGGTGGGCATGGTGGAAACCACCACCCACCATTATAGTGGATTAATGTAGTGGGTGAATGGTGGGAAACACCCACCATGGCGCATGGTGGGTATGGTGGGTGCTTCAGTGCCGGCAACACTTGAGCGCGAAATGACGTCAGAATCACCGTGACGAGCTGCCACAAAAAATAAAAAAGAATTCTATAAAAACGGTATAAAAAAACAGCCGTCCCGTAAAAAAAAAAAAACAAGGCGCCACGGAGGATCGAACGTGCAACCTGCGGATTCCATTTCGAAGACGCTAACCACTGCGCCACACCAACATTTTTTTTCTTTATTTCCGGTAAACTTCACATGCGGGTTGCTACGCTTATTATATTACAATTCACATCAGCCGAAGGTGAAGACACAGCAGAGTTGGTGATGGACGTGCGCCACACCAACATGACGGTGTTGGCGTGTTTAATAATTAGTTGGCATACAAACTTAAGGTTCAACTTAAGTTATGTTTGTCGTGTACACAACATAGACAAGATCTACACCTGCTACTAAAAATTCCACATTTATTAAACACAAGCAACTGCGGCCTGTAACGATTGCCACTATGTTATTGGCACTAGTGCTATTTTTTTTGTTTTACAATTCACAACTTCAAGGGAAAAAAAACCAAGTGGACTGGGGAGCAGCAACTGTTTACCGGTGGGGTCTGCCAAGTTTAATATCCGTTTCGCGCTCGTTCTAAAGGGCGACATCTGCTCACGCTTTATGACGCTTCTAGGCTCATTTCATAGATACGCCCGCCTAATTTATTTGATTGAGTATTGGGATGTTTTCGCGCAATGTAGAGGGCGGTCGCGCCAGCGCAATGCTGTAGCTCTTTCGCTAAGGCAACAACTACATAATGGTTTGGCCAAAACGAATGCAGTGTACCGGAAACATTACGCTATCATAATGGTTCACCAAGCACACGAATTGCCACGTCTGAGTTCTCGTACAAAAGCTAGAGAAGTGCCGGCGAGTGCGACCGGCGGCTGTCGGTGAGAAGACACTTAATTACGTTCTCTGAGAGTGCTTTAATCGCGTCACATCGATGTTTGTTGCTTCTTGAGCGAACACCATACACAATGAAAAATGCTTCATTTAGGTTAATTGATGCCATATCGCTGCGCTGTATTGTCATACTTAATCGTCGTAATCGTGTATTCTGAAACCCGGAAGCACGGATAACACAATTGTACGGGCTCGGTCAGTAGGCCTAACCTTTGGTGGAAATCATGATGGTCGAACATGTAGTGTACAGATCCCAGCTTGGCACACTATATAATTTGCCCGCCATTATAAGCCCACCCATCATCTGCTTACTGCTTCCCAGCATTATCGCGATGGTGGGCAGAGCTTCTCAGCTTGGTACACCATGTGGCCCACCATAACAAGCAGCACCCATCATCTGCTTAATGCTTCCCAGCATTATCGCAATGGTGGGAAGAGTTTCTCAGCTTGGTACATCATGTAGCCCACCATAATAAGCACCACCCACCATATGCTTAGGGCTTCCCAGCATTATCGCAATGGTGGGCAGAGTGTCCCATTATTGCCCACTATCTAGCCTCTGCTTTTCACCATCATTTCCACTTTACCCATCATCTGTACACCATAACACCCAGTATGTCCCGGCATAACCACCATATTTTCCACTACGTCCCACCATAGCCATCATAATTTCCACCATGCCCACTATTATTTCCACCATGCCCACTATTATTTCCACTACGCACACCATGTTTTCCAGTATCCACCATGGCAATTTTTCCAATAGGGACCATAGTTTTTATTATCATTAACTTTTGCCATCTATTCGCACCACACACACCTTTCACGGCATGGTCATGATTTTATTAATTGTATGTTTTTACCCGCTTTACTGCGAGGAATTTTATGGCCCTTATACAGCCGCTAATCACAATCATTGTCCACATTCTTGTCTCATGAACTGGCGCTCTTTGGCCATCAAATGGCCCTTGCGCCAAAAAACACCATATATTATCATCAGTGCTGGGGCGCAACCCTACCTAATGCTCCATACTTTCACTGGGAGCCGTTCATCTAGCTCGGACGCATTGTCACCCATTGCAACTCCCGTGCACCGGTTCAGTTGGCGGCTGATAGGCCTCGCTCCAGAGTTCACTCCTTCCATGGAACCTTGCCTCTCCAAATGGCCTCTCCAAATGGCCAACGCCAGTTCACAACCGGTGCCTCAAGCCCCCCCCCCCCCCCCCCCGCCAACACAGCCTTCATGGGTAACCATCTTTCAACCGCTGGTTCCCGATCACTTTAGTGGCGGCGCCCATGAAGACGTGGACGGCTGGCTTGAGCACTATGAGCGTGTCGCCAAGATTAATCTGTGGCCTGGACAAGAAAAACTCTCACGCGCCTATTTCTACCTTGACGGCAGTGCGAAAATTTTGTATGAGAACAGAGAAGCCAGTCTGTTAACTTGGGGCGACTTCCGACAACAGCTTGTCGATACGTTCACAAATGTCGATCGACGCGACCGTGCCCAGCAGCTGTTGGAGCTACGGGTTCAAAAACCCAATGAAAGCGTTACTATGTTTGCTGAAGATATGACTCGTCTTTTTCGTCGAGCTGACTCGAACATGAGTGAAGATAGGAAGTTGAGCTACTTCATGCGCGGCGTTAAGGAGCAACTTTTCGCCAGGTTACTGTGCCACCCTCCAAGTACCGTAGTTTACTTTATCAAGGAGGCTACGGCTATCGAGCAGGCCCTTCATCAACGATGCAGGCAGTATCATCGAATGTCTAGCAGCGCCCCAATCAATGCTGCTGCCATAGCTGAGGATCAAAGCTCCCTGCGAGACCCCATTAGGGAGATAGTTCGCGAAGAACTGCAAAAGTTCCAGAATCCAGTTGCTCAAACCCCTGTTGCGTCCGTCACTGAACTGGTACGCGACGAAATCCGCCACGCATTTTCTACCGCTGGTCCTGGTGGTGAGCACCGTCCCATGAGCTATGCCGATGCTCTGCGACGTTCACCATCTGGTACATCGCCGCCATATCACCCTGTGCCGACGGCCCCTTGGTCACCGCCGCAAGAGCAGACCTTGAGCCGACCGCCAAGCCAACCGACGTACCACCAGGCGTCCACAGCAGCACCATGGACATCGTCGCAAGAAGGGAGGCTCAGACGTCCACCGCTCCGAAGAACAGACGCATGGCGCGCAATTGATCGACGTCCAGTATGCTTTAACTGCGGAGGAGCAGGTCATATTGCCCGTCATTGCTGGCACCTCAGTGATTCGTTCCGCCCTCTTCGATCATGGTCTGACGATCGACGTGTGAATGAAGCATACCACGCCGGGAGGACGCCTCTTTCCATGGAGCCCGTTCTCACTTTTACGAATACCGTACTTCTGACGAGGAGGCAATACCTACCCGCCAGCCAGGTTCGGGACGTCAATCCTGCTCATTCACCTTCGTCACACCGACGTACCTCCGCGGACCTTAACGCAAGGTCACCCAGCTTGCGCCGGAGGAACTGAGGCCGGCGACCTCCGGGGGTAAGGTTGCAGGCCCTGAAGATGACGACAAAAAGCCCCCATTACACGACCCTGTAAATCCGCCAAGACGTGAGAGGGACGACATTGTGACCGCCGACCTGAGTGTTTTTCTTGACGGCCAGAAAGTAACAGCCTTAGTCGACACCAGTGCCGACATTTCTATTATCAGTCAGGACCTCGCCATCCGCGTCAAGAAAGTGAAGACGCCGTGGACAGGCCCTCAAATAAGGACGGCAGGTGGTCAGTTATTGATGCCCTCTGGAAGATGCACAGCGAGAATTGACATAGGAGGTTCTTCTTTTGTTGCGTCGTTCGTCGTTCTCGCTACATGCTGCAAGGATCTAATTATTGATATATACTTTTTACGAGAGTACGGCGCCGTCATCAATATCCCAGACAGTTTGATTACATTCCGCAACAGTTCGGGCGCACTTTATTGTACACAGGCACGACCAAACCAATGCGTCTAACTGATGACGATTTGGTTCTCCCTCCTCGGTAATGCACGCTTGTTTCTGTGGCAGCCGCTGTCCAGTTTGACGGCAAAGGAGTAGCAGACCGAATAACCTCGCTCCTCCTCACACACGGCATTTCCGTCGCAAGAGGTATCGTCAGTGTCGCCGCTGGATGCACGGACTTGCTTCCGACAAATTTTAGTGATGAGCGCTGGCACCTTCCAAAAGGCATGGCCGTTGCTTACTTCGACGATACCACAGACGCAGAAGGCTGCTTGGCAGTAGTCGACGAGGCGCCAAAACCTGATTCAACACCAGTTCTCGACATTAGCACTACTTTGCCTAAGAACAAGCGAAAGAGGCTTCTTGAGCTACTGGCCGAATTCAAAGACTGCTTTTCGACAACATCAAGAGTTGACCGCACGCCTCTAACCAAGCATCGGATAATTACTGAGAACATGGCGAGACCAATTAACCGAAACCCCTATCGCGCGGCTGCAAAGGAACGCGAAATGATACAAGAGCAAGTCAACAAAATGCTAGAAGAAGGCGTCATTCAGCCCTCAAAAAGCCCCTGGGCATCACCTGTAGTCATCGTTAAAAAAAAGACGGCAGCCTGCGCTTCTGTGTAGATTACCGAAAACTCAATCTGGTGACAAAGAGAGATGTGTAGCCACTTCCTCGTATAGATGACTCTCTCTACAGACTTCGACATGCTCGTCGATGGACTTAATGCTCGTCGATGGACTTTCATCGATGGACTTAAGGAGTGGGTATTGGCAAATCGAGGTAGACCCAAGAGACCGCGAGAAGACTGCTTTTGTGACACCAGATGGCTTATATGAATTTAAAGTCTTGCCCTTTGGTTTATGCTCAGCGCCTGCTACCTTTCAAAGACTTATGGATACCGTACTTTCTGGGTTGAAGTGGAAAACCTGCTTGGTCTACCTTGATGATGTCGTAGTTTTCGCCGCAACATTTGACCAGCACCTTAAAAGACTTGAGGCAGTTTTACAAGCCATACGCTCTGCGGGCTTGACGTTGAAGCCTCAAAAGTTCCACTTTTGCTATGAAGAGCTGCAATTTCTTGGCCACGTTGTCAGTCACGCAGGCGTTCGTCCTGATCCTGAAAAGATCGCAGCTGTTGCACAGTTCCCAGTGCCGACTGATAAGAAGGCTATCCGACGATTCCTCAGACTATGTGCGTATTATAGGCGATTCATCACGGACTTCATCGCGGACATTTGGCGGACACCAGGTAGTAGAGCTCTGGCTGATCGAAGATAAAGAAGGTGATCTTGCTGTTCGGCTGCCGAGGCGCTGTGTCAACGTTTATCTGCCTTTGGTTCGCGCTGTACCACGACAATATACTGCACAAACTTCTTTTCTGTGCAGAGTGTACTACAATGTACTTCTTAGTTGATATATTTTATAGAATGTCACCTGTTTGTTTATGAACTAAACAACGTCGAAAATTGTGTGCTTTCCACAAGGCTTGCATTTCTATGCGGAGCAGTCGCCATCTGGTGTTAACACAAAACGTGTAGAGCAGGCGAGCGAACGTATAGGCGCCATAACCCATAGTGTTTTCTGTGCCATAATCCGTCATAACGTAGTCGCGTAGAAAAGTGTCCAATTTTACAATACGGTGATCACAGTGTGTGCTTTGGCGTACGATATGCGCTTTTTCGTGGCTCTCGTGGCTCGTTTGATAATAAGTGCTTGTGAACGTGTTAAAGCCCAAGTGCTCGGCACAAGCTTAACGCGCCAGCAACCGTGAAACGCCAGCGGCTTCATTTTGCAAGCGACACAGAACTACCACTCTGTATCTCGTGAACATTTTGGGTAAAGACTCGCGCGCGTTCGTCCGAACGCCCTTTGTCCAAAATGTGGCCATCTTGCTTATAGAAAGGTTCGGCCTGATAACGCCGACCAAGTAAGGTTTTCCTCGGCAGCTGCATTAGTTCCATATTTTCGCGGGAGCCAGAGTGTAATGAACCGATGGCAAGGTTCCTTTTGGCGTTGCATAAGTGGTTGCCAGACAGGAAGGGTGGTTGTTGCCAGACTGCCGCTAAATTTGGCGGAAATGTTTTTTTTTGTAGTTGTGGCTTTTTTTGAAAGAGTTTGGTGCTATCCGCGGTGCATTTTGCGAGTGTATGAGTGACGCTGGCCCTTTTAATTAACGGAATGAACCGAGCCTAGCAGAAGTCGAGCGCGGCGCTGCCGTGTAATTAAGAGGCCGTTTTAATTAACGGAATGAACCGTGCATTAGAGAATTCGTTTTATTTACGGAATGAACCGCACCTAGCAGAAGTCGAGCGTGGGGCTGCCATGCAATTAAGAGGCCGTTTTAATTAACGGAATGAACCGCGCCTACCAGAAGTCGAGCGCGGCGCTGCTGCGCAATTAAGAGGCCGTTTTAATTAACGGAATGAACCGTCCATTACAGAAGTCGAGGCGCGTAGGCTGGTTAATTAAGGTATGTCGGATATGCTACAGCTATGTACGCCTGGACTCGCGAAATGCACCGCGGATAGCACCAAACTCTTACGGAGAAGCCACAACTACAGAAGAAAAATTTTCTGCCAAATTTAACGACAGTCTGGCAACAACCACCCCAAAGTCTGACAACAAACTCATGCAACGCCAAAAAGAACTTTGCAGAACCGATTACAAATGAATGTTCAGCTGTATATCTGCGGGCTTCCAAAGGATCATTCTGTTGTGGAGGATGAACTAACGACATGTTTCAGCTCACGTTATGAAGAGATGCATTCTGTTAATTTCCCCGATCGCTGTCGTTTCTGCACTGTTAGCGAGTGGTGCGCCGACTGCGTCTTTGCCAATGCTGTTTGCTGGTTAATTAACAGCGTTAAAGAACTCAAAGCAGCGAGTATATAGCATATCAGAGTAAATCACGTGTGTTTGCTACCAGACATGGGTAAATGACTTTGTTTAGCTACTTTGTTTATTTACTGCATCCAACTGCGAAGCAAGACGACTCAGCATATGGCAGATGAATGTTGCACGCTCATTAAAGACTTACTCCGACTTGTTCCATGTGCAGTTTAAACAGCACATAAGTAGGGTAGCATACCGGATACTGGCATCTGGTTAACTTCCCTGCCTTCCTTTCTTCTCGTTTCTCTCTCTCTCTCTTGCCCCGCCGCGGTGGTCTCGTGGCTAAGGTACTCGGCTGCTGACCCGCAGGTCGCGGGTTCGATTCCCGGCTGCGGCGGCTGCATTTCCGATGGAGGCGGAAATGTTGTAGGCCCGTGTACTCAGATTTGGGTGCACGTTAAAGAACCCCAGGTGGTCAAAATTTCCGCAGCCCTCCACTACGGCGTCTCTCATAATCAAATGGTGGTTTTGGGACGTTAAACCCCACAAATCAATCAATCAATCTCTCTCTCTTAAACAGCACTGTCTATTATTCTAAGCCTGCAAAAGCCCTCTAAGGACAAAATTCAAGCACATTCAATGGCCGTGCCGAAAGTTCAGGCGAGGGTGGATTCAAAAAAAAAAAATTAATAAAAAGGCTTCATTAATTTTTTGCCTACATGGCAAGCAATTGTTTTTGCTGTATATATAGGGGTGGAAAAGTTATAATTTGAAGCCTATATGGCAAGAATTTTTTTACTGCATATACAGGTTTTACACTGATTTCAAATATATAATTAGTTTTATAGTAAGTGTGACAGTGTTTATTTTGCATCATGAATGTGTGGTAAATATAGTGCATTTCGGACAAACTCCTTGCCACTAAACTTTCATGTTTCTGAGCTACTTTAATTGCGCATGTGTAGAATTCAAAAAGCTATCAAGAAAAGGGGTATAAAACATTTTAATTGACAAGAAAACTTGTGAGAATTTTTACTATCATCAGTCCCTCACTAATTGCTTGCTTTGGGTTCACAATAATTGAACAGGCAATATGAAAAAAGATATGTGGGCAAAATGTCATCGTACTCTGGTGATCAGAAGTACCAAAAAGATGTGTAAACTCAAGAAGTTGCCCAATAATGGATCTTGAGACCCTCATACGAAATGCGATCGCAAGCAGCCAGTTAACCAGTTCTAAGGAAATTTAGTAGTCACCTTGTGCGACCATAAAGCACTTTAAGCCTACTGCAAGTTAGAATCTTCAGTTTCTTGTTTTGGATGTAATGAAACTAAACTTGTGATAGGAAAAAAAAAAGTATGCAACTTTATAGAAACTTGCATTTTTCCAGGATGTATAGGAAAATCCCCAGTACAAAGCATTAAAATTAGAAAGATCTAGCTGCGATCACTCCAAGTTAACACTTGGTTCACAAAAGCAGAATGTGGTAACGGAAAAGTAGTAAACATGCAGTCAAAAAAGTTTTCACATAGCAAGTCGCACAAAGCAGAGAGCCAAGTGCAATTGCACTAGGTTTCTATAGCTGTATTGATAACCTACCCTGAAAAGCTGGTTTACACAGTTCACGTTCAGAATGCATAGCAAGACTTCCACGCTATTCTAAATAAAACACTCCCAGGGCTTTCAAAGTCATGCACAAGTCCTGGATTGAGAGTGGCGACAACACATTTTGCACCAGCTGCCTTTAGTTGTATGGATTGTACGACATATAAAACTACTTCCACAAAATTTCCTTGTGGCATGCTACTTACACTATGGATCTCGCCTCTTGTCTGCTTTGCATTATTTCATCCATGACAGTGGCAGCAATATTGCTATAAAGGAAGGGTAGTAGGCACAAGACATCTGGGAAAAAAAAAGTAGTTTATTCCACCTGTTTATTAGAGCAAAAGAGAATGCATCTCATGAAACAGATGCGCACATGGTTGTATTTACATTTGACAAGATGACATTGCATTTACATGACAAGTGCGGCAAATTTGAATGACACGCAATACGAACTTTTTAACAACGCTGAACCGCCCCTCATAAGAATCGCGGCAGCATTTATTCCCTTCGCAAAGCCTTTCCTCCCCCGACCCTAGAAAAACTGCACTCTATAAGGATGATTGAAAAGAAATGCTGGAGTGGTAGCTATATCAACCCATCACAAGCAAAGGTGAAGCTGCAGTTTCCCTCTGGTTTCTCTTACAAACATGTTCTTTTTGGATAGAGAGATGATGTGGCTTTTCTCTGTTAATGCAAACTCGAGGCTAGCAACAAAATTAGCCTAGGTAATGGAACTTCGTAAGGAAGCTTGCTAAAACAGAGGCACTCGTCAAACCCCATCTGCTCCAACACATTACCCATCTTACACCAATAAAAGGTTTTTGTTCATCATCTACTGTGGCTCACACCCACTGTGGGGGACTGGCCAAGAATTTAGAAAAACACACATCCACTTCATCTCATCACTTGCAAGATGAATTTTTGGCTCAATTTCTGAGGCATATCTTGCACTCCAGCCTTCTTTAAAATCCTCCTTGCTCCATAACGCACAAGAGATATTCAGTTGGCACCCGAAAAGCGCCAAGGTTCATGCTACACATCATTTTGGACTAAAATATCTTAATGTGCCAGCACGCTATGGTCATAGTAGAGCCATGCCATAGTAGAGCCATGCCATCCCTCCTTGCTCAGCTTCCCGTGCTTCCACCTGGATGAGAGAATGCAATTGCAGTATGCGGCAAATCTTTCGAACTGCACTCCCACTGAACGGATCCTTAAAATTTTTGCGGTGTTGAATTCGTGAGGCAATAAGCTCTTGCAATGAATACATTTCATGGTTATTTGAAAAAGTGTTTCAGGGCCCCTTCAAGTTACAGCCGCCTATTCAGGGATTCTGGCATTGACCGGCATCAGGCAAGCAACTCCTCTTGCCTGACGCGTTGCCAGCCTTACCCGAAGTCGTATCTTTACGAGTGACCAATACCTAGATTGGGGGCACACAACTCAGCCCGGGCAATTCATTGTGTCCGAGTAAATAAAGCTCCAGATAAACACTGTGCAGCTCACAAAAACAAAGCACATGACACAGGCAAGACAACGCTTCTTGTCCAACAGAGGTTTAGCAGCAATGAATGAGATCGTCGAATTAACTGCTGGTGGTACATGACATGGAACAGTGCTTAAAAAAAGAAAAAAACGGGCTGTCACGATGCACAAGTTTAAAGTCTTGCCATAAGAATCATTTTAGGGCCAATTTAAGCTCTCTGCAACAACTAAGTTAAAGGGAGTTAAAAGCGAGAGTTGTTTGCAAAATTACCAATTTTTAATTTCTGCCTGTTTTTATAAAATTAGTACCTCTACTATTATGAAAAAAAAAAGTACATGTCGAGACTTAACTGGAAATGCTTTAAAATTGCATCTAAAGAGCACAAGGTGCCTGTTAAAAGGTCCAAAGTGTGCAGTCTTCGAGCACCTTGCCGCCGATAACGCGCCGCCGCTCGGCTTTGTTGATTGCATTAGCCGAAGAGTCGAGCCTCACTCTTCAAGCAACAACAGTTTCTCTCGCTGATGCGGCGCAAAAAATAATAAAAAAGCACGCTTCTGTGCGTTTTTCGAGCACTGCGACTGGCTTATCACGTGGTACGGATCGGGGACCGCCGTTGGCCGCTGCGCACCTGTATGTGCTGTGAAGACTATTTGCAGGGTCCATGCAGCGCAGCTGAATTATGAAAGGAAAAAAGCATTGCTCGCAAGTGAAAGCCCTTGTGCGGCTTTCACTTGCGACCAATGCATCAAAATCAAACCATCTTGCGATCAATGCCAAACTTGCGGTCAATGCATCAAAAGTCATTCACACCCGTCAGCCGGAAGGAAAGTTCGTGATGTGGCAATGGATGACGTCAGCACCAATCTTGCGAGGTTGAAAGAGCTCGCAGTAAGAGAACTTAGCAGGGACGACATTGTCATTATGTACGACGGTATGTGGCACAAACGTGGCCACAAGATGATTTGTGGGGTTTAATGTCCCAAAACCACTATATGATTATGAGAGACGCCGTAGTGAAGGGCTCCGGAAATTTCGACACCCTGGGGTTCTTTAACATGCACGCAAATCTAAGCACACGGGCCTACAACATTTCCGCCTCCATCGGAAATGCAGCCGCCACAGCCGGGATTTCATCCCGCGACCTGCGGGTCAGCAGCCGAGTACCATAGCCACTAGACCACCGTGGCGGGGCGGCCACAAGATGGCATGACACTGGACTTAGTATGGATTTCGCAGTCCTGTCGAACTTCTTCCTAGCTTGCAGTTGGCACAAAGCTCTGCCAGATGGAGCGGAAGTTTGGCAAGCGTATCATGGCCCTGTCTGTGAGGAGTCGGCTCGAAAAAGCCGAGAGGGACAAACTCATGGGGCTGGCGTATTTTAGTCGCAGTGGCCACTACAAGAAGAATTGTTCTTTTTAGTGTGCAAATTTCATCAGATTTAATGATATCTTTCATAAATAAAAACTCAATTTGAACTTGAAAACTCGTTTTTTTTTTTTCCAAACACAAATTTTGCCATTTTTTTCAATGTGCCCCTCCTTTTTCGGGCACTTCTAGTGCTCAGATCTGCATTGAAATTTTGCCTAAATGTTTTTTAAAGTATGGGGAATGCAATTATCTAGTTTAAATTTAAATATTTTATTGTATACCAAAAAAGTTCTATGTAAACCTTTGCTAGGGTAGGTGAAATATGGACTTTTCACGTCTATTATTTTTCACGCCTATCACATATTTTGTATGTGCTTCCTAATTAGTTATTTGCATTCTACACTTTACTAACTTTATTTCAAACGTTATGAACTATGAATAGTAAAATATTACGGAAGTTCAGGGATAAAGAGAGGGGGGCAAAAGGGTTAAGGTTTTTACTTTGTCAATTCGCAGAGCTAAAAGTAAGCAACTTGCAAGAAAACTAATTATATATTTGAAATCAGCATAAAAAGTTTCATAAACAGCTCTAGTTTCATTGCTCTAGGGCGAATATTTAAAAAAAAAAGTGTCTTCGAGTAGCATCTCCCCTTAATGCAAGCTTTACTCGCGCAGTGTGTTCACACAAATTTGTCACAACAGTTTCAGGGTCCCTTCAACTTTAAACATATTGGCTTTGCTTTTAAAATTGCACCTAAGCACACAAGAAATTCTACAGTTAAAGCTTGATGAAACAAGAGCATTTCGAAGCAAAGCAATTCCTTTTTCTTAGTGAAGGCATTTCGTGTCACACAGATTAGAAACATCAGTACAACAATCTTAAGGTGTTTCTGAACAAGACCATCATTACTCAAGTTCAGCTGCAGTAATTTTAACACTAAAGCCTCAGTAAAATTAAGTACGCTCATACCTAGATATAACAAAACCTGATACAGTGAAAGCTCGTTAATTCAAACTTCAATTATTTGAAGTTATTTATAATTCGAACTGCAAGTTATGGCCCGGCTAAGCTCCATACAAGCCTATGAATAAAAAAAACCCGTTAATTTTCCGCCGTGGATAATTCGAACTATGCGCCACTGCGCCGGCGGCTTGGCTAGTCACTCAATAGGGCGGCTGCCGAGTTACGAGGCGGCGTTGACGGAGCGGAGAGATGGTTAGGTTAGGTTAGGTTAAAAACGGGCAAACTGGCACGGAGGCCAGAGTGCAGGAAGTAGCGCCACTTACTCTTCACCCCCCTCCCCCCACAATCTCTCTCTCTCTCGGCAGCTGCCTGCTTGCCGTCCTACGTAACCTCCAAGATTTGTCTTTTTTTTTAAGCGCCAATCTCGGAGCCTTTGAAAATCCTGCGTAGTTGTCACTGTTAGACGACAGATGGCATGACCAGCACACAGCAAAACGGGTGCGTCGTAGCTTTGCCCAGTCTTCTCTGCAGTCTCCCTCTCGGGCGTGCGTCGTACACCTCAGTTGTTGGTGCTGGGAGTAGCTTCAGACTATCGCGATTCTTTGTGTTGGTGTTAGGCCTCGGCTAACATTTATTGCGATAGCGCCAGTAGTAGCTTCCCGTCTGTCGCGATTCTGCTGCTCCGACTTGATGGCGTATGCCCGCGGCAAAACACTTCAGGAGAAAGCTGAAATCCCGCGGGAACTGGACGCCGGACTCTTGCCTAACTAAGCAAGATATCGCGAAAAAGCATGGGATACCGAAAATGACTCTATCTACTTAAATAAAAAATAGGAGGACTATTGAAGACTCCTTAGAGGCAGAAGTTGCGAGCAAAAGGAGGAGGTTGCGGCCCGCAAAGTATCTTGACCTCGAGAAAGCGCTTCTTATTTGGATAAAGAAAGGGCATTTGCAGGGCATACAAATGAGTGGCCCAGTCATACTGGCAAAGGCAGCAAACTTCGCCCTGCACCTAGACTACGACGACTTCGCTGCTTCAGATGGGTGGTTGCACAGTTTTGGCGAGCACTACGACCTCGTTTTCTGTGCTGTGTCCGGTGAAATGAACGCCGTCAACATACAAACGTGTGAAGTTTGGCGCTCCAAAGTGCTTCAAGGGTACGTGGAGAAGTATTCTCCGCAGGACATATTTAATGCGGATGAAACTGCCTTATTTTTCATATTGCTGCCCGCCAAAACTATCACGTATAAAGGCAACAAGTGCACGGGAGGGAAGAAAAGTAAAGAACGGATAACTGTGATGGTTGCTGCGAACATGACCGGGACCGAGAAGTTGCCTTTGTTTGTGATAGGCAAATCGAGAAATCTTCGTTGCTTCAAGAATCAGACTACGCGGCCAACAAAAAGGCCTGGATGACGGGGGAATTGTTCGCGCAGTGGCTGGGGAAGCTTGACAAAAAGTTCGAACGCTGTGGCCACAAAGTCTTGCTTCTTGTGGACAACTGTTCGGCTCACACAGTCAACGTTGAGACAAAGGCTATTGAGCTGGCCTTCCTTCCAGCAAACACGACAGCGGTACTGCAGCCCATGGACTAGGGTATAATTAGAAATTTAAAATCATTTTATCAAAATCATATGTTGGAACGAATTACTAAATGCAAAGCATTTCTTGGTGAACTTCGGCGACTGAGCGTATCTATCTATCTATCTAGCCGCCTACGACTTTCAGCTCTCCTGGCCGTTTCGATAATGGTATGGATACTCAACTTGGTATCACAGATTTTTTTCAAAAAATAAATTGTTATGCCCTACTCGCAGTGTACTATTCTTTTTCTTCACTTTCCTCAATTCGAACTGAGGCTGCTTCCCCTTGTCATTCAAATTAACGAGCTTTTACAGCATAACGAAATATCGGTTATAACGAAGTAAACTCAAAATATTTTTGCAATAGATATAGTGTTAAATATATACCGTTACAACAAACGTTCAGATATAACAAACTCATTTTCGAGCGCATAAGATGCAACTTCGTTTGAGCATACAAAAAAAATAGTTTAGGCACTCCTGATAATTTACTTGGGAAAGGGGCACTTCCTGTTAGCAGGGTCTTAATTTCTACTTTTAATTAAAGGCAGTTGCTAAAAAATGAATGGTTAACTTCTTTGGTCAAATCTTTCAGACATTAGTGAAAAATGGCAATCGTGACTATACAGACAAGAATGAACAAATGAAAAGCAGTAAAGAAAATGACCCAAATATACAAATCAGCGCCAAGTGTTACTCACTTTATATGTTTACGCCACGGTGTAAGAGGTATTTTCAGGTGAGCGAACGGCGCGGGCTAGCAGCTCGCGGGCAAGAGGAGACGTTCTCCTTCCGCGGCGCCCCAAGAGAGGGCGCTAGCAACTCGCGCCCGGCTCATCTCGTTTTGTCAGTACTCTCCGTCCCTGTGTGCGCGGCATTTGTACTGTTTCTGCGACGTTTTTGTGCCGGTTTGAAGAACTGAACTGTGCTCAAAGAACTAAGAACTCATTCAAGAGCATGCACGATGGGAAAGTGCTTTGTTCCGTTTCGCAAAACGGGGTATAAGTCGTGCAAGGAAAAGTATTCGCTTTTCACGCCGCCGAACGAACCATAGAGGCTCGAAGCATCGAGACGTGCAATACCTCGAAAGGACCGCGTGCTTCAAAGGACGGACAGAGTCTGCGAGAAGCATTTCGCCCCGCATTTCATCATGAAGACTTGGTCCGCGGAAATAGACGGCCATGTGCTGATGTCTGGAAAAAGAAGAGCCGGCCTAGCGAAAGACGCTGTACCGTCGATTTTCGAAGGGGCACCAAGATATCTCTCCAAGAAGATCAAAAGCCCTCGCAAGCAAGTGAAGCGACAAGCCCATCATGTAGCCCCTTCAACAAGCACTTCTCACAGTGGAAGCAGTACTGAGCCCATGCCGACGTCGCCTGGTGAGATCCCTAGCGCTTCAGGAGTAAGCGCTGAAATGCCCTGTGACAGCAGCACGCGAGCCCTACGCGAATGCCTCGCATGACTTATCTTTTAGAGAGCTTTTTAACTCGACGCCTCGCATTAGCCTACCACAATCTTCGTGGGCTGTGCATCGCACTGACGCGGAAGGCGTGAGGGACATCGTCTTTATAGACGCTGCGGTGACGCACAGGACAAGCGACGGCTCTTCGCTGGTGTTCAGTCGGAAGGCGTTGCATGTGAAGAGTGACATGACTGTGCAGGCCTACGTCTTCGGCAAGCAAGTAGGTACTGCTGCTTTGGGCTTAAATCCGTCAGTCTCAAATGTATCGGAACTGGATACTATGCTCAGCGTCATGAACAGCACTAGCATGTGCTGCGAAGAACCGAATATAAAGGATTTCCCTGGTGTCGCTCCTGAGTGTGCTTTTGTGGACTGCCAGGGGAACTGGAGACACAACAGGTGCCTTTTAGTTCCACCCAGTGGAACCATCTGTCAGTTCTGCAGCGGCCTTGCGGATACATTGTGAATACATGCCGGTCGTCGAGCTGCAAGAGCCAAACAGGATCGACCATTAAAGCGCATAAGGTTAGAAGTAGCCCCTGCTCAAAAACAGAAGCTCCACGCTTTGAGGCGAGCAAACTATGCACTCCAAAGATCACAAGCACGACTCGCAAGAAGGAACAAGCTCCTGTTAGGGCAGTTGCAAGCTTCTAGGAAGGAACTTGCACAGCTGCAGGAAGAAGACGTCACTAAAAAATTGAAGGGCCTCAACTTGCCACCAGCGCAGCTTCTTCTGTTAGAAGAGTGCATATCGGCCGCAAAGTGCACCTCAAAAACATACAGGCGGTATACGGATGACTGGCTCCTGTTGTGTCTTCTTCTGAACATCCGCAGCCCAGCTACATATGCTTTTCTGCGCACTAATGACGTGCTGCCGTTGCCATGCATCACTACGATAAGAAAGTACATAAGCATGGTCGGCCTCAAATGTAGCTTTGATGAAAACTTTTTCAAAGCTTTCAAGATGAAAATTTTCTCTAAGCCACAGTTTCAGCGCAGAGGGATGCTGATATTTGACAAAATTCAAGTAAGGAAGGAAATATCCGTCAATTCAAAAACGATGACATACACTGGCCTCGTTACCGTGGAGAAACAAAGGATCAGAGTAGTGAGCTCGCAGATCACGGCCTGGTTTTCGCTTTTGCCCGGTTCGGTGAGAACTATTTACAGCCCGTAGCAGTGTTTGCGTCCAAAGGACCGACTAAGGGGACTCTTTTGGCGCAGCTCTTGATTCAGTGCATCGTGAAACTTGAGCAGGCCGGAGTGTTCGTTGACGGTGTTGTGTGCGATGGAGCATCCACCAACCGCTCCATGTGGAAGCAGCTTGGGATCAGCGGCGCACTGGGCAGCGTGGTGAATGCATTCGAGCACCCACTGGATTCTTCAAGGAAGGTGTATGTCCTATCTGACACCCCTCATCTTTTCAAGTGCATTAGGAATCCACTGTACGACAAGAAGGTATTGATGAAAGATGGCAAGCTCATTAGATGGTCATGCTATGATGCCCTGTTCGTTGCAGACAGCAAGCACTGTGGTGAACGTCGAGTGTGCCTAAAAATAACGTATAATCACGTCAACCCATCTAAGATGCTGAAAATGAGAGTTGCGCTTGCAACACAGATTTTTAGTAACTCCGTGGCTAAAGGAATAATGTTCTACGCACAGAAAGGCGCACCACGTCTAACTAATGCCGAGCTGACAGTCCAGTTAACCCTTTCTTTTTTAAATGACCTCTTTGATGCACTGAACCGGCGTTTCCCTGCAGAAGGCCTAAAACTGGGATGTAAAGATTTTTCTGTCCTAGAAGCTGCATCTGTGTGGCTAGACTCTTGGGAGACCGAGGTCGTGAAAGGAGAGATTTCCAAAGACGATTTTTTGACGCAGTCAACCGCTGAAGGCTTACGTGTAACAATTAAGTCGGTGCGGGAGCTTTCAGTTTACCTATTGAAAGAGTGCGGTTACAAGTATGTTCTAACAGCAAAAATGAATCAAGACCCGTTGGAATGTTTTTTTGGTATCGTCACGCAAGCTGGAGGGCAGAACGAACACCCTACATTTCCCACGTTCCTTCAGCTATACCGCATGCTGAGCCTGTATTCCTTGCTAAAGCCACCGCAGTTCGGCAACTGCACAACTACTGGAGACAAGCAAGCTTCTGTTGTCACCTTGGCTGATTTAAGAAATATTTACAGTGATTCATCCTCGCAACACCCTGCCAAATTAGAACAACTGAAAGAAAAACTTGACGGCCTGATTGAAGAAGGAAGCTGGGAGTGCGACGACCTCTTCGACTTCGACGACTCAGACGCAACAGTAGTTGACTGCATCGTCTACTACGTCACAAGATTCGTATCCCGGAAGGTTGGCAGCTGCACATGCTGCACCAGTTGCAAAGAGGCTCTTGCGGGAAAAAAAAGGCACTATAAATGTCCCTGAAGCCGACCTAGTGAACTGCAAGACAAAGGGCTGGCTGACACACCCAAACATGCATCTCTCCGATCTTTTCAAATGCACTGAAGAGCATTTTGCAAAACATGCTAGTGACCGAGATGTATACGACAAAACCATTGATGCTGTGCTGGAGAATCACAACTTTATGTTTCCATGCAGTGCTCACAAAGAAGAAATGCTGGCAAAGCTGTTGCATTATTACGTGTGCCTGCGCATGCGGCAGTACGGCAGGCAATTGAAAAAGAAGAACGAAACAAACAGCCATGATTTGCGAAAAATGTCAGAGCTTGTTTGAAACAATCGATTGTCTGAGTGTGCAGACTTGCGAAAAATGTCAAAGCATGTTTGACACCCAATGTCGGCACGAGTGCAGCACCGCTTTTATAACCTTCATTCGCATATAAGTTTAGGTGTGTACTCAGTTTGTTTGTTTCGCTGTTATTGTTTTGAGAACGCTGCTATTATTTAAAAAATGGTAAAGAAACAAGCAAACATGTGTTGAATCATTGTACAATGGCTAGTTTAGAAGATAGAAAAATGTTGGTGTTGTTTTTTGATTGTGGTTTCAGGTAGGGTTCACCGTAAAAGCCGACAGGAGTGTCATGTTTGACAACCTTATGACTGCTAAAAGATCGGGGATCGAACTTCAAAAAATCGATTATTATCTAATGTCTTGTTCATGCCGTGCTGTCCATTCAATGTTGTTGCAATTTTTCTAAATAAAATTTAAAAAACAAGTAGCAGCAGTTGTCTCTAGAATATGATGAAACTTGTGCAACCACGCCACACGCTGGGGCCAATGTGACATCTACTCAATCGCAGTTCGTCATAGCTGTACGGGTAGGTGCAGCGGATATTAAGGAGTGCAAGCAAACATTCGCTTGATTCACAGATGAACTCCCAATGGCCGCTGACTCGAACGATATATTTTTCATTCGTCGCGCCGCGGCTGTGTACGCACCAGCGTGCACGCGCAGCGTAGCCGGTTGAGCAGGCCGCGATCACTTTCGCCATCTATCGGCCGGCCCTTGAAGGAGAACTTTACGTCGACGCGCTGTGCGGCGGCGCTCTCTCACCTAATAAACCTCTTACACCGTGGTTTAAGCAGACCAGCGTGACAGGAGGCACTGATAAAGATGCATTTTACTGCATGCCACACTTGCATCTTATGTTGCTGCTGAGCTAAGAGTAAGTGTAGGGGGGAAATAACATGTTATCGCTGCATGCCGACTGCAAAACATTTTTTCAGCATACATACTCAACTAAGGTAACAGATGTAGCCTTGTATAAAACCTTACTGACTGGGATTATATTCATCAGTGGTGACACCAATCACTGACATCCTAGACCTGAGGCCTGATTCAAACAGCCATCAAACCTTTATCACGTCACCGTCCTGGCGTTATTATAAAGAATTTCATTGCTTTTTCTGCATGAGCTGAAGATGATATTAAAAGCAGCAGCCAATGCTCAGCTGTCCCAATAACTACTGGCAATTCGAAAGACGCTCTCAACAGATGCCGTGCTAGTGACGTGATGGCATGTATGATGGATGAGTTCATCTGACCTTAATGAATTACACTTAGTGTACAGTAAACATTGACGACACTCCGTGTATGTACAAGCAAGTCCGCTGTTCCATTGTGGCTCCCATTTTTTGCTGTTGTTCCGCAAAGTGCAATTGCGTGTCTTGTGCACACAGACGTCAAGCGCCTATTATCAGCTCAAGTGGGGCCATTCCAAAGCACCTAAATTACTGAGAAGGTTGGACTACAGAGTTCAATCCATGATGTTGCAGCGATTTTCCCGATGGACACACTGCACGTGACGATGATGGAAATCATCCACCCAAATGTCAGTATGTACAAAGCAGGACCACCCACTGTTCACTTAGTGTTCAGATTGGTTTGCTGCAAGAAGGCCGCCATCTGTGAACTGTAGCCGAGGCCGACACCACGGTGCGTATGCGTTGACACGCGTGCCGCCTCATACTGCTGGTCCAAGTCCTGGAACAACTTTTCCTGCTGCTTCAGCAGAGGGTTGACTGCGGGGTCGGGCTTATCGGTGGGCGGTGGGGGGTCGCCGCGGATGCCCATGAGCTTGCGGAACTTGGCAGTCATCTTGCCGTCGTTGTCCTGAGCAAAGGTCATCTTCTCCCACACCTTGGCACACGTAGAGTTGGGCTGTGGCTAGAATGAACATCGCAAAGTTCAATGAATGGCTGCAACATGGGTTTTCAACAATTTGCGAGACCGATGCACAAAGCAATAAAAAAAAAAGAGGGTAGACAGGTGCCTGTCCAGTGTCATCACTTTTCCTTTACTGCCTAGTTTTGTTTTGCAGAGCTGCCACCACATCAAACCAATCAATTTCATAGGCAAGCATACCTGCACACTATAGCTGATCCTAAGCATAAACAAGATTCAGGATTTTTTGGCAACAGACTACCAATGCTACCCCTAGTGCCTGTGGCCTTGACTGTTATGAGAGATGGCAACTACCGCATTTACTCGCGTAATGAACCCACTCCCACCTTGGTCCCCGAAGAAAAAAGAAAATTTTTTTTAAAAATTCATCTTCATTATTAGTATCGTGCGATAGCCAGTGCACTTGACAATATAAATAACGTTAAATCAAACCATTATATATCACAAAATAATGACGCAATACAAGTCAAAACATAGGCAACCATGCTGAGCAGCACGAGCGACATCAATCAAAATGCAAAAGTCGCACCTTCTGCGACGGAGCGCCATCTGTCTAATGCAGGAGCCAGTGCCGCTGATGATCGAAGCAATGTTAAACCAAGCCGTTATATCACAAAATAACAAATAACGTTAAATCAAGCCATTATATATCACAAAATAATGACGCAATAAACGTCAAAACATAGGCAACCATGCTGAGCAGCACGAACGACATCAATCAAAATGTAAAAGTCGCGCCTTTTGCGATGTAGCGCCATTTGTCTAATGCAGGAGCCAGTGACCAAGCCATTACATCACAAAATAACGATGCAATAAATATCAAAACGTAGTTAGGCAACTATGCTAAACAGTTGCAAGAAGCGCAAGCGACGTCAATCAAAACTTAAAGGTCACGCCTTTTGCGGTAGACCACCATCTGTCGAATGCAGGAGAAACCCTTTTGCTCATACAGTTAAACCTGGATATAACAAAATTGATAAATAACCGAAAAAATTCGTTAAAAAAAAATTTTGTTACATCTGGGTTCCGTACGAAAATTCGAAAAATAAAAGCGCAAATTAAACAAAGGGGACTGAAGGCAGAGCTACCGTATTTTCGCCCGTATAACCCGCACCAAAAATCCAAAAATTTCAGTGGCAAAGTGGAGGTGCGAATAATAAGCGGGGTTTTTCCTATAGTGCTGCTTCACAGCAATGCGTGTTGTGCTGTGAAGCCCCTCAACAGTGTACTGAAGGCTATGGAGGCGGTTTCCGCAAATTCGTGTTACTCCGCAAGTAGCACGGCAGCTTGCGGCCGATTTTGGTTTCGCTTGCTTGCATCGTTGAAGTGTTTAGAAAAACATTTGGGGAGACACAATTCGATTGTTCAGTGTAAAATCTCACTGTCACACCACAAGTATATTTTTTGGACGTTCGCGGCCGCTCAGTGACCCTCCACATGTCCCTACGTCACGGACGCCATGTTTACTTTTGGAAAGGGCTTGCCGAAGAGGTGGTGCTGTCTAAGAAAGTTCCATAATAAATATTATAATAAATAAAGCAGTATTTATTTCAGCAAGACAAATGAGATATTATAGTGCCTATAGAGATACAGTAAAAGCTCGTTAATTCGGATTTCACGGGACCGGAAAAACTGTCCGAATTAACGAATGAACAGGGAAAACAATGTTTAAAATCAAGCTGCAGAAGCATACCTTTATTTGTTGAAGTATTTTGTAATTGTCGTCTGTGTTTTCGCGCAGATTCCGGCTGACATCACAATTTTTCTTAACTGTTCCAAATGGCCAACAGCACGCAAGCTGTCGGGAGTGTTCAGGCAAGCGTCCTCTAATGTTAACAGCGCCTCCGAGACTTCCCGTGAGGTGCGATGAGGTCGCGGCTGTATCTCCTCGCATGATTCTTCGTCGGAATCGTGGTCTTCATGGGTGCCCGTGACATCATTAATAATCTCTTGATCGGTCAGGAGACCACTCGTGGCGACACCATGATCAATCGCGATGTAGTCTTGAAAGGTCACATCTGTGGGAAGGACAGCATCGAAAGTCGGGCAGTCATCGTCGGTGGACTCTGCTGACACCTCCTCGATGCCATCGTCAGCTACTGCTGCATGCTCGGGCCTCACAAAACCGCTGTGCCGAAAACAGTTGGCGATGACTTGCTGCGGAATGTTTTTCCACACGTGGGCGATGATGTGCACTGCGCCGAGTAAGTCCACTTGATACAACTTTCCAGCTTCTGAGCATAGGATCATTCGCTCTAGCAGGTGCTTGCAATACTTTGACTTCACGTAGTGAATGATACCCAGTTTATCGGCTGAAGAGCAGACGTAGTGTTGGGCGGCAAACAAACTACTTTGATGCTCTTCAGTTCGACTGTACAGTTATGGGCACTGCAGTTGTCAACAACCATAATTATCTTGCGGTCCTTCGACGTGAAGTGCCGGGTCAAACTGCTGCAGCCAGCCGCGAAAAATGTCCGATGTCATCCATGCCTTCCTGTTCGCTGTGTACTCGACAGGAAGGCTTTTGACGTTCTTAAGGGGGGACACGGGTCTTTGGAGCCGAAAAATCGCCAAAAAAGCAATTTTTCGTAAACAGGATTTTCAGAAACTACAGGTATTTTTTTTACAGGTGTACTGACTTTCATATCTCTCCGATCAATATTTTAGCTGTAACATTAAATTCCTAGCCCGTGCGCGTGCGGAATTCGCGCAGCTCCGGACACAAAAGAAAACAGTTCTTTATAAATTCGTAACTCCATGTCCACAGCTGCACTCGCGGCCATTTTGGTATCGTTTGAAAGAGCAGTTTTTCGCCTTCAAATACCCGCCACTGTGGCTTCTGTGCGTTCATTGGTTGCGGAGAAAACAACCATCAAAAAAGAGTAAAAACGCATGCTACGATTGGTTGTTTAGTGCACGTGACCGTTTCTCAGAGCATGATTGGCTGAAGTCGGCTTGTGGCGTCTGCTCTGGCTGCGTTGTGCGCGCTTTGTTGGCCCCCGTCGGCGCCAATCCTGAATTCTGCGATCAACGATGGAGCGGTGTGCGTCGGCGTCTCGAGCAGGAAAGTTCCACTCAGTGCACAGATTCGGAAAGAAAAGAAAAAAAGCCTCATCGCTAACACCACGAAGCGTCGGGCAGCACCAGCAGCGAGCGTCGAGGACGGCCGGTCATCAGCGCCAAGCATCGCCGCCGCTGAGCCGGCTGGTGTAGGCCTAACGGCTCCACCAGCGTGTGAAACTGCGAGTGGAAGTGGCCGCGTTCGCATTGATACAAAAATCCTGCAGCCAGCAGAGTTGCACGAAAATGCGAGAAATGCCGAAGCCAAGCTACAAGAGCTGGCGTCAATTTCAGCAACGACGCGAAAACAAGATCGCCTGGCTGCTGCCGGTGACGGTGCCGCGGCCGACTCGGCTGACAACGCGAGCTTCGTCGTCATCAGCTTAGACTGTGTGAATGACTTGTTGAGGTGCGTGAAGTGTAAAACTTGCGGCGGTGATGTGAATATCAGCAAATGCGATCGGGAGTACGGTCTGGCTGTGAAGCTTTTGATTACGTGCGTCAACTGTGGTGACATTTCGTCGGCGTGGAGTTCGCCGCGTGTGGCCGGGGACCAAAACATAAACCCATTCAGCATCAACATCCTCGCAGCGCGTGCAATGCAAAGCACCGGCAATCGTCAAACGGCGCTCAACGACAATGTTCTGCCATGAACATATCGCACCGGGGTCTGCACACGAAGACGTGACAAAACTATGTGAAAAAAAAACTGACGCCTGCAGTGGCCTCTGCTTCCGAGGAGCTGATGACCGAGTGCGAGAGTTCCGTTCGAGAGCTCTATCGCGAGCTCGGTGCAAACATACCTGGCAACATCGCCGTTTCCTACGATGGGTCTTGGATGACTCGCGGACATTCTTCCCACATCGGCGTCGGAACGGTATTGAGCTTTTTACAGGGTTTGTATTGGACTATGTTGTCTTGAGCAATTTCTGTGCAGCCTGTGAGCAGAAGCCTAAGGAGAACGACCCTTCGTACCAAACGTGGGTGGAAAACCACCAATGTCAAAAAGGAAGTTGAGGCCGCACTTATCCTTTTCCGAAGGTCTCTCTCCAAACACAACCTCCGCTACACAACCGTGTTGTCAGACGGAGACACTCGGGCCTACCTCGCTTTGCAGGAAGAAAAGGTGTACGGCTACATGGACATCCTGAAGGAGGACTGCGTCAACCACGTCCAGAAGCGCATGGGGACAAACCTGCGAAAGCTGCTTTTCCAGCACAAGGGGCATGGCCTTGGGGGCAAGGGCAGACTCACTGGAGATTTGGTCAACAAGTTGACATCATATTATGGGTGGGCCTTGAAGTCCCACAAGGGGGATGTAGATGCAACGCACAGGGCTGTTATGGCAACCTACTTACATGTCACTTCACGTGATGATGCACCCAACCACAGCCTTTGTCCAACAGGCCCCGACTCGTGGTGCCGGCAAAATGCAGCCGAGGCCAAAGGACAGCCGCCGCCAAAGCACCGCTACAGCTTGCCCACCCATGTGTGTGAAGCGTTGCTGCCTGTCTACGAGCGCTTATCGGATAGGAAGCTGCTGGAGCGGTGCCAGCGTGGCAAGACGCAGAATAACAATTGCACGCCATGATCTGGGCGCTTGCACCAAAGGAGCGGCACGCTTCACTGTTTACTGTTGAGGCTGCTGTCGGTGAGGCCGTCATGAAGTTCAATGCTGGCTATACAAGAGCTGCAACAGGCATCCTCAAAAAGCTCAGCCTGACCCCTGGCCGGCAAAACTCGAAACGCCTGGCAGAGAAGGACAAGCGGAGGATGACCGCATCTGCTCGAAAGCATGTGTCGGCTGAAAATGTGAAGCAGGCCCTGGGAAAGCGCCTCAGAGTTGACAAAGGTCAAAAGGACTATGTTCCTGGTGGATACTAGGCACTTGCTAGTGTAAGCATGTAAATATTTCCTGGTGTTTCTCATTAAATTTGACGTTTTGTGTTTTTGCTCATTTTCTCAAAAGCTGAATTTCTGACTTCTTGCAAGCTTGCCGAAGCAATATCTCAGCACTGCGGGTAGATAGAGCTATAATTTTTTTTTTAGGACAAAGCCAATGGGGTGGTGTTTGAAATGTAGCAAACAGATTTTTGAAATTTCTTTCGAGCAAATTTTAAATTTGCTTTATTTCTGGGTGACTGGTGGCACTATTTCAAGTGCTCAAGTTCAGTTAGCTGTAAAATCTTTTACAAGCAATTAATCAAAAAACTGCTTGCTATGTTGCAATCACCAGTGTTTCTAGTATCTGACATATGCAGATTATAGTTTTTTGATGAATACTTTTTTTCTATTGTTACGGAAAAACATGACGGATTACTTCTAATTATCTTGAGAACTAATTGGCTGATGGAAAAAATAATTGCATATTTCAAATCAGCAGAAAAAAAGCAACAAGACTGGCAAGTTTCGTTAAGTTTGCTTAAAAAGTAAGCGAAATTGTTTCAAGACTCATGTCCCCCCTTAAGTTATTGAAGAGTGGCTTGTCGAATCTGTTGTTCATTTTTCACGTACGTTCCCAACGTGCTCCGCTTCACGTTGTACTTGGTCATAACCTGCTGTCGCGATTCGCCGTTCTTCAGTGCTTCCAAAATTTCCACTTTAGTCGCCAAGTTCTTCGCGTCGTAGTTCTGCCGCTTTTTCGGCGTTGCCATCACTGTAGCGCACGATGGTGGTGGCATGCAAATACGGTCACAATGGAAGAAAAAGAGAACTCCGCAAGAAGAGATGGATCCGACACGACAACACAAGGGAAAATGCCGTCAAAGGCGCTGAGTGGAGAAGAAAGAAGACGCCGACGTTCGGTGACGCTGCGATCGCCCTCACTAGTTGATGACGATGGCGATGCCACTCAGGTTTCGGTTTCACTCCAGTG
Organism: Rhipicephalus microplus; assembly: GCF_043290135.1. Lineage (NCBI taxonomy): Eukaryota > Metazoa > Arthropoda > Arachnida > Ixodida > Ixodidae > Rhipicephalus > Rhipicephalus microplus. Next base: position 133,722,065 of record NC_134702.1, on the reverse strand, counting down.
GTGCCAGCACTGCTTCATCACACTTTTGTGTAGCAGCAGCCGTCAGCATTTGTCCGAATTAAGCAGTGCGGAGCCGAATCCCGACGAAATAACGAAGGTTTGGTCCCATAGATTAAAATGCACTTTGGCCGGGACCAATAGAGCCGTCCGAATTGTCAGAATTTCCGAATTAACGGGTGTCCAATTAACGAGCTTTTACTGTATTATCAGTAAATTAATGTACCACTTTTTGACACGGTAGCAGGCATGCATTTCGGTTCTGTTGTTTCCAGGGTGCTGTTACAGTGTACTAGAGAAGGGGTAGTGCTGTCAAGTTGTCGCCGAGTGTGAGCGCTCTTTACCTCGCTGATACCGCTAGTTCTCCACATCTCGACCCGTTCGCCAAGCCTAAGTCGATCGGTTCTGTCACCATGAGTAGCGTACGGCGGCAGGCCTTCATGGCACAGCAAAAGCTTAAAATCATTGCCGTCGCCGAGGAATTCGGAAATCGCGAAGTGGGAAGACGGCACGATGTGGACGAGTCTTGCATGCGACTGTGGAGAAAGAAGAAAGAGCCTACAAGCCGCGCACCGCGACCGTAGGTCATTCCGTGGCCCCAAGACCGGTGCCTATCCTGAGCTGGAGCTAGTAAAGTTCATCGAAGATATGAGAAGCAGGGGTCACGCCGTATCGACCGAGATGGCCCAAGTGGAAGCGCGGCGACATTCAAGGGAGCTAGGCCTACCTCACGAGTTCCGTGCGAGCCGCGGATGGCTGCACCGCTTTATGAAGCGGCAAGGGCTCTCGATCAGGCGGCGGACTACAATATGTCAACGCTTGCCGGCTTCTTATGAGGAGAAGTTGCTCAAGTACCAGAGATATGTAATTGGCCTGCGAAAGCAGCACAATTATATTTTTTCGCAAATCGGCAATGCGGATGAAGCTCCTGTTTATTTTGAAATGCCGTTGGACACAACGATTGAGAAGCAGTTCGGTGAGCGGGCTGACCGGTGCGAACACGAAACTGCGCATCACAGTCTTGCTTTGTGCCCTCGCCGATGGCACGCAACTGCGACTGTACGTCATCTTGAAAAGGAAAACTGATTGATATGTGGGGTTTAACGTCCGAAAACCACTATATGATTATGAGAGACGCCGTAGTGGAGGGCTCCGGAAATTTAGACCACCTGGGGTTCTTTAACGTGCACCCAAATCTGAGCACACGGGCCTACAACATTTCTGCCTTCATTGAAAAGGAAAACTCTACCAAAGGTTCATTTGCCTGCCGGTGTGGTGGTGCGCGCACACGAGAACGCGTGGATGACGCGTGGGCTTGTTCGTAGACTGGATCAAGACGGTATGGAAAAAGAGGACCGGTGCGATGCTCCCAAAGAGGTCCATGCTCGTTCTTGACTCGTTCCGTGGCAACACAACTGAGGAAGTGAAAGACCGCCTTTCACGCAACGGCACCGACTTAGTTGTTATACCCGGTGGAATGACGTCAATGTTGCAGCCTCTAGATAAGTCCCTTAACAAGCCCTTCAAAGCGCATGTCAAGCGCTATTACGCCGAGCGGATGGCCGAAGGCTGCTACGACTTGACGCCGACAGGATGAGTCCGAAGGCCTGATATTGCCCTATTTTGCAAGTGGATTGTCGAGGCATAGAAGGGCATTCCAGGTGAGATAGTGCGAAAAAGTTTCAAGAAATGCTGCATCACAAACAACATAGATGGAACCGAAGATGACCTTGTGCATAATAGTGAGGAGTGCGGCTCAAGTGATAGCTCTAGCGAGAGCAGCGACAGTGAGTTAATTGTGACTGGCCTTGCAGACAGCGTATTCTGCTTGCTTTTTTAAAAAAAGCTTTTTCCGTCTACATATGTGCTATGTTGCTTGAGCAGTAGCTTTTGTGCAGCCTTTCCTGTATATCAAATGTGCGGGCAATACGCGAGGATTTTTTTTTCTTTCTCGGTGAGCTGAAAGTGGGGGTGCGGTCATATGCAGGGGCGGGTTATACGCACAAAAATACGGTAATTCAAAACAATTATTTTACAGTAAAAAAAAAAACTGCATTAATATCGCGATAACAATCGGTGAGTCTTTGCTGTCGCCGCTATGTTCCCTAACAAGCACAAATTGATAACATGCCACTGCGCATCCTAACTTTCACGAGCGGGTAAAAGCGTGCGAGCGCTGCTAAAGCAAATGAGTTTGTCCATTCATATAGCATGGAAAGTGCATAACATCTCACGCGTGTTAGAACTGCTGTTGAATGCTCAAACAGAAAGTAAACCACCCGTCTTGAACGAGCAAGAAAACACGAGAGGGAGGGGGGAGGAGGATCGCTTGAGTAGCAATAATCAACTTGGATTTCAAAGGCGGTCGCGATCGCTGGCGCACTTGCTATCACGGCGATTATCAGTGCAATTTCAATGCGAAGAGATTGTGTGAAAAGAGCACTTCTCCCTGGAGTGGCTGCACTTGCTTACACTAGCATTTTGTAGGAGCGATATCGAATTCAAAAAAGTTCGCTGCCAGCTTTACTTCTTATAACATTACAATTTTTTGCTATCGCGTTTATTCCATTGCATTGCATTCAACGCGCCGCCGTGTTGCCGGAACTGATCGTGAAAGCTACCAGCCTGCAAACTAGCGGCGTGGCGCAAAACTGAAGCGTGTGCGAAGTTGACCTTCAAAGATCAATGTGGTCCCCTAGAGTTCCCATCAGCGCCTAATCTGACATCCCCTTGGTGGTGGTAAGGACACAGTAGTCCGAAAATAAGAAAAGTCAGAGTTTCGTTGCAAGGGCGAAGCAATGAATGCGATAACAACAACTTGGAATGTTACACTGAGAACGGCACGCAGATCTAAACGTGAAGCGCGCTGCTCCCGCACAAATGACGCAAAAAAACAACATACACAGGACGAGATCGAACTGACAACCTTTACTGCTGGACACTTAACGCACTGTTTAAACAAAAACGAGGCATAAAACCCATGTGCAGCACGGCCCCACATATGTGACACTAACTAAAAGCGTGGGAAGGGGGGGTGGCACACTCATGCATGCGACCGCGGCGGCGAGAGCGGCGCCGAAGCAGGCTCGTGGGGTGCAGGCCCGCCTGCCCGCCACCGCCGCTTCGCGCTTTGTCAGCTGCGAAGCAGCCGCAGAAAATGCATGCTCGTACCAAAACGCCAAAATGCGGAGCCAAATTCCTAGATTGTCCGTGGAGAAAATTCTTTATACCAAGGTTGTCTATCGCTGTTACTTTGTTACACGAAGGTCACAAATATATGTGCTTCTATGGAGTGATGGTGGGAAATAAACAAACTTCGTTATATCGAGAAATTCGTTATATCGAGGTTCGTTAAAAGCAGGTTTAAAGGGGGGGAGGTGGCATTGAAAACACTTCATTGTTTGTTGATCTAGAGCAATGAAATTTGGCATGCATTCTCACAAGTGTCTTGAATAGGGAAATATGCAGTTTCATCGTGATACCTTGAGTAGTTCTCAAGAGACATCATGCTACGTGGTTCGACTTACCGTAATTACTCGAATCTAACACGCACCTTTTTTTCCGGTTAAGCGAGTTCATAAACCGCATGCGTGTTAAAATCGAGTACGAACAAAAAAATGACAGTCAATCTATTGCCATCGGCAAATCTAAAATGGCCGCCCCCTACGTGCGTCGGCATGGCGCGTCGGCCATTTCTGCCTATGTGTTTCCCATGTGCGGCATTTCGTACGTGTGCTGAGGAGTTCGTCATCTAGTAGTGCATTAGCATCGACGGTGTGGAAGGGCCGACTCCAAAAACTCGAGTGCACCACGATGCCGCTTTTAAAAGAAAAGTCATCGCGTGTGCAGAAACGGACGGAAATCAAGCCGCATCGCGGTCGTTCGGAGTTTCCGAAACGTGCGTGCGGGACCGGCGGAAACAAAAGCAGAAGATTGTCCACAGCAAAGCTTCACGCAAAGGCTTCAGTGGAACACAGCAGGGTCGGTTTCCGCAAATTAAAGAGCTGCTCGGCGAGTATCTGCTTGAGCAGCGAGCGGCACAGCGGCCCGTGACGACAGAACTGCTCCAAGTGCGGGCTATGCAATTAGCCTTGGAAAAATGGCTAATGCGGAGCCAGTTTAAAGCGAGCAGGTGCTGGCTAACAACATTCAACAACAACAACAGTCTAAGTGATTATCGAGGCGTGAACATTTTACAAAGTAGCAATTTTTGAGAGCCATGTCCTCGCGACGCACAAGCAGCATACGATGATCTGCCCGAGCGAGCATCGGGCCAATGGCGAGGCGAGCTGAGGCAACATGGCGGCCACAGCCAATCAAGGGCCTCAAAACGACCTTCAAACATTTCAAACCTTCAAACTTGATTTTTAAAAAATCAATTTTTTTGCTATTTTTTCGTATCCCAAAGCCGTGTCCCCCCTTAAGGGGGGGCGCGGCAAGTAAAGTGCCGATTTTGGTCAAAATATGCGATTTTCTGATTTATTTTTTTTCGTAATCTTCAGACCTTCAACTTCCTTGTTCTAAAATATTACAGCGAAACGTGCGCTACAAATCCCGCAAATAGTGTTTTTGCCGAGGCTAGTCGCCGAAAAGTGCGAAAAAAAAGCCCCTGAAACGGTGTTGTTCACGCCGCACAAACGCGCCAAGTTGTTGACTGTGGGCCGCCATTTTGGTAGCTTTGGAAAGAGGAGAAAGCCGGCTTCCCGATGGTCGCGGTCTCGTATTTCGCCGAGTGAAAATAAAAGCGCGAGGAGCAAGTAAAAAAACGAAAACGAAGAACGGCAATTGGCTGCGCGGGTCACGTGGTAGCAGGCGCGACCTCTTACTGGTCAAAGCTGCGCCGCGCACCTTGGCAACCTTGGAAGCGCGAGCGCATCTGCGGCCGCCGTGCCGAGAATCATCCGGCGTGCGCTTCGTTTTTTGCCAGTTTGCTGTTTTTGTGATAGTTCGCGTGCTTTTTTTACCAAGCTTTGTTTACATCGGTGGTCTCTTCTGAGTGCTTGCTCATACGGCGGTGCTATGTTGCCGCAAAAAAAGTTCCGGAGCGTCCACAAGTACGGCAAGCGTCGGAAAGCTTGGAACAAAGGGCAGACGACTGCGGCTGCCGTCCCAGTCGCAGTTCCGGACGGAGCATGCTCTTCAAGCGTCACGGAGCCTCTACTCAGACCCTTCGCTGATTGTTGTGAGGCCGAGAGTGTGGAAGGTGCCACATCGTCGTATGTCAGACCGCCGGATGCCGTCGACCGTGATGGACGCTCTCGCGAACCCGATTACGGTGGCACCGCGTCGGCAGCCGTTGCAACTCCGGGCGTGCGCGCGTCGAACATTCTATCGCGAGTTTCGGCCCAGATTCCGAGCAGTGAAGAAATCGCGCAGCGGGCGCAGACAAGGCGGGATGTTTTGGATGCCGTAGCATCGAAGTCCGCTTCAAAGCGGAAGCTCGAGCTTCTCGGCGAAGGCTGCGACGAAAATGATGGCGGTAAGGACTCCACATTCTTCATTGTAAATAAGAAGATGCTGAACGGTCTGCTTTCGTCAGTAAAGTGCAACAAGTGCGACGAAGGGTCGATACGCCTCGAGACTACGCACTGCCTTGGACTCGCGGCGAGGATGGAACTTTTTTGTGACAATTGTGGCATAGTGAACAGTGCGTGGTCGTCCCCGAGGTGCTCCGGGCAACAAAAAACGAACCCCTTTGAGGTAAACGTGCGTGCTTTGAGGGCTGTGCAGTCAGTTGGCAGAAAACAATCTGCCATAAATGACATTTTTTCTGCGATGGACATTTCGCATCGAGCACTGCACCACAAGTCCTACCAGAGACTGCAAAGGAAGTACAGCCACCCTGCCACCACATCAGCTGCCACCCGCATTGAACCAGAAAGTGCACAGAAGGTGCATGACATTTACAAGGACCTAGGAGGAGTGCCAGGCAACATTGACGTCATTTACGACGGCACGTGGATGACGAGGGGGCACAGAAGTCATATTGGCGTGGGCTGTGTAATCGAGCTGTACACAGGCTTGGTTGGTCTTGGCCACTGTGTCCTGTCCAACTACTGCCAAGGCTGTGCTGTTGGCCCCAAGCCTGGTGACGACAACTATGAGGAGTGGCTTGAGAAACACAAGCCACAGTGCCAAAAGAACACTGATGCTAATGCAGGCCAAATGGAAGTAGAAGCAGCTAGGATCATGTTTGAAAGATCGTTTACCAAGTACAAGCTTCGATACATCAATGTGCTCTGCGACGGTGACAGTCGTACGTACCTTGCCCTCACGCAAGACAAGGTGTATGGCTACATAGTGATTAAGAAACAGGAGTGTGTGAACCATGTGAAAAAAAGAATGGGCACTTCCTTGCGCAACCTTCTTGATGAGCACAAATCCAAAGGCCGAGGACTGAGCATGGGTGGCAAAGGCCGGCTGACGCAGGGCCTGATAAAGAAGTTAACGAATTATTATGGCTGGGCCATTAAGAGCCACCCCAACGATGTTCCTGGCATGGAGAGGGCCATCATGGCCACTTATTACCATGTAACATCCACAGACCAGGATCCACACCACGACCTGTGCCCAAGTGGGACTGACTCCTGGTGCCCGCACAATCAGGCATTGGCCAAGGGAGAGCCGCTGCCGCCTCACAAACATAAACTGCCCCCTCACATGCGAGTGGCACTGCTGCCAATCTACAAGCGCCTCTCGAACAAAGAGCTCCTTGAAAGGTGTGCGCAGGGAAAAACCCAGAACGCTGTGGAGAGTATGAACAGCCTCATTTGGTCACTCCAGTCCAAGAGCCAGTTCGCCTCCCTTCGAAGTGTGGAAAGTGCAGTGGCAGATGCAGACTGCCGTTTCACTGGTGGCTGCAAGAGTGCGCTGCAAGAGCTCACTGCTCAACTGGGCTTCAATCCAGGAGACTGCTCTTTGCGGCGAGCAGCCGAAAAGGATGCCAAAAGGGTGAAGAGGGCTCAAAAGGTGCATTGTTCCACGACAAAGAAGTGCAAAACTGGGTTGCGCTCTACAGAGGCCAAGGCCACAGCATCTCAGGATTACTGCCCAGGAGGATTCTGAGTGTTTTAGGCATGTTGTGAACTTCCAAACAAGAGTGAACTTTCAAAGTCAGTTTTCTCAACTCTTGATTTTCGCCTATGTGCCTTCGCTAGAACATCTGTCATTTTCTAACAAAGACTGATAGAGTCGTTCCGTTTTTTGCACTAGGCTCAGGAGGCCTTTAGCAGTGCAATAAAGCTTTATCTCTCTTCTTACTCATCATTTAAAATTCTTAGAACACATTTTATAATTACTGCGATGTGTGTGCAAAACAACATCCATGTTTTGGAAATTTTATTTATGGTTACAAGAACTAGAAAAATCAACTAATAGCTTCTTTGCACAAGTTGATGCTTTGGGAACATAATAATATGAAAAAATAATTTCATTTAGCAATAATTATCTCTTTAAGTGCGAAGAGCATTAATTAGTATAATTATGCTTGTAACTCAAAAAGTACAAGAGGTATTTGAAAACGGTTTTCATATTTGGAATCCTCACAATCATCCACATACACACACCAAATTTCATCACAAACAGTACATTAATAAAAAAATTAGTTTTACTTGCCACGTCCCCCCTTAACTGTACCACTATGCAAGCATAGCAGCACAAAAATAAAGAATCAAAGTGCATGGCCTCTGAGATGAGGGTGCGCAGCGTAGGCCGCCATATCGAAAGCCATGCAAAGCGCAACCGTGCCCACTGCCCCTTTGTTACATGGTGCACCTGAAACGATTGTGCGCCGCCATCCGATGCTGCATTTTTGATGTTGGGTTTGTTGTAGTGAATTTAGTTAGACACCTGTTGTGCAGGGCGCATTTGGCCGGTACGCTAGCTGCATGGTTGCATGCGCTGTAGCACGAGGAACCAAGCGCCAAGAGAACACTTTGGCGTTGATCAGTCTGTGCGTGTTCGTTACAGAAAAAAACAGGAAGAGCTTTCGGCTACAAAAAAGATTCGTCACGCATTTTGCGGGCCACAATAATCATGAGAAATTTTGGCTGTTATAACTCCCGTCACTTCTTTCTCCCTCATAGTGATGTCAACTTTTCCAGAAAAAAAGAAGTGCGTTCATTACGCGAGTAAACACGGTAAATAACCTTCTTTTGCTCCTACATTAAAAGCTATGCACAAGTTTGCACCACCACATTATAAACGTTATGTGGGTTCATTGAGTAAATACGGCAAATCACCTTCTTTTGCTCCTATCTTAAAAGCTATGCACAAGTTTGCACCACCATATTATAAACGTTACCCATGCACACTAAAAGCAACAAATTTGCATTATATACACTTTGGCATTTGGAAGACCAGCATTGCATAGGCTGAATATTCATACAGCAAAAGTATTTGGTGGAGGCATGGGTCACAATTTAGTTCGACATTTTAGCTGGGAAAAAAAAGAAGCACAACACACAGTAGTGTTTTTAAGGCAATGACAATGATGTAATATTTAATGCCTAAGACAACATTTCCTCCTACTTTTATCATCCCTTGTGAAATTCCGGTCAACAATTACCATAGTATTTATTGCCATTACGATAATAACTACCATAATGGTTACCACCCCCTATGGTAGCCTTTCACTCCTTTCAACTTTTCATATTTTACTGTGTATAACTTGCATCACAGATTACAACAGACTGGGGAAAAGAAAATCTGAGTAAGCCATAGAAACCGACTATAGAAATCCAAATTAAAAAAAAAAATCAAACACGCCAACACCCTACCCCTTCCTTTTGAAACTCATTAAAACTCTCCAACACCACCCACTCTTCGTGAAGGTTGAATGCAAATCCCTAATTCAAGCTAGGTGTTGACTGACTGTTATTTCATTCGACTTCGCCTCAAACAGGCACTATTATATTGGCATGAGCCTACAGGTACTGGTTGCCTGCTGCTCAGTGTGGTGTCCGAAGTGACAACCTGCAACATACCAGTATTGGCCTCTATAAATTTTCTAAATGTTACATCTACAGTTACGCATTGTTCCGATTCAGCCACTGCATGCAGTAGACTCGTTACATGCTCACAGTGGGTGCCTCCGTTTCTGCAGCCACTTCGTCCTGCTGAGGCTTCTTCCAGAGGAGCTTGCGCTTCTGCATCTGTTCCGTGTACTTGAGGGCACTCACAGCTGTCGGGTTGTAGTAGCTGTACAGAGAAGACATATGCAAAGGGCTCAGACATTGCCAATAGCTAGACCACACAACTTGCACAAAGCCGTTTTCGAAAACATGGAATTGCATTTTATTAATTAGGAATTACATATCTTGGTGCGGCCAAAGCCATAGTTATCGAGAAACCCTGTGCTATCGACTTTACCCATAAAGGGACTGTTCAAAATGCAATCATTGAAAGTGCGCCAGTCACATGTACTGTATTGACTGGTGTGATGAACGCGCTTTTTTTTTTTCTCGAAAAATCTAAGCAAAGTTAGGGGGTGCGCTTATTACGCGGGGTAAATTTTATGAAAACTTTTTCATAAAAAAAGAACAAAAAGCAGTAATGCAAGAAAAAGTTAGGTCGCTTAGCCTTTTGCGATTTGCATATTCGTACTCTGTTTGAAAACAGCTTCTTTGTGCACACTCACGGTGGTGGGGGGAGGGGGGGGGAGGTTCACAGGAAGCAACCAATGTGGGTTGGTGCATACCAATGGGCAGTTTGGTGACCTTCACTCCCTGTGTGCTTATCATCTGCCATGTCTCTACACACTCTTGTGCCACCATGGGCCACAGATAAACCAGGAAGTGCCTCCCACAGATAGATGCAAGCACAGATAGATAAGCAATAGACATGCAGCAAGGCAATGGGTGAAGGGGGGGAGGGAGGGGAGGTGGTTGAGGGCGGTGGGCAAAATAATAAAGAACAGAATGGTTGAGGAGGTGCCAGGTGTGGCTTAGCGGAACTGCAGCAGATGCGTTTATTACAGATAAAAAGAAAATCAATACAGCTCAGGCGAGAGGGGAGGAGAGGAACAAGCCAAGGTGGTTGGGGGGGTTTGGCAAAGTAATAAAAAAACGATAGCCAAAGGGTGAGGAGGCGCACTTAGCGAGACTGTAGCAGATGAGTGTAGGGTGTGTGTTTATTACGTGGGGGAAAAACAAATCAAAATTTTGATGACTGAAGTTGGGGGTGCGTTTATTATGGGAGTGCGTTCATTACGCGAGTAAATACAATATTTCCACGCACTACGAACTTCCAATAACTGATGCTCTCTTTAATTGTCGGTTTCTTGGTAATCAGCCATTTCTGATATGGCAATGTGATCTTGCATCAAGGTCGCTTATCATTTCACAATGGCACATTCAATTTGCAACGTGATCGGCAAGCACAGTGTTTTTTAGCACTGGCGAATTCCAGAGTTTGTTAGGCTGTCCTCGGCCACTCCAGCACATATCAAGTGTCTCGATGACGTCTTGGGGCCGCCAGATCTTCACCCGGCAACACTCATACCAGCCTTGCAATATACACAAATACAGTACACTACTGATTTTTGAGGAGCCAAAATTTTCAGGCACGCTCTTTCAAATTCGGACGCTTTTACGGCACTGCCACAAGCCCCATGAACGTCAATTAACTATATTTACCGCACAATAGCCGCCACCCCAGTTTGGTTGAGAGAAATCAGATTAAAAAGAAATTTCCACACATAATACAGTCAAACATACGCTACAACAAAACTGACAGGGCGCGGGAAAAATTTCGTAGTGAAATCGAAAATGTATAGCTGATCTGAGCTAGCAAAACAAAGAAATGTTTATACTCAATAGTCAAAAAGTGTCCACTGCTTCCTACTCTTTCTTAGCAGCTTCTTTCCCATGCATAGCGAGGTTATGGTGAAAAGCATGCCGAAACAACGCCTAAAACCACCTTCGTGAACGAATTAAACAGTTGCATTAACACAACGCGAGCAGCTGTCCGCCGTCAAAGTGTATCTGACAACGCCGAGATGGAGGCAGGGTATCGTGGAACGGTGACTTTTGCCTTATTCTATGCCATTCTTATCATCCATCACTCGCGGCTAGCTGACTGTTGATAATGCGGACTGATTAGTTACCACACTGGCCAAGCGGCAAACATAATGATAAGCATCGGAATCTGAAAAGGCATCGTTCCGCGGTTGCATCCAGCAGCTGCATGAAAGAAACCATGGACTGAGCTTCAGCTTCGGATCTTCTGCGGCTCGAAAGCAAGCCAGTGGCAGAAGCAGGGCTCTCTGTGAGCCAAGCCGTCTCATTGGCATCACTATCGAGCAATGGCGGCGCCCATGCTTGCTGAACAGCAGCGGTTTCTGGTGGTGCTAATGCGTGTTTTAGAGTTCATTGACGAATTTTCAGACTCTGAAAATGCATCGAGATGTAAAAGATTGGGTTTACTGCATAGCAATACCGAATTTACTCGCGTAATCCTTGCACTCGCATAATTCTTGCACCCCCCACATCGCCCAACAAAAATCAGATTTCTTTTTTTCCTCGAGCAATTATCGCACCCCCGAAAACTGATGCAATAATGTCGTCTGCACTTTCTAGCCACTGATGATGATAGCGCACACCATCTGGCGCCATCTCTTAAGCATCAAGTGTACTATTGCATATAAATTCAATCCAATTCAAGCCAAGCCAAAGTGGCCAGTGCGCGTTGCGGCGCGTTTTTTATGTTGTGTCGGTTATCTTGTCACGTTACGAGGCGATACTGAAGCTGTACGGCTGCTTTCAAGTTGCAAGTGATAGATCATGCACTTAAGGGGGGACGTGCCTTTCAGTACGAACTTTCTTGTTTCTGGTTAGATCTTGATGAAAATTGGCACAGAGACTAAGAATGACCTCATAATGCTTCCATAAAAATTTCAAAATGATATCATGAAAACTTTCTGAGAAACAAATAACTTCATTACTGGACCTCATGGAGCAGCTGGAGAGTTTAAAAAATGACATAGAAAGTTGGTAAACACTGTGTGCAGAGGTGAATGTATGCTCTAGGGGGCTGGGTTTTTCAAAATAATTTTTTTGCAACACTAAAATTTGTAGTTCATGTTTTCTCCACTGATACTTCAATGAGCACATTAGCACTACAAACAAGAAACCCTACCAAAAATTTTTAAAAGGCTAAATTTTAAAAATAAAAACGCAGCCCCCCTGAAGCACAGTTCAAGGAGCATTACAAAAAAAAAAAAAGAAAACAGAATCAAAATCTGTCAAGTAGTTGCGAAGATATCTGCTCCACGAGCTGAGCAACATGCCAAAAAAACAGTATTGAGAAAACGAGGTACAAAGTCTTGAGTCACGGTTTACATGCCTAATAGGCACCAGGGTTGTAGTCCTTAGTGTCCTTTGCAGTGCGGCATCGCTTGGCCATCTGACCTTTAGCCTGATGAGCTTTCGCAGCCTTTTTTTTTTCCACATGGCATCTTTTTCGGCTGCTCTACGAAGTGCATGGCGTCCAGGTTGGAGACCAAGAGATGTGCAAAGTTGGGTGTAGGCATGGAGGTTCCCAGCATTATACCTACAGATTGCTTCACTGACAGTAGTTTCTGCGGCTATCAATGAAGCATGCTCTTCTTTGGGCAGAATTTACCAAATAATTGAGTGCAGGCTTTCGGCAGCATTTAGAGTTTTTTTGCCCAGGCACCGCGCAAGGAGCTGTGGGTCCGAAAGTCGCTGGTACACAGGCAGCAGGGCAGCGGCAACGTGTCGTCCCAGGTGGTACTTATGGGGTGGCTGCGGTTCACCTTTAGCTTCTGCAGCCCGGTGTCTGCACCAGCTATCAGGACCTGGTGGGCAAAGTTCGTGGTGTTGATCCTGGTCAGTCGAAGTGGTGTGGTAGAATGTAGCCATGACCGCTCGCTGCATATCCTCCACTTCAGCATGCTGCCTAAGGGCTTGGCCATAATAGTCAGTCTGCTGCTTGATCAAATTTTGTGTAAGGCCACCTTTTCCGCCGATAGGTTGGTTTTCTTGCTATTTGTGACGATGGCCCGCAGGGCTGTGCCCATCCTCTTTTTAACATGATTGATACAATCTTCTTTCTTCAGGGGTATAAAACCGTAAGTCTGGTCCTGACACAGAGCTAAGAAAGTGCGGCTGTCGCCATCGCAAACGATGGTTGTGTAGCGCAGGTCATTTTTTTTTAGTGAGCGCCGAAACAGTATGAGGGCCGCTTCGACTTCCATTTGGCCCGAGTTTGCCTCTGTGTTTTTCTGGCAAACATGTGCTTCCTTCCATTCACTGCAGCCGTCGTCCCCTTCTTTGGGGCCCACAGCACATCCATGACAGTAATTGGACAGGATAACACTGCCAAGCACTAATCCAGTGTAGAATTCAATGACCGTGCCCACGCCGATGTGGGACGCGTGGCCGCGTGTCATCCACGTCCCGTCGTACACCACCGTGACATTCTTGGTGGGTGTTCCCTCCATTTGGCTGTACACATTGCGAACGGCTGCAACAGCGTCGCAAAACACACGTGCCGCGACTGCTGCGCCAGCAGGCCGAAATTCCCCCTTGAGATGCCTTTGAAAAGTCTTGTGGTGAATTCCCATATGTGATACATTCATCACAGACCAAAAATCACTGAGTGCAGCTGATCCCTTTCCAATAGTTTTTATAGCTTGCATGGCCCGAATATTTACTTCAAATGACTTGCTGTTTTCCATTCGCGGCGACGACCACGCATTTTTCGCGTCCGCGTCGCAAGCAGTGCAGGTGAGCACCATCTTTACCGCTAACCCGTGCTTAGTTCCGTGCTTCATCTTGAGTCCCGGCTCTTTGCACTGCGGGCACAGGGCACTGCCAAACAGACCATTCAGGGCCGCGCGTTGCACGAGGAAAAACTCATCTTCGTCTTCCGTTTCGATGTCGCTCTCGTCCCCTTGATCCATCAGTGACATCTTGCGCTCCGTCGCAGACACTGCTCTTAGGGACTCCTGAACAGCCGCGGCGCGTTCGCGAGATGCTTTCGCTGACACGAAACGAGGCTCTAATCGGGCCCGAATCGTGCTACTGGTGGTGCTGGTAGACAGCCTCGCATCCTCGCGCGAAGTACTTTGCTGAGCATCCGCGATGTCTACATCCTCGCGCGAAGTGCTAGGCTTAGCATTCGCGGCGTCTACATCCTCGCGTGAAGTGCTTGGCTGGGCATCCGCGATGAATACATCCTCGCGCGAAGTGATAGGCTTAGCATCCGCGATGTCTGCAGCCTGCGCGGAACGACGAACGGATGTTTCCTCAGACAGCACAAAGCACTGCTCCACAGGCATATGAACAGTTTCGTCGATGCTCGCGGACGATGCTCCGTGCGTGCTTGTGCTCAGCTGCGAGTCCTCATCGTGCCGCACGCCGTCGTCGCTGCTCGCAGAAGTTGCCGGACTAAATTTCTTTTTCACGATCGGCGGCTTCGGCTTACGAGCACCAAATCGCTGCGCAGTCTTGCGTTTCTTCTTGAACGATCGCCGGTCCATGATCGCTAGGTTACGTGGTTGCGGAGATATCGCGGTTCGAAAAACGTCGTTTTTTCGCAATTTCCATGAAATTCATCGCCACCCTAGCTTCGATAAAATTTTTTTACGTCATTTCTACGCTGTTTTCAGGGACGAAACTTCGAAATTAGATAGAAAAGGGGTCACAGAATGTGAAAATGAGATTTTCAGAAAATCGATTTTTGGCCAAATTTCGCGATGCCAAAGCCGCTTCCCCCCTTAACAACGGCAACAGGGCCGCCCTTCGGAGTCTACGAGTTTTGTGTTCGCTACTAGTGACGGCAGCTGAAAGCCCCTAAGACGCGTTGGGCCTGTTGTGTGCTTAAAACTGGAATTGATGGTAAACTTTATTTCTTCAGAAGTAAACTGCGGACAATTCTGTTGAATAGCCATCAGCCCAATACTGACGTTCCGCGCATACCTTTTGAAGGCTCCTGTTGAGCGACGAACGCTACCGCTACGCTCGCGAGCTTTGCGTATGGTATTCTAATTCTCGACTATTTGCTTCCACATTTGTGTGTCAAATAAATCTTGTCTTGTGTTGAACCTTTGCTTTTATTGTTGAGGTAAGTTTTAATTAGTACTTCTTAAAGCTTGCTGTTAGTTGCTGGTGTGAGAATCCCAATTTGCGGCCACTTCGTTTTCTTTTTCGCTCTGTATGTTTTCGTAGAAAGTTTCCCCACGTAATTCTTGCACCCCCCAACTTTTCATCGGTTTTCCGGCAAAAAAAGTGCGAGGATTATGCGAGTAAATACGGTAAATATCTAAGCCTGAAAATGCATCGTGAAATTTCATTGAAGTGGGAAAACAAAAGAAAAAGTGTTCGTTGCAGCGACAATACAGTCAACTGCCGATTTTCCGGACCCTCTAGAGAGCGGAAAACCGTCCGAAAAAATAAAAAACAAAATGAATCATTTTACTGACAATTTTCAATGCAAGCAAAAAAAAAAACACACACCATTTTGCTAATATTTCTCAATGCAAGAAAAAAACGCACCATTTCACTGATATTTCTCGGATCAAGAGGGTCAAAGTGGAAGTAAGTACCAGACTTCCGGAACTCTGCCAAAGCATCAGTGGGGTGGTGGCTCTGAAAAGAGCCGCTAAAAAAATGCATGCAGCCGACAGCGGGTGCCGTCAGGGCAGCCGGTGTTAGAGCTGCAGTGGCTTGAAAAACTTGTTGATCCTTGTTTGAACGGCATTCGGCTTCCATGTGATCACATTTGCCTCGATCTGACCAAGGGTGATGTCATCACTGTACATCGATGACAGCGTCATCAATGCTCGCATCAATTCGGCGATCGTAGGTGGCGCAGGCGTTGGTTCCTCTTTTTCGACATCGGAGTCGTCTAAATCCGCCATAACCTGACTGACTATTTCGTCATCGGTTAGCTCTGCGCAGAAGTCGAGCTCATTGTCAGCGTCGACGAACCGCTCAAAAGTTATTTCCGTGGGCATGGAAGCACCAGCAGTGCGGAGGTTGTTGGTTATATCGTCCATGAGAAGGCACAAGTCAGTCACGCTGTCGCTTTCTTCAGGCAAGTCTGCTGCCTCTGTGTCGAGTACGAAGCCCGCGTGGCGAAAGCACTTGCGAAGGGTGTCTTGCGTTACTGCCTTCCGCAAGCATTCCGACAGCAGACCGAACTCCTTGCTCACGTCAGCCTGCGATCCACCACTCTTCCATAACTTAAGGGGGGACATGGGTCTTGAAACAATTTCGCTTACTTTTTAAGCAAACTTAACGAAACTTGCCAGTCTTGTTGCTTTTTTTCTGCTGATTTGAAATATGCAATTATTTTTTCAATCAGCCAATTAGTTCTCAAGATAATTAGAGGTAATCCGCCATGTTTTTCCGTAACAATAGAAAAAAAAGTATTCATCAAAAAACTATAGTCTGCATATGTCAGATACTAGAAACACTGGTGATTGCAACATAGCAAGCAGTTTTTTGACTAATTGCTTGTAAGAGATTCTACAGCTAACTGAACTTGAGCACTTGAAATAGTGCCACCAGTCACCCAGAAATAAAGCAAATTTAAAATTTGCTCGAAAGAAATTTCAAAAATCTGTTTGCTACATTTCAAACACCACCCCATTGGCTTTGTCCTAAAAAAAAAATTATAGCTCTATCTACCCGCAGTGCTGAGATATTGCTTCGGCAAGCTTGCAAGAAGTCAGAAGTTCAGCTTTTGAGAAAATGAGCAAAAACACAAAATGTCAAATTTAATGAGAAACACCAGGAAATATTTACATGCTTACACTAGCAAGTGCCTAGTATCCACCAGGAACATAGTCCTTTTGACCTTTGTCAACTCTGAGGCGCTTTCCCAGGGCCTGCTTCACATTTTCAGCCGACACATGCTTTCGAGCAGATGCGGTCATCCTCTGCTTGTCCTTCTCTGCCAGGCGTTTCGAGTTTTGCCGGCCAGGGGTCAGGCTGAGCTTTTTGAGGATGCCTGTTGCAGCTCTTGTATAGCCAGCATTGAACTTCATGACGGCCTCACCGACAGCAGCCTCAACAGTAAACAGTGAAGCGTGCCGCTCCTTTGGTGCAAGCGCCCAGATCATGGCGTGCAATTGTTATTCTGCGTCTTGCCACGCTGGCACCGCTCCAGCAGCTTCCTATCCGATAAGCGCTCGTAGACAGGCAGCAACGCTTCACACACATGGGCGGGCAAGCTGTAGCGGTGCTTTGGCGGCGGCTGTCCTTTGGCCTCGGCTGCATTTTGCCGGCACCACGAGTCAGGGCCTGTTGGACAAAGGCTGTGGTTGGGTGCATCATCACGTGAAGTGACATGTAAGTAGGTTGCCATAACAGCCCTGTGCGTTGCATCTACATTCCCCTTGTGGGACTTCAAGGCCCACCCATAATATGATGTCAACTTGTTGACCAAATCTCCTGTGAGTCTGCCCTTGCCCCCAAGGCCATGCCCCTTGTGCTGGAAAAGCAGCTTTCGCAGGTTTGTCCCCATGCGCTTCTGGACGTGGTTGACGCAGTCCTCCTTCAGGATGTCCATGTAGCCGTACACCTTTTCTTCCTGCAAAGCGAGGTAGGCCCGACTGTCTCCGTCTGACAACACGGTTGTGTAGTGGAGGTTGTGTTTGAAGAGATACCTTCGGAAAAGGATAAGTGCGGCCTCAACTTCCATTTCACCAGCTTTCTTGCTAGTGTTTTTTCGACATTAGTGGTTTTCCACCCACGTTTGGTACGCAGGGTCGTTCTCCTTAGGCTTCTGCTCACAGGCTGCACAGAAATTGCTCAAGACAACATAGTCCAATACAAACCCTGTAAAAAGCTCAATCACCGTTCCGACGCCGATGTGGGAAGAATGTCCGCGAGTCATCCAAGACCCATCATAGGAAACGGCGATGTTGCCAGGTATGTTTGTACCGAGCTCGCGATAGAGCTCTCGAACGGAACTCGCGCACTCGGTCATCAGCTCCTCGGAAGCAGAGGCCACTGCAGGCGTCAGTTTTTTTTTTCACATAGTTTTGCCACGTCTTCGTGTGCAGACCCCGGTGCGATATATTCATGGCAGAACAATGTCGTTGAGCGCCGTTTGACGATTGCCGGTGCTTTGCATTGCACGCGCTGCGAGGATGTTGACGCTGAATGGGTTTATGTTTTGGTCCCCGGCCACACGCGGCGAACTCCACGCTGACGAAATGTCACCACAGTTGACGCACGTAATCAAAAGCTTCACAGCCAGACCGTACTCCCGATCGCATTTGCTGATATTCACATCACCGCCGCAAGTTTTACACTTCACGCACCTCAACAAGTCATTCACACAGTCTAAGCTGATGACGACGAAGCTCGCGTTGTCAGCCGAGTCGGCCGCGGCACCGTCACCGGCAGCAGCCAGGCGATCTTGTTTTCGCGTCGTTGCTGAAATTGACGCCAGCTCTTGTAGCTTTCAGTTTCACACGCTGGTGGAGCCGTTAGGCCTACACCAGCCGGCTCAGCGGCGGCGATGCTTGGCGCTGATGACCGGCCGTCCTCGACGCTCGCTGCTGGTGCTGCCCGACGCTTCGTGGTGTTAGCGATGAGGCTTTTTTTTCTTTTCTTTCCGAATCTGTGCACTGAGTGGAACTTTCCCGCTCGAGACGCCGACGCACACCGCTCCATCGTTGATCGCAGAATTCAGGATTGGCGCCGACGGGGGCCAACAAAGCGCGCACAACGCAGCCAGAGCAGACGCCACAAGCCGACTTCAGCCAATCATGCTCTGTGAAACGGTCACGTGCACTAAACAACCAATCGTAGCATGCGTTTTTACTCTTTTTTGATGGTGGTTTTCTCCCCAACCAATGAACGTACAGAAGCCACAGTGGCGGGTATTTGAAGGCGATAAACTGCTCTTTCGAACGATACCAAAATGGCCGCGAGTGCAGCTGTGGACATGGAGTTACGAATTTATAAAAAACTGGTTTTTGGTGTCCGGAGCTGCGCGAATTCCGCACGCGCACGGGCTAGAAATTTAATATTACAGCTAAAATATTGATCGGAGAGATATGAAAGTCAGTACACCTGTAAAAAAATACCTGTAGTTTCTGAAAATGCTGTTTACAAAAAATTGCTTTTATGGCAATTTTTCGGCTCCAAAGACCCGTGTCCCCCCTTAATGGCGGCTTTCTTGATGATGATGATATATGGCGTTTTTTGGCGCAAGGGCCATTTGATGGCCAAAGAGCGCCAGTTCATGAGACAGGAATGTGGACAATGGTTGTGATTAGCGGCTGTATAAGGGCCATAAAATTCCTCGCAGTAAAGCGGATAAAAACATACAAGTAATAAAATCATGACTATGCCGTGAAAGGTGTGCATGGTGTGAATAGGTGACAAAAGTTGGTGATAATGAAAAACGATGGTGGACATGTGTGGCATTAGCACAAGTACCTCACACGTTAGTACCCTTGCGTGCAAGGGCCGTGAGGCAAGTGCTTTCCTGTGTAGCCACCGCAGCAAAAACCTCTCTAGAGAGGTCGTGCTACGGTATGCCCGGGTATATAATATGAAAATTATGAATTTCCTTTAAAAATGCTAATAATGATTTGTGACTAAAAAGCGGTTCCCTACCGACGAACATTGCAGGGTGTAAAGGTATATGTTGTCGGTAGGATAGTGGGAAGTGTTGTCTGCTTAGAGTGTCTAAATGTTTACATTGAATTAAAACGTGAAGAACTGTTAATGCCTCACCACATTTATCACACAATGGTGGATCACCACCGGACAAAAGATGTGTGTGTGTCGTGTATATGTGTCTTATCCTGAGTCTTGTTAGTGTTACCTCTGTTACACGCGATTTTGATACTGGTGGCCAATGGCCAAGGTGTGGCTTGATAACGTGTAGCTTGTTTTGTGTGTGTCTATCCCACTTTCTCTGCCAGTAGTCCCTGAGCTTTCGTTTGAGAGACGGCTTAAGATCAATGGGCGGGATCGATACGGGTGTAGTGGCACTGATTTCGTGGGCGGATGCAGCTAGCTGATCCGCCGTCACGTTGCCTTGAATCTCTCGGTGCCCTGGCACCTAGCACACTACAACATGTTGGTTGAGTGTGTAGAGTGTGCATAAAATAAAGTAAAGTGAGACGAGGACAGGGTTTTTTTGTTCTTTAAGACTGTGCAGAGCCGTTACCACACTGAGGGAGTCTGTATAAATTACTGCTTTTTGTATTTGCAATTGTTTTATGTGCCCAGCTGCCACAAGTATCGCGTAGGCTTCCGCTGTGAAAATACTTGTGCCTGGATGTAGAGGGCCAGCATCCGAAAAGGAAGGGCCAACAACAGCGTAGGACACAGAGGAGTTGGACTTAGAGGCACCTGTAAAGAACTCAGGACGTGTGTATTTGTGTTGAAGTTCCAGGAAGTATGTTCGAATATGGGCAATAGGCGCATGTTTAGTAACTTCTAGGAAAGACACATCGCAATCTATAGTCTGCCACTGCCACGGCGGCGGGTATGCTACAGGAGCAATTAAACTGTGTTCAAGTGACACTCCAGTTTCCTCAGCTAGACCCTTCAGGCGAACTGAGAAGGGCTGCCCCATCGAAGGCCTGTTTTGAAACAGAATGGAGCTCGACAAGTCAATGATAGTAGAGTATGAGGGGTGCTTCTTGTATGCCTTCACCTTAAGAAAATAAACAAAGGACATGTAGGTTCTTTGCAGATGAAGCGACCACTCATTTGACTTAACGTAAAGGCTTTCTACGGGGCTAGTGCGAAAAGCACCGGTAGAAAGGCGGATGCCCAAATGGTGCACGGGGTCCAGCATCTTCAACGCACTTTGGGTCGCAGAGTGATACACAATGGCCCCATAGTCTAAGCCGGTGCGAATGAGGCTTCTATACAGATTCATGAGACATTGCCTGTCACTACCCCACGTAGTACGTGACAACACTTTTATAACATTCATGGCTTTTAAACATTTTGTTTTTAAATACTTGATGTGCGGTACGAAGGTCAACTTGTTATCCAAGATTAAGCCTAAGAATTTATGCTCCGCATTGACAGACAGACGTTGACCGTTCAGTTTAATGTCAGGTTCTGAGTGCACGCCTCTCTTTCGGGAGAACAAGACACAGGTGCTTTTTTCTGGGTTCAGCCGGAATCCGTTTTCCTCTGCCCATTTGGACACCTTGTTTAAACCTAACTGAACCTGCCGCTAACACATTGCTAGGTTGCATGACTTAAAGCCAAGCTGGACGTCATCTACATATGTGGAATAAAACATGTTGTGGGGAATGGACAGGTGCAAGGAATTCATTTTGATAATAAAAAGTGTACAACTAAGTACACCACCTTGCGGTACTCCCGTTTCCTGCACAAATGTTTGGGAGAGAATACTGCCCACACGGACACAGAATTTCCGATTGGACGAGTAACTCTCGATTATGGAAAGCATTCTACCGCGCACACCCAGGTGAGACAAGTCTCTTAATATGCCGAAACGACATGTTGTGTCGTAGGCCTTCTCGATATCGAGAAACACAGAGAGGAAGTATTGTTTGTGGGCGAAAGCGTCTCGGATCTGTGCCTCGATACGTACCAGATGGTCGGTGGTGGATCTACCCTCTCGAAACCCGCATTGGTATGGGTCGAGCAATTTGTTTGTTTCTAAGTAGTGGAGTAAGCGGCAATTAATCATTTTTTCAAATAGCTTGCAGAGGCAGCTTGTTAACGCTATAGGTCTGTAACTTGATACAGTAGAGGGATCTTTTCCCTGCTTCAAAATTGGAATTATAACAGCCTCCTTCCAGGAGGAGGGGATCACACCCGAAAACCATATGTGAGTATAAAGAGAGAGGAGGGTTTCTTTAGTTTCGGAGGGTAGTTCCTTCAGCATCGCGTACATTACGTTGTCAGAACCTGGGGTAGATGTATTACAGCAGCTGAGTGCTGTTCGCAGTTCTGCTAAGCAGAATGGTGCATTATATGCCTCATTTCTTGCGGATTTTCTTTCTAACTTTTGTTTTTCTATTCGTGCCTTGTAATTCTGGAAGGACTCGAAGTAGTGTGAGGAGCTCGATATGTGTTCGAAATGTGTGCCAAGAAAGTTGGCTTGATCCTCCAAGCTTTCCCCGAGGCTATTAACTAGTGGAAGAGAATACGTTTGTTGGCCCTTGATTTTCTTTATCTTATTCCACACTTTTCCCTCGTCTGTGTACGAGTTGATACTCGATATAAACTTTGTCCAGCTCTCTCGTCTAGCTTGTCGGCGCGTTCTCCTTGCCTGCGATTTGACCCGCTTGAAATTTTCCAGGTTTTCTGCTGTAGGGGAATCGTGAAGCAACGCCCATGCTTTGTTCTGAGTGGTCCGTGCTTTCCTGCATGCGTCGTTCCACCATGGGACTCGCCGTTTAGAACACATGCCACTCGTTTTGGCAATACATTTAGATGCGGCATCAAGTATAAAAGCTGTAAAATACGTGACAGCGTCATCTATAGTCAGGGCAGACAGCTCAGTCCATGTCATGTGTGTAAGAGTTCTATACCCTTCCCAATCAGCTGAGTCAATCTTCCATCGAGGAACCTGCGGGGGTAGTTGATTTTTGTTCGGCGCACTCAGGATGATTGGGAAGTGATCACTCCCATAAGGGTTTTTAAGAACGTCCCACTTAAAAAGAGGTAAAAGAGACGGTGATGAAATGCTAAGATCTATGGAGGAGTATGTGTTGTTTGCAAGGCTAAAATACGTAGGCTCCTTCATATTTAAAAGACATAAACTAGAAGAGAAAAGGAGCTGCTCAATGAGACGTCCTCGCGCATCACAGTGAGCATCGCCCCACAGGACATTGTGTGCATTAAAATCACCTAGAACCAGAAATGGCTCTGGGAGTTCATCTATTAATGATTCCAGATCACGTCTGTGTATCTGTTGATGCGGTGGTATGTACACAGAACATATGGTAATGAGTTTGTTAAAAAGTACAGCTCGAATGGCCACTGCCATCAGGGCCGTTTGGAGCTTCAAATGCTGGCATGCTATACTACGATCGACTATAATGGCTACACCGCCAGATGGTACGCAGGATCCTCCCGGTCTTTTCGGAAAATAATATATTGTTGTAGGAAGTCCTTGTGCTTAGGAGTTAAGTGCATTTCTTGCACACATAGCACTTTCGCATTAAACTTACACAGAAGTTCTTGAACGTCATCTAAATTTCTAAGTATTCCCCTTACATTCCACTGTATGATGTTGCCCATAGTGGAAAAAAAGAAGGGAAAAGTGCTGTGTGCAAAGAAGACGGGGATTAACTCATTTTACAGGGCCTTTGTCAGGCCCTGTAATCGGCGTTCTGTCCTTTTTGGGGCGGTCGAGCGAAGCTCGCCGCTTCTTCGGCGCTTCCTGCGCCGTTTGGCTTGCACTGGTGTCCATAGCCTCTTGCGAGGCACTGGACACCCGCTCTAAAGAGCGATCTGTGCGTCGCTTAGACTTTGCCTCGGTCGACGAAGTCTTTGTCCCTACCGAGCTGGGGGTCGATGGAGCCCCCTTGGCCTCATGATTGCCCTGGCTGCCGCAAGAGCTTGTCGAGGTCGCTGGTGTGGACAGGCTGAATTTGGGCAGGGCAGCGCTAGCTGCTCCCGCCGTAGGGGCTTGTGGCATTGGCCTCGGCACGCTAGGCGAGGTCCGGGCAAATGCCAAGGGCCTTTGTGGTGCCGCCCCTCGTTGCACCACTTCGGCGAAAGGTGTTTTCAGTGCCAATGTTAGTGAGACCCGTTGTCTTGCTTCCCTGAATGTGATATTTTCCTTTACTTTTATAGTTATTATTTCTTTTTCTTTTTTCCATGCTGGGCACGCTCTGGAGTATGCGGGGTGACTACCTTCGCAGTTAGCACAGAGGACCTCGTCATGACTACATTCATCAGCACTGTGGCTGGTTGTGCCACACTTAGCACAGATCAGCTGCCCTCGGCAGCTCTGGGATGCATGACCAAATCGCTGGCATTTGAAACAACGCCTCGGGTTAGGAATGAAGGGTCGGACATGGAGTTTTATATAGCCAGTTTCGAGAGTCTCAGGTAAAGTGGCTGAGTTGAAGGTGAGTATTAAGTGCTTTGTTGCTATTTCGTTGTTGTTGCGTCTGATTATGATGCGCTGGACATGTATTACACCTTGGTCCTTCCATCCATCAAGAAGCTCTTCTTCACTCAGTGTCATCAAATCTTCGTCCGATACCACGCCCTTCACTGTATTCATTGTACGGTGTGCACTCACAGAGACGGGGATGTTGCCACAGGCTACGAGGTGCGAGAGTTTATTGTACTGTTCCTTGTCTTTTAATTCGAGAAGCAGATCTCCACTTGCCATCTTCGTGGCCTTATAACCGGTTCCAATGGTCTCTCTCAAGCACTTGGCCACAAGAAAGGGTGAGATTGCTCTAGCTTTTGTAGATTGTTCGCAGTGGAGGACATGGTATTTTGGGAAAGTTTCTCTGTTTTTCGACCAAAGTAGTGAAGTTGCGTCGGTGCGTACCCTTTTCGAGGCACGATCATTTAGAGAGGGGGTCGAGGATCCCATGGGAAAATGTGTACTTTTCGGTAACGGCGCCTACCCCCCACCACGGAGTCCAACAAGGGGACGTGGCAGAGCATGTGGGCATGTCTGCGCAACGCCAGCAGTACGCAGTTACTATAACCCAATATGGTTTACCCTAGTTTGGATAGCCACACAAGGTTAACCCTTGCCGCCAGGAAAAATGGGAAGTAAAATGAAGTGAGGAGAAGACAGGAAAGATGTAAAGTGGGAACAAAAGACGAAGATATAGGGAGAGAGAGACAGGAAAAGGCGACTGCCGATTTCCCCTGGGTGGGTCAGCCCAGAGGTGCCGTCTACGTGAAGCCGGGGCCAAAGGGGTGTGTTGCCTCTGCCGGGGGGGGGGGGGGGGCCTTAAAGGTCCAATCACCCAGCGTCGGCTCAACCCCCAGGATCCCCTTTTCCTTGGACACGGCAAAGCCCCGCACGGCTAGGCGTGGGAGGGAGTCAAAACTCCCCCGTTAGCCCGGGTCCGTGGTGTCGCTACACACCAAACGCCTACTTGCGCAGGCGCCCCTGCGGGCAATGGCGGCTTTCTTCTCCATCGTTAACCGATGGTACTGTTTTCCGCGCTTCAATGCCATCGGCGAGGACGACGAAGGCGGAGTGGGGGCCATCGCAGGCAAGCGAAATCCTCATGATGTGAACAAAGGAGTTTGCTGACGAGTGTCGACGCACCAAGGCTTAGCGATGCAGAGCACATTTGACACGATTGCACAACCACGCACTAGGCTAGCCAAACACCATGTGGGCTGCGTAAACAAAACGGCACGACGTTGCCTCGGGTACCCCGGAGGTGGCGCTGGTAAACATTCAAGATAGCCAGCGTGGCCAGACCAAATCGGTGTGTGACGGTTAGTTCTAGTTTGAAGTGGTGAAACGCTTCGCGAAAGCGCTGCGCGGGAAGCCAGAGTGGCACGCACGAGCACAAGCGCTAAAGCGAAAGGAACTTTATTGGCGCCAAAAAATTTCAGGGTGGATAGTTTCGATTGTCAGCGAAGCACCCTTGCACGATAAACACGGCCCATGTTAGGAATCTCTGAGGCCGTGTGTGTTTCTCCGCTAACGATCAACGAGTCTAAGCAACGGATGCCGCCACAGAAGATCGGCGGCGATCGTAATCGCGTGTGACGCAGTTGTGGTGGTTTTCACTGGAGGTCAGTGGTGGTTTCCGACCTTCTGTCGCGTCAAGAAGTCCAGAAAATTGGACTTCGGGGGCTTTGAGCGTCCGAAATTTCAGACTTCCTTATACATTGATTCTATGGGGTTCGTGGCGGTGCCGCAAGATGTCTGAATTATCGGGCATGTCCGAAAAATCGGCAGTTGACTGTATTTATGCATTGACTCCTATGGACTGCTGACGGGGAATCATGAATTTTTCGTTGTAACGGAAATTTCGTTGAAGTAGCGTTCGTTGCAGCAGAGTTCGACTGTATGCCCTCCCTGAACTAGGCCATAATCGGTAGTCTCGTATGGCTGAAACTTTATGCGCTATGAAATGGCTTACCCAAGCACGAGTCACGCTCACTTGCTATTTGCGCAGCTTGGACAACATTTCGGGTGCGACTATCTGTGTTTGTACAGTGTACCTGTATCCTCGAATAGAGGTGTACATTTCCTCCTACAGCACTCGTCAGTTCGTGCTATAGCAGTCGTCAAGGCATACAAACTAGCCCAAGCCGCAACTTCTTTTGTACTGCAGAATGAAGCAGACCAAACATCCGCAGGGACCATTATGATGGCGCTGTGCAGTGATATATTTACAGATAAGAACAGCTCGGAGGCATGATACGGCGGCAACACGGCAACCATGCTAGTACAACTTGATCACTGAAATCTCTTTACGATAAGGATTTTTAGCTAACTGCTTCTTGGTAATGCATGTGACCTAGAATAGTTGCAAGCCTATTGCATGCTACTCCTTTCCAAAGATCGCCAAGTGCACCGCACACATGCATTACCTTCATGACTGAAAGGAGCTTGCCATCGCTGCATCGATGTGTGGTCAGGGACGGAGTGCGCATCAAGAACACTTTAATGAGACTCTTGTATAGTGTAGCAAGCACCCCAGGCACACTATATGCTGCACAGAAATATAAACTATCGGTTTCATGCAATACTTAGTGTTGGCGCAGGTTGAGACTTAAATGAGGTTGCATCAGTCTGATATTTCAAATTTTTTCGCGGTTCCTAGATATACAGTGAAACCTCGTTAAACCGTAGTTATCTGGAGCTCGGAAGAAATACTGCTTAACCGAAATAGCGTCAGGTTGCTCACTTACCTGTCAAAAAAAGAAACCTTCAGGGAGTGCAATGAAAGAACAAAAAAACGTGCAGTAATTTATTAACTTCGTGTGACAAAGTCTGTAATCTTCATTTGACGACGCGGCAGCCTAGCAGCAACGACAGCGACCTAAAACTCGCTTGTGCTTTGAGCCAGCTTTTCCGCCAGCCCCCTCCTTCTCGGCAAATACCCGCATGACGCTGACGCAATGCGCAGCTTCGGCCACTGTTGGACCTGGATCACTCGTGTTGTCGCTTTCCATGTCGTCCTCATCACTATCATTTGGCGACACCGACAACTGAGGCAACAATGGCTTCGTCGGACATGTCCGGAGATGTCCGCACATCGCTGTCTGCGTCTCTGAGGGAAGGAAATGCCTTCCGTAACGCCCTGCCGCTCCATCACTTCAGCTGGCAGTGTTTTGCAAGCTTCGTCTACGATGTACGAAGTCTGGTCGATGGTGTCACTGGCGTCATCTGCGTCGCCCGCACACACACTGAAGCCAGTACGCTTGAAGCAATTTTGAACTGTCGTTGCTTCAACCTGCCGTCACGAGTATTCGAGCAGGTGAATCGTGCCAATCAGGTCGATGGAGAATAATTTGCCACATTCAATGGCGAGAAGAAATCTGCGCAGCAGATTCTTCTTGTAGAGCTGTTTTACAGCTCGAATGATGCCTTGGTCCAAGGGCTGGGCAATCGCTGTTGTATTTGGTGGCAGAAATGCCAACTTCACAGCCGTGAGGTTGTCCAGGGCGAGGTGCGCCGAAGCGTTGTCTAAAATAATAACAACTCTTCTGTTCTTAGCCGCAAAACGACAATTGATGAAGCGCACGTACTCTTCAAATAGTTTTGCCGTCATCCATGCTTTGGCGTTGCTGCGATAGATGACCCCTGATGGCAATCGGGCGCCTTTGAAACATCTAGGCTTCGCCGACTTTCCAATCACGAGGAGCGGAGTTCTGTCGGTTCCAGTCATGTTTATGCAAAACCCCACTGATATTCCGTCTTGTATGCTTGCTGCCGGTGCACGTCTCGCCTTTGAACGCGAGCGTTTTGTCTGGTAGCAGCTTAAAGAATAGCGCTGATTCATCTATATTAAAGATGTCATCAGGTGCGTAGTCTTCCAAGATATTCTTCAGCTGAGCATTTTGCCACTGCTCCGCGCCATCCACATCAGCAGCAGCACCTTCTCCCGAAACAGTCCTCGTGGTAATGCCGTGCCTCGCCTTAAATCTGGCCAGCCAGCCATTGCTGCACACGAAGTTGTCATGGTTGAGCTGTGAGGCAAAAACCAGGGCCTTCTCCACGAGCAGGGGTCCGCTGATAGGCAGATTTTTTGACCGTGCAGCTTTTAGCCACTTCACCAGCGCCTCCTCCACATCCGAAAACGCCGAACCACGTAGCCGGCACCTTTTCGCAGTTGGAGCAGCACTGCCGAGCAACTTCTCTCTGGAATTCCAAATTCCACACACCGTGGTTAACGGCAGGTCCTTTTCGCGTGCCAGCGCCGATTTTTTTGTGCCACTTTCAATAGCACGAATTATGTCCAATTTCTCCTCTATTTTCAGCACTCGATGCTTTTGTCCCAGCTTTGGCATGATGCAAGTTCGAAGCAGCACAAGCACACATACACAACACATGAAAAACATTGCGAGAGCTGTACGGCACGGATCAACCAGAGAACACCTATGCACGGCGCCTAAGGAACAAAGAAAGCAAAGCAAGCGCACACCGTGTTTGTGCAAAGCGCCATCGCATGAACAACACCAGAAGCCTAGTCGGCCAGGTGCTTCTTGTTGCAGAAAAATCCAAGAGATGGCGCTCATCAACACAGCCGCCATCATCATCAACACAAACAAGCGAGGCGTGTTTCAATCTCTGGGGCTTGCTGTTCTGTCGGGACGCCCAGTGGGGGACGACATGCCGCGGCGAGTGCGCAAGAAAAATTGGAAAACTACTTATTAACCGATACATACGCGATAAGCTGGTACGGCTAATGCGGATACAAAATGCACTATGCTCAATAGCCGCAGAGTCGGGGATTTGACTTCACTACTTTTAAAACGAAACTACTGTTTACGCGGGTAGGGTTTAATGAGGTTTCACTGTAGTTTGAAAAGCCTGACGTTGACTGCATCGCAACATAGCCACATGGCCCAGTTTGGACTGGCTCGGATTGCGTACTTCACCGCAAAGCGCTTTCACTAAGGGAACCTCACTAAGTTGGTTGCAATTCTTAAAGTCAGAGAACATCCTTGGGAGGAGAATGGGCGCAGATACGTCAAATTTTGATGAAATGTATCAGGATGTAATGAGTGGGGACTCGGGTGAAAGGTTTCGTGAATTTTAGATGAGGATTAGAAGTGGTGTGAAGGGATGAAAAGTACTAACGGGATCTGTAAACTTTTTTTATTTGCCAAAAAAAAGCAATCTAACCACGTTTACGTTTGTTTTTATTTGTCAATTTGGGCGTTTAAAATGAATATAATTTAGAGATGCTATGAAGATTTCTCATTCTGTTCAGGAATTTGTGAACTAGAGATTTCAGCTCAGCACAGACCAATGGACATCAAGGAACTGCCATACCTGGGCAGAGAGTTTGGGCCCTGCGGTGGAGGTGCGTTGAGTGCCTCGGCAGACATAAGACCAGAGCGCACAGCAGCTGCTCTGGCTGCTGCTAGTGCAGCAGATACCCCGGGTGGCGGTGCTGCGGTAGAAGATGGGGTGGCAGCACTCACGCTCAAGGCGGATGCCTGGGACACTGTTGCAAAACAAACAAGAATATGTGGAGATGAGAGTGAGAAGGAAAAAAACAAAGGGGCAACCGCGATTGTACAGCTTTTGACGCAATTTAGAGGCACCCCATAAAGAAATTTTTCATTCGATAATTCACGCTATGAACACCCTTCACACACCGGAGTCGAACAACACTTATAAAATGTTTTACATTGATTTCAAAGTTTTCATTGCCCAGCATCTGCAAGCCAACCCCTACACAATGTACATTATCCCGAGTCAACACCGTGCACTGGGTTTGCGAGGTCTCATCTGCCATGCAGCCTAAATTGTAGGAATCGCTGACTGAGTTGCTGGACAACAATGTGCTCATCGCTGTTTACATAAACCACATGCAACTGACCGCGAATGACTGAGCTGGTGCTACTATTTCACAAGTTGCAGTCTTTCCGCCATGTCAGAGTTGTGTTGTCATGTCTCTGTGAACAGAACGGAAGTGCTTTTTTATGGTGGCACTAGTAATAAGCTATTCAATGCATTGACAAGCACGAATGTTATCAGACACATGTGTTTTGACTAGGAGCAACAAGCCGGAAATATCTACATTTCGTGTCAGTAGTCAACACAAATACAAGCACTGTGGTCTGTAGAAGATTCTACCAAAACTCATTACCAGCACAAACACTCGCTATGATCGCACATGCTCAAACAAGAGCTTATTGCTCCCACGTTTGAAAAAACCACTATCTGATTATAATGATTGATGTGGTTGAATCGCACAACGGTAATTAATTTGCCAAAGAGAGCCAGAACATAATGCCTTATATGACCGACGTAAATTCTTATTACCCTTTATTGTACCTTTCAGAGACCGTTGTACGAATGCCAGGGTAAATAATGTGAAAGCTACGTACATCTTTTAAAAATGAAAAAAGTGCCTGATGATTAAAAAGTTTCCCGACCCACAAAGATCAATGGATGGAGCGGCATTTGTTGTCAGAAGGGCAGTAAAAAGTGTTCCCTTCTAATAACAATTCGTTCAGTAAATTTTACGAGAACGTGAAACACAGTAAGTGGTTCACCACACCTGTCACACATAAGTGGGTCATTACGGGACAGAAGGTATGAATGTGTGCTGTGTGCGTGTCCGATCCTTGATCTGCTGAGAGTGACTTGTGTGAGTCATGACTTCGATAGTGATGGCTAATTCCCAAGATAAGGTTTGACAACATGCAGTTCATTATGTGTTTCCCGGTCCCATAACTGCTGCCAGTAATTCTCGAGTTTTTTTTTTTAGCAGTGGTTTCAGGTTCATTACAGAGATAGCTATGGAAGTGTCAGCAGTGTTTCGAAGAGCACATGAAGCCAGATCCACTAACACCTTTCCTCGAATCTCGCAGTGCCCTGGCAACCAGCATAGCACGGTATGTTAATTTTCTGTGTGAAGTGTGCATAGTAGTGAGTAGAGCGTGATGACCATTGGATATTTGTGCAGTTTGAGAGTCTTCAAAGCTTTCACGCTAGGAAGTCTGTATATAACTGCATCGCGCAATTTAAATTCTCTCATGTGCTTGACAGCGGCCAGTTCCGCATAAGCCTCCGTGGCGGAAATGCTCATGTCAGGGTGGAACACACCAGTATCTGAAAAAGATGGACCGATTGGGGCGCACTACACACCATCGTGCAACTTTGAAGCACCTGTGAAAAAAGCAAGGCCAGAATATTTCTGCTGTACTTCGAGGAAGCACATGCGGATATGTGTAACTGCTGCGTGCTTTGTAACTTCCATCAAGAAAGCATCGCAGTCTATCAGCTGTCACTGCCACGGCGGCAGCTCTACAACGGGAGCCATCAGACGGTGCTCAAAGAGTGGGATCCCCATTTCCTCGGCCAGACTTCGTGCCCAGCATGAGTAGGGCTCCCACAGCGCTAGACGACGTTGGAAAACCAACTTTCTTAAACCTTGACAGATGTTGAAAGTTAGCACTAATAATCAGCATGTCTTCCTAATGCTTCCATAAAAGTTTCAAGATATCTTCAGAACTTTTTATTTGCAGTTTAATGTCATATTATTGCAGTTCAATATCATTCGCGCTGCCAAAACATGCCTTGTTCCCAAATGAAGACTGAGTTTAAACTGAAAGCATTTTGGGCACAAAACTTTTTTATACAAGACATTTATTGCTGCTAGCTGTGCAAGCAAAAACTCTTCTGCCAGCTCCATATCAGTGAACTGCTCGTTCTCCCCAAGAATGCTCGTTCTCCCCAAGAAGCTTCATTTTTCAATCAGTTGCCAAAACAGATTTGAGCGAGGCTTTCACTGCCTTTGTGCGCTCACGAGATGCGTGTGGCGATATGTAATGAGGCTCCAAGCGAACTTGAATTGTACTGGCAGTCACTGATGGCACTTAATCTATGTGCTATGAGCACGGCCGCGGGTCGGAAAAGTCGTCGACTGAAGGGCACAGCCACGGGTTCGAGAAGTCGTCGAACAACGATCACGGCCGCGGGTCCGAGAAGTCGTTGAGTGACGATCGCGGCAGAGGGTCCAAGAAGTCTAGCGACGATCGCGGCAGGGGGTTCGAGAAGCCGTCGAGCGACGATCGCGGCAGGGGGTTCGAGAAGCCATCGAGCGACGATCGCGGCAGGGGGTTCGAGAAGTCGTCGAGCGACGATCACGGCAGCGGGTCCGAGAAGTTGTTGGCCACCGATCGCAGGTCCGAGAAGTTGTCGACCGAAGAGCACAGAGCAAATGGCAGCGTGTCAGCAATACGAGGAGCAGCAGAGGCAGCACTGGACTAGGGTGGCTAGAATGGGGAGGTGTGATGAGCGCGGCGCTTTTTTCTTGCTGGAGAAGGTCCTTTCGCGCGCCGATACCGCTAGGGGCGCTGATGGCAGCGGCGCGGGTACTGAGCGGCGCACTTCTCAATTTTCCTCGGGTGCGCTGCTTTTTTTTTTTTCGTACGTGCTAGCAGCTTTACAATTACTTCGACAATAGGTGATAGCGCTGGGTTTCTCTGAAATGCCTGAAGGTGTAAACGACAAAAAAAAAAAAAAAAAAAAAAAAAAAAAAGTAAATTTAGCGTCGCTGCATTATGCTTGTCGGCAGAACCTAATGCTTCAATTCAGCCTCTTGAAGAGTCCCAAGGGTGGCAACGTGGATCACTTAGTGTAGGCGTCTCTCTGTCTGTAGAAAAAATGCTGCATGAGATGAAATAAAATGAGAAAAACTACAAAAGAATTCCATCTGATGCACTAGCAGTGTCTGTCGCCCATTAATTGTACACCACTGAGTGGCGGATGGCCGTTCTGTATATTATGTGGCAAGCTACGCTGTGAGAAATCTGGTACTTCGTAATAATCGTGATGAGTGCAAGAACGCCCACCTTGTTTCCAGTGTTGGTGGTTACGCGTTATAAGTAACACCGCTACTGGTATAGCATGTTACGTCGGCAATTAGTATTTAAGGCACTCGTTATGAATGCAGAAATAGAGCTTATGCTTAAATTGTACGAGTTTTAGTTGTCAGCAAGTCGTTCCTGCGACATGGTAGCGCTATTTATCAGTTCTGTTTCCAAAATAAGATTTGTTTCTGCTGATAGTACAGGTCACGGAGCATTAAGTTTGCAGTACCTGGAAAAGCAAGGCTCACGTTTCCATGAACAGTTGCAATTTTAGCGGGCCCTGTGTAGGTTAACGGAGCAAAAATTATTTACACTGCCAATATTTTACACTGCAAATACCTGCGATTATGGTCCGCTAGCAGATGCAGGCTGCCAGGATTACTGTAATTTTTTTTTTAGGTCAGTGATCATATCTTTTCGGGGAGGGTTGCCGGTGAAATAATATTTTGGCTTTCTGTGACAATGAGAAATGGATTTAACATGTGCCACGACGTTATAAGCCATCACATGCAACTCTCTGGTGCACATTAGGTCACTTATACGTCGGGCATCTAGTGCAAAATTTGCTAGTTTAATTCACCCAAATTAGCTACAGTTGTTTTGGTGAGAGACTTCATTTCTTTTCTTTCAGTAGAAGAAGCATGGGGCTAACAGCTCGAGGGATTGACAAAGCACCGACCCAGTCATAAGTTGGCAACGCAGCAATACACGACACACATTCATACATGTAAAATGAAACATAAACTTTACAAGTATAAAATGACACCAAGTACGAATACAGAAGTTATAAAGCAAAGCTCCGCAAATAGAGAGCGAAGGAATACATCGTATCATGACTTGGCATGAACATGAAAAGCAAAAATCAACAAGTACAGCGACCGAAATTCCGGGTGATGCACTATTCGGGAAAGTGAATGAGCTGGGCGAAGCATCTAATGTGACGATTTTGATTCTTTAAAGTTACATATATCTACAGTACTCTAGTTGGGTAATAATCGTAAGTAATTAATTACACATAATATTATAATGAAGTGTCAAATAATCAGGACCAAAACTATACACTGGTACACAGAGACATCACAGTAAAAGATACAATACAGTGATAGGAATTATAAAAAATGCACAAGACAGCCAGTTGTAGTGACGTTTCTTGCAATATTTAAATAAATTCATAGGAACTTCTCAATGACAGAAGGAAGGACGAAGTATCAAGTATACGGCTTCGCGTTATTACCAAATAGTACGTCATACACAGAAAGGGCGCCCGGTGAGGTTTCAGTTTCGCACCTTTCTGCTATTGGTCTCGTGACAAGAGTAGCTCAGGAACATAGAAACACCATGACCTTGGCATGGTCGAAAAATAGCCGGAGTTGGCCTTTAAGTCCACAAAAGTTGGCTTCAAAACTTGCTCGTAGGACTTTTCAAGAATGGTTTTCAGGGATGAGACTTGAAAGGGCTTAGGTGCCATGTACTACATTGCACTTGCTCGATCAAAACATTTTTACCGAAAACGGGTCACCACCACACGGCGTAGGAACAGTTTTTGTGGAGAGCGGCGCATGCCGTCTCGTTTGTATCCTTTGCAAGACTACCCGCACCGGTGCATGCAGTGCCCGAAGCAGCATCGGCGCGCTTTGGGGACCGCTTTCAGCGGCCGCTTTTCACACTTTCCCATTCAAGCCACCCTAACAAGACGCTCTCGATGCTTTTTTTTTTTCATGACTGCCAAATTGATGTAATGTTCGGTATTTTCTCTGACACGATGGCTGATTCGTGACCACTGGCAAGAATCTATGGCTAAACCGTGTCACCCACAGCAGAAATATCCGTTCAGCGCTTCAATGGCGTGTGTGCTTGATGACGCGAAAAGTAGACAGTGAGAGGCGTGCGTGCGCGCTCGCAGGTAAGAGGAGAATTGGCGCCGTTGCCAAGGGCAACTGATCAGAAGACCAATGGCCCTCCTGCGTTTGCGTGACGTGGCGCGCAACCAGTCAGGCTTCAGCGCAAACCTTCGCGACTTTGCTTTTTGTGCCTTTCTTTTCGCCTGCAGACAGTGGCTGACGGGGGAAACATGAAGCCGGAGGAACGCTCTCTCAGACAAGACCAAAGATGGCGGCTCTCAGTTGCGGCATCACCAAGTTACGCGGCTTGAAGAACACGTTTTTTAGACTTCCGCGATTGTATGCGATGCATCAGGTGACAAAACAATTTTTAAGCACTTTTACGCGGTTTTTGAGAATTATATTCCGGAATCTGAGAGATAACAGGTTATGGTGATTGAAAATCGAATTTTTGAAAAAATATATTCTTTGGCCATTCTTCGCGATTCGAAAGCCGCGTCCCCCTTTAGAGAGAGGAGAACTAGTCGGGCCATTTATAATGCTGTTTGTGTGATGTTTGCTGTTGGCTTTCAAAAAATAAGAGAAGGATATGTAGGCTCTTTGAAGATGGAGCGTCTATTCATTAAATTCCTCATAAAAGCTTGCTATGAGGCTCGTCCTAAAGGCGCCTGTTGAAAGGTGAATGCCCAGATGGTGGACAGGGTAAAGCATCTCTAATGTGGTTGGTGTTGCTGACTGATATACTACATTCCCATAATCCAATTATATTACTTATATGGGTTTAATGTGCCAAAACCACCAGATCATTATGAGAGACGCTATAGTGGACGGCTCCGGAAATTTCGACCACCTGGGGGGTGGTCAAAACTGCACCTCAATGTAAGCTCACGGGCCTCGGGAATTTTCGCCCCCATCGAAAATGCGGCCGCCACAGTTTAGCTGCGACCTGCAGGTCAGCAGCCGAGTGCCTTAGCCACAATGCCTTCGTGGCAGGTGCCCCATAATACAGGCGTGTGCGCATGAGGCTCTTGAAAAAATTTATAAGACAACCTTTGTCACTACCCCATGCAGTGTGTTACAACACCTTTAAAATCGTTCATTGTTTTCATGCATTTTTTCCTTTAAGTATTTAAGTGAGACATGAACGTTAGTTTTGCGTCAGTATTACGCCTAGGAATTTGTTCCATTTGGACAGGTAGCCTCCGACCATGCAAATCAATGTCAGGGTCAGGGCGCAGGCCTCTGTTTCTGGAGAACAAACCGCATGTACTTTTTTATGGGTTTAAGC
Organism: Rhipicephalus microplus; assembly: GCF_043290135.1. NCBI lineage: Eukaryota > Metazoa > Arthropoda > Arachnida > Ixodida > Ixodidae > Rhipicephalus > Rhipicephalus microplus. The sequence continues at coordinate 133,685,955 of NC_134702.1, read as the reverse complement.
TGAACTTGCTTTCGTCTGCCCATTTAGTCACCTTGTTCAAACCAAGTTGAACTTGGCGTTCACAGATTGCGAGATTACAGGACTTTTACCCTATTCGAATATCATCCACATAGAAAGAGTAAAACACGGTGTGTGGGATGCACATACGAAGAGAATTCGTTTTTACCATGAAGAGAGTGCAGCTGAGGACGCCACTTTGTGGTACTACAGTTTCTTGGACAAACACTCGTGATAAGACGTTTCCCACTCGTACAGGAAAAGTGCAACCAGAAAAGTAACTTTCGATAATAGTCAACATTCTGCCTCATATGCCTAAATGTGAGAGGTCTTCTGGTATTTCAAAGTGCCAAGTCATATGATCGGCCTTTTTCATGTCAAGAAATAGTGAGAGAAGGAATTGTTTATGGGGGAAGTGATTTTAAGAAAAGAAAAGCGAGCCCCGTAACTGTTTTTCAGGGGGAGGACACCTCAACAGTAGCTCACGAGGAATGGGGATAGAGAAGAGATTAAAAGGATAGGATTAAAAGGTAAAGAGACAGAGAGGAAGGAGAGAGCGAGGCGCAGGGACAGCGAACGATGGAAGTAAGGAGAAGACAGGAATGATGGACACTGTTTCAGGAGCTCGAGGACAGGACACCACTGGCGAGAGCTCTTGTCAGCGTCAGGAGGTGGAGTAGGGCTAATACAGTCGACCAGAGCTACACTGTCGTTACAGTCGTCGGGGACCGGCGACAGGAGGTGGCGTAGGATCAGCCCAGTCGGACAGAGCTGCACTGTCATCGGAGATCGCGAGGGCACAACCGGTCGGCACGGAAACCAGCGACGAGTCGAATTGTTTATGGACTTCACTTATTTCTGTCTTAATACGTATTAAGTGGTCAGATGTGCATCGACCCTCTCTGCACTGGCATGGGTCAAGCATTTTGTTGCCATATTTACTCCCATAACAGGCGCACCCCCGTAGTTTGGTCACAGTAAATTTTTTGATTCTCCGCATATAGGCACAACCCAAACTTGGCGGTAATCATAAACGATTCTACCCCCAGCGGTACAATGGGAACGCGGTGGCCGTACCCTGAAGAAAAAAAGGCGAATCGACAAGCAAATAAAAAATTGGAACTGCAACGACCTAACCAACGTGAAAATAAAATTTAGAAAAAAAAACATCATGAGCAGAAAAAAAAAAGGCTGTTCCATCAATTACTGATACCGCCAAATCGCCGCGCTCCTTGGAGGTCATATGTACAATGCTGGGGGCTCGATCGCCATCACCACAATCAGAGAAAAAAGAAACGCCATTTTGCAAGCGGTGTGTGTATGTTATGGTCGTCTATTCAACTTTGGTTCCACCATGAGAAAGTACGCAAGCTACATGGCTGGATTTAAAGTGAAGGCAGCGCAGTACGCACTGGAGCGAGGCAACCGGGCTGCAAGAAGGCATTTCAGCATTGGAGAAACAAGTATTCGGTAATGGAGGGATCAAGAAGAAAAACTTAAGGTGATCACGAAGACACGACAGGCTTTTCGGTGTGCCAAGACCAGCAAGTATCCGAACGTCATAAAGGAACTGGTCCGGCATATACGGGAGCTACGACAAGATGGCTGTGCTGTGTCATTGGATATTGTGCAGACTGGGGTGGGCAGAATAACCGGAGCGCAGCACATCAAAACAAAAGAGTCCAAATCCAGCTCCGGATGGACAACACGTTTCACGCGACACCATGGCCTTGCACTGCGAAGGCGGATCACCTTGTGCCAGCGCTTCACTGCAGAGTAAGAGGACAAAACAGTGGACTTCCACCGTTTCATTATAAAGCTCCGACAGCAGAAAGACTTCATTGTTTCAGATCGGCAACGCGGATCAGACCCCCCTTTGCTTTGATACGCTGCGAAGCACAACAGTGGAGGAGAAAGGCACGGAGTGTCATCGTCAGAACGTCTGGTGCTGATAAACAAAGATGCACCGTAATGCTGGCGGTCACAGCAGATTGGCATAAGCTACCGCCGTACGTTATTTTTAAATGTAAGACGCTCCCAAAGGCAAACTTCCCTCGAGAAATCTACGCTAAGAGTCCAGGAAAAAGGCTGGATAAGCGTGGAACTCGTGGTGGATTGGGTAAAAACAGTCTGGGGTCGGTGTCCGGGTGGTCTGTTGTTTCCGGCCATGCTCGTCCTGGACAGTTTTTGTGGGCACCTAGTAGACCACGTACAAGATGAGCCAAAGGAGCTGCGCACAGATCTGGCAGTGATTCCGGGCTGCCTTACATCGATACTGCAGCCTTTGGACGTGTCCTTGAATAAGCCTTTCAAGGACAATGCTCGAAGGCTGTACACCACCTAGATGGAGGACAACATCAGCTGACTCCAGATGATAAAATTATGAGGCAACCCATGAAAATGCTGTACGCTTGGACCATGGAAACATGGCAGGCAATCTCTGACGAAGTCGTCAGGAAAAGCTTCAAGAAGACGGGTATCACGAACGCACTGGATGTGAGTGAGGATGACATGTTGTGGGGTGCAGATGATTGGGACACCGAAAACCAATCCCCGCTTGGCGTGGATGTGAGCTCTCCGACTCGGACTCCGAATAGGGAAAAGGAGAAACACCTATGACTTCTGTGCAAATAAATTTTACGTGTGTGTGTACAGTTGACGGCTCTTGCTTGTTCATTAAAAGATACGTAGCTATGTTTGTTTTATGCTGAATTAATTGATAAATGATAGTCACCTTTTACTTGACGTGCACATTTAAAGCGCGAGAACAGATTCAGAACAATTTTCGAGAATTTTACCCTGCAAAACTGGCGCACTCCTAACTTCGAGCTGGATTTCCTGAAAAAAAAAAAGCACCTATTATGCGAGTAAATACAGTAGTTTGAGGGAAGTAAATAAGCCAGCTCTTTATCATCTTATCGAAAAATTAAACAGCCATCCTGTTAGTGCAATGGGCCTGTAACTTGCGACTGAGGATGGATCTTTACCCAGTTTTGATAGGAGAATTACGATAGCATCTTTCCATGAAGTAGGAATATGGCAAGAGACATACGACACTGTATAGGGAAAGTAGCGTGTGTTTTGAGAAGTAGGTTTTTCAGCACTACAGCAGATTTGTTGCAACAGTTTAATGATGCCTGCAACTCAACCAAGCAAAAAGGTTCATTGTATTCTTCGTATTCTGTGCACTTCCGTTTTAGTTTTTCACTCTTTATTTTGTCGTATAATTTCGGAAGTTTTCTGAGTAATGCGACGAGCTGGGCACAAAGTGAGCACCGAAAAAATTCACTTGGTCCTCCAAGGTAAAACCTTGGCACTGAATAAGCTAAGGGCCCTGAAAAAGCTGGTTGACCACCTACTTTTTTTTTGACCATTTCAGATTTTTGCCTCATCTTTAAAGGAGTTTACACCTGATACAAACTTTTGCCAGCTGGCCCTTTCATCCCGCTGACGGGTTCTCCATCCTTGTGATTTGACCTTGTGATTAAATTTTCTGCAGCGGGGGAACCTTGCATAAGCACCCACGTTTTATTTTGTTTCTTTCAGGCTTTGCGGCACTGGTCGTCCCATCAGAAAACGCGACGTTTACTGATGACACTAGTTTATGGTATAAATTTAGTAGCTCCATGTATGATAAAAGCACTAAACTACTCTACAGCAGCGTCAATTCTAAAGACAGGTCCACTCAAGAGATCTTAGTAACCTGGGGCGTAGATTCATTTCATGTTTGTGTTTCGAGAAGTATTGGGAAGCGGTCACTCCCATGTGTGTTTTTTTGTCACTTCCCAGCTAAAACCAAGTAAAACTGACGGGGAGACGATGCTGAGATCGTTGGAGGAGTATGTGTTGTTTACAAGGTGGAAAAAAAAAACGTGGGCTCTATTCTGCAGGCATGAACCCGAGGAAAAGATAAAATTCTCAATGAGCCGGCCTCACGCATCTATACGAGAGTCAGGCTGTTGCGAGCATTACAATCACCAAGGACAAGGTAGGGCTCTGGCAACTCATCTATTATAGATTAGAATTCGTGTTTGCGTAAATGGTAATGCACGGGTATATAATAGCACACAGAAGTTTGTTTGCAATTATAGCTTGCACAACTACTGCCTTCAGTGCCGTTCGGAGCGGGAAATATTGGCATGGTACATTTCTTTCAAGTAAATTGGATCACCGCCACATTACCGTATATACTCGCATGATGATCGCACTTTTTTTTCTTCAAAAAATTGACTCCAACTTCCGGATGTGATCATTACGCGGAGTAAACTTTCCGTGAAAAAATATTCTGAGCACTGGAAATGCAAAAAAGTCGCTAATCAGAATTCTTACCGTAGCTATCATGAACATAACCAAAAATAAAAGTAAATTAAGGCTTGCCTTTGTGATAAAATGCACGCATTATGCAGGAGCTACATGCAAGGCACACTGCCCTTTTATTTTTTACCTCTCTGACCCCCTAATGTTCATTCAGACTCCGAAGCGCACGACTCCCTGTCAGAACCGGCAGTGTCTTCACTGTCCCACAGAAGGTCATCTTCCATTCCATCGAGCGCGTTGGAAATACCAGCGACAGTCCATTCCGCCGCATGAAGCGTGTCGTCTAGCCGGAACTGGCGCGGAAGTCCTTTGTGGCTATTCCCAGCCTCCGGGAAACTGTGCACGCCTGTGTCCGTATCATGTCTAATGACACTGCATAACCATCCTTGCGCATGTCCTTCACGTATTTGAGGACTGCCTTTTCAATGTCAGGGAACGTGCCAGATTTGGGTCCGCGGAAAGCCCATCGTGTGCTGTTAGTAGCCATGAGCATGTCGCGCTGTTTTTTCCAATATCGAATCCGGATTTCGTTGACGCCGAAATGTCTGCCGGCAGCGCGGTTGCCGTGCTCTAGCGCGTAGTCAAGCGCTTTCAGCTTGAACGCGGCAGTAAAGCTCGCATACCGCCTTATGGTGAGACCGTGCTTCAACAGACAATCACAAAGCACACACACACAAAAAAAAACGTGGTCTCAGGAAAAAAAAAAAAACCATAGCTGCGGGATGAACACAGGTTGCCCAACAGGCAGCCGCCACTGTAACAGTGCGGGATGTCAAAACAAACATGGCGTCTGACGGAGCGAAACCACCGCATTTTTTTTTTCTTTGCGTCAGTTATGGAGGTTGTGAGTACGTCACGCGCGTCAATACAGTTTCTTCCATCTAAATAAGGAACGCTTTCATTTAAATCAGTAAATTTGCGGCATTAGCATATTGATGCCCACTTTAAGATCACCAAAAACAATGATAGGCGCGTTCAGCTAGACTTGGCACATGACATGTAGATGCGGCAAATTCAGGGTGCGATCATTACGCAGGGAAAAAAAAAGTCGAATTTAGACGAGAAAATTTAAGGGTGCGATCATTATGCAAGTGAATACGGTATGAGACATTCCTGGCAGTCCTTGCGAAAAACGACATAATAAGGGAGCAATTTATTATGCTTTACATATAGATGAGGCTCCTGTACACACAGCACCTTTGAAGAAAACTTGGTAAGAAGCTCTTGTGTATCGTCAAGATTGTGTAGGACATTCCATTGTAGTATGTTTTCCATCTTGGTGTGTGTTGCGTCTCGGAAGAGAAAAGTGACTTATTTCTGAGAGCCTCTGTCAGGCCCTCCGATTGACATTTTGTCTTGTTTGGAGCGGTCGAGGGGCTCTTGCTGATCCTTTGATGCAGTCTGCGCCAGTGTTCCAGAGATGTCCATCACCTTTGCAGACTCGCCGGAGAGTCGCATACGGAGGGAATTTTTGTCAAGACAGACGCAGCGCTTGTCCCCACCGAGCCAGAAGTCGAGAGAACCGCTTAAGCTTGTGTGCTGTCCTTGCTGCTCCCAGGGTTCACAGGGGCCTTCGGTGGGGCTGTGTTCAGACACGGCGGAGCTGCTCCCTCTGTGGAGGATGGTGGCGGTTGCCTCTGCATACAAGGCGCTGTCTGGGGCTTCCCCAAAAACTGAAGTGGTGCTGATCCTCCTTGCACCACTTCGGGGAATGACTTCTATAGGAAAGTGTGTGTTGCACGCTATCGAGCTTCCCTAAAGCTGATGTTTTCTTGGAATTTGATTGTGAGAATTTTTGTTCTTTTTTTTATCTAGGCTGGGCATAAGCGGGAATATGCCGGATGGTCGCCATTGCAGTTCACACAATAGGCCTGAGCCTCGGACCTACAGTAATCAGCAGAACACCTAGTAGTGGTGCACCTTGTGCACAAGAGCTGCCCACGGCAGCTTTGGGAAGCATGGCCAAACCGTTGGCACTTGAAACAACGCGGGTTTGGAATATCTGGTCGAACACGCAGCATGAGAAAGCCAATGGCAACTGTTTCTGGGAGCGTATTCGCTTCAAACGTGAGTATGATGCGTTTTGTGGAGTTCTGCATCATTTCCCCTGAATTTAATGCGCTGCACATGGATAACATTCTCGGCTTTCCACCCGTCCAAAATTTCTTCGTCGGCAAGTCTACCGGAGCGTCGTCTGATACAGCACCATTCATTGTGTTAATTTCCGGTGAACGGTAACTGTGATAGGTCTGTCCCCAAATGCTACAGGGTTGCTTAGTTTCTCATACTAAATTTTGTCTTTACACTTCTATTAGCAGATCCTCAGTGGCTATGTTTGTGGCTTTGTAGCGAGCGCCCATGGTCTCGGTGAGGCATCTTGAAACTCTAGTAGAAATGGTATGTTTGTCCCTCTCTACAATGTTTGACATAGTATTTTGGGAAAAAGTCTTAGTCTTGCTTTTTCATTACACTCCGATGATGATTGATGATTAGTGGAGTTTATTGGCGCAAGGGCAAGATATGGCCAAAGAGCGTCAGAGCGATGATAATGAACTGTGCGATGTGCAGTGTGGATAAAACAGATGTGACGTGGCTGTAAATGGGCCTAAAAAACAGTCGCTATAGGTGCGTAAAAATATACATATAGTAAAATTATGGCAATGACAAATGTGTGCTATGGAGGCATAAAAATGGTTTAAAAGTGATATGTATGTGAAATAAAAACTTGGCATGGAGCACTAGTGCTTCGACAGAGCCCTTAAAACAAGAGCATGGAGGCCTGGGCTCATTGAAAGCTGCTATCACAGCGGCATCCTCTGAACAGAGAATGCGCTATGAACTTGTTGGGCTAAAAAACATTCAGTGTTGGACTAAAAACATTCAATACTGCATAAAGCTTAGAACTGATTTTGCATCAAAAAGCGGCTCTTCGCCGAGAAACATAATCGGATGTAAGGGAAGATGATAGCGGTATGCTAAAGGAAAATATTTCTTTCTTTCTCTTTCAGCTTCCGGACACTCCAAGAGGACGTGGAGGACGGTTAGCCTCTCACCACATCTACTACAAGTAGGAGGTTCATCGCCAGTCAGCAGAAAGCTATGGGTACCATAAGTGTGTCCTATTCTGAGGCGACAGAATAGGACATCAGTTCGCCGTGTTCTCGTAGCGGAGGGCCAGTAATCTAACTGCGGCTTAATCAAGTGAAGCTTATTATTTATTTCTGTGTCCCACAAGCGTTGCCAGTGGCGTCGCAGTTTCTTACGTAGGAAGGGTTTGTGCAGCGGACGCTCAAGAAGCGGCACCTGGATGCCAGCAGTCAAGGGGACTATGCTTCTGGGGCCTACTAGTCATTTCGCTCCAAAAATGTACAGAATGTTTTACCGTTTACATTAAACATGGCACCGTTGTGTTTTTTGCCATTTTCTCAAAATGCATATTTTTGACGTTTAGGAAATTCTTGAGAGGTACATCTCGGCATGCGGTGCAGCTAGAAAGAATTTCTTTTGCATTGTCAAGCTGAATGTTTAAACCTTGAAGTAAGGGAAACAGATTTTGCATTTCACGTTTAAATAATTGTTTAAATAACTGGTTAGCAGGCATACTTCAAACCGAGAAATTAGAATTGATGTAAACTTGCATGTGTGATTGCCAGACAAAAAAACTGCTTCCGTCATTTCATTCTCCACAACTTCTAGTATCTATTCATGCCATGCTGGTAATTTTTTGTTGAATAGTTTTTTTCTATTGTTCTCAAGAACAATCACGAAAGATCTTTAATTATCTCGGGAACTAATTAGCTTACATCAAAACTAATTGGATATTTGAAATCAGCTAAAAAAACTGAACAAGCCCATGGAGTTTCATTAAAATTGGTTGGAAAGCAAAAAAAAAGTTTCTAAGACCAGTGTGCGACGCCGTAGTGGAGGGCTCCGGAAATTTAGACCACCTGGGGTTCTTTAACGTGAATAAAATACCTTAGCGGTCGTTGTAGGCACACACACTTTTTTGTTGTTCCTATTAGTGGTGGCGGACGCTGTGGTTGTGTTTCTCCGCTGTTTGCAGGCAGGCATGCAAGCGAACACACTGCTGGCGCCTCTTTAAGCACACGAGAAAAAAAAAAAAAAACAAAGCAAAAATTGGTCTCTGGCGCCAACTAAAGCTGCCTCAAGTGCTTAAAATACAACTTAAAGTTAAACATGTTTGTTTTTACACAACATAAGTTTACCTGCGAGGATTTCTTATCCTACCAATAGATTGTGAAGATTGACAACATTCGCTGTTGGGTGACGCTAGTGGTCACCTTTTGTTGACTTTAAACATGAAGTAAAAATTATAATTCTTTGTTTCTGGCCCCAAAGCATGCTCGTTGCCGCTGATGTGATGAACGATCTTTTCATTTGCACCAAAATCGGAAAACTTTTTCTGAGCGGTAGACAGTCCCTTTATATGTGCAATAGCAAGGTTATTCATCATGAATAACATTAAAAACTTGATGGCAAAGCAACTTTGTGTGGTTAGAACAGATATGTCACCAGAATAGTAGTGTTACAGCTGGGTTACTGCTGTACACGATGAAATGCAACTCAATTTGACCCACACAGCTCTCGAGTGGTGCTAGAAGTACAAGCCAACCTGATCATCGATAAGCACACATAAGGGTGCATACACGAGAGCACTACGCATAGGAGGATGAAGTTTGTCACAGATGACACTTCCACGGTAGTTTTGCCCACAACTCACTTTGCAACAGTCGTCTCGCAGCTTAGAGACATGCACCACAGGTCTTCATGGAGGCAATTAGTTTCTGTGACGGCTTTTTACCAAGCCTATCTGTTTTAAGTATAGCCAGATCAACTTTCAATGGAGTGCCAAAAGTACAATATCATTTATCATTCAAGTTACCCCTATGCTCCGATTCCACTCACCTGCTGAAACAGCCAGTGCCCTAGTAGTAGTGCTGCTCGCTGAAGAGGCAAGTGCTCTGTCCTCCATTTCGAACCTCTCCGATGAGGACTTCTTGGAGAACTCCCTCCGGCTTCGGCTCCCACTGCGACTACGGCTCCTCCTATGGCTGCGTGAACGCGAGCTGTCCCTGTCTCGACGATGGGAACGCTCCCGGCTGCGGTCACCATGGCGCCTGTGGCTCCGATGGCTTCCACTGCCCCTGGAGCTGCTGCCGTGACGGTCCCGGCTGCGGCTTCCGGATCGGCTGAGACTCCTTGAACCACTTCGACGGCGGCTAGTGCGATGCCTCGAGCGGTCAGTGTCCTGGGAAAGAGAAACATCTAACATGGGGGATAAAGGCGGGCGTGTGTCACTATGCGTTCTCCGGGTCTGAGGAGGTGCAAAAAGGACAGGGAAAGAAAAAAAGGTTACTTCACACTTATCACAAGAGGTTTCACTTCGCACGAATGAACTGCAGTGAAAGAAACTGCTCTCAAGCAATGAACTTCACATCAGAAATTCCTTGTACTGCGGTTTGTGACGGGCACTTGAGGCAAGGTTTTATATGAAGTATTGTCTAGCAAACTAGTTCTTGGTACTTGAAAAAGTGGTAGAAGACAGGGGCATCAAAAAAGCAGGAGTGTGACTCAAAAAATTATACCGCAATATACAAGATAAATATGGGCAGAGTGGCTTGGAATTAAGTGGCCCCTGTAGCTGCAGAAACATGCGCACAAAAGGATGCTTAAACCGAGAGCAGCTGCTTCGGTTTTATTCGAACCTCTAGATATGGGTAGTCTGTTTGCACGAATTAAAGTATGTTTCCGTACGCAATAAAATTTTTGCAGAGTCAACGCAACAAGTATGAAAGCTAGCTGATTCACCCTATCCATGCTGCATTGTAAAGACCTTGTCGTGACTGAATGCGCAAGATAAATAAAAGAGGGCCTTTGCTAACTACAAAGTTGCCCTCTAGCTATAGAGCATGCATCTAGTTGTGGCGTAGCAAGCTCGGGACTAAATGACCCAAACAAATCAGCCCATGGAATTAGGGTTGAGCCGAAGGCAAGAGCAGTGCCCCAGACTAGCATGGCTTGCTTTGTTAAAAACCACTGCCTTATCAAGCAGCAAACAAGAGCTCCTCGTGTGCGTTTGAGATCCCCTTATCACAGGGCAGTGTCCACGTGCATCTAAATCACGCACCAAGCCCTGTACTTCGCCGGGCATTCCTGCACCCCGTTACAGAAGACAAAGCTCTGGAATTGAAGCGAACAGTTAGGAAAACGCCCCTCTGCACTGCGCCGAGACATTGCAATGACTATGGAGCTCCGTGTTCCCCACTAGAAACTAGAGTCAGATATACTCAAACCACATTATAACATAGTTGCATCTTGCACAAAAATAAGTTTGTTGTATCCTAAAATTTGTTATGTTTGTTTTTAACACTATATCTATTTATTGCAAGACTATTTTTAATTTACTTCATTATAACCAATATTTTGCTATAACCAGGTCCGTTGTAACGAGGTCAAGTGTGCAACCTATGACTGAAGCATGGTAGTCGATTGCCACCAGAGCTAACAAAATTGTCCCACTCATGTGCTCTGCGATGCCACTCGATCGAAGTCACTAAGACTTGAATCACTATTGTAGAGCGCACTCGCATCTGCTTTTCAAGTGGGAATGCCGTTACTTACAAGTTGTATCTGGCTATGGGATACTGCTTTAACCTCACAACAGTGCATGGCTTTCAACCGATGACATGCACTAAATTTTGGCCAATTTGTTCCTCCGGAACTCTTGAATGACATTTTCAGCACAAAAGATAAACACCAAGATGCCACAGTAATGACACAAGAAAAATGATATTCGTGTGAAGTGCCAGTTTTCGAAATCCACGTAGAAAATATGGTCAGGTCATTTTAGGTACAAAAAAATCAGCAATAGTAATTTTAAAGAGACATCACAGAAGGCTTCATTACAGCATTTTCCCCTCCAACGATCCTGCCCGAAAACCACAAACTTTTCGTACAGCAAATAGTGAATGCCAACTCTGTGCTGCAGATAAAGATAGGCACATCATGTACATAAGTTCCATGCTGCCACATTAAAAATTAAAGAAGAAAAAGCTAAATTCACAGAAGACTGCCTTACTTGCCTTTACTTAAAGACTAATACCTAGTTATTATGTGGGGTTTAACGTCCCAAAACCACCATAACGTAATACCTAGTTACTGCATACATTGAGCAATGCTTACGCGCTTGAGTAGTGTGAACACACCCGAGTGTGCACCTGCAAATTATAGGTAAGTAGGGCATTCGTTAAACTATCAATGCACATAAAGGTTTAGGAAGCATCTAAAGCTACACTACTCGGACGACTTCGCAAGTTTTTTCTTAAGGAGCTATGACATACAAACAAGCAAAAACTAGTCTACGAGAGAGAGGGATGAAGGGTCAAAGTAAGGCAGTCTCAGTAGAATATATTTGACAGACCGTTTACCGTGAATGACGTTACGTACCTTCGCCCCGCTAGGCTGGGTAGGGTGTCATCCGCCTGTGGTCGACAGTATGACGGTGGCAATCTCAAGATGTTTCTTGGGTAGCAATGGTCATACAAGACGTGTTAATACCGCGAGAAGTAAGAACATCAAGGAACGGCTCTTTCGCGATTGTTTCTTTGTTTCATGTCATTTATCACGATTCATAAAACACGCGACACCATCACAACAATACAACTCGGGCGACTTAAGGCCTTACACGCATTGTGGAAACATACCCGATTACATCATGTAAGGCACACGGGAGACAAAACGAGAAAAAAAAAATCACATCGCACTGAAATATCGGGTTAAAGGAACGATCCACGCTTATCAAAGCTATCATCTCTCTTTCGCCCCGGTGCTTTTTAATGCAAAACACGAAACATAGCTAAACATATGTGTTATCTCCCATTTTACTTGTAAACACAGATCCTAATCGCGTCAGCCAACTGTGTAGGCGAGCACGTTCACCAAATAGCGCCAATTACAATGCACAACATGCATCTAGCGGTGGTGATAGAAACATCGTACAAGAGCAGGCAGTTAGTTCGTTCGTCTTTTGCAAGCACAAACGATAAAGAATCGCAGGTCTCCGTTAGGAGTGAGGCCTACCGTCCGGCTGTAGGAGCTCGGTGGCGTTCTCTCGGATCTCAGTGGGGAGTTGCGTGTCATCTGCAAAGAAACGAGAGCCACAGAGGCCCAACATGAACTAAAAGAACGCTTACGAACAGCACACTGGAGTAAATAACAAGCAATCGTACGAGCTACGACGACAGGAGTCGGGAGACGGTTAGGCTTAAGGCGCTAAACAACCACCCCTTCCGTCACGATTTTGGCTCGCCATTACGTATTTTTATGCACTGCGGCACATCAGCGTCAGAGTACTCACATATGTACTCAATAATGTTTCCAAACAAAGTCAGACACTCACCTCTGGGGCAATATTTTCGCGGACCGCGAAGCAAGTGGCACGAATCGGCGCAGCAAATTCGCGAGCCAAGGCAAAAACAGCACAAGGAAAACGAAAGCAAATGCAACGCCGCTGGAACAAGAAGCCCCCAGGCGGCGAATCAGTAAAGCTCTTTAATGAAGAAAAGTTGTAACCGTGAACTTTATTTGGAACGTAAAGCCAGACCGAATATTACAACAGTTAACGGAAGCAGCGTGTGCTACAGACTGCTATGATTTGCGTTAAGAAATGATTCCCGCGGACTGTGCTTTGTTGCATCAAGAACTAGCGGCGTCTTGAGCTTTTGCGTGCGTTGTCTATCGCGACGCATGAAATAGCGTTAATTACGGAATCAGCTTGCGAGATGTATGTGAGCAATAGCTCCCGGCTGCGTGAATTGTCCCGTGAAGTACCCGTGCCGAGCCGATGACAGCTACGACACTAGACATGAAAGGGCGAAGCCGCGGAGGAGAGTACAAAAGAGCCAGCGACGCTGAAAGAAAAAAGAGTAAGCTGAGAGGAGGTATCGAGTGAAGAGCATTGCTGCGGCATGGCTTCTCTCTCATTCACGTGGTGTGTCCTCCGATTTGTGCCGCGCTCTTTCGGTTACCCCTCCTCTCCTTTGGTTCCAATTCGCACGCGCTCCCTCTCTCTCCATCCCCGCTCTAGGCAAGACACCGGCAAAGCCGTCATCGAAACTTCACTACAGCCTCCGTCCCGCGCGCAGTCAGCTTCGTAGTCTCTCCTCTGCCAGCGCCTCGACGCCTTTTCCAACCCCCACTAGAAGCCATGGCAGCAGCTTTCGTAGGCAAGTGGAAGCTCCACGAGAGCGAGAACTTCGACGAGTTCCTCAAGGCACTCGGTGAGTTCTCCCTTTTTCAGTAAAAAACAGTCAAATCGTGGCGGGGGCAGTGGCGGCCCACCTTTGCGTGCACGTGCGTTAGCATTTTTAAAGCGAACAAATCGCATGAACGCGGGAACATTTCAGACAGAGGACGCGTATGGCTAGCACTCATTTCGAACATTGCTTCGAAATATGATCATCGATCGCCTCACGCCACTTCATCTGCCGGCGTCGTCTCACGTGTTCTCCCGTCTCACGTGGCGTCTTTGACGGAAAAATTTCCCCTGCTCCGGCAGCCGCCCGTGTTATGCCGGGAAGCCGAATTTCGTTCCGTTCGTGAGGCAAATAAATCGATAAATCCGAGGCTCCTGCGAAAATCTACATTTCTCGACCACGAGTACGAGAAGCGTTTTCTGCCTTACCTCACGGGCGGAAATTCGCGCCGGCATTTGCTCCTTCCCCGGCTTTCGTCGATTCGGCCACTACATCACCGACGGTAGGCATTCGGGGGTGGATGAAGGCGTGTCACGCGATCGGCCGGCATTCTGCCGCCACCCCCTCCTATCAATCCGTGTAGAAGCTAACTGGCTATATAACGTGCGCCTTATAGCGTTTATAGATGTTCTCGTCAAGAGACACTACCAGGGGGTGGAGGGGGGGGGGGGGGGGAGTGAACCTGTTCACCACGAGTGAAACGCGCGTAACGTGGCCGTGTACCGGTTCTCGGACGTTAAAATAAGAGAAAGCAAAACTCGGGCGGGTTCTTCGAGCGTGCGTTTTCTCTGCGGTGGGGCTTCTTCCTCCGAACGTTCTCGCTCCCGGCGTTCCCTTTACCGCTATGCCACCGCCTCCCGTAAGAGAGCGAATTCGAATGAGTTATTCACCGCGCCCGTTTTTTTTTTTTTTTTTAGGAGGGTGATGTGGCTATAGTTCGATTATTACGTCATGTGCTTGACGCCCCTCCCCCCATTCTTTCCGTTAGTCCCAGCTTTAGCTGACAGCTTCCACATTGTTTGGTGTTTATTTGTCAATGCTGTTTTTTTTATCGTGTGGCAAAGTATCTCATCGTGAATGCTAGAGGGGCATATGTAGTATACACGCCGCTTCCCACAAAAAAAGAAAACAAAAGTTGGCTACGCCCCTTTTGAAAGCGTGTTGCCAAGCCCGCTCTACCCCCTCCTCTTTCTTTTTTGGTTGACCCTGTAGGATAGCTGATCCTAGCCTCCCGTGGAAGAAGAGATTAAAAAAGAGCAAAAAAAAAAAAAACGACGTGCATTCGTTGCTCGGCCGTTCCTTCGTGGTCATTGTGACGGGAACCCGAGGTCCGTCTATTGCGCAAGCAGAAGCCGGCGAGGGAAACCCATCTACCGCCGCGTATTCTCGACTATTGTTCGCATTGTCGTCGCAGACTGCCGTGATAAACTGGATTAGTAATGGCTATTAAGCTTCATCGATCGTTCCATTTTTAAGCGCCCGCTTTAACAATGAAATATAGGTGGTGATTGCCGACGCAACCGTGAATGTTTCGGTCTTTCCTGTTCCTCACACACAGATATATATATATATATATATATATATATATATATATATATATATATATATATATATATATATATATATGTGTGTGGGATATACCACAATGGCAGCGTTCCCTTCGTCAGGGAATGAGTTCAACTCATGCTCTGACGAAGGAAGGGCCCTTCCCGAAACTATTGGGAGATAATTTTATGTATCGTTAATTGTTCACACAACGCTTCCGTTGTATTATAACCTGTACCTTAACGAATACAGCTTGCCCATCGAAATATTACTCTCGTTATATACATAAAGCGTCCTTGGTCCCGGCGAACCAAGTTGCACTGGTTTCCGCTCTTCTAATTTATGATCCGTGCTCAGTCGTCTATTATTTACTCACCTTAGGTGATGAGCCAATCTATTGGAATTCTCAGAGGCCACGAATTTGTTTTCATTTCGAAGGCCTCAAACGTTTGTGCGTTGTCAGCAGAGCGCAAAAGAAAAAAAAATATCTAAGCATATCCACGGACTGAATTATGATGAGCGGGGCGAAGCGTTTGTCCGTTCGTACATCCGTCCGTCCAACCGATGGTCGATCTGTCCGTCCGTCCGTGCGTCTGTCTGTATGTCCGCCTAGTGCGGGGCTACGTTTCGATTCTGCGGCTCGGTAATTGGCTTGAGATTGAGTTCCGTGCTTTAGAGTGGGTCACTCACGTGGCATATGAGAACTCGGTGTAGTCCAGAACATTATTTTTTTGTGCATCCGTCCATAAACCGCCGTCTACAGGAACATCTGTAAACAACAAAAAAGTTATCAAACGGGTGTTAACCAGAACAAACAAAATAAAAGGCACAAGCTCCGGAAAAACGCCGACTTTTAACCACCCATCAACCAAAACATATGACAGAGGAAATTAAAGACTCTTAGCCAGAACGAGAAAGGCCACGATCCACACTGCTTCGCTCCATCATCAGCATTCACTTCGCGGATTTGCGTGGATTTTTTTTTCCTATGGTGTAGTAGCTCCTTTGCATGCCACCGTATACGGCGAGCAACAGGTCGTGCCAACTTTTCTGAAACTCTGATCGCAACATTCCCGCTATCATACCCATTTCTTCGTAATTATTTTGACGCCCAGATAATTACTCGTCGAAGCGTTCTGTTGCATCGCTGCGAGTGAAACGTGGAGTCTCGCATGCCACGTTCAGGCTCAAGAGTCCCCATAACTAATTTGAGAGAACTGCCAGGGGCACACCTGTGACATGTAATTGAGCTCCGTCAAAACCCTTTAATTAGCTCGGCGTTGGTGGAACGATCGGATGTTGTGTGGCATAGACGGCGATAGTTGCATCGGGCATTTAACTCGGAGCTCCTGAAAAAGAGCTCCGCATATTCATCCAAGTTTATGTCACGGCGCAAAACAAGTGTCGCTAACGTGCCACGCCGTGGTGGTCTATTGACTAAGGTACTCGGCTGCTGACCCGCAGGTCGCGGGATTGAATCCCGGCTGCGGCGGCTTCATTTCCGATGGAGGCGGGAATGTTGTAGGCCTGTGTGCTCAGATGTGGGTGCACGTCAAAGAACCCCCGGTGGTCTAAATTTCCGGAGCCCTCCACTACGGCGTCTCTCATAATCAAGTGGTGGTCTTGGGACGTTAAACCCCATATGTTAATCAAGTGTCGCTAACGTTATTAACCGCAGCGTAATATGAATCGGGGAACCAACAAGCGTTATAGCGACATCGTAGTCGAAATCAAGAACTGGTCATGGGCAGGGCACCTAGCGCGAAGGCAAGGTAGCCGCTGGTCATAAAGTACCACAGATCGGATTCTTGGAGAAGGCAAGCGGGTGAGGGAGAGACAGAAAGCTAGGTGAACAAATGATATTAGGAAGTTTGCGGGTGTAAAGTGGCAGCAGCAAGCACAGGACCGAGTTGACTGGCGGAACACAAGAGAGGCCTTTGTCCCGCAGTGGGCGTGGTCAGGCTGATGCTGACGAGGATGAATATGTTACGAGGTTGGTTGCTTCTGAGCGAGATGTATTTGCAGAGTAAAAACTACAGGCAAGAGACACAATGGCTGATTGGCCCAGTCGCGCGCCTGTCAGTCGCACCTCTTCCTTTTCTTCCTCTCCGTAGCAGGACCCCCGGGCGTTGGAGCGCCGTCTCGGCGAGAGTCCGGAGAAGTGCGACAGAAGTAGGGTTTCAAGCGCGAAACATGGACAATGTCAACTAGTGACGAACTTGGTGACGTATTGGAGTGCAATGGCGCTATCTCGTAGGTTACGTCGCTAACTTGACGTAAGACTAGGTAGGGTCCGGCGTATCGGGACAAAAGTTTTTCGGAGAGACCTACACGGCGACACGGTGACCAGAGGAGCACGTGGTCACCTGGGGCAAACGTTATATTTCGATGCCGGTGGTCGTAGCGGGCTTTTTGCATATCCTGTGACCTGGTGAGGCGAGACTGGGCAACTTGACGAGCCATGTGAGCCCGATCAATGGCTTCGCGCGCGTACTCGGAAGGAGATGGCACGAGAGGCAAGGTGGTTTCAAATGGCAATATGGGGTCGCGACCATATAAAAGATAAAAAGGCGAGAATCCCGCAGTGTCATGTCGAGAGGAGTTATATGCGAAGGTCACATAGGCCAACGTTGTATCCCAGTCTCGATGATCATCGGAGACGTACATCGAAAGCATCTCTGTGAGCGTGCGGTTGAGACGTTCAGTTAGGCCATTAGTTTGTGGGTGGTAGGCGGTAGATAGCTTATGGGCTGTAGCACACGATCGAAGGAGGTCATCGACAACTTTGGACAGGAAAGAGCGGCCGCGGTCCGTAAGCAGCTGTCGGGGTGCACCATGGTGTAAGATGACGTCATGAAGAAGAAAATCCGCGACGTCAGTGGCGCAACTGGTTGGCATGGCCTTTGTTATCGCGTAACGGGTCGCATAATCTGTGGCGACGGCAATCCATTTATTTCCTAGTGTCGTCGTCGGAAAAGGGCCAAGAAGGTCGAGTCCCACGCGATGAAATGGTTCAGAGGGGACTTCAATTGGGTGAAGATATCCAGCTGGCAGCAAAGAAGGTCTTTTCCGGCGCTGGCAGAGGTCGCAAGTGGCGACATATCGACGTACGCTGCGGTACAATCCAGGCCAGAAAAATCGACGTCGCACGCGGTCGTATGTGCGGGAAACGCCGAGGTGTCCCGCTGTTGGTGCGTCGTGAAGTTGTTGAAGTATGGCAGGCCGTAGATGACGAGGGATGACAAGCAGAAGCTCAGGGCCTTCAGTGGTGACGTTGCGGCGGTAGAGGATGCCGTCATGCAGCACGAACATACGGGATTCAGCGTCATGGCTGTCAGACTGGATGGCGTCGATGATAGTGCGCAATGACTCATCCCGTCGTTGTTCGATGCGCATATCGCTGACGTCTGTAAACGCCATTACTCTGCTCTCCAGGTCAGGCGCAACGGGATCAGGAGGATCTACCGGATATCGAGAAAGACAGTCTGCGTCCTTGTGCAAACGGCCAGACTTGTAGCTGACGCTAAACGAAAATTCCTGAAGCCTCAGAGCCCAGCGAGCCAGACGTCCAGTCGGGTCCTTCAGAGAAGTCAGCCAACAGAGGGCGTGGTGGTCCGTAACGACAGTGAAAATGCGACCATATAAATATGGCCGAAACTTGGCGACGGCCCAAACTAAAGCTAGACACTCTCTCTCGGTGATGGAATAATTCATCTCCTGGGGAGAAAGCAGGCGACTGGCGTAAGCTATCACGCACTGTCTACCGTGGTGCCGCTGAGCGAGAACTGCGCCGATACCGTGGCCACTGGCGTCGGTGCGAACCTCTGTGGCAGCAGAAGGATTAAAGTGGGCAAGTATGGGGGGCGTAGTTAGGTAGCCGATGAGAGCGGCGAACGCTTGAGCCTGCTCAGGGCCCCATGAGAATGTGGTATCCTTCTTCAGCAAATCTGTCAGTGGCCGGGCAACGTCAGCGAAGTTTTTCACAAAACGGCGAAAGTAGGAACATAAGCCGACGAAGCTACGGACGTCGGATGTAGAACGGGGCACTGGAAAGCTACGGACGACGCGGATCTTTTCGGGATCTGGTTGGACACCATCGGCGTTTACAATATGGCCCAGAATGGCAATCTGACGGTGACCAAATTGACACTTCTTGGAATTGAGTTGTAGCCCAGCTGTTCTGAAGACTGCGAGAATTGCAGCGAGACGGGTCAGGTGGCTATCGAAAGTAGATGAAAAGACTATCACATCGTCTAGGTAACAAAGACAAGTAGACCACTTGTAACCACGCAGGAGAGAGTCCATCATTCGTTCGAATGTGGCAGGGGCGTTACATAGTCCAAAAGGCATGACCTTAAACTGGTATAAACCATCTGGTGTAATGAAGGCCGTCTTCTCGCGGTCCATTTCATCGACAGAAATCTGCCAGTAGCCGGACCGGAGATCTATAGACGAGAAGTATGTAGCCCCGTGTAGGCAGTCCAACGCGTCATCGATGCGTGGTAGCGGGTACACGTCTTTTCGTGTGATCTTGTTTAGGTGGCGATAGTCAACGCAGAAGCGCCATGTACCATCTTTTTTCTTCACAAGGACGACAGGGGAGGCCCAAGGACTACTTGATGGTTCTATGACACCTTTGTTGAGCATTTTGTCCACTTCTGCTTGGATAACTCTACGCTCAGTGGGGGAGACACGATAGGGGCGTCGGCGAATAGGACTGGCGTCACCAGTATTTATACGGTGCTGAACAGTGGATGTTTGCCCTAGAGGTCTGTCGTCGAAAGAAAAAATGTCGGTATATGACGCGAGAAGGCGATGGATGTCATTGGCTTGCGCAGGGTTGAGGTCGGGTGCAATCATCTTCGAGAAACGATCTGGCCGAGAACAGGTGCTGTTCGCTACTGGAGACTGAAGTAAATCAATCTCGGTGGTGAGCGCTGCTATTTCGAATTCGTCAGCATTAGATACGCTGGCCAAGAACATGCCACGAGGAAGCACTTGAGGGCACAAGCTGAAATTGAGAAGTGGAAGCGAGGTACAATTGTCAGTAACAGTCACAAGCGTATGGGGAATGGCAATGTTGCGGCTCAAGAGGACGTCGGCGAGAGGAAGGAGGACATATTGACCATCGGGAACTTGGGGCTGTGCGGTCAAAACGACGAAGGTGGCTGCCTGAGCTGACAGCCGCACATCCTGAAGAGAGCACAGGCGCGGCGGGGCAGTGGGGGGGTCAGCGACTATCTGAGGCAACTCTAGCTGAAGAACGCCTGTAGCACAATCGATCAGAGCAGAATGATTCGACAAGAAGTCCAGGCCTAGGATAATGTCATAAGGGCAGTGGTCAATCACGGCTAAAATGACAGAAGTAGTGTGGTCCTTTATACGTAAGCGGGCAGTGCACAGACCGAGAACCATCGGCGTGCCGCCATCGGCCACACGGAACATTTGTGCAGCCGCTGGTGTCAGAACTTTCTTTAAACGTGTGCGTAGGCTTGAACTCATGACCGAAATGCTTGCGCCGGTGTCGACAAGTGCTTGTACAGGTTCGCCGTCTACTTTAACGTCTATTACACTTCGTCTGGTGGGAACGGAAAGAGGATTTGCTGCGGAAGTCGTCAATGCAGCACCACCTCCGGGGGCTGCATTTCTCAGTTTTCCGAGACAACGCGGCCGGAAGCCACGGGGGACGAGAAGCGCCGTGGCTGCGGCGAACGGGACGATGGGCGACGTGTTTGCGGCGATCGAGACTGGTGCCCACGTGGTGAAGGCGAGCGGCTGTACCAAGTGTTCCGAGAATGGTCAATGGCATTGGGCTCTTCGGCAGGTGGAAAGGTGCGGGCGGTATCGTCGAAACGGGTCATATTGGTCGTTGCGCGATGTGCCGAGGACCATGTGTTGCGGCAGTAACGGGCAATATGTCCAACGCGGTGGCAGTTGAAACATATAGGGCGGTCATCTGCAGTTCGCCACTCAGCCGGGTTGCGAGTACGTGGAGAAGACCGTCGGTCGGAGAAGGGCATCACGAAAGGGCGTTCGCTGACTCTAGGCGCGGTGACATGGCACACGGAATGCACTCCGATGTTTTCAAGCTCCCGGCGCACGATGGCTTGAACAAGAGGAACAGTAACAGGAGTGGCATCGGTACTGCGCGAATAGAACGCCGAGGGCGCCATAGCTTCCAGTTCACGACGAACAATGCGTGTAAGGTCTCCCGGCGGCGATGCACGTTGTGGTGTTGACTGGTCCTCGCAAGTAGATGTTGCAGCGGTGTTTGGGAGTCGAGCGAATGTTTGTAGAATGCGGCGACTTTTCACTTGCTCGAACTGACGACACTCTTTGATGATCGCGTCTACGGTGGAACAGCCCTTGCACATCAGGAGATTGAACGCGTCGTCGGCAATCCCTTTCAGAACATGTCCCACCTTGTCACCTTCTGTCATGTCGCTTTCGGCCTTTCGGCAGAGGGCCAGCACGTCTTGAATGTAAGCGAGGTATGACTCCGTAGGGGATTGGGCACGGCAGGCCAATTCCTTTTTGGCGGCGATCTTCCGACTGGCGGTTTTGCCAAACACCTCCCGCATCTTTGCTTTGCATTGGTCCCAGCTTGTGAGTTCTTCTTCATTGTTCTCATACCACACCTTGGCCGTGCCTCTCAAATAGAACAGCACATTAGCCAACTGAAGTGTGGGATCCCATCTGTTCGGCACACTCACTCGTTCAAACATGGCCAGCCAATCGTCAACGTCGACGCCATCGGTTCCGCAGAATGTACCGGGATCCTTGAGAGGCGTGAAAACGTACGGTTGCGACGCCATGTTCGTCGGAGACGCTGACGTTGACGCGGAGGGCTGAGCATTGGCCATGGCTGGAAGGGCGATGCGACGTCCGCTGCGGAGCTCCGTTGCCTGATGGTTACCCCGCACCTCCACCAATATGTTACGAGGTTGGTTGCTTCTGAGCGAGATGTATTTGCAGAGTAAAAACTACAGGCAAGAGACACAATGGCTGATTGGCCCAGTCGCGCGCCTGTCAGTCGCACCTCTTCCTTTTCTTCCTCTCCGTAGCAATATAATCAAGATTACCGACAAGGGCGCTATGCGCTGCGACACTTTAAAATTCCGCCTTGTAAAAAATTTCTAATTGCGGCATTTTCAAGCCAACCGGAGCAGCAGTAGGAGCCCTCTGGGCCAATGAGAAGTCGCCATTGGCGGAATTCAGTAATGTCTCGGAATGACATACATCCTGTAGCTCCGCGGTTCAGTATTGACATTAGTGTCTTTCAGAAGCGGCCGTTTCCCGTGCGTTGAGGACGGAAATGTCATATCGTCGTAGTCGGTTCGTGCCCCTTTTTTTTTCATACTCAGCATGGATGCTTTGATAATTTCATCACGTTACCGAATGCAGCAAAAAAAAAAAAAAAACTGGTGTGAAATGCCCTGTTATTGCAAAGTTCGTGCGGAGCAATACGCAGCTCCTCAGATTTTCTGCAGCGGACTCAAGTGTACTACCATCCAATACCTCGGCCCCCTTCGAAGTTTGCAGCATGTGTTTGCAGCCGCGTTGATTGCCATGGCGGCGTTTGTCGCTTCCGGTCGTCTTGTCACTCCTTGTCACTTACAGCATCGCGCGTAACAGTCGCGATTTAAAGAGACAGGGGGGGGAGTGTTCACACGTACATTGCATCGCTGTCGTCTGCTCGCTTTACGATCAGCAAAACTGAATGCCCTGGGTTATCAGTGGTGGTCCATTCGATGGCGGTTACAGGATTTTTCCGCAAGGGTGGTCAGCCAACGGGAGAATGTGATAGCCCCTCCTCTTGTAAGTATACATTAGCGGGGGAGGGGGACTCTAGACATTTGTACCCTCCACCTCACGTCCTTCCGCCCGTCATGGTTGGCGTTGGGTTGACTCGAAAAAGTAGCCAGAACTCAAGCTAAGAGTAGTGAATATGGCCATGTCGTTTTTTATAACCCCATTTATATCCAAATTAAAACACAGTATTATAAGTAGATTTTTATTACTGAACGATACGTTATACCTTACCGAAACGCGTGCGCGCATCGACTCATACGACAGAACAACTTTCGAAAGACTGTTTTATCTACAAACATGGAAAAAAAAGGCTGTTTAGTCGGCCAATACAGAAGCTGCAAGTAGCCTGAAATTAGCCATGGCGCCAACCCGAGCTTTGCTGCCAGAGGGGGTCGTAAAGTAGCCACTTTGGCGCCGCATTTTCCCTAATGTCAACCCCGTTGCCCTTAGCTATTTACATCTGTAGAATTTGTCATAGGCGTAGTCGGGGCTCCCGTTTGAGGGAGGGGGGTCATCGTACCCCCGCTAAGCTAAGTCGCAGTATGGACCAGACTACACCCGCCTCCTCCCTCTTCGATAATTGGGGGGTGGGCAGCTGCCCCCAAGCCCACGCCGTTCGTATGCCTATGGTGATTTAGTTTTGATTTGGCTCTAGACTACCACCCGTTCCTCCAATTTAATTGGCAGGGACTACGTGGTAGTTCTAACCAGCAACTGTCACAGCAGGGTATTTAATAAGTAGAGTTTATAGGAACAAGCGTTGTCTAACCGTGACATGCAAAACTGAGCTGTTCTTTGACTTGCCGTGCTTTCATGTGTTGAAAGCGTAAGGTATCCGTCAGTTCTTTAAACCGTTAAATGCTAACTTGTGAAAGAAATCAGCAGCAAGCGAACACATGCACAAGATGAAAGCGGTCATGTTTGTGTCGCACCTGTCTCGCTTTAAATAGAATGCTCAGGAAATCGTATGCAGAGTTGTGCAGTTTATCAGCTATATATTTCAAGTGAATTCATTGCTATAGCTGTCAGTAACATAGCTATATGCATGTATGCAATGTAGCATGTGCCAATAAACACGGCGACGAATGCGAAAAGCTGTGGTGTATACGAGCACGTGATCCACTGCCGCCACTGCCTCCCCAATACTACTCCTCACCAACGATCATAGTACGTGGTCTCCCAAATAGTTTATCCGGTTTTTAGGGGGGCAAGTGTTTTTGCGCAGCTCTCGTCATTACGTCCCTCGTTTCAGGGAGCGCCATCTGCTCATCTCTATCGGCAGTACAGCGTATGCGATATCCGATGTTGTTCCTGGCTTATTGCTGGTGCGCGATTGAGTATAGATCCCGTGGGGCAACCTTAAATGTTCCGTGCTGTTTTCGGTCGATCGGAGCAAGCATTGGCGAAGGATTACCGTCCACGCGACTAACCGCGCTCATTACCAGACTCGGAGACAACCTTGTCCGTGATGTGTACCCTTAATCGGGTCTTGTGACCGTTGCGCAGCGTGGCTTGACACAGCGGCGCGGTCTTGCGTGACTCGGCCCTCGTGCGGCTCGTATACCGAAAGCCGCGTTTCACGGCGCAGAAGTAATGCTCTATCTGTGGAGGCTATAGCATTCGTACGTGTACGTATGGATCGTATGTGGAAGCAGCCTGCTGCAATCTTTCTCCGCGATGTCGGATGTGCCGCGATCGGCTAGCGTGCACAGGGGAGTCGTCAGAATAAGTCTGTAGGGGAGTGTAAAGCATGGCAGAAGTCACCAACTCCTGCAGGAGTTTCTACGCTCCATAAACTAGGAAACGCGCATCACACGCGAGCTACCGCCTCTTCTCCCCCTCCCCTGTTTTGTGTGTGTGTATGTGTGTGCGTGTGCGTGTGCGCGCCTTCAGCCAAGGGCGTGCCCCTTTCTTCCCAGAAAATTCTTACAAGAGAGAAAAATGCCGCCATGCTGGGCTGCGCGCGGGCGTACGAAGGCTGACGTCATAGCGTTGACAGTGCATTTCTGTGGCGGGGTTGGTCACGCCTATTAAGCGTACCAAGAGAGAGTTCTATGGCGGTTCCGTCCGTGAAATGATGTCTGGCTCTGCAGCGAACCACTAGGGTGCTTTAGCGTGGCGTTAAACTGCACTGTTTGTGCTTGGGTGTTACACTTGTCAAAAGCATCAGAATTAAAAAAAAATTGTCTTCGCTGCACGATGCGATGATCGCATATTGTCGAATACTGGCGTTGCAGATTATAAAATAACGACGTGCCGAGGGTGACTGTGCGTTATTTCCGCGCTTATCGGGACAAACCGGCACAGCTGAAGAATTCGAATTTGTGTTTGAAGCAGTAAATCCGACGCAGAGGAAAGTATACACTGTTGCTTAGTCCACGTAACTTTAGTGCTGCGACGGACGCGTTCGAACGACTGAATCGCGGGTCGCCGTGTTCCGCTTGTAAAATATCTAGCAGCTCGGTAATCGCGGCATTCCTCCGCGGAGGTGTTAGTTGCCAGCTTCGCGGAATAAAACTTACTTCTCTCTGTGCGAGTTACGCAACTTTGAATGTATCCCTTCGTTCTTTTTTCTATTTTCTTCTTTTTTTGGAGATGCCTGGTTGTTGTGCTTTGGTTTCGCAATCTTCCTCCTGCAAGCTTCTTTACAGGCACTAACACGACGCTATCATATTTTTTTCCACTACGCCCACGCCACACTGAGATGCTTGTGTCGAAACAAAGGTGTCGCTCGTGTTTACGCTGGCATAAAAAGCCCCAAAAAATGCAGCAGCGTGTCCGTTGGCGCTATACCAATTCATGTCGAGACTGCGCCTATCTTAAAGCTATACCGTTTTGTTCTCGCTGCAACTGTAATGCGTGTAACGTATGCGTTCGGCATGCTATGCGTCTCTGTCGCGGTGGTACAGCGGTGCTCGGCTGCTGAGTCGAAGGTCGCCGGTTGGATCCTGGTTGGGGTCGCATTTTGGTGAAGGCGAAACGCCAGAGGAACGTGTTGTGCGATTTTGGCGTTCCTTAGAACACCGGATGGCAAATATTACCGGAGCCTTCCACTGGCGTGCTTCATAATTGTTTGCTAGTATTGACTCGTACAACCACATAAAATGATGTTCTATGGTTAAACGACTCTGTCCGGCGATCTTTTTAGTGAGTGACGTAAACAGGGTTAACCAGAGGCTATGCTAAGTAGTCGCGCTGGGTCGATTGCGCGAATGTGAAAATTGAGTCCTAATGATTGACGAATGGGCAGCTTAATTACTGGTGGCCTCGAATGGCCTGCACAACACGTTACTACTGTATACCACGATATCTGCTAAAGGACCAAACAAGAGTGCTTAGGCACTTTGCGCTACGAATGTCGTTGTGAGTGCACGGCCTATAACAGGGGAAACGGACTTCACTCGCAGGCAACTTGCTTCTCAAGTAATGGCATCGGATGAGAAGTGGTTGTATATATTATGAAGGACGCGGGAATTTCGATATACGTATACATTCCGCGCCCATGGAGAACGTGACCGCCCCGCCCCGGTTTCTTGGAATCGGACCACTGAAAGTGCAAGCACGCCTCTATAAAGCGACTTTAAATAAGCCTAGCCATATAAGATCAGATCGAGTTATGACTAAAACGCGTTCCTGGGCTACAGTTTGTACACATTTCGCCGAAAAAGGCGCGAAGAGAGACGATGGACGTTGTCCTTCATGTCTGCGTTATCTTGCCGCGCCTTCACTGTCTGCAAGGTTATCACCGCCGGGCAAACCAAGGGGGCGTATAGCCGCGAAACGCTGAGAGTCTCGGCAAACAGTGGTTGCTTCCGTGCGCTCTATCCGAGTAACATTCCGTTTGCAACGTTGCAAACGGAAAGTTACTTGGATATAGCGCACACCACGTGTTTTTAGCTATCAGTGCCCAAAGTGACATTCAGCGCGTCTTTATAAAAACAGTATCTGAATTCTGCATGATAGCGCTCTTCTACCTTAGTTTGAGCTGTTTACGTCCGCCGCTTATGAGGCGCGCGAATTTTTCACCTCTGCAATCAAGAGGCGGTTGTTCCGGCTTTGTTCGCTTGTGTAGATGGTTGACCTTTCGTATTTGAACAGGAAAAATAAAAGTACACGTGCAGCTTGCCCCGCGTATCGTGCACACCGACGAAGCATTGAAGATGTTTGCTTACAAGGAAGCCTATTTTCGCTGGTTGAAGTGGGACCTGAATGAAGTGGAACCTGAAATGGAGTGGGATGAGTGGCGGCGTACCGTATAGTAGTTGCGGGAGTCGTGAGTGGTGGCCGATCTATAACGGTTACCGGACATTCGCGCAAGCCTCGATTAAGGAGAGATTCGCTATTAAAATTGTGCATTTCAACCGTTGTGGCTTTTAAATATTTTCTTTGTGTACTTGTTGCTGGTCTCCCGTATATTATTGCGGATAGACATTGTGTATACTTTCAGAGAGCTCAGTATAGTTGTCCTGTGACCGCATGGTTCATTCAGCAGCGCTGTCCACTCCCCTTTGCCCAAGCTCTTCTTAGACGCATAAGCGTTCGTCCCTGCCGTTTTTAGAGTGGCATCGCCCGCATGACATAGTTTTTATCGCTCCCCCGATCGTGCGGCTGTGTTTTCTTTTTTATTCGCCTGATTGTTTCTGGTTGCACAAGCGTGTGCACGGAGGGGGGGGGGGGGGAGAGTGTCGTGTGACGTGGTTTGCCGTGCACTGCAGCTCTGCAATAAACGGATATGCAAACGCACGTGGCCACTCTGTCCGTTGGCTCATCCAAGCTCATGCGCAGTACCTACAGCCATGAACCGAAACGGAGTTTTTCTCATTTTTTCCGTAAGCGTTTTCCTTCACCCACTTCTTTAAACGTTCCGTACGAAAAGCGCGGTAGTCCCAAGGGCCATCGCCCTCGGGTCCGGTGGCCTTGTCAGAAAAGAAAGCTTAATGAGCGGCATGTTCCTGATGACCGCGTGCGCCATGAACGCCGCCTTCACATAGGTGGTGCTTGTAACATCGCTCACTTGAAGCTTTTTCTTTTGTCATTAGTATACCTCATTTATATCGTTAAGGCGATATGGATTCTGAAGTATTACGCTATATGCGGCATATCGAGACGTAGGAACTCAAAACCGAAACTATGCTGCACACCTGGGATCGGCTGCTTGTGGAAGTGTCTACACACTATACCTCATGCATGTAATGGTGAAATTTAGGCGGTGTTGACGTCATCGGCACATAGGCTACGGCGTGCTATATCTTCTCCATTTAAGAAGCGTGTGACTTCGTTTTGACTCCAGCGATATCGGTTGGCTGATAGGCAGTTAAGTGTCAAACGGCGCAACTGTCACTGTATAGGCGTTTTCGCAACGGCCAACTTCAACA
Organism: Rhipicephalus microplus; assembly: GCF_043290135.1. Classification (NCBI taxonomy): domain Eukaryota; kingdom Metazoa; phylum Arthropoda; class Arachnida; order Ixodida; family Ixodidae; genus Rhipicephalus; species Rhipicephalus microplus. The sequence continues at coordinate 133,657,634 of NC_134702.1, read as the reverse complement.
CGAGGGAAATAATGGGTAAGAACAGGGCTCCACGCGATGATGAACAGGCGCTAACAGTGATTGTAACCTCGCCCCGCTTAACGACACCTTATAGCGTGAAAGTCCGATTCGGAAACTGCGCATGCAGACATCGTTGACACAAGCTACAAACGCCGGATTCGGTACAACGGCCGCCTGTTACGGACCTTGGGGCAGCGGCGCGCAACGAAATGCCACAAGAACATCAACCTAGCAGCGCCCGCGAAAGTGTACGGCGCGTTCTTCCTCTGCCTAGATGCAGGAAGCGGGCTTCCCGTGCCCCTCCTGGTCTGTCTGGCCCTCGTGTGTGCGCGCACCACAGCCACGTGCCCGCCGCTCTCGTTCCTCCATCCGTTTGGCGCAAGCCTCTGCCCCGGCGCGGCCCCGTTGAATGAATGCTCGCGACAGTACGTGCGCACTGTTGCGAAAGGGGGGTGCGCGCCGTTTATCTCTCTCTCGGCATTCTTGCGACGTGTCTCAGCTGAGCCCTCGTACGTCACGGGCCCAACTCCTCCCCGTCATCGTCTCACACCCGTTCACTACAATCCGCGAGTCTTTTCTGTGGTTTGTATGTGCGTATTTGCAGAATCGGTCATGTAGCGGGCATTCCTTCTCCGCAATTCGAGAGCCTTGCTTGGTGGCCGCCGCCGCCGACGTGGCCCCTTTCTAAGGCTCCGGCTATGATGAAGAGGTCGAAAGCACTCGAGTCTCCCGGTTATATGCAAGGCATGGAACAGCGGCTCGCAGCGCTGCCGCCTGCGACTGGACAAAGTGCGCGTCTAATTGAGCGGAGACAGGCGGAAATGCGAATTACGAGTGGAGAGGAGGAAGCAGAGTGAGAGAGGGAGGACTGGCTCTCGTCGTTATTCTTACTCATTTCGTAACGAACGCTCTCTCTCCCCATCCCTCTCTCTTTCCACGGCATGACGATGCGGTGATGCACGCCATATTCGAGGCTCGCGCCCTCCGTTCGCTTGGACTCCGTATGTCTAGGCTCCCGGTCTGTGCTCTTCGTGTCTTGCGGCCATTTTGCGACTATCGCTTTCCACTACTATTGGGTGTACAGCGTCGGCAAACAGTCGAAATGCGTGGCCACTTCGACGGAAATCCGACCATCTTGCAGCGCCGTGTAATGCCGCCTGCCGCGGCGACTGACGCGACGGCATAGGTGGGACGTTCTGACAAGGAGAGGACAGCATGGTTTAATTTTTAGACGTCAGTAGTCTTATCTTGGTTGGGCTCTATGAGTGAATCGAGCGGTCGTTGCGTGGGCGTTTCATTGTAAATGACTTAAACCACTAAATCAGTCAAGTATATACGCCGTAGTGAAGAGCTCCGGAAATTTCGACCACATTCCTGTGTCCTGCAACGTCCACCTGAATCTAGGCGCACGAGCCTCTAGCATTTTCACCTCCGCCACGACCTCCCTGGCGAGATTCGATTCCGCAACCTTCGGGTCAGCAGTATGTACTACGGTTTTAAGAGGAATGTTGGTCTTGAGTCATGATGGATATGGAGGAGTATACAGAATGAAATAGATCGAGCGCTCATATTGTCGTCGTTTCGTATTGTTCACCAGATTATGAACTTCTGTGCAGGATCCCTAAAAGCGCGCTTTGTTCAGACCTTGGGAGAGAAAAAATGCCTCACAGTCGTCCGGCGCAGGCCACTCTATATGGACTCTGCGACAATCGAGTGAGACCGGTTTGGTTAATACCGCTGTCAGAGCGTGGCTTGGCTTTGTGCTTCTCTACTCATTTCTGCATCGCTTCGTTGGTTCGTTCCCACGCGTGACGCCATCGCGATGCCATTTCTGTCCGGTGGTCGCGGACTCGCCGTCAGCGCAGCGCGCGAGCATGACGTCACCACACCGGGCTCTCTGTTACGCAGCGGGGCGTAGTGGACACTTCTTGGCACCAACTTCAAGAATGCCGCAAAACAGAAAAATCCGCTGCCCCGGGGCAGCTGTGCCGATAGGCTCGTGGCCCATCCACGCAACGCTTGTAATGCACATGCTAGTCACGTGTTATCGGCGCAAATTTTGCAGCGGAGCGCGAGGCCTCGGGTCCGATAGTTGGCAAGGTGGCCGCAGCTGGACGGTGTCGAAAACCGCGAATCGCTGGAGTCGGTCCTGTAAACATGCATCGCCAGAATAATCTGCACAATGACACGATTTGTTCTTGTTGTGCGTTGTACGGGAATGATCAGTGTCCGCTGTCTTCAATCCAGAGCTGTTGTATGTAACCTTGCGCCGTGAAGCCGTGGAATATTTAATTGTAGCATGAAGTGAATTTTTCTTTTCATATTTTCATGACGTCATGTTTGTTAACCCAATACAGTCTTCGCATGGTCCGTTTCTTTCTCGGTGTACAACGTTGGCGCGGAAAGGGCATTTAGCAGCGCAGGTCTTCGTTACCACTGTACGCGCCCGGGCGTACATTGGAAGAGCAATAACCGCGCATGTTCGGTATACGCATTGGTTTCATGCCGAGGTCGTGGAGTTCCGTCGCCTGTTGCACGATATCTTGTGCCCGTGATCTCCGATGTCATCGCTCGCGCTATCGTCTTGCTGCTGGTTCACGGACTTGTCGCTCAATGTTCACTCTGTCGAGCATTGCAAAGCCCTTGCGAATGATCGTTTGTGCTGAACTATACGGCGGCGTAAAACGAGGCGAAAATCTAAGACTTTGTTTTGCTCAAGTGTTTTCAGGGTTCGCATTTTCACCGCAGTGGTTGCGAGATACCATGGAAAATGCAGGCGACCCTCCCTTGTTGATTCGCACGACGGCGTTCGGGTCTCGGAGGCCGTGTAAAAAGAGCGCTGCTGGTTTCTCAACGGCTACAGCTGCTCACACGATGACAGCTCTTTCAATCAACTCATTCAGTTAGTTTAAGTAAGTATCCTGAGGTTTAATTCTTACCTGTTTGATGTAAACTGATGATATGATATCGTACGCATTCGATATAAATATTTGTTTGCACCAGAACCGTCGATTTATTATTTAAGAGGCATTTTAGGAATACCAATTCGGGAAACTGAAAATCAGCCTCGGACTGGAAGTGCTTGGAAGAGAAACCAAGATGTTATTCGTTAGTGCCACTGAAATCCAGTTCGCTTATGCAGTGCCTTTCTACGTATGCTTCCACAGATGTAATAGATAACGCCGTTTATCTCTCTCCTCAATCAATGAAAGGTGTGCGCTGTGCCGGCTCATCGTAAAGATGTTCATTCAAACTTACAAAACTTGCATGTAGGGGCCAAATCATCTGCGACAGCTGTCTAGTGTGAAGACGTGTCTCGCTGTGGGCCCCAAGTATCATTGTCGGTTAATCGCTAGCTCGGTGCAGCTGCCTGTAGCAGCCGGGCGCGGTTCGTTTCGAAGGGGAGTTGCGTAATTCGCACTTGTGCTCGCGTTTGAGCACAGGTGGTGGAGCCGGAAAGGCGCGGCGGGTATCTGCGCTTCTATTACGTGAAACCAACAAAAAGCGTGACATTGATGGGCAACTCAGAGCTTCCTAGTGAATTGTAGGCAAATTTATGTGTCGAAATAAGCTTTCAACGAAAGAAGAGTCGGTGAGTTTTGTAGTGTTGGTCACAAGGTTGGTCGAAGGTCGCGGAGAATAAAAACTGCGACGCTGGCGTGGCCAGAGGGTGGTTCAACAGCCACCTCAAATGTTTACCTTTTAATTTAGTGTGTGTATTTAGTGTACGCGCATACGTAAAGTATAGTTGCCCCCCCCCGCTTCCGAAAAAAAGTTTCGGCTGTGCGACTGCCTCATGACTTCAAGCCTTGTTCGATGAATACGACTTTATTTTATGCCGCCGATGTGGAGATGAGTGGCATATCGACGTCATGTTCAGTCCAGGTAGTGTACGTGTTCCTGGACTTCTCGGTTAGTTCCATCTTCAGTGAGGCTGAAGCTGAAGAATGTTAACGAATGAAGAGGGCGAGACATGTGCTGTGTCCCGTTTTTTTTTTCCTTCTCTCGTCTTGGTTGCAGTTTCTGCTCTTCTTATCTTGCGTGCAATTCACGGGGTGTTGCCACGAACCACCGCGCAGTGCTTCCATGTCTCCTAAACGACGCAGTAGCGGAACTTTTGGTAAATTCGGTAGAGTGCTGAAGAAAAAGAACGCGACGCAGTTAACATTGGAATCGCGCGAGCAGCGCAACTCGAGCTGCATTGAACCCCGACGCTGTATAGTGAAACTCGAAATGTGGCGGGACACCTTGTGCAGGCGTTTCTACGCGAAGATATCCGAGCACTCTGTGCACCTCGGTGTGATGGATCGTTTCCAGACATCGCTCTACAATGGTGGAAGAGGAGGAATTGCGTAGCGTAGCAGACGTGACCCCCGCCCCTCTTACTCCCTACATCGACTTGTTCATTTCGTCGCCCTGCCGGTGTCGACCGTTTGGCTGCTTCACGCGGTGGGGTTTTCTCTTCGAAGTTCCAGCGCCTCGATGGTTGGTTGTCCGGGCCGACTTCTGCGTGTAGTCTGCCTCGGTGGCACGCGTCGTCGACACTCAACCACCTGCGTTGTTTTTTTTTTTTTTCTTACCGCAGCCGTGTGCGTCCTGTCTTGCAAAGAGTCTAGTGAATAAGACGGACGAGACAAGGAAACCGAGTTCTGTCGTCTGGCGTTTCGCTTCCTTCAGTTTTTTTTTTCATTTCCTACGCTTATCGGGCGACGTAATCGGCAGCATTAGCGACACTCTTTCCTTTTTATTACTCGCGAGTCTCGTCTCGTCCGCCCCGTACATAAGGGAGTAGCCGCAGAACGCGCTGTGTCGAGGGTTCTTGAGAGGCAGGCCAAGTACTGTCTTCGTACTTCTAAAACAGTGGATTTGCGTAGCGCGTATTGCGAAATAAAACGCGGACAATCTCTTCGAGCACGGGTTCTTCAACAAATTAGATTTGCACGTGCACCCTTGCGACTTTCGAGATAAGTATTGAATTTAATTTTTCATTGAGACTTCCCAAGTAGAAGCAGTCTAAAGGCATGCAGCCTGCCCAACTGAAGTCGCTTACAACGAATGCAGATGAAACCACCCTTCCCGCATATAAATAGTTATTAGACACGTTTTAAAGACTAGTGAATGTGTTCCATGCAAAATAAGTAATCGCTAAATTTACGATCCAGAGTACTCGCGCTACGAAACCACTACTCGGCTTATGAAGAACCAAGTGGATCAATTTACGCATCGATTAAATGGAATTCTGAGGCGGCCGGTGCCAACGGTAGCAACACTGAAACGAGATAAAAAGCATATCTTTTTTGCGACGCGAAATGTGTTTAGCCCAAGTGTTTATATATAATTCATGTGCAGCTATGTACGGAGCATGGTATATCTTTCATAACCAATTGCAAGGATGGAAGCCCACATAAATGTCACTTTATTTCTAAATATGACAACAGGCTCCCTAATTCATAATTAGTCCAAGCCGGGATGTTTGCTATATATCTGCGGAAAGTGTCACACTTTTGGTTGACTGCGTTCAAACATTTCATAGCGATGATAGCACGGGGATCAAAGAAGCACCTGTTCTCTCCTCTTCCTCAGTTCTCGTGTTTTTCAACGCTTTGGCTTCATCAAAGTTTTTGTGGCTTCATCGACGTTTTCGATAAGCAGCCGTTGGCTGATGCGTTCTAACGTTATTCGGCATAGCGAAGGAATCCTGGCGTTTTTCTAATGCCACCCATTTTTGGTGCGGAGTTTTTTTTTCCCCTCCATATACGGCTACACAGCGTGCTTCTGCTTGTGCTGTGCATGCATGGAATGCATTCGATGTCGTTAAGCGCACTGCCACGCCTAGCGTAGCGCGTGTTTTGTTTCCATAACTATCTCTCGCATTTCGCAACGCGTCGTTGCTTGCTGTCCGGCTGATTACGAGGCGGTGGCTAAGGACGCCGCCGCTCTTTTGTCGACGACGAGGTTCCTCGTACATTCGGAGTCGTACTGTTTGAATATTTCCTCGAAGGCTCTTCTGCCTGCTTTCGTGTGTAATAACTGAAGGCGAAGGAGCTGCGTTGCGAGTGAAGGAAGGATAAGATAGTAGGTGAGGAGGTCAGCAGGCACATGCCCGGTTGACAACCCTACGCGGGGGAGTGGGAAAGGGAAGTGTATAGTGTGTTGCGGATACGAAGGTCCCACTGCCGTAACCAGAAAGATTTTCTTAGTTTACTTTAGCTATATATATATATATATATATATATATATATATATATATATATATATATATACACACGAAGCGGGTGCGTCCTTGACCGTGACATGAATGTTGACCGGACAGCTGTTGCCCCCGAAAAAATTTCTGAATGCACCCCTGCCTTATGACATGCCGCAAACTCGTAGCTATAACGCCTAACCCGAAGCTTCTAGTAAGGCTCGCGGTAATGCCGATGCACGAGCGTGTGCACACAGCCTGTATACAGTGAGCGCTGTATTCGTCTACAGGCGTATATAGTAATCAACATACAGTATACTGTCGAGTGTTCTGTTTGAATATTCTTCACTGTCGTTCGGTTGTCACGGGACGAAGGTATGTCGCTGACTCGTGGAACACGCAAGAAATGCGGGTAATAAGGACCGAAGTCACCTCGTTGGCCGCTGCACGGCGTGCTCGCATTGTGAACCGTGTTTCCGATTTGCGGAAATCCTAGGCAACGACGTCTCGCTAAACGCTAGGGACATTTTTTTTTAATTCAAAAAGCAGGTGAAGAGTGCGCAGCGACACTTTTATTGCGCTTTACAGTGCTGACATTCAATTTATTTTGTGCCTTGTTAGAACTTTTTTGGTTGTTGTGGTGGTGTCTCTACGTGGCGTATTGGTGTATAAAGGTGTGCATCTTTCAATAAAGTCAGTTGTTAGTGTACGCATGTACCCGTCTGTTCCTTCTCGTGTATCCGGCGTAGTTGCGCAACTCGCGATTGTTTCTATTATGTCAGTGTTCAGTGACCTCGCTACAAGGGCAGAATTTGGTAGTCAGTCTTACGAAAATTTCAGCGAACAATTTTTTTTTTGTCTACCGTAACTGTTTCAGGCACGCCTTAGCCATCGTTGACAGCTTATATATCGCTACCGCTGCATCGAGTGACGTAGCAAAAAATAATAGGCGCACACACTTGTCATGTGGGAGGACGACATGCAGTACTCGAGGATTCGATAACTGGTGTAGGTTCAGTTATTATAATGCATATAAGGGTTTAAGCATTATATGAGCATTTCTGTTTGACTAGCTTCGTAGTAGAGTTAGTCGTTGCGTAGCGGACGTTCATTCTAGTCAGAGGTGGATCCAGAGGGGGGGAAGGGTGTGAGAGTGAAGCCCGCCCTTTCCTATGTCTGTGTTAGCGCTCCAGTGCGTGTCATCCACCTCCTATGACCAATCAGGACAAATAAGGGGTTACTGTGCGGCACAGCTCTTCAGAGCTCTACTTTGCAACAGTGCGGGAGAGGCAGTTGACAGTCATGGCGCGCAGAGTCCATTGTCTTCCTACTCGTCGCCTTTGACTTTGTTGTGCTCCTCGTGGGCAATGCTGTAGCTGTTTCACGTTCGCTATAGCGAAATGGCCTGCTGTGCTGTATTTTTCCTTTATACTGGTGGTAAACACCGCCACCAACACGTTCGCAGGTATGCAGCGTATACCGAACTCTTTGTATGTTGTATCACAATTTGCTTTATCTCGGAATGTGCATGGGCTAAGTGATGTCATTAATTAAATGCCTAACCACAACAGAAAGAGCAGCCTATACGGCGAAAATTGTTACTTTTATAGAATAAGTACATCATCATCATCATCATCATCAGCCTGACTACGTCCACTGCAGGACAAAGGCCTCTCCCATGTTCCGCCATTTAACCCGGTCCTGTGCTTGCTGCTTCCAATTTATACCCGCAAACTTCTTAATCTCATCTGCCCACCTAACCTTCTGTCTCCCCCTAACCCGCTTCCCTTCTCTGGGAATCCAGTCAGTTACCCTTAATGACCAGCAGTTATCCTGTCTACGCGCTACATGCCCTGCCCATGTCCATTTCTTCTTCTTGATTTCAGCTATGATATCCTTAACCCCCGTTTGTTCCCTAATCCACTCTGCTCTCTTCTTGTCTCTTAAGGTTACACCTACCATTTTTCTTTCCATTGCTCGCTGCGTCGTCCTCAATTTAAGCTGAACCCTCTTTGTAAGTCTCCAGGTTTCTGCTCCGTAGCTAAGTACCGGCAAGATACAGCTGTTATATACCTTCCTCTTGAGGGATAGTGGCAATCTACTTGTCATAATTTGAGAGTGCTTGCCGAATGTGCTCCACCCCATTCTTATTCTTCTAGTTACTTCAATCTCGTGGTTTGGCTCTGCGGTTATTACCTGCCCTAAGTAGACATAGTCTTTTACAACTTCAAGTGCACTATTACCTATCTCGAAGCGCTGCTCTTTGCCGACAGCATTGGGGAAATTGTGTCCCCCTGCCTTACACCCTTCTTGATTGGTATTCTGTTGCTTTCTCTATGAAGCACTATGGTAGCAGTTGATCCCCTGTAGATTTCTTCCAGAATGTTTATATATACTTCATCTACGCCCTGATTCCGCAGTGTTTGCATGACGGCTGATATTTCTACTGAATCAAACGCCTTCTCGTAATCTATGAAGGCTATGTATAGTGGTTGGTTATACTCTGAGCATTTCTCTATTACCTGATTGATAGTATGAATGTGGTCAATTGTTGAGTAGCCTGTTCGAAATCCTGCTTGTTCCTTTGGTTGATTGAATTCTAATGTTTTCTTTACTCTGTTAGCAATTACCTTTGTAAATAGCTTGTATACTACAGAGAGCAAGCTGATCGGCCTGTAATTCTTCAAGTCCTTGTCATCTCCTTTCTTATGTATTAAGATGATGTTAGCGTTCTTCCAAGACTCTGGTACTCTTCCCGCCAGGAGACACCTCGTAAACAGGGTGGCTAGTTTTTCTAACACAATCTGTCTTCCATCTTTCAGCAGATCTGATGTTACCTGATCCTCACCAGCAGCTTTGCCCCTTTGCATGCTCTCCAAAGCTTTTCTGACTTCTTCTATCATTACTGGTGGGGTGTAATCTGGGTTACTGCTAGTTCTTATAGTATTAAGGTCGTGGTTGTCTCGGCTACTGTACAGATCCCTGTAAAACTCCTCCGCTATCTTAACTATCCTATCCATATTGGTAGTTATTTTGCCTTCTTTGTCCCTTAGTGCATACATCCGACTTTTGCCTATCCCAAGTTTCCTCTTCAATCCTTTGACACCTCCTCCGTTTTTCAGAGCGTGTTCAATTCTCTCCATGTTATACCTTCTTACATCGCATACTTTACGTCTATTAATCAACTTCGAAAGCTCTGCCAGTTCTATTTTGTCTGTTGTACTTGACACTTTCATGATTTGACGCTTCTTAATTAGGTTCTTCGTTTCCTGTGAAAGCTTGCCAGTGTCCTGTCTAACTACCCTGCCTCCAACTTCCACTGCACACTCCATAATGATACTCGTCAGATTATCATTCATTGTATCTACGCTAAGGTTGGTTTCCTCACTGAGAGCCGAGTACCTGTTCTGCAGTGACACTCTGAATTCCTGTACTTTCCCTCTCAGTGCTAGCTGATTGATTGGCTTCTTGCGTATCAAGTTCTGTCGTTCCTTCTTCAAGTCTAGGCGAATTCGAGACCGTACCATTCTATGGTCACTGCATCGTACCTTGCCAATCACTTCCACATCCTGCACGATTCCAGGGTGTGCACTCATTATAAAGTCTATTTCGTTCTTTTTTTCGCCATTAGGGCTCCTCCATGTCCACTTGCGGTTTTCTCGTTTTCGGTAGAAGGTATTCAAAATCCGTAAATTATTGCGTTCTGCGAATTCTACTAGTAGCTCTCCTCTGGCGTTTCTAGTACCGATGCCATAATCTCCTACTGCCTGGTCTCCAGCCTGCTTCTTCCCTACCTTTGCATTAAAGTCGCCCATCACTATAGTATACTGTGTTTTTACCTTACTCATTGCCGATTCCACGTCTTCATAGAAGCTTTCAACTGAAGCGTCATCATGGCTGGATGTAGGCGCGTAAGCCTGTACTACCTTCATCTTGTATCTTTTATTCAGTTTAATTACGATACCTACCACCATTTCATTAATGCTATAGTATTCCTCTATGTTGCCAGCTATGTTTCTGTGAATGAAGAACCCCACTCCCAGTTCTCTTCTGTCTGCCAAGCCCCTGTAGCAAAGGACGTGCCCATTCCGTAGCACCGTATAGGCCTCATCTGTCCTCCTAACCTCACTGAGCCCTATTATATCCCATTTAACACCCTCTAGCTCCTCGAATAGTACAGCTAGACTTGCCTCACTAGATAAGGTTCTAGCGTTAAACGTTGCCAAGTTCAGGTTCCAATGGCGGCCTGTCCGGATCCAGAGATTCTTAGCACCCTCTGCTGCGTTGCAGATCTGACCGCCGCCGTGGTCAGTTGCTTCGCAGCTGCTGGGGACTGAGGGCCGTGAGTTATTTGACGTAATCATGTGGGAGGTAGTGGCCAGATACTGCACCAGGGTGGCCAATCCTTCTCTGGTGAGGGAGTGCGTTCTCGGCGGTGTTTGCCAGTGAGGCCGCACCCCAGGCCTCTTAATGCAGTTCCTTCAACACGCGGATTTTTTTTTTTTTTTGGAAGTGCGGCGATGGCGTAGTGGTTAGAGCATCCGCCTCGCATGCAAGAGGTCCGTGGTTCAAATCCCGGTACCGCGCAGTTCCCAACACTCATGTTATACCATACCAAGTTGGGTATCGATACCATCATTGAAACGACCAGGATAGCTAAATGTTATAGGTGGCTAGATGGGTAGCTAGATAGATAGATAGATAGATAGATAGATAGATAGATAGATAGATAGATAGATAGATAGATAGATAGATAGATAGATAGATAGATAGATAGATAGATAGATAGATAGATAGATAGATAGATAGATAGATAGATAGATAGATAGATAGATACGCTCAAAGTCACCGAAGTTCGCTAAGAAATGCTTCGCATATAAATATAAATAAAGCAACGCTAGTACGCTGAAGCACGAGCACTGCTCCTATGCGGGTGGCGAGTGGCTTTACCGCAAGACTTTGGAACACAAGATGGCGTACCTTGGCGCAACTCTGCTGCCTAAAGTAACTCTAGTGCCTCCATGAAGCAGCTGGTAGGTGCCACCACCGTATCGTCTTAGCAAAGCGCAGGAAACACCCCCCTTCGCGCACATGGCCTTGAATTGTCACCTTAACGTAGTGTAACGAACGCTACGTTCCTTAGAATTATGTGTTACTTTTACAGTATTAAGAAGCATACCACAGCATATAGGTGTTGAAGTTATGCCTCAATTATGCGTAACACTTGCTTCTTAGTCGATACTACGCACAAGTATCAACGCAGAAATGAGAGCAATATCAGTGAGGGCAGCAGATGTGGCTGGGTTTGGGACTGCAAGGCAAACAGAATACGACGCAAAACCACAAGCCATTTTAGCTGACAAACGGAGAAGTCGACAGACAGACCAACCAAGAGAGACGGCCATCTCTGAAAACCGAGTGCTCGCGCTGCACAACTATTCACTGGCCACAACATAGAGAAATATACTAAACAAAAAATGGCAGCATATCCACAGAGTAAAGGATGGGGAGGGGGGCGAAGCATTCGTCCATCCATTCGTTTTTGCTTCCGTCCGTCCATGCGTCCGCCTGTGTGACCGCCCATGTGTCCATCCACCCGTTCGTGCGTGCGTCTGTTCATGCGTGCATCCCTGCGTTCGTCCATGCATCCGCCCCTGCGTCCGTTCATGCATCCATCCATGCATCTGTCTGTGTGGCCGTTCGTTCATCTATTCAACACTCCAAGTACCAACATCTAGCATCTTTTCATTCTATATTCCCCATATAGAAGCACCGCCATCTAGCGGACATTCCAAGGACTATACAAGAGGTGGCACACGCACACTTTCTTACGGCTTGCGCTTCGGGTCTACTTCCCACCTTTAACCACCTCGAGTTCATGGTATATACTAGTTCACTGTATTCACGGCACACCGGCCCAACGTTCGCTAAAGCTTTCTAAAACCAAGGAGGTTACGCCCAGCGAGTATAACGTAGCAACCTTTTCCTGTCAGATAGTGCTCAATGTACATGCCAATGGCTGCGAATGGGAAATGAGAGACAGGAGAATTCGGCTTTTACCTTGTTACGGCTCACGCTTTGTATCTACTTCCCACCTTTAACCACCTTTAGTTCATGGTATATACTAGTTCATTGTATTCATGGCACTGCGCCTCAACGCTCGCTAAACCTTTCTAAAACTAAGGATGTTAAACCCAGCGAGTATAACGTGGCAACCATTTCTAGTCAGATAGTGCTCAATGTACATGCCAATGGCTGCTAAAGGGGATTGCAGCGTGCGCGTTAACTAAAAGCCGAATGCTCCCGTCTCTGATTCCCCCTTAGCAGCCATTGGCATGTACATTGAGCACTATGTTTTATTGTTCCATAGTGCTTCATAGAGAAAGCAACAGAATACCAATCAAGAAGGGTGTAAGGCAGGGGGACACAATTTCCCCAATGCTGTTTACCGCGTGCTTACAGGAGGTTTTCAGAAGCCTAGAATGGGAACAGTTAGGGATAAGAGTCAATGGAGAATACCTTAGTAACCTGCGCTTCGCCGATGACATTGCATTGCTGAGTAACTCGGGGGACGAATTGCAACTCATGATTACGGAGTTAGACAAGGAGAGCAGAAAAGTGGGTCTTAAAATTAATCTGCAGAAAACGAAAGTAATGTACAACAACCTCGGCAAAGAGCAGCGCTTCGAGATAGGTAATAGTGCACTTGAAGTTGTAAAAGACTATGTCTACTTAGGGCAGGTAATAACCGCAGAGCCGAACCACGAGATTGAAGTAACTAGAAGAATAAGAATGGGGTACATCGTGCCTTAAATCTGTAGACGCCCTCCTCCACCTTTATTTGCGGTATTCGGCATTTGGGCTGCTCTACCTCGCGGTAAGGCGAGAGGAGGCAGTTATCCATCGCGATCCAACATGAAGTGTAAATGGCCGTTGTTTCATTGGGACACACACGCACAATGTTTTCTGTTCTCTGTTTTATCTGGAGCTCCATCTTTCGCGCTCTTTTCTCTCCGCATACGTCGCACGAACCCGCCCGACCACCCGTGTTAGTACTTTAGTTTCTGTCTCCTATTTCGCATCGTCTTCACAGTGCCCTTACACGCATGCCTAAAGGGTATATGATCGGACTGCACATGCACATGCTGCGGATTTGCAGGGCTTCAGTTAACGTAAAGTTTGAGCCTGTGCATGTATGCAAAAATTGGATGTTTGCATTAAAGGACAAAGAATGCAAAGGCGTTACCAATAATTATATGGATATTATAGTTGAGGTGGCGGAGGAGTTCTACAGAGAGTTGTACAGAAACTGAAACAACCAGGATGATATTGCAAGAAGCTATAAAAGCCCAGAAAAATTTGACATCATACCAGTAATGACAGGTGACGTAACGAAAGCCATAAAAGGAATACATAGAGGCAAAGCTGCTGGTGAAGATAACGTAACAACGGACCTAGTGAAAGGTGGCGGCGAGATTCGTGTTCGAAAAACTGGCCACCTATACGAAGTGTGTCTTAACGCGAAGGGTACCAGAATCTTCGAAGAATGCCAACGTCATTTTACTTTATAAAAAAAGGCGACGTCGAAGACTTGAAAATTTACAGGCCGATCAGCTTACTGTCCGTTCTCTACAAACCATTTACAAAAATAATGGCTAATAGAATTAGGGTGACATCAGAATTCAATCAACCAAAGGACCAAGCAGTATTTTCTACAGCCTACTTCACTATAGACCATATTTCTACTATCAATCGGAAAAATGCGCGTAATAAAACCAACCCCAATACATATATAGTCTTCGTGGGTTACAAAAAAGAGTTTGTCGCAGTCGAAACATCAGCAGTGATGCAGGCACTGCGGAATCGGGGCATCTTAGACATGCTGGAAGAAATCTACAGCGAAACCACAGCCACCATAGTTCTCCGTAAAGAAAGTGACAAAACTTCAATAAGTAAGGGTGCAAGGAAGGGAGACACCATCTCTGCAATGCTATTAACCCCGTGTTTACAGACGGTTTTCAGGACTCCCGATTGAGAAGAGTTAAGGATAAAAGTTGATGGAGAGTATCTTAGTAACCTTTCATTCGCTGATGGCATTGCCTTGATGTCTCTGAGGGCGAATTACAGCTCATTTTTACTGAAGTGGACAGGGAAAGCAGAAGAGCTGGTCTGAAAACTAATATGCACAAAACTAAACCAATATGCAACAATCTCGACAGAAAACGGCACATTGCGATAGGTGGAGAGACGCCGGAAGTTGCAAAGGAATGTCTACTTAGGACAGGTAGTAACCGTGGAGCCGAGCCACGAGAGTGAAATAACTACATATGGAAGAATAAAGATGGGGTGGATCACATTCAACAAGCATTCTCAAATCTTGAATGGTAATGTGCCAGTAACACTAAAAAAGAAGTTATTTAACAGCTGCATCCTGCCAGTACTTACCTACGGAGTAGAAACATAAAGGCTTAGAAAGGACGTTCAGCTTAAATTTAGGGCGACGCAGCGAGTGATGGAGAGGAAAATGATGGGCGTAACCGTAAGACACAAGAATAGAGCAGAATGGTTCAGGGAACAAAGAGGGGTTAAGGATATCATAGTTGAAATCAAGAAGAAATTAACATGGGCCGGACATGTAGCGCGTAGGCAGGATAATCGCTGGTGATTATTGGTAACTGACTGCATTCCGAGAGAAGCTGATATGCGATGGGAAGACAGAAGGTTAGGTTGGCTGATGAGATTAAAAAGTTTGCAGGTATAGCGTGGAAGCAGAAAGCACAAGACTGGGTCGATTGGCGGGAACATGGGAGAGGCATTTGCCCTGCAGTGGGTGTAGTCAGGATGAATATGATGATGAAATATTTTCTTCGAATGAAAACTTATGTGGATGCCTCGAATAAAATTTCCCTCAATTTTTTTTTCTTGAAGAACTTTTCCATGTGAGAAAATAGCGAGTGCCTTCTCGCATTTTTTTCCCGAAGACATTGCTGCTTGTGGTATTTTAGGAATAAATAACTCGTGTTAACGTAAGAGTGCATTCCAAAAGCATGACCGTGGTTCGGCCGAGTGCCCTCTTCGTGCAAGTAAAAAGAGCGCAGCGCATAGTACATCTTTTCAATGTGTGAGTGAAAGAGGTAAGTGAGAGGGCTTTTCTATAAAGTGCCCCGGTTTGTTTCTCGCAAGCTCTCGCAGAGGCTCGTTAGGCGGGCACCCGACATCGACCCAGCTGCGCCCACCTTTACGCAGCTGCGCACTATCGCTTTATACGCCATGCAACCACGCTACGCTTCTGTATACCTTTTGCCCAGAGAGCGTACACATGTGCGGACTTCCGTAAAGAGCAGGCTGCGGTGCGTTGGCATCCCAACCTTTGGGAGGGGCGCGCACGTCTCCAGCGGGTGGTGCCCGGAGAGGACGTGTTGCTTGTGTTAGTTTTCTTGCTTTTGTTCGTTAGTTTCATATTAACACGTAGATTATATTATGTAGCTGGCTCTAACTTAGCCTACTTTGCCCTGTTTTTACATATAAGTGAAAAAAAAAACTTTATAAACTAATATTTTATTTTCGCAAGGAGCTCTCACTCTTCACATGCACTAGCGGTCAATGACAGACGCCGCTAGAGTGGCTGTAGCTAAATGTGCTTCGCAAGAGCCGTGCACACTGCATCCACTGATTCCGTGTCACGGTTGGCCGAACCGATCATTGAAACCGATAGTTAAAACCCACATAACCATGGTTAAGTTAGTTAGCTAAACTTGGTTGCGTTTACGTCGCGTGGATCGTGCGAACAACGCAGCTGGACTGGGAACTTGCAGTGAACCAAAACTATATTTAACGCGCGTCCCTCACTCTGCGGCTCCTTGCGTCTTGCAGCGACTCTGGTCTCCGCTTTCATGACATAACGCATTCCCAAGTATGCAGCAAGAGCTTGTCTTGACGGGTTACAGAGAGTTCCGTGCGCTGTGTAACATTTGGTCCCCGTGTCGCTATAGGAAAATCTTGCGCAGAGGTCGCGGAATACGGTAATGCGCAAAGCCTATGCAGCAGACGCGGTGAATACGCAAATATTGCACGCGTTCTTTGAGACGGCGCCTCCTTCTCGGCTTATTCATCGAGGCGCACGGGGAATGTTCACGCAGCGATCACAACAGCGGCGTGATCGAGGAAGCTTCGCGAAGCAGCTGGCGTTTGTCACGCCTCGACACGCTCTCGCTTTTTTTTTCTATTCTACTCATTCTGTTGTAGCGCGACCTTCTTTTGTGCGTTCTTTACTTCGCACCCGCGACACCACTCCCTGCTGCTGTTATTATTTTGATTGAGCGCGTCCGTACTACCGCTCTTCGAGCAGACACATTTGCGAAGATATATTGCTTCACCAACTCGAGCCTCTTTTGCCGTGGCGATTATTGTTATACAAGTCAGCTTTATTGATAAATCATTCAGTTCAGCTACATGGCTAGAATATTATAGCAGGAGTTCCCAAAGTTTCGGGGTAACAGACAAGGGAGACCTCCTAACGCTACATGAGTGGGGTAACTACAAAGAATACAGCAAGAAATGCGTACTTGACAACAATGATTAACTAGCTTGATTAACGATAACAATGCAATCAATACAGGACTTCATGGTAATACTACTGTAAAAAAAAAGACATGAAGATAGCCAAAACAAGTGATAAAAGAGAAGTAATGCAAAACAAGCAAATTGCTTCCCGTTGTGCATACATGAGGCGCGTGGTCTTACGAGTGTGGTTGCATGTTCGTTCTGTTGGAGCAAATTCTCTCCTCCGTCTTTTGGCTGACCTTTGGTATCTCAGCTCCCGTGGACCCGCGATAACGTCTTACCCTGGTCTTCCGTAATGGCCTTTCAGCACGGACAGAGAAAAAAAAGTACTAAGTTCGCGCGGCCGTTCAACGTGTCTCGATTTCGCGCTATACACTATACACGCGAATGGGTCAACGTTTGCAGCGTTCGAAAAAACTATACATGTAGTGCGCGTTGCGAGCATCCCTTTCGCTTAGCATCTCTTTCGAGGTATGCGCTCACGTGTCTCTAGGAAGATATGTGTATGACATGGGAAAGTCTCGCTGTTTGTGTAGCTGTTGTTGGAGGGAATTGTTCAGCGTAAAAACGCCGTCGGTTCTGCCTTTAGTGTATTTCTCTCTCTGTCTCTCTCTCTCTATCATTGCACGTCATTCACTTGTACAGTTTACAAACCCACTTGTAGTCAGCAACGCGGGTTTGTTGGAAGCGATGGTTTTTCCGAATATCCGTGACTCCTATACTTCTGTAACGTTTGGCTGTGATCTCGATTAAAGAATTTGTTTGTCCTAAGGATGTTACAGATAATGTATTGAAACAGAAACTTCAGTCTTTTTAGTTTTAGGAGCATTGAGGAACACTACAGAAGCCCCGAACGCCGGTGACAGGCGTTCACCTTCGATAGTTCACTGCGCTAAAGGGATGATGACGAAGTACGAAGAAGTTGACTACGCACTCCGACGAAGTACGAAGACGTTGACTACGCGAGCTGTGTGTCACCATCTTTTTTTCATCGTCTCTTCAGCGCTGCCAACTGCTCCAACGAACTATCACCAACTAGCCCAGATTTGCTTTTGTGAAAAGGCGTTCTCTTGATAAACGATGATATTTCAACTAGTTTACGACGTCCCAGTCCAATAACGCGTCGTCCGGTCATGCGTAATTTGCTCGAGGGTTTATACGCACTAATAGAATATAATAGATTAGCGTTCACTGCGCCAAATACTGGACGGTGGGCGGGAGCCAAGACGGGACAGAACGTGCAAATAGATGGCGTGCAACGAGGTTCGCGCAGGTTGCCTGTGGATTTGTCTCGTCTTGCATGAATGGTGTGGAGGGGTGTTCTACACTTGCTGCTCCACAGGCTACATTACCAATCGACTGTGTACGACGCCTATCCAGTTTCGATGCCTCGCTTTTTATCTGCTTCATCGCTCCACTATTTGCGTCACTTAGTCGCTCAACCTGATACCGTCTCCGCGGGGGTCTTACTGTACGTGTCTCAGCTGTCGTCGCCCCCAAATGAGCCACGTGCTCGTCTGTCTGCGTGCCTGCCTGGTGCAAGCGGTCGCAGCTTGTCGTGTATATATTTAGTACGCTGTCAGGTGCTGCGGAGAGGAGCGTAGAATTTTCCTCTGCGACCGGCAGTCTCCTTCTCGGCGCTCTTCGTTTGCCTTTGCATGCATAGTCGGCGCACTTTTCCATTGCCACCGGAGGCCTGTTATCGAATGAACGGACGCCTCCTTCGACGCCTCCTTCTTCCTGCCGCGTGGCCGTCGCGCCGAATGCCGATGAGTGCATGGCGACGCGGGTGTCGCGCTTGTCAGTGCGTGATCAGATAACGCGCGCCGTTTTCGCTGCGGTTCCAGCTACTGCCGAAACTCCCGAGTCGGTGCCCACGGAAAAAGCGGCGCCCCCTATTATCTTCGGGTGACGGACAAACAGATTATACCGCGGGTTGTTTGTGCCGCGGATGCTGACGCCTTCGTGATTAGCCGATTTCACTCCCCTGTTATCCGTGTGTTATGTTCCTAAGCGCCTTCGGATTAGACTTTGCCGCCTTGCCGCTGGAGGCAGCGTGTCAATTTCAGTCTGGGTGTTTAACTTCGCACGAGCGAGGCTTTTTTTTAACGTGACACTGTTTCTTACGCTGGGCTTCGGAGAAAATGTAACGGCGTTATTTTCGTGATGGAAGTGACGTCAGTAAATCTTGCTACGTCTGAAACAGTGGTTCCGCATATACTGTAGGTTGCGCATATTAACTGTTTTTTTTTTATGGTTGCGGCTCCTCGTGGCAGTTCAGGCGCGTGCTACGTGAGGTGGAGCGAATGCCATTTCTAACCTTCTCTTACCTTTTGTAGCGTTAGCTACAGTGGCCTCGCTGAGCCAGTTTTGCGTGGCACTCGTCTGCGCATGCGCAATGATACTCCGCCGCCGCCGCGCGCGGCTCGCCGCCGGTGTGCGCGCAATTCGATGCGCTGCGCAGACTATCAGTAGTGTCACGCACCGGAGCAACGCCGACTAAATTTCAAGGCCGAAAGGCTGCCGCAGTGACGTCAGAGGGTGGGGGGCCCAGTTACGCCGCGAACGCGGCGGAAAGCCTGTGTTTCGTTCACGTTTTAAGAGAACCAACGCTTCCGCTCTCGCAGCTGCTGCGGCTTGATTGGGCCGAATAAAAGATGTGGAAAAAAGTCTTACTGAGCATGCTCAGTTGGACAACTGAGCCCCCAACCTTTGACGTCACTGCGGCAGCCTTTCGGCCTTGAAATTTAGTCGGCGTTGACCGGAGCCGGCACCTCCCTCGCACTCGGCCGCGGCCGCGCGCGACTCGCCGCCGCCGGTGTGCGCTTTCCAGAGGAGTGCCGTCATAGCCTTGGTAGACATATGGACGCCGACGCGCGCGCCTTCCCTGTGCAGTCGCCATCTGACACTGTGCTGGAGCCGCTTGATAGGGCCTGTGACTGGCGTTTGCCACTGTGGTATAGTCATGGAGAAGGAGAGTGCAAATGCTGCTCAACGGTGCAGTAGAGCTGAGAAGCTTAACTCATCGGATCCCGAAGTAGTTGCCCGGCAAAATAAATATACATGCGCCACATAATACGTATACCGTGTGTGTGTCATTGGAACAGCTGTAAGCATGATATCTGGAAAGCTAAGAATAATCAGCTGAACATTTGCTAACGCTACGTATATTCTTGCATAGCTGAGCTTAGCCACTGCCATTTTTTCTTCTGTCTCTTTAATACCCATTCCCTGCGCGGAAGTGCCCTCCATTGAGAGAGAGAGAGAGGCAGTAACGGAACTGCGCTTGTTTCTTCCTTTTCTTCTTTCAAAGTCAGTTCGCATATTAACTCTTTAGAACACAGTCTACGAATACATGGATCGTATCCTGCTTGGGTAGTTTTGGCTCTTCGCAGTGTACGCTAATAAACAGCAACGCTGCTGGAGAAATGACAGTGACAATGTGTCGCAGGGGGCTGTGTATCGTACGTATTTTCCAGAATATCGTGGTGAGGCGAATGGGAGGAAACTACGCGACGAGGAACTGTTTATGAGCGCGCCATTAAGGACAGCAGTTGTCGTATGCCTGTGTTGTTTCTTTACAGACAATTATTGTTCCTGTGTGGCGATGGAAAACTTGCATAAATTTTTTGTTTTGCGTCGAGGCGCAAAACGGTTTAGCTAAGTTTACGTTCCACTGAAGTTCTTTTTCTTCGGCTTAGTGCAGACTCCTATGCTAAGCTCAGTTTATAAACACCACCAGGCGGCTTTCGTAGGCATATACTCGTATAAATGCGCAATCATTTCGCCTTTCATTGGATCCCGTGAGAGGACGCGATTGGCGCCATAACTTTGCAAGCTTTCCCTCTGCGAGGATTAGCGACTTCTAATGGAACGAGCCGTGGAACTACACATTTTTATCTCCTCGTTTAGTACGAGGGCAGAACGTTTCAGCAGTAAAATACGATTTTCAAGGCTGACCAAATGACCATCAAGCCCTAACCACACGTACGCGTTATAGTGCGTCAGCACGCGCTCTGTTCTCTCCCTGTGCAGCGCGTCCTCTGAGTGCGGAAGGACATGGTACGCACCTAAACGTAGCTACGCGTCCTCTCTCTCTCTCCCTCTCTCTCCATTGGAATGTGACGCAACGCAGTCTGCATGCCACGCGATGTCAGGGTGTGCTTTCACTGTAGACCAGTACTGATGATACTGTGGCTGGTCTAGCAGTAATGATTACGTTAGTCTACATACAAACGCTAATCACTCAGAGCTTTGTAAATGGTATGTTTTACTGGAAGCGCATTAGAAACTATAATAGCCGCACGTACGTAAACGCAAGACGACGACGCGCAAATCCAGTGAGTTCCTGCAATGTTTTGGCTTGCGTACTGTAAAGCGAACTTCGGAGTCGACAGTGGCGACTCTAGACAGGTCTGCTGGATTTTTACGCATCAAAGTTTTCACGGAATTGGCATTAACGGCTCTGGATTCAGAAGCACACAGACATTAGTAGCAGTCTAAAATTTGAGGTTCATTTACGGTAAGCTCACTCTTTCAGTAAGCTGCATCTAGTACACGTTCAGAACAAATTCAGCTGGTATATAGGAGTATTTTGCCACAAAAAGTAAAAACGGGGGGGGGGGGTAAGTGCGTTCCTGCTCCTCCTTCCTGCCCAAATCTAACAGAGGAGTAACACATCATTGAGATCAATGCAATCGATCTTAAGATCAATTGTATGTTGCCTTGCGCTTCGAAAAATTTCTTTCGCCTTCGACTTGGATAAGGAACCGTGTGAAAATTTTTGCGACTTTTTGTGCCAAGTGAAAGTTGCGTTGATTAAAAAAAAGTTTTTGCAATTGTGTACTTGGAAGCCCAATTAGCCACGTTGGTCAAACTTGCATGTCCTCCATAAGCCGGGAGTTTATGAGGCTATGCAATTCGAGTCAATTCGACGTTTTTTCATTTCGATCTTCATCTTGCAACATTTGACCGCTGTGAATGAGCGAGCTGCTGTGCGGTGTAATATACTATATGCTTGAAGGTATATTGTGAACAAGGTACACACTACGTGATTGTGCGTCTTGTCTAGTGTGTCGATAGATCACCGAGTGGTTTCTTTGTCTGTGACCAGCTTTGCGAATACACATGGTTTGCGAATACTATATATGTGGTGTCTTAGGCAGAACGTAGTGCCTTCTAACCGGTACTGCGTCTAGATTGGCACCGAAATTATCACGACTGTGTTGTACTTACTGTTGCAACCAAGCCTGTCGCTTGTGCACCGCGTCAATACGGTCAAACATTGCAAAACCCAAGGAGAAACACAGTTCACGCGCAAAAGTAGCAGACAAGTGTAAGTTTTGGCCGAAGTTCTTGGTTTAATTTCTCCTTGATGGTACACTAAAGCGGAAAACAAATTTTTCGACTGATTTTTTTTCAGTGAGCTGAGTTGTCTTCTGTTTTGTGATTGATAATTCATCATGAGAACATGGTCACTTTTTTATTTACAAAAGTCGCCTGAAACCCCGGCTCTTGAATTACATTGTGGCGCCACGGACTTTTTCTTTTTTTCGTATTTCAACCACATCGGCTAAGAATTTCTGAAAACTTGGATTGCTCAGTGTCTCAAGCTCTCTTGGAACACAGTTTAATTGCATCTCACCGATAATTGATTATGCCGGCCCCTGAAGTCGCCGACAGTATATATATGTGATGTTATGGTGACCTATCGCGGGAACTTGAGTGGTGGCGTCGGTGCAAGTATTTTCGTGCGTTTTCTGGCTCACACCAAGCGCCTTCTCTCAGCTAAAGTCGGAACTTTGGATGAATAATAAAGCGGTGCGAGTGAAACGGTATTTTTTTTATTGTGCCCCTTTGATCTTAGTCTCAGCGTTCCGCTGCATCTGTACTCCATCTAGTGGGTGCTGCTTGTATGGCGAAGTGCATACTTTCTTAGTAGAACTGCGTTTTTTTTTTCTTCTGAGACTTATCTGTCTCGGTATTGTGTGTGACCGTGTGTATGTGTGTGTTTTACCTGCAGGTGTCGGTCTCGCGTGGCGTAAGCTCGGCCAGACGTCCAAGCCCACGGTTGAGATCAAGGTCGAGGGCGACGACTGGTCCATCAAGACTCACACCATGCTCAAGACGAGCGAGCTGAAGTTCACGCTTGGCAAGGAGTTCGACGAGGACCGCATGGATGGCTCCAGGGTCAAGGTAATACGGAAACTATTATATTTTGCGAGGCGCCAGTGTTCACCTGGTATAGACATTTTTTTTTAACTGAAGGCTCTCTGTGCGCCATAGCTCTGAGCTGTTAACAATCGTGTCTCCCCAAAAATGCACCGCCGAACCGACGAGGTCGGCTTTTGTGCTCTCGTGCGACAGCCCAGGTATGAGGGGATCCTCCTCTCAGTTAAAAAGGCCAATAAGAGTGGCCTCAGCGTCGATATTTCGCCAATACCTATACATACGTTCGTTATTTTCTTTCTTCGTTTGCTTCTCGCAGCTGGAGTTGGAACTTCGGATGATAAAGAGTGGTGCGACAAAGAGTGGTGCTTAGCCGCCAGCTCTAAATTGTTAAAATTATGCAGTACGGATGCCTGTGTAGACGGAATGGGTTTTACAGGGAAAAACATGCGCACAATCCGTGCAACAGAAGCTATAAGCGAACATAAGAGCAACGAACTGTCTAATTTCTCATGAATGTGTTGTACTGAACTTCAGTGACCTTAGCTTATGCGTTATTTAGTTATGTAAAGTATCAACTGGCGGAGCGTCTTAAAATTTTCGCTGTTTGTGCCTTCATTGTAGGGAACACTATTCGAAATGTCGTGCCGAAGTACACATCTTTACATGTTTAAGAGAAAAAAAAAGTTTATAGTGATACTCCGGCTGCTGTATTGCCATGATTGTAGCGTCTGCCACTTGCCAAACTATTGTGTTATTGTATTTTTTTTCTGCGTGTATGAGGAAACGTATGTTTGTCTGGCATCCCCGCGATTTTTGAAGCAGCCGTGACCGGCGATGTTGCGGGGGCTGTCTTCCTGGTCCATGGTATTTTTTTGGCGTACCACATATGCCGTATGTAAATCGCATGTTGGCACTACTTACTGTTATCACTGCCTCAAGTACGCCAATGCCTGCTTCAGTGTTGGCTATATATACTTGTCAGCACGCTGTGCGCTCCTAAACAGCATCGTTGTGTTAAAATCAATCGTAAAGCAATTTAATAATGTATTCGAACGTGCACAACCCGAACTGTTCTCATGCAGAACTCGTACTGGCTTAAATATTTTCTTTCGCCGCTGTCGCGTGCGCACACCTGGGCCGGAAGACGGCTACAGCTCAGGTGGGTACACAGAAAAAAGGCCTACACGTCGCTCAGTCTTAGTCAGTCGCGTGTGTTTCTGGACTCGGGCGCAAGTCTAGCAGCGGCTTCCTGGTGTCTGGCGGCACTCGGCGCTATTTGTAGCGCTTCTTTAAACCACTGTGCCGTTCACGAGTTGGATGTGCCGTTGATGCTGCCGACGTTGTTAGTTAAACTCCCTCCGTGTATGTTTACGGAGACGCCAGAACCTCAATCGGCTCCTATAGCTCATCTGCAACTGCATCAGTTTATGTGACGTGAGCCGTTTAGCGGCCGCGAGCTGAATTGATGGGATTTACAGTTCTATTAGCTCGACAGTCTGATGCCCGCTGCGGGCTGGAATGTTTACGTAAGCCAATCCGTAGCAGAGTTCGTGGCCCCCAATGTGACCCGTCAGCGCGAGGTTTTTAATCTGGGAGACGAATA
Organism: Rhipicephalus microplus; assembly: GCF_043290135.1. NCBI lineage: Eukaryota > Metazoa > Arthropoda > Arachnida > Ixodida > Ixodidae > Rhipicephalus > Rhipicephalus microplus. The sequence goes on along the minus strand of NC_134702.1, from coordinate 133,633,110 downwards.
ATAAGCGAGCGTTATGCGTTCAGTGACGTGCAGTGAGGAGTAGGTGGAGTGTAATGACTGTGTCTCACCGTGAATGTGCGCACCGGGGCAATGTCCGCAGTTTGGTGTCCAGGCGAAATGAGATTTTGGAGCGCCTTCAGGGGTGCGTGACCCGTACCACTCTCTCGCGTGTTTCGTAATGAGTACAGTCACACGTATCTCGGCGCGGGCGTTTCTATTTGCTCGTCCTCGTAGAAAAACATTTAGACGCATTGAATAAGCGCAGATTTTGAATGGAATCGAATGAAATCGCCTTGAAATTATCGGTTAAATCTAGAACGAACCCTATGGATGTTTTATAGAGCTGAATACTTGAAGAACGGACTGGGCCATCTTCAGTATTTAGATGTCGAAGTTCGCACCAAGAAATGCCTAGCAGTTAGATCTGCCGGGAATTCGGGGACGAAAATACTCTTGTCAGCTAACAACAAAAGTAATGTTCTGCTGTGTACGCGTGCTATCCATAAAAAGTTCCGTTTTTTTTTTAACAGAACTCTTTTAAACAACAATGGTCCGGCTGCCACCGCTGAACTTAAAGCTGATAATTAAGCGTTGGCAAAGCTTGTTAGTCATGTTGTTTACTATACGCCCTCAAACAAATATGTCAAGATTTCTCGTATGAGGTTGAAAACGATGACTCCGACAGCATTATTCAATTCGCTTTTCGAATACAGATGGCGTTTCGGAGTAACACCATTGCTGCAGGCAATCGCTCTTTTCGAATCGTCCTTTTCCTTAATATTTTTCGCCCCTAGTCATTTCGTCGCATCCACGGTTTTCCACTACAGCGTCTCATAGCCTGAGTTGATATGTGACGTTAGACTCCCACAAATCAACTAACCGACCAGTCTAGACACCTTGTTGATGGAGGGCCTCAATTTTTTTTCGTACCTTCTTCGTTAACTTGCACCAATTGCCAACAGGCATGACTGCGATGAAATAAGAAATTAACTTGTAGTGTTCTCCGAACTCATCACCAAATCTCAAACGAAAGATTCAATGCAATCGGTGAGAACGTCAGCGTAGTTCAATGCGTGTCCCTCAAACTGCAGTTCGTGATGTCCTGCAAGGAGTCTGGTCTCCCCTAGTGTGTGACCTAATGAATGCAGTATGAAGTGCGCAAGAGGGTTCCACCTTTAAGTGTTGCTGAGTGCGACATGCTGTATAGCTTTTTTTTTTTCTTCGATGAAACGGAATTATGCTTGAACGAATGCTTCGCCACTGACATAGATTTATAGCGTCCGTCTAAACTGGACGATGATCGGGAGACGACACCTTTAGACATCCTCATGTCTAGGATCCAATTTTTCTCGTCCCGTCCATTATGTCGTCGGGGTTCGCCGTGCTTTTGTGCACGCTTCCCGCCTCGCTTCCGCAGTCTCTCCTCCGAGCTTACGTCATCCATTTGGGCTGTGCGGTCGGTGGTGTCGTTACTCATCGAGCCGTTTGTTGTCCATCGTCTCGAAGCATACACGCCGGCGACCCCCATCTGCTCCAAGTACAATAGGGAGGGGTGCACCCCGTATACGCTGCCTTACGTTGATCTTTCAAACTTCAATCTAGGGGAGCGCGGGCTCGCGATGTCGCCGTCAATTGTGTGCCTGGTTCGAGTGGCTGAGGTTCCGGGGGGCGCCAGTGCGCAATCTCTCTCAAGAAGACACGTACAATGGGAGACGGGGGCGGAATGGTCTTCACCGCCATCACGACCGCCAGAATACCCTACCGTATTTTATTTCTAAACGCGCGTCCGCTGTATTGTGTTGGACTTTTTCTAGAGCACTTGATTGTGGTTGGTGCTTGATCGAGATATATTTTTCCGACGTTCGATGAGCGGGAAGGCAGATTCCGGGAGCTATTTTCACGGGGGATTTGTAGCACAGCGTGTGCATTGGGATTCTGTTGCGAAAGTACGTTTCGAACGCCCTAAAACCTCGGGGCCCTTGCCCACAAGGGTCTCTTTAGGGCAGTGGTGCCTTGGTATTTTTGCATTTTGAGTAATTTCATCCATGACATCGCTTTAACGCATTCAACACGTTGCCCTTTCCTGTCATGATTTGATCCGCCACGCTTGCGGTCCGACGGTCCTGGCTTTGGTCCTGGCTGCAGCATACGCCTTTCGGGGAAGCCGGAATGCTAGAGGCTCGTGCACTGTGGGATGCGCGTGCGCGTTGAAGAACACCAGATGGCCGAAATTTCCGAAGCCCTCTACTACGGCGTTTCTCATAATCGTATCGTATTTTACGCGGTACAACTACACATATACTATTGCCCTGCCATGTTCCTTACGCAGGTTTTGTGCATTGTTAGAGGGCATGATTTTAGGCTCTTGTACAGCCACTATACAATATCGTGGATAACTCTTTTTAACTGTCGTCTCGACGCTCTTTTCTCGTCACTGGCCTTTCCGCCGCAAAGCACTAGATATCATCATCATCATTCAGCGGGGCCTGTGGAAATCTACCCGCCACAACTGTTCGTTGATCCCTTCCTTCTCGGTGCGCGACCTCGAGCGATAAGAGGAAGACGCTTGCGGTGGGCGTTTCTTTTCCACTTGTGCCGCGCGACTATCGCCTTCCCGGGAGCTTGCGGCGGCGCTGTGGATGCTGACGCGAGCGTGTCGCTCGAACCGCGTGCCTCTGTACGATTGTCCGTAGGCGTCGGCATTGAGTGCGCCCGCTTATCTGGCGTGCTTCTATTACTGGAGTGCGTCTGTGGATAACGTGTTCCGCTGACCCTGTCGCTGTTCACCGTGGCGGGTGTCTTCTCGCGCCCCGGTTATCGGGTTTTCGTAGGTGCTTGACGAGCAGCGCGGGTACGGGCGTGAGTGACACTCGTTGCGACGCCTGTGCTAAGCTTCTCAAGTGTTTCCATTCGACCGCTTATCGCAATAATGCCGCTGGAGATATAGGCTTGCCCTAATACTGGAGCATTCAGTCAGGCAATTAGGGCATGAGATATTTCGTTATACTGCACTGCTCGCTGAAAGTTCGCTGCATCAACAGGGCGTCGTTTAAGTGCACTCGCGAACTGGTCGTGGCATGTGCACGATTGATTGATTGATTTGTGTGGTTTAACGTCCCAAAACCACCATATGATTATGAGAGACGCCGTAGTGGAGGACTCCGGAACTTTCGACCACCTGGGGTTCTTTAACGTGCGGCATGTGCACGAGTAACGTAGCGCGGGAAGTGCGCACTCTGTTCAGTCGTGTGCACAGCGATTCACTCGAATGCGCTGCGAAAGCAAAAATTAATATCCTGTTTTTCCCATTTTGTCTGCTAATCTTTTTGGTGGCGCGCGTTATGTATCAAAACTATACTTTCATTCAAAGAGCGGGAGAAAATGGTCGTTCACAGTTGGATGGTGTCTACGTAGTCTATAGGTTGGTGAGAAATGCGGACTCACTACCAGAATACATTTTGCCCTAAGGGTTCACTCGAACTCTCTCAACAAACTGTTTCTCAGCCCCGCCGTGGTGGTCTAGTGGCTAAGGTACTCGGCTGCTGATCCGCAAATCGTGTAGGATCGAATCCCGGCTGCGGCGGCTGCATTTCCGATGGAGGCGGAAATGCTGTAGGCCCGTGTGCTCAGATTTGGGAGCACGTTAAAGAACTCCAGGTGGCGTCTCTCATAATCGTATGGTGGTTTTGGGACGTTAAACCCCACAAATCAATCAATCAAGAACTCCAGGTGGTGGAAATTTCCGGAGCCCTCCACTACGGCTTCTCTCATAATCATATGGTGGTTTTGGGACGTTAAACCCCACATATCAATCAATCAATCAAAAATGTTTCTCAACCGGACTCGCTTGAACTCGCCAAAATATTTCTCACTCGAGTTCATTCACACTCACGACTCTGCCCGAGTCTTAGTTACTCGAACTGGCGAGTTCGTGAGCGTATATTTAGCCTTTTTGGACCATGCTTTCAATAGTCATGGGCACGTATATCACGTGACGATCTACTAAGCGCATCTTGATCTCGGTATGTCAGCGGTTGCAGCTTAGTAACGACATTTTTGTTACGAGGTGGTGTCTTAGTCAAGAACATTATGTGAAAAGCCTGCGAGGAGGGTTGGAAGGGTGGCGTGGTGAAGTTCGAAACTCGTGCCTCTTATCAACAACTATTGAGCAGGGGCCTCATTGCTAATGCTTTCAAGTATGTGCGAATACACGTGAATGTAAACGTGAGCTGCCGTAAGGCTAAAGTTGAATGGCTAGGACCATATAATGGGGGAGAAAAAAAATAAGGAACTCACTCACTCATTAAAGAAATATATTCTGCGCTCAGTGTTCACTAGGACTCGGGCTCACAAATTTTTGCGTCAACCGGACTCACTCACTCAGATTTTGCGTTTATGAATCGCACTCCCCCTGTCATGTGTTAGAGGACGACGTTGCGTGCTAGAAAATACAGACGAAACACATATGAAGGCGCGTGACATTTTCGCTGGATGTATCTTGCATGCTATGCGCAGATGCCAAATGGTATTGTTTCGATCCCTCCGCTATTGCGTGTCTCGTAATAATATCATGGTTTCGGCCCGTGAAACCCCAGCTATTGTTACTTGAAGGCCCAATCTGCGTGAGGAGGGAATATAAATGCATGGAAAGAAGGGTCGAACTTTCAGGAGACACAAACTGAAGTAGGAACGCAAAAAATATAACGAAAGAAGGGAGGAGTTTAGAGGAAAAATGGAGGCTGCGGGAGAACGAAAATTCCTGAACTCTGGGTGTTGCCTCAGCGAGCGCTTCGATGAGTATTACTTTCTTCTTCAAGGCTGGAACTTGCTGCCTAGAAAACCACTTGCCGAAACGGTGGCTCCAGCGACGACTTTCTGGCCCCGCCGCGGTGGTCTAGTGGCTAAGGTACTCGGCTGCTGACCCGCAGGTCGTGGGATCAAATCCCGGCTGCGGCGGCTGCATTTCCGATGGAGGCGGAAATGTTGTAGGCCCGTGTGCTCAGATTTGGGCGCAAGTTAAAGAACCCCAGGTGGTCGAAATTTCCGGAGCCCTCCACTACGGCGTCTCTCACAATCTTATGGTGGTTTTGGGACGTTAAACCCCACAAATCAATCAATCAATCAGCGACGACTTTCTGTTCAAAAATGCTCATATGCATAGCCCAGTCAGTTTTGTGCTGGAATGTTGACACGTCACGACGGTCCTTTGCGTCGAGGTGTCCACCGTGAGTTGTCGTGTAGCTCTTTAGTTGTGAGGAGGTAGTGATCATCATTTAGTATAGTGATGAACGCAATGGGATACTATATTTAAAAGAGTTTAAACTGTCGCGCAGCGGTTGGAAGTCGCAACATTCGCAACATTCGCAAAATGGGACCGCAGCGAAAACAGTGCAACCTGTCGATGTCGCAAAGCGCCCAGTGTTGGGTGGCGAATGGAGGATTTTTTGCTTACTTTTGCCTTCGATAAGGTTGTCGCTTGGAAGCCATAAGTTTACGATCGTGGGTATGCCTTACGGGTTCTTTATTTGCAGACATGGGCGTTATATATGACCGCCATAAATTCCCGCACTGTACTTGTGAAGATATCGTGCGGCGCCGAATGGTCGCTGCGTATTCACAATCAGCCGCGTGGTACAATATTTCGCGGAACCTTGAGGGAGTAAGTTCACCTTACATAGGACTCGGCCCGATATGCACGTGCTTCGAGTACATTCGTCCACTTTATGCACGTACCGAGGACTTTGTGCGCCACGTAAGCACTATTCGATGTACCTTCAGTAATGGGTATGTATGCATGTGAACGAGGGTACATTCGTCGGTGGCCTCCCCCCCCCCCCCCACATCGCTCTCACTGCTCGTCTTGCTATCGAAAGCGTACGCTGATAAGACGTACACCTTGAAGACACTTCTGCTTAGCTTGCGCAAGGCCAGCAATATATTTGTATAGTTCAGCTCGACCAATGCGCCAAAGTCTGTTACAGTCAAGTGTCCAGCTGATCCTTTCTCCTGAACTGTGTTGGTGCGACGTTTTGCGAAGCCTGTATACATCTCCTATACGTTTCTTGAGAATTTTCTCTCAAGCTGCACGTGGTCTCCTACCTTGCAGCTGCTATGGGCTGCCACATGCGGCCCGCACTTGCGTGCCGCTCCGAGCCAAATATTTGCTTACAGCGTGCGCACGAGCCCGCCGCGCTTGCCAAACTCCAAATCCATGGTGTTTAGATAACGCAGGTGTACCAGCGAAAATTTTAATTTATTGCCTCCTCTGAAGGTTCATCTGTTCAGGTTCGATTGTGTGTGTAACAAAGCTTCCACGTCAAACAACTTATTAGCTAACATTCGTTACCGAAGTACACAGCGTGGACAAGCGTTAAAAACGCATAAACGTTGCATTGTCTGTGATTGAAACGGTGCAGTAACACCCAAGACCCTTCAGCAACGTACAAAAGGAGATATTCATGTTTGTTTTACTTCATGCAGCGTCTTTTCGCATTTTTTGCCCATGTGAAAACGTCCCACGTTGTACGAGCACCTCGCAGTCAAAATGGCGTCTTCGTCTTTAGGTGAGCGCTCGTCGCCCTTCGCCTATTTAGACGACTCGCAGAAGGAGCTTGGCGCGAAATATCGCTCGCAAATGGCTGTCTATAAGCAGACGCAGCAAATTGTGCGCAGCCTTTAGTATTCGAACACTGCTGTTATTCGAAACGTGAGCCGTACCGGACTACTTCGCGGAGGAGCACGTGCGCAGTAGCTCCGCCCTTTAGCTTTTCTTTCATTGCTAAGAAAATATGTCCACGAGTATAATGACTACCAGTGGTGGTACTGCGGTACTAAACATTGCGACTATACTTGGGGACAACCTTCTGTGGCAATGAAAGGAAAGCCACGGGGGTGGAGCTACAGCACATGCGCTCTTCCGCCAAGTAGTCCGGCTCGACTCGCTTTTCGAATGCTGACCGTGTTCGAATAATACAACTGAATAGAACTGGCTACGTCTGTTCACACAGCCATTCGTAAGTGAAATTAAAAACAAGCTTCTTCGGCGAGTCGTCGGAAGAGCTGGAGAATGACGAGCACTCACCTGAACATGGTAATGCCATTTTGAATGTGACGGGCACCGAAAATATGCGACGCTTTCAGACGTGCAAGAAGGTGAAATGACACTTCACGAAGTAAAACAAATATGTATATTTCCTTGGTTTGTTCAGTGTCTCTTTATTACCAGCATCTCGTAGGAAATAAAGTAATGTTGATCTTTATTAGCTTCACGTAGAAAACACGGACGTACTTCTGGGACTATATTCTTCAGTGGAGGCACACGCGCTCTTTGGTTCCGTAGCCTCCCTTTCATTGCCACAGTCCCCGAGCATAGTATATCAGGGTATCGCTGACGACGCTGATCGCGCGCTTGCGCGCGTGTGCCCAGCTCTCGAACGCCGCCTCATCGAGTGAACTGGACTGTGCGTATTTTTCCGCCCGAGGAGATCGGCTTGCTCCCGTCCGTCGATTGCCGACATGCGACGCCTTCTTTGTCGGACATTCCTCGGGTACCGCTCTCATTTTCCCATCCGTTACGGCGGAGATAAAAAAGAACAAAACGAAAGTGACCGCGCGCGTCTGGGAGTGTCAGTATCCGGCTTATGCGAACAATGGCCCATTGTTACTTTTCCCGTCATGTGGCACGTCTACCGCTCGACAACGACCTTGAGGACGCTCTTAATCTGTCATTGCCGCTCTAATTTTTTTGTTCGTCCCCGTCTGAAAGATATCCCGATCAAGTGCGTACTCCATGGGATGTGTAATCATTGTTTAAGTGAACTGCAGATCGTGTTTTTTTTTTCTCGCAACGATCATCATTTTTCTTGTTGGGTCAGCTCTCTCCCGTTATTTGTCGGCCAAGTGCCTAATCTCATTCTGCCGTTCTACTATCTGCGGTCCTCGACTGTTAAGTCTAACAGACCACGGTGGCTGTCTGGATCGGCTGTCTATATAGCGGTGACTTCGCCGTTCGATGCTGTTTTTAGGAGCTTGCTCCTTTCGCTGCGGGGTTGTCTCTCGTCGTTGCGCCGGTGTGAAAGCTAGTGCTCATTGCTTCCGCTAGAGGCGCAACTGTGCTCTTCGTTTCAAGAGCGCTCACTGGATGGTGCGCCGCCGCCCAGGCGACGCTCGCTCCACTCTCGGCGCGTGCTCTAGTTTGGTAGGAGACCGCTAGGTGGTTGCCCCTATATGTAGCGCTCGCTCTCGGCGCGCGTCCCATCTTTTTCGCCGGACGTCACTCAATGCGCGTTGATACCGCTACCCGCTATGAACACCGCAGAAGTCAAGATTGCAGCATGGAGGGCTCGAAATGCGGCTGCAGCCCGGGCTCGCCGCCAAGACCCTTCTCGAACTTTCCACTACATCCTATGGATGCTTTCCTGCAGCGGCGAACGAGTGCAGCCCTGTTTGAACACGAGATTTAATGGCCTTGTCCTTTCCATCTTCGCCGACGGCTGGCCGATTCGCCGCCGCTGCTCCCAAGTTGAAAGGCCAGCAAAGCGGGCGCAGCGCTTACTTTGGTGCGGTGGCGCCATCTAGTTTTGTTTAGAAAAGGTTGCTGTGGAAAATGGTCTATAATTCAAAATCCTTTGACTTTGCTCTTTACTGATCACAAAGCCATTATACTAGTAGGAAACGTTTCACCGAGCCTATGTGATCCGCAAATAAGCTCCTAAAGCAAATGTAAATATTGTATCAGATATGTAAATTTCTGTATATAGTACGTTGAAATGCAAGTAATAAACAATTTGTATGTAACGTGTATATACAATCGCACCTCAACTCCTCTCGTGTCACGTCTTTATATGATGATAATTGAACATATGTACTTAGAAGATTTACGGTTTACTGGATAGAACCCCTGAAGCAAGCTCCTTCATCATCATTCACTTCGGGGGTATGCGGGAATTTTTCCTCCTTTCCACGCCATTTTTAACCGCAGTTGTCAAATTTTTAGTGGTGCAAGCTTCATTCAAGTAGAAACAAATTGCGAGATGCCCCCCTCTACACACATCATGCCAACGAGCGACTGGCATCGACAGTCTTGTGTTGTCCTTTTGTTTGGAATAGCTCTATTCTGCTTGTTGCTGTACAGATTTGTTCGAAGTGGCAAAAATAAATTGACGAAGTTGGCTGCGGCGCGTAGGAATGTAAATGATAACCACGAATAGGGTTTGTCAGCGTCATAGAAATTGACCATCCGCAGATGATCGTGGTCTCTCATGTAGCAGAGAGCCGGCTATGCCCGAGACTTACAGCTCTGATTATTCAGCGTTAAGAAGCGTCGCCTAATGCGAGGATGGCGTTCGCTGATGTGCAAATTTGAAGTGCGCCCGCAATAAACTAGAAGTGAATACCGATCGGTAGGCTTTAAAACTAACACGCAAAAAAGCCTTGTTAATCAAGGCTCGTGCCCGTAATTCACCCGACTTACTGCTCCACATGTAATCGCTTGCTTTGGATAATGGGCAGACCGTTTCCTGAGGCCCAAGCTTGTCCGTCCATGTCCGCGGTGTCCGTCACGGGGAGATGTGTGTGTGCCACACACACACACACACACACACACACACACACACACACACACACACACACACACACACACACACACACACACAAAATGTTTAACAATAGACTACTATCAATCGTAATTGCGGCGGAACCATTCAAAACACCTAGCAGCACTAAGTCTTTATACTAGCCTGTGACTTCAACAAGCACATTATGAACCTTAGGCCCTACCTTTGTCGTCGACCCTCGCTGTCCGCTGTCATAGTATCTACCAAACCGATGATACAGTGGAAACGTGTGCGTCTACGTGAATAAAAGAAGTTTACAATAGACGGACAGCATTGATCATAGTGACGGAGCACTATAAAACGCCCACAACCACAAAACCTTTATGCTAATCGATGACTTCAACGTAGACATTCTGGATCTTAGGGCCTGGCTTTGTCGTCAACTCTTCATGGCACTCCGTCACTCATTTTACATTATACGCGACAGCGCTCGGGCAATGTGTCGCTGCTCACTCATACGATACCCATAGCGTCGGCCACTCGTCTTTCACTTCGTGGTGTGTGGATAATTTTTTTTTTAATTTTAGCTTTAAGCCTTAACCCATAGCGTCGGCCACTCGTCTTTCACTTCGTGGTGTGTGGATAATTTTTTTTTAATTTTAGCTTTAAGCCTTATTCGAGTACGTCTGCATTCAAGCGGGGTGCAATGGCTGGCTTAATAAGCATTACTTTGCACTTGAAGCTTAACCACGTGTACGTTACGGGATGTCTAATCCAAACTGCACATTTTCCCGCTTTTTCTAATACCTGCGCAGTCCAAGGTGACGCTGGAGGACGGCAAGCTTGTTCAGAAGCAGTCTGGTGACAAGGAGGTGACCATTGTCCGAGAGGTCAAGGACAATGCACTGCACGTGGTAAGGCTCCTTTTGAGCACACTATTACAGCTATAGTGTTTCTATATTTCTGCTGCAGCAAAGCAGCCACTTTTACTGCGTTTAGATACCTGGTAATCCTAAAAAAGCCACGAAACCTAAAAACGGCTTGTGGCGACCATGCAGCTAACCTGTCCCTTGAGTTGTTGGTCAGGGGGTGAACCTTAGAGCTATAGTCGTCTGTATTTGAATTGTCCTTTTTTGTTATTTCAAGGGCATACACCATAGAACCATGACATCTTTTTTTCTTGTTTTGCCAGTGTGGCTGGAATGAGAAAAGCGAGGTTTGTGCAGTCACAATACTGTAGAGGCGTTTCAGCTAGAAATTCAAGAGGAATAGGGTATTTCGTTTATTTTCTTTTCAAAGATACAAGACCGAAGCTGTGCAAATAAGAACAAAGTACACTCTAAGCCGAAATTCGGCAAAGTTGGACTAACTGCAGTCGTTAAACCAATGGACGAACGGTTCGTCCAACAGGGACTAAATGTGTGACAATGCGTGTCTTGCGCAAACGCCCGGCAATGAAGGGACCAACGGGGAGGGCAACTGCGCCGCGATCGCCTCCTGTCGATGCTGCACTGCAATGCTCGACGTGGTCGGCGATCATGAAAACAAGTTAAATAGGCTATACGCCACTGTGAAAGTGAAGCACTATGAAACGAATAGAAGATGTTATTAGAGGAAAGTAGTACAACACGCTGTCAGTGCACACAGCAAGTGCCCTCGCGTTTCCACCATGCCGGCACGGGCGAGCCGAAGCCAAGTGAAAGTCTCCGCAAACACGGGCAATGCCGAGAACTCGCTTTAATGTGCTGAATAAGTTCGAACTACGGTGAACACTGACAATGCTAATAAAGGTAAGCTGGTCTTCAGCGGTCGTGTACCCACACAGTGACCACAAGTTCAAAGCGATATATAGGAAAAGTAGGCTTCGTACGTCATCGGTATCAAGCGGGCTGCCGGTTTGAGTGCATTGCCGGCACAAGCGAAGGAAACGTCGCGTACAAGTTCACGAAAATAGTAGCTCAGGCAAACTTATGTCTTTTTATCCATGCGACAATCGTTATCAAAAATCCAACGTGTAGGCGATCGCGGATACGACTAATCGTGCGGCCAGCGGTACACAGGTTGTGCCTTACCAGCACGATGAAAGAACCGTGCCTGCGAACGGGTCTCGTCGCTGTAAGTATACAGATATCTGCATCACTCCGTAAGACACAGCGAACATGGGGCACTTACCTATTGTTCATTTGTGACTATAAAATAACGACGACGAAAATTTCACGCGAGCCGCATGTTGCGATCGCCGGCGGTCGTTTAGCCGTGCTCGTCGTAAGCCTAGCGACGCCGTCGGCAAGCCGACACGGTATGGCATCGGCGGGGCGGGCGCCTGCGGCTGCTTCGCCGGCTTTCCCGCACAAGCGCCGCTGCTATGTTTGTGTTTGCGGACTCGTGCGCCAGCACTGCGAACGCTGGTTCGGCCGACAAGATCGAATACCAGCTGATAATTCGTATTCTCGGGCTGGAGGCATGTTGAAGATTAGATGGATCCATATTAAAAGATCGATGCGCATCGGTGCTACAAATAAGCCCATGTAAATTTTCGCGTTACGGTGTCAATATTTATTGTTTTCTTAAGCCGAGTAAAAGTCGCCCACTGGCACTAGATGGGAGGTCAAAATACTGTGCTATATATACCCGAGAGTCTGTTCTCTGTAGTACAGCGCGGGCAGTCAGTGTTTGCGGTGTTTTACTTTGAAATAATAGTGCGTATGTATGTGTGTGTGTGTGTGTGTGTCTGTGTGTGTTGCATGAATAACATACTATGATCTTCAGTGCTGATTAAATTGAAATAAACATAAAATATACTGCACAAACGCAGTGTCGCCATTTTTTTTTTTTGCCATTGGTCCAGACGGTTCAACTGTTAGTCCCGCTGGAGCATTCTACTGGGGCCAACATTTAAACCAAGTGGAGTAAGTGCTAGGGGGTAACAGTTGAACCCTTGCAGTTACTCCCGCAGTTAGTCCAAAATTGGTTCAAAATCTGTGGCAGCGCATTTAGACCCCTAAAGGACCAATGGCATACCCCACTTTAGTCTTTTTCGGCTTAGAGTGTACGTATTGTTACACACAAGTGGAACAGTGATTATACATAGTTACAGGAGCTTTCTTCGTTGGCTGCATTCCGTGTCACTAAATATGCATTCGCGAATTGGAATGAAACAGTTTTGTCCGCTTCGTCCTCCCATTGCGCGCAGGTCTGCTCCATTGACGACGTCGTCTCCACGCGCAAGTACCTGAAGGAGTGAGCTCGTATCTCCTCTGAAACTTAATGCCGCCGGCTCACGCCCCCCGGGTTCGAGGCTGTGAACGAGGAGGTTTCTTGGGCCGACACTGTTCGTAGGCTGGCTGACCTGACTCGTCACTGGCCCCGTCCCGGCTGGGCGCGTGGTCTGTCGCGGCGTCAAGCTTCCACCGGAGACGACGGAGGTTCCAGCTGGGGCCCACCCAACAACGAAGTCTTGTCTGTCTTCGAGATTTGGCGAACCCAGCCACCAGTTCCAAGTTTTTTGTTTGTTCTGCCCAAAGACAATCTGCGTCAACCCACCTTGATTATTGTATTCTTATCGTCTTCTGTTTTTCTCTTCCTAATGTAAAATCAGTTACAATTTGCGTGTTTTTGCAATGATACATTCGCGTATGGAAGACCAAAATAATTTTAAAAAGGTGAACTGTTCATCTTCATTCGATAAATTTGCTTTGCCGTATTTTTGTTTCGCCACTCGCGACGGTCCACTTAGTGGATTCGCGTTTCTGTTCATTCCTTTGACCCTCTATGTACCCGAAGAGATTTTCCTGTGTCGTGTATTTTTTTGAATATGTCAAATAAATGGATTTTTTGATACTCTGTATTCGTCAATTCGTAGGACTAGTGCGTTCCAGTTTCACCTTCGTTCAACGCTGCATACGTATGACATGAAAGTATTCTTTGCAAGTGAGCCTGTATGCGCCGGTTGATTAAGGCTATCTGTTCTGCGTTAATCTTACGGCACCTTCACACGAAGAGCTAAATTGCACGATGGAATGCTCGTTGCAGCGCGTCTTACTTCCTTTGAGCCACTGACGTGAATCCGCTTTTTTTTTTAGTGTGCACGATAAACCATCGGCCCAAGAGAAAGCCAACTGTGCTCTGTGCGCCTATTTCTAGGTCGATATTTGTCAATTTAAGCGAACTTTGCATGGTAAGAGCACAGTTCACTAACGCTATATGAAAACGCTATTCTTATTGCATGTCTGCGTAGAGCTTTTAAATCGAGTGGTCTAACCTTGAAGCATTGAAACATTGTCCCTCTATTCACCAATCTTTCTCTTTTAGATCTCTCTTTCACTGCTCAGTATGGCGTCAGCCATAGTGGTGTAGCTGTTAGGGTACTCGGTCCCTGACCCGAAGACCGCGTTTTCGATCCCGGACGCGGCGATTGCATCTCGGTGAAGGAGTCTACTGCGCGATGGAACACTAAATAGTCGAAACTTCCGGAAGCCCTCCACTATGGTGCCCCTCACGTCGGCTCATGTATTGTGGTGTTGGCACGTTAAACGCCAGTTACTATTGTTCGGCGTTGGTCGCCCTGTCCGGTTTTTTTTTTCTTCCCAGACGTAAATGCAGGATCAAGTTAGCTGTGTAGTAGTGAGAAATCGTTGCACAAGGAGTGCGGCCTGGCGCTAACGTTCCGCCACGAGGACTGGTCTTTGCTTGGGCAGCCATGCTTTCTTTTTCGTGGCAGCGATGGCGTAGTGCTTAGAACATCAGCCTCGCATGAAAGAGGTCCGTGGCTCAAATTCCGGTGCCGCGCAGTTCCTAACAGGATAAAAAAAAAGAAGTCCGCGTGGTGATGGAACTGCAATAAGAGACCTCACCGGTGACCACCGCCGGTAACGCACTCCCTCACCAAAGGATTGGCCATCCTGGTGCAGTATCTGGCCACTACCTCCCACATGCATACGTCAATTAACTCGCGGCCCTCAGTCCCCAGTGACTGCGTAGCAAATTGCCATGGTGGCGGTGAGATCTGCAACGCAGCAGAGTGTGCTAAGAATCTCTGGATCCGGACAGGCTGCCATTGGAACCTGAACTTGGCAACGTTTAACGCTAGAACCTTATCTAGTGAAGCAAGTCTAGCTGTACTATTTGAGGAGCTAGAGGGCATTAAATGGGCTGTAGTAGGGCTCATTGAGGTTAGGAGGACAGATAAGGCCTATACAGTGCTACAGAATGAGCACGTCCTTTGCTATCAGAGCTTGGCTGACAGAAGAGAACTGGGAGTGGGGTTCCTTATCCACAGAAACATAGCTGGCAACATAGAAGAATACTATAGCATTAATGAAAGGGTGGCATGTATTGTAATTAAACTCAACGTGAGAGACAAGGTGAAGGTGGTACAGGCTTATGCGCCTACGTCCAGCCTTGGTGACGCGTCAGTTGAAAGCTTCTATGAAGACGTGGAATTGGCGATGAGTAAGGTAAAACACATTATACTATACTGATGGGAGATTTCAATGCAGAAGTAGGGAAGAAACAGGCTGCAGACCAAGACCAGGCAGTAGATTATGGCATCGATACTAGAAATACCAGAGGGGAGCTACTAGTAGAATTCGCAGAACGCAATAATTTACGGATTTTGAATACCTTCTACCGAAAGCGAGGGAACCGTAAGTTGACATGGAGGAGCCCTAATGGCGAAAATAAGAATGAAATAGACTTTATACTGAGCGCACACTCCGGCATCGTGCAGGACGTGGAAGTGCATGGCAAGCAAGGTACGATGCAGTGACCATAAAATGTACCGTCCCGAATTCACCTAGACTCGAAGAAGGAACAACAGAAACTGATACGCAAGAAGGCAATAAATGAGATAGCACTAAGAGGGAAAGTACAGGGATTCAGAGTCTCACTTCAGAACAGGTACTCGGCTCTTAGTGAGGAAACCAACGTTAGCATAGATACAATGAATGATAATCTGACGAGTATCATTACGGAGTGTGCAGTGGAAGTTGGAGGCAGGGTAGTTAGACAGGACACTGGCAAGCTTTCCCAGGAAACGAAGAATCTCATTAAGAAGCGTCAGAGCATGAAAACCTCAAGTACAACAGGCAAAATAGAGTTGGTAAAGCTTTCGAAGTTGATTAATAAGCGTAAGATATCCGATGTAAGAAGG
This sequence comes from Rhipicephalus microplus, assembly GCF_043290135.1. Classification (NCBI taxonomy): domain Eukaryota; kingdom Metazoa; phylum Arthropoda; class Arachnida; order Ixodida; family Ixodidae; genus Rhipicephalus; species Rhipicephalus microplus. The sequence continues at coordinate 133,617,405 of NC_134702.1, read as the reverse complement.
TATATCATTGAGAGAATTGAACACGCTCTGAGGAACGGAGGAAGCGTCAAAGCAGTGAAGAGAAAACTTGGGATAGACAAAAACCAGATGTATGCACTAAGAAACAAGGAAGGCGAAGTAACTATCAATATGGATAGGATAGTAAAATTAGCGCAGGAGTTTTACAGAGACTTCTACAGTAGCCAGCACAACCACGGCCTTAATATAAGAACTAGTAGTAACCGAGATGATACCCCACCAGTGATAATAGAAGAAGTCAGAAAAGCCTTGGATAGCATGCAAAAAGGCAAAGCTGCTGGAGAGGATCAGGTAACACCAGATCTGCTAAAAGATGGAAGACAGATTGTGTTAGAAAAACTAGCGACCCTATTTACGAGGCGTCTCCTGACGGGAAGGGTACTTGGAAGAATGCTAACACCATTCTAATACATAAAAAAAGGAGATGACAAGGACTTGAAGAATTACAGGCCGATCAGTTTGCTCTCCGTAGTATACAAGCTAATAGAACTAAGACAATAGAATTCAATCAACCAAAGGAGAAGATTTACAGGCTGATCAGTTTGCTCTCCATAGTATACAAGCTAACAGAACTAAGACAGAATTCAATCAACCAAAGCAACAAGTAGGAATTTGAACAGGCTACTCAACAATCGACCACATTCATACTATCAACCAAGTAATAGAGAAATGCTCAGAATATAGCCAACCACTATACATAGCCTTCATAGATTACGAAAGGCGTTCGATTCAGTAGAAATATCAGTAGTCGTGCAGACACATCGGAATCAGGGCTTCGACAAAGCAGATATAAACATCCCGGAAGAAATCTACAGGGGATCAACTGCTACCATGTGCTTCATAAAGAAAGCAACAGTATGCCAATCAAGAAGGGTGTATGGCAGGGGGATATGATCCCCCAATGCTATTTACTGTGTGCTTACAGGAGGTTTTCAGAGGCCTAGAATGCGAACAGTTAGGCATGAGTTAATGGAGAGTACCTTAGTCACCTGCACTTCGCCGATGACATTGCATTGCTGAGTAACTCAGGGGACGAATTTCAACTCATGATTACGGAGTTAGACAAGGGGAGCAGAAAAGTAGGTTTGAAAATTAATCTGCAGAAAACGAAAGTCATCATCATAATCATCATCAGTCCGACTACGTCCACTGCAGGACAAAGGCCTCTCCCATGTTCCACCAGTTGACTCGGTCCTGTGCTTGCTGCTGCCAATTTATACCCGCAAACTTCTTAATCTCATCTGCCCACCTAACCTTCTGTCTCCCCCTAACCCGCTTTCCTTCTCTAGGAATCTAGTTAGTTACCCTTAATGACCAGTGGTTATCCTGTCTACGCGCTACATGTCCGGCCCATGTCCATTTCCTCTTATTGATTTCAATTATTACATTCTTAACCCCCGTTTGTTCTCTAATTCACTATGCTCTCTTCTTGTCTCTTAAGGCTACACCTAGAATTTTTCTTTCCATTGCTCGCTGCGTCGTCCTCAATTTAAGCTGAACCCTCTTTGTAAGTCTCCAAGTTTCTGCTCCGTAGCTAAGTATACCGGCAAGATACAGCTGTTATATACTTTCTTCTTAAGGGATAGTGGCAATCTACCTGTCATAATTTGAGAGTGCTTGCCAAATGTGCTCCACCCCATTCTTATTCTTCTAGTTGCTTCAATCTCGTGGTTCGGCTCCGCGGTTATTACCTGCCCTAAGTAGACATAGTATTTTACAAATGAAAGTAATGTACAACAACCCCGGAAGAGAACAGCGCTTCGAGGTGGGTAATAGTGCACTTGAAGTTGTAAAAGACTATGTCTACTTAGGACAGGTAATAACCTTGGAGCCGAACCACGAGACTGAAGTAACTGGAAGAATAAGAATGGGGTGGAGCACATTTGGCAAGCACTCTCCAATCATGACAGGTAGATTGGCACTATCCCTCAAGAGAAATGTATATAACAGCTGCATCTTGCCGGTACTTTGCTATGGAGCAAAAACCGGGAGACTTACAAAGAGGGTTCAGCTTAAATTGAGGACGACGCAGCTAGCAATGGAAAAGAAAATGGTAGGTGTAACCTTGAGAGACAAGAAGAAAGCAGAGTGGATTAGGGAACGATCCGGGGTTAAGCAAATCAAAGTTGAAATCAAGAAGAGGAAATGGACATGGGCCGGGCATGTATCACGTAGGCAGGATAGCCGCTGGTCATTAAGGGTAACTTACTGGATTCCTAGAGAAGGCAAGCGGGTTAGGGGGAGACAGAAGGTTAGGTGGGCAGATGAAATTAAGAAGTTTGCGGGTATGAATTGGCCGCAGCAAGCACGGGGCCGAGTTGAATGGCGTAACATGGGAGAGGCCTTTGTCCTGCAGTGGACGTAGTCAGGCTGCTGCTGATGATGATGATGATGTTTTTTTTTTTCGTGGTAACTGCCCGGACGAAGGAATGTCCTCTTGCTGAAACGTTGACTCTAGCGACGTTCATTGTTCTACGATTTCTCGTCGCGTCGAGCCGCAATCTTACCTTCAAATCGTCCCTGCGTTTCATGGTAAGAGAGGTGAGCTTTGGTAGAAAGCTCTGTGGCAATTTCAGCTTGGACGATGAACCAAGGCTGGTCGCGAGGGTCTAGGATGCTGCGCGATCCCACGGCAACCTTAGTCTAAGTGCGTCTTTGATTAGCTATATTGTAATTGTTTATTCTCTATGTCCCTTTCTCTTTGGCTAGCAATGTCCAGTGCTTCTTTTTCATGCTGCATTGAAAATGTCAGCACATTGATGACGTTCAGCTTATTCGGCAAAGTTATGACCGGTAAATGGTCAGTCATTAATCATAGTACCTCTCGTATATTTCATGCATGGTTTTGTAATTTAGCGCGCATATAGGTGAGCCTGCGCACTGCTGTAACCAGTAACGTTACCAGGAAACACAACCACTCTTACCACTACGTTCCGTCATAGTCCGCTACCGTGGTGGAGCAGTGGTTATGGTGCTCGACTACTGACGCGCAAGGTTGCGGGTTCGACCCCTGCCGTGGCGGTCGCATTGCAATGGGGGTGAAATGGCAGGTTTATACTGTGCGATGTCACTTAGCGTTGAAGGATCGATATAGAGAAAAAAAAATCGCAGTGAATGATGATGAGTGGAGGAAGCGTCCGCCCGTTCATCCATCTATGCGTCCGTCCGTGAGTCTGTTCGTGCGTTAATTCGTCCGCGCGTCCATCCATCCGTCCGCTCGCTAGTCTGTCCGTCCGCGCGTACATCTAGTGAACACTCCCAAGTACCGCCATCTCGCATCCCCTGTGGCACATAGCTACTCCAGAGCGGGTATGTGCCACCGGTGACTACATACTACAACACCGGAGGATGTACAGACCCACGCCTTAAGGAGCTTCGCCCCTAAATGATTTGGTTTTTGTATTAGTGAATTGATCTTCAATTCCTAAATCGACCATTCTATTGTTTATGGCATATTCGAATTACAGATCATCAAGTATAAAGTCTCAAGATACAAGACTACAAAAGGACCATCGTTTAATATTACCAATAAATCAAACAGGAATTTGCAACTGTAAACCGTAAAAAGAAAAGCCGTTCGCGCAACAGAATGAAAAAAAAAAAAACGTAACCGAAAAACAATTGATAAATGCAGTATGAATAAACACAGATCTGGGACAAAAAAGGCGGATACAAAACTTAAGTACTCTTCTAATGAATTTATGAAGATAATTAAAACCCTTTACATTTTAACTCTACGCTCGCTGCGAGAAGACTGTTGATAAGCGAAAAAAAAAACAAGCAAATTAAACTTGGGTGGTGACGTCACATTGGAAATACATTACCGAACGCCATGACGCCACGGGTTTTGACGGCATATGATGGGTCCTACGTTGTTATTAACCAGTAAAGTTGAAGTACAATTTGCTTTGAGAAATAGAGTACCACACTACTTAATGACGCCAAAATACGTGTAATATTTTTTTTTTGATTGACAATGTCGGCACGAATGAACGCAGAAACCAGATAAAAATGGCTGGTTGCTTAAAAGCGGGTAAACGTTCTCCATTTGCTCAGTCGGTTGACAGCGCAGAACAAACGCACAGATAGGCAGACAGACCAAAATTTCTTCGTTGAAGTATCCGAAGAAAGACTATCTCTTTTAAAATTTAAGTTACTAGCTGTAATTATGTAGTAAGAATAAACGCTTAGCCACGTGTAAGTCTGTCTGACGTGACCATTAGACCGGTTAGCGTGAGTATAAAATGAGTACAAAATCAGCAGCTCGAGTACAGCACAGGTGTTTGCAGCGCACGTAGTATGCAGTGAACCGGCTGAACGTGCGTTTTCGTGAATATTTGCGTGATTGATTGATTGATTGATAGTGGGGTTAAACGTCCCAAAAGTACCATATGATTGAAAGACGTCGTTGTAGAGGGCTCCGAAAATTTCGACCACCTCAGTTTCTTTCACGTGCATCCAAATCTGAGCACACGGGCCTATACAGGAATTACGCCCCCATCGAAAATGCAGCCGCCGCAGCCGGGATACGATCTCCCAACCTGTGGGTCAGCAACCGTGTGCATTAGCCACTAGACCACTGCGGCGGGGCGCCAGTGTTTGCGTGATTTGCAGTGCGTAATACATCTTGTTAGCCGAGTGCATGAGATATGTCATATTCGTAAGTGCACACACGCCCCTCTGTGTCTTCAAGGAAGTGCAGCATTCTGTCACTTCCTCGAAAGTTTCCTCCCAGACTAGGTGACATATTCAAGCAACGTTAGGAAAAACAAAAAAATTAACGAACCTATGCTATAATACACAACGGTATATATTGCATGCATCAGCTGAGACCTAGCTAAAGGCTAATATTTTTTAGGGTTGTCAGAAATAAAATAACAGCTATAGTCGTTGGCTCCCCTACTTATAGCCTTCGGACACCGATTACGATGCGCTGTCAGAAAGGTGTCAAATTCGCATGACATATTTCCAAGGCACTCAGTATTACACCCCAATAAGGAAAACGATGAAAAGTGTTGCCTTGTCCGAGTTTCAGTAATTCGAGTTAACAAGTTTGTTATCTCATTATTCTGCGTACAGTAAGCTTCAGTACTTGCATGAAAAGAGCCGACTGTTAGGCCCGAAATGCATGCACAGTTTGTTTCTTGGTTGCATTCGTTTCTAGCGATGGAAAAAAAAACTTTTCATCTTGGACCTGAAACACCGCACGTCGAACATTCGTCGAACACAGTAGTGTCTTCAGCAAAGTGATCCTCTGCAACAATATGCAGCATGATGAAGTTAAATGATCGCCAGTTGTTCACTCCGGAGGCCTGCAAGAATATGCACACCGAGTTGCTGGCCATTTAAACAAACACGCAGCGTGTGACAAGCCTTCGAAGTTCGTGTGCAAAATTTTGCACGCCATGACTGAAAGGGTTCGCTGCAATACTTACTATAGAGGAAACGCTAGCTGCGATCATTCAGCCACGTTAGGTTGTAAATGGACTTGCGTAATCTTAGTGCTTGCGAACGCACGTGTAGTTTTCATTTCTTGTTGAAGGAATGAAGTGTACAATCAAGGGCTTGGCTTTCTTTTTTTATACACAGTATAATGAAGGAATGATGACAACAAAAGGGAACAGCAAGCATCATCGCAGAGTAAGGCACCACGAGATCGGCGCTCGAGCTCCTCCATCTTCCTCGTCCTGTCGCTATTTTCAATCTCCCACCTGCCCGTTTGGTTCGCCCAATAAACCTCTTTACATTTGGTGAATCGTGCTGGGTAACCACATCGCCTACAACCTGGAACTCCGATCCCGCACCCTGCCGTCGACCATGCAAGTTGGCGCTGCCCAACAAACAATACCTCTCGCGGCCGCTACTTGCCCCGGCCCGGTTCATCAGCGAGACCCCCCGATCTTTGCCGGCACCGAAGACCAGGACGTTGAGGACTGGCTGTCGTCATACGAGAAAGTCAGTGGACCCAACAGGTGGGATGACGCTGCTAAGTTAGGCACTGTCAATTTTTATCTCACCGACGTGGCCAAGCTGTGGTATACGAACCACGAAACCGAGTTCGCGAATTGGTCTACCTTCAAGGAGGCAATATGTGCCTTTTTTGGTCGTCCTGCCTTACGGAAGCTACGCGCCGAACAACGTCTGCGCCCACGGGCACAGGAGCCAGGTGAAACTTTCACATCATATATAGAAGATGTGATCGATCTCTGCCGGCGCGTCGATGCTTCCATGAGCGAGAGTGCGAAGATACAGCACATTATGAAGGGCGTCGACGATGACGTTTTCCAGATGCTTCTCGCGAAGTCTCCTAGCACTGTGGCAGAAGTAGTGACTTTGTGCCAAAGCTATGATGAATTGCGGAGGCAACGAGCTCAGACGCGACGCTCATTCCAGAGAATCCAACCAGTGACCGCACTGGACGCTATGACTCACCAGACAAACCTTCTCGCACAAATGAAAGACTTCGTGCGAGAGGAAGTGGCTCGGCAGCTTTCTCTGCTGCCTTTTGCTCAACGCCAGGAGCTCTCGCACCAACAGCCACTGCGACACCCACCACCATTGGCTCCTATGCCCCGACATGTGGTCCAGGAGCAGATTTCCGAGGCTATGCCGGTGCCCTTGCAGCAGCCCCCCGTCACCGCGCCTCTTACTTACGCGGAGGCACTAAAGCGGCAGCAGCGACACCACCCCCCGCCGTTCCAGGGACTGCCGTATACCTCAGCCCCGACTCAGCCGTCCACCGCCTGGGTTCCTCGCATTGCCACCACAGCCTCGACTCACCCGTCTGCCGCATGGACTGGTCCCCTCGTCGCCAATACTTGGAGAACGCGCGATAACCGGCCCATCTGTTTTGCGTGCGGCGGCCCTGGCCATATCGCCCGTTACTGCCGTCGTCGCGTGCCGGGATACACAGACGCCCGGACACAGAACAGCTTCATGGACCTTTCTCCATCCCGTCTGCAAAATTCTGACCCTCAGTCAAGCTCGTCTTCACGGTAATGTTCGCGGACTATGTCTGGTCGCTCACCTTCACCCCGTCGTCGCTCCCTGTCACCCATGCGTCGTCGGCCAGCTCCTGAACACGAGGGAAAGTAACCGCCGCAGTTCAGGAGGCAAAACTGCGCTGTCGAAATGCTCATGTCCTCGGGCATTGCCGTCGAATATTGTCGAAGTTTTTGTAGAAGGTACTCGAGCATATGCTCTAGTGGATACTGGTGCTGCCATTTCTGTGATAGACGCTAAACTTTGCCGCAAGCTCCGAAAAGTGACGACGCCTCTTAATATGATGTCCTTGCAAACAGCGAATGGGGACCCGGTTCAGCCTGTAGCCGCCTGTACTGTCCGACTGATGATCGCGAAGGACCACTACACTGTTGAGTTTATTGTCCTTTCGTCATGCTCACACGACATCATACTTGGATGGGATTTTTTATCGCGTAACCATGCCGTTATTGATTGTGCAAGATCGGAGCTTGAACTTTTCCCGTTTTACGACCAACCAACCAGCCGCATTCAGCCCGCCGTACACAAACTCGTCGTCAAAGAAGGCATTGAAATTCCTCCGACAGCAGCTGTGTTGCTCCCCGTGTTCTGTGACGGCATTAGGAACGAAGCTGCATTCTTTGAGCCATCAAGCCTCTTCCTTAGTCGAAGATCACTTCTTCTGCCTTATTCAACCCTCTCTATTTCTGAAGGAAACAGTGCTCTTTGCCTCATCAATCCCCTTCCGTATCCCGTCGAGCTGTTTCAAGGTGAATCTCTTGGACACGTGCACGCCATTGATAAAGAGCAAATTTTTACCATGCCGCCAGATTGTTCCGGTGACTACGACGCCATCAGTGCCCTCAACCCTTCTAATATACCACCTTGCGAGCTTTTCGATTCATCGATTGCCGACGGACTATCGCCATCTGAACGCTCTGAGCTCCTTCAGCTGCTCTACCAGTTTCGTGAATCCTTTGACGTTGCTCAACCTACCCTTGGCCGAACTTCCAGTTTTTTCCACTGCATCAACACAGGTTCCAACGCGCCAGTACGACAGCGACCATACCGTGTTTCCGCCACGGAACGTCAGGTTATCACCGAACACGTTGACGATATGCTCAAGCGCGACGTTATCCGACCTTCCCAAAGTCCATGGGCATCACCTGTCGTTCTTGTTAAGAAGAAGGATGGTACAATTCGCTTCTGCGTTGGTTACAGGCGCTTAAATAAGATCACTCGCAAAGACGTATACCCTTGGCCCAGGATTGACGACGCCCTTGATTGCTTACAAGGTGCCAAGTTTTTTTCGTCGTTAGATTTGCGTTCGGGGTATTGGCAGGTGCCCTTAGCAGATGGTGATCGTCCAAAAACAGCATTCGTGACACCGGACGGGCTATATGAGTTCAATGTCATGCCCTTCGGCCTCTGCAATGCGCCGGCCACATTCGAGCGCATGATGGACTCGGTTCTGCGGAATTTGAAATGGAACATATGCCTCTGCTACCTCGACGATATTGTCGTCTTTGCACCCGATTTCGCAACACACCTTGTACGCCTGAAACATGTCCTCACGTGTCTGAAGAATGCGCAGCTCCAACTGAATCTCGAGAAATGCCACTTCGCTGCTCGGACGCTCACCATTCTCGGTCACGTCGTATCAAAGGATGGTGTGCTTCCCGACCCGGCTAAACTACGCGCTGTTGCTGAATTCCCCAAACCAACGACTGTAAAACAGTTACGCAGCTTCGTAGGATTGTGCTCCTACTTTCGTCGGTTTGTGCGCAACTTTGCCTCCATAATTGCCCCTTTGACCCAACTTTTAAGCAGTGCCGACGACATCTCATCATGGTCTTCCGAATGTGATCACGCATTCACCACTCTTCTCCGTCTCCTGACATCACCGCCTATATTGCGCCACTATGATCCCACGGCTGCAACTGAAATCCATACAGACGCCAGCGGTGTCGGTCTCGGTGCAGTTCTAGCTCAACGCAAGCCTGGATCCCCTGAGTGTGTCGTCGCCTCCACCAGCAGAACGCTCAACAAGGCTGAGGTAAACTACAGTGTTACCGAAAAAGAGTGCTTAGCCATACTTTGGGCAATTGTGAAATTTCGCCCATACATATATGGCCGCACCTTTGCTGTAGTTACAGACCATCATGCCTTATGTTGGTTGTCGTCGCTGAAGGATCCATCAGGTCACCTTGCTCGTTGGGCTCTGCGACTTCAAGAGTATGACATCCGCGTCGTGTACCGTTCCGGCCGCCAACATTACGATGCTGATGCACTCTCGCGATCGCCACTGTCGACTGTGAGGCTGCCTCTATATCTTCTATGGAACACGCGCTGTCCGCTCTTGACATCGACACAATGACCTCTGCACAGCGCGACGATCCATGGATAACTTCGCTTCTGGACGTCTTATCTGGGGTACCGACACTTCCCATCACTGGAGCAATGCGACGCCAGGCTTCGCACTTCACCATTCGAGGTGGCCTCTTGTACCGGCGCAATTACTCACCAGATGGCAGGAAGTGGCTGCTCGTTATTCCCCGAAAGCTGCGCTCTACAATTTGTGCATTATTTCATTCCGACCCGCAATGCGCTCACGCCGGTGTCTTCAAGACCTACGATCGTTTAAGGAAGCGGTACTACTGGCGTGGGATGTTTACTTTTGTTCGACAGTTTATTCTCGGCTGCCACGAGTGTCAGCGACGAAAACAGCCACCGAATGCAGGAGCAGCTCCACTACAGCCGCTTGCGTGCTCTGACCGCCCATTCGATCGCGTCGGAATCGACCTTTATGGACCACTGCCATTGACCACAGCAGGTAACCGGTGGGCTATCGTTGCTGTAGATCACCTGACACGGTACGCCGAAACCGCTGCTCTTCCTACGGCGACCGCTCAGGACGTCGCATCTTTCATCCTCCATCGGTTTGTGTTGCGTCACGGCCCTCCTCGCGAGCTCCTAAGTGACCGGGGCCGTGTATTTCTATCCGACGTAATCCAAGCGCTTCTCCGTCAGTGCCATATTGTACACCGGATGAGTACTGCTTACCACCCTCAGACGAATGGCCTGACTGAGCGGTTTAATCGGACCCTGGGTGACATGCTCGCGACGCATGTGGCGTCTGACCAAACGAACTGGGACCTGGTTCTTCCGTTTGCGACCTACGCGTACAACACCGCTACCCAAGTCACCACCGGCTTTTCTCCATTCTACCTTCTATACGGACGTCAACCATCGCACACAATTGACACTTTGCTGCCATACGAACCAGATGTATCTGAGTGCACGACCGTGTCTGAAGCCGCCCGTCACGCCGAAGAATGTCGCCAACTAGCGAAGCAGTTTACTACGGCTGACCAGCAACGCCAGAAAAAGGCCCGCGATGACGACCACCCTCCTGCCGCAGTTCTTCCCTGGAACCCTTGTATGGCTGTATGTACCACCCTGTGCACCTGGTTTGTCTACCAAGCTACTTTCAAATTACCAAGGCCCATACCGCGTGGTAGAGCGCACATCGCCCGTCAATTACGCCATTGAACCGCTTACGCCACCCGGTGACCGTCGTCGGCGTGGACACAATATTGTTCACGTGGACCGCTTGAAGCCGTACTTCGACCCGCTCGTTCCCACTTGTTAGATCGCCAGGATAGCTTGATCTTTCTCGACGGGGGCAATTATAATGAAGGAATGATGACAACAAAAGGGAACAGCAAGCATCATCGCAGAGTAGGGCACCACGAGATCGGCGCTCGAGCTCCTCCATCTTCCTCGTCCTGTCGCTATTTCCAATCTCCCACCTGCCCGTTTGGTTCGCCCAATAAACCTCTTTACAACAGTATTAATGAGATTTAACAAACATACAAAGGAAAGTATTGAGGGTGGTATTATAAGTAGTTCCAATGTACATATGAAGAAAGAAAAGTGGTTGAAACGATGACTTCCCGAGGGCAAGAACCGAACCCGCGACCTTCGAAAAATGCGTCCGATCTTCTACCAACTGAGCTACCGCGGCGGCTATCCCCCCGTCCACCTTATGGGGTATATATGCACATTGAACGTGGGAGCGTTAGTCAGCGCCGTACTATAGCCATGACGGGAGTGTGGAACACACATCTTCCCGTTTGTCACCCCGTAGCACGTGAACGTATTACGAGCCTGCAGCTGACCAATAATCCCTCGCATTCTACCTGAAGACTCTAGGTCTGCCAGAATGAGACCCACGCTATGATTGACGTACTGAAGTGTGCATTCAAGGGCTTGTTTTTGCTTGTTAGACACAATATTATTAACATTTAACAGACAATAAAGCCTAGGACAGTGTGGGGGATGTCATTGGAAGTAATTGTAATGTAAATGTGAAGAAGGAAAAGTGCATGGAAAGATAACTTGCCGTGGGCATGCAGGAACCAAACCTGTGGCTTTCGAAAAATGCGTCCGGTGCTCTACCAACTGAGCTATACCACGGCGGCTATCCTCACGTCCACCTTATGAAGACGGGGGGATTCTGTAGGTCGTTCCGGATAAAGGAACAGATCGTTGCGAACTTTGTGAGTCGATTCCAAATGGTGAGCCTAAAAGGCTGAAGTGAGTAAATGGAATTGCTGAACAACTGCTGAACTTTGGCTGGCGAACCTGTGGCTCCAGGCGACACGGTACCCGAAAGAACGAACCTTCGAGAGATCTGTGTACTAGCCATCATTCCCATGTTGTCTGAAGCGTCATGCGTTGCAGCTCCCGTAGACAGAAGCACTAACTCTTGGAGTCTCAAAGAGGGTGCCCAGGATTGTGATTGTTAATGTCAGGAGCAAAGAAAGCAAAAGACAGGGTGTGATGTCCTTGAAACGTCGCAGGAAGAATAGGAACAAATTAAGCTCAGAGATCGCCCGTGAGAAGGCTCATAAATGACGAGGCCACTTCTTGGGAAGTGGTTCTGCGCGTTGAGTTCTCATCTAAATCACGGCTAAAAAGATGCGTTTGTCAGACTGTGCCACTACGCGACGTCCTTCTATTATTTACTTGACGCTTCCGAAAAAATGCGGGAAGTATGGGTATTTTCCGGACATTGGTAGAATTACTGCACCGTTTGGAATGTCTTGCCAATAACTAACCACAGGGGTTTTACCATGTTGATTTACATAAATATCCTGCCTGATAATAAAGAAAGAGGCGGATTTTTTGTCCTAATTTATTTGCTTGACACTACATTAATGAAAATAAGCTAATGTTTTCCATTAACCGGCTGTTACAATATCAGGTGGAACGCTAATCCAAACCAGCTGCTGGATTTCATTAACCTTCTGCCCTATGTTGCAACATATCCTTTGCCTATATATTACCCTCCGTGACTAACTGAAAGCCTCCCCCCCCCCCCCCGATTGGTCACGCCTATGAACATTGGCTTTGAGCACTTCCGCTTTTCACACGTTACACGATGTCAACATATAAATCCGAATACCGAGCGAAATGACAATACTACGGATGACGTTTGGTTTTGCTTAACCATGTACCTCTTCGGGATAAAATGTCTTGCGCCCGGAACAGATGCCTCAAAATGTCGGGCTGGGTTTGTAAGCTCAAAAATAAGGCGAGTTCGCAGCTCAAGCCACAGCTTCGGCCGCGAGAACCACGGGGGGAGCCTTGGGAGGCCGTCCTCACCCAACGTGACCTGAAGACCCAAAGGGGTCTCCTGGATCGCGCTGGTTGAGCTGCAGCGGCCACTGGTATCCTAAAATGGGGAAACCACCCTTGACATTCCCCCCCCCCCTTTTTTTTAAAGACGATAGTCTTTCTTAGGGACCTTCGACGAAAAAAATTTGGTCTGTCTGTCTGTCTATCTGTACATTCGTCTGTTTGTCCACCCTTAACGATTCCTCAAACGGCATCAAACGGCCAACCCCATCCGCAGCGCCCACCAATATCGCTCAAGATTTAGCGTTCATAGGTGTGCGATTGTCAATCACAAAGCATTTATTGCGCATATATGAGGCGCCATAAGAACACGTCGATGCTTTGTATGTCTGCCTTTATAATAAAAGAGGCACACACAAGTAACTCTAACGAATGTAGCGTTTAATCGCGCTGCGCTGACAGTGCAAGGCGACGCTCAAAAAGGTGTTTCCAACGCTTTGCTACGACGTCACGGTGGTGGCACCTGCCCGTCGCTTTGCGTTCTACACCTTATCACCTCTGAGACTGGCGCGCATCTTTCTCCGCGGGCTACACGCCATCGTTTTCGAAGACAACTGCCAGATGGCGCTCGTGTCTAACGTGCCTCGATGAGCTCGTTCGCCTCCGCTACACACTCAAGGCACTCTAACACAGCGCCTCCAGAATACCATTCACCGATTTTCTTGCGCAGAAAATCAAATAAACGTTTTGTTCACTCTCTCCAGACACAAGACTATCGTCTTTCGACGACATTTACAGTGTGACATGCAGATTCGAGGCCATTTTTTTTTTCTGTTTTCCATAAATAGAAATGTTGTATCATCATTACATCATCGGGATGCCGTAAGCCCGAATGTATACCACAGTTACATACTGCTTAGCTCATTGCCTTTCCGGTTCATGATCTACCAGCGCAAGAAGAATAAAAGGCGAAAAACACTTATTTGTAAAAAGTCCTCGCATTATGGCGTCACCCTAAGGGCGTTCCACAATACAGGAAATCATTGTAATGATTGGACGATGAGCATACTTTCTCGAGCCATTTTATGAATGTATATGTGACAGCTGTAGTATTGTGAATCGCTCCTCCAGGCCCGATTGTCGTTCTTCAACTCAACTATGGTATTTTGTCATATAGAACAGTAAATAAGACTACAATGCAGTGGTTGATTTACAGCTACCTTGTTTGACCGGAATTCACATTTGTGAAAGGTACTACAAGCAGAAGACAAGGTGAATGAACACCCTTTTTAAGATAAAGAGAGGGCTCTTTAAGAGAGAACTTCAGAAAGTTTTTGCGCTTTGACTTTCTTATAGGTACGTCATTCAATGACCATCCATAGTTAAAACTCTCGCAGTCAAGTAAAAAAAAGCCGAGAAGTTCGGACACTGCTATGTTGTTTATGTATCTACTCGCCGCGGTGGCTTGGAATATACAGTGTCGCGGTGCTAACCTGGAACACGTTGGTCCAGTTCCCGGCCACGATGGTTGCATCCCGATGTGGGTGATATGTAAGAATACCCGCCTACTTAAATTTAGGCGCATGTTAGTGAAATTCAGGCCGCCAAAATTAATCACAGTTCCCTTGATGACTGTGTTCACGCTGTAATTAGTTTAAACATTGTGATAACCTTTAATGTTAGTCGAATTAAAAGCGCAGAAACAAAGATGACGGACGAGGTAGAATCACAGAAACAAGAGTTCAACGTGTCGAAAATGTTAGAATGTCGTTATGAGTATGCATAAACGAAACATATATTCAAGACACTTTTTCATTATATGACATTATCGTTAAGTTCACAGTCACATAGAGACACGGATGGGCTGCTTCACGTAGATCCGCATTTTTATATATGTGATACGCTTCCGAAATTTCTTTCGTTGTCCGAACGGATGTCTGGGCAGAGACCTGGCTCCGGAACTCTCAGTTTTTCGAACAGCATGAATTACAAGGTAACCCACCTATCCATCCGTTTGCAATGTAGTGTTCATATGTGGAGTTTTGAAGCGACACTAAAGTGGAACAGTAACTTGGTTTAGATTGATAAACTGCACTCTCAGAACTCTAATGCCACAAGTTTCACTATCATAAGTTCACTATCAGCTGAGAAAACCGATGTTGACGTTTCATATTTAAAATTCGCGCCGAAATCACCGCTCGTCACGTTCGTGAGCCACGCTCGTGAGTCAAGGGGGCAAAACAGAAAAACCCGGAAGGGCGTTTGGCGAGAGGGTAAGGCGACTTGGAGAGGAGTACCAGTGGAGGGTATAGCGAAAGAAAGAGCGAAAACAGCCATCGCCACGTTTTGATAATCAAACGAGTTCTCAACTTAAAAAAAAAATTCTCACTGCTCTGTGTTCAGCGCACATCATCCAGACCACATCTTAATTCCGACCTCCGTGTCGTTAAGGGGCCCTTCAAGAGCCAAAACCACAATTCGATTATGAGGGTCACACTAGTGGACGTCTCGAGATTTCTTTAGTCTATCTGGCGTTCTTCAGCGGCCATTCACATCGCACAGTACACGCGGACCTCCAGTGTTTCGCCTGCGTGGAAACGTGACAGACGCTTTTGCAATGTCTTCTGTGAACGTGCTTGTACAAACTGCATGGTCGTATCGAATGAAGAGCCTCGTTCTCATCTCGTTACATATCGACGCACACAATGCAGCGCACGTACGCAGACATGCAGTGCTGTCTGTCTGTGCCCAGTCGAGCGTAATGAGCAGGACATTGTTAGGGAGCGATAAATGCCCGGGTGGGCGTGCGGATCCCAGTCTGCTCTGTCAGACGAAACCACGATTAACGAGCGTACGTGCAAGTGGCGGATGCTATCACGCAGCTAGTGAAATCGACCGGATACGCGCGCCGGCGACCTTGTCGGTGCATGCACTGCAGGCGTCACTCGTTGGGCTACTGTTCCATGGAGTGACGCCGTACAAGTACAGCTTGTACTTCTGTACATAGATTTGCGAACTGAAGGGGGGGGGGGGGGCAGGAGAGGTGGCTACTTTCTATGGTCCCCTGAGAGGGAGGGCGCAAAGTCAACCCTATACATTGACATAGTAGGGAGTCGGGGAGGGGGCGTAGCGCGTGCCCCTGCTTCTGTACACATGCAAAACTAAACTTCGTTAAACGATATCGCTAAGAAATAAGCGAAATTACACGATCTTTAAACGAACTTGTTTACTTCCTTGTATTCACATAAGTTCCCCCCTTTACTCTACTCAGTGGCCCTGGCAGCCATTTTGTCTCAAGATTAGTGCAGTTAACTGCTCAGTAAACGTCCAAGAGCGACGAGTTCGAAGGCTAAAGGCGGAGAAATTGTTATATCAGTCACCAACTCCTCTCCACTCCTTGGCCTTCGGACCGTGCGAGGAGGCAGCTCAGAGGCTTTGAAGTCAAGGTTCAGGGGAATATGTGTGTGTAGTGACGTCAGGAAGGCACGACAAAGCAGTGTATTCAAGTTACTCCTTCATATTAGGTTACAATGTAAGAAGATCTACTCACAGTCATTGCCATCCTACGCAAAAGAAAATAAAAATAAAAAAACAATGCTGTTTGGAGAGAAATAGAGGTGATTTAGACTGCTGTGTGCTGCACTATGGGGCAACTGTAAGCTGTCTGAAAAATAAAAATAAAAAGACAAGATGCTTTTTAACACCTGCGATAAAAAAATAAGACTGACGACTTAGCTTTGACATATAGCCTCCCAAAGAAAAATAAGTATTGATGGACTATGGTAGGCCTAAACCATAATCCTTCCTTTGTGCGAGAGCTCTAAAGTTGTCCTAGAATGAGTCTTCGCAAAGTTACGCGTTTAGAAGTGAGTGTGCGCGCGTGTGCTGCCAAATGTGCTGTTTCTCTCTTCCCCCTCTGCTCCCTTTCACCTCCCCCATCCCTCTCCCGTGCGCAGGGTAGCAAACCGGCTGCCTATAGGCTGGTTAACCTCCCTGCCTTTCTTTTCCCTCTATTTTCCTTCCTTCCTTCCTTACGCGTTTAGAAAATGTGGTTTACAATAGTAGTATCAATCTTGTACGGAAGAGCGGTAGGCCGTCCAAAAACAAAAACTAACCAAGTATGGTTGAATGTGTGTATGTGTGTGGGTGTGCGTGCGTCTGCAGGTGTGCGCGCGTTCGCACGTGTGTGTGTGTGTGCGTGTGTGTGTGTGTGTGCGTGTGTGTGTGTGTGTGCGTGTGTGTGTGCGTGCGTGTGTGTGTGTGTGTGTGTGTGTGTGTGCGTGCGTGGAAAAGAGCGCTTCCTTACCGGGAAACCTGCTACTCTCTTTTTCTTCGAATCGCATTGCTCCATGATTGCTGCTTCCTTGCCGGGAAGTGGTCTTCATCCGCGTGCTTAGCAGCGCATCAATCACTTCAGTTTCAACGGGCAACAAGGACGGCACTGAGTTCACATCCAAGCAGCGGCGAAATGTGGCAACGCCATATAACGAGTCATTTCGATAAAGGATGTGATCGACATATCGAAAACGGCTGGTGGCGATAATTAAACGCGCGACAGAGAAAATATCAACTACTGGAAAACGAAGCATAAAAGTACATATGTCACCGTCGCGCCATCGAGGTCCACATTTCTAAACGCTCATTAGCGTCGGACTTTTCGCGCATGATGCCGCGGCTGCCACGTAGCTCACAACCAGCCTCAGTTCAAAGTGTTTGACGATCTGAATAATTTATTATGTAGTATTCTATAGGAACGTTGTCCCACAGGCTCCAGTAATAATCACGCAGGCAGTATTCCAAAAGTTGCGATTAGAACAAAGGGCGAAAGCCTAGGAGTATCCTTTGCACTTACGATGTGAGCTTGGGAAAAAAGGTTAATGATTTAGAGTACTTTGTACTCTGATATGGGAGAGCATAAAGCTATCCCCAGGACATCACAGTCCTGTGTTTGAAAAAAACAAACAAACTGGTGAACGATTTAGAATACTTGGTACTCTACTATGGGAGAGCACTAGGCCGTCCCGTGGGCATCCTTAAAGACGTCACCGCGGCGACGTGCTCAGGACGGCCTCTTCGATTATCGAGACTTGATGCAACGCAGTCGCTCGTCGAGAACAGGGAACACGCTGCTAACGCCAATTATCACCATGCAAACACACATGAGTGTCGCTGGCATTCGATAGAAAACGTGAGCGTCCCAGCAAACTTAATCATATACCCCAACAGTGGTACTATAGCAAGCAGCAATAGCTTAGTCAAGAACAACGAATTTTTTTTCAGATATCCGTGGCGGCGCAACAGTACCAAAGCAAAAGATGGTTATGAGCGACGCTACCATATCAGTTTTGCAACATGACATGTGTACGAAGTCACCGCAAGAGCAGCAGGACCATGAAATGTGAATCATGACATTCATGACATACAAGTGATGATTTTCGGGTTATGACTAGTCAGATGTGCTCGTAATACAGTCTTGTTATGCCAAGTTTGTTATCGATACCATTATAGAAGTGGCCAGGAGAGCTAAAAGTCGTAGGCGGCTAGATAGATAGATAGATAGATAGATAGATAGATAGATAGATAGATAGATAGATAGATAGATAGATAGATAGATAGATAGATAGATAGATACGCTCAAAGTCGCTGAAGTTCACCAAGAAATGCTTCGTATTAGAATGGTCAACATTTCCGTGGGATAAAACGTACACGTTTGTGACCGCATTTCTGTGGAAATCATGAATCCGGAATCATTAACTGCGAATAAAGCTTAGGCGACACCAAGCGTTATCTAGCCGTGTGCACGCAGATTCCGCAATTATGATTGGGCCGATTTACGACCTGTGGATGCACTTCATGGTCGGGGAGACCATAGGCGGGAAATGGGGACTCGCTGTATAGTTACGCTTTTCCCGATGCGCTTTTTACAAGAAAGATACAGATGAAGGCAGTTATACCTACTTCGAATAAGAGTTTGAACTTCATCTTCTTACCATCTTGACTGGTGTTTTCATTAGTCGAAGCCACGACGAAATAGACATTTCTGGGTTCGTTATTTTACCTGCCGTAACGATTCTGGGAAGCCGCAACCATTCAGAGATATCTAAATCAGTTCGCGGTGACAATACACTGGCCTGTCTTCGGTCTGGTAAATGCCGCATTCGCTTCTGAAAAGAAATAAATAATTTAATTTCTGTTATTTGCATAGTGAAGCGTAGTGCTTTTGACACTTGGCAATAAACTATTACCATACGGCCATAAAAAAAGTTTGCTCTCTTTCATTTTTTACCAAATTTTGCAAAACAAAAACTGTTCTTTTCGATTGCTCAAAATTTCCGGAAATATTGCATCTCTAACCACAACCACTAAAAGACCGTAGCCGGTTTTCACATTAGCAGACGGAAAGCGCTTGTGCTTCGAGCCCAGATTATTTGTCACAATGATCCTGCAATGGTGAGGGACATGGGAGCCACAGTTTTTATGGGCGGAGCTCATATTTATGCTTCGCTTGTGTCCTCGCGTAGTTTGCTTGATGCTATGCTATGATGTACACGCTGTTATGACTTGACGAGATGGGTAGGCCTGCATGAAGTATACGATCAGCCATGCATAATGACGATTCAGTCGTTGGAAAAATTCGCGCCTCACTAACTGAGGACAGTTTCCGAAAGTAACCTTGCTGCTTGGATTACACCATGTGTTGACAGTTACTTACCATGTCACAAGTTTATTGCCGTTAGGACACGGCTACTATCTTTTTGTTTCGAGCTGCTGAACGTAGCAGCTACGCCCCGTCCCTGCACGCTGTCACATGTACGCAGAGAACCACAAGCTGAAGTACGGATGACGGAAATGTTTGCAGTTGCGCGAGGGAATAGGTGCGAACACCTGAGATATGTCATCGTGCTACGAGAGGACAAATATAGATACAAAGCATGCAAATGTTGAATGAGGAAAGCGAAGGTAAGGTAAACAAGAAGAATATAAATCAAAGGCCAGCAGGGCCGAGTAAACAGCAGGTGCTATCGCGAACAAACTTGCGATAACCCGTTCCCCAACGTCAGCGGACGATGGACTCGGTCCGTCGACCCGTTGGTGTTCAAGTGGCCGCCTATCGCAGTCACTCATATATGTTTTGCGCTTGTATACGGTCACGGCTTCAGATGTGTTACGCAGTCCCGTCACACTAAACGTTGTTATTATCACGTGATACGGCGAGGTTGGTTTGACCTTCATTCTTGTGATGCTAGCTGCAAGCGACACAGCGGAAAAGTCGGCCTCTCTTAAATGCACGAAAAGGTGAGACTAAAGTGTGATAAATAAAAAAAAAACCTTATAGACACGTAGGGATTCTACTCAACGGTGGTTCTACTTGATAGATAACCTAATAAGCTTTATATGGTGTGAATAAAATGTTTCGTTAGCCCCCCCCCCCCCCAGGATGGTTAATCAAAGCATAATTGAAAGGACCACTTACAAACTAAAATCGCAGAAAGGTGCCCACATATCCGCCATAAGTGAATGAAAGAAGTTTGTGCGATAGTTCATCATAGGTGGTGGAGCTCACTCAGACTCACTCTTCAAATGAATTTTGCGCTTAGGACTCACTCAGACTCAGATTCGCCAAAATGTTCCTGAGCCGAACTCACGCTCATGAATATTTTCTTCAATCGGGCTTGCTCGGCCTCGCACTCACCGATATATTGTCACGGGGTCGTGACGTCGACGAAGGAAGCAGACTGTGGTTCGAGGGTAAAACTGTTCAATTGGACGAACTTGTGGCCAGTCAACGAAAGGTCAGATTACAGCGATACACACTGGAATTGAGAGAGGTGAACTGAGCTTCGGCCGTCGATAAGCTGACAAGGGGTGAAGTGCGTCGGCTTATATACACGTGCTGTCCAAAATTCTAGGGTTATCGCGAGTGGCCACGTAGGTTACAGAATATTCTGTACTGTTCTCAAAGTGGGCGTAATCTTAATGAAATGAAAAGTGGGTGTAATCTTAATGAAATGATCTATTATAGGGGGAGGGGAAGTGATTATAAATGAAAAAAAAAGAAAAGTGAGCCCCGTAACTGTCCCTCAAGGGGAGGACACCTCAACAGTAGCTCACGAGAAATGGGGGTAGAGAAGGGAATTAAAGAATAGGATTAAAAGGTAGAGAGATAGAGAGAGAGGAAGAAGAGAGCGAGGTGGGACGGAAGTAAGGAGAAGACCCGAAGCTCCTCGAACAGAGCAGGCGCGGTATTAGAGAGAACTACGTACAGTCCAACGGAGTGATAACAAAAGTTGAGAAAGGAACGTGATGATGATATGTTGGGTTTAACATCCCAAAACCACAATATAAGGGGAAAATTGTACGATTGATACGCCTAGTATTAGCATGCGGTGCAGAAACTTGGATGATAAAAATGAATCCACGCCACGGGACATGGAATAGAAATGTTAAGCATAACATTACAAGACACGAACAGGGCAGATTGGATTAGAGAATGAACAGAACAGCAAACAATGCAGTTGATAATAAGTACAAAAAGTGGACAGTGGCAGACCGCGTAATGCGATGGACAGATGACAGAAAATAGTGATGATGAAGCCAACATATGAATTGTGTCAATGGCTAAAATGTAAACCATCTCGCCCCGCCGCGGAGGTCTAGTGGCTAAGGTACTCGGCTGCTAAACCGCAGGTCGCGGGATCGAATCCCGGCTGCGGCGGCTGCATTTTCGATGGAGGTGAAAATGCTGTAGGCCCGTGTGCTCAGATTTGGGTGCACGTTAAAGAACCCCAGGTGGTCGAAATTTCCGGAGCCCTCCACTACGGCGTCTCTCATAATCATATGGTGGTTTTGGGACGTTAAACCCTACGTATCTATCTGTTTATATGAAATATTACACTGCATTTAGTTACCCATGAACCCAGGAGGGAATACGCCGAGGGCTGGAGTAAGCATTGTTCCAAATGGTGCTGCGAGGCCCGTTCATGAATTGGGGCGACACATTTAGACCACCAGCACTGGCGTAGCCACGTAGCAGTGGCAGATCCAAGGGGGGGATCGCTTCTATCCCCACCCCCAAGGTCTGAGTCAGCACCCCCCCCCCCCTTCATCTCAGTGCTTGTGGTCCACCTCCTATCACCAATTAGGACAAATGAGTGAAACAATTGTGAGCACATATTAACAGTATTTATGCGATATGAAGGGGCTTTTCTGCTAGTAAAAACAAAAAGCATTGACCACGCCCCCTTCCAGTTTGTTACATCAGGTGACTGCCCCCCCCGCCTCCCGTAAATGAATGGCTGGATCCGCCCCTATCATGTAGGGTATATGCACACGTACAAATAGCAAAGCACGCTCGAACACACACCAAGTGTCGCTAAACCTCTCCACCCGCTCCCCGAAGAAACAATTCCGGTTACACCATTGAATACACTCCCTTCCCCTCGTCCTACGTATACGCAGCTGCGAATCCCCAATCTCTATCTGTCACAATATACGTAAAATTACTCCCATTGCTGGAGCGGAATGAACTCACGAAAGGAGAATATTAAGACACACCTGCTAAGGTATAACAGAGAGTTTCTCAATCTTAGCGGGTAAATTTCAGTTCCCCACGCAAAGCATCCCCGCTGCAAAAACAGCTAAAGAAAGAAAAAAAAAAACAAAAAAACGTGTGCACTGAAAGACAGCCGACACAGGGCCTGACACAGGATTAGTGCGAAGGCGTCCTCTATCGGGCACAAACAGAAACCCCGATGAGCGCGGTTTCGAGCGCGCGTTTCAAGTTGCAGCCATCCACAGCAATCAACCTGAAAGGCTAAGAATATGTCGTAATTTTGCGAGCCGCGCAGGTTCTGAACAATTTAAACACTAGTTGCCCAGGAGAATGGAAGAAAAAAAATGAGAAAAAACCCCGATAAGCAGCGTTGGCTGGGTGAGGAAATTCGCAGATTCGCATTGTCATCGGCGTGCACGCTAGGATGCAAGGCCGAAACTTTTTTCGAGGGGCCACCTCCTCGACTATGAGAGGAGGCTGGGAAGGGGGTCGTCCTGAAATGGGCATTTCTCACTCTGTATGCCATGGCGAAATAAAATTTCGGAGGAGGGGCGAATGGACCTGGTGTGCCAACCTCCAGGGTACGCCACTGCGTGTGGGTAATTTGGTTTCTTCCAAGACATGACGGACGGCGCAATGTAAACAAAAGAATGTAAGACAAAATTATTGAGCGCTAGAAAAGACAAGACATGGTAAGGAAGTCACTCCAAGTAGAGACAACCGTTACTTTGTGTTGTATAAGTACGTATGTTAAGTATGTCTTGTTATAAGCTAGTGCCACTGTATACTTTCTGAGTAGTAGGAGGAGGAGACTATAGGGTGTGTTCACGTGACGCCAGGTTGGCGGGCGTGACAGCGAAAATTGCGCCAGCTGTGCTGGCAGCCACATGGCCACCATTTTGAAGGCCAACATACCGGCGGCAGGCGGCGTACCGGCGGTACAGTCCGGTGGTTCCGACAGGTGCACAAAAGTTACTGCGAATACGTTGATTTTGTTTTAATTTTATTTCGCTTTAGCAGGTCGCTACTGTGAGCGTTAGCCCACTCATACTGACAAGCGAGATAGCCGCATTTGACACCAGACTCGTCCGGAAGGTGGAACTCCGAGAGATAAAGAACTGCTTGGTGAACACGACAAGTTCTGTGACGCATGAACGACTCAAAGCCAAGAAACTGTTGGATTCTTGACTAGTGTGTTTCTCCATGAACCTTCGCTGAAAAGTCATGATGGCTGCGTCGTTGTGGGAGCAAAGGTAATATAATCTGAATATGTCTTCTATCTGTGTGCGCTAAAGTAGAGTTTACCCATGAATTTGATACAAGTGCAATGTTTTACGAATCTAATTGAAGAGGTGGGCTTAAAAGCGCTTATGAACTTGCACGTGAAAACACAATTGCATTGGGCAAGTTAGATTGTAGTAAAGTGCGCACTAGGCTGAAATTTCTACGTGGTTGGCTCAACCACCGCTTTGATCAATCGAATGCAAAGTATGAGGCACATTAAAATATTCAGGCCAACGTTACGAGCCACCTGTGCTTTGACGCAAGTGTACTTAGCCAGGTCATTTTAGCGAGAAAAACAAAAGCGTGTTCTTCTCATTTAAGGTCGCAGTGTCTCGCGCATGTTTTAATACGTATAGTCCAACGTTAAGTACTCCACTTTGTTGTGCGT
Organism: Rhipicephalus microplus; assembly: GCF_043290135.1. Classification (NCBI taxonomy): domain Eukaryota; kingdom Metazoa; phylum Arthropoda; class Arachnida; order Ixodida; family Ixodidae; genus Rhipicephalus; species Rhipicephalus microplus. The sequence continues at coordinate 133,593,538 of NC_134702.1, read as the reverse complement.
TTCGCAGACGTCTGTGCCAGAGTATTGAAAGTGACTGCATTTACTGCGTTATTGTGTTTTTTTTTTTCCGCATTACGTTCGCGTCTGTATTGCTCAAAGCTTTCAGAATCCATACTCAACTGAGTTTCCACTCGCTGCTGAACCACTCTCAAGCACTCACCCCACATCCTTGTTAAAATCAGCCTGACGAAGACGGTTGAATCACTCGCCACGACGCTTCGGCGTAACTTGCAGTGTACGGCTATATTCACCGCGAATAATGTTCGGAATGGAATAAAACTTAACCGTTTTTACGTTTTTAGGCTTGTCACCCTTCCATTTTTTCTGATGACTGCACACAAATACGGCACAATCAAATGTGATAACGGATGGTAGGTGCAAAAAAAACGGCTCAACTAATAGTATCACACAGAGGCCCACAAAGTGCACATGACCCTAACAATGCGCCGCAAGTAGTGCGTCTTCCACACATTACTCGCATGCTATGCAGATGTGCTGAAGCATAGGCTGCGGCAGCATATGATCAATTCCTCCGAAAGCGAGCAACCCTGTGCTCCCGCAGCCTACGTTTCGGCATATCCGCACAGCATGCAGGTAAAGGAAGAAAGACACTACTTCTGGCCCCCATGACTAGGGTCATGTGCACTTTGTGTGCCTCTGTGCGATACTATAGTTGAGTCGTTTATTTTTTTGCGCCCACCATCCGTTATCACGTTTGATCGTGCCGTACTTGCGTGCAGCCATCACACAAAATGGAAGGGTGACGAGCCTGAAAACGTGAAACCGGTCAAATCAATGTGTGATGAAAGGAAACACAAAGTTTGATAAAGCTGCGCGGTAAGGAATGAAGTATATAAATACAGTGTGTCTCTATAATGTTTGGACATTTTCAATGAGTTCCTTAAGCATGGACGCTTTTACAGCCTATTATATTATCTCAGCACCGTTTCTATTGGTTTGCTTACTAAAAACAGTATTGTATATCAAGACGTCATTGCTTTGACATTTACGCACTTTAACACTTATCAGTGTGCTCATATCAAGGATCACATGAAAACGCTTTTACTAAGCACAAAAAAAACAATAAAATGCTTGGGACTGTACCAATTTGCTTGATGTGTTTTTTTTATTTCTTGCATGCTTGGCAGTCAGTTTATATGCATGTGGTTCATGCACATATCTCTTGAGTGTTCACTAAGGCATTGTGGCATTCTAATGATTTTATTGTATTCAAGCTGTGTTTATATTTACAGCAAGCCTCTGCATGGTCTAGTGTGCGTGGCACGTAATATGACGGTAAGGCCGTATGCTACAAAGCACATTGCGACATGTTTTTAACGTGAAACAATTTTGAAATCTCCCCCATCAGGTACAACAAAGATTGGCTGTATGACTTACTCCTTTTGAAAATCGAATCAACTTCAGTGTACACATTCCTCAATAAAATTGACTACCTGCCTTTACCAAATGTGCGTACATTGTACAGTTACATAAAGAACCTTAAAGCGGACTTGGCGTTTGGTATGGTATGGAGAACTTTATTGAAGTCCTCAAGATCAGTCCAGTACTGATGCTGGCTGCTCCCACGTCGGGACAGAGAGGCCAAGCTCCTCTACCGTCACACGGGCCCTATGGACAGCCCTGAGTTGGTCCGGCAGCGGGTCACTGTGCAGCATTCGCTGCCACCACTGTTCACCGTGAGAAGCCGCACAGATCATTGCCGAGCAGCGCCAGAGCATGTGTTCAAAATCGAGCAAGCCCCCGCACTCACTACAATAAATTGATACGAACCAGTCCGGATTAATTTCATTCATAATAACCGGGTTGGGGTACGTCCGCGTCTGCAGAAGTCTTAATGTAACAGCCTGCGGCCTGTTAAGTCTAGACTGTGGCAAGGAGAATTCCCTGCGCTCTAAGTAATAATGTTTGGTTATATCGTTGTACGTCAACAGCTGGTCCCTAAACTCCGGAGCGGGCGATTCAGCCGCCTCAGGAATTGCACGCCACACTAATCCTCGCGCCTCCCTGTGCGTCAGCTCGTTGAGGTTTCGTCGGGCTCCCTCCACTGACCTCATGTGCACCGGAAACCAAGTAATGGTATGCGGAGTGATGTCCTTACCCTGCAGCAGTCTGTAAGAGGGTTCGCTAATAACTCCCCTCAAGAAGGCTTCAATGGCAGAGCAAGAGTCACTAAACACTAAAACTCTTCCCGAATCAATGAGTGCTAGGGCAATAGCCACCTGCAATAGAACCCCGGATCTTTCGTATAAACAGAAGCGGCATTTCGAACGCTTCATTTCCCATCTACCAACACCACCGAGTAAGCATATTTCCCGTTAATCCATATTGCGTCAACAAACGCAGACTTTTCATCCTGATCCTTTGCCTCGCACAACAAAGCTCTCGCCACTCGCCTCCCTACATTATGCACAGGGTGCACGTTTCGCGGAAAATGATGAACCACGACATTAGACCTGGTGTTCACTGTTAAATCGTATAGGTGCGCACTACCACGAGTCGCCACCGGTTCAAGATTTACATACTAGCTGGCGTACCCAGCAACCGCTCTCTTTGTGCTATAGGCTGAGCCTCGGCAATTTCATCAAGAATATTATGGAAACCCAGCCGCAACAACATATCATTGACGTACTCACAGGCAGACAGAGGGCCGCCCTAACGGCTTTTCTAATTACAGCTTCCAATTGGTCTTGCTTCCCCTTTTTCCCATTTAGCATAGCTGCTACGCACGAAAAATGGCACAAAATAAACACGGGAACGAAGCGCATCGCACATTCTTCTCCTAATCGTCTATGCCTGTTAGAGGTCCTCAGGATAAGCCTTATGTCCTCCTGTGTTTTCTTGGTAATACGCTGAATAGTTACATTACTTGATCCATTTACTTCAATTACAAAACCAAGGACCCTAATAGCGTAGACTTTTGGTACTGATGACCCATTTCTAGTACGAACTGTGATGCAAGTCTCAGCTTCCGGTACCCAATTCTTCGGTCTACGAGCTAACTTCTCGGATTTGAAGATTAACAACTCCAACTTTTCAGTGGAGCACTTGAGTCCCATACGAGCCAAGCAGTTTTCCGTAAGCGTTACCACATCCAGCAGCCTAGCCTCAAGCTTTCCGTCACTACCACCGACATTCCATACTGTGACGTCGTCCGCGTAGATAGTATAGCCAATACCCTCGACAGTGTCCAGTACGTTAGCTAGCATTGGCATCACCAGATTGAACAACATTGGCGAGAGTACGGAACCTTGTGGTGTACCACGATAACCCAATGCGAAGACTGAAGACTTGATCTTCCCCAACATGAGACATGTCCTTCTATACTCATGGAAAGCCTTAACAAAGAGAAAAAGTCGTTGCCCCAGATTCAAATCTCACAGCACCTGTAGAATGAAGGAGTGTTGGAGATTGTCGAAAGCTTTTTCCACATAAAGTCCAAGTAGTACCTTAGTATCCCTTGTCCGCCGATCAAGTAGGTGATGCTCAATCCTAAGCATAGCATCTTGAGTCGAGAAGCCGGTATGAAAACCTATCATCAAGTGCAAAAAGACCCCATTTTCCTCAACATAACGCGTTAGCCTATTTAAAATGACAAGCTCAGCGACTTTACCAAATACTACGTTAGCGAAATTGGTCTGAGATTTTCCAGCCCTACGCTCTTGCCCGGTTTCGGTATGAGAATAGTAGTCACAAGTTTCCACTCTTCTGGAAAAGGTCCTTCCTTCCATCGGCTATTTATCTCCCGCGTAAGAAACTCAACTGATCTCTCGTCTGAGTTCCTTAACATTTTATTAGAAATTCCATCCGGCCCTGATGACGAACGACTATTAAGATCCAGCAATGCCATCCTTATATCACTTTCAGTAAATTCCTTATCAATAAGTATATTCTCTTCCCCACCATTTATTTTTGGCAGCAGTGGTTGCGGCTGTGTACAAGCATTGACCCTTGTGTTCGCTCCGTCCAGGTGGTGAATCTTATCTGCACGGCTCACTGGACAGCACTGCTTAGCTGCTGCTGCTGTATCCTTGGCACGTGCAACTACGTCACTGAACTTCAGCCGCTACGTTCGCCATCTACCGGACAAGGAGCCCTACAAATAGACCATTGTTTGCCATTGCTTGTCAATTTGGCAGCAGTGGTTGCGGCTGTGTACAAGCATTGACCCTTGTGTTCGCTCCGTCCAGGTTCGTTGCTTCTCGGTGCACTCTTTTCTGTTTTGCGTTTTTTCTCGCTTCCACTGCTGCCCTTGATATAGTTTATATAGTTTATTTTCTTTTTTATTTTGTGTCTTGTGTTCCGTATTTTGAGTTTACTTTTCTTTATTACTTATCTTGAGAATGCCGACTTGCATGGAACTAGCAAAGGAATTACAGGCTCTTCGGCAGGAGGTCGCAGAGATGAAAACAAGTATTGTGATGTTCAATGAGCTCTGTGAACGTGTAAAGAATGACAATGAGGCACTAACTAAAGAAAACAAGGTCCTGAGGGATGAGAATAAGAAGCTCAGTAAACAAATGTGTGATCTCAAACAATACTCGCGACTTATAGTTGAACTGAAGGGAATACCTGAGACAAAGGGCGAAGACTCCTTGGCAGTCGTCCAGGTTATCGGCGAGAAGACTGGTTGTACAATTGCCGATACAGACATAGACGCCGCGCATCGGGTGCTCGCAAAGAATGGAAGCAACATTATTGCGCGGTTCTGTTCGAAAAATAAGGCTGAATTCACTAAGAAGGCACGAAAGGCACGCCTGTCTACCGCAGATATAGGGTTTTCTCAGAGCACAGGCCCTAAACCTGTGTATGTGAATGACCATCTCACACCAGAGCGAAAGCGCCTTTTCGCACAGGCACTTGCGCTTAAGAAAGCCAACCAGTGGAAGCATTTCTGAACTGACAATTGTACAATCAAAGCCAGAAAGGCGGATGACAGTCGCGTGTTTCGAATTGCATGCGCAGAAGATCTACGAGTATTCTCTTAGATATCCTATCAGTCCCCATTTTAAACCGACCTTAGTTGATATCAACATGGCTGCGTTCTCGTGCCAGCAAACATCAGAATTGCTACTCGAGAAGTCACCATCCCTATCACTACTTCACTTAAACATTCGCAGTCTTAGAAAGCATCAGGATGACCTTGTTGCGTTGATTTCCTTGCTTAAACATTCATTCTCTGTCATATGTTTATCTGAAACTTGGTTGTCTGGTAATGAGGATAACTTGTACGGATTGCCAGGTTATTATTCTGAATACTGTAATCGGGAGCTCTGTTGTGGTGGCGGTAGTGCCATACTTGTCAACTCATCCTTAACCTACACACGCCGTAGTGACATAACCTTCAAGAATATTTTATGTGAATCTGTTTGGATTGAATTCAACCATAGTGTTATACCATTGAATAGCCGTAGTAAAATTATAGCTTCCATTTATTGGTCACCTTTATCGTCGTATTCCGATTTTTGTAATCAGTTAAGCATAATTCCTAATAACCTAGTGAGGGAAAATAAAAACGTTGTCTTATGTGGTGATTTTAATATAAACGTTATTGATCCTAATAGTGCATTGTGCCTAGAATATATGAACTGTTTATACTGCTATGGCTTTACGACGCATATCTCAGCACCAACTAGAAACGATTTACTAGGTTCGAATATCCTAATTGATCATAACATCTCCAACATTTCCACTGAACACGTTGCAGGTGTAATAGATTATAGCATTACAGACCATAATCCCGTATTTTTCATTCTGGGCTCCGAAAATACCAAGGCCAGTAACATCTTTACGAAACGCCGATTCGATGCGGACAAATTTGTGCAAATATTTAGCACAGTAGACTGGACATCGGCGACTAATCTAGACTGCGCAGAAAAGGCTTTTTAGTCTTTCTCAGAAGTAATAGCTTCAGGTATAGATGCATGCACCACTTCCACTACTGTCACGAAGTGGTATCGTTCCCCTAGAAATCCATGGATAAGCAACTCGTTGTTGAAGTCCATCAATAAAAAGAATAACCTTCATAAGAAACTAAAGTCGCAGCCTTATAACCTCGCATTAAAATGCCGCTTTCACAAATACTCAGCAACACTACCTTTCCTACTTAGGCGTGCTAAGCGCAATTACTACCGGAATCTCATTGTAAAAAACACAGGTAACACGAGACGCTGCTGGGAAATCAATGAAGAATTTTTGAACATGAAAAACTGCTCAGAGCCCACAATAAAAAATGTATACCGACCCTGTAAGAGTGGCCGCCACGTTCAGTGAGCATTTCTGCGCATCTGCGGATACGCAGCAATCACCAGGTCATTTACGCAATATACCACGGTGTACTCATTCTTTTTATCTTCATTCCACGTCTTCAGATGAAGTCCTTCAGGTCATGACATTACTAAAGACCACAAGTGCTGGTTTAGATAATACTGATCCTTTTAAAGTAAAACTAGTTTCAAACTTAATATCACCACCTTTGGCAGTAATTATTAACAAGCTGTTTTCAGCGGGTGTGTTTCCGAGCTGCCTTAACGCTGGTAAAATAGTTCCAATTTTTAAGAAGGGTGATAAGACTTTTGTACAGAATTATAGGCCAATCTGTATCCTGCCTTTCTTCGGAAAGATAATTGAAAAGTTATTCCATATTAGATTAATGCGTTATGTGCAACAACAAGCAAGCATGCCCACGTTGTGCCGGACCCCACAAAGCAGAGGCTTGCCAAGCAACTCTCCTAAAATGCAGCAACTGCAACGGGAACCATGAGACCTCGTCCAAAGACTGCCCAGTACTGAAGAAAGAGAGGAGCATTCTGAGAGAAATGGTTAAAGACGGATTCTCACGAAAGGAAGCGGTAACGGTTGTTCAACGACGGCGTTCCCGTCGATGGCGGTGCTCGAAGAAAAGAAAAAGCAGTCCTGTGCCGAAGGTGCCTTCACTAACGCCGCCACCGCCACCACCACCGCCACCACCACCGCCGCCACCACCACAGAGACCTCCCCCGCCCCCGCCACCAAGTGGGGTACGTCCAGAGGTGCCGGAAGACACTGTGGCGCTACAGAGAACATCCGGCTCTGACTGGCCCACTTTACCGCGGGTACACGTGTCTACGGAACCACAATATTGACAGTCAACAACGAATATGCCCCCAGCAGGCAGTCTGTCCGCCCAAGAGGTACAAGTCTTTTCTGTATTGAGGTCGTTCATGAGTGTTATTCGCACTCTATTGGATAGTCTACAGATCCCTGCCGCTAAATGCGCGCTGCAAATCTTGGACACACTAGAACCAGTTCTTGCCGGACTTCAGTAACAAGATGGCGCACCATAGACCGCATCAGCCTTTCCGAGAAAAAGTCAAGCGTGCTTCCATAATTCAGTGGAACGCAAGAGGTCTACAGTCAAGAATGCCTGAGTTCCGACAATTCATTTTCGAAAATAAGTTTCCCATCATCATCATTTGTGAACCGCATTTTTCAAAAATACATCGTCTGTCGGGCTATGAATCGTTCGTTTCTTCAACGTGCATTGAGCGAAGTCAAGTTGCTGTGTACATCCGTAAAGAACTCACTTACGTTTTCCAAAGAGTAGAGTCTCACAATGGAAATCACTACGCGTGTCTATATGTTAAAAAGAAGAAGTCGTTTACGCTGATAGGCGCATATATAGCGCCGTCAGGTCGACTAGATCAACAGATATTGAATGGTATATTTGCAACGACTCCAGCACCTTGGATAATGATGGGTGACTTCAACGCCCATCATCAACTGTGGGAAGCATCAGGACAAATCGAAAAGGCACGGACCTAGTTGATCTCGCATCAGAGCACGGGCTTCAGGTGCTGAACGACGGCAGCCCTACTTATCTCCGAGGAGTAACTTACAGCAGATGCCTGGATTTGACATTAGTGTCGCATAGCATTGTCACGAAAGTCCAATGGTTCACAGTTATTGAAACACATGGCAGCGACCATATCCCCACGTACGTGACAGTCAGAGGTTTGGACGATTCCCCTTCCCCTGGACATTCAAGAATTATTGACTGGGAAGAGTTTCAGATATCAGTGGAGAGCAAGTGCATGCACGAACCACCGGAATCCATTGAAGAAGTGATTAGTTGTGCAATGGAGACTTCCATGAAGATATGTTCGAAAGAATTGAGACGCACGGCACTCGACCAAGAGTAGGAACAACTTCGAACGGTCCGCCGACGTGCCAAAAGACGATACAGACGCACGAAATCTATCTCTGACCTCAGAGAATCCAGACGCATTCAGAAAAAAATCCAGCGTCGAATGCACAAACTTCATGAACAACGGTGGAAGAATTTTTGTGACTCGCTAGACCCTCGAAAGCCCTTGTCTCCCGTATGGAGGACTCCTCGAGGTATTCACTCGCATCCGCAACAGCGTCACCCCTTCGCCGCTCTGGCGCTACATCAACGTCGCTCACAGCTTGATGTATCTGGGGAATTTTGTGCAAAGATCGCCGGCGACATCTCCATACCAATCAACCTATTGCCACAGGATGTTCCAGTCACACGAGTTCAGCAAATGAAGGTTGCATTCACCATGGAAGAACTTCATGCGGCATTGAGCACATGCAGACGCTCATCGTCCCCAGGTCCGGATGGAGTGACCTATACTGCCCTACGTCACTTAGGCGCGAAGGCACAGCGCTGTCTCCTGGACATTTTCAATAAGTCTTGGCATGATGGAATGGTGCCTTATGAGTGGAAGTGTAGTCGCCTGGTGCCTTCGCTGAAGCCCGGAAAGTCTCCATTAGATTTGGCATCATACCAGCCTATAGTACTAGCAAGCTGCGTTGGCAAGGTTATGAAGAGGATGCTGCTTACACGCATGGAATGGTACCTGGAACATTATAACATCTATCCTGATGCTATGGCTGCTTTTCGACGAGGTCTGTCCTCAGTTGATAGCGTTATTGACTTAGTGACCTCTGTTCAGCATCAGAAAGCTCAGAAGCGGCTGTCGGTAGTTCTGTTCTTAGACGTGAAGGGTGCCTATGACAACGTGACCCACGAGGCTGTTCTCAATGCTCTTGAAGCAGCTGAACTTGGAGGTCGTGTCTTTTGATGGGTAAAAAGCTACCTCACAAAGAGATCTATGTTCGTTTTAACTGAAGATGGGTCTACGAATAAGTATTTCACAAGTCGTGGGGTGCCACAAGGCGGTGTTTTGAGTCCAACACTTTTCAACCTGGTTCTCGTGGGGCTCACCGAAATGCTGCCACAGACGGCTTATATATCTCTCTACGCTGACGATATCTGCATTTGGGCGTCCGGCGTGACACGGCCTCAAGTGCGCGCAAGAATACAGAAAGCGGCAACAATGACATCGACATACCTTCGCCAGCAAGGTTTCACTATCGCCACAGAAAAATGCGCAGCGGTGGCGTTTACACGCAAACCGATGTCTTCCTACTCATTGTGCGTCGATGGCAGATCAATCCCATATAAGAGCACTCATAGATTCTTAGGCGTCATCGTAGATGGTGACCTAACCTGGAGCCCGCATGTCACATACCTGAAGAAAAATCTCATTGGCATTGAGAATGTAATCAAGTTCGTCGCCGGAAAATCATGGGGCCCATCCGTGCACTCCATGTTGCAGCTTTATACAGCCCTCTTTCTCGGAACTCTCCGGTACAGCCTTCCTGTCCTGTCCAACACGTGCAAGACCAACATCCGTGCACTGCAAAGCGTACAAGCCCAAGCACTTCGGACATGCCTTGGCCTTCCAAGATGCTCATCGACAGTGTCAACTATTGTTATTGCACAAGAACAACCGGTCACAACGCACATCATTGTTGAGACGCTGAGAGCGCACATTCGGCATTTATCACGGCTACCGTCACATCATTTAGCGTGTTTGACAGCTCGGAGGCCCCATTCTTCATTCTTCGTACTGCGGTATCGTGACAAAACATCAGGGCATACTACCGCCTGGCTTCAAACTTGCGATGCATCCAGCAACTGCGCCATGGAGTCTTCGTCAACCTGACGTGCGCTTATCAGTTCCTGGAATCTTTAAGAAGGCACGCATGTCAACGCTAGCCCTGAAGCAATTGACTTTGCGTCTGTTGGACGAAAGGTACTTCGACCGCATACATGTTTACACCGATGGCTCCACTAATTCCAACAGCTCCACAGGAGCAGTGGTTGTTCCATCTGAAGATGTGTTGCTTCAGCACAAGTTTTATCACACCACGACGTTGACAGCAGCAGAGCTCGCAGCACTTCAAGGTGCAGTAAAGTACATTCTTCGCCAGCAACCTAATCAATGGGCCATCTTTTGCGACTCCAGGTCAGACTTACAGTCACTACGGTTTGTTATGCAGCACGGGCTACACGCACAATCAGTATATCAGATAAGGCACGACTACCACGAAGCGCTCGCGGAAGGTCACGATATTGTATTTCAGTGGTTGCCGAGTCATTGCGGAATCGTCGGCAATGACCGCGCGGATGAAGCTGCCTGATCGGCTCATGACCAAGACCAGCGCACGCCCATACCATTCTTGAGAACGGACGCTGCAAGGCTACTACAATCACTTGCTCGCCGTATATCTCTCCTACAATGGAATACGCAGAGTTTCTCCAACACGCACCTGTATTCGATCGACCCAAACTTGCAACTTCGTTTGCCATCCGGGTTCCCACGATGCGCTGAAACTTTACTGTGTCGCATGAGGTTGGGCGTGGCATTTACGAATTCGTGCTCTCGTCTCCTTGGAATGGCGAGCACTTCGGCATGCAACATCTGCGCCTGCGAGGAAACGCTTGAGCACATCCTATGTCATTGCCCAGCATACCAGACCGAACGACGTATTATGGAAGCCAAGCTCTGTCAGCTGGATTCACAGCCGCTTACAGAAGAGAAGATCCTGGGACCTTGGCCAACGGCTTCCCATACGCGCAAAGCCACGAAAGCCCTCTTGTACTTTTTAAGGACCACCAAACTTCACGACCGCTTGTGAAAGAACTGTGTGAGGCCGTGCTGTGTAGTCTCGAGCTGACTATTTATGCTTCTCTTTTTACTCCTCTTCTTTTCTGTCTCTTTCCGTTCTATTATTCCCCTTTTCCCCCACCCCAAGTGTAGGGTAGCCAACCGAGCCAAGCTTGGTTAACCTCCCTGCCTTTCCTCTCAATTTATCTCTCTCTCTCTCTCTCTCTCTCTCTCTCTCTCTGAAAAAAAGTAATCTTTTATCTCCACAACAATTCGGATTCTGTCAAGGATATTCAATTGAGCTGGCACTCATTACCTTAACGGAGGAAATTAAACAAGCTATTGATAGAGGGTTACTTGTGGGATCTGTGTTTATCGATTTTGCGAAGGCTTTTGACACTATAAATCATCACGTTCTACTTGCTAAAATCGAATCATTTGGTATGTCTGGTCCGCCACTAAGTTTTATTAAGAGCTACCTCAGTAACCGGTCTCAAATGGTTCATGTTAATGGCCATCTTTCAACGCCCAAGTTAATTAACGTTGGTGTTCCACAGGGATCAATTTTAGGCCCACTTTTATTTTTGATGTTTATTAATGATCTACCTACCATTCTTACAAGGACCAAGTGCATACTTTACGCTGACGACACAACCATCTTTCAGTCATCCAAATCAGTTTCTTCACTCCAGTCTGACCTCAACACAGATTTACATATTATAACTTTATGGTGCCAGGCCAATTATCTTCAGATCAATGCTACTAAAACCGTGTTTATGTTGTTCCATTCCCCGCGCATTTCACTTGACATACAACCTTCCCTTCACAATGGTAATACTGTCACAAACATTTCCAGTGAAGCGCGGTTTCTTGGCGTCATCTTAGATAGCGAACTAAAATTTTATAAACATGCAGCATCACTCGTTAAAAAAATTGCATTTGGTATTCACGTTATCATCAAGACACGAACTTATTTTCCGCCTCACATCATACGTACTTTGTATTTTGCTTATATTCATAGCCATATTTCGTATTGCGTATCATCTTGGGCCAACACATATTTCACGCACATCGAACGTTTGCAGTGACTTCAGAATCAAGCAGTTAGATTAATGACTTTCAGCCCATTTTACTTCTTCTGCAGCTCGTTGTTTCGTCAGCTTAACATACTCCCATTGAGACAATTAATTTTTCATAGAATGTCCATTGTCGCCTTTAGACTCATCACGCATGACATTTTCATTGCATGCAATGATCATCGTCACTTAACTAATAGTAACATCACCCGGTTTTCCCAGTGCAATAATCTTCTTTTGCCGGCCGTAAGGACAAACTACGGCAAGTTCTCAACCTTATTTACTAGCATAGCCATTTGGAATTCATTGCCTTTCGAATTAAAATCATCGCATAACATCCATATTTTCACTTCACGCACTAAGAAATTTTACGTTCAGGAATTAATCAACTCATCCGATTTGTGTAATTAACTGTTAATAGCTCTCCACAGTTCTGTGCTATTTTACTACTTCAATTTGCCTTTGTATAATTGATAACACTGATAATGAAATGTGTTGCATTTGTCACGTAGAAATCATTAATATTGTTTTTTGTCTTCACTTGCTTTTGACTATTTCCTTGTTATTTTTAAATAGTGAGTATTACCATTATGTTGTGTATTGATCGTATTTTTATTGTTAATCAAGATTATTCATTATTACTCGCAAGTCCGTATACTATTGCTGTATTTTTTGTAATTATACCCCATCCATGTAGCCACAGGAGGTCCCCCTGTCAGTTTCTCTGAAACTTTGGGACCTCCTGCTGTAACAACGCTAACCATGTAACTCAACTGAACTATTTAATAAACTTGACTTGACTTGACTTGACTTGACCATATTCCAAACGAACGTCAGATGTATCCTGACAGGTTTGCAGTGGAAGGTATCTCTCAGCCAAATTCTTCATCACCTCTTCCTCTGATGAGTTTCGGCACACCTCATGGACCAGCCTACCTATCACTGTCCTGTGATTAGACTTAGAATTGGTCTCATCTAGTAAATGTCTGAATAAATTTCAGATGCCCCCCCCCCCCCCCCCTTAATACCACCATCCACAAAATTGCATAGTTCATCCCATTGCTCCTTGCACATTACCCGACAGTGGTCTTCAATTTCTTTATTAACCATTGCTATTTGCTTTCTAAGCCTTCTGTTCAACCGCTGACCCTTCCATCTCGCAAACAGTAACTGCTTCACTTCCAACAAGTGTGCCAGACGACTATCCATTTGATTTGTGTCTATATCTGTTTTATGTTCCTTAGTGGTTGCCTCAACGTCACTCTTGAGCTGACTAGTCCACTTTTCCAAGGTCAACTCATTCCCCTGACCTTCGTTTCTCTGTTTTCTCCGTTTTCTAAATGCATCCAAGTCAGCAAGCTTAAATGCACGCTCCTTTTTAGCAGCCACCTCTAATGTACTCATAAGTATGTAATGATCGCTGCCGAAACCTATATTAGAATTCGACCGGGACGAATCCACCACCTCAAGAACAACAGTAAATTCTGGTGTCGAATCTCTTCATGTCGACGTGCCGCAACCAGTGGGTACGAAGGGTCTGTAATGAGAGATAAATTTAAGTCTAGGGCCTGTTGCCATTGTCTTTCGCCTTTGGTTGTGCTATAGATGTACTTCCACACATGAAAGTACCCTCCAATAAGCAATGGTGCATCCTTAGCGAAATTGGCTGCCTTGCTCAAGAGAGCTTTGAAACTCTGTTTCGTGTCGCTAGGGCTGCTATACAAGTTAGGCAAGTAAACGCTCCTCTGACTTGCTCCTTGCCGACCTAAAATCACCTCGACCATAATATATTCAATCCTGCAATCCACCATGTGAATATCATGCCTAACAAACGCCAACCTTCTGCTGATGAGTGTGGCGAGCCCTCTGCCCTTCTCATTATCTTTAACCTGCGCTTTGAAACCGGTCAAGGATACGCTAGATGTCAGAGTTTCCTGCAACATGATAACCTGAGGTTACCATTGCTCGTTCTAACAAACTGCTGCAGGGACGCCTTCCTATGTTTGAACCCCCCTATAATTTCGCTGCCAAATACTAAATGAACGATTTAATGAAGCCGCCATCTTGTCTATGTAAATTTGGTTTACTCATGTTGAGTTTAATTCTACTAGGGGACTTTTCCTGCTGGGCCACTGGCTAAGAGCATTCCCGCTCCATAGCAGGAACCACCGTCTTGTTAAGATACACTTCAATTTTACCTTATGTCTGATCCGTGATATTTTCCCTCTCTTCTGTCCGCTCCAATCTAAAAATGATGTGATTCATACTTTCCTCTAATGCCGCCATCATTTGTTTAAGCTGCTGACATCTCGTAATACCAAATTTGGCATATGTAAAGCTAGCGAAACGCCCGCGAGCGCATCGTCAGTATGACATGTAGTAATGTTGCAACATGACACGCATGCCGTGATTATCATGTTTGGATGTGTCATTTGCCTATATCGTCCATTCACGTTACGTAATAGCGATTTTCGTACATGTGATGCTCGGAGAAAAGCCGCAAGCGCATCATGAGCGTAGAATGTACTCATGTTGTTACGTGACACGCATCTCATGTTCATCATGTTTGCACCAGTATCATACCTTCGTCATCCATTCACGTCCCATAATACCAAATTTGGTATAAGTGAAGCTAGCGAAATTGCCGCCAGCGCATCATGGGCGCGGCATGTAGTCATGTTCATACATGACACGCATGTCATGATTTTTATGTTAGGGTATGTCGCTTGTGTTTGCCATGTAATCATGCCATACCATACCAGTTTTGCAACACGCCATGTGAAATCAACCACCGCAACAGCTGCAGGACCATGAAATGTAAATCGTGACATTTATGCATGATTTATAGAAGTAAGCGTGGGGTATATATAGCCCCTACTATGCAGGGACGTTTCTGGTGCAAGGAAGCACTTGCGTCTCAGGATGAATTATACCGAATTTGAACCTATAGCACTATATTATACTACCTGGTTACGTGTGTTTGGTGACGTTGCACAAGACTTTTAATTAGCCTCACTTATAAAAAATTATGTCTCATATTTATTTTTTATAAAGTGGCCACAAAACGGCATTATGTACAGCGACCGGAGCAATGTACCGAACTCATTCTCAGTGCATTTGAATGCTTCACACGACTAAATATCAGCGTTTAAAAGGTAATAATCGTTTTGGGGGTTTGACGCGCCGAAACAATGATAATATTTCGAGACACGCCGCAGTGGATTACCTGTGATTGTCCTCGAGCCAAATTGTTACCGTCTAGTTATTTTGATCAGCCAGTCTTGTTAATATGTGCAGTAATGTACTAAGTTTGTTGTGATTGTCTATTACGATACGTGTAGCACTTTCTTATGTTTCGTTAACTTGTACTTCTTCGTTTCGACAATATCAGAATGACGTTTACATATCTCGGTTGCGTAATTTAAAGAAAATGTATTTTCTTGATTTATGATTACCTTCTGTGTCATTGTTCCGTGTAATGAATATACGTCGTGACGATTCCTCTCATAAATTATCAGAATCGCATTCACACACTATGTTGGAATATATAGTCAAAAGCCGGATAGCAAAAAGATAGTAACGGGGCCAGAAAGGTAGTAATGGCTGCAGTTACTACCTTTTTCATTTCAGTTACTAAGTGTTTAGTTTATTTATTTATAAAAATATGTTTACTAACGTAGGTAGTAAAGAGGTCACACAAAGTTAGTAACGGTTGCAGGTAGTAACTGTTTACTAACGCAGGTAGTAAACAGGTAGCAAATGGGTAGTAACGGTCCAAGAAAGGTAGTAACAGCTGCAGTTACTACCTATTTGCTTGCAGTTGCTAGTTTTACTAACTTTCTTTAAGAGTGAGCACCTGCATGCCCTGTGAAAATTTGCTCTTCATAGCCATGAATGCATGTGCTGTTTATTTTCAGTTTGAGCTCTCTCTGTCGTCATGAGGATCTCGGTTAAGTATTTTGTCCCTTGGTTTCCTGCTTGATAGTGCATTAGAGTCTGCGTTTCGATATGCACTGTGTATTAAAGGAGTGCACGAATGGGGACATGACAGAGCCGTGGGCGAAACACCGTGGCATACCTTGCAGGTGACAGAATGACGCACACAAGCTTACAGTCATGATGATACCGCTTCATATACAATGTCCTCCAGATATCTTTAGCCAGAGCTTAAAAAAAATGCTTATGCACTATATGATGGCGCGACGAAATGCAGGTTGCTGACCATTGCCTGAAGTATGTCGCACTTTTTTGTGTATTCTTTCTAATATGTTAAATGAACTGCGTAGATGACACAGGTGAGCCCGTAGGTGACGCAATTTTTGTTAGCGACAACTCGAGCGATAACCATTGGCATGCGTATCATCCTCATGAATCGTCACGAGCGAAACATTGTTTGTACGCTGAACGTGGAGTACTTCAATCATGACGCGCATAGATGAGGTGACCACATCTCATGGTATGTTTTTTTTTATTTCGTGGGCAACTATAGTTAGCCAAACAATAGAAATGATAATTGCTTAGAAAGTCAGGAACGAAACAGTCGATGTCTTTGAGCCAAGGGCGGGTGCGCCTATTCAGGCATTGTCACGAGAACAAATGCGAACATCTGGGCGTTGAGCCAGTGTCTACAAAATTGCGCAGTGTGAGTCATACGGCCCACTTTACAGGACTTAATTACTTAAGCGAGTTACTCCCCAAACAAGTTACGAGAAATACCAATTTGGAGTCCTTCCTAATGAATATTGGTTACAGTATTGCAGAAGCAGTAACTTTTCGTACATAGAAGTTTTATTTTTTCCTTCTAATAGCCCCGTTCCAGGGGCAGATACAGAGCCCACTTGTGCTCATGACTGTCGTCTTTTCGCGATCAGACAGGGTTGCCTGTGTTGAGGCTTTCCATGACCTCCGAGAGATGGGGCACCGCTGCATTAACGTACCGCGCGGATAATGTTTGGCCGAGTGGTACCTTCAGGTCCGCGTTGAGACCCTTTCACTGTTTACCAACACAGGCCATTGATGATATCCGGTTTTGTCAACCGATACTATCGGTGGATACCAAGAGCTTCAGAAAATAGTCTACTAATTTTTTACAGTTTTCTTCCCATATTTGGCAAAGTATATTTGAACAAATGTCTTTTTGAGCTACATAAAAATTATAAAAGATTCCCCTGTACTTTACTCCTGTTAATTTTAAGTGAAAAACGAAAGAAAGAGTTTCCTCACCTTCGAAGAGAACTTCAAAACGTGCTTTCACTTTCGACGTTAGGAGCTCGTAAATGAGGTGGCTGTTTTTTTGTGGTACAACGCTTCAACCTTGGAACTGTACAGGTTAATTCAGACTTATCTAGCTTTCAGGCTCCCGTCGCACCATGGTAGCATTCGCTAAGCGGCGCATAAAATGCATCCCGCATAGCCACAGGAAACCGTGGCGTTTATATATAGCAGGGGTCTCAAGCTCACTAACCCGTGGGCCGCTGTCAAGAAATCAATACCGCTAGGACCGGTACAGTGAAAAAGTTTGGTTGATTGATTGATTTGTGGGGTTTAACGTCCCAAAACCACTATTTGATTTTGAGAGACGCTGTAGTGGAGGGCTCCGGAAATTTTGACCGCCTATGGTTCTTTAACGTGCACCCAAATCTGAGTACACGGGCCTACAACATTTCCGCCTCCATCAGAAATGCAGCCGCCACAGCCGGGATTCGATTCCACGACCTGCGGGTCAGCATCCGAGTACCTTAGCCACTAGACCACCGTGGCGGGGCAGTGAAAAAGTTTCGAGTCAGAGGTGGGGACAGGCGCAAGACAAATTGTGACAAAATGTCAGCTAGAGTTGCTGTTGCAAACAAGGTATTTCGTTTATATCGCGTAAGAGTCACCTGTGAAGCCGATTTGACGAAAATATTTTATTTATATGATTGATATGAGGGGTTCAACGTCCCAAAACCACCATATGATTATGAGAGACGCCGTAGTGGAGGGCTCCGGAAATTTTGACCGCCTGGGGTTCTTTAACGTGCACCGAAATCTGAGCACACGGGCCTAGATATCCGCCTCCATCGGAAATGCAGCCGCCGCAGCCGGGATTCGAACCTGCGACCTTCGGGTCAGCAGCCGAGTACCTTAGCCACTAGACCACCACGGCGTGGCGACGAAAGGTTTGGAGAAAAATTTCGACACTGCTCTTCAGAATTGCTTCAACTTCGACGCTGACTCTGAAGTATGGAGTGTTTATTTCACGGTTATGCTTTACACTATGGTGACTGCGAGGTGTTCTTCAAGAAAAGAATGCTTGACACTAGTCACATTTATGGAGCTCATAAACAAGTTTATTGAGAAAACAATCAAGACATATCTTCGGGGTGAATTATGATGAGTGAGGCGATACGTTCGTCTGTCTGTTGACCAGTCCATCATGTATACGATATCGTCAACTATACGAAAACCTCTAACGCCATCTAGTGATATTATTTCCAAGGACATATACACACAACGCCATCTACTAAAGAATTCATAAACTAGAGGTGGTCACATACTACTACCACTACAGAGGAGAGAATTACCCACACCCTAAAGTGCCAACCACTGGCAGGCATATGCACGCGCCTACGCGTCAAAAGCGTCTAGTCGTGCCTCTGGAGGAAAAGGGCGCGCAACCACTGGCACGCGTCAACCGCGTTGACGCCTACGCGTCGAAGGCCGACGCACAATGTTGCTTGATATTTAGGCTTACAACTGTCCAAGTTCAGCACAGAGTGGAAGGTTCTTCACTGGAGCGGGTTTGTAGGTTTTAAAGGATGTGAGAATACGCTAAAAAATTGATAGTGCTCCACCCACCACAGTTTAGACTATTTTAGAAGTAATTGACATTCCAGTGCCCAAAGTAACTACAGTGGTATGCACCAGAAATCAACATCGGTGCGAGCGCCGCTCCCGCGAATAAACATTCGCGTCTAGGATACTGTACGTCTATCATAGGCGTGTGCAGGGTTCTCCTTAAGGAGGGGGGAGTTCGTCGCAGTGCCCCCCCTTCCTAATATGTCCATGTAGGGGCTGTATTAGTGCCCCCTCCCCATTATGTTAATATATGAAGTTGACATTGAGCTCCCCCCCCCTCCCTCCTCTCTTCGGTGAATGAGGTAGTGGCTGCCCTCCTGATCAGGTTTACAAACCACCGGGTTTCTATACCTGCACTACCAAATTTATTAACAATATCTTCAATATGCTGGTACCTTCAGTATATTTACACATCATATTTTATAGCACTCAACTTAATAATCACGCCTGAAACTTCATGATCTGACAGATTTAAATCAGTCATATGACTACAATTGAGGCCAGAGTAGCTGGCTTTCGGCTGATGTGTGTGTTCAAAATATCCTCTAATGCAACAAAGTATACCTGGTTCTTATTGATACAACAGATAATGGTCATAGGATAGGAACCAAATACTGCGTAGAATGCCTTCGGGTATTTTCCATAGTCGAAATGTGCTCTAATGCAAATAACTGTGCCTGACACTTCATGATGTGACAGATATCGGTCATGATATTGCAACTGAACCCTGTATGGAAGAATTCTGGACGTTGTATTTAGTCGAAGTATTCTCTAAAGTGACAAACCGCACCCAACTGTTCATGAAGTCACATATATCGGTCATAATATTGGAACTGAACCCTGTATAGAAGACTTTTGTACGTTGTCTTTAGTCAAAGTATTCTCTAAAACGACAAACGACGTCCAGCTGTTTATGAAGTCACAGATATATAATATTGGAACTGAAGCCTGCATGGAAGACTTCTGGATGTTGTCTTTAGTCAAAGTGTTCTCTAAAACGACAAATGACACCCAACTGCTCATGAAATCACATATATCGGTCATAATATTAGAACTGAACCCTGTATGGAAGACTTCTGGACGTTCTCTTTAGTCAAAGTATTCTCTGAAGTGACAAACCCCACCCAACTGTTCATGAACTCACAGATAACGGTTATAATATTGGAACTGAACCAAGGTTTTTGAACGGTGTCTGCAGCCGAAGTTTTCTCCAATGCAACAACCCATGCCCTACTCTTCATAATGTGACGGATTTAGTTCATTAAGCTGTAATTGTGCCATGTGCGGAGAACTTTTGAATGATAAGCGTATTGAAAATATCCTCTAAAGCAACAAACCGCATCTAGCTCTTAATGATACGACAGATACTGGTCATAAGAATGTAACCAAGCACTACGTAGAATGATTCTTGGCATTCTTTTGCAGTCAAAATATGCTCTAATGCAACTAATTGTACTTGAAACTTTCATAATAAGACAGATATTGGTCATAGGACTGCAACTGAATCCTGTATGGAAGACTTCTGGACATTGTCTGTAGTTAAAGTATTCTCTAAAACGACAAACCGCGCCTAACTCTTCATGAAGTCGCAGATATCGGTCATAATACTGGAACTAAACCCATCATAGAAGGCAGCCAAAATGTTCTCCAATGCAAATAAACACACCCGACACATCATGATGCAACAGATATTAGTGATCAGATTGGAACCGAGCACAGCGTGGGACACTTTCGGATGGTATATTTATTTATTTTCAAATACGGCAGCCCAATGTGAGGCTACTGCAAAAGTGGCGTACATATATACAAAATGAAAGGACTTGGACAGTAATATCACAATAAGTGTGCCAAGGTAAACAAATATCACTGCCATTGAGTGCACCCCCGTAAGAAATGAGAGAAATAGAACATTATTATAATACAACTGCCTCCAAAAAGTCAGACACACTGGTATTAGGAATCAAACCAAGTAGATCAATCCCGAGTTCGATAACTTTATTTGAACGTGTTAGAGAGCACCACAAATGACTTGTAAGCTGGATGGTGATTTGCGGATCAGTGCTGTGTTGAAGGCTTCAGCACTTTGCTGGTAGTTTAAATATCCTTTAACATCTACAAAATGCATCTGACGCTTCTTGATGATGCAGACATTGGTTTTGAGATTACAGCGAAGCACTGTGGCTTTCACATGTCATCAATTGTGAAAATACCCTATAATGCAATAAAGCATACCCAAAATTTTGATGGGACAGATACCGATCATAGGATTGCACCAAAGCACCGTACAGAAGTTTTGGCAAGTTTTCTAACAGAGCTAAACTTAATATGCCTAAGTGCATGTATATATATATATATTCCAAGTTAATGCTGTCACACAGGTCCCGTTAATTCGGGAGGTGATCGCCGGGCTAATTCCAAGGGCTGAAGTACCGGCCTTCCGAACCGCACCACGAAAGCGTGGACAATTTAGAAGTGGTCCTTTTCGGCACGCCAGCGGACGCCGGCTGTGGCCCAAAAAACAAGTCAGAGACGAGAGTTTATAAACAAACAAAATTATATTCTCAATAACATTAGATCAAAAACAATGCACAAGTATGCACACTCCACAATAGTTGAGTACAATATGTCACCAATCAAAGAACGTACTACACAGTACAATCAGCCACACTCGAAACAACGGACACAGACAACAATACACACTACAATGCAGTCGCATGCATTGAACAACCAAGACACTTAAAGACTAAAGAGATAGAAAACCTATTCAGTCCAAAGTTCTTGGAACAAAAGTCTGGATGATACTCTTCCGAGAATCACTCACTCAAAGTCCAGCGTTGTTGTCGTCCCCGCAGCCCCCGAAGTTTCTCTTCCAGGAAACCTCGCCGAAGTTTCTCTTCCAGGAAACCTCATGTATTCAATAGGCCACTCTCCAAGCTTCAAACTTCTTCGCCGGAAACACGTCGGCTTCACACACGCAGCTGTTGCCACGCGTCTTCGCTCGATAGCGGTAAACACACACTCTTGCCTGTAGCTCGAGTCATCACCCCTCAGGTGGAAATCCTCTTCTTCTCCTGCTTTGTCTCTATGGACGAAACTTTCGCCGACTACGCGGCGGAATCCCTACGCGCTCTGGCGCTAATTTCCGTCTTCTCCTGATCTCTCGTCTCGGCTGCTCGATTAAATACCTTCCGCGCGGGATTCCAGAAAGTTCTCATCATTTCGTCGGCGCGCTACGCAGCGAAGGCTGGGGAGAGGGCGAGACGGTTCGAATGCCGCCCGCGACGGATGACTCAACCCAGCATGACCCCGCCCCTTTCCATCTAGAACATTCGAGTGCTTGCTCGGCCGCCGATGTGGGGTGAGGAGGTTCTTCGGCGAAGCCACGCTTCCGAGAGGAGAGGGTCGCGCCCGGGGAGTCTGGATGTTTGTTTTCTTTTTTTTTATCGTTGACCTCACGGCGTCACTCCGGCGTTTCGTCGCGAGGAGCTGGTGGCGCGCTTTTTTTGAGCGCTCGTTCTGTGACAAATGCATATCCTAAAGAAACTGAACAGAAATGAAGCACTCCTTGGAAACAAATACAAAGATTGAATGTTCGAAACCATAGAATAATATATTCAGCTCATTACAGGCTGGAGGAACCGATAAATTCATGAAAAGTTCTGAAAGGTCTCATAAGTCACATAAGGTACTTTTTGCATTTTTTCTCTACAAAGTGCAGTACCATACTAGTGCAGCTTTATTCATTTTGTGCATACATGTGGTGATCTTATCATCCAACAATCGTGTCATCGTGCAGCTGATTTCAAATCAGGTGCTTCTCATGAGGTTTTCAGTTATCTTTCCAGCCGTAAACAAAACGCGCGTTATATTATAGCAAACTGTAAAACGATGGAGAAGCGCCATTGTATGCCTATAGCTATGAGCATCAGAATGAACTATATATTAAGAATGTGTGTGTTAGAATGCCTCCAAACAACGTATGTGCTACTGAGCATGGCCGAGAAGCAAAAGAAACTAGAAGTGAAATTGCAGGCAATAGCAGCACCACTTAATCATGCAACTTTCTTTTTCGATCACCACAGCAACGCACGCTCGAGTTTCTGTATTGTACGTGAATGGGAATGAGACCGCTGACAGCTGACTGTTTCAGCATTGGTGGTGCCTGACACGAAGTCAGCTCACACTGCTACCAACCAGCGCACGCTTGTTATTAGCGTGGCAACACACGAAAACGATTTGCACAGAAGAAGCCAACGAATGTTTCAGTGTCGTACACTCTGCGAATACCCTTCTGTAAGTACGTACGTTTTCACATCACCAAAATGTGTTGACTAGTGCGAGGTTTGCTTTCAGCGATGATGAATACCGATGTTGAAAACAAACACAATGCTGATAAAAACTCCCCCGTATGAACTACGCGATGTTTCATGCGTCGTATATGGTGTCTATGTTGTGACGAAAACTACCGTAGAGTTTTTTCAGCCGATGTTCCTCGCATGTGCTGGTTCATACGAACTAGGCGGTAGAGGCCTGCGCTGGATGCAGATGACACCGCTCTGAATTGCCTCCGCGGTAGGCGAGGGCTCACGCTCAAACCTTCGAACCTCCGAAGTCTGTTTACACTTGTTTTTAGCACAGAAATTCACAGATCAAAGCACAAGAACACCGACATGCTCCTTTCGCTCGGCCGATGATTGCACTCAGGACCGGTGCTAGCATAGCCGGCCGGCATTCGCTGGATTTGTCGGCGTCGCTCGAACTCTGCACGAAACCGCGTCACGCTGGCAGCACTCGCAGTCGTTCGTCGTGTCGTTGTCGTTCTAGATTACGAAGCGGTCATTCAGGAACGTTTGGAGTAGTTTCCGTGCTTGCGTCCAGCACTCGGCTGTGCCTTCGAAGCGGCGGCCATTCTGACATAACGTTCCGAGGCATCGCGGCCTCTGGTTGGTTGGCGCTGCTGTACGCGTGGTGACGTAGCGTACGCGTGGTAAAAATATCACGCCTGGCCAACGCCTCCTCCAGAAAGATGCCTGTCGCATAAGAAGAAAAACAGCTGCCACACTCTTTCCTTCCTTCATTTAAAAATGTTCTCGGTCGCTAGCGTCACTTGTGGCGGACGGTGCAACAACCCAACACTTTACATAGCCTCCGCAATAGTGGTGCACAACGACGATAGTTATAGCGCGAGAACAAAACGACGACACAGAGACAAGAAGACGTTTTGTTCTCGCGCTATAACTATCGTCATGCCATACCAACTAGCCCAAGCTGCCACACTTCTAAGTGGTGCACAGTTGCAAGTCTCGATCAACTCTCGACTGACGCGCCCCTATGGGGCACAGATGACAAACGCTTACTTGGTACGGCCCGCCGAAGTGATGATGGATGGATGGATGGATGGATGGATGGATGGATGGATGGATGGATGGATATGGCTGTACCCTTTAGATCGGGCGGTGACTAGTGCCACCAAGTCGTCATACTTAATGAACTTAAAACTATATTTATTTATTTTTTCCTTAAAAAGTAAGTTTGAGGATTCGTACTTTGCAGTGCAGAGTTCAATTCTCACTCGTGCCTTGACTTTAGCCACCAATCAGATAACCTCCTTCTAGTTAAGTCTACTTGCTTAAAGTCTATTTTGCCCTCCCGGTCCCTAAACCCCAGTGCTTTGAAAAACTCTGCGCCATCATCCTGAACTATAGGGTGAAGCCCTTTACAGAACATTATCAAGTGTTCGGCAGTTTCTTCTTCCTCTCCACACGCACTGCATACTGTGTCTACCTCTTCGTATTTGGCCCGATATGTCTTGGTTCGCAGTACTCCCGTTCTTGCCTCAAACAGTAGAGAACGACCCCGAGTATT
This sequence comes from Rhipicephalus microplus, assembly GCF_043290135.1. Classification (NCBI taxonomy): domain Eukaryota; kingdom Metazoa; phylum Arthropoda; class Arachnida; order Ixodida; family Ixodidae; genus Rhipicephalus; species Rhipicephalus microplus. Next base: position 133,568,781 of record NC_134702.1, on the reverse strand, counting down.
ATTATAGATCCTTTCCTTGGCAATTTCCTGCTTAAAAGTTCGATAGATCTCTAGTGCGGACTTCTTAATCATGCCCATTTTCCACATGTAAGTCTCCGTTTCCTTCACTTTCTTCTTAACCGATAGTTCTTTTTGGTTTGGCCACCTGCTGTTTTCTAAGTATTTACCAGTCAACTTCCTGGTTCGCTTCCTCCATTTTGTATCGACATTCTTCATGTACAAGTAGCTGAAAACCTTCCTAGCCCAACGCTCCTTTTTCATTTCTCTCAATCGCTTCTCAAATTTTATCTTGCTGCTAGCTTCCCTGCCCTCAACTGATGTCCATCCCATATCACCTTGTACTCCCTGATTTGGTGTATTCCCGTGAGCTCCTAAAGCAAGCCTACCTATTCCACGTTGCTTAATTTCTAATCTTGCTTGAACTTCTGATCTCATGCACAAGACCGCATTGCCGAACGTCAGCCCAGGAACCATGACTCCTTTCCATATTCCTCTCACAACATCATACCTATTGTATTTCCACAGTGCCCTGTTTTTCATCACTGCTGCATTCCTGTTACCTTTAGTCGTCACGTATATTTCGTGTTCCCTCAGGTACTCGGTCCAATTGCTTATCCATACGCCCAGATATTTGTATTTATCTGTTATCTCTAGCGTGACGTCCTGTATCCTAAGCTCACTACCTTCGTTGTCATTGAAAATCATGACTGCTGATTTTTCGTTACTGAATCTAAAATCTAACCTATCTCCCTCATTACCGCAGATGTCCATCAATCTCTGCAAATCTTCCTTGTTGTTGGCGATTAGCACTATATCATATGCGTACATTTATGCTGGTAGTGCCTGATCAATAAGTTTTCCTTGTTTGACTAAAGAGAGGTTGAAACCCAGCCCACTTCACTCTAAATTTGCCTCTAATCCTTGTAGGTACATCATGAATAATAAGGGTGACAGGGGGCACCCCTGCCTAAGCCCCCGTTTTACCTCTGCAGGCTTGGATACCTGTTTTTCCCACTTTATAACTACCTTGTTACCTTTATAGATACCCTTTAAAAGATTAGTGACTACATGTTCCACGCCTAGTGTGTCCAGTATTCCCCACAATTCCTCTTGAACCACGCTATCGTACGCTCCCTTGATATCCAAGAATGCTAGCCACAAGGGCCTGTGTTCCTTTTCTGCTATTTAGATCCACTGCGTCAGTGAGAACAGATTGTCTTCCAACCTCCTGTGTTTCCGAAACCCATTCTGCAGTTCCCCCAGCACCCCCTCATCCTCTATCCACGCCTGCAGTCTTTCCTTTATAATCTGCATCGCCAGCCTGTAGACCACTGATGTCACTGTTATAGGACGGTAGTTGTTTATGTCAGCTTTGTCCCCCTTTCCTTTATAGATCATGCTCATCCTGCTAAGTTTGCATCCATCGGGAACTTCACCATCGATTATTATTTTGCTCACTGCCTCTCTCAAAGCCTGCTTAGACTTCGGACCTAATGTCTTTATTAGCCTAATTGGAATGCCATCTGGGCCTGTTGATGTACTACTAGGAACCCTTTTCTCAGCCCTTTCCCACTCTCGTTGTGAAAATGGAGCCATTGCACCACTTGATTCGTCCTTGTCTATTCTGGTGCATAAAGTACTTCTTTGTTGAAACTTTTCTGTCACCCTTGTTCTTATATATTCAATAGCTTCGTCCCCTTCTAGCTTGGCACCTTGGGCTGTAGTTATAAAACTCTGCTCTAGGCTCGTCTGATTTCTTAGGGAGTTTAGAGGGTTTCAAAATTTCGCAGCTGCCTTTCTATCTTTTTTATGTACTTCTGCCAGCCACTGAGCTCCCTTTCTTCTAATCTTTTCATTGATCAGAAGGGATGCAGCCCTTCTACAGCTTAGAAAGGTTTCCCATTTTCTTTCAACAACATCTGTCGGTTCACCCCGCTGCTTAGCATGTCTGTGTTCCCTAGAGGCTTCCTGACGTTTTGCTATGGCTCTCTTAACTTCCTCATCCCACCAACTTTTGGGTTTGTGTCTTCTTTTCCGGGGTGACTTGTTACGCATCTTAGCAAGCTCTAGCTCAAAGAGCCTAGTTAGATTCACGTATGTCCACACTGTCTTATTATTCTCCGTGATTACTTTCTCAATTTGTTTAGTGGCTATTTCAATTTGCCTTTCTGAATAAAAATTTTCCTGTGGTTGCTCATCTTGTCTCCTTCCCGCTTTCACTGCTCTTCCAAAACTTAGCTTGATAGGTTTGTGATCACTACCCAGATTTCTGGAGCCACCTTCATCTATGTGTATTCCCCTGAGCTTATCATACATCCTAAGTGACATCAGTGCATAATCTATCGTCGACTGCAGCCTTCCTACCTACCATGTTATTTGCCCTTCACACTTCTCGGTACTGTTGTAAATGATCAAATCAAGCCTTTCACACATATCCATGATCATTTTGCCTGTCGGGTCGGTATACCCATCTATATATTCTATGTGCGCATTCATGTCTCCTAGTATAATTATCTCGCACTCTTTTCCTAACTCCTGAATGTCCTTTGATATACACTCTACCATTGCCTGGTTTTCCTCTCTGGCCTTTGCTCCCGTCCACAAGTACACAAAACGAAGGAGTGTCATTTGACCTGCCACTTTCCCTTTTAGCCATAAATGTTCCTTGCACTCCTGCTTGACCCTTTGCCAGTCTGTACTTTTATGAATGAATGCCCCAATACCACCCCCCTTTCTGCTGCCTTCTGTTCTATTACAATATTCCCACGCGTAGTCCGGATTGCTCGGAGGTTGTTCCATGTCCCTGAGATGTGTTCCTACAAAACCGTATACCATCGGCCTCTCTTCCCTTAGCTGTTCTTCTATCTCTTCCCACTTCAGCCTGTTCCTACCACCCTGCATGTTAATATACCCTATGTCTGAATGGGCTCGGCGCTCGTGGCTACGTCTATTTATGGGCCAGACTCTACCTATCTTAGACATTGGTGCCACTTTGGAATCGTATCTGTCCATAACACCTGTCGAACAGTCTCCCTGGTTGTTTTCCTCGTTACTAGTTTTCCTGCACCCCGAAGGTCTCGCTTGCCCCCCAAAAAAGCTACTGCGCGTCCTGCAAGTCGCCAACCCACCTCATACCCTAGTCGCCCATCGAAGTGAATTCTGTCTCGTTGAAAACCACCCCACCTATGCACCTCTCTGTTTATTTCCACCACCTCAAAGCCTTTCTCTCAACTCATCCGCCATATCTCTTGGTTTGCGTTGACAACTGCTCTTTGCAGGTTGCTATCATGCACCGGTACCTCCGGTATCGTGCATATCACTACCTGTACCTTAAGAGAAGTGGCGCGCATGTCATCGACGCCTTTCGCCAGTGTGGCTGCTAGTCCTGCTGTATCTTCATTTAAGACATCGTTTAAACCGCCTGAAACTATCACGAGGTTTCGTCTATCAGCTTTAGTTTTGAGTTTTGCACTCGCTTGCCCCATGACTGCTTCAAGCTTGCGTCCTGGGAACGCCCCTATTGCAACCCTCTTGTCACCTCTTACCCTCTCTTTGATGGCTTCTGCGCATCGATTTAAATTCGAGTCCCCGGCTATTATCACATGCTGTGACTTTTCAGCTGGAGCGTCCTGCACCTGGGGGCTACTTGCACCTGTGACGCCAACTGCTTTGTCCCCTCCCAGCCCCACCACTACCTCGCTGAAGCTGGGCCTTGCGACACTTGAACCGGCTAAACCTGTTTTTTCCAAACTTGCTTGTTCTTTCTTCTCCACCGTTCTGGTTGCCGGTTCTCTACTGTTCTCTCTGTAGGCCGCTTCTTTGTTCAGCTTCGCTAGTGCTTCCTCGGTGGGCTTCAGCCTTTCTCCCATTGCCCTCGTTTTCTCTTGCTCTGTCGCCAACGCAGTCTCGAGCTCATCTATTCTCACCGGCAGTTCACTTTGGGCAACCATCATTTTCTCCATTTTTTCCTCGACCTCACATTGCCTACACTTCGCGTCAGCCTCTTCTCCATCCGCTTCTACACTTGAGTCCACTTTCAAACCCACTCCACATCCTGAAGACTTTACAGTCTTTTTAACCATGTCTTTGTGACACCAAGTGTCCCTATACTCGATAGTTACTAAACTCGAGCCGTGCACTACGAAAAAAAAAGAAAGTCTAAGCTCTACTACAAAAATTTGCGTGTTCAATGTACGCGCACCTCCCCCACGGGGTAGCAAAAGAAAAAAAAAATAGTGTCGGTCGTGAGTGTCACCGCGCGGAGCTTGTTTAAAACTGAAGGCAGGCCAACTCCACTGGGAGCGGGAGCCATTCCTCAGGCATCTTTCTAGAGGAGGCGTTGGCCCGGCTTGATCCCTCGTGCCTCCTCGCGTATGCTCCTCCGACGCCGAGAGGCGCATTTGACGCTTTTGACGCGGCAGCGTCTTTGACGCGTAGACGCGAGCCAACGCCTCCTCTAGGAAGACGCCTGCCGCATGAGAAAAAAAAAACAGCAGCCACACCCTTTCTCTCCTTCACTTTGAACATGTTCTCGGTCGCTAGCGTCACCTGTGGCGGATGGTGCAACAACGCAACACTTTGCATAGCCTACGAAACAGTGGTGAACAGTAGCAGGTCTCGAACAAATCTCGACTGACGCGCCCCTATAGGCCGCAGATGAAAAACGTTTAGCTGGTACCAACCGTCGCTTTGATGATAGTGTCGGTCGCGAGCGCCACTGCGCGGAGCTTGTTTGAAACTGAAGGCAGGCCAACTCCGCTGGGAGCGCGAGCCATTCTTCAGGCATCTTTCTAGAGGAGGCGTTGCGCAAGCATACGCGTGCCAGTGGTTGACACTTAAAGGGCCACTCACCAGGTTTGACAATTTCGAGCTGACAAGCGCAATGCGCAGACAAGGCGTTCATGATCACGTCTGCCAAAATTTGCAACGCTACGCGCCGCGGAAATGGGTCAAATTTCAAGATGAAAGCGTCTCACCCTCCCCTCTACTGGCGCACGCGTAGAGAATTTGAGCATGACGTAGGCGTAGGAATGGCCCTACGTACACAGCAATGCGGTGACGTTGGTCCTCCACGTAGACGAGTCTGCTCTGACGTTGTCAACAGTATACCACGTGACATGGCAAAAATTATTTAACACAACATGCATAGTTTACGTATTTGTTGCTTTAAGAGAACATTTTTGAAAAGAACAACTCGAAGATAATAATAGGATGCAATAAAAATTGTGCACGTTTTTCTTACTATTTTTTGCGTTAAATGCTACGAGATGCGAGGCTAATGTGCCAGCGTTTCGCATGCGTTCGTGTCTCCGCGGTCAGCGTATTGAGCAGACGACCACTGTAGAACGCTCCTAAGCATTTGCGCACTCATCGTGCTCATCTACTCTACCGCGTCTAAGCCAGCATTTCCAAATAATCCCGCAGAAACAGACAGAAGACCGCAAACTAATGCTGCTCAACCAAGCAACGCCGCTCGTGTGCACAGGGGCTGGGCTTGTTCGGTACGTCATGCCCACGTCACCTCTTGGTCGGATGCCGGAGAGGGTTGGGAAAAGGTTTGGCTTGCGAAGGCTACGCGGAGGAGCGGCAAGGGTCTCGAGCTCGCCTCCACTCACCCTCATTTTGTTCCGCTTCAAAAAACCTGTTTTCTCCGCGCATAATGAACCGATTCGAAAAAGTTTTGTGGCAAAACGTTTCTCATTGGACACCCAACAACTTCCACTGTCTAACTGAAATTCGGTATGGGGCCTGGTGAGTGGCCCTTTAAGGAGTTTCGCACCTAAAATTTTGTGCGGCGCAGGCGGTCTCATGCGTGGCGGGCCGCTATTGAGGTGTCCGTAGCCGCGTGTAGAGACCCCTGATGTAGACCCGTTCACTGTTTACAAACACAGGCCCCTGATGACGTTTGGTTTCGTCCATTCAATGTTCATTAATAGTATCGGTGGTCAGGTAAAGCTTTAGAAAAAATCCCGCTGAACTTCTACATTTTCCTCCCCTTACTTGGCAATATATATTCAAATAAATGTTTTTTAAGCTACATGAACGTTATAAAAGATTCTCTTGTACTGTACGCAAGTTCATTTTATGTGAAAGACCGAAGATAAACTTTCCTTACCCTTGAAAAGAATTCGAAAACGTGCTTCCGGTTTCGATGTTAGGAGCAGGCAAATGAGGTGACCGGAATTTTGTGGTACAATGCTTGCAGCCTTGAAACCGTCTCTACATAGTGTGCGGTTGTGAGACGATGTGGGGCGGGGTGCGACCCTTGCGAGCATGCAAGCCGGTAGCCGCTTCGTGCTTAATTCTGTTCTTGATTAGAGGACCAGTCATTACCTTTTCATTCATTCATTCATTCATTCATTCATTCATTCATTCATTTATTCATTGTTACGACTGTCAGTGCATCTTTAGGATGCATCTTTCCCTTCATTGTTGATGAATTCATATCACATATGAAAATCTCACGATTTCACTTTTTGTTATTCAGCTGCAGTCGTTCAGTTAAAGGATGAAATGGAAAGCTGATTGATTTGTCATAATGCTGATTATTAGGCAGATTTTGAGTGAAACTATGTGAATAGCCAACAAAACTCAGTGCTGTAACCTGGTACCTGCATGTAGGCTTTTTAGGATGGCTTTAGCTTGGTCGATTGAATGCACGCACCGACGGATTTGATAACAATTTTATGTTCTGCAGAGTAATCTTTCTGTATTTAGGGACGGCTTACTGCTCTCCCATAGTTGAGCACCTAGTGCTCCAAATTGTTAACCACTTTTTCTAACCACACAAACAGTCATATTCCTGTATTTAGGGATGGCTTACTGCTCTCCCATAGTTGAGTACGAAGTACACAATATTGTCACGGGGTCGTGACGTGGCCGAAGACAGGAGTCTTTGCGTTGGAATTTAACTGTTTATTTAGGCGAACCTGTGCCCGGTAAACAGAAAGTCCGATTACAATAGCAGTCTTGGACTGATAGCGGCGAACGGAGCGTCGGCCATCGATCAACAACTGACAAGCGGCGAAGTGCGTCGGCATTTATACTCTTGCCATCGAATGTTCAAGCGTTATCGCTGGTGGTGGCATAGGTTCCAGAATAATCTGTACAGTTCGCAGAGTGGGCGTGATCTTATCGAAATGATCTACTAAAGTGCGGAAGTTTCTCGAAAACTGCACGCGCGTTTTGTGCTGAGAATTGTGTAATGTTTTGGGGCGATAACAAAACTTGAGAAATGGAACGTGGCAATATCGTTAAACATTTTTTTCTAAACAGTACACTTCGATATGGAATTTTGTCATCGTCTAATGTAGCCACGGTCTCATGAAGTGTGAGCCCCACGGGACGGCTTTATGCGCTCCCATAGTAGAGAACCTCGTGCGCTAAATCGTTAACCTTTTCTAAACACACAGTAAGCGTTGCTTTCTTTTTAGGGGCGAAGCTCTTTAAAGCGGCACCCGTTCGTCTTTCGTCAGCGTGCGTATAACCAGTCTTACGTTTTGATCTGCAAGGTGGTGCCGGCGGGAGATTTCTTCTCTCCAATAATGAACAATAAAAAAAATTGCAAGTGCGTGTTAACTAAAAGTGAAATTCTCCTGTCTCTCATTCCCAATTAGCAGCCATTGGCATCTACATTGAGCACTATCTGACAAGAAAGTGTTGCTAGGTTATACTCGCTGGACCTAACCTCGTTGGTTTTAGAAAGGTTTAGCGCGCGTTGGGCTGCAGTGCCTAGTATATACCATGAACTTGAGGTGGTAAAAGGTGGGAAGTAGACACGAAGCGCAAGGCGTAAGAAAGTGTGCGTGTGCCACCTCTCGTTTAGTTCTTGGAATGTCCGCTGGATAGCGGTGCTTATATATGCGGAACATATGACGAAAAGATGCGAGATGGTGGTACTTGGAGTGTTGACTAATTAGACGAACGAACACGTTGACAGATGCATGAACGGACGCACGGATGGTTGCATGGACGGATGGACGCAAGGACGGACTCAGGAGCGGATGCATGGACGAACGCAGAGACGGGCGCACAGATGGACGAGCGGACGCACGAACAGACGCACGCACGGACGGGCGGATAGACGCGTGGACGGTCACACAGACGCACGCACGGACGGACGGAAGCAAGAACGAATTCAACCATTTCGCCTCCACCGAGACTCCGCTGCTGCCGCCAGGATTCTATACCAGCACCATCGCGTCAGCAGCGAGCTCCGCTAGCTACTAGAGACGCGAAGTGCAAAAAAAAACAAAAAAAAAACAAGGAAAATATACTCCTAAAAATGTTTATGTTTTTTGGAACAGTTGGAAAAAATGGGCAGATCCCACGAACAGTGGGAATGGATGGTATATGCCAAGCATGAATGAGGAAGGTTGATATATGTCACTTTAAAATCACCAGAACGTTACGAGGTGGAGGTAAATTATGCCGCACAAACTTCCCTGTCATGATTATCATGTTTGGATGTGTCGTTCACCTTCGAAATCTATTCACGTTACGAGATGACAAATTTAGTATGTGTGGAGCCAGCGAAACGGCCGCGAGCACGCCATGAACGTAGTATGTTGTCATGTTTTTCCATGACACGCGTGTCATAATTATCATGTTTGCACCAGTCATATATATCCTCGTCATCTATTGACGATACGTAACACCAAATTTTGTATAAGTGGAGCTAGCGAAACGGCCGTGAGTGCGTCATGAAAGGCCGAATATACTGCAGCGTAAAGTTGACGCGCGCGCACGCTGGGCACAGTGACGCTACGTTAGCAAAACGCCAGGTGCGACCAGCGTCCGTTCTCGCGGCCCGACGGCAACCGGCGCGACATGCGACATGCTGCATTTCGCGCAGATGCGTTGCTCAGACAACACTGCGTCTGCCTCTTATCGTGACAGAGAGACGCCGGAAGCGCTGAAACGCGCATGCGTCAAAGCAACGCCGTGCGGCGCGCACTTGCGAGTATATGGCAGGACCTGCGTCTGGCGTGGCAACGCCGATGTGACGCGACGAAATGAACGCCGGTGAGCATGCGCACGACGTCACGTCAAAATGTATTGGCGCCTTGACTGTGGCATGTAGCCATGTTCTCACATGACTCGCATCTCATGATTATCATGTTTGCACCAGACACATACCCTCGTCATCCATTGGCGTCTCGTAACACAAAATTTACCATATGTAAAAAACTAGCAAAACGGCCGCGAGTGCATCATGAGTGTGACATGATGAAGTCATGTTCTTACATGACACGCATGTCACGACTTTCGGCACATGTTACATGACACGCATCTCATGATTATCATGTTTGCACCAGTCACAAACCTTCGTCATTCATTCATGTACTCTAGTACCAAATTTGGTATATGTGACGCTAGCGAAATGGCTGCCAGCGCATCATGAGCATGACATGTAGTGATGTCGTTACATGACACACATGTTATGATTTTTATGTTAGGGTCTGTCGCTTGTGGTCGCCATGCACTCATACCATACCATATCAGTTTTGTAACATTACATGTGAAGGAAGCCACCGCAAGAGCAGCAGGACCATGAAATGTGAATCATGACATTCATGACATACAAGTGATGATTTTCTTGTTATGACTAGTCAGATACGCTCGTCTTGTTATGCCAAGTTTGGTATCGATACCATTATACAAATGGCCAGGAGAGCTAAATGTCGTAGGCGGCTAGATAGATAGATAGATAGATAGATAGATAGATAGATAGATAGATAGATAGATAGATAGATAGATAGATAGATAGATAGATAGATAGATAGATAGATAGATAGATAGATAGATAGATACGCTCAAAGTCGCCGAAGTTCACCAAGAAATGCTTCGCATTTGAATGGGCAACGTTTCCGTGGGATAAAACGTATACGTTTGTGACCACATTTCTGTGAAAATAGTGAATCCTTAACTGTGAATAAAGCTTATAGGCAACAACGAGCGTTATTAAGCCGTGTGCACGCAGATTCCGCAAGTATGATTGGGCCAATTCCCAACCTGTGTATGCACATCACTGTCGGGGAGACCATAGGCGGGAAATGGGGGCTCGCTGTATAGTTACCCTTTTCCCGATACGCTTTTCCCAAGAAAGATACAGATGAAGGCAGTGATACCTAGTTCGAATAAGAGTTTGAACTTCATCTTCTCACCATCTTGACTGGTATTTTCATTAGTCAAAGCCACGACGAAATAGACATTTCTGGGTTCCTTATTTTATCTGCCGTAACGATTATAGGAAGCTGCAACCATTCACTGAAATCTAGATCAGTTCGCGGCGACATTATACTGGCCTGTATTCGATCTGTTAAATGCCGCATTCGCTTGTGAAAAGAAAAAAAATCATCTAATTTCTGTTATTTACATAATGAAAGGTATTAATTTTGACACTTGGCAATAAACTGTTGCCATACGGCAATAAAGAAAATTTGTTCTCTTCCATTTTCCCCCCGAACTTCCGGGAAAAAAAAAACGTAAAAAAAGAACCGTGTATTTCCCGATTGCTCAAAATTTCCGCAAATACTGCATCTCTAACCGCAACCACTAGAACCCCGTAGCTTGTTTTCACATTGCCAGACGGAAAGCGCTTGTGCTTCGAACCCAGATTATTTGTCACAATGATCCTGCAATGGTGAGGGACATGGAGTCACAGTTTTATGGGCGGAGCTGATATCTATGCTTCGCTCGTTGCCTCGCGTAGTTTTCTTGATGCTGTCTATGATGTGCACTCTGTTATGACTTGGCGAGATAGGTGGCCTGTAGAAAATTACGTTCAGCCAAACATAATGATGATTCAGTCGTTAGAAAAATTTGCGCCCTACTAACTGACGATAGGTTCCGGAAGTAACCTTGCTGCTCGGATTACACCATGTCTTCACAGTTACTTCACACTCCAGAGCTTACTGCCGTTAGGGTGCGGCTACTATCTTTATGTTTCGAGCTCCTGAACGTAGCAGCTACGCCCCGTGACTACGCGCTGTCTCATGTATATGCAGAAAACCACAAGCTGAAGTATTGATGACGTGTATGTTTGCTGTTGCGCGGGAGAATAAGTGCGAACACCTGAGATATGTCATCGTGCCACGAGAGGACAAATATAGATACAAAGCATGCAGATGTTGAATGAGGAAAGCAAGGGTAAGGTAAACAAGAAGAATATAGATCAAAGGCCAGCAGGGCAGAGTAAACAGCAGGCGCTATCGCGAACAAACTTGCGATAACCCGTTCCCCAACGTCAGCGGACGATGGACGTGGTCCGTCGACCCGTTGGTGTTCAAGGGGCCGCCTATTGCAGTCACTCATATAGGGTTTGCGCTTGTGGCTTCAGATGTCTTACGCAGTCTTACACTGCCTTTAGTTACCCATGAACACAGGAGGGAATACGCCGTGGGCTGGAGTAAGCATTGTTCCAAATGATGCTGCAAGGCCCGTTCACGAATTAGGGTGACACATTTGGACCACCAGCACTAGTGTAGCTACGTAGCAGTGGCGGATTCAAAGGGGGGGGGGGGAGATCGCTTCTACCGCCCCCCACCCAAGGTCTGTGTCAGCACCTTCACCTGAGTGCTTGTGGTCCACCTCCTTTCACCAATTAAGACAAATGAGTGAAACAATTGTGTGCACATATCAACAGTATTCAAGCTATGAATGGGCTTTTCTGTTAGTAAAAACAAAATGCCACGACCACGCCCCCTTCCAATATGTTACATCAGCTAGGTGATTCCCCCCCCCCCTCCCGCTAAATGAGTGGCTGGATCCACCCCTGCCATGTAGGGTATATGCACACGCACAAACAGAAACGCTCGCCCGAACACACACCAAGTGTGGCTTAACCTCTCCACCCCCTCCTCGAAGAAATAATTTCGGTTACACCATTGAATACAATACCATACCCACGCCCCACGTATTCAGCCGGTGCTCCCCAATCTTAATTCGTTGCAGAATACGTAAAATTACTCGCATTGCTGGAGCGGAATAAACATACGAAAGCAGAATAATAAGGCACACCTGCTAAGGTATAACAAAGAGTTTCTCGATCTTAGCAAGTAAATTTCAATTCCCCACGCAAAGCACCACCGCTGCAAAGACTGCTAAAAGAGAGAGAAAGAGAGAGAGAGAGAGAGAGAGAGAGAAAAAAAAAAAAAAACGTGTGCGCTGAAAGACAGCCGACGCAGGGCCTGACACGGGGTCAGTGTGAAGGCGCCCTCTATCGTGCACCTACAGAAACACCAAAGAGCGCGGTTTCGAGCGCGCGTTTCAAGTTGCAGCCATCCACAGCAATCAACCTGAAAGCCTAATATATGTCGTAATTTGGCCCATCGTGCGGGTTCTTAACGATTTAAACATTACTTGTCCAGGAGAAGGTAAAAAAAGCAATGTTAAAAACCCTGATAAGCAGTGTTGGCTGGGTGAGGAAATTCGCAGCTTCGTATTGTCATCGACGTGCACGCTAGAAAGCAGGCTGAACTTTTTTTCGAGGGGCCACCTCCTTGACTATGAGAGGAGGGCGGGGAGGGTGTCCTCCTGAAATGGACATTTCTCACTCTGTATGCCATGGCGAAATAAAATTTCGGAGGAGGGGCGAATGGACCTGGTGTGCCAACCTCCTGGGTACGCCACTGCGTGTGGGTAATTTGGTTTCTTCCAAGACATGACGGACGGCGCAATGTAAACAAAAGAATGTAAGACAAAATTATTGAGCGCTAGAAAAGACAAGACATGGTAAGGAAGTCACTCCAAGTAGAGACAACCGTTACTTTGTGTTGTATAAGTACGTATGTTAAGTATGTCTTGTTATAAGCTAGTGCCACTGTATACTTTCTGAGTAGTAGGAGGAGGAGACTATAGGGTGTGTTCACGTGACGCCAGGTTGGCGGGCGTGACAGCGAAAATTGCGCCAGCTGTGCTGGCAGCCACATGGCCACCATTTTGAAGGCCAACATACCGGCGGCAGGCGGCGTACCGGCGGTACAGTCCGGTGGTTCCGACAGGTGCACAAAAGTTACTGCGAATACGTTGATTTTGTTTTAATTTTATTTCGCTTTAGCAGGTCGCTACTGTGAGCGTTAGCCCACTCATACTGACAAGCGAGATAGCCGCATTTGACACCAGACTCGTCCGGAAGGTGGAACTCCGAGAGATAAAGGACTGCTTGGTGAACACGACAAGTTCTGTGACGCATGAACGACTCAAAGCCAAGAAACTGTTGGATTCTTGACTAGTGTGTTTCTCCATGAACCTTCGCTGAAAAGTCATGATGGCTGCGTCGTTGTGCGAGCAAAGGTAATATAATCTGAATTTATCTTCTATCTGTGAGCGCTAAAGTAAAGTTTACCCATGAATTTGATACAAGTGCAATGTTTTACGAATCTAATTGAAGAGGTGGGCTTGAAAGCGCTTATGAACTTGCACGTGAAAACACAATTGCATTGGGCAAGTTAGATTGTAGTAAAGTGCGCACTAGGCTGAAATTTCTACGTGGTTGGCTCAACCACCGCTTTGATCAATCGAATGCAAAGTATGAGGCACATTAAATTATTCAGGCCAACGTTACGAACCACCTGTGCTTTGACGCAACTGTACTTAGCCAGGTCATTTTAGCGAGAAAAACAAAAGCGTGTTCTTCTCATTTAAGGTCGCAGTGTCTCGCGCATTTTTAATACGTATAGTCCAACGTTAAGTACTCCTCTTTGTTGTGCGTTTCACAGACGTCTGTGCCAGTGCATTGAAAGTGACTGCATTTACTGCGTTATTGTGGTTTTTTTTTATTTCCGCATTACGTTCGCGTCTGTATTGCTCAGAGCTTTCAGACTCAACTTAGTTTCCATTTGCAGGTGAACCACTCTCAAGCACTCACCCCACATCCTTGTTAAAATCAGCTTGAAAAAGACGGCTGAATCACTCGCCACGACGCTTCGGCGTAACTTGCAGTGTACGGCTATATTCACCGCGAATAATGTTCGGAATGGAATAAAACTTGACCGTTTTAACGTTTTTAGGCTCGTCACCCTTCCACTTTTTGTGATGACTGCACTTAAATACGGCACAATCAAACGTCATAACGGATGGTGGGTGCGAAAAAAAAAAAAAAAACGGCTAAACTATAGTATCGCACAGAGGCACACTAGTGCACATGACTCTCATCAAGGCAACGGAAGTAGTACGTCATCCGTGCATTACTCGCATGCTGTGGGCATGTGCTGAAGTGTAGCCTGTGGGAGCATATAATCAATTGCTCCGAAAGCGAGCAACCCTGTGCTCCCGCAGCCTACGCTTCGGCATATTCGCGCAGCATGCAAGTAAAGCGGAGAAAACACTACTTTCGGCCACCATGATTAGGGTCATGTGCACTTAGTGTGCATCTGTGCGATACTGTAGTGGAGCCGCTTTTTTTTTTTTGCGGCGACCATCCGTTATCACATTTGATCGTGCCGTACTTGCGTGCAGCCATAACACAAAATGGAAGAGTGACGAGCCTGAAAACGTAAAACCGGTTAAATCAATGTGTGATGAAAGCAAACACAAAGTTTGATAAAGCTGCGCAGTAAGGAATCAAGTATTTAAATACAGCTTGTCTCTATAATGTTTGGACATTGTCAATAATTTCCTTAAACGCCGACGCTTTCACAGCCTATATTATTATCTCAGTACCGTTTCTATTGGTTTGCTTACTAAAAACATTATTGTATATTAAGACATCATTGCTTTGATATTTACACACTTTAACACTTATCAGGATGCTCATAACAAGGATCACATCGAAACGCCTTTACTGAGCACAAAAAGCAGCTAAATGCCTGGCACTGTATCAATTTGTTTGATGTGTTTTTATTTCTTGCATGTTTGACAGTCAGTTTATAGGCATGTGGTTCATGCACATACCTGTGAGTGTTGACTCAAATATTGTGGCATTCTAATGATTTTATTGCATTCAAGCTGTGTTCATATATACAGCAAGCCTCTGCACGGTCTTGTGTGCGTGGGAAGTAATATGGTGGTAAGGCCGTATGCTACAAAGCACATTTCAACATGTTTTTAACTTGAAACAATTTCGCAATCTCTCTCATCAGGTACAACAAAGATTGGCTGAATGACTGACTCCTTTTGAAGATCAAATCAACTTCAGTGTGCACATTCTTCCATAAAAATGACTACCTGCCTTTACCAAATGTGCGTACATTGTACAGTTACACAAACAACCTTAAAGCGGACGTTGGGTTTGGTATGGTACGGTATGGAGAACTTTATTGAAGTCCTGAAGATCAGTCCTGTACTGATTCTGGCTGCTCCCACGTAGGGGCAGAGAGGCCAAGCTCCTCTGCCGGCACACGGGCCTTCTGGACAGTCCTTAGTTGGTCCGGCAGCGCGTCACTGTGCAGCATTCGCTGTCACCACTGTTCACCGTGAGAAGCCGCACAGGCCATTGCCGAGTAGCGCCAGAGCATGTGTTCAAAATCGAGCAAGCCCCCACACTCACTACAATAAATTGAAACCCCGCAATCCGGATTAATTTTATTCATAATAACCGGGTTGGGGTACGTTCGCGTCCGCAGAAGTCTTAATGTAACAGCCAGTGGCCTGTTAAGTCTAGAATATGGCAAGGAGAATTCCCTGAGTTCTAAGTAATAATGTTTGGTTATATCGTTGTACGTCAACAGCTGGTCCCTAAACTCTGGAGCGGGAGATTCAGCCGCCTCAGGGTTCGTACGGCACAATAATCTTCGTGCCTCCCTGTGCGCCAGCTCGTTGTGGTTTCGTCGGGCTCCCTCCACTGACCTCATGTGCACCGGAAGCCAAGTAATGGTATGCGGAGTGATGTCCTTACCCTGCAGCAGTCTGTAAACCAGTTCGCTAATAACTACCCTCAAGAAGGCTTCAATTACAGAGTGAGAGTCACTAAACACTAAAACTCTTCCCGAATCAATGAGTGCTAGGGCTATAGCCACCTGCTCAGCGATCCCCAGATCTTTCGTATAAACGGAAGTGGCATTTCGAACGCTCCCTTTCCCATCTACCAACACCGCCAAGTAAGCATCTTTCCCGTTAATGCATACTGTGTCAACAAACGCAGACTCTTCCTCCCAGTCCTCCAATCCTTTACCTCGTGCTACAAAGCCCTAGCTCTCACCACTCGCCTCCCTACATTATGCACAGGGTGCCCGTTTCGCGGAAAATGATGAACCACGACATTAGACCTGGTGTTCACTGTTAAATTTACAGGTGCGCACTACCACGAGTCGCCACCGATTCAAGATTTACATACTAGCTGGCGTACCCAGCAACCGCTCTCTTTGTGCTATACGCTGAGCCTCGGCAATTTCATCAAGAGTATTATGGAAACCCAGCCGCAACAACATATCATTGACGTACTCACAGGCAGACAGAGCGCCGCCTTAACGGCTTTTCTAATTACAGCTTCCAATCGGTCTTGCTCCCCCTTTTCCCCATTTAGCATAGCAGCTACGCACGAAAAAATGGCACAAAATAAACATGGGAACCAAGCGCATCGCACATTCTTCTCTTAATCGTCTATGCCTGTTAGAGATTCTTCGGATAAGTCTTATGTCATCCTGTGATTTCTTGGTAATACGCTGAATAGTTACACTATTTGATCCATTTGCTTCAATTACAAAACCAAGGACCCTAATAGCGTAGAATTTTGATACCAATGACCCATTGCTAGGACGAACTGTGATGCAAGTCTCAGCTTTCGGTACCCAATTCTTCGGCCTACGACCTGACTTTTTGGATTTGAAGATTAACGACTTTAACTTCTCAGTGGAGCACTGAGTCCCATACAAGTCAAACAGTTTTCCGTAAGCGTTACCACATCCTGCAGCCTAGCCTCAAGCTTTCCGTCACTACCACCGACACTCCATACTGTGACGTCGTCCGCGTATATTGTATAGCCAATACCCTCGACAGTGTCCAGTACGTTACCTAGCTGTGACATCGCCAGATTAAACAACATTGGCGAGAGTACGGAACCTTGTGGTGTACCACGACAACCCGATTCGAAGGCTGAAGACTTGATCTCCCCCAACCTGAGACATGTCCTTCTATCCTCAAGGAAAGCCTTAACAAAGAGAAAAAGCCGTCGCCCCAGATTCAAGTATCACAGCACCTGTAGAATGGAAGAGTGTCGGAGATTGTAGAAAGCTTTTTCCACATAAAGTACGAGTAGTACATTGTTATTCCTTGTCCGCCGATCAAGTAGGTGATGCTCAATCCTAAGCATGGCATCTTGAGTCGAGAGGCCGGGATGAAAACCTATCATCGAGTGCGAAAAAAACCACATTTTCCTCAACATAGCGCGTTAGCCTATTTAAAAGGACATGTTCAGCGACTTTCCCCAAACACGATGTTTGCGAAGTTGGTCTGAGATTTTGCAGCTCTACGCTCTTGCCCGGTTTCGGTATGAGAATAGTAGTCGCCAGCTTCCACTCTTCTCGGAAAGGTCCTTCCTTCCATCGGCTATTTATCTCCGGCGTAAGGAACTCAACTGATCTCTCGTCTGAGTTCCTTAACATTTTATTAAAAATTCCATCTGGCTCTGATGACTATCGACTATTAAGATCCAGTGATGCCTTCCTTATATCACTTTCAGTAAATTCCTTATCCATAAGTATATTCTCTTCCACACCATATTCAAACGAACGTCAGATGTATCCTGACAGGTTTGCAGTGGAAGGTATCTCTCAGCCAAATTCTTCATCACCTCTTCCTCTGATGAGTTTCGGCACGCCCTGGACCAGCTTACCTATCACTGTCCTCTGACTAGACTTAGAATTGGTCTCATCTAGTAAATGTCTGAATAAATTCCAGGCGCCCCCCCCCCCCTTAATACCACCATCCACTAAATTGCATAGTTCATCCCATTGCTCCTTGCACATTGCCCAACAGTGGTCTTCAATTTTTTTGTTAACCATTGCTATTTGCTTTCTAAGCCTTCTGTTCAACTGCTGACCCTTCCATCTCGCAAACAGTGACTGCTTCACTTCCAACAAGTGTGCCAGACGACTATATCCATTTGATTTGTGTCCATATCTGTTTTATGTTCCTTAGTGGTTGCCTCAACTTCACTCTTGAGCTGACTAGTTTACTGTTCTAAGGTCAACTCATTCCCCTGACCTTCGTTTCTCTGTTGTCTCCGTTTCCTAAATACATCCAAGTCAGCAAGCTTAAATGTACGCTCCTTTTTAGCAGCCACCTCTAATGTACTCATAAGTATGTAATGATCGCAGCCGAAATCTATATTAGAATTCGACCGGGACGAATCCACCACACCAAGAACAACTGTAAAATCTGGTTGATTGATATGTGGGGTTTAACGTCCCGAAACCACCATATGATTATGAGAGACGCCGTAGTGGAGGGCTCCGGAAATTTCGACCACCCGGGGTTCTTTAACGTGCACCCAAATCTGAGCACATGGGCCTACAACAGTAAAATCTGGTGTCGAATCTCTTCATGTCGACTTGCCGCAACGAGTGGAATACGAAGGGTCTGCAATGAGAGATAAATTTAAGTCTAGGGCCTGTTGCCTTAGTCTCTCGCCTTTGGTTGTGCTATAGACATACTTCCACCCATGAAAGTCCCCTCCAATAAGCAACGGTGCATACTTAGCGAAATCGGCTGCCTTGCTCAAGAGAGCTTTGAAACTCTGTTTCGTATCGCTAGGGCTGCTGTTTGTTAGGCAAGTAAACGCTCCTCTGACTTGCTCCCTGCCCACCTAAAATCACCTCGACCATAATATAATCAATCCTGCAATCCATGTGAATATCATGCCTAACATACGCCAACCTCCTGCTGATGAGTGTTGCGAGCCCTCTGCCCTTGTCATTATCTTTAACCTGCGCTTTGAAACCGGTCAAGGATACGCTAGATGTCAGAGTTTCCTACAACATGATAACCTGAGGTTACCATTGCTCGTTCTAACAAACCACTGCAGGGACGCCTTCCTATGTTTTAAACCCCCCCCCCCCCATTTCACTGCCAAATACTAAATGAACGATTTAATGAAGCCGCCATCTTGTCTATGTAAATTTGGTTTACTCATGTGTAGCTTAATTCTACTAGGTGACTTGTCCTGCTGGACCAGCGGTTGAGAGCTCTTTCGCTCCATAGCAGGAACCACCGTCTCGTTAATATATACTTCAATTTTACCTAATGTCTGATCCATGACATTTTCCCTCTCTTCTGTCCGCTCCAATATAATAATGATCTGAGTCATACTTTCCTCTAATGTCGCCATCTTTTGTTTAAGCGCAAAACCAACCTTGGCCCGGACCCACACAATCGAGAGCGCCCTCATTTTCGGAGCTGGTGTCTCCTCGTCAGCCACGTTCTCTTTAGAAACCTCCAGGTACCTTGGTACCTCAACCAAGCTATCAGGTTTGTTACCCTTACTAGTGCTGTTACCAGACTGTAAAATTCTCTTGAGTTCAGCTATTTCTTTTACAAGCTCTTCAATGGCTGTTTTTAAGCTATGATTTTCTTTCTCCCTTTGTGCAATTCTGTCTTTATCCCGGCTACAACCCCCATGCTCTTGGCTCTGCTTACGTGTTCGGCCAGTGATGGGTACACCCTTGGCCTTGTCAGCCCAGGTGGCCTGCCTTCCAGCTGCACTGCCGCTTCCACCAACAGATGCAGAGCGGTTCCTTGAGGCTGGACTTCCTTACGATGACCGTCGTCCCGACATCGAACGGCTCCGAGAGCGCGAGCGTCTCCCAGAGCGTTGAGAGACGCTTGCCGGCTGCGCCCCCTCGACTGCTTCTTGTTCTGCTGCTAGTTCCGCCCTGGCTTGCTGCTGTCGGCGAACACGCACGACGTACGGAGCCTGGAACCGTGCTGTGCATTGTTTATCCGCCATCAGGTGTCGACCTCCACGAAGGTTGCAAGAAGGCCCACAGTTATGGTCCTCTGGAAGATTCCGAGCATCGCATCCCCGGCATTCAAGGCAATCGGGCGTAGGACAGACATCCGCCCGGTGTCCAAGCTTCCCGCACAAGTAGCATACGTCGACTTGCTTTCGGTACAAGTAACAAAGGACCAAAGTTGGCGCATACCTTACAAACTTGGGGACTATTAAGCGGTCGAACACAATGATTACCGAACCGGTATTATTGATTCTTTTGACGGCCAGAGCCAATGGATTGCGATCATTAATGATGTACCGCTCATGTGCAGCAGGTCCATCCATATTATCCACATGGCGAATGACCCCTTTACACGTAGAGTGCGGGGCAGTCTCGTATGCATTGACTTCAAGATCTATGTCCGCCACTCTTACTGACCTGATTCTGCCATAGCGTTCGGCGTTGCTCCTTTCTGGCATACTAGTAACTAAGGTATTCTGCCTGAAGTTGGGGCAAATGACGTCTTCTTTATACTGCTAAGTAGTGAGGCCTGCCGCCTCAACGATAGCCTTGCCCACAGTTGTAGAACCGACTTTCTCCAAATTAAATCCACCTGGTGGGCGAATTACTATCTTGATGTGCTCTTCCGGCATAGGTGGCATTCGCGACGCCTTCAGAATGCATTGCTTAATTGCGAAGCCTCTGCGCCGTCTATATGTGTCCCGTCGTTCAGCCAGCTCGCCTCAATTTTGGGTTTGATCCTGGCTTATTTTCCGTGCTTAGAGAAAAGCTGGTTGCTTGCCCTGAGAGGGAACGGCGAGGTTTGTAAACAATGTCTCCTCCACTTCATCATGCTTTCAATATATTCGTTCAACAGGTGGCTCTCACTTGTTCTTTTTCTCTCCTTTTCAGGAGTAATAATGTTTGACGAAATGAGTCTAAGGAAAAGACTGCGCCTGAGAGAGCCTGACATTAAAGTTGATAAAAAATAGATTTTGGCAACACACTAGGCCACCAGACAACGAGCGAGATGTTGACCACGTGTTAGTATTTCTATTATGACCTTCCTTACAGGTTGGTCTCAGACAGCAGGTGCATTCTGTACATCGAGTGCTGCTCCAGGCTCAATCATTGCAAAGCTCTTACTGCAGTGCATTGTCATCTTGTGTAATTCCGGAGCTGCTGTTGACGTGTGACAACTCAACAAGCAACCTGTCAGCTTTGAGATCATTGGGTGATGACATAAGTGCATCTTTTGTATCTAGAGTACACATGTTAAAATAGACTGCCTAACCTTGAATAATTTAATATTTTTAGGTATATGCGGTGAAATTAGAAAGACAAAAACATCATTCGAACATCCATGTGACATTTCTAGAGTGATATATTCAGTGATAGACCCACCGCACATATTCAAGTATATACATACGAAACAATCTACAGAAGGTTGGCAAGTTTATGATAAGCTGCAATTGAGTTTTGCCTTTTTAAAATAAAGTTGCAATGCCTGCTTAGTACTAATAGAATTTAAGTGCGGCATCCACAGGGACAAGAAGTTTTCCGCTCTGATTATGCGGCTCTTCTTGAATACGAAGAGGAACAGGGTAGTCATCGTGCAGTGCCAAAGCTCACAAAGACACAAGTATCACCAAATGCCTTTCAGAAACTCAGTGAGAAGCTTGCGGTTCAGGTAAGAAATATTTAAGTTTTGTTCAGTCAAAAATGTTTTAGATAATGGTATTTTATCCAAGAAAAATTTCAACAGAAGAGCATTTCCATATTGCAGCTGTTCAGTAAATCCACAGAAATGAAATTTTATAACACACAAAATGCCTTTGCGAGAAGCTCCACGTTTCTTAGCAACATCACAGTTCACCAGACAAAAGAACAACCTTTTGGACTGCCTAAACTCTCGGTGGCTAGATCACGTACAATATTACACAGAAGCCGAGCATATTGCTGTAAGAAAACGGTTCTTTTCCTTCGGTAAAAATTTTGTTCTTGAGGTTGAAATGTGACCACATTTCAGACACTGAAATAACACTTGGTGTGACTGGACAGCTGTTGCTATAATCTCGACGAACTGCCAAAGCAGAGGAAAATCTGCTTTCTGAGTAAACCTACATCTGAAGCTCAACGAATAACTCTCCTGAGTACCATTTCTCTTGTTGAAAACCTCTTTTGATATGGTTTTCGTTACGTGATGATTGTAAACTTCGGGAGCACCAATTGGAGGTGAGGAACGGCTTTTTCACAAGTTTTCACTGATAACACATATTTATTCTTCCAGAGATTCTTCGGTATAGTGAGACATGTTGCTGGCGGTGGAGGGCAGCCGACTGTGCAGCGATTTCTATTTATATACAGAATGCTTCCCGTTAACAACCTCCTACAGCCATCTAAACGAGTGTTAGTGGCTGGAGATAGGCCACAGCAGCTGCTAAAGCTCCATAACATTTTATACCAGACAAAAGCTCCCATGAAGGACGTAGCAAAGCGTTCTTAACAAAATGTTTGTTGGTCCGATACACGAGTACATAATAAATACCATATCTGAGTACCGAAAGATTGTTTTATTTGAAATGTAAGCTCTCGTGCGTCATACTACATTGAACCACGTATAGGAACACACCAAATGTGCATTTGTTTCATTGGCATACTCTTTGCTATCCTAAGAAAATTCCGGTTTACATTACAGGCCGACTATCTGGCAGTCCTATCCTAGAAGATGCCCTATTGGAGCATGACAACACTGTGGATGAACCGGCAGATCTGCGTTGCCAAGAATTGCCTAAAGAGGACAATCTAGAATATCTCGCAGGCTACGTTGTTAAAAGGTTTTCCTCACTGAAACGCTCCCGCTGTGTCGCAACACTGAAGTCAGAAGGATTGTCAGCTGGCCTAATACTTGCAAGATTGAAAGGTCATCTTCAAGTTGCCTCTAACCAGCGGCTTACGCGTCTGAGAACTGTGGAACATCACCTAGAACTCTTCACAATTGAAAAAAGTGACATGCGCCAATTTATAAATCAACATTGTTGAAGGTGTTTTGCTGGGCAGCCACATGACTTCAGCAGCAGTTGGTTGCACGCTACATTTCAATAGCACCACTGCTGAGGTAATTCATTTTTTTTCTTAGGACTCGCCTGAATTTATTTACAACCGAAAAGAGAAAGCGCATGCGAGTGTCAGTGTGAACGACCTGTCCAGCAAGTGAAGGCGGAAAATCTGCTTGTCTGAAGCAGTGGGCACATGTAGGAAGGATCAATGCTTGTACAATTTTTCTTGGTGTTGTTGCGATTGCCAGTAACCTGTACTGCTTACGTAATTAGTTGTTTCCTGAATATTGCTCGTAAAATCGCTACCTTTTAGTACCAATAGAACCCAAGAAATGACAAAAACATGGCTTTTGGGCTTTAGGCATATATATATATATATATATATATATATATATATATATATATATATATATATATATATATATATATATATATATATATATATATATATATATATATATATATATATATATATATATATATCCTGTAACCTATACTGCACTCTCTGTGTGTCATTAATTAGAGGCCTCAACCTGTTTGCATAACCAGTTAGTGTGACTTCCCGCATATGCATCTTGCATGCTAACAGCAACAGCTATTCACAATTTGAACACTTCTTAATGTTTGATAATGGAGCGCTGTGCTGCTTGCGAAAAGGCCAACCCACAGAAGTGATTTTAGTTTTCCGAGCAAAGTAGACTTCCAGCCATGATTAATATGTCATTAGTAACTCTTACGAAAGACGGAGACGCCAACACGGTCCCGAAGGCGCCCCTGCTCCGATCTCCGCCGACACGGTCACCAGCTGTTTGGTAGCGTAGGTTTCTCAGCTCGCAACTGCTTCTGCGCAGAGCTGATAGACGAGCGGACGAGACGACGGTGAGTTAAGGCAAGGTTTATGTGCAGCAAAGAAATAGAGGCATTGCAAATTCGACACTGGGGCCTACAGCTTAGCGACTCGAAGAGCCGAGCTCTCTTCTCTGACACATAGGTCTGCTGCTCGCAACGCGCCGCAGGGCTTTTTTTTTTCTTTATAAGCACCGGGTGGATTTTTTTGAGTAACGAAATGTCCAACCAAAAGTGCCGCTGGCCATGAGGTCAGAATCTTCCAATGGGGTCGCCGCTGGGCCGCGTCATTCTCATCAAATCCGGAGCCGCTGCGCGTGGTTGCAGCCAAGGACAAGTGACGTCGCCACGCATTGCGTAAGACTCGCCAGACAGGAAGGCGCCGATTGCTTCGACGGGCTCATGGGCTGAGGGGGCTTGCTGTGCGTTGCGCGACAGAACGGTGCCGCCGCGTGTAGACGCCGTTGAGTTGTTCGCGTCAGGTGGGCTCACGTGCTGGCCTTGACACAGATTACCTTTTTCAGAGGCATGGACGTTCGGTGTGGACTCGCAGGCATAACATAACTTACGAAAAAAAGAAAAGACTGATACAAGAATTCAGTATCAATGCTACTCCTATATTATTGATGTTGCACTTTAGACAAGCCCGTTCTGAGTGAGAAAAATGTTATTTTTCAATCGTTTGCTTCGCCTCGTTTCATTGTAAAAAAATCCCACAACTACAATCCTATTACGCGTCTTCCATCACCAAGAAAATATTGTACCGAGTGCATTAACGCGTCAATCCTCACCGCCCTACTAGAGCGAGTTACGACAATAAATGAACACAGCGCTATAACAAGGGGGGAATATTAATTCACGATGTTTCAATCGTGAATATTGGCAACAAAAATCCCGAGAGAAAACTTTGTCGCACACTTGGAATGATGTGCACGAAATCTAGCAAAGCTTGCGAGGCCTGAATACATTAATAGTTGCCGTCAAGCAAGCTTGACGGCTACAATCTGCCATTGTACCTGCTATTAATCGATTAGGCTCAAGTTCAAGCTCACGTCCTAGAAATATTTTTTTCGCGTAATATTCGAGTTCATTACCACTGCTGGAATGACAAGCGTGCAATAAAGACCGACTTCACGGAAGGAAAAAAAACCGTGTGCGTAGTCTGCTGGCACACTGTGTCAACAGTTCGCTACTTATGCACCTTTTCTTCAGTAAGGAAACATTCTCAGAAGTTCAAGCTTAGCTGATATAGATGATGCGATGGAATAAAATGCAAATAGCGCGTTGAAGAAGCGGGACTTTCGGCTGCGATGTACGTGATAAAAAAATTGGCAGATACAACGTACAGTGGGAATCGATGATATGCGAAGCACGAATGAGAAATGTCGATATGACACGTTAAACCCATCTAAACGTTACGAGTTGGAAATAAATAATACCGTACATGACTTTCGTGTCCGGATTATTATGTTTCGATGTGTCGTTTACCTTCGTCATCGGTTCAGGTCACGTGATATCAAATTTAGTATATGTGGACCTTGCGAAACGGCCGCCAGCATGCTATGAGCGTGGTATGTTGTCATGTTCCTACATTACACGCACGTCAGGATTATCATGTTTGCACCAGTCATATATTTCGTCATGAATTGACGTCACGTAACATCAAGATTGGTAAATGTGGAGCTAGCAAAACGGCCACGAGAGTATCATGAAGTGCCCAATATACTCCAATGTAGCATTGACGCACTTGCACGCTGGGCACAGCGACGCTACGTTATATTAAAACGCGAGCACTCTGTAGTCTGACGTCAGGTGCGACCAGTGTCCGCCAGCGTGGCCCGACGGCAACCGGCGCGAAATACGACGTGCTGCATTTCGTGCCGATGCGTTACCCAGACAACACTGCGTCTCCCTCTTTTCTTCCCGGAGGGACACCGGCATGCGTCAAAGCAACGCAGCGCGGCGCGTGCTTGCGAGTATATGGCAGGACCGGCGCCTGGCGTGGCAACGCTGTCGTGACGCGACGTAATGAACGCCGGCTAGCACGTGCACCGCGTCACGTCCAAACGTATTGGCGCCTTTTCTGTGGCATGTAGTCATGTTCTCACATGACACGCATCTCATGATTATCACGTTTGCACCAGTCACCCATCTTCGCTATCCATTCACGGGATATAATACCATATGTGAAGCTAGCGAAATGGCTGTGAGCGCAACATGAGCGTGCCACGTAGTCATGTTGTTACATGAAACGCATCTCATGATTATCATGTTTGCAACAGTCACATACCATCGTCATTCATTCCAGGGCCATAATACCAAATTTGGTGTACACAAAGTTAGCGAAATGGCCGTGAGCGCATCATGAGCGTGGCATGAAGTCATGTTTGTACATGACACGCATGTCATGATTTTCATCTTAGGATCTGTCGCTTGTGTTCGGCATGCAATCAAGTCATACCATACCAGTTTTGCAACATGCCATGCGAACGAAACCACCGTAAGAGCTGCAGGACCATGAAATGTAAATCATAACATTTATGACATACACGTCATGATTTTCATGTTCTGAGTAGTCAGATATGTTCTTCATTCAGTCATGTTATGTTACACCAAGTTTGGTATCAATACCATTAGGAAAACGGCCAGGAGAGCCGAAGTCATAGGACGCTAGATGGATAGATAGATAGATGGATAGATAGATAGGTATATAGATAGATAGATAGATAGATAGATAGATAGATAGATAGATAAATAGATAGATTGATCGATAGATAGATAGATAGATAGATAGATAGATAGATAGATAGATAGATAGATAGATACGCTCAAAGTTCGCTAAGATAGATAGATACGCCAAAGTTCGCTAAGAAATGCTTCGCATTTAGAACACTGTAAGGCAGATGTTTATCTGCATGTGCAGCGTACTCAGTACTTAGCATAAGTGCTCATATTCACGAACATTTTAAGAAAAAAAATGTGAAAAAAACCTTTTGAGTTATTACTGATACATTCAATGTAAATGACAAAACTAAAGAGCTGGTGGCAGAGAGGAGTTGTAAAGAATATCACACTGGCACAGTTTCAAAAGGACTATGCTGGTAAGCATCTTTACTGCGTGCGATTACATTCGCATGCGCACTGCCCGTCGCACTGTTTGAGATTAAATTGCCTACTTCCAGTGATGCAGTGAGAACCCGAAAATACTCACTCGTACCTCACGTTATATTAGCTGAGTTAGTACGGGTTGAGTTCGTCACCTTAAAAAATTGGCAGATCCCACGTACAGCGGGAATCACTGATATGCGAAGCACGAATGAGGAATATTGATATATCACTTTAAATCAGCACAACGTTACGAAGTGGAGATAAATAATGCCGTACATGAGTTCCGTGTCACGATTATCATATTTGTATGTGTCGTTTACCTTCGTCATCTATTCACGTCACGTGATACCAAATTTAGTACATGAGGAGCTAGCGAAAAAGCCGCAAGAATGCTATCAGCGAGGTGTGCTGTCACGTTCTTACATGACAGGCGGGTCAGGATTATCATGTTTGCACCAGTCATATGCTTTCGTCATCAATTGACGTCCCGTAACACCAAATTTAGTGTATGTGGAGCTAGTAAAACAGCCGCGAGCGTATCATGAAGGGCCCAATATACTCCAATGCAGCGTTGACGCGCGGGCACGCTGGGCACAGCGACGCTACATTAGCAAAACGCGAGCACTCTATAGTCTGACGCCAGGCGCGACCAGCGTCCGTCGGCGCGGCCCGAGGGCAACAGGTCAACACCACCTAGACGATTCAATAGTCTAGGTGATGTTGAACAGGTGCGGAGTGCAACATGCTGCATTTCGCACCGATGCGTTACCCAGACAACACTGCGTCTCCCTCGTTTCGTAACGGAGGGACGCTGGATGCGCTGAAACGCGCATGCGTCAAAGCAATGCGCGCCTGTGTGTATATGGCAGGACGGGTGCCTGGCGTGGCAACGCCGGCGTGACGCGACGAAATGAACGCCGGCGAGCACGCGCACCGCGTTACGTCGAAATCTATTGGCGCCTTGACTGTGGCACGTAGTCATGTTCTCACATGACACGAATCTAATGAGTATCATGTTTGCACCAGTCGCATACCTTCGTCATCCATTGGCGTCATGTAATACCAAATTTGGCATATGTAAAGCTAGCGAAACGCCGCGAGCGCATCATCAGTATGACATGTAATGTCAGATGACACGCATGTAGTGATTATCATGTTTGGATGTGTCATTTACTTATGTCGTCCATTCGCGTCACGTAATAGCGACTTTCGTAGATATGGAGCTAGGAGAAAAGTCGCGAGCGTATCATGAGCGTAGAATGTACTCATGTTCTTACATGGCACGCATCTCATGTTCATCATGTTTGCACTAGTATCATGCCTTCGTCATCCATTCAACGTCCCACAATACCAAATTTGGTATAAGTGAAGCTAGCGAAATTGCCGCCAGCGCATCATGGGCTCGGCATGTAGTCATGTTCATATATGACACGCATGTCATGGTTTTTATGTTAGGGTATGTCGCTTGTGTTTGCCATGTAATCATGCCATACCATACCAGTTTTGCAACACGCCATGTGAAATCAACCACCGCAACAGCTGCAGTACCATGAAATGTAAATCGCGACATTTATGCATGATTTATAGATGTAAGCATGGGGTATATATATAGCCCCTACTTTGCAGGGGCGTTTCTGGCGCAAGGAAGCACTTGCGTCTCAGGATGAATTATACCAAATTTGAACCTATAGCACTATATTAAACTAACTGGTTACGTGTGTTTGGTGACGTTGCAGAAGACTTTTAATTAGCGTTACTTATGAAAAATTATGTCTCATATTTATTTTTTTTATAAGATGGCCACAAAACGGCATTATGTACAGCGGCCGGAGCAATGTACCGAACTCATTCTCAGTGCATCTGAATGCTTCACACGACTAAATATCAGCGTTTAAAAGGTAATAATCGTTTTGGGGGTTTGACGCGCCGAAACAAAGATAATATTTGGAGACACGCCACAGTGTATTACCTGTGACTGTCCTCGAGCCAAATTGTTACCGTCTAGTTATTTTGATCTGCCAGTCTTGTTAATACGTGCTGTAATTTACTAAGTTTGTTGTGATTGTCTATTACGATTCGTGTAGCACTTTGTTATGGTTCGTTAACTTGTACTTCTTCGTTTCGACAATATCAGAATGACGTTTACATATCTCGGTTGCTTAACTTAAAGAAAATGTATTTTCTTGATCTATGGTTACCTTCTGTGTCATTGTTCCGTATAATGATTATACGTCGTGACGATTCCTCTCATAAATTATCAGAATCGCATTCACACACAATATTGGAATATATAGTCAAAAGCCGGATAGCAAAGTGATAGTAACGGGGCCAGAAAGGCAGTAACGGCTGCAGTTACTACCTTTTTCATTTCAGTTACTAACTGTTTATTTTATTTATTTATAAAGATATGTTTACTAACGTAGGTAGTAAAGAGGTCACACAAAGTTAGTAACGGTTGCAGGTAGTAACTGTTTACTAACGTAGGTAGTAAACAGGTAGCAAAAGGGTAGTAACGGTCCAACAAAGGTAGTAACCGCTGCAGTTACTACCTATTTGCTTGCAGTTGCTAGCTTACTAACTTTTTTTAAGAGTGAGCACCTGCATGCCCTGTGAAAATTTGCTCTTCGTGGCCATGAATGCATGCGCTGTTTATCTTCAGTTTGAGCTCTCTCTGTCGTCATGAGGATCTCGGTGAAGTATTTTGTCCCTTGGTTTCCTGCTTGATAGTGTGTTAGAGGCTGCGTTTCGATATGCACTGTGTATTAAAATAGTGCACGAATGGGGAAATGACAGAGCCGTGGGCGGAACACCATGGCATACCTTGCTGGTGACAGTATGACGCATACAAGCTTACAGTCTTGATTATACCGCTTCATATACAATGTCCTCCAGATATCTTTAGCCAGAGCTTAAAAAAAATGCCTATGCACTATATGATAACGCGACGAAATGCAGGTTGCTGACCATTGCCTGAAGTATGTCGCACTGTTTTGTGTGTTCTTTCTAATATGTTAAATGAACTGCGTAGATGACACAGGTGAGCCCATAGGTGACGCAGGTTTCGTTAGCGATAACTGGAGTGATAACCGCTGCGCATGCGTATCGTCCTTATGAACCGTCATGAGCGAAACATTGTTTGTACGCTGAACGTTGAGTACTGCAATCATGACGCGCATAGACGAGCAGGTGGGCACATGTCGTGGTATATATATATTTTTTATTTAGTTGGCAACTATAGTTAGCCAAAAAATAGTAATACTAAATGCTTAGAATGTCACGAACGAAACTGTCGATGTCTGTGAGCCAACACTCTAAGCCAAAAGGGAGCAACAGGGGTATAGGGGTTGCTCCTTTCAGGGAGGAATTGCATTGCCACTACCATTACTCCCCTAAAAGGAGTAACTGCAGAGGGACGAACCGTTGCTCTCCTTTCAGTTCCTCCTTCGCGGGATGAACAGTTACTCCCTCCAGTCCCTCCCTGCGAACCAACAGTTACTCCCACCTGTTGCTCCCTGCGGACTAACCATTACTCCCACCAGTTGCTCTTCTAAGAGCAACAGTTACTCTTTACCGTTCCTCCCACGTGTTCACAGTTACTCTCTGAAAACCAACTGCACATGCTTCCAGTTACTCCTTGGGGAAATGACTATCTCGAGTATGCTTGTCACATGCTTAACACATGGCGAGAGCTCCTTGGAAGAGCACTGCTTGGGTGCTTCTAACACAAAAAGTGGACAATATTGAAAGGAAAATAAATGCTTTATTGTTATTTTTATGAGGCGACGTGTGAGCACACGTAAAAGTAGACTTCGCCACACCACAGCCAGCACTAAACAAGCACCATAATACATTAAAGGTTTTCTGCGTCATTCGTGGAAAAACAATCTTGAATTTCTAGCATAGGGCAGTCTGTGTCATCATTGGTTAGAGAAGGGCAACTTCTCCAATGCTGAAGGACTCAAGTTTTGCAGCTGGTGTTTCCATCAGGCTAGCGCAGCGGAATGTCACCACAGGCATATGTGAAGCATCTCATTGCTGCAAGAAAGAAAATGGAAGTGCGAGGTTAAACATGCCAGAATCAATACATAACAATGAGTCACACACACTGCAGCATCGCTTATATTCTAGGATGTCTACTGCAAAACGAAATGTGAAAAAAAAGAAAGGTTCGGCCAAACGTTACTTGGCAAGCCATATAAATGCTGATGTGGTAGACGCTTTTCACATGATGTCTCAGGCAGCAATATTCTGGAAGAAAATGTGCAGCACCTCAACAAGGCATATTTGTAGCAGTTAAAGATACCCTTAGGTTAAGTTAACTTGTTTCCTATACACAGCTGAGTGACATTTCTATGAGTCCATTCACCAATGGGCATTCTAAGTGAGATCATGTGTGTGGCAAATAACACGTACGGTCCACTCATGTTAAAATACTTATTCATAACTTCTTTGCACCCGTGTTGTTTGCCTCTTTTCCTTGTGTCCGTGTACGTGTTTGCGCAAAGAAGTTATGAATAAGTACCAACTCGCCCAACTTTCAGTACTGTTGTTAAAATACTTATTTAGCTTGTGCACATAGTTGCTCTCCGTTCTACTGTTCTATCATACGCTGCTGCGTCTTGAATTGTGCAATACCTATAGGCACAAGCCAAGCATGCAAAGCCTGCTTGAAAGCAACCATTTGCAGAGGCTACATGATAATCTTCAGTATATATCTTTGTACCTGACGCAAATGGCTGGACAAAACTATGGACAAATAAATGTAGACCGTGCTACTTTCAAAAAATGCTTTAAATTTACTAAACTAGGATGCATTTGTTTACTCGGTTGACGAGTCACAGCCACGAGATATGTGAACGAAGCAATATATCTTAAGGCATGCACAGATATTCTGATTCTTTGTTTGACAGTGTCACAGATAGCTTGCCAATACATATGTATCTGAGAGCAACAAGATGGGAAGCTTTTATTATTTCAATGTATTGTTGGTTCACAGCCAAACAGGTTACTGCTCTGTTAGACAAGTTGGAATAAGCGCACCGTGGTTTCCAAAAAAAGCATTATTAGAAGTTAGCTCCTGGTGTGAATGTCTGCCTATTTATTTTGTACTGCCTTCTACATGTACCACAAAGACATTTGTTGAGGACGTGCTACCAGTCTAGCCAAGATCGCATACTTGATCAATGTGATGGAAATACAAACATTAGAAACACTGCCACCTCTAGTAAGAGCATAACACTTCAGGATCTTAGAACAGCAAGGAGGTGCACAAGAAAGTTAAGCCCACTCTTGCAGAACTTTGAACGCGAATTTTTCAGAGTGGGTGAGGTCAACATGCTGTGGCACTTTTAAACCCATGAAACATCTGCAGAAAACAGGGTAAAGGCAAGTCAAGAAACGCTGTTATGAAGGTCTGCGCATGGACAGCTTTGTTAATCTAGGCCCAAGTGTTATGCTTTGTGCAAGCCAAAATGCATGTAAATAGGGAAAGCGTACTTTTAGGAGCACCAGCGTAAACAAATCTTGGCAGTTGGCTTTTTAGTACAAACAGAAATCCCTGCAATGAAAACATAAACATTTTATCTTAACGGTAACAGTGTGAGCACACACACGGGCCAGCGGAGCCATGTCAAATTGTCAGTGGCAGCGTAACCATGTGGCATGATGAACTATTCTCTGGCCAACACATGCACAGTTTGCCCCTAAAAAGCGATGCTTTCATATACGTAGTACAAAAAGTCTGCACTTACCAAAATTCACTTGCTTTCTGTACTTTAGCATCGTTGGGAGCATCTTTATCTGCAGTATAACCGAATTTGTGTGATATCCCTGAAAAAAAGTAGTAAAAGACATGCATAAATATTGTTTCATTTGGTAGCAGTGAAGTCAGGTTAGGAACAGCCAAGTGGGAATCAGCCTAATTATGTGCATGCGGCAAATCCCAAACGGCGTTATTGAGGTTGTCGAATTTTTCGTCGATTGGTATTAACGTCGATATGTGACTTCAACGGCATGCCAAGTTTTCACAGTGCATAAAGATTTCATGATGCAGAATAATGACAACGCTAACGAGAACATACAGCATTCATGATTGTCTTTTACAATATTCAGTTTTGCGAAGGTTTTGCATGACTAAAGAAATCTGAAAGATTTGGGTCATTCCACCTCCAATTGTTCTGTTATGTAAATTGCTCGCTTGATGGTGCGCTTTTAAAATAGTACGTTCAGCGCAGAGGTGAAGCAAGTGACGCAGTGATGTGGGCAGATTTTTTTTTTTGAGGCGTACGGGGAGGGGGGTGGGGGGTCCGCTTATCTGAATTGGAGGCCGGGCAAGCGAATATGGTCGTCATTATGGGCTCCCTACACCCGGCCTAAAAAAATTCTGTGCGCGACCACCTGGCTATGCCAGTGAAGTGATGCGACCATGATTTGTTCCCTTACTGATTTACATACACTTTACAGCTCTAAAAAATGCGGCCCAAGGCCCCAACACTCAGCCGTTAACGTTACATAAAGCCAATGGTAGAAAAGTGCCAGTATGAAGGCAGCTACAACCCCGCCCCAATGTTTTTTCAAGCGAGGTAGTGTTGCGGAAATGAACTTTAAACTGCAAAAGTACACTGGCACTGCAGTGGTGACAGGGGAAGCAAGAGGGTATGCAGGCGGTAATAATAGAGGTAATTTAGTCTGATACGGCTAGCAATGGATACGGTAAATAAGAAAGAGCAAATCATTTCTATTTTAATAGCGCAACCACTCAACAATGTATTGTAAGAGCATTAAATGTTGCTGGAAATGCCACTCACCTGCACACTGATGCATGCACAGTCCTTTGTCCGACGAGCGAACAGGCTTGCACATAGCTGAAGACGTGTTTACGATGTGTTTGTTCCACCCAGCAGCAAAATCTACAACAACTTCGCGCTCCATAAAGATAAATATACACTAACCTTCATCACGAATAAGTAGAAACGCAAATCTGCGACACACACACACGATCAAAACATAGCTCACAAGCCCGCATGTCCATGTGCTCGCCGACCACAGACCATATGAATGCGAGTAGTGCGAACGCGAACCTAGTTGCGCCGAAAAGAAAAAAACGTCGAGCAGTGGCAGCACAGGCGTCAGCGCAATGCTTTCAGTGTGTTTTGCTAATACACTTATAAAAAAAACTGAGGTACACTAAAACTCATAATTAAATATAAAAACTTGAGTGTAATTTTTATTAAGTGCTAGTAAACGTAAACACTGAAAAAAATTACTTTGTAAATTACATCGCTTACTACACTAACGCCACACTTGTCGTGCGGGCGCAGATGGCGCAGATTTGTCATTCTGCCATCAAACTACACGGTGAAGCGTGCTACTAAGTGCACGGCTGATGAAAAGCGCGTCTGGGTCCGCTTTTTTTTTTCTTCTCCGATATATCTAGGAGGGGGGGGGGGGGGGCTCCTTATGCACGTGTTTCGGTGCTTGATCGACTTTAACGCCCTTCCTTCGCGGACGAACGGCGTGTCTAGGCTTTTTTTTATCGTTGTTTTGCACGTGTTTCGGCGTTCGGTCCGCTTTGACGTGCCAACTCTCCATGCTGCTGCTGCGTGTGTTAGGTACTTGCCGTAGATGTATTCTCAGGCCTTCTGTGTTCAGCCAGTGCTGCTATCTTATTATCTGCGGATGCTAAAATAAATCACTGTTTTGGTTTGGTGAAGTTTGGCACACAGAACAAACAATAATCTGGCCCATGAATATCAATGTGGGCGGCATGCATATTTGTGTGCGGTGTCCTGCCGGGGAGTAACCGTTGCGTGACGAGAGCATTTACAGCGGTTCCTGCTTCCGTTGCTCCCTTACAAACTTAGATGAATATAGTTACTCCCCCATTCTCAAACAAGTCGGCCATCTTGTTCCGCTTAGTCTTTCCGGAGAGTAACAGTCGGTCTGAAGGAGTAAAAACAGCCGTTGCTCCCATTTCGGCCGTTTTTGGCTTAGAGTGAAGGGTGGGAGCGCTAATTAGGGCATTGTCGCGAGAACGAATGTGAACATCTGGGCGTTGAGCCAATATCTATAAAATTGCGCAGTCTCGATCATCCGACCCACTGTACAGGACTTAATTACTTTAAGCGAGTCACTCCCCAAACAAGTTACAAGAAGTACCAATATATAGTCCTTCCTAATGAATATTGGTTACATTATTGCACAAGCTGTAACTTTTCGTACTTGGAAGTTTTATTTTCCCCTTCTAGTAGCCACAATACAGGGGCAGATACAGGGCCCACTTGTGCTCCTGACTGTCGTCTTTTCGTGATCAGACGAGGTTGCCTGTGTTGAGGCTTTCCGCGACCTCTGAGAGATGGGGCACCACTGCATTAACGTACCACGCGGATAATGTTTGGCCGAGTGGTAGCTTCAGGTCCGCGTTGAGACCCTTTCACTGTTTACCAACACAGGCCCTTGATGACATCCGGTTTTGTCCACCGATAGTATCGGTGGACACCAAGAGCTTCAGAAAATAGTCCACAGTTTTTTAACAGTTTTCTTCCTATATTTGGCAAAGTGTATTCAAACAAATGTCCTTTTGAGCTACATAAAATTATAAAAGATTCCCTTGTACTTTACTCCCGTTCCTCTTATGTGAAAAACGAAAGAGAGAGTTTCCTCACCTTCGAAGAGAACTTCAAAACGTGCTTTCACTTTCGACGTTAGGAGCTCGTAAATGAGGTGGCTGTTTTTTGTGGTACAACGCTTCAACCTTGAAACTGTACAGGTTCATTCAGACTTATCTAGCTTTCAGGCTCCCGTCGCACCATGGTAGCATTCGCTAAGCGGCGCATAAAATGCATCCCGCATAGCCAAAGGAAACCATGCCGTTTATATATAGCAGGGGTCTCAAGCTCACTAACCCGTGGGCCGCAGTCAAGAAATCAATTCCGCTAGGACCGGTACAGTGAAAAAGTTTGGTTGATTGATTGATTTGTGGGGTTTAACGTCCCAAAACCACTATTTGATTATGAGAGACGCCGTAGTGGAGGGCTCCGGAAATTTTGACCACCTGGGGTTCTTTAACGTGCACTAAAATCTGAGTACACGGGCCTACAACATTTGCGCCTCCATCGGAAATGCAGCTGCCACAGCCGCGATTTGATCCCGCGACCTGCGGGTCAGCAGCCGAGTACCTTAGCCACTAGACCACCACGGCGGGGCGACGAAAGGTTTGGAGAAAAATTTCGACACTGCTCTTCAGAATCGCTTCAACTTCGACGCTGACTCTGGAATATGGAGTGTTTGTTTCACGGTTATGCTGTACACTATGGTGACTGCGAAGTGTTCTTCAAGAAAAGAATGATTGACATTAATGGAGCTCATAAACAAGTTTATTGAGAAAACAATCAAGACATATCTCCGGCGTGAATTATGATGAATCAGGTGAAACGTTCGTCTGTCTGTTGGCCAGTCCTTCATGTATACGATATCGTCAACTATACGAAAACCTCTAACGCCATCTAGTGATATTATTTCCAAGGTCATATACACACAACGCCATTTACTAAAAAATTCATAAACTAGAGGTGGTCACATACTACTACCACTACAGAGGAGAGAACTACCAACACCCTAAAGTGCCAACCACTGGCACGCATATGCACGTGCCTACGCGTGAAAAGCGTCTAGTGGCGCCTCTGGAGGAAAAGGGCGCGCAACCACTGGCACGCGTCAACCGCGTTGACGCCCACGCGTCGAAGGCCGACGCACAGTGTTGCTTGATATTTTGGCTTACAACTGTCCAAGTTCAGCACAGAACGGCACGTTCTTCACAGGAGCGGGTTTGTATGTTTTAGAGGATGTGAGAACACGCTAAAAAATGATAGTGCTTCACCCACCACAGTTTAGACAGTTTTAAAAGTAATTGACATTCCAGTGGCCAAAGTAACTGCAGCGTGTTACGAGCCGCGTCGGTGGCCGCAGCGGACCCAGTAGGTAGCATGGAGCTGGGTGGTGGTCGTCATTCCGCAGGCCACGTGGACGTTCAGAACTCTCGAGAGCTGAGGCAGAGGGACAGGCGTAAAGGAAAACTTAACACGACGTTTATTTGCAACATGTTGGACAGTAACGTCCGAACGACGACTCTTCTCGCGACACTCTCCTGTTTTTCTTCTGGCGGGCTGCTCCCCTGCCTCGCCGTGCAGTTCCGTAGATATAGGCGGAATGTCTCTTCGGGGAACCAATTACTCATGGAGAGCACAACACCAGTGTCCCTTCATACACGTGGCACATGCACGTGGCACACGCGCGGGGACTCGGAAGCGACCACGCAGGAGAAATTCACGGCAGTCCCTCCTGTAGCACACAACCGGCCTTCCGCACATTCCAGAGGGGCCCGCCCGTAGCCACTGCCCCGCAGGCAAAGCGCACAGCCGAGACAAACAGAGCCGGTGCAGGTGACAACCCGCCCCCACACAGAATGTCCGAGATGACGGGAAGGCACGCTTGGGGGCATCCGGCCCAAGGACTTCGTTACTGCTTTGTAACAAGCGGTATGCACCAGAAATCAACATCACTGCGAGCGCCGCTCCCGCGAATGAACATTCGCGTCTAGGACACTCTACGTCTATCATAGGCGTGTGCAGGGTTCTCCTTAAGGAGGGGGGAGTTTGTCGCAGTGCTCCCCCCTTCCTAATATGTCCATGTAGGCGTATGTAACTGCGCGGTAGTAAACACGGACGACAAGAAGATACAAGGACTGCGCTTGTCCTTGTATCTTCTTGTCGTCCGTGTTTACTACCGCGCAGTTACATACGTCGATCATGAATCACCAACTCGCCCAATCGTCCACCTTGATTAGTTACATTTCCATGTAGGGGCTGCCTTAGCGCCCCCTCCCCATTATGTTAATATATGTAATTGACATTAAGCTCCCCCCCCCCCTCCTCTCTTCGGTGAGTGAGGCGGCGGCTGCCCTCCTGATCAGGTTTACAAACCACCGGGTTTCTATGCCTGCACTACCAAATTTATTAACAATATCTTGATTATGCTGGTGCCTTCAGTATATTTACACATCATATTTTATAGCACTCAACTTAATAATCACGCCTGAAACTTCATGATCTGACAGATTTAAATCAGTCATAAGACTACAATTGAGGCCAGAGTAGCAGGCTTTCGGCTGATGTGTGTTCGAAATATTCTCTAATGCAACAAAGCATACCTGGTTCTTATTTATACAACAGATATTGGTCATAAGATAGGAACCAAATACTGCGTAGAATGCCTTCGGGTATTTTCCATAGTCAAAATGTGCTCTAATGGAAATAACTGTGCCTGACACTTCATGATGTGACAGATATCGGTCATGATATTGCAACTGAACCCTGTATGGAAGAATTCTGGACGTTGTCTTTAGTCAAAGTATTCTCTAAAGTGACAAACCACACCCAACTGTTCATGAAGTCCCATATATCGGTCATAATATTGGAAGTGAACCCTGTATGGAAGACTTTGGACGTTGTCTTTAGTCAAAGTATTCTCTAAAACGACGAACGACACCCAGCTGTTTATGAAGTCACAGATATCGGTCATAATATTGGAACTGAACCCTGTATAGAAGGTTTTTGAACGTTGTCTGCAGCCGAAGTGTTCTCCAATGCAACAACCCCCGCCCCACTCTTCATGATGTGACGGATTTAGGTCCTGAAGCTGTACTTGTGCCCTGTGCGGAGGGCTTTTGAATGATAAGCGTATTGGAAATATCCTCTAAATCAAGAAACCGCATCTGGCTCTTACTGATACAACTGATACTGGTCGTAAGATTGGAACCAAGCACTACGTAGAATAATTCTGGGCATTTTTTGTAGGCAAAATATTCTAATGCAGCTAACTGTACTTGAAACTTTCATGATAAGACAAATATTGGTCATAGGACTGCAACTGAACCCTGTATGGAAGACTTCTGGACATTGTCTGTAGTTAAATTATTCTCTGAAACGACAAACCGCGCCTAACTCTTCATGAAGTCACAGATTTCGGCCATAATACTGGAACTAAACCCTTCATGGAACGCAGCCAAACTGTTCTCCATTGCAATTAAACACACCCGACACATCATGATGCAACAGATATTAGTGATCAGTTTGGAACCGAGCACAGCGTGGAACACATTCGGATGGTATGTTTTTTTATTTTCAAATACGGCAGCGCAATGTGAGGCTACTGGAAAAGTGGTGTACATATATACAAAATGAAAGGATTTAAACAGTAATATCACAATAAGTGTGCCAAGGTAAACAGATATCACTACCCTTGAGTGCACCCCGGTAAGAAATGAGAGAAATAGAACATTATTAACATACAAGTGCCTCCAAAAAGTCAGACACACTCGTATTAGGAATCAAACCAAGTAGATCAATCCCGAGTTTGATACCTTGTTTGAACGTGTTAGAGAGCACTACAAATGACTTCTAAGCTGGATGGTGATTTGCGGATCAGCGCTGTGTTGAAGGCTTCAGAACTTTGCTGGTAGTTTAAATTTCCTCTAACCTCTACAAAATGCATCTGACACTTCTTGATGAGACAGACATTGGTTTTGAGACTACAGCCAAGCCCTGTGGTTTTCAGATGTCATCAATTGTCAAAATACCCTATATTGCAATAAGGCATGCCCAAAATAATTGATGGGACAGATACCG
This sequence comes from Rhipicephalus microplus, assembly GCF_043290135.1. Lineage (NCBI taxonomy): Eukaryota > Metazoa > Arthropoda > Arachnida > Ixodida > Ixodidae > Rhipicephalus > Rhipicephalus microplus. Next base: position 133,529,214 of record NC_134702.1, on the reverse strand, counting down.
ATCATAGGATTGCACCAGAGCGCCGTACAGAAGTTTTGGCAAGTTTTCTAACAGAGCTAAACTGAATATGCTTAAGTGTATGCATATATATATTCCAAGTTAATGCATATGCTAAAAAACTGAACAGAAATTAAGCACTCCTTGGAAACACATACAAAGATTCAATGTTCGAAACCATCGAATAATATCTTGAGCTCATTACAGTCCGGAGAAACAGATAAATACATGCACAGTACTGAAAGGTCTCATAAGTCACATGAGGTACTTTTTGCATTTCTTCTCTACAAAGTGCAGTACCATACTAGTGCACCTTCATTCATTCTGTGCATACTTGTGGTATCTTCTCTTCCAACTATCGTGTCATCGTGCAGCTGATTTCAAATCAGGTGCTTCTCACAAGGTTTTCAGTTATCTGCCCAGCTGTAAACAAAACGCGCATTATATTATAGTAAACTGTAAAACGACGGAGAAGCGCCATTGTATGCCTATAGCTATGAGTATCAGAATGAACTATAAATTAAGAATGTGTGTCTTAGAATGCCTCCAAACAACGTATGTGCTACTGAGCGTGGCAGAGAAGCAAGAGAAGCGAGAAGTGAAATAGCAGGCAATACCAGCAGCACTTAATCATGCAACTTTCTTTTTCGATCCCCAAGGCAACGCACGTTCGAGTTTCTGCCTTGTACGTGAATGGAAATGAGACCGCCGACAGCTGAATGCTTCAGCGTTGGTGGTACCCGACACTAAGTCACCTCACTTTGTCAACAACGCACGCTTGTTATTAGCTTGGCAACACACGAAAACGATTTGCACAGAAGCCAACGAATGTTTCAGCGTCGTACAATCCGTGAATACACTTCTATAAGTACGTACGTTTTCACATCACCGGAATGTGTTGGCTAGTGCAAGGTTTGCTTTAAGCGATGATGAATACAGATGTTGAAAACAAACACAGTGCAGATAAAAACTCCTCCGTATGAACTACGCGATGTTTCGGGCGTCATATATGGTGTCTATGTTGCGACGGAAACTACCGTAGATATTTTTCAGCCCATGTTCTTCGCATGTGCTGGTTCATACGAACTAGGCGGTAGAGGACTGCGCTGGATGCAGATGACACCGCTCTGAATTGCCTCCGCGGTAGGCGAGGGTTCACGCTCAAACCTTAACCTCCGAAGTCTGTTTACACTTGTTTTTAGCACAGAAAGTCACAGATCAAAGCTCAAGAACACCGACATGCTCCTTTCGCTCGGCCGACGATCGCACTCAGGACCGGTGCTAGCATAGCCGGCCGGCATTCACTGGATTTGTCGGCGTCGCTCGAACTCTGCATGAAACCGCGTCACGCTGGTAGCACTCGCAGTCGTTCGTCGTGTCGTTGTCTTTCTAGATTACGAAGCGGCCATTCAGAAACGTTTAGAGTAGTTTCCGTGCTTGCTTCCAGCACTCGGCCGTGCGTTCGGAGCGGCGGCCATTAGGCATAACGTTCCGAGGCATCGCGGCCTCTGGTTGGTTGGCGCGCGGCCCCTGGTTGGTTGGCGCCGCTGTACGCGTGCTGACGTAGCGTACGCATGGTAAAATTATCAAGCCCGGCCAACGCTTCCTCCAGAAAGATGCCTGCCGCATAAGAAGAAAAACAGCTGCCACACCCTTTCCCTCCTTCATTTCAAAATTTTCTAAGTCGCTAGCATCACTTGTGACGGACGGTGCAACAACGCAACACTTCACATAGCCTCCGAAATAGTGGTGCACAGTTGCAAGTCTCGATAAACTCTCAACTGACGCGCCCCTATGGGCCACAGATGAAAAACGCTTAGTTGGTACGTGCCGTCGCCGTGATGATAGTGTCGGTCTTGAGCGCCACCGCGCGGAGCTTGTTTAAAACTGAAAGCAGGCCAACTCCATGGGAGCGCGAGCCATTCCTCAGGCATGTTTCTAGAGGAGGCGTTGGCCCGACTTGATCCCACGCGCCTCCTCGCGTATGCCCCTCCGACGCCGACGCCGAGAGGCGCATTTCACGCTTTTGACGCGTAGACGCGAGCCAACGGCTCATCTAGGAAGATGCCTACCGCACGAGAAAAAAAAAACAGCTGCCACAACCTTTTTCTCCTTCACTTTGAACGTGTTCTCGGTCGCTAGCGTCACCTCTTGCGGACGGTGCAACAACGCAACACTTTGCATAGCCTACGAAACAGTGGTGCACAGTTGCAGGTCTCGAACAACTCTCGACTGACGCGCCCCTTTAGGCCGCAGATGAAAAACGTTTAGCTGGTATCGCCCGTCGCCGTGATGATAGTGTCGGTCGCAAGCGCCACCGCGCGGAGCTTGTTCAAAACTGAAGGCAGGCCAACTCCGCTGGGAGCGTGAGCCATTCCTCAGGCATCTTTCTAGAGGAGGCGTTGCGCGAGCATACGCGTGCCAGTGGTTGGCACTTAAGGAGTTTCGTGCCTAAAGTTTTGTGTGGCGCCGGCGGACTCGTGCGTGGCGGGACACTATTGAGGTGTCCGTAGCCACGTGTAGAGACCCCTGATATAGACCCTTTCAATGTTTACAAACACAAGCCCCTGACGACATTTGGTTTCGTCCATTCAATGTCTATAATAGTATCGGTGGTCAAGTAAAGCTTCAAAAAAAAAAAGCCCGCTGAACTTCTACAGTTTCCTTCACTTACTTGGCAATATATATTCAAATAAATGTTTTTTAAGTTACATGAACGTTATGAAAGATTCTCTTGTCTGTACGCAAGTTCATTTTATGTGAAAGACCGAAGATAAACTTTCCTTACCCTTGAAAAGAATTTGAAAACGTGCTTCCAGTTTGGATGTTAGGAGCAGGCAAATGAGGTGACCGGAATAATTTTGTGGTACAATGCTTGCAGCCATGAAACCGTCTCTAGAGCAATACGTAGTCTGCGGTTGTGAGACGATGTGGGATGGGGTGTGACGCTTGCGAGCATCAAAGCCGGTTGCCGCTTTGTGCTTAAATCTGTTCTAGATTAGAGGACCAGTCATTAGCTTTTCATTCATTCATTCATTCATTCATTCATTCATTCATTCATTCATTCATTCATTCATTCATTCATTCATTGTTACGACTGTCAGCGCTTCTTTAGATTGCATCTTTCCCTTGATTGTTGACAAATTCAAATCACTTATCAAAATCTCACGATTTCGATTTTTTTTTGTTCTGCTGCATTCGTTTGGTTAAAGGATGAAATGGAAAGCTATTTGATTTGTTATAACACTGATCATTAGGTTGATATTGAAGGAAACTATGTGAATAGCCAACACAACTCAGTGCTGTAACTTGGTACCTGCATGTAGGCTTTTTAGGATGGCTTTAGCTCGGTCGATTGAATGCATGTGCTGTTCCTGAATTGGATAAACTTTTAATTGGTCCTCGTACTCTGAATGTTAACAGCCATTCATTTCATCGGATACGGGACGGCTTTAGGCTCTCCCATAGTCGAGTATTAAGTACTCGAAATCGTTAACCACTTTTTTTCTAAACACAACTATTTCTAAACAAAAAAAAAAAGCCTCCTCGTCCACGTTCTGTACATACGTTGTAAGTCCCATAGTAGAGTACCTAGTACTCTCAATCGTTACCCACTTTTTCTACTCACACACACACAAAAAAAAAAACAGATCACTGTGTTGCGGGCAGCTCCCACGTGGGGACTGAGACGCCATGCTCCTCAGCCGCCTCGCGGGCTTGGTGGACAGCCCAGAGCAGAGCTGATCTGCCAAGGACGAGCTGCGGATTGTCGATAGACCTGAAAACAATTTGAAGTTCTCTTAACACAATCTTCCTGCACTTAGGGACGGCTTACTGCTCTCCCATTGTTGAGTACCCAGTACACAATATCGTTAAACATTTTTTCTAAACAGTAAATTTCGAAATGGTATTTCGTCATCGTCTGATGTACCCACGGTCTCATGAAGTGTGAGGCCCACGGGACGGCTTTATGCGCTACCATAGTAGAGATCGTCGTGCGCTAAATCGTTAGCTTTTTCTAAACACACAGTAAGCGTTGCTTTCTTTTCAGGGGCGAAGCTCCTTAAAGCGGCATCCGTTCGTCTCTCGTCAGTGTGCGTATAACCAGTCTTACGTTTTGGTCTGCAAGGTGGTGCCGGTGGGAGATTTCTCCTCTGCGTTGTTGAACAATAAAAAATTTGCAAGTGCGTGTTAACTAAATGTCGAATTCTCCTGTCTCTCATTCCCAATTAGCTGTCATTGACATGTACATTGAGCACTATCTGACAAGAAAGGGTTGCTAGGTTATACTCGCTGGGCCTAACCTTCTTGGTTTTAGAAATGTTTATCGAGCGTTGGGCTGCAGTGCCATGAATACAGATAACTAGTATATACCATGAACTCGAGGTAGTTAAAGGTGGGAAGTAGACCGGAAGCGCAAGCCGTAAGAAAGTGTTCGTGTGCCACCTCTCGTTTAGTTCTTGGAATGTCCGCTGGATAGCGGTGCCTATATATGCGGAACATATGACAAAAAGATGCGAGATGGTGGTTCTTGGAGTGTTGACTAATTGGACGAACGGACACGCAGACAGATGCATGAACGGACGCATGGATGGCGGCACGGACGGATGGACGCATAGACGAACGCAGGGGCGGATGCATGGGCGAACACAGGGGCGGATGCTCACATGGACGTGCGGACGCATGAACAGACGCACGCACGGACGGGAGGATAGACGCACGGGCAGCTAAACAGACGCACGCATGGACGGACGGAAGCAAGAATGAATTCTACCATTTTGCCTCCACCGAGACGCCGCTGCCGCCGTCAGGATTCTATCCCATCACCATCGCGTCAGCAGTGAGCCCCGCTAGCTACTAGAGACGCGAAGTGCAAAAAAAAAAAAGAACAGAAAAACATTCCCCTAAAGATGTTTATGTTTTTTCGGGCAGAGTTGGAAAAAAATTGGCAGATTCCACGTACAGTGAAAATCGATGATATATGCGAAGCCCGAATGAGGAAGGTGGATATATGTCACTCTAAAATCAGCGGAACGTTACGAGGTGGAGGTAAATACTTTCCTGTCATGATTATCATGTTTGGATGTGTCGTTTACCTTCGTCATCTATTCACGTCACGGGATGCCAAATTTTGTATGTGTGGTGCAAGCGAAACGACCGGGAGCACGCTATGAACGTAGTATAATGTCATGTTCTTACATGACACGCGTGTCACAGTTGTCATGTTTACACCAGTCATATACCCTCGTCATCTATTGACGTTACGTAACACCAAATTTTGTATAAGTGGAGCTAGGGAAACGCCCGTGAGTGCATCATGAAAGGCCGAAATACTCCAGCGTAACGTTGACGCGCGTGCGCGCTGGGCAAAGCGACGCTACCTTAGCAAAACGCCAAGTGCGACCGGCGTCCGTCGCTTGGCCCGACGGCAATCGGCGCGATATGCGACATGACGCATTTCGCGCAAATGCGTTACCCAGACAACACTGCGTCTGCCTCTTATCGTGACGGAGGGACGCCGGAAGCGCTGAAGCACGCATGCGTCAAAGTAACGCAGTGCGGCGCGCACCTGCCAGTATATGGCCGGAACTGCGCCTGGCGTGGCAACGCCGACGTGACGCGACGAAATGAACGCCGGCGAGCACGCGCACCGCGTCATGTAGAAATGTATTGGCGCCTTGACTGTGGCATGTAGTCATGTTCTCACATGACACGCATCTCATGATTATCATGTTTGCACCAGTCACATACCCTCGTCATCCATTGGCATCACGTAATACAAAAATTTGCCATATGTAAAGCTAGCAGAACGGCCGCGAGTGCATCGTGAGTGGGGCATGTAGTCACGTTCTTACATGACAAGCATGCCATGATTATGTTTCGACGTGTCATTTACCTATGTCATCCGTTCCCGTCACGTAATACCGTAACGACACGCGTATCATGATTATCATGTTTGCACACGAGTCACAAACCTACGTCATTCGTTCAGGTACTTTAGTACCAAATTTGGTATATGTGACGCTAGTGAAATGGCTGTCAGCGCATCATGAGCATGGCATGTAGTGGTGATGTTACATGACCCACATGATATGAATTTTATGTTAGGGTCTGTCGCTTGCGTTCGCCATGCAATCATACCATACCATATCAGTTTATTAACATGACATGCGAACGAAGCCACCGCAGGAGCAGCAGGAACACGAAGTGTGAATCATGACATACGAGTGATGATTTTCGTGTTATGACTAGTCAAATATGCTCGTAATACAGTCTTGTTATGCCAAGTTTGGTATCGATACCATTATCCAAATGGCAAGGAGAGCTAAATGTCGTAGGCGGCTAGATAGATAGATAGATAGATAGATAGATAGATAGATAGATAGATAGATAGATAGATAGATAGATAGATAGATAGATAGATAGATAGATGCGCTCAAAGTCGCCGAAGTTCACCAAGCAATGCTTCGCATTTAGAATGGCCAACATTTCCGTGGGATAAAACGTACACGTTCGTGACCACATTTCTGTGGAAATCGTGAATCGTGAATCATTAACTGCGAATAAAGCTTAGGCAACACCAAGCGTTGTCAAGCCGTGTGCACGCAGATTCCGCAATTATGATTGGGCCAATTTCCGACCTGTGGATGCACTTCACGGTCGGGGAGACCATTGGCGCGAAATTGGGACTCGCTGTATAGTTACGCTTTTCCCGATGCGCCTTTTAGAAGAAAGATAGAGATGAAGGCAGTTATACCTACTTCGAATAAGAGTTTGAACTTCATCTTCTTACCATCTTGACTGGTGTTTTCATTAGTCGAAGCCATGACGAAATAGACAATTCTGGGTTGCTAATTTTACCTGCCGTAACGATTCTAGGAAGCCGCAACCATTCAGAGAAATCTAACTCAGTTCGCGGTGACAATATACTGGCCTGTCTTTGATGTGTTAAATGCCGCATTCGCTGGTGAAAAGAAAAAAACTTATCTAATTTCTGTTATTTACATAATGAAAGGTATTGATTTTGACACTTGGCAATAAACTGTTACCATACGGCAATAAAGAATCTTCCATTTTCCCCTGAAATTTCGGGAAAAAACGTGAAACAAAAATTTTTACTAATCGCTCAAGATTTCCGGAAATATTGCATCTCTAACCGCAACGACTAGAACAACGTAGCCTTTTTTTCACATTAGCAGACGGAAAGCGCTTGTGCTTTGAGCCCAAATCATTTGTCACAATGCTGCTGCAGTGGTGAGGGACATGAAAGCCACAATTGCACGGGCTGAGCTCATATATATGCTTCGCTCGTTGCCTCACGTAGTTTTCGTGATGCTGTCTATGATGTGCACGCTGTTATGACTTGGCGAGATAGGTGGCCTGTAGAAAATTACGTTCAGGCTAACATAATGATGATTCAGCCGTTAGAAAAATTTGTGCCCTACTAACTGACGATAGGTTCCGAAAGTAACCTTGCTGCTCGGATTACACCATGTGTTCACAGTTACTTCCCATGCCCAAGCTTACTGCCGTTAGGGTGCGGCTACCATCTTTTTGTTTCGAGCTCCTGGACGTAGCAGCTACGCTCCGTGACTGTGCGCTGTCTCATGTATATTGATGACGTGTATGTTTGCTGTTGCACGGGAGAAAAGGTGCGAACATCTAGAATATAGCATCGTGCTACGAGAGGACAAATATAGATACAAAGCATGCAGATATTGAATGAGAAAAGCGAAGGTAAGGTAAACAAGAAGAATATAAATCAAAGGCCAGCAGGGCCGAGTAAACAGCAGGCGCTATCGCGAACAAACTTGCGATAACCCGTTCCCCAACGTCAGCGGACGATGGACGTGGTCCGTCGACCCGTTGGTGTTCAAGGGGCCGCCTATTGCAGTCACTCATATAGGGTTTGCGCTTGTATACGGTCATGGCTTCAGATGTGTTACGCAGTCTCGCCACATTCAACGTTGTTATTATCACGTGATACGGCGAGGTCGGTTTGACCTTCTTTCTTGTGATGCTAGCTGCAAGCGACACAGCGGAAAAGTCGGCCTCTCTTAAATGCACGAAAAGGTGAGACTAAAGTGTGATAAATAAAAAAAAAACCTTATAGACACGTAGGGATTCTACTCAACGGTGGTTATACTTGATAGATAATCTAATAAGCTTTATATGGTGTAAATAAAATGTTTCGTTAGCCCCCCCCCCCCCCCCCCCAGGATGGTTAATCAAAGCATAATTGAAAGGACCACTTACAAACTAAAATCGCAGAAAGGTGCCCACATATCCGCCATAAGTGAATGAAAGAAGTTTGTGCGATAGTTCATCATAGGTGGTGGAGCTCACTCAGACTCACTCTTCAAATGAATTTTGCGCTTAGGACTCACTCAGACTCAGATTCGCCAAAATGTTCCTGAGCCGAACTCACGCTCATGAATATTTTCTTCAATCGGGCTTGCTCGGCCTCGCACTCACCGATATATTGTCACGGGGTCGTGACGTCGACGAAGGAAGCAGACTGTGGTTCGAGGGTAAAACTGTTCAATTGGACGAACTTGTGGCCAGTCAACGAAAGGTCAGATTACAGCGATACACACTGCAACTGAGAGAGGCGAACTGAGCTTCGGCCGTCGATCAGCTGACAAGTGGCGAAGCGCGTCGGCTTATATGCACGTGCCGTCCAAAATTATATCGTTATTGCCAGCGGCCACGTAGGTTGCAGAGTAAGCTATAATGTTCTCGAAGTGGGCGTAATCATCTTAATGAAATGATCTAATATATATATATATATATATATATATATATATATATATATATATATATATATATATATATTGTAGAGAAGCCGCCGAACACTGAAGTGGGTCAAACTCTCAAGTGTTCTCTAGTGGGTCTACCCAAAAAAAGGACGCCGCTCGCGCTGGGAGTCCGTGCTTGGCCGTTACTGTCGCCATTGTCTATACTCGCTGTGTGCCCGCTAATAAACGCCATAACAAATTGGTGGAGAGTGCTACGATCCCCTTTGATGCCGTGGGAACTGCGCTCACGTACCTTGCAATCTACCATGTCCCACGACGCCTCTCAGCAAACGCCTCCTCCCATGCCACCCCCTTGTCCCGGTGTCCCCAGGATCCGAGATCCACCCATCTTCACGGGCGCCGATGGCACTGACGTGGAGGACTGGCTCGCTACTTACGAGCGCGTGAGCGTCTCCAACAAATGGGACGAGGACGGCAAGTTGACAAACTTGGTGTTCTACCTTGCGGGCGTTGCGAGCTTGTGGTACAACAACCACGCGTCCGATATCGCAACCTGGTCCAATTTCAAGACCGCTATCACCAACGTTTTTGGCCGCCCTGCCGTTCGTCAGCTGCAAGCCGAGCAGCGCTTACGCGAACGCGCTCAGCAGGCCGGTGAGTCATTCACCAGTTACATAGAAGATGTCCTGGACCTGTGCAAGAAATCCAACGACAGCATGTCCGAATCAGACAAGATCCGGAACATCATGAAGGGCATTGACGATGATGCCTTCACGATGCTGCTTGCCAAAAACCCAGGCACAGTAGCTGAGGTCATCACGCTGTGCCAGAGCTATGAGGAGCTCCGCCGGCAGCGTTCGATGACCCGTCGCTCCACACCACGAGATGCAGGGCTTGCAGGCTTGGAGGCGAGCTGTGATCAGGTGGCACTGCTGGCAGACCTCAAGTCCTTCATACGTGAGGAAATCGCGCGGCAGTTCTCTCTCCTGCACTTTGCCTACCCACCGGCTGCTCAACAATCGGCCACTACTATTCTTCCACTCATCCGCCGAGCAATTGAGCAGGAAATAGCGGAGGTCATTCCTGCGTACCAACCACAACAGCTTCCGGCCCCTGCGCCCCCAAGTTACGCCCAAGTGGTCGCCAGGCCGCCTCCAGTCGTTCAACCACCCGCCCCACTGACTTACGCCGGAGCTGCCGCACGACCTCCATCCTTTGCAGCGGCTATGCCGGCTACGTATGTTGACGTGACCTCTGAGACTCAGCTCCAGCACCCCCTGCAGCCTTTCCAGCCACCGTTCCGTCCATCGGCTCTTGCGTCATGGACAAGACCTACGCCAGCGAACCGATGGCGCACACCCGACAACCGGCCCATCTGCTTCGCCTGTGGTTACGCTGGTCACGTAGCCCGTTATTGCCATCGTGTACAGCCGGCTCGAATGTCTTCGCCTAGTGCTGGCCACCTCAGCCGTCCCTATCACGACGAACCACCGTCTATGCCACCGCCGTCTCGCCCTGGTCCATCTCCTCGAAGGTCGCCGTCTCCGCGACGTCGTTCCCTGTCCCCCATGAGGCCAAGTTCGGCTACTCATGAGCGGGAAAACTAGTCGTCGCAGTCCCCGAGGCAAGGACTGCGATGCTATTGCGATGTGAAAGCCCTCAGAGCCGCCCATCTAATGTCATCGACGTGCTTGTGGACGGTGTTCATGCGTCTGCTCTTATTGACACTGGAGCTGCAGTATCCGTTATGGACGAAAACTTTTGCCGCTTGCTTCGAAAAGTGACGACGCCGATTTCTGGGTTGTCCCTTCGTACTGCCGGTTCACATCGTATCCATCCTTCAGCAGAGTGCACAGCTCGCGTTGTCGTTCAGGACGTCCTGTAAGTCGGCCAATTCATCAAGATTCCTGCATGCTCTCATGACGTGATCCTGGGGTGGGATTTTCTTTCCCGCAACGGACGCCAGCATGCTGACGCCGACGCCCTCTCGCGCTCCCCTCTGCCTGAAGGTGATGTGCTCTGCTCAGTATCCTCGACTGCAGTTTCTGCCATTGATGTTGACATCATAGCTACCGAACAGCGAAAGGATAATTCGATCGGCCCGCTCATCGACTTGCTCGCTGATCCATCCGCAACGCCATCCACGCGTGCCTTGCGTCGTCAAGCTCGCCATTTCGCCATCCGTGACGGCCTTCTACACCGACGCAATTACGACGCCGATGGCCGGCAGTGGTTACTCGTGATATCCCGCAGTCTGCGGTCAGAGATCTGTGAATCCTTCCACTCTGATCCGCAATGCGCGCACTCTGGGGTATTCAAAACCTACCGTCGCATTCGACAACGCTACTTCTGGCGCGGGATGTACCGCTACGTGCAGCAGTTCGTTCGCTCCTGCCTCGCTTGCCAACGCCGCAAACCGTCAGCACACATGTCGCCAGCCAGTCTTCAACCATTACCTTGCCCTGAGCGTCCGTTTGGGCACATAGGTATCGATTTGTATGGGCCGCTTCCTCTGACGTCGGCTGGTAACCGCTGGGCCATCGTCGCCGTAGATCATTTAACGCGATACGCCGAAATCGCCGCTATCCCTGCGGCTACTGCGCGTGATGTTGCGTCCTTCCTACTGCACCGATTTATACTGCGCCATGGTCCACCTCAGGAGCTTCTCAGCGATCGAGGCCGTGTCTTCTTGTCAGAAGTCGTCGAAGCCATTCTCAGGGAGTGCCATTCTGTCCACCGCAAAACAACTGCTTACCACCCGCAGACGAATGGCCTGACCGAACGCTTTAACCGCACCCTCGGCGACATGCTTTCGATGTACGTCGCCGCCAACTATACGAATTGGGATACTATACTGCCCTTCGTCACCTACGCCTACAACACCGCCCCTCAGAGCACGACCGGTTTTTCACCTTTCTTCTTGCTGTACGGAAGGCACCCGTCACACACCATCGACACTATACTCCCGTACACGCCGGATCCATCTGAGTGTGCACCTATTTCCGAGACAGCCAGGCTTGCTGAAGAGTGTCGCGAGCTGGCCAAGACATTTACGACGCATAAGCAAGAGCGGCAGAAGAGTATTCGTGATGGCTCCGCCACTTCTGAACCCAGGTTCCTTCCTGGTTCCCTTGTATGGCTCTCAATCCCGACCTCTGTAGCTGGCCTTTCTTCCAAACTACTCCCGAAATATGAAGGTCCCTACCGTGTGATCGAGCGCACATCTCCGGTCAACTATCTTATCGAGCCAATTGAACAATCTTCGGACATGCGCCGCCGCGGGCGCGACATAGTCAACGTGGAGCGCCTGAAGGCTTACTATGACCCACTCGTAGTGAGAAGCTGCTAGGTCGCCAGGCGGCTCCCTCTTCAACCCCGGGGTGATTGTAGAGAAGCCGCTGAACACTGAAGTGGGTCAAACTCTCAAGTGTTCTCTAGTGGGTCTACCCAAAAAAAGGACGCCGCTCGCGCTGGGAGTCCGTGCTTGGCCGTTACTGTCGCCATTGTCTATACTCGCTGTGTGCCCGCTAATAAACGCCATAACAATATATATATATATATATATATATATATATATATATATATATATATATATATATATATATATATATATATATATATATATATATATATATAGTCCTCGAACAGAGCAGGCGTGGTATTAGAGAGAACTACGTTCAGTGCAACGGGGTGATAGCTAAAGTTGAGGAAGGAACGTGATGATGATAAGTGGTGTTTAACGTCTCAAAACCACCATATAAAGGGAAAATTGTACGATTGGTACGCCTACTATTAACATGCGGAGCAGAAACTTGGATGATAAAAATGAAACCACGCCACGGGAAATGGAATAGAAATGTTAAGCATAACATTACAAGACACGAACAGAGCAGATTGGATTAGAGAATGAACAGAACAGCCAACAATGCCGTTGCTATTAAGTACAAAAAGTGGACAGTGGCAGACCGCGTAATGCGATCGACAGATGACAGAAAATAGTGATGATGAAGCCAACATATGAATTGTGTCAATGGCTACAATGTAAATCATGCGGAGGACTAGTGGCTAAGGTACTCGGCTGCTAACCCGCTGGTCGCGGGAACGAATCCCGGCTGCGGCGGCTGCATTTTTGATGGAGGCGAAAATGCTGTAGGCCCGTGTACTCAGATTTGGGGGCGTGGTTAATAAGCCCAGGTGGTCGAAATTTTTGCTGCCCTCCACTACGGCGTCTCTCATAATCATTTTGGTTTTGGTACGTTAAACCCCCGCATATGAATAAATAAATAAATAAATAAAGAAATCATCTCAGCCGTCAACTTAAAGGGGGCATAGAGAGATTTTTTTCGGAGGGGAAGGGAGTAAGGAGTTCTGATCCTCCTGTGTATGTCAATCTGTTGACCTTATTGAGCTGTTGCAACCCACATGTGAGATCAGCCGTAAAACGGGCGCAGTGCATATTCGCACATAAACAACTAAAGGATTTCGGGGGAAGGGGGGGGGGGATCATCTCCTTCATTCCTGCCCACTCCCAGCAAGTTTGACTGTTTATATAAAATATTACACTGCGTTTAGTTGCCCATGAACCCAGGAGGGAATACGCCGAGGGCTGGAGTAAGCATTGTTCCAAATGGTGCTGCGAGGCCCGTTCACGAATTGGGGCGACACATTTAGACCACCAGCACTGGCGTAGCCACGTAGCAGTGGCAGATTCAGGGGGGGGGGGATCGTTTCTACCCCACCCCCAAGGTATGTGTCAGCACCACCCCCCCCCTTAATCTCAGTGCTTGTGGTCCGCCTCCTATCACCAATTAGGACAAATGAGTGAAACAATTGTGAGCACATATTAACAGTACTGATGCTATATGAAGGGGCTTTTCTGCTAGTAAAAACAAAAAGCATTGACCACACCCCCTTCCAATATGTTACACCAGGCGACCCCCCCCGCCCTTAAATGAATGGCTTGATCCGCCCCTATCGTGTAGGGCATATATGCACACGCACAAACAGAAAAGCACGCTCGAACACACACCAAGTGTCGCTAAACCTCTCCACCCGCTCCCCGAAGAAAAAATTCTGGTTACAGCATTGAATACACTCCCTTCCCCTCGTCCTACGTATGCAGCCGCGAATCCCCAATCTTTATCCGTCACAATATACGTAAAATTACTCGCATTGCTGGAGCGTAATAAACATACGCAAGCAGTATAATAAGACACACCTGCTAAGGTATAACAAAGAGTTTCTCGATTTTAGCGGGTAAATTTTAGTTCCCCACGCAAAGCATCTCCGCTGCAAAAACTGCAAAAAAAAAAAAGTAATGTGTGCACAGAAACACAGTCGACACAAGGCGTGACACGGGATCAGTGTGACGGCACCCTCTATCGTTCACACACAGAAACCCCGATGAGCACGGTTTCGAGCGCGCGTTTCAAGTTGCAGCCATCCACCGCAATCAACCTGAAAGGCTAATATTACGTCGTAATTTTGCGAGCCGCGCAGGTTCTGAACGATTTAAACACTAGTTGCCAAGAAAAAGGTAAGAAAAAAAAACGAGAAAAAACCCTGATAAGCAGTGTTGACTGGGTGAGGAAATTCGCAGCTTCGCATTGTCATAGGCGTGCACGCTAGGAAGCAGGCCGAATTTTTTTTTTCGAGGGGCCACCTCCTTGACTATGAGAGGAAGGCGGGGAGGGTGTCCTCCTGAAATGGACATTTCTCACTCTGTATGCTATGGCGAAATAAAATTTCGGAGGAGGGGGGAATGGACCTGGTGTGCCAACCCCCTGGGTACGCCACGGCGTGTGGGTAATTTGGTTTTTTCCAAGACATGACGGACGGCCCAATGTAAACAAAAGAATGTAAGACAAAATTATTGAGCGCTAGAAAAGAGAAGACATGGTAAGGAAGTTACACCAACTAGAGAAAAGCATTACTTTGTGTTGTATAAGTACGTATGTTATGTATCTCTTGTTATAAGCTAGTGCCGCTGTATACTTTCTGAGTAGCAGGAGGAAGAGAATAGGTTGTATTCACGTAACGCCAGGTTTGTGGGCGTGACAGTGAAAATTGCGCCAGCTGTGCTGGCAGTCACATGGCCACCATTTTGAAGGCCACCATACCGGCGGCCAGCGGCGTACCGGCGGTACAGTCCGGCGGTTTCAATAGGTGCACACAAGTTACTGCGAGTACGTTGATTTTGTTTTAATTTTATTTCTTTTAGCTGGTCGCTCCTCTGAGCCTTAGCCCACTCATTCTGACAAGCTAGGAAGCCGCATTTGACACCAGACTCGTTCCGAAGGTGGAACTCTGAGACATAAAGAACTGCTTGGTTAACACGACAAGTTCTGTGACGCACGAATGACTTAAAGCCAAAACATCTTTGGATGCTTGACTAGTGGGTTTGTCCACTAATACTCGCTGAAAAGCCACGGTGACGGTGTTGCTGTGGGCGCAAATATATAATCTGAACATATATTTTATCTGTAAGCGCTGAAGTCGAGTTTACCTATGAATTTGATACTATATGAGCAGGCAAATGAGGTGACCGGAATAATTTTGTGGTACAATGCTTGCAGCCTTGCAACCGTCTCTAGAGCAATACATAGTCTGCGGTTGTGAGACGGTGTGGGATGGGGTGCGACCCTTGCGAGCATGCGAGCCGGTAGCCGCTTCGTTCTTCAACCTATTCTTGCTTAGAGGACCAATCATTAGCTTTTCTTTCGTGCTTCAATCTGTTCTTGATTAGAGGACCAGTCATTAGCTTTTCATTCATTCATTCATTCATTCATTCATTCATTCATTCATTCATTTATTCATTCATTCATTCATTCATTCATTCATTCATTCATTCATTCATTCATTCATTGTTACGACTGTCAGTGCTTCTTTAGGCTGCATCATTCCCTTGATTGTTGACGAATTCATATCACATATAAAAATCTCACGATTTCAATTTTTTTTGTTCTGCTGCAGTCGTTTGGTTAAAGGATAAAATGGAAAGCTATTTGATTTGTTATAATACTGATTATTAGGCAGATGTTTAGCGAAACTATGTGAATAGCCAACACAGCTCAGTGCTGTAACCTGGTACCTGCCTGTAGGCTTTTTAGGATGGCTTTAGCTCGGTCGATTGAATGCACTTTACTGTGGATTTGGAAACAATTAGAAGTACTGCAGATCGATCTTCCTGCATTTAGGGACGGCTTACTGCTCTCCCATAGTTGAGTACCAATTACTCAAAATTGGTAAACATTTTTTCCTAACAGTATATTTCGAAATGGAATTTTGTCATCGTCTAATGTTGCCACGGTCTCATGAAGTGTGAGTCCCACGGGACGGCTTTATGCGCTCCCACAGTAGAGAACCTCGTGCTCTAAATCGTTAACTTTTTCTAAACACACAGTAAGCGTTGCTTTCTTTTAGGGGCGAAGCTCCTTAAAGCGGCACCCGTTCGTCTCTCGTCATTGATTGATTTGTGGGGTTTAACGTCCCAAAACCACCATTTGATTATGAGAGACGCCGTAGTGGAGGGCTCCGGAAATTTTGATCACCTGGTGTTCTTTAACGTGCACCCAAATCTGAGTACACGGGCCTACAACATTTCCGCCTCCACCGGAAATGCAGCCGCCGCAGCCGGGAATCGAACCCGCGACATGCGGGTCAGCAGCCGAGTACCTTAGCCACTAGACCAACGCGGCGGGGCTCGTCTCTCGTCATTGTGCGTATAACCAGTCTTACGTTTTTATCTGCAAGGTGGTGCCGGTAGGAGATTTCTCCTCCGCGCTGTTGAACAATAAAAAATTTGCAAGCGCGTGTAAAATAAAAGTCCAATTCTCCTGTCTCTCATTCCCAATTATCAGCCATTGGCATGTACATTGAGCGCTATCTGACAAGAAAGGGTTGCTAGGTTATACTCGCTGGGCATAACCTCCTTGGTTTTAGAAAGGTTTAGCGCGCGTTGGGCTGCAGTGCCATGAATACAGTGAACTAGTATATACCATGAACTCGAGGTGGTTAAAGGTGGGAAGTAGACCCGAAGCGCAAGCTGTTAGAAAGTGTGCGTGTGCCACCTCTCGTTTAGTCCTTGGAATGTCCGCTGGATGGCGGTGTTTCCATATGGGGAACATATGACGAAATGATGCGAGAAGGTGGTATACTTGGAGTGTTGACTAATTGGACGAACGGACACGCAGACAGATGCTTGAAGGGACGCACGGATGGCGGCACGGACGGCTGGACGCATGGACGCACGCAGGGGCGGATGCATGAGCAAACGCAGGTGTAGACGCACGGATGGACGTGCGGACGCACGAACAGACGCACACACGGCCGGGGGGACGGACGCGTGGACGGTCACACAGACGGACGCATGGACAGATAGAAGCGAGAACGAATGGACAGGCGGATGGATGCTTCGCCCCACTCTCCATCATTCACCCCGTGGATATGCTGCCATTTTTTTTTTCAGAGACAGCCATGTGAGGTCCAAGCGAGGTCTTTTTGCTCTCCCATAGTAGAGTACTCATACACCTGTCATACCCCTGTCACACGTAGCAACTTAAAAGCACTTTGAGGGAGTGTACTTAGCCGCAAATGTCATTAGCACGCCGACAGGCTGCAAAGTACACTTGCCAGCAAGTGCGTCCCCCAACCTCGCTTCACTGCAACACCTGCGATGAAGTATGTAGCCTCGGTACCAGTGGCTTGTACAGAAGGACGCTATTGCCTAAAGTGGTGCTTATACTATATTGAAACCATTGTTTTGTTATGATAACTACTGTTATGTCTAAAACAAGAAGTTAAATACAACAATCACCTCACTAGTTTCACCGCCGGGCTATCTGCGGTCACGTCCGCTAGGGGGATGCAGCAGCACATGCACAGCTGCGTCCGTCGCGTTGTTTACCATGTTGCTTACTTCCAGGTACACTTAGACGTGTGTAGGTGAGTTGTTCTCTATTAATTTAAAATGGCATGTGTCACAGGTGCTACTTCTATGAAGACAACGTGGCCCGGCGATGAGACTCAGGTGCAAAAAAAAGTAACGTTGTGCTACAAATCCGTCAATCACCACTGCCATCATTTCCAAAGTACACCTCGCTTTTTTCTGTGGCAGCGAACCGCCAAAATGACACTTCGTGAGCGCAAGCACACTCGACCAAAGAGCACTTAAGTTGCCACGTGTGACAGGGGTATTACTCTAGGTTGTTTCCCACTTTTAAATGCGAGGCATTTCCGCCCGCCCGCCCACCGTCCGTCCGTCCGTCCGTCCGTCTGCCTGTCTGTCTTTCTGTCTGTCTGTCTGTCTGTCTGTCTGTCTGTCTGTCTGTCTGTCTGTCCGTCCGTCCGTCCGTCCGTCCGTCCGTCCGTCCGTCCGTTCGTCCGTCCGTCCTTCTATCTATCCATCCATCCATCCATCCATCCATCCATCCATCCATCCATCCATCCATCCATCCATCCTTCTATCTATCTATCTATCTATCTATCTATCTATCTATCTATCTATCTATCTATCTATCTATCTATCTATCTATCTATCTATCTATCTATCTATCTATCTATCTATCTATCTATCTATCTATCTATCTATCTATCTATCTATCTATCTATCTATCTATCTATCTATCTATCTATCTATCTATCTATCTATCTATCTATCTATCTATCTATCTTGCCGCCTACGACATTTAGCTCTCCTCGCCGTTTCGATAATGGTATCAATACCAAACTTGGTATGGCATGACATAACTCTATGAAGAACATACTTGACGAGTCATAACATGAAAATCATGACATGTATGTCAAGAATGTCAAGATTTACATTTCATATTCCTGCAGCTCCTGTGGTGGTTTCGTTGACATGGCATGTTGAAAAACGGGCATGGTATGGCATGATTGCATTGCGAACACAAGCGACAGACCGTAACACGAAAATCATGACATGCGTGTCATGTAACAACATGACTACATGCCACGCTCATGATGCGCTCACGGCAGTTTCGCTAGCATGATATGTACCGAACTCGGTATTACGTGACGCGAACGGACGACATAGGTAAATGACACATCCAAACGGGATAATCACAACATGCGTGTCTTGTGACAACATGACTACATGCCACATTCATGATGCGCTCGCGGCCGTTTCGCTAGCTTCATATATGCCAAATGTGGCATTACGCGACGCCAATGGATGACGAAGGTATGTGACTCGTGAAAACATGATAATCATGAGATGCGTGTCATGTGAGAACATGAGTACATGACACAGTCAAGGTGCCAATACATTTCGACGTGACGCGGTGCGCGTGCTCGCCGGCGTCCATTTCGACGTATCCCGCTGGTGTTGCGACAACAGGCGCCGGTCCTGCTATATACTCGCAAGCGCGCGCGCCGCACTGCGTTGCTTTGAAGCATGCGCGTTTCAGCGCGTCCGGCGTCCCTCCATCACAAAAAGAGGGAGACACAGTGTTGTCTGGGTAACGCATCGGCACGAAATGCAGCATGTTGCATTTCGCACTGGCTGCCGTCGGGCTTACCACTGCGTGGCGACGTATATCCGCGCCTACAAGAAAACGGTCCCTGTTTGCACCAAGTGCGGTACCATCGGCCATCGACCACCTCAGTGTCCTCACCCCGCTCCAACGCAGTGTGCCAAATGTGGAACCCCCGCACCTGCAGGTCTCAATCCCCATGACTGCCACCCAAAGTGCCTCCTCTGCCACGGCGCCCATGAGTCTGGGACCAGTAGCTGCACGGCAAAATATGGAAAATATCGGAAACGCAAGCAGCCCTCAACATCTCCCCGAGGGACCACCTCATGTTCGTCACAGCCAGACAGCAGCACCAACCTGCATCATTCGGCTCCACCACTCCACGCCGACACTCAAGCATTCCCACCGCTCGAAGCACCAGCGGCGGTACCTCAGGTGAGCAGTTGGGCAGGGAAAGCTGCTTCTAAGCCTCTCTCACCCCCTTCTGTCGATCCTCCTTTTCCCGAACTTGCGGCCCTTCGCCAGCAAGTTGCGGCACTTCAAAAGCAAAATTATTTTTTAACTAAACAACTCGAACTCTTAAATAAGCGACTTCAACCCCAACAACAGTGTACTGCAAGGTCATCCGGTATTGCCTCCTTTGTCCAGGCGGCTACGCCAGCTACGTCCAAGCTTAGTCCTCGCGCTAAGTCCACTCCCATTAAACCGCCGGTTCAAGCAGCCATGTGTACTCCAGCACTCGGAACCGGTGCCACATCTACTCCAGAAGCTCTTGAGGCTCCTGGGGCACCCCAGGTTCTCTTGCCCGCTAACCAAACTCTCCCTAGCGAAGAGCGCACCCCGCGCGTAGAGGAACGCCTCACGCGCGTCGAAGCTTCGATTAATCACCTCCTCACCAGCTTCTCGGTCCAACGCATGGTAGTAGAGGTTACCCAGGCTATTCAAGCCTGGGCAATTACCCAGTTTCAACCCAAGGCATCGCATTCCCGCTCCTGCTCGGTGAGCAGTGAGGGTACAGCTCCACGGCGTCGTCGTAAGGTGGCTACCACCACCCCACCGTTGGACAATCCGGCCTCCGTGCCCCTCCCTGCCTCTTAGGATTCCGAGCGGGACATGGAGGACCAAATATAAAACCTAGGACAGTCACGATGGCTACCAATCGTACGTCCCGTTCAAACATTGCGTCTAAATTCGAGATCATACAGTGGAACCCTGGAGGCTTTGGGAACAGGCGAAAGCGTTCACATCTTTCTCTTTTCCTCAGCTCACTTGGCTCTCAGCCGGCCGTCTTGGCGCTCCAAGAATCTGGCCCTGCTCCATCCCTTTCTGGATACTGCTCCTATGTAGGCGGCACCACCACATGCCTCCTCGTGCATAAAGCTTACACGGCGATACAGGTTGACCTCGATCTGGATCTTCCTTACGACTACTGCATGATATCAGTGCTGTCTCAGCAGAGGGGCCAACCATCAATACATATCTTAAACGTGTACTGTCTTCCTCGCCTTGCGAGGGCTTCGTTTGCGCATCTCTTCCATCGGACGCTGGGTATAGCGGCCCGACAACCACTGGTGATTGTCGGGGACTTTAATGCCCCCAGCCCTCACTGGGGTTACCACTACGAGAAGGCCCGGGGCAGAGAGCTCAAGGAGCTCATTTCATCGCTGAGCCTGACGCTTCTTACCGATCCGGCACAACCCACACGTTCCGGTAATTCGGTCACGCGAGACACATGCCCCGACCTCTCCCTCACCCGTCACATCCGCGATGCTACATGGGAAAATTTAGGCGAAACCCTAGGCAGCGATCACTTTTTACTCCGCATTTCGTTCACACCGCGGCAGAAAATGCGCCAACACTGGGGCCAAGCCCGTCTCACCGATTGGACTCAGTTCAGAATGCAACCATTCCCCGCCGGCCTCTCCTCGACCGAATATGCAGCCTGGGCATCATACGCTCTACATATGAAACAAGCGAACACTCGCACCCTTGAAACCTCTAATTTGACTCCTGCAATCGATCCACACCTCCTACATCTTTGGCACGCTCGCCGCTGGCTCATAAGGCGCTGGAAACGCAACAAACTTAATCGGAAACTTCGCGCTCGCATTGAGGCGCTCACTGCAGAGGCGGCCGCATACTCCGCACAACTTTCCGATGCTAACTGGGCAGACACCTGTTCGAAGGCTGCAAACCAGATGAGCTCTAAGAGTGCATGGCGACTCTTTAGAAGCCTTCTCGATCCCTCCACCACCAGGGGAGAAACGCAACGCCAGCTCCACCGTGTTCTGCATGCCTTTCAGGGCACTACGAATGAACTCGCGCGAGAACTTTGTGACCGCTACATCTGCCGCACAATTGATCCCGCAGGCCCAGCATATACGTATTCCGGCGCCCCTAACACCGACCTCGACGCCCCATACACGCTTTCTGATTTACGATTTGCACTCACGAAAATGCGACGGGGCACGGCCCCTGGACGCGACGGAATCACAGTATCGCTTCTGGCAAATCTTCCCGACCAAGCACACCTCTCGCTACTCCTCCATATAAATTCGATATGGGATGGCTCTCCGCTTCCAACAGAATGGACCACATCGGTCGTGACATTCATTCCCAAATCGGCAAAGTCCGTTAGTATTGAGGCACTGAGACCCATCTCACTTACGTCTTGCGCAGGCAAACTCATGGAAACCATGGTTCGCGAACGCCTTTCCGCCTACTTGGAGGCCAGGAGGACCTTTGCCGACACGATGTTTGGCTTTCGCCCGCATCTGTTGGCGCAGGACGTCCTGCTCCAGCTTCAACACGATATTATAGAGCCGACTACTATGCGCCATAACAATAAAGCCGTGCTTGCTCTCGATCTCCGCGGGGCGTTCGACAACGTCAAACACAGCACTGTACTCACTAACCTGTCTACCACAAACTGCGGGCAGAAGGCTTTCAACTACATTCGCGCATTCTATCACATCGCACCGCCTTCATTCGCCTTAATTCTACCAAACATCGCCCGTACTTATTAGGCACGTGGGGTACACCTCAAGGGACAGTCCTGTCTCCTCTGCTTTTTAACCTGGCGATGATGAACCTCCCCTCTCTTCTAAGCGAGGTCGAGGAAATACAACACGCACTATATGCGGACGATATCACAGTCTGGACCAACACCAGCTCCTTAGCGCAAATCGAAGAACGCCTGCAAAAGGCTGCCCTTCTGGTGGACACCTACGCAGGTTCATGCGGCCTGGAGTGCTCTCCAGCTAAATCGGCTCTTCTTTCAGTCTCTCCGCTACCGCCGCCTCAAATTTTTCTTCCGTCCGGGCCCGTCCCGTCAGTGCAAAATATTCGGGTCCTTGGCCTACACCTCACATCGTCCTTGGATCCAAAGGGCACAATAGCAGGCCTCAGACGCACCAGCGAACAGGTGAGCCGCATGATACGGCGAGTTTCTACCAAGCGCGGCGGCCTCCGCGGGTCTCAGTCCCTCCGATTGGCTCACGCGTTTGTGACCAGTCGCGTCCTCTACGCCTTACCTTACCTTCGCCTGCGTCGTCGACACGAGCACCAGCTGGATGTCCTTCTTCGTTCAGTATACAAACGCGCTATGGACCTACCTATTGCAACTTCCAACAGCCGATTCGCGGCTCTGGGGGTACACAACACCTTTGCAGAGATGCGCGAAGCTCATCGCGTTAACCAAATCAATTGACTTTCGCAGACGCCTTCAGGGCGCCGTCTTCTACACAGGCTTGGCCTTAACCCGATATCTGACCAAGACCCTCTGCAGCCGGTACCAGAGCTCTGGCGTCAAAAGCTATGGGTGGAACCTCTACCCCGTAATATGAACCCCGACCTCCATCCTGGCCGTAGACTAGCACGCGCCGCGGCCCTTCATACGCGACACTCCGATCGTCCTGGTGTTTTCTACGTGGACGTCTCGGGTCCCTCCCCCTCGGGTCACTTCACGGCTGCCGTGATTACAGAGGGCAAACACGTAGATGGCCTCTCCTTTCGAGCAGACACAGTAACGCACGCTGAAGAGGTTGCCATAGCTTTGGCCGCCTCTCACCCTGCCTCACGCACCATCCTGACGGACTCGCGCTCGGCCTGTTCTCAGTACCTTCAGGGTTCCATTGCCCCGCTGGCGGCTAGCCTACAACAGGCAGCCTCTTGGCGCTTTAACCCTCATCCCATTCGTATAGTCTGGACCCCAGGCCACTCGAGCCTGCCCGGCAACGAGGCGGCATATGCCGCTGCCCGCGCTTCTCCTGTCCGGGCCGTTGCCCCTCCATGTCCCGAGACGGAATCTGGCAATACCAACCTGACGCGCTTTCGCGAAATTTTGGCTTATTACCGGGCTTCGCGCCGCCACTACCCTCACCCCGCACGCGGTCTGGAGAAAGCGGACGAACGACTGCTACGCCGCCTGCAGACGAACACCTTTATTAGTCCGGTGGTCACCAGGCACTTTTTGCCGGAAATCAATGGCACCTGCTCGACCTGTCATGTCCTCGCCGACACATATCACGTCGTAGCATCGTGCCCAGTTAATCCCGTCCCTTTTTCATCCCCTTTTCCTATCCCAACAAGAGAGGCTTGGGAGGAGCACCTGCTCGGCTGCTCTACCTTGGCTGCACAACGCTCCTTGGTGGAGCGCGCACGGGCAGCTTCCAGCTCCACTGGCGTCCCGGAATAGGGTCTTGCCACTCTAGCACGCCGATGGGCCACGTCGGCACTCTATAGTAGACTTTTTCTGAAATAAATGTTTTTTACCACCACCGTCGGGCTGCTACGACGGACGCTGGTCGTGTGGGTCGCGCCTGGCGTCAGACTAAAGAGTGCTCGAGTTTTGCTAATGTAGCGTCGCTGTGCTCAGCGTGCGGCGCGCGTGTCAACGCTACGTGGGCGTATATTGGGCCCTTCACGATGCGCTCACGGCCGTGTTGCTAGTTCCACATATACCAAATTTGGTGTTACGTGACGTGAAGGGATGACAAAATATATGGATGTTGCAAACATGATAATCCCGTCACGCGTGTTATGTAAGAACATGACAGCATACCACGCTCATAGCGTGCTCGCGGCCGTTTCTATAGGTCTAACTATACTAAATTTAATTTCACTTGACGTGAATAGATGACAAAGGTAAATGATCCATTCAAACATGATAATCATGACACGGAAGTCATTTACGGCATCATTTACCTCCACCTCGTAACGTTGTGCAGATTTTAAAGTGACATATCAATATTTCTCATTTGTGCTTCGCACATCATAGATTCCCATTGTACGTGGGCTCTGCCAATATTTATAAACGCACACCAAAAGTGAGGACCATGGGACGGCCACACAGAAAGAAAAAAAAGTTACGAGGTGACAGTTCACAAAACCTGGCCTGAGGAAGTACGTCATGACTACGTAACAAACTATACTCGGCGACAGCTTTTCTTGACAGCACTGTGGAAGCTATAGAGCCGAACCGCCTGCATGCGCGCGCGCCAGGAAATATAGTACCTATTTATTTTATGATTCTAATAGCTACTTGGCCCGAATAAATAAAACTTTCTTCACCATAAGGATAGAACAAGTATGGGACGCTTTTCATGGAAAAGAAGTTATCGTGCGCCCTCGTTTTTTTCTTTTTTATTTCTTGGACGGCACCACGTTTTCCGCACGCTGGCTGCGTCTGCTGCTTGCTCTTGCAGCGGCGAGCACAGCGTCGGCCGTGGAAAAGCTGCTCATCGTTGGGACGCGCCGTCTTTTATACATCACGCATTGAACTTTCCAGCCTTATCACTGGTGGCCGCGCAAGCTCTGAAATAAGCTTCACTGTTCGCGTCTTGCACGCAATCTTAACAACGATCTACAACAATTGTGAGGCTTCTCGAACACTGAGGCGCAGTCTGCGCCGGTCATTGCTGACAGCCTTTGAGGGCGTAAACCGAATACAGCAAAACTGAAACAAGACAGGCCCGTGGCCGGATCGTGCCGCAACCGGCCTTCCATTACGCCTGTACCAGGGCTCAATACCGTAAACGTTAACATTCGATCACGTGTGGCGCGTACCCTTATATACTGGGCTGAACACGGAACCTAAACTTCACTGTTATAAAGGCTCAATAATGCTGGGAAAACGTTCTGAACAACGAAAACTTTATATGTACCAGTATATAAACAGCACAGTAACTAGCTGCAAGTATGCACTCTCATCAAAGTTTAACTCTGACGTTTCCATTTTGCATGCATACATTTTGCTATAATAAACACGACCTTACTGTCACCGAGTATAGTGCTCCCTCCAGAGGACGCAAGTGCGAAATACCAAATAGTTATCATTGATGCAATGAAGTGTTTTTACGAAATAATATTTATACGCCCATATTGGGCATATTTTTATACATAAACTAATTTATTTAATGCACCTTACGGGGTTATGTTTGTTAGACCGCACTGCCATAAGCAGCATCTATGCGCCGACAAGTGCGGACGCGCAAGCATCGGCTCCCGCTCCTGTAAAGGTATTTGATCACAAAAGCGTTTTATCCCCAGCGAGTTTTTCTCACCATTGTACGCAGCTCTTACAGAGCACCACGCCGATACCAAGTTTGCGCTGGTGGGTGGTAGTTTCGCCATTTTTGGCACTTTTTTCTACGACCCTGAGGTATGCTTGTTTGGCGAGTCGAGGCCTAGGCTCTGGAACGCCACCGTGCGCTCTCTACCACCAAGTACGTGCATGAAAAGTGATGCTCGAAGGGGAAGATATCACGTCAGAAGAGTGTCTAGAATCCGGATGGACCACGGCTTTTTCGAAGCGCAAGTCACAAAGCCAGCACGGAGTCAGCGTCGGTGAAAGTTGGACACAACGCAGTGAGTCCCGCAACCCCTCCACCGTAGTCGTCAAAAAACTCCTCGCCGCGGCCTCTAAGCTTCCGCACCAACCGAGGAAGCATTTTAGAAACATGGTTCGCAACAGGGGTGGGGCGGGCGTCAGGGGGATCAGCTAGATTAATTCCAGGCTCTTGACATGGCTGCTCACCTCGCTCCGGCCAAGGTAAGACATCGTTTGTTCTAGCGTGGTTCAAAAGATCTTTGTAGTTAGTACGCCGACGCAGAAGAATGCCCGTTCTTACGCGAGAATAGAAGCTTTACTCAAAAGATCCACCTAATATGAACTCAACTCGTACCTCGTGGCACTGGATAACGCATGCAAAGGAATGGTGCGGGGTGTCGACCTCGGCTTTGACGACAATCAGCTGCGTGAAATTATTGTCCAGCCAAGGGACCCAAAGCCCTCGAAGTAAAACGCATCAAGGACACTACAACGATCATTGTCCTGTTTGATGGACTCAAATTGCCGAATCGCGTCATGCGCGGCGCCAGCGTGCTTCACTGTACGCTTTACAGACGCCAGACGGCCATTTGCTACGTCTGTGTCAGGCTGGTTCACCGTGCCGACGTGTGATTGGCCCCGAAGAACACAATTGGCAGGGAAGGCGGCACCGCGTCTCCCGCAGACGACCACGAGTGCTCGTCCAAGTGTGCCCTCTGCGAGGGGCCTCATCTCACAGCGGACGAGCATTGCAAGCAATGCTTCTAAGTGCTCTACGTCGTCCGCCGCAGAAAGAGGCAGCGAAAACGCGCTACAGAAACACCTGTGGCGCCAGTGGGGTCCAGCTGGCAAGGACTTGATTACCTGCATCTCTTTCTAATATAATTTAGGAGAAACAAAAATTACGTCTTGACTTCAATTTGCACAAACAATTTTGAGCTAGACTAAGCAGAGAATCGCTAACTCAAAACGGCAAACAATAGCTTTGCCTTTTGGGCTGGGAAAAGTGGTCTGCGATCTATAACTTTTGCCATAGACAAACCGCCAGGAGGCGCCAAGCTGTGAAGACATGCTCACACTCCACTCCGCTTTCTCGAAGCTTTTCTGAGAGCAACTTCGCTCAAACCCATCTAACAATCACATAGTCTGCTTCGTGAAGTTCTGCTGATTCAACGGGCACCCAAAGCTTGGGCCAGGATCAACTTTACGAGAAGAGACTATCGCAGGCAGATTGAATGACTTTGTGGAGACGCTCACCTTAACGACCACGGCCGGCGTTGCGCATTCCGGAAGGCACTCAGACGTGCGGAACACGACGGTTTTGTGTGTTTGTGGGAGCACGGACTAGCCATAAAAGAGGGCACGGGTACGGCCCGCTGCGTGCTCCAGAGTCGGCGTCACAGGTCTAGTTCCCGAGCCACCGCTGCGGCGCCACCTTGGTGGGGTAGGGGGGGAGGGCGAGGGCAGTTTTTGCGAGCGCCCATAGAATCGCATGCGCGGCGCACTTGCGGTAGTTATGAATACAGTAGTTATGACCCACAATATCTTCTTTTAATATCTATCTGGCGTGTGCCCATCAGGTAATTACTGACCTCGCTTTTAGATACCTGCAGCCTTGCAAAATTTCGGTATTGTCTTACCCGAGAACGGGCCTTGCACACCGATCAGTTTTTGCGGAAGTAAGAATTGTGAGCACATTTTACTCGAATCCTACGAGATCACAACTAACCAATCTGGAAGAGCTACACCTTTCTAATGCATCTAATGTGATTATAGTAAATGTGAGGATGTCGCGTCAGAAAACGTTGCTTCAAATTTAATTATTTCATTTAGAATAAGTAACCTCAGTAATTGCAGTTGCCACTGTTCCTTTACCACAAAATAAGATAGACTTTTTACTTCCTCCAAACACGTCCATAGTATTCATACAATACAGTATCAAATGCAACCGCCACGAAATATACTTAGCATGTGTGCGATCTCATAACAGTGGACTCGAGCCTCTTTGAAATTTCAGCGACTGTAAATTCAATGCTGGTGATTGAGCGAGCAGTTATGAAGTGAATAATATTTAATGGGGTCGTGAAACGCTCGCTCTAAAGCGACAATGCGAAGCCACCGGCGTCCACGTGCACTAACTAGGTGACGTCATCATAAGTAAATCTTTGCCCATCGACGAACGTGGAACTTTTCGGTACTTGTGAGTGCGTTCAACTGGGACGCTCATCAGCGTCTTTTTCATACGCAATCAACGCTAACTTGAACTCTGACGTCATATTAAGCAGTGTCCCTGTAGGACGCGGATCGCGTATGGCACGCGCCGATGAGTGTCTCTTGCGCGTGCTCCATATGCGATAGAGTTCCGCGTTTGTCGATAGGCAAAGATGCTATCCAGGTCCACTCGGGCTGATACAGTTAGCGCATGTGGCTGCCGTTGGTGCCACATTGTCGTTGTAAAGCGACCATTTCACGACCCCTTTAAACTGTGAGACTAAAAAAGTGATGAAAGGCTGCAAAATGCGAACACAACTGGTTGCGTTCCTGAGCTTTTGAATGTTTTCGTTTCTTTCCTTTCCGACGTTCTTATGATAATTCAATTAATTCAACAGTGAACACATAATCGGAACAAGATGCATGAAAATATTTTATTTATTTTGAATTGAAGGCTGATCCTGGCATTTTTCAATTTGTTTACTTCTTTACATATTTGCATAATAAAACAACTTGACATTTGTACCAGCTTGCACGCCCAACTTTTGGCTTCTGTGTCTATCGACAATAAGACCATCAGTTCGGTCTTTTTATATTAGTCTCTCCACGGGCACTGGCGAATTACGATAACACTCCAACGCGCTTGTATTATAGCAGTCTCTGTCATGCGGTTCTATCATCCATTACTGTTTATTTTTTTCTACTATGTTTCTTCAACAAATTGGCACCTGTGCTCGCTCAAGCGAAGGCACGTCTACTATACTTCCCTACAGCAACCGTGGTTTTGCGATGTATAAACATAATAAAAACGTAGTTGTGGTGGTTGTGACTCAACCTGACCATATATATATATATATATATATATATATATATATATATATATATATATATATATATATATATATATATATATATATATACGCGACTGTCACTTCTGCTTCTAAATTCACATATAAACCCCACATATTCACATAATTCACATATAAACATATTCATATATATATATATATATATATATATTAATATATATATATATATATATATATATATATATATATATATATTTATATATATATATATATATATAGGCAGGCATGGTGGTTGAGTGGCCGTAGCGTTGCATAAAGTCCAGTAGATCCTCCGTGAGTGGTCACAACGTGGTTTATTTCGACGTTTCGGCCCAGAGTCTGGCCTTCATCAGGATTTGAATTGAAGGCTGATCCTGATGAAGGCCAGACTATAGGCCGATATGTCGAAATAAACCACGTTGTGACCGCTCACGGAGGATCTACTGGACTATATATATATATATATATATCAGCCTCGAAGCAAGAAGCTGGCTCTGAAAAAAAAATCAACCGGTTTTTTAACTAGACAGCGCCTCGTAGTCTACTAAATACGCGATATATCATCGCTGCGATAAATGGCATTTAAAAAATGGCGAATGCCACGTACAGTGGGAATCTATGATATGCGAAGCGCGAATCAGGAAGGTTCATAGGTCACTCCAAAATTAGCACAACGTTACGAGACGGAGCTAAGGTATACTGTGCATGACTTCCAAGTCATGATTATCATGTTTGGATGTTTGATTTACCTTCGTCATCTGTTAACGTCACCTGATATCAACTTTGGTACATCTGAAGCTAGAGAAATAGCCGTGAGCGTGCTAAGTAATCATGTTTTATATGACAATCATATCATGATTATCATGTTTGGACGTGTCATTTACATTCGTGGTCCATTCACGTCACGTATTACCAAATTTGGTATATGTGGAACTAGTGAAACGTCTGCGAGAACGCTATGAGTGTAGCATGTAGTCACGTTTTACATGAAACGCGTATTATGATTATCAGGTTTGGACGTGTCATTTACTTTCGCCGGCTACTCAATTCCCGTGATACCAAATTCGGTACATGTGATTTGATTGATATGTGGGGTTTAACGTCCCAAAACCACCATATGATTATGAGAGACGGCGTAGTGGAGGGCTCCGGAAATTTCGACCACCTTGGAATCTTTAACGTGCGCCCAAATCTGAGCACACGGACCTCCAAAATTTCCGCCTCCATCGGAAATGCAGCCGCCGCAGCCGGGATGCGGTACATGTGGAGCTAGCGAAACGGCGGCGAGCACGTCATGAAGAGCCCAATATACCCCGGCGCTACGTAGACGCGTGCGCAGGCTGGGCGCAGTGACGCCACGCTAGTGAAACGCGACTGGCGCGACCAGCGTCCGTCGGCGCGGCCCGGTGGCAAGCACCATGATATGCGACATGCTGCAATTCGCACTGACGAAGTTACTTAGACGGCACCGCATATGCCTCTCTTCGTGACAGAGGGACGCCGTGTGCGCTCAAATGCGCATGCGTCAAAGCATCGCAGCACGCGCCTGCGAGTATATGGCAGGCAGATCCACAATGGAGGTCAGAGGGCAGATCCAGTGATCTCTACTAAGGGGATATCGGCGCCTGGCGTGGCACTGCCGGCGTGACGCAATGAAACGAACGCCGCCACGCACGCACATCGGGTCACGTCGAAGTGTATAGGCACCTTGACTGTAGCATGATGTCATGTTCTTACATGACACGCATTTAACGAATTTATTGTTTTCACCAGTCACATAGATGATTGATTGATTGATTAAAACTTTATTTTTGTCCGGAGAAGACGAAGCGGATACCCCGCGCCACCCGGCTAATCCCACGTTGGGACCGTCAAGCCGAGCTTGGCGGCCCGTTCACGGGCACTCTGGGTGGCCAGGGTTTGATCCTAGAGTTCGGGGCTGCGTAAGAGCGCAGCCCACCTGTCCTGGCTGAGGGCGGGGCCGATGGCTTCACATTCCCACAACACATGATTAAATGTGGCTAACAGTCCGCAAGCGGGGCAATTCGCACTTGGATACCGTTCAGGGTAGATGGCATGAAGAACCGCAGGGATAGGATACGCACTGGCTTGCAATAGTCTTAGGGTGACTGCCTGTGCCCTGCACAAGGCTGGGTGTGGGAGAGGGAATACCCTTTTTGACAGATAGAAGTGCTTTGTTATTTTGTTCAACGTAAGTAAGGGTTCCCAGCGAGGCAGAGGGACTGTGGAGGCGGCGCGGTCTGTGAGTCCTCGCGCGGCCTTGTGTGCGCCCTCGTTCGGGTTAAAGGTAGAGCCCTCAATCGACCCCAGGTGAGCAGGAAACAAAATTAGAAAATGAGGCGTGATACTCTTGACGCTTTGGAGAATGCGGAGGGTCTGAGGGGCTACCATCCCGGTATCGTAGGCTTTGATAGCCGCCTTGGAGTCGCTGTATATTGACTCTCTACGACTATCTAGCATAGCCAGCGTGAGTGCAACCTGTTCGGATATCACGGGCTTCGATGTGCGTACCGTGGCGGAGCAAGTGAGCCTGGAATTTGAGTCGATGATTGAAACAGCGAATGCCTCTTGTTGGAGATATGGCGCAGCATCCACAAAGCTTGCCTCAGTGGGTTTGCTACGGACGTGCTCGAGCAGAGCTCTACCCCTGGCCCTACGTCGACCGACGTTGTGCACTGGGTGCATATTGCGGTATTGCGGGGAATGGGTGCGATGCGCAGTTGAGACCTGATGTTTCTGGGAATCTGCATGAAATCGCGGCACTGGTCAATAGAGTTGAGGCCCAAATCATTGAGTATCTCGCGGCCCAATTTGGTTCCGGAAAGCCTGAGCAGCTGTGAGCGCTCTTGCGCCTCGATTATCTCTTCGATTGTATTGTGAACACCGAGCTTGAAAAGGTTTTCAGTGCGAGTGCTTACAGGCAAACCAAGCACGAGCTTGAAGACCTCTCTTATGAGGGAATTGAACTGACCTCTCTGCAACATGCCAATTATACATGGCCGCTGCGTACGAAAGGTGACAGAACACAAACGCATGCATGATGTGGATGAGATTGTCTTCCTTGATTCCCCAGTGTCTGTTGGTGATCCTCCAGATGAGGCCGAGAGCACACTTCGTTTTGGTAGTGATCTGTCTGAGTGCAGCTCCGTTAGCTCCGTTGGACTCGATATACATTCCCAATATTCGGAGCGAATTCACTTTGGGCACTGGGGACCCGTCACCAGTAAAAAGCCGTATTTCACTTTGAGACGCCAGTTTCCAGTCATGGTGGCCGCCACCTCGGGGTCTTTTCTTGCAGAGCAGAAGTTCAGATTTCGACGGGGAGCACTTGAGACCGGTGGGACGGAGGAAACGTTCGGTCACGTCGATTGCGCGCTGCATGGCGTCCTCAACTTGACCATCGCTCCCGCCGGTGCACCAGATTATCATATGCGTAGATGGTATGATTGATTCCTTGATTCTTCGCGAGTTGCTTGGAGAGCCTGATCATCACGACGTTAAATAGTGTTGGTGAAATAACTGAGCCCTGAGGCGTGCCGCGTGAACCGAGGTTGATCTCTCGTGAGAAGTACCCTTCGATCTTGAGCTTGGTAGTTCTCTGGTGAAGAAAGGATCTCACGAAGTCGCAGATCCTCTTCCCTAGCCCTAGGCTGGCAATAGACTGGAGAATGAATTCGTGAGAAACGTTGTCAAAAGCCTTCTCCAGGTCTAATACAAGGATGGCTCTGGTATCTCCTGTGCTCCGGTTGATGATCTGATGCCTTATCAGCTTCATGGCATCCTGTGTCGAGAGACCAGCTCTGAAACCAATCATGTTGTGGGTGTACATGTCATTGGTCTCAAGGTGCACCTTGAGTCGGTTTAGAAGGGCGTGCTCTGCGACCTTATCGACACAGGAAGTTAAGGAAATTGGTCTTAGATTATCTATTCCTGGTGCTTTACCAGGTTTCGGGATTAGAACTGTTGAGGCCGTCTTCCATTGTGCGGTAACCTCCCCACTGCGCCACACCTCATTAATCTTTTCCATAAGGAATTCGAAGGAGTCATCATCAAGGTTCTTGAGCACCTTATTGGTTATGCCATCAGGGCCAGGGGCGGATTTGGCATTTAGGGAAAAGAGAGCCTGCCGTATCTCGGCCACAGTATAGTCCTGGTCCAACTCCGGCACGTCGCACCCCGCGTAGCCCGGAAACTGTGTGGGTGCAGAGCTATCCGCGACTCGCAGATACCTGTCATAAGCTTGTTGACAACCAATTCGTCCGGGGTAGAGTCAGTAGCAAGTTGGATGGCTCGCGCGAGGGATCGCCTCTGGCTGGACTTGGTGCTGCCCTGATCGAGAAGGTGTTTGAGAAGACCCCAGCTCTTCCCAGATCTGAGCTGACCCTCAATTCTCTCGCAGAGCTCATGCAATTGTTGTTTACACAAGGTTCTGCAGTGCTCCTCGATCGCCCTGTTAACCTCGGAAACCTTCTTGCGGAGCCTCCTGTTATGCTTCTGTCCCTTCCACCTCGTGAATAGGGCTTGCTTGGCTTCTCGTAGGTGTGTCAACCTGCTGTCCATGTTTGCAACATCGAGGTCAGTGACGACCTCCTTTGTCGCTGCCGTGGCGTCATCTCTGATTCCATTGCACCATCCTTCAAAGTCTGTCTTAGCCGTCGGTGCTCTCTCAGCTCTGACTTCGCGAAAAACGTCCCAGTTGACCACTATGAAGTTTTTCGTCCTAAAGTGGGCAATCGC
Source organism: Rhipicephalus microplus (assembly GCF_043290135.1). NCBI lineage: Eukaryota > Metazoa > Arthropoda > Arachnida > Ixodida > Ixodidae > Rhipicephalus > Rhipicephalus microplus. Next base: position 133,495,319 of record NC_134702.1, on the reverse strand, counting down.
GAAGGATACCTCGATGACGTAGTGGTCACTTCCGAGGTCTAGAGCCGTGTTGACCCACTTGACCCCACCTATATTCTTCAAAAAAGTCAGGTCCGGGGTGGTATCCCGACATGTGGAGTTACCTCTCCTAGTGGAGAAATCCTTGTCAATGATAAGCGTCAAGTCGGCTTCTGTCGCAGTCTGCCATAGCTCGCGTCCCTTGGGGGTATCATACATGTATCCCCACATGCTGTGTGGGGCGTTCAAATCCCCTACGGCTACAAGGGGGTAACTACTGGCCATGCTCACAGCCCTTTTGAGCAGAGTGTTTGCTCTCGCCCTGCGATAACTGAGACTGCAGTATACGTTGAGAATTAAAAGGCTATTCCGTCGAAGACCCTTCCTGGGTGAGTTAATTATAATTTCAGTCATTACGTACACAATGCCATCGGCTACTGCTCCGAGGTGACGCGACAGGTAATTGTACCTTCTGCTGATAAGCGTGGTAACTCCCCTATCTCCTGAATGTGATGACGCTACTAGATAACCCGGGAGTTTGAGGGGGGTACCAGACGCATTTTCCTGAACAGCGATGATTTGGGGCTTAACATCGAGAGTTCTTAAATATTGCTGTAGAATGGGCTTTTTGTAAGTAAACCCGCCACAGTTACATTGCCGGATTCTGAAGTTTTCGTCCACGCTATCCATGTTTAGGCTGAGGGTATGGTTGAGCAGCTATAGCGGCCCGGAGGATCGCGCCTTCAGTCGTTGGTGCTAGTACATTGCGTTGTGTTGGGACCTGCAAAGGAGTCGGACCGGGGTCTCTCCTCGCATCGACCTCTTCTAACTTGCTTACGCGTTCACTCAGTGCTCCTAATCCCATCTTGGGGTGCGCCACGGCTTCTTGGATTTTCGCTAAGGTAGCCTGCACGTTCACAAAGGAAACCTTGAGTTCCGACAGTAAGTTTACCGCCTCTTCTTCATTTGTGTTCTCAACCGCTCGGCGCTTGGTTCAGCTAGGCCTGTGAAGTGCCTCAGACGTATCCATGGCGATCGGGGTTGGGGCGGGCTGCGCCGAAGGGGGCGAGGACGTGAGCTTTCTAATCTCCGCCATCTCCGCTGCTAGCCTGCTCATTTCTTGCATAAGCTGCGCGTTTTCTTTCCTCAGCTGCTCGTTAGCTCGTCGAATCTCGTCGAGCTCACTCGCGTGGGAAAAACCGCGATTTGATTCATCGCCTCCAGGAGACTCACGTCTTCCTCTGGCCTTGTCGGCCCAGGAGAGTGTCGGCTTCTTCCTGTTAGATGTAGTGGGCGTGCGGAAGCGGGACCTGGTCAGCCTCGACGAAACGTGCCCCGGCCTTGTGTCGGAGCGAGGCTGAAAAGTGGAACTTCCCACGGGCACGTTCTGTCGACCTGGAGCGACTCCCTTCCCTTGGAGGCACCACGGCGACTGGATCTGGATCGGCCTCCCGAGCGTCCGCTGGAACGGGGGCATCCTCTGCGCGTCCTCTGCGTCACCGTCCCCGCAACGTCACTTCGACACTGCGTCCGCAGTGTCGAAGTGACGTTATGGGGACGGTGACGCAGCACCAGCCATTCTGGCGCACTCACGGCGACGACGGCGCACAATGTATGGGATCTTGAACCTTTTAGCCCAGTCTTTGCTAGCCGTGAGAGGCTGACCACCACAGAGTTTGCACTTGGGAGTACACACAAGTTTCTTGTCGGGGCTTGCGGCACCACAGCCTCGGCAAATCGTGTCACCGGGAGTGGGGCACACGTCAGCGCGATGACCAAGACGGCCGCACGCATAACACACGTTGATTTGCTTGCGGTAGAGTGAGCACTGCATCAGCACTGGTCCATACCTGACAAAGTTCGGTACACGATACCCATCGAAAGCGATGATGACCGTGCCAGTTGGGGCTATTCTCTTTACTGCTAAGGCGAGTGGATTATTTGTGTTGACAATCTTCGCATCGATGACGTCAGGGCTGTCTTGAAGTGGGACGTTGCGAATCACCCCCTTGCAAGTGCAGTGTGTGGCAGCCTCATAGGCACTTAGCTCGCGCCCCTTGCCCGAAATGAGTATTTGCTTCATCCGAACGTATCGGTCTGCGTTTTCACACTTGGGAGTACTGGAAACCATAATATTGTCGCGGTTCAACGTAAGCAGTGCACCGAGACTTTGAGTCCGAGAACCGACGGCGTGTGTTTTTTATGCAGGAGCCAAGAGCAGGCGAGCAAAAACAAAAGCACGTCGTCTTCTTCAGTCCCCCTTTTCACGAGGCTGTTGGCGCGCACATCATCTTCGTTCTTTGTTTCGGGCGCGGCATTTGCCTTCCCTTAAAAGAGCATCGCCCCGATGCTGTAGCTGAGACAGTAATTTGCGCAAGAAGTCACTTTGTAGAAGCGACGGTGCCTCGCAGAGTCACTCGCTGACGTATGGCTTAATGCGCACTACGTGCACAAGCTCAGGTCGGTGCTGGCGACGCCTTGAACAGTTTGGGCTATCCGGGACGACTTCATAGGTAACGTAACTTAGTCGTCGCAGCACTCGGTAAGGTCCGAAGTACCTTCTGAGCAATTTTTCGGATAGTCCCCGTCTTCGTACAGGCGTCCACACCCATACCATGTCCCCGGTTTCGTACGTTACAGGTGTATGACGTTGGTTATAGCGGCCTGCGTCGTACTCTTGCTGTTTGCATATTCGCAGACGTGCGAGCTGCCTGGCTTCCTCTGCGCATTGAGTAAACGCGTAAGCACTCGTTTCGTTGTCATCGCATTCGTGTGGCAGCATCGCGTCTAACATCGTTCTTACTTCTCGTCCGTAAACAAGGCTGAATGGGGTCATCCGTGTGGTTTCTTGTTTTGCAGTATTGTATGCAAACGTTATGTAAGGGAGAATCTCGTCCCAGTTTTTGTGTTCGAAGTCCACATACATTGAAAGCATGTCTTCCAGAGTTTTGTTAAGTCGCTCGGTCAACCCGTTGGTTTGTGGATGGTAAGCTGTCGACTTGCGATGAATAGCACTGCTGAGCACCAACACATGATCTAAAAGCGCGGCCGTGAATGCGGTTCCGCGATCTGTTATAACGATCGATGGCGCACCGTGTCTCAGCACAATGTTCTCTATGAAGAACCGGGCTACCTCCTCTGCTGTGCCTCTCTGGATGGCTTTTGTCTCGGCGTAGCGAGTAAGGTAGTCGGTCGCCACTATAACCCAACGGTTACCAACACTAGAGGTGGGAAGTGGGCCCAAAAGGTCCATTCCGATCTGGTCAAACGGCGTTGTTAGGATCTGGACAGGGTGTAGCAAACCGGCTCGTTTCATTGGGGTGACTTGCGCCGCTGACAATCTAGGCAGGTCCGAACATGATGCTTCACGGTAGCGGTGAGTCTAGGCCAGTAATATCTCCCTCAAACTCTGCTCAGTGTGCGCGTGTAGCCTAAATGTCCAGATGTTACCTCGTTGTGGCCCGCTTGCAACACCTCAGATCGAAGAGTGGTAGGGACGACAAGCAGGTAGGTGGACCCGTCTGACGAGAAGCTCATTTTGTAAACGACATTGTTCCGCAGACAGAACGACGATAGTCCTCTTGTAAAGGCTTTGGGTGCATTCTGGCTTCGTCCTTCTAAATAATTAATCAAGCCAAGTAGCTCAGGATCGTCATGCTGGTGATCTGAGATGGTTGACGTGTCGAGGATTCCGAGGAATGCTGTCTCTTCATCAAAAGCAGCAGCCGACTCTATTGGTGATCGAGATAGGCAGTCGGCGTCCGTGTGTCGTTTTCCCGACTTATACACCATCATTATATCAAACTCTTGTAGTCTAAGGCTCCAGCGTGCCAATCGCCCGGAAGGATCTTTCAGACTTGCTAACCAACACAACGAATGGTGGTCACTGATAACCTTGAATGGGCGGCCGTACAGGTATGGGCGAAATTTCATAACTGCCCACACCACGGCCAGGCATTCCTTTTCAGTGGTCGAGTAATTTGCTTCTGTGCGTGACAGAGTTCTGCTTGCGTAAGCAATCACTCTTTCCTCGTCATCCTGGCGCTGTACAAGCACAGCTCCGAGGCCAACATTGCTGGCGTCAGTATGGAGCACTGTAGGGGCTGTGTCATCAAAATGGGCAAGTACGGGGGTCGTCTGTAGACGTTGCCGCAAGTCATTGAAAGCATCTTCCTGTTCGTCGCCCCAAACAAATGCAACGTCATCCCTCGTGAGACGAGTTAAAGGTGACGCAATGCGTGCAAAATCTGGAATAAATCGCCGATAATATGCACAGAGACCCAGAAAACGCCTCACTGCCTTTTTATCTGATGGTGTTGGAAACTGTGCGACGGCGGCAACTTTTTCGGTGTCTGGACGAACTCCTGCATAACTGACGACATGGCCGAGAAACTGCAGTTCCTCAAAGCAGAAGTGACATTTTTCCGGCTTGAGCTTCAGGCCTGCGGCCCGTATGGCCTGCAAGACCATTTGCAATCGTTTAAGGTGTTCGTCAAACGTTATAGAAAACACAATGACGTCGTCAAGGTATACTAGGCAGGTTCTCCATTTAAGGCCAGAGAGAACGGTATCCATGAGACGCTGGAAAGTAGCAGGAGCGGAGCACAAGCCAAATGGTAAAACCTTAAATTCGTAGAGTCCGTCTGGCGTCACGAAAGCGGTTTTTTCACGATCCCTGGGGTCTACTTCAATTTGCCAATATCCGCTCTTTAAGTCCATGGAAGAGAAGTAACGCGCGTTTCGAAGCCTGTCAATCGAATCATCTATGCGGGGAAGCGGGTACACGTCCTTTTTTGTAACCTGATTTAACTTTCGATAGTCCACACAGAAACGCAGGCTGCCGTCCTTCTTTTTCACTAGAACAACAGGTGATGCCCAGGGGCTTTTCGACGGTTGAATGACGTCGTCTTCAAGCATTTTTGTTACCTGCTGTTCTATCGCTTCTCGCTCTTTTGAAGCCACACGGTACGGATTTTGATGAATTGGTCTAGCCGTGTCCTCTGTGATGATTTGGTGCTTGGTCAAGGACGTCCGGCCAACTTTCGAGGTCGACGCAAAACAGTCGTGGAACTCGTCTAGCAGCACAAGCAGGCGTTCCCGCTGTTGCTGAGTTAAAGTAGGGCTGACGTCAAGGTTAGGTGCTAGGTCACGTGGGTCTTGTACAGGTGTTGCTTCGAATGCTGAAAAGCAGTCATGAACATCTGCGATCTCGTCGAAATGTGCCAACGTTGTGCCTTTTGGAAGGTGCCGTCGCTCGGAGGTGAAATTGGTCAACAGCAAGTTCGTTCGGCCGTCGGTGACATTGACTATTCCTCGTGCTACGGAAATCCCATGAGTGAAAAGCAGCGAGGTTAGTTGGTCGGCGACTCCTTCACCGTCGAACGGTACGTCACATGCTACTGAAACGAGGATACATGATCGAGGCGGCACGACTATATTGTGTTCTTTGAGACGAAAGGATTTGTGCTCTGGTAATGTAGGACCAGTCAGACGAGCACTCTCGTAAAATGAAACCACGTGGTCCGGGATGTTGATTATTGCGCCATGCTCTCTGAGAAAGTCCATTCCTATAATTAAATCTTTGCAGCATTCTGGGAGAACAATGAAAGTCGCGACGAAAGAAGAGTCCACTATGCTGATTCTTGCTGTGCATCTTTCAGTAGGGAGCAGCAATTGACCACCCGCTGTTCTTATAGGTGGTCCTGTCCACGGCGTTCTTACTTTTCTAAGATGATCAGCCAGCTTGCGACTTATTATGGAAAAATCAGCACCCGTATCGACTAAGGCCGTCACTTGCTCTCCGTCAATAATTACATTGAGGTCGGCGCTCACCACTTCGTCGTTGTTAATATTCGTCGGCGTCAAGTCGTTCTGTCGCGGCAGTACTGGGGACTTTTTATCGTCTTGTGGTCGGGCTGCGACCTTACCCCGAGAGGTCGCCGCCTTTAGTTTCCCCGGTAAGGGCTGGGCGACCTTGTTTCCCGAAGGTCAGCAAAAGTACGTCGATTCGGTGATGATGTCTGAGTGAGCAGGGGATGGAGAGCGTGACCTGTGGGCGGAATTGGGCTGGCGATGAGGAGGCAACACGTGATAGGGAGACCACGTTGTTGAAGGTCCTCGAAAACCAGGGTCGTCATGGCGAACAATGTAGTCGTCATTGGCACGGCGACCGTCGTACCCTGGCCGAGACGGGCGAAGCGATGTGTCGCGGTACCAACAATAGCGAGCTATATGGCCGGCACCACCACAGTTGAAGCAGAATGGGCGCCGATCGATGGTGCGCCAAGCGTCCGTTCTGCGAAATTGTGGGCGTCTTATGTCCTCTCGTGGTGGTGAGTAAGGCGTGGCAAGTGGTGGCTGGTGGCATGGAGACATCGGAGACATGGGCTGACGTCTGAAAGCCTCCTGCAATGGTTGCGACGAAGGTGCGGCTGTAGGTGGCTGGTAGTATGATGTAATGGGCGCGACGGGTGGTGGTCGGCGAACAGCGTCGGCGTAACTCAGTTGACGCTGATCGCGATCGAGATCAGCTGCTGAAAAAGCGTGCCTAAGTTCGTCACGAACGACCGCGGCAACGGCGGTCACTGGTGTATCCACTGGAGGAGTCCAAAGCTTCTGCATTTCTTCGCGGACAATATCTCTGATAAGGTCACGTAGGGAGCCCTGATTGTCCAGAGTCACTGAAGCGGCGTTGATTGGGGTGGTAGTGGACGAGCGATCATATTGCCTCGATCTTTGGTGCAGAGCACGCTCAATGGCAGTGGCTTCTCTTATAAAATCGGCCACGGTAGTTGGGGCATTGCGCACAAGTCCAGCGAACAGTTGTTCTTTCACGCCACGCATAAGGTAGCGCAACTTCTTCTCCTCGGACATGTTGGAATCAGCCCGACGACAGAGGCGCGTCACGTCTTCAGCAAACATTGCCACAGTTTCGTTAGGTTTTTGAAGCCTTAACTCGAGCAACTGCTGAGCCCGCTCTCGACGGTCGACGCTAGCAAAGGTGTCAATTAGCTGCTGACGAAAGTCATCCCATGTGGATATACGGCCTTCTCGATTCTCAAGCCACGTGTGAGCGCCGTCATCGAGAGTGAAATACGTGCGGGCGAGCTTCTGTTGAGCATTCCACTGGTTGATGTCGGCAACGCGTTCGTAATGCTCAAGCCAATCTTCAACATCTTCATGTGGAGCACCACTGAAGCGATCAGGCACAAGTGGCTGAAGAAGTGTTACCTGAGCTGGATTGGAAACGGGGCTGCCTTGTATCCCTTGGACCAACTGTGGCTGGCTAGCGGAGGCCATTGGTAGAGGTACGTAATGCCTGGTAGAATGTTCGTCGAAGGAGGTCAGCTCAGGAGATAGGCCTAGCAACCGCCGACTGAAGCGGTGCACTGGTGTCGTAACAGATGGCTGCGTGTCGGGACTTGATGAACGGCTCCCAGATGGGCTGTTGAGCATCGGCAGGCTTGCTACCCAGCACCTCCACCAGTGTCGCGGTTCAACGTAAGCAGTGCACCGAGACGTTGAGTCCGAGAACCGACGGCGTGTGTTTTTTATGCAGGAGCCAAGAGCAGGCGAGCAAAAACAAAAGCACGTCGTCTTCTTCAGTCCCCCTTTTCACGAGGCTGTTGGCACGCACATCATCTTCGTTCTTTGTTTCGGGCGCGGCAATATTTTGCTGCAGATTCGGGCATAAAGTATCCTGGCTCAAATCTTCCTGGATTATGCCAGCGGCAACTAGTATTGCATCTGCCACTGTAGCTGTGCCAATTTTCGAGATATTGAGTCCACCTCTCGGCCGAATCACAATCTTGATGTCATCTTGAGGAAGGAAGGGCATCTTTCCCGCCCGTATTACTTTGAACTTCAGCGCAGTGCCACTCGATTTGCCGCGGCGTGCGCCCGGCTACAACGATGGCGCGTTAGAGTCAGCAAAGCGTGTTTTGGCGCCAGCTCTTCTGGCCCCAGCGAACTGCCAACCTTTATCTTTAGTGAACTCTTCTTCTGAAATATCATCTCCGTGCACTTCATACTCCATCTTCAGCAAATAATTCCGCACACCGGGCCTCCGAAGGGCCGGCCGCAGGCGAGAACAAGCCCAGCAAAAGTGCGGTCTCCCAAGCCACTCGTTAGGGTTAAAGAGGGTACCGCTCTACAGGAAAAGAAATTATTCCTAACGTGACAAAAACTCACTCACTGTGGTCACATATGATATGGGTAGGATCCTGATGACTTCTCGGAACCGATGCAAGCAACAGTTCATGAACACTTGAAGAAAAAAAAAAAACTCTAGAAACACAGATTTAGTTGCGCGTCCACAGGAGTTGTACGAACGCAGCCTTCCATTCCGCGTCCCCAGTCACATACCTTCGTCATCCATTCATGTGATGTAATACCAAATTCAGCATATGTGAAGCTAGCGAATCAGCCGTGAACGCATCACCAGTATGGGACGTAGTCATGTTATTACATGACACGCATGTTATGATCATCATGTTTGGACGTGTCATTTACCTATGTCGTCCGTTCGCGTCACGTTATACCGAACTTGGTACATGTGAAGCTAGCGAAACGGCCGCGAGCGCATCATGGGCGTAGCATGCTGTCATGTTTTTACATGACACGCATCTCACAATTACCATGTTTGTACCAATACCTTCGTCATCCATTCACGTCCCGTCATATCAAATTTGGTATATGCAAAGCTAGCGAAACGGCTGCGAGCACATCATGAGTGTGATATGTAGTCATGTTGTTACATGACACGCATGCCATGATTTTCATGTTAGGGCCTGTTGCTTTTGTTCGTTATGCAGTCATGTCATACCATACCAGTTTTGCAACATGCCATGTGAACAAAGCCATCGCAAGAGCACAGCAGGACCATGAAATGTAAATCATAACATTCATGACATCCATGTCATGATTTTCATTTTATGACTAGTGAGTTATGCTCGTGATACAGTCTTGTTATGTCAAACCAAGTTCGGTATTGATACCATTATCCAATCGGCTAGGACAGCTAAAAGTCGTAAGCGGCTAGATAGATAGATAGATAGATAGATAGATAGATAGATAGATAGATAGATAGATAGATACGCTCAAACTCACCGAAGTTCGCCAAGAAATGCTTCGCATTTCAAACACTGATTAGAACAACTGACTGGGTTACTGTTGTGACAAACACCAGCTGATTTGGTGCGGCTGCTGCACCGAGGGAGCCGGCGCCAGTCGTTTCCCCGTCCCTCCTGTCCCCGCTCCGTCGCGCTGCAGCGGCCGCAACTGACCCTACGGCTGACACGCGCTCTTCCATAGAAAGCCGCTCGACGTGGCACGCCGTACCGTGCGCTATTTCACCCAGCGGCCATGCACTAGCAGACAGTGAACTTTCGACGCTTGCCTTGCTGCCACTGGACATGGAGTGAAGGTGAGAGATGTTTACCTAACTCTCTTGACCTATTTTGGGACACGACCAAATGCCGGCGGGAAAACTGTGGCAGCCTAAGCGCTCCGACTAACTTGGCAGGAGCGGCGGACACTTTTCCTTTAGTCTTCCAAGCATGCCTGCCCGGGGTTGATCGCCTTTTTTCGCCCTATGGAAGTTGACGAAGCTCATCGTGGTCCTTTTCGGGTGCCGGAATCACTCACCGCTGAAACGGACGCGAGTGGCGTCTTGTCTCGGCAGGCAAAGGATGATGAATCGGCGTCTGTTGACGCGACTCTCGGAAACGAGACTGGCGACGCGACTTGTTCGAAACGCCGTGGATGCACTGTGGATGCCTGGCATACCGTTGTCTCGCGCAGGCAAAAGAAAAACCAGTAAAAAAAATGGCAACATATACACGGAGTGAATTATGGAGAGTGGGTGATGCATTTGTCCGTCCATTCGTTCTTGCATCCGTCCGTCCATGCGTCCGCCTGTGCGACCGTCCATGCGTCCATATGCCCGTGAGTGCGTGAGTCTCTTCATGCGTTCGTCCTGCGTTCGTCCACGCATCCACCCCTGCGCCCGTTTATGCGTCCATCCATGCATCTGTCTGTGTGTCCGTTCATCCATTTATTCAACACTCCAAGTACCACCATTTCGCATCTTTTCATCATATATTCCCCTTATAGAAGCAGCATCATCCAGCAGACATTCCAAAGACTAAACGAGAGGTGGCACACGCACAGTTTGTTACGGCCTGCGCTTTGGGTCTACTTCCCACCTTTAACCACCTCGAGTTCATGGTATATACTAGTTCACTGTATTCATAGCACTGCGGCCCAACGATCACTAAACCTTTTTAAAACCAAGAAGGTTACGCCCATCGAGTATAACGTAGCAACCTTTTCCTGTAAGATAGTGCTCAATGTACATGCCAATGGCTGCTAATAGGAAATGAGAGACAGGGGAATTCGGCTTTCACTTTCTTGCGGCTTGCGCTTCGTATCTACTTCTTACCTTTAACCACCTCGAGTTCATGGTATATAGTATTTCATTGTATTCATGGCACTGTGGCTAAACGCTCGCTAAACGTTTCTAAAACTAAGGAGGTAACACCCTGCGAGTATAACGTAGCAACCCTGTCTTGTAAGATAGTGCTCAATGTACATGCCATTGGCTGCTAATGGGGATCGCAGTGTGCGCGTTACCTCAAAGCCGAATGCTCCTTTCTATCATTACCCATTTGCCGCCATTGGCATGCACATTGAGCACTATTTTTTATTGTTCAACAACGCACAGAAGAAATCTTTCACCGGCACCACCTTGGAGGTCAAGATGTTACACTTGTTACACACTACAACGCCTATGAGGGACGAACGGGTGCCGTTATAAGGAGCTTCGCCCCTGAAAAAATGGCAGCATCTCCACGGAGTGAAAGATGGGGAGTGGGGCGAAGCATCCGTCCGTCCGTGTGTCCGTCTGTGTGACCGTCCGTGCGTCCATTCTCCCGTCCGTGTGTGCGTCTGTTCATGCGTCTGCACGTCCATCTGTGCGTCCGTCCCTGCGTTCGTCCATGCATCCGTCCCGCGTCCATCCATGCGTCTATCCGTTGGTGCAGCCATCCGTGAGTACGTCCATGCATCTGTCTGTGTGTCCGTTCGCCCATCTATTCAACACTCCAAGTACCACCATATCGCATCTTTTCATCATATATTCCGCATATGCACCGCCATCCAGTGGAAATTTCAAGGACTAAACGAGAGGTGGCACACGCACACTTGCTTACGGCTTGCGCTTCGTGTCTACTTCCCACCTTTAACCACCCCGAGTTCATGATATACACTAGTTCACTGTATTCATGGCACTGCAGCCCAACGCTCGCTAAACCTTTCTAAAACCAAGGAGGTTATGCCCAGCGAGTATAACGTAGCAACCCTTTCTTGTCAGATAGTGCTCAATGTACATGCCAATGGCTGCTAAGGGGGAATGAGAGACAGGAGAATTCGGCTTTTAGATAATGCGCACGCTGCGAATTTTTTATTGTTCAACAACTCACAGAAGAAATATGTCACCGGCACCACCTTGAAGGTCTGAATGTAAGACTGGGTACACACTACGACTGCTACTACGAATACGAAAGACGAACGGGTGCCGCTATAAGGAGCTTCGCCCCTAAAACGCAGTATCCCCAAATGGAGAAGGCTGTGAATGCCAACGAGAAATTGGAAAGAGACCCGCCCGCCGAAAAAAAACGTGATGCCACGCAAGGTTTCTGCAGGAGAAAGCAACGCGGTCCACCTCCTCTACCGAAAAAGGACATCAAAATTATTCTGAGGCCGCATAAGGGTCTCTGGGTTAAACTCATATTGGGACTGGAACGCTTTAGGGTTTTGATAGATGCCTGGCAATGACTTGCTGTTGCGGGTTCACCCAGGGTCGAACATGGTAATCCTATCTACGCCAAGCATGGATGTAGCGAGTAGGCTGCGGGGCATCAGTCAATTAAAGATGAGTGGACAAATCCACGCTTTCAGTGCATGCGTGGCCGACCCCGAAGGCATCTTGCGGGGTATAATACACGGAATGTTGGCCGGGAATTCGCAAGATGAAATAATGGAGAACCTACGTGTTCGGACTCAAGGGGTGAAGATTGATTGAGCAAGAATGTCGGGATTGTCTAAAACGGCGATTATCACATTCACGGGCAGTGTGCTATCGACGAGCGTATACATAATGGGTGCCGAGTTAATCTGCTACCTATGCAAACCAGCAGTGCAGGTGTACAAGATATGCCTCTTAACCGGACATCGTACGGATGTCTGTCCAACTCCTAATGTCTATGTATGCCTCAGGTGCGGGGCAAGAGAACCAATGTAAGGACACGACTGCATCCCCATGTGTGTCATCTGTGATGGTGAGCACCCCACAGGAGATAGTCTGTGCAAGAGAAAACTTAAGAACATCGCTCCTCCCGATAATTTGAGGAAAGATCAGCCAATGACTGGGGCGGCGAACTGGAATGAACCGGTGATGTCAAGTCGTCCGAAGAATTCGCTCCACTAGGGCTGGACATGCCTCGATGGTTCAGCTCGGAGCGGCAGGAACAGCACCAGGCAAGCTCAAGTTCACGATCCCGATCGAGATCCTAGCCAAGGTCGTGATCGAGATCTCGTTCAAGGAGTGACATAAAACACCACACTAACAGGGCTCCTCTGGCCTCTGGGAAATCTAGCCTAAAGAATCAATAAAAGCACCGTGGACCTCCGGCCCAGATGGGTTCCTGTCAGGAATCACAAGATGCCCTAGCCACCAGCCGGGCAAACATAAATGAGGCGAACTTTGCGAGGGAAGTGTCTTCCAATGCTTCTATAACAGAAAATCTACAATACAAGAAAATATTGAAAGAAAATAAGGGGTAGACTCAAGAGGTTAAACAGCTAAATAAACAAATGGCCGAAGAGCGAATTGACTTACAGGCAGCAATATCTTCATTAGAAAGACGGCCACAGGCTAAACAACGACCACAAAACCCGACAAGAATAGCTGGAGGATGTAGTCAAAAAACAACATATCAAACGCCAATGAAACCTACTATTTCGGGGGGCAGCACGGCATCGGCTGAAGTTGATGAAGGGATGGTGTACGCAGCTAACACCACTCCTTCTCCAAGCACAACAGTAACTAACCATGATGAAATAGCGCAGCCAATATAGGTGCAGTTAGAAGAAAATAGGAAAGGTATAGCTAACGTTAATAAACTGCTATCGATTTATTGATTGAGATAAAATGTTTCGTCGACGAGTGAATAAAGAAACAGCAGATTCGCATGGTAATATGCATCGGTAATATGCGAAGCACGAACGAGAAATGTTGATATGTCAGTCACTTTAAAATCAGCACAACGTTACGATGTGTAGGTGAATAATGCTGTACATGACTTCTGTGTCACGATTATCATGTATGGATGTGTCTTTGACCTTTGTCATCTATTCAAGTCACGTGATACAAAATTTAGTAGATGTGGAGCTAGCAGAACGGCCGCGAGCACGCTATGAGCGTGGTATGTTGTCATGTTCCTACACGACACGAGCGTCAGGATTATCAAGTTTGCACCAGTTATATATATCGTCATTCATTGACGTCACGTAACACCAAATTCGGTATATGAGGAGCTTTCAAAACGGCCACAAGCGCATCATGAAGGGCCCAATGTACTCCAATGTAGCGCTGACGCGCGCGCACACTGAGCACAGCGACACTACGTTAGCAAAACGCTAGCACTCTATAGTCTGACGCCAGGTGCGACGAGGGTCCGCCGGTGCGGCCCAACGGCAACCAGCACGAAATGCGACATGCTGCATTTCGCGCCGATGCGTTACCCAGACAACACTGCGTCTTTCTCTTTTCGTGACGGAGAGACGCCGGATGCGCTGAAACGCACATGTGTCAAAGCAATGCAGCGCGGCGGGCGCCTGCTAGAATATGGTAGGACGGGCACCAGGCGTGGCAACGCCGGCGTGACGCGACGAAATAAACGCCGGTGAGCACGCTCACCACGTCAAGTCGAAATGTATAGACGCCTTGACTGTGGCATGTAGTCATGTTCTCACATGACTTGCATCTCCTGATTACCGTGTTTGCACCAGTCACATACCTTCGTAATCCATTGGCGTCACGTAATACCAAATTTGGCATATTTCAAACTAGAGAAAAGGCCTCGAGCACGTCATAAGTGTGGCATGTAGTGATGTTGTTACATGACACGCATGTTGTGATTATCATGTTTGGATGTGTCATTTCATTTACCTATGTCGTCCGCTCACGTCGCGTAATACTGAGTTTGTACATGTGAAGCTAGTGAAACGGCCGCGAGCGCATCATGAGCGTAGCATGTAGTCATGTTGTGACATTACATGCATTTCATGTTTATCATGTTTGCACCGGTATCTTAACCTTCGTCATCCATTCACGTCCCGTAATACCAAATTCGGTATAAGTGAAGCTAGTGAAACAGCCGCCAGCGCATCATGAGCGTGGCGTGTAGCAATGTTGTTACATGACACGCATCTCACGATTATCATGTTGGCACCAGTAACACGCCTTTGTTATCCATTCACGTACTGTAATACCAATTTTGGTATATGTGACGCTAGAAAAACGGCCATGAGCGCATGATGAGCGTGGCATGTAGTCATGTTGTTACATGACACACATGCCATGATTCTCATGTTGGGGTCTATCAGTTGTGTTCACCATGCAATCATGTCATACCATACCAGTTTTAACAACATGTCATGTGAACGAAACAACCGCAAAATCTGCAAGAGCACGAAATGTAAATCATAACACTCATGACATACGTGTCATGATTTTCATGTTGTGACTACCCACATATGTTCTTCATACGGTCATGTTATGGCATACCGAGTTTGGTATCGATACCGTTATCGAGACAGCCAGGAAAGCTGAAAGTCGTAGGGAACTATATATATATATATATATATATATATATATATATAGATATATATATATACTTTGGTAAGAAATACGTCGCATTTATTAGTAAACCTATACAGGCCTTCAAAACACAAAGGCGAAGACTTCAATGAGCTCCTTGCTAAGACGGTTAAAATCTCAGGCAACAAGGACCACCTATTGGTTTTGGGTGATTTTAACGAACTCAGCACCACATGGCGTAACCGAAAAGACTCGCTGAAAGAAAGATGCTCAGAGCGTCTTTCCTGTCAAGTGTTTTTCCTTCTACCTTGTGCGCTCATATATTTCCACATCGTATGTAGAGACATGTTCCCGGACCTCACCTTCACCTTCAACCTTAAAGAGGCATCCTGGGCAACCCTGGAGGAAAATTTAGGAAGCGACCATTACAATATAAGCGTCTTCATATCGACTCCCAAACTGCAGAGATTGATAGGCGACCTGGCGAGCACAGATTGGTCTGAGTATAGGAAACCAGATCCTCCACCCTACTCCGTACCAGACTCAATTGTCGGAGTTCATAAAGTCGGTACACGCAATCACTACGGAGAAAATAGCCAGAACCGTAGAGACGCCAGCAGTAGACAGCCGTCTGCTACACCTATGGGAGAGGAGGTGCAGCCTACTAAAGCGCTGGAAACGTCAATGTCTGAATAGGACACTACTGCGTAGGATCACAGCTCTTGCAGAGTAAGCAAACGACTATGCAAGCAAATTGGCTACGGAGGGATGGGTCAGATACTGCAGTTCACTTCAGACCACACTGAGCACCGCGAAAACTTTGTCCATCTTAAGAAATATTCTAGACCCAGATAAGTCCAAATCCACAACAAGCAGAACACTGCAGAAAATTGCAGAAACATTTCGGGGCACGAACGATGACCTCGAGAAGGCCCTCAAGGAAAGATATAATGGTGATAGTCTACCAAGTAATTCGGCTAGTCACATGTGTTACAGCGGAGTTAGAATTGAAAAACTAGAGAGAGAGAGAGAGAGAGAGAGAGAAGAAATGTAGGAAAGGTAGGGAGGTTAACTAGACTATGCATCCAGAAACTAGACGAGCAGATAACAAATGAGGAGGTCTTTGCGGCAGCCCAGGCAGCCAAGAGGAACACAGCCCCCGGTAATGACCATATTACGAATGCGATGATAAAGAACCTTAGCGAGAAAGCCATCGAAGGCCTGACAAAACAATTCAATGAGCAATATTGGTTCAAAGGGAAGGTCCCTGCAGAATGAAAACCCGCCAAAATTATAACCACTAAGCCCTCCCTTCAGGTGCTCAGGCCTATATCACTTACGTCATGTATGGGGAAGCTTTTCGAACGGGTCGTTCACACCAGACTTCAGAATTTCATAGAGGACAGGGGGCTGTTTCCGATCACCATGCTGGGCGTCCGCAGTGGTCTCTCGATACAGGACGCTTTCCTCCTGATACAAGAAGATGTCCTCAGAGGCGTTCCCAAAGGCGGAGAGCATTTGCTGCTTGCTCTAGACTTAAAGGGAGCTTTTGACAATATATCTCATGAAGCTATACTCTCAGAGCTAAATATAATTGGTTGCGGGAAAATATATGTAACTATATAAAGGATTTTCTCACCGAGCGGGAGGCGACAATTGGTATCTCAAGCGTTAGGTCTGAGCCATTCCGAATGCCAAACAAGGGAATGCCTCTAGAAGCCACCATATCCCTTTTGTTGTTTATTATCGCTATGCGTCGACTCGCTCGGGCCTTGGACTGTGTACCACAGCTAGGTTATACCTTCAACGCGGACGACATTACTTTGTGGGCCACACGGGGGTCCCTGGCTAGCAAAGAGCAGACTCTAAAAGAGGCGGCACTAGCCATAGAAAACTTTGCCAGAACTAGGGGTCTCAGCTGCGCACCTGAAAAATTGAAGTTGATAAGAATACACAGCAAACGCTACAAAACTAACGAAAGAATAGAAATCGACATCGAAAAGCAGAAACTCAACAAAGTCACTGTCGCGCGGATTTTGGGTTTCTGGGTTAAAAGCAATGGTAGCGCAAAACACATTATCGGTCTTCTTAAATCGGCAACTAAACAAGTGGCTAGGATGATTGAGAGGATCACCTTCCACAAAAAGGGCATGAAGGAAAGTGATACTGTCCGTTTAGTGCAGGCACTTGTATTGAGCAAATTGACATACAGCTTGCCTTTCCACATGCTGAACAAGAGCGAGAAAAAGCGAGTAGATTCTATCATCAGAGGGGCTTACAAGACAGCGTTACGCTTACAGATAAGCACTCCGACACACAGGCTTCTTGAGACTGGCCTGCATAACACGTACGCTGAACTGAAAGCAGCAACATTGATCTCTCAGCGCAACCGCATCAGCCAGACGAAGTCGGGAAGAGAGATATTGATGAGGGCGGGCATACCACCGCAACCCGAAAACTTGGACGAGGAGCTGGTAGACGCACCAAACTCAGTTCGACAGCATATTTCGATCGCCCCTATCCCCAGGAACAAGACCAAGGAGCGGCATCACGAAAGGCGAAAGGGGTGCGTAAAATGTACCAGAAGATTAGTCAGAGGCTATGAGAACATACTTGTGATGAGTGGAGTGCGCGTTCAAGGTGCGCGCCTTTGGAAAGTGTGCGTCACAAAAACAGAAGAGAACAGAGTGCACGCGTGGTGCTGCCTAGACAACGATGATGACGACGGCAGTGAAGACAATGCATGCATGAGAACGCGTCGCACCCCGTGAACAAAATAAAAGATAAGGTAACCAATGATCATAGACCACGGAGATTTCAAGGCCCAATGGCTGGGTACCACGAAAGTACGAAATCTACAATCGGGACGAGACAAGTGGGCCAGAGCGGAAGCAGAAGCCTGAGCAGAGCAGATCAAGGGCAGAGAGAGAGAGAGAGAGAGAATAAACATTTATTAATAACAAATGCACACTGAGCCTTCTTTGGGTGGGGCCCTCAGTCCAGGGCTCCATTGCCTTGCGCGACCCTGCGAGCCCGCTGGACCAGCTGCTGCTGTTCCTGCCGGCGTAAGCTGAGCAGTGCAGACTCCCAAGAGGAAGGGGTGGGATTGGGAAGGGGAGGCACGCCCTGTGGGGCAGAGCATTCCCACGTGGAGTGGTACACCGTCGGTACGGATCCACAGAAGGGGCAGTAGGAGGGGTAGAGAGTCGGATGAAAGCGATTTAGCATATAAAGGCAAGAAAATGAATTGGTCTGTAGTTGCCGCCAAGCGACAGCGTCTGCTCTGTTAAGTGAAGGATGAGGGGGAGGATACGTATAACGGCTCTGTCGGTAGTACTCCAGCGTATCGTTGAAGTTTAGTGGTTCTGTTGATGCGTCGTCTGGATTGGACAGCTCTTCCAATGGAGCCCGACCGGTCAGCTCTCGGGAAACCGCATGAACGCGTTCATTACCATGGAGAGAGGCGTGTCAAGGAGTCCAGACAATACGCACAGGACGTAATGCAGACGGTGAGACAGAAGAGAGGATATTGTGTGTATGTGCAGCCACAAGTCCTTGAGCGAAAGCACGGCAAGCAGCTTGTGAATCTGTTACAGTAGTGACAGGGGAGTCATGTGACAGTGTCGTAGAGTGAACAATTGCCAGAGTGAGAGCTCCCTCCTCTGCCAGACCACTGCCTGTAGTGCGAAGTGTGGCAGACGCCACAAGGGCGTCTGTGTCATCTGTCACGGCTAAACACATGGCTGACTTCTCTGGGTAGCGTGCTGCATCAGTGTAAAGTACTTGTAAGTCTGATGTACCATCACCAAAGACGCGTGTCATAGCCTGAACTCGGGCACGTCGACGACCGGCGTGGCGGGAGGGATTCAAATTGCGTGGAATCGGAGGCACTTTGATGAGTGCGCAGACAGTAGAAACAAGTTTATGTCGCGGTACTTGTGCGGGTTTTTGAGGAATCGGATAGCCAAGACGAGACAGGATGGCGCAGCCCTGACGGGTCTGCCTGAGCCGTTGGAGCTGACTGTTGTGCTGGACCTCGATGAGTTCGGTTATGGTGTTGTGGACTCCTAATTGAAGGAGGCGTTGTGTAGATGCGTGTGGAGGCAAGCCAATAGCCGCCTTCACAGCTGTCCGTAGAAGGATGTCCATCTTTTTCATTTGAGCTAGTGTGAGATTGTGAAAGGGAAGATGATAGGTGAGCCGACTAACTATGAGGGCTTGTACTAAGTGGAGGACATCCTTCTCACAGAGGCCTCTCCTGCGATTGGTGATGCGTTGGATCATGTGTGTAATTTGAGTTATCTGCTGAGCCAGAAGGTGTGTAGTGTGCGAGGCCTTGCCGTCGGACTGAAGGTAGAGGCCTAAAATGCAAATTCGTGGTACCAGAGGGATAAGATGGCCATCAAGAAACAGCGAAATGTCAGGAGAATCAGCGATTTTGCGGCGCTGCTTGTATACCAATCACAAATCTGACTTATCCACTGAGCACGTAAGGCTGCCGGCAGCAGCATAGTCTTGTACCACAGACACAGCTTCCTGTAGGGCGTCCTGAATGGTTCCGTCTGATCCTTTGGTCGCCCAAATTGTAATGTCATCTGCATAAATGGCATGCTGGATGTTGGGAACCTGTTGTAATAGGGAAGGGAGTTTAGCCATAGCCACGTTGAACAAAGTGGGCGAGAGAACCGAGCCCTGTGGTGTTCCTCTGCCTGCGAGACGAATGACGTCTGAATGGAGGTCTCCAATCCCAATAGTGGCCGTGCGGTCAGAAAGAAAGGACCTGACGTAATTGTAGATACGTGAGCCACACTGAGATGAAGCGAGATTGTCAAGAATAAGGTCGTGGGAGACGTTGTCAAAAGCACCCTTCAGATCCAGGGCCAGAATAGATCGAACCTGGTTTGAAGTGGGGCTATCCAACACGTCCTCCTTGAGCTGTAATAATACGTCCTGTGTAGAGATACCAGGACGGTATCCGAATAGTGTATCAGGAAAAAAGTGATTGTCTTCGAGAAATGGTTGTAGTCGAGAGAGAACAACGCGTTCAAAGAGTTTAGCTACACATGAAGTTAAGGATATAGGGTGAAGATTCTGGAGGGATAGCGGCTTGCGAGGCTTTGGAATAAGTATGATTTCTGCGTGTTGCAACTCCTGTGGTAGCGTGCCGTTTTTCCAATGTTAGTTGTAAAAAGCGGTTAAATATTCGATGGACTGGTCATCTAAATTAGCAGAAGTGTGTACGTAATCCCGTCTGTACCGGGTGCTGTGTTGCGCTTAATACTTTGCAAAGCTGCCCTAAGCTTTGCTTCTGTAATGTCCTCATCTAGAGGCGTATCGTGTACGTGTGGATAATCACGATAGGCGGGACGGGGGCCCGTGGATACATAGTGTTGCTTTAAGGTGCGCAGCAGAGTGTTATCGTCGAGCCCTGATTTGTGGAGAATGGTGCGGATTGTGTTAGCAGTGTGTGACTTTGTCTGCGTGGGATTTAAAAGAGCACGGAGTATACGCCACGTTCGAGGTGTACTTAGTGAGCCGTTGAGTCGATCACAGAAGTTATGCCAATTGTTGCTAGTGAGGATGTTCGCATAGTCTTGTGCCTCAGTAGCTAGTTTGGCGATTCGGAGACGAAGTTTTCGGTTATGTTTCTGTCGCCGCCACCGCTGTGTCAAGCCTCTGTGGGCATCCCAGAGATGTAGCAGATGCCGGTCCACATCCGGCGTTTCTGTCGTCGCAGCGATGAGTTTGCTAGCTCTTTGAAAATCGGTGTGAAGTTGTTATATCCAAGCCTCTAGGGAAGGAGAGTCCTGATGGGTAGTTGTACGATTACGCCTAAATGCATCCCAATTCGTTAGTTTTATGATGCGCTCTGGGGCACGCGTGGCTGCTACTTGGAGCTCTGTAGTTAGTATATGGTGATCACTGCCTAGATTCACCATGAGGTTGCACCAGGAATGGTGACTAACGCCCTTGACTATCGTGAGGTCGGGGCATGTGTCCCTGCTCACACTATTACCTAGGCGAGTGGGTTGATCAGGTTCTGTCAGCAGGGTCATGCGATGAATCGCGAGAACCTGTGCGAGTCGTCGGCCTTTAGGCGTTTCTGTTGCGTAGCCCCAAGCCAGATGGGGGGCATTGAAATCTCCTACAATAACTATGTGTTTACTCAACTTGCATATTTGTGCAAATAGATGACCGAAGTCATCGTTCCTGGCGTTAGGTGCACTGTAAACGTTAAGCACGTACAGGCTGCTACTGGAACGAGAGCACGGGACTAATTCGAGAAGTACGTGTGAGATGGAGGTGCTTTGAAGGGTGTGTTCTATGACAGTGACATGCTTAGAAACTAATGTAGCTGTGCGATGTGGTGTATTGTTCGTTACGTCCGTGTATGTGGTGTAACCCGGAAGCGTAGGGGTACATTGTACTTCTTGTGACGCTATGACATCGGGAGTAATCTGCTGCGTCGCAATGAATTGCATAAGAGCTCCGCGTTTCCTACGATACCCCCTGCAATTCCACTGCCACACACGTAGGAGTTGAGGGGTGTCACGCGTTGACCTACGGTTTCTCGCCATGATCATGCAATAGCGTGGCCTCGGTAGTACACGGAGGCATTTCGGACTGTGCTAAATCTTGGTGGAGGGTGGTGGGAAGCGGGACTACAGCAGCTGCAGCTGTTGGGATGGTTTTTCGGGACGGTGATAGGAAACGGGAGGGGCGTATGTAAGGATGTGGTCGCTGTGTTTCACGTGTCGGAGACGTGGTGCGTTTTGGTGCAGATGGCGAAATATCAAGTTGGCCAAGTGCAGCCGATATCTGCTGTTTAACATCCATTACAATCTGCTGGACAGCAGGTTGCAGGGCCTGCTGGATCAATTGTTGGAGTGGAGCTGTTAGTACAGCCATAATGCTATCCTTCATTTTCTGCATTTCTACCTGCATCATAGTTGCGAATTCGTTCCTTAAAGAAGTAGCCATTTCGTTCAACGCCTCTCGTGTGGAATAGTCGGATGGTGCCGTAGTTGATGACATGTCAGGATGAAGCTGAGTGTCTACTGACATGGGTTGTGGTAGTCTAGGTGGCGTTGGTTGTAGTGTTCTTTCCTGCGTTGATGTTTGTGTGAGGGAGTGGGACTGGTGTGGAGAGGGAGGGAGAGGAGGGAACTGCCCTGCCCAGCTTACCGTTTGTGCTTTCTTGTGGGAACCGCTTTGCTGGCCATGATGATGCGTTGTCCCATTCGTGTGCGAGCCTTGAGATGCCGGCTGGCCAGCAAAACCACTCCGCGATGACGAGTTTCCTCGCTTGGGCCCCGACTTATTCCTGGAATAGCTCCTTCGCCTGGCTGCACTCCCGGACGCACTGCTCTGCTGTCCGGGGCTGGGAGATGGTGACTGGGCCTTCTTGGTGGAAGTAGCTGACCGGGGGGGTTTGCGTCGGTTGACAGGTGGCAAAAACCGCTTTGGGCATGGTTTGGCAGCCGTCGGGTGGTCGCCACCACAAAGCATGCAAGAAGGGCGGCACTCGTGGTTGTTGTGTGATAGTGAATCCCCGTACACTCGACATTTCGGTGTGTCAGGAGGCTGTGGGCACACATCCTCACGGTGTCCAGTTTTGTTGCACTTTCTACAGTGGGGAATAGTCCGTTTGTAGAGGTAGCAACGGAGAGCCTGTCCGTACGCCTTCACGAAGAAAGGGACTCGCTTGCCTCAAAATGTGAGCACCATTGCTCCAGAGTTGCCGAGGCGTCTGCACGTAAGGACCTCGTAGCCCGGTACTTCAACTTCTGTCAGGAAGTCGTCTGGTGTGATTTCATGGCCTATTCCGTTGACCACCCCTTTGCACGAATTATCAGGCGCAATACCATAAGAGGTGATGTCGTAAGTTGCTGCTTGCACTGTAATTTTGGTAATTTGTCCAAGTGCCATGGCGATGTGTTCAGATGAGGTGCTTATTGTTAGCACATTTTGATTTTCGTCAAGTCGAAGCTTGATATCAGGCTTCTCACTGCGTATATTTGCTGCATGAACTACGGCGAGAAGTAATGTCTTGGGGC
Source organism: Rhipicephalus microplus (assembly GCF_043290135.1). Lineage (NCBI taxonomy): Eukaryota > Metazoa > Arthropoda > Arachnida > Ixodida > Ixodidae > Rhipicephalus > Rhipicephalus microplus. The sequence goes on along the minus strand of NC_134702.1, from coordinate 133,472,384 downwards.
TAACCTTCCTGAAATTTAATCCACCATGGGGACGGATTGCTAGCTTGTAGTCCTCGGCAGGGAGTGGTGGAAGTCTTGGTAGACGCGTCTTAGGCCGGCTCTGGCGTAGAGTGGGCTCAGACGGCATGCTGGGCAGCTGTTGAGTCGGTACGGTATGGGGTTGCAGCTGTCGGCGTTTGTTCGCTCTCTTGGTAACAGTGATCCATGGATTTGCGTTGTACTCATTGCTCACCTGCGTATCGGCGTCTTGACTGGTCTGCGTATCCATCATGTGGTCCGTGTAGCGAGAGGGCAATGAGTGCTTCTCGTCGGCTGCGACGCTCCCAGAGACGCTCGCCATCCGCTGTAGAGCGGGGCGGCGTTCTGTCCAAGTCGCGTCTCCGGCTTGTTAGGTTTAGCAAGGTGGACCTCTTCAAGAACTTTCGAAAGCGTTAAAACGTTTAAAACCGCACTCACAGGTTGAAGTCCGATATAAGCTTGACAGTGGTGATGCTAGGAACAAGTTCCTATCGTTGCAACAGGTCGCCAGGAAGAAATTCTTCTTGAAATTGAACCTGAGCCGGAGCCGATGTGATTCGCGTCCGTCGCATGCTCTCGCTACTCGGCGACTCCCAGATCAAGGGCAGTTCGAAGAAGACGGGGCAAGCGGAAGGTCGTCACCGGACCAGGCGCTCAAGATGGGCCGTCGGGCGTCGGACCCGAGCCTGCAGGACTTCAACCGGCCGGGGCCTCCTGCCGTAGTGTTCCCGCTCGAGAGGACCGTGGCCATCCGGTCCTGAACTCCTACCTAGGGCCTGGGTACTTTGGTTTCAACAAGTGAGCAACAGCCGTCGGGCTACGGGCCTGAGCTGTGCGCCCAGCTGCTTGGCCAGGCTGACCCTGGTTCCCTGACGTGTCGCCACCAGCCTGCGTTCTCTCGTCGCCGACGGGTACACACTCCTAAAGCCCGAATCACCGCGTTCCGGTCTGGTTTCTCGACGTGTCATCAGCAGCCAGCGTTCCTTCATCTCCGACTTGCCCGCGTCCTGAAGTCCGAATCACCGCGTTCCGGTTTGCTCATCGTCGTCGGAATTCAGCGTGTGGGTAAGACCAAACAGATATCTTGCCCTACTCCACCGCGTCGCCCCATTCGGACTTTAGATCCAATTGAACACTTTTTACTTCTTTGTTGAGTGTTGATAGATGGATTTCGCCATGTCCAGTTAACTGTTTATTAGTTGTTTCGTTTTATGGGTGATTTTCGTCTTTTTACTTGTGAATTAAATTTCTTGTTTGAGTTTTGGTACAAACGGCTTTGTCTCTTCGTTAAGTCTCTCGTAGGTTTAAAGATTAGAGAGCTCTTCTTACTAAACATCTAAAAGAACCTTGCATGACGAATTGGCGTCCGCGACAGGACAGAGCCATTGGTGTTTCATGTGGATTTTTCGAAGCGATGAAAGTCATGAAAAGCACTTCGGAATTATTAGATCTGGTGGAGAATATGGGTCTCAAGGAAGCGGAGTTCAAGGAGTGGTACGACAAGCAAATGGCGCAAGCGCAAGAGGAACGGGCTGTGATATGTGATGCTAAAGAGAAGTAGATTGTATTGTAAACACACGCTAAGAGAGAGGAGTTCTAGCGAGAAACACGGGCTAGGAGAGAGAAGCTCGAGCGAGAGACATGCGCTAAGAAGGAGCAGCTTGAGCTAGAAATGCGTGAAAAAAAAAGGCTGCTCGAGATAGAGATGCGCGAAAAGAAGAGACTGCTGGAACTGGAATATGAGGTTTCGCAGCAGTGGCTTAAAAGGGAAAACCCTGAATATGCGTGGTCTGAAAGCCAGAGTAGTCAACCAGTCGATGAGGTGTGCTCTGACAGCAGTTACATTGGGAGCGATTTGAGTTTACCTGAGGCTGACCCTCTACCTCGTCATGACCTTTCGCTAGAAAAAAAAACTCTGAAAGAGTATGACAGGGAGGTAAACATTCAAAAGAGTAGAAGACTCGAGAAGCTTATTGAAGCGCAGGAATGCTTCGTGAGCATGGAACAACAACGTTTCATTCAGAGTAAATGGTGTTTTGAAACCCATGAGAGGTCAAGCGCACTTTATGCAGAGGTAGGATTGCCTCTGAATAGCTCCGCTGAAGGAGCAGTAGAAAGTGTCCTAGGTAATGCCGGCGAATGCCATAATGAAAGCTCTGATGTAGCTGCTTCTGTTGTTTTGGGCCACTGAAGATAGCAACAGACGCTACGTAGATGGTTTTTCACAATGATTATAGCTTGCCGATACAGAGAGATGACTTGAGTTCTCGGGAAATTGTAGATAATGCTTCTATGAGAATATTGAAGCAAAATGCAAAAGCCCATGTCGAAGAACAGAGAGTAGAGTTGCAATGCAGGTCAGCTATACGTGACGATGAGGGTAGTCACGAAGACCCAGACAGAAGGGTTCAAAGTTTTGATGAACAAGCAAGACAAAAAGCTGAAGTGATGGAAAGTGAAGCAGAAGGCAGTAATGATCCAGCAGGTAATTGTACGAGGAAGGAAGCCGACTGGTGCTCTCTGGCATCTTCGGTTGAAGAGGTCACTTCTAATAAGATGTCTGAGTGATTAGCGGCTTACGAGCTCAAGCAAGGCGTTCCTGGGAAGGATGAAGTCATTCAGGCGTGGTTGTATTGGTGCGCCTGGAGGGAACGCTTCCGAGTGACATACAGACATTCCAGCGTGTATACATGTGATCTAGAGGTTGGGCGCCTGGTGATACACAGCTTTAGGCTGAGACGAGCTTACGGTCGAGAATTCTTCCACTGGCGTCCGAATCCTTACTGTTATCAAATGGTTAGAGCCGTTAAACGTGTTGTTTGGAACGCTATAACTTAAGCGTCAAGTTCGAGTTCCCGGTGGTTTCTTTTGAATCTTGATTGCGGACAGCGGAAGGGTGTTGCTTGTAAATATTGTAAGAAGTTGCATGCAATGTAACATTAACATGATGTATAGTTTTTGAGATGATAGAGTATATATGAAAAAAAGAAAACGTGGTGTACTAAACAGGGTAATTTGGGGATTTTCAGGATCCTCTAGATGTGTCCATATTTTTCTCACTTCTTGCGTATTTTGAGGTTAGTGAATGTGGACCTTTGGAAAATGCAGTGAACTGTGTGGCGGACATATATGTGGGTAAACTGTGGTGTAGTGCGAAACGCGCACTCAATGGCACTTTTTTTTCTCGAAAAAAAAATTGATTTAAAGGGGGGCCTATGTGATGAGTGGAGTGCGCGTTCATAGTGCGTGCCTTTGGAAAGTGCGCGTCACAAAAACAGAAGAGAATAGAGTTCACGCGTGGTGCTGCCTAGACAACTACAATGACGACGGCAGTGAAGACAATGCATACATAAGAACGCGTGGCACCCCATGAACAAAATAAAAGACAAGGTGACCAATGATCATAGACCACGGAGATTTCGAAGCCCAATGGCTGGGTACCACAAAAGTACAGAATCTCCGATGGGGACAAGACAAGTGGACCCGAGTGGAAGCAGAAGCCTGAGCAGAGTAGATCAAGGGGAGTTTGAAGAAGACGGGGCAAGCGGAAGGTCGTCACCGGAGCGGGCGCTGAAGATGGGTCGTCAGGCGTCGAACCCGAGCCTGCAGGACTTCAACCGGCCGGGGCCTCCTGCCGTCGTGTTCCCGCTCGAGAGGACCGTGGCCATCCGGTCCTGAACTCCTACCTAGGGCCTGTGGACTTTGGTTCAAATAGGCGAGCAACAGCCGTCGGGCTACGGGCCCGAGCTTTGCGCCCAGCTGCTTGGCCAGGTTGGCCCTGGTTCCCTGACGCACCGCCACCAGCCTGCGTTTTCTCATCACCGACGGGTACACACTCCTAAAGCCCGAATTACCGCGTTCCGGTCTGGTTTCTCGACGTGCCATCAGCAGCCAGGGTTCCTTCATCCCCGTCTTGCCCACGTCCTGCAGCCCGAATCACCATGTTCTGGTTTGCTCATCGTCGCCGGAATTCAGCGTGTGGGTGAGACCGAATAGACATCCTGCCCTACTCCACCACGCAGCACCATTCGGACGTTAGATCCAATTGAACACTTTGAAATTCTTTGTTGAGTGTTGATATATTTCGCCGTGTCCAGTTAACTGTTTATTAGTTGTTTCGTTTTATGGGGGATTTTCGTCTTTTAAATTTTCAATTAGGTTCTTGTTTGAGTTTTGGTACAAATGGTTTTGTCCCTTCGTTAAGTCTCTCATAGGTTTAAACCTTAGAGAGCTCTTCTTACTAAACATCTAAAAGAACCTTGCTGGACAGTGCTATACGTTGACGCTTCCAGGTATAACTGGAAGCGCTGCGTCGTCACTAAGGTAAGCAGCGACACGAGAAGCATGGTGTCCAGCGCATCAGTGTACACTACATCGATCACCAAGGACGAGTGTTTCGCCATCGCATTGGTGATTAAAAGCCGAGAGTGCAACGACGTCCAGACGTACATCACCATTCTCTCATCACCTTACTCTCGGCTATTCACGAAAGGCCGCCTCTCATTGAACACTTGAAAACTTTTAGGCGGCGAATTGGGCAACACTTATAGGTTGGTCTGGTGCGCACGACATTCAGGCCTAGAAGGTAACGAGAGGGCGGACACTCTAGCTTGAGCACTCACGAACCAAGCGGAGCAGCAGCCTTTTTCGCTGTTACCACTACCCAGCACTACGCCGGACGGCTTTCGCGAGGAGGAGGAAAATGACCCAGCTTAGAGGGCTCTGCGAGAGCTTCTTGCTCACCAGTGATGCACGCGGCAGAAATATGGCACCCGTCACAAATATCTTAATTAGAAGACGCCATAGAACTCCGTAAAACTCAAAGGGGACTTTGTACAAATTTATTACGACTGCACAAAATTCATCTAACTTTGTATGGGCGTGATTGTCCGTGGTGTCACGGCTCGTTACCGACCTTTTACCATATCTCGTGGAATTGTGCTAAACTGCCAAAGGAACTCTATCGTTTACAGCGTATGTATAGAATGGAGGACTCATTGGAGCAGTGGTAGGCACTCCTCACTAGCTCGGACCCAGAGGTGCAACTAGCACTCCTAGACCACGTCCGGCAGGCGGCGCAAGCCAGTGGAGCCTTGGACATGGGGCCCCACCCACCTAGCTCATAAACTCATTCTTTTTTCAACCGAATAATGTTATTTCTCTCTCTTTCTTCGCCATAGACAAACGTTAGTTGCGCACAGTAATCCGAAATTCGCGCCAGTGAAACCAAAACAGGAAGCGCAGGTTAGTTCCTCTCACCAACCACAAGGTGCGCTGGGGTCGATTGGGCCACAAAGGTCTATGGAAGTGTCCGCTCTTCTTTTCTTTTTCTATGGGACGGCTTTATTCTCTCCCATAGGGTACCTGGTACATTAGATCTTCACCCACGTTTTCCAAACCCTCTTCCACCTCCACCCCCCCCCCCCTGATTTAGTGAAGCCCACCCAAGGGAAGTCTTTCAGGTCTCCTATAGTAGTGTACCGAGTACTCTAAATCATGAACCACATTTTCTAAAGGCACTTATTGGTAAATGTTTAAATCGCGTGTTGAGGTGGTAGGGGAAAACTTTATTCGTGTGAAGGCTAATATGCAAATTAATGTTTTAAATAATTAAAAACCAACGTTGTGGGCAGCCTTCAGGTTGCCGGTTGTGGCGTCCAGGCAGTGCCTAGCCCCGACGTCTTCCGCTCAAGCCACCAGGCAATGTTGCAGGTGTGGCCTGGTGCCTGACACGGCAGCCTCCTACTCTTGCAGACTTCTGAGGTGCCAAGAGGCAGGGGGCAAGTCTAACGGACAGGAGTCAAATATGTGTTGATAGTTGGTGATCGAGGTGCACACATAAGTGGCAGGCCGGCGATTACATTCCGGGGTGGAAGAAGGCAAGACATGTGGGTGCAAGAAAGGTGTGGGCCTGAAGTTGGCGCCACAGGTGGTGTTGGTGCTGGGAAAAATAGTTGTGTGGTTGGGGGAAAGTGAGGTGGTAGAGGCGATAGAGCAATGTGTGGTGCATGGTGTAAGATTATGCAAGGTGCTGACACTCTCCCCGCCACGCGTTGAAAAGTGCTATCCCAGCATGTTCAGACAATGTTCGGGCCGTTATCAGTTATCTCGTATATGGTGCTACGACGAACGGGGTCAGCCATCTCGGTCTCGGCAACACGCTCGGCAGAAACGTGCATGCTGCTGATTCTGGGTCTGTTTGTTAGCATGTGTGACCACGCTGTTTTGAAGCCAGGTTTTCTTTCTTCGTGTATGCTTAATCTAATTCTGTCGACGAAGGGGACATCAATCGATTTGTGGGGTTTAACGTCCCAAAACCAACATATGATTATGAGAGACGCCGTAGTGGAGGGCTCCGGAAATTTTGACCACCTGGGGTTCTTTAACGTGCACCCAAATCTGAGTACACGGGCCTACGACATTTCAGCCTCCATCGGAAATGCAGCCGCCGAAGTCGGGATTTGAACCCGCGACCTGCGGGTCAGCAGCCGAGTACCTTAGCCACTCGACCACCGTGGCGGGGGACGAAGGTGACATCAAATTGCTGAAAGGTTCTCGAAATGGCTGGAACGTGTTTTGTACCTAATTGTCGTTTTTGCTTCGTACTTGTGCGGAGCGTGTGCTTTTCTTCAAAGTGCCGTCTGACAGTGATCGTCTGACGGTGATCGTCGACATAAATATGTGAATTCGCATCGCAACATCTAGACATGAACAACCGCATTGCTTTGGCGTGCTGTATTTAAAATACTTGCGTGGTTCAAATATTTATATATTTTATGCAACAAATGCATTGCTCTTGTGTGCTTGTTCTAGAATACTTGCGCGTTTCAAATATTTTTTTATATCGCGTTCACACTCAACAAGCGCGAACGTTCCAACGATTTCCTGGGTAAATGGAAGCAGTGGTACGCATGAAATGCGTTTCTGGTGCAGTAACGATTCTTTTTGAACCCTTTCAGACGCCACCTATGAAGAACTGTTTGTAAATATGTCGAATCACAACAACGTTTCTGCAAGGCACTCAATATGCTATTACGACAAGAATAATGATATAGTTTTCGGATTGACGGGTGTTATAACAGGTCATTTTAATTAACTTTTAATTGAATATCTCTTTACCCTAAAGTCATTGATGGTTACTTTTCACCTAATTGAAATAAGCTCTCAAGCAAGGAATTTAGTGGAAGTATATTTTCTGTTATGCTCATTTTCGGCCCAGAAAACTTATTTTCAGATTGCTCGAAGGAAGGGGCTCGTCGCACAACTTGTCGAACGTGGTAGTGCCTTCAGAAAAGTGACCATATGTATCAGCACACAACTAAATGAGGTTAGATAAAAACTAATTTATTATGCAGGAGGTTCAATTAATCCAAAGTATAAAAGATCTTACTCTTTCCTAGCATTTATTTGATGCAAATAGTGAAGGCGAGTAACGTACACAACTGTGTACATAGCGTTTCAAAGGGTTAACAGAGGGGTAATAAATAATAATAGGAGTTTATGCTTCAAAACCATGCTTTCATTACGAGGGACGCCACAATGGAGGGCCCCTGCCTAATTTTGACCATCCGGGGCTGTTTAACATGCACCTACATATAAGCATGCGGAAGTTCCTTGCATTTCTTCATCACGGGATATTATTTTGATGGAAGCATAGTCCATCAATGACAATCAAATTTAAGTTGTCGCATACGACTACGCTTATGGCATCAGATATCGCTGCTATAAGAGCCGCTTTGCAGTATCTTTTTCAAGAGCGTCCAGGAAAGTGGGTCATATTCTTTGATTCGAAAACAGCTCTCGAGAATGTGCAGTTTTCCATGCGTAAGAGAAATCATGAGCAATTTATGCATGAAATAAGACATTGCCACGATCAAGCTCAAGCATTAGGACACTATGTTGTAAGTCTGTGGCTGCCTGGACATATAGGTATTACTGCATATCAATTTGCTGATGATGCAGCCCGATCAGCCCATAAAGGAACGAGTGTGTTCTCTATTTCCCTATCAATGATTGATGCAGCAAGGCAACTTTACTTGCTGGCTCGAGATATTACAAGCACGTTTTGGTCGTCCACCAGCTTCCAAAGGTTTGACTTATATGAACTGGATCCTTCGCTCAAGTTACAGCTACTGTCGTAACTTTCTCGCTTAGACGCGACACTATTATACCGCATTTGGTTGATTGTTGCATTCACAAAGGCGTACACCTTTCGCATCACTATGGCAGACACCTGTACATGGGACTCCTGCTGAGCTAAAGAGACCATCGAACACGTTCTATGCAGCTGCGCTTGCTACGACAAGCAGCGGTGACAGCTTCGGATGGTTTTGAACCAACTCGACTCTAGACCATTCTCTCTGCAGAAGATTTTGGGACTTTGAGCGTGGGTCCCAATAGCAGAAAAAGTAACTAAAGTGCTATTTCAGTACCTGAACACAACAAACCTGAGCGACCAACCTGTAGACTGCGTGAGCTCCCCTGAGTTTGCTCGTGATTGTGTGTATCTTTATTTCCTCTTTTCAATCTCTTTTCTCCCCTTCATTTTTTGCCCCAGTGCGGGGTAGCAAACTGGACGTGCGTCTGCCTAATCTTACATTGCATCTTTGTCTCTCTTTCTCTTAAGCTCGGTGTTCTTATGTATATTTCCGAGCCACGAATGGCCATTTCGAACACGTCCCTCTGTGCGATTATTCTGTTCTGTGGAGGTGGTCTGTTGAAATGTTATTTTATGTCCACTATCTGTGAGTATAAACATGGTCCCTCAATACTTTTTACTGGTCATGAAACTCCCGCGAAAGTTTCATATAGACACAAAAGTGGCCACCAGAGGTGCCACCGTATACACGAGGGCATTGATGTGCCGCGCTTGGTAGGGCAGGTGCGCGTTCGCAGAAGCGTTTGCCGTCAAATACACTTCTTCAGATATTTTCCTTCTCCGTGTTGTCGCTAACAAATCATAGCAGTGATTAGTATTGTAAATATTGTACATGATGGGCGTTGTCAAATTGCCCAAGTCATTGATTGCTGGCAATGTTTTGACTGAGAGTATCTGTCAAGTGACGCATGTGTTCGGGACATTTTCTACATTTCTCGATTTCTGTATAGTCGATTTCGGGCTTAAACCGAACACTTTCTTTTCTTTGTCCACTTAGATATCTCTTTCAATTTTTTTCAGCTTTTTATGTGCGAAATATTTCTGCCTAACGGAGATAAATTTGTGTGCCACTTACCTAGCAGTGGGTAGCATTTTGAACTTTGCAACAACGCTGCGCCTTGCAAGGAAATGTGGGCGAAATTCTCGGCATATTTTTTTGCTGCAATTACTGGCAATTGTCAAGAATTCCAAACTGCCATGAGCACAGGTACATAGAGTTTATTTAAATGTGCGTGGATGAAACTGTGGATGAAAAGTTGGGAGATAGAGTGAATGACACAAAAAAGATCTCTGAAAAAATAAATATATGGCCCTGGTTTCCTCCCTCCTCTGGCCGGACAGGATGGGTGACCAACAGCACGAAACAGTTTGTTTTGTTCACACGTAAAAAAGTGCAGACGGCACCTAATAAAAAAGTGCACAACTTCTGCCGTGGTGCTCACAAAATGTGTTCCACAGGCAACACTGGCCGAGGAAGTGCGGTCGTCCAGCAAGATGTTTTCCACAATGTTCATGTAGACATTGGCACAGGCTATATTGCCTATGGTGCGCATTTCAACATGTTCCTTCACAATTGGCAAGAGGCGCAATAGTTGCTCCGATGGCACTTGCAAAAATCCTGTCGTCTTAATTGCAGTCAATGCAGTTGGCTCTCGGGAGTTGCTTCTAAGTGTTTGGGGGCAGTCCTTGCAGCTTATTTTAGCAAACTTCTTTACAACATAGCCGCCAAGGTAATCCAAAATGCAGTCCCTCGTCGACGCCAGATGAATCATATCTTGCATGCATTCAGCAGGCTCCAGCAGTATATCATCAAAAAGAACCGCCAAGGTATCAATCTGAAACGTAAATATTGTTTCATCCACAATGGCAAGAGTGAGAAATTTGAAAAGTGAAAAAGCAGAATAGAAGCTCGTTGTATATCATACGACCAGACGTGCATGTCATTAGCATCAAAGGGCTATTCAGCACATTTCCTTACGATGAAGAGACACCCTACGAGCAGCGTTGGTGTGCTATTAAAATGTTTACCTGATTAACAGTAGGTTCTTCATGTTGAAAGAGGTCCTGAATTTTTAAAAGGAGATGTTGACCATCCCCTTCAACTGAGGCTCGCTGTGGCGGACGGATCAAGTTGTTCACCGAGAGCAACCGGTAAATGAACAAAAATTGCTGAACCGTTGGCTGTCCCCCTGCTCAAGCAACATGCCTTGCTATGCCAAAAAACCTCTGAAAGAGAGAAAAGTGCAAAGAAAATGTCTTCAACTCGCGAAAACGTTTAAATTTACCTCGAGGTGGTCTTGTCCAAAGTTTCCAACTAAAACATAGTGAAAGCCACATTTCAACAGCTTTTCGACAAGCATCACTGTGCTGTGCAAAGTCATTCTCAGAGCATTGGATGTTGGCTTGCTCAGAAAGAATAGTTGCTTTTGCTTTGGTAAACTCTTGTTGTAAGTGTGCCACCTGTGAAGCCACTCGATGTTCTCCTTCAGTGTCTGAAAAACAATCTGATTTAATTGGAACTTCAAAGGAAGTGACCATAGCTTTGAAATATTAGGGCTTACAGCAATGTGTTCTGCTTCATCATACTGCACATCTTGTGGCCTCTTGAAATTTAAGCAGTCGAATAGAATATTCGTTCGTCTCGCGAAATTCGAGGTTGCTTTTGAGGCACGAAGTTTCACACATTCTTCTGTACTGCAATAGAAGTCCATTGCTGAAGCGGTGCTTTCACTGAAGAGCTGAAAGATTTTAGAGAAGTTATATGGACGGATCAAGTTGTTCACCGAGAGCAACCAGTAAATGAACGAAAATTGCTGAATTATTGGCTGTCCCCCTTCTGGCATTCTGTAACTTGCTGGCATTCTGTAAAGTGCTTCGCACGCTCGCTAAAACCTACAAAGGTGACATTAGAGATTTTTATTTTGTCTGAATACTTTGCATTCAACCGTCAGAGGCTGATAGGTGGAGCCATTGATGGCACTAATATGAACCAGGCAAGCACAGAATTCTTATTGCACAAAGCTAGTCAATTTGACTTGACTGTTGGTGTAAGTTCCCAGAATACCAAAAAAAGGGTAGCCTCTCATTGGTGATATTGTAAATGGTCACTGGAAGCAGGTTACAACTCATTTTCATTCAGTAACAGGCGCAGAACCAAAGAGTTTTCTGGCATGCGGTCACATACAATGCTGTGCCAACATGGGAATTGCAGATTTTCCTGCTGCATGTGCCTCAAAAGGCGGTTTCTTCGATTCAGACTAGTTCCCAAATGCCAAAGTGGAATCAGATTCATTGAATGACAGTCACTGAGGCTAGAAATCGCTTACAAATTGAAATTAAGAATCTTACTGGGGAATATCTTCCCACAAGTGAGCGCGTCACTACAATTGTGACTGGTACAAGGGTGACAGTGATCAGGTGTGTATGCTTATCAAGCTTGTGAGACATGTTTATTCTGATGAGAATACGTTTTGGTCAAATAATTTTCGCATTCTTATTTTTTATTATTCATTAATAAACAATGCTTGTATATTTATGAAATTTTTTACTTTATGGAATGGAATGAAAAAAACTTTATTTCAGTCCTGCAGGACGCGCTTAGCGCGTAGCGGGCATCTCCCACGTAGGGACCGACAGGGAGTACCTGGCGGCCGCTTCGTGGGCCTGCTGGACGGCCCATTGCTGGTCGGCGAGAAGTGAGCTCCTGAGGGACCTCTCCCACTTGCTTGAGGTAGAGTCGGGAGGAGTTGTTCTACACTCCCAGAGCATGTGTTCGAGTGTCACTGTGTGTCCACATTATGGGCATGTGTCGCTGGGGTATGCATCGGGATAATAAACATGAAGCGTGGCAATGTTTGGGTACGTGTGTGTCTGTAATAGGCGTAGGGTTAATGCCTGCGGTCAGTTAAGTTTCAGATGTGGGGGTGGAAAAATGCGGCGTTCCAAGTAAAAGTGCTTTGTAATTTCATTGTACGTTATTGGTGCATCCCGATTGGTATCCAACCCAGCAAGATGAGGTTGCCCTGTGGCAGTGCGGTCGGTAAGTGCGCGCGCTGCATCATGGGCGATCTCGTTGAGGTTGGATAGGGCACCCGGCACCTGGCCGAGATGGGCGGGGAACCAGATGACAGTGTGGTGCTTCAGGGCACTCGGGTCCGCTTTGCGCAGGATACGTAACGCCTGGTCGAAGATGACTCCGCGTTCGAAGGCTTTGATAGCTGGCTGTAGAAGTCGCTGTTGATGAATTCCCGTTTGCTGTCGAGCATAGCTATAGCTATAGCTACTTACTTTATGGTCACTCTTAAAAAATTTCGAGAAAACTTTTTTCAAATAGGACGCTCTAAACATCTTAAATACACCAAAGAAAAAAAAGGCCCTAGGTAGTATCATTTGATAAAAATATTGGAGCTTCAAAGTCTTATGTGGTTAGCAAACACATTAGGCCCTATGCTCATCATTTGGAGATATGTTGCAACTACTTTGCATAATAATTGGTACATTTAAGTAAGGTGCTTATTAACGAGGTTTTTGTTTTATTGATGCAAAGTTAGCAATTATGCTTCAGAGATAACTCTTAATTTTAAACATTTAAAATAACTTTGAATATACTAATCATTACAAGCAGATATATTTATGCATGACAGTTCAGACATGGTTTACAACATCCATGAGGATATATAGTACATCTGTATTGGGTGCCTGCTGAAAAAGTGGACAAAAAGACATTTTTTAAATTCACGTTCTATCATAAATGGAAAACTAATGACATGCGTCCACAGGGCATGGGAGGAGTCCATGCCCACTGATGCCATGCATAAGGGACCCTCACAGCCAGTGTATTAGAAGTTAGCGGCAGGGTTGTGCGCAATATCTCGAGAAATATGACATTAGGTGCATCGTTATCCTATAAGCTATTCAGCATTCTACTCTTGTCCCTTTGTTCAGTTTAATGTTTTGCGAGGTGTCAGCATTCAACTTTGGATGTCCCAATGCCTGCACAAAGTTTACCCATTGGCATTCGCTGCTATGCACGTTTCTACTCTACTGGTAGTTGCCTTATCAGATAAATAATTTGATTGCACAGAAAAGACTTGTCACATATATGCATGACTTCACGTGACTCCAATTTTGGAAGCCCCGCCGCGGTGGTCTAGTGGCGAAGGTACTCGGCTGCTGATTCGTAGGTTGCGGGATCGAATCCCGGCTGTGGCAGCTGTATTTCCGATGAAGGCGGAAATGTTGTACGCCGTGTGCTCAGATTTGGGTGCACGTTAAAAAATGCTAGGTGGTCGAAATTTTCGGAGTCCTCCACTACGGCGTCCCTCATAATCATATGGTGGTTTTGGGACGTTAAACCTTACATATTACTCAATCCAATTTTGAAACTACAGTTCAGACTTTCCTAGGGGAGGCATTTTTTAGCTAGCAGTTCCATCAGATGGTACACAAAGCAAAACTGGTGTGCGCTTACAACCGTATAAAGTTTAGATAAACTGAAGTTCAAATATACTGCTGTTTATACCGACAATCATTCTGTGAATGTAAGTTTGCATCTTCATTTTTCTTGGCCAGGGATATGGTAGACTCGCGGAATAACAGTGCGGGTCAAAGAACTGCAGGTGGTACAAATAGCCGAAGCCATCCAGTATGATCCCTGTCGTAGTCAGAGTTACCTTGGAACATTAAAACCGACAAATAACTCAACGAACCAGTATGTGTATGTGTGCTTCTAGCTTGTTAGTATAAAATAATATTTTCATAGATGGCGGGGGGGGGGCATCAAGACATGGGGTGAACTTCGTGACAGTCTCATCTAGTTGATATGAGCGCAGAAAGTAAGGAGGGGTAGCACCACTACTGAAGTTCACCCATGGTACTTGGTGGCGTAAGACTGGCCTTGGGTCTAACTCCATTTCCCCGATGTCTGTCTTTCATCTAAAAACATGAGTATACATGCTGCTTTGAGTGTAGCATTGTTAAATAAACAATTAATTTTCTTGCTATTTGCAAAAGCTCTATGGATGAGTCTGTCTTGCCCATGCATTTGTGTGCTTTTAATAAGTGCCAGTAATAAACTGGGCTCATCTAGTCAGACCTTTGCCAGATTGGTTTCTTTGACATTCCACTACTTTCAAAATTGCTTGTAGCCTCATTTGATATAATGGCCACTTGTTTATGGCTTTGCCAAAGTACAGTGGGCTTGCAAAACTAGTCATGGCTGGTCAGGGATGATGAGAGAAGTGATTGATGCCATCCTCAATGTTGTGGTAGTGGCATTTGGGCACCAATGGCATTGATTTCAAAAGAGCAGCTGTACTAATTGAACGAGCTAAAGGTAACAAGAATGACGGCATGTATTGCACATATCATTCTTTGCCATAATATATACTTTTCATAAACTTGAAATACGTTGCATTTGCATTCATTTCTCATAAATGTTTGTTCTAAAATATATCTGTTGCATTGAGTAGTTGCATAAAAACAAGATACACATCAATTCTGCCCCGCCACGGTGGTCTAGTGGCTAAAGTACTCGGCTGCTGACCCGCAGGTCGCGGGGTCAAATCCCGGCTGTGGCGGCTGCATTTTCGATGGAGGCGGAAATGTTGTAGGCCTGTGTACTCAGATTTGGGTGCACGTTAAAGAACCCCAGGTGGGCAAAATTTCCGAAGCCCTCCACTACGGCGTCTCTAATAATCATATGATGGTTTTAAGACGTTAAACCCCACAAACAACAACAACAAACAATCAATTCTGGAATTTCTAACCAATTTACATAGTTTTGATTTCATATTTTAGAAACAAATTGTGAATTTGTTGATTATATGCTGTAACTTGAATTTGATAACATTGTTTCTGATGTGCACTTAGAGAAATTTGGTTTCAAACACTTTTCTGGATATTTTTCTAACAGATTATGTGTAAGGTTGGACCATTTAATACATGTGAAGGCCCTCAGTCCCCAGCAGCTGCGAAGCAACTGACCACGGCGGCGGTCAGATCTGCAATGCAGCAGAGGGTGCCGAGAATCTCTGGATCCAGACAGGCCGCCATTGGAACCTGAACTTGGCAACCTTTAACGCTAGAACCTTATCTAGTGAGGGAAGTCTAGCTGTACTATTCGAGGAGCTAGAGGGTGTTAAATGGGATATAATAGGGCTCAGTGAGGTTAGGAGGACAGATGAGGCTTATACGGTGCTACACAATGGGCATGTCCTTTGCTATTAGTGCTTGGCAGACAGAAGAAAACTGGGAGTGGGGTTCCTAATTCTCAGAAACATAGCTGGCAACATAGAGGAATACTATAGCATTAATGAAAGGGTGGTAGGTATTGTAATTAAACTGAATAAAAGATACAAGATGAAGGTAGTACAGGCTTACGCGCCTACATCCAGCCATGATGACGCTTCAGTTGAAAACTTCTATGAAGACGTGGAATCGGCAATGAGCAAGGCAAAAACACAGTATACTATAGTGATGGGCGAATTTAATGCAAAGGTAGGGAAGAAGCAGGCTGGAGACCAGGCAGTAGGAGATTATGGCATCGGTACTAGAAACACCAGAGGAGAGCTACTAGTAGAATGCGCAGAACGCAATAATTTACGGATTTTGAATACCTTCTACCGAAAACGAGAAAACCGCAAGTAGACATGGAGGAGCCCTAATGGCGAAAATAAGAACGAAATAGACTTTATAATGAGTGCACAACCAGGAATTGTGCAGGATGTGGAAGTGGTTGGCAAGGTACGATGCAGTGGCCATAGAATGGTACGGTCTCGAATAGACCGATCCCACCAGCCGATCAGCGCATGCGCCGGTTTTTCGGAGTTGCCCCGCCGCCATCTTAGTTGTAGTCAATCGGTCAACCAGACTACAGCGACTACGCAGTGGCCGCCGCTTTTTCAGTACTGCGCCGGAGCTTCGCGGACGTCTCTCCGATTTCACCAGCAAGAAAAAGTCGTCATGTGAGTATTTTCAATACCTACATTGTCTGTTAATGGGAGCAGGCGGCGCGAATTTCGGTCATAAGTGCCTGCTACTCCTTCGTTTCGGCGGGACTTAGGAGAGCCACCCGTTCATTGCCTGTTGAGTACCGTTTTCATTTGAGTGATGTATGTAAGCGGTTGTTCTGCGCGACTGTTTTTTTCGCATGTGCATCTCGGGGATTGCAACGTTTGTTTGCACAGTGACGTGCTGTTGGGGACAGGCTTTATATGCGGCGCCGAACCTTTCGTGTCTTACGGCACTTACGTGCACGAGTGTCGCGTTCAACAAACAGCATTTGGTAGTAATAATATTTGAAATTCTTAATTTGGGTGGCGTTCTGATTTCAGCCTCACTCGACTCACTCAATTTTCAGCCTCACTCGACAACGCCACACACAGGTAAATTATACAGCTGTTTGTGCCACTCATCTGCATAGGTGCAGCGAAATCGGCCGCGTGCATGCACCAGATAACTATTTTACGGAAAGGACGAGATTACAGAGGCACCGTTTGCATCGAGGGTGATCCGCGAAAGCTAATCGCCGTTTGGCACAACGAGTTCTGGGTAAGTTGTTGCAAGCGTGCCGTGAAGTACGTTACGTCGTTTCTAAAAAGTAAGGTCTCGATGTACGGTAGAGCTATTAGGAGAGCCTCGTCAATGAGCTTGCCTTCCCCTTATGCCTGCATGCTTGCCACTTGCGTTGTAAAAAAAAAAACGCAAGCCGCGTACGCGGTGCTGCACTTGCGCAATATGAAAAACTAAAAGACCTCAGCACTACAACTCGTAATAATAATAATATTAGTTCGCAGCGGTAACAAAAAACGCTAGAATAAGGAAGATGCGCTAAAAAATGACCGGCATGCACAAACGCGAACCGCGGCTGAGCTATCCGGTAAGAGTATACGCAGGCAGAGTGAGCAAAGATCATATTCTTTGGTATGCTAAGCTTCATGATTAAACATTCACATAAAAAAAACCACCGCAATACGCTTATTTAGTTTCAAAGCGGCACTATACATTTAATAAGATGTCTTACCTGCCGCCCCGTCCAGCCCTGTTGATACGCTGAATCCACGTCTCCCGAAGCTTTTGCTCTTTAGGAAAGACGTAGAAACCCAAGCCTTTATCCCTTGTGCTGTTGTTGTAGCATCCAGGAACACAGCACGTAAATCCTCCCATCGTAAGACGGCTCCACACGACCGAAAAATCTATCGAAAAGGGAACGCTCAGGCACTTCGGCTGGCTGGTGCGCCCGGACGACTACAAGTACCGGCATGCACCGCGGCTGCCGCGGCAGCGGTGGCGTCGCGAAACTGGCCTGTGGGATCGGTCTATTCGCCTAGACTTGAAGAAGGAACGACAGAAACTGATACGCAAGAAACCAATCAATGAGCTAGCACTGAAAGGGAAAGTACAGGAATTCAGAGTGTCGCTGCAGAACAGGTACTCGGCTTTTAGTGAGGAAACCAACCTTAGCGTAGATACAATGAATAATAATCTGACGAGTATTATTACGGACTGTGCAGTGAAAGTTGGAGGCAGGGTAGTTAGACAGGACACTGGCAAGCTTTCCCAGGAAACGAAGAACCTAATTAAGAAGCGTCAAAGCATGAAAGTGTCAAGTACAACAGACAAAATAGAACTGGTAGAGCTTTCAAAGTTGATTAATAGGCGTAAAGTATGCGGTGTAAGAAGGTATAACATGGAGATAATTGAACGCGCTCTGAAAAACGGAGGAAGCGTCAAAGCAGTGAAGAGAAAACTTATAGGCAAAAGTCGGATGTATGCACTAAGGGACAAAGAAGGCAAAATAACTACCAATATGGATAGGATAGTTAAATTAGCGGAGGAGTTTTACAGAGATCTGTACTGTAGCCGAGACAACCACGACCTTAATACTGTAGGCTTATGCCACAGGAGCGAAAGAGAGACACGCCTGAACGATAACCGATGCCAGCCTGGAACGTGAGCCGTGGCTTCACGTGCCACGGCCTAGCGCCTTCTTTATTTTCCTCTGTCGCCATCGCGCGCTCTTCGGTTTGCGCGCCGCCCGAACGAGGGCGCTACAGGGCCCCCCGTGTAGACTGGAAGTCGGAATGTGACATGCCGTTTGTGGTATTCCAACGGAAGATCAGTCGTAGATGAGAGGCTTTCTAGGGCGGTCTCCAGGTACGCCGGCTTGAGTCGGTCCAAGCTGACTGTCTCTTCACAGCCGTTCTGAAGTAGAGTGGCAGTTTTGGGGGTGCGGTAAAGGACGCGGAATGGTCCGTCGTAGGCTGGTGTCAAAGGTGGGCTGACCGCGTCGTGGCGCACGAAAACATGTGTTGCAGTGGCCAGATCAGGGTGGGCGAATATGGTCTTGTGTTCGGAAGGTCTGGGTGGAGTTGGCCGGAGGTCTTGAACGCAGTCGAGGAGGCGTTGTAGGAATTGCTGTGGCTGGTCTGGTAGCTTCGTTGACGTGAAGAAGTCTCCCGGAAGCCGTAGGGAAGTGCCGTACACCAGCTCTGCTGTTGAGCACTGCAGGTCTGCTCGGATGACAGCTCGTAAACCTAAGAGCACCAGTGGCAAGGCATCAACACAGGTGGCTCTATTGAGGCGGGTAGTCAAGGCGGTCTTCAGTTGTCGGTGAAGGCGTTCCACCATGCCGTTGGCGCAGGGATGATAAGCCGTGGTACGGCAATGTCTGGCTCCGAGGATGCAATTAAGGCAAGTAAACAGCGAGGACTCAAACTGACGTCCACGGTCTGTTGTCACGGTGCCAGGACAGCCAAAACGGGATACCCACGTAGAAATGAAAACGCGGGCGACTGTCTCGGCTGTGATATCTTGAATTGGAACAGCCTCTGGCCAGCGTGTGAAGCGATCGACCATGGTCAATATATAACGGTACCCCTGAGACACTGGTAGAGGGCCCACAATGTCTAGATGAACATGGTCGAAACGACGGCCGGGTGGAAGGAAAGGTTGGGGCGGCGTCTTAGTAAGACGGGAGACCTTTGTCATCTGGCAGGGCAGGCACATGCACGTCCAAGCGCGCACATCACCGTTGATTCCGGGCCAGACATAGCGCTGGGTGAGAAGACGTTGAGTAGCCCGAATGCCAGGGTGACAGATGTCGTGTAAGGAGTGGAAAACGGTGCGTCGTAATGAAGCGGGAACAAAAGGGCGGGGAAGGTCAGCTGAGACATCGCACCACAAGCGCTCAGATGATAATGGATGAGGCACCAGGCGTAGTCGGAGAGAACGGGGGTTCTCCCGAAAAGTGGCAAGCTCCCTATCATCCTGCTGTGCCGAGGAGAATGAGGCCCAGTCGATGGTTGGCGATGGAGAGCCAACCGCGGCTATACGAGAAAGGGCATCTGCGGCGGTGTTGTCAGCTCCTTTCACGTGGCGGATGTCAGTCGTGAACTCCGATATATAATTAAGCCAGATGGTGGAGTTCACGGGGCACGTACTTGGATGAGTTAGTGCGGAAAACATACGCCAGTGGCTTATGGTCAGTCAGCACGTAAAACGAGCATCCTTCCAAAAAATTCCGAAAGTGCTGTATTGCAGCGTAGATGGCTAGTAATTCCCGGCCAAAGACGCTGTAGGGGGTCTCAGCAGGAAGTAGCTTCCGAGAGTAAAACGACAAGGGTCTCCACTCGGAGTTAATGCACTGTTGTAAGACGGCTCCGACGGCCACGCTGGATGCGTCCACCATCAACCGAGTAGGGGCGTTGCTGCGTGGATGAATGAGAAGCACGGCGTTAGCGACCGCTTGCTTAGCAGCAGCAAAGGCGGCCTGGGCCTCTGACGACCAAGGAATGGCGGAGGACGGGCCGGCGGTCGACCGAAGGAGGTCGGTGAGCGGTCGTAGCAGTTCGGCGCAGTGTGGTATGAAGCGCCCGGAAAAATTCACAAGCCCCAGGAATTGGCGTAATGGGCGCAGTGTTGTAGGCTGAGGATAATCCTGAATTGCTTTAACGTGGGACCGGAGAGGGCGTATTCCTTTGGATGATATGTGATGGCCCAAGAACTCGAGCTCAGATGCGCCGAAAGTACACTTAGAGGCGTTCACAACGAGGCCGTATTGCTGAAGACGTTGAAACAGAGCGCGTAGATGGTGCTCATGATCTTCAGGTGTGCGGCTGGCTATGAGGACATCGTCAAAGTACGCAAACACAGTAGGAAGACCCCGTGTGACCTCAGAAATGAACCGCTGGAAAGTTTGAGCCGAATTGCGGAGTCCAAAAGGCATCCGCACGTATTCAAACAATCCGAAGGGCGTCGTGATGGCGGTCTTAGGTATGTCGGTGGGCTCGACAGGAATCTGGTGGTACGCCTTAACAAGGTCCACTTTGCTGAAAATTGTGCAGCCGTCGAGGCGCGATGTAAAATCCTGGATGTGAGGTAGAGGATAGCTGTCGTGGACAGTCTTGGCGTTCAACGCTCGATAGTCCCCACAAGGACGCCAGTCACCAGGATCACGCTTTGGCGCCAAATGCAGCGGGGAAGCCCAAGCGCTTGACGACGGGCGGATAATGCCGAGCTGCAGCATGTGGTCAAACTCCCGTTTAGCAATAGCTAGGCGGTCTCCGAACAGGCGGCGTGGTCGAGCGGCTGCCGGTGGACCCCGGGTGACGATGTGGTGTGTCACCGTATGTTTAGGTGGCTGAGTGAGGTTGCACGGTTTATTTAACTCCGGGAAACTCGCCAAGATTTTTTTCGAACGGTGAGGAAGGTATCAGCATGCGGATGGCCATTGGAGCGATGTCGGACAGGACTCCCGAGATGGAGAGACGAGTGTTACCATCTATGAGGCGGCGCCGCCGTACGCTGACGTCCAAATCGAAGTATGAGAGGAAGTCCGAGCCGATGATCGGTTGAACCACGTCTGCGATGACGAAAACCCACCGGAAAATGCAGCGAAGGCCGAAGTCGAGGGTGAGAGATCGGAGCCCATACGTTGCTATAGACGAGGCGTTGGCAGCACGAAGCGCTTGCCCCTGTGACTTTGAACGATCAGCCTTAGTCGGGGGCACAACGCTAATTTCCGCACCCGTATCTATAAGGAACCTGGCGCCCGATAGCTGGTCCGTGACCATGAAAAGGCGGCTGGGACGAGAAGGGAGATCACACGCCGCCGTCAGTGATCCCGGCAGGCGTTTCCCTGCCACGAACATGGGGGTGTACACTTCGTGGCTCGGTGTCGGAAACGCCGGTGGTACCAGCAGAGGGGTGGAGGGCTGGGACTCCGAGCATCTCGTGTGCGTGGAAGAGCTCGACGACCGGAGCGAGGCGAACGAGTCTCCTGCAGGGGGCTCCGGAGTGCGGCAATGGAGGCGGCGAGTTCGTCGATGCGGGCCTCAAGGCGCGAAATCGCTGTGTCTGCTGGTGTTAGGACAGCGTTGACAGATGGGGAGGTCGCTTCATGAACCTGATCGGCGAGCTCCGCCAGGCGGTCGAGATTGACGTCGCCGGCCGCCGCGAGGACGAGGCGGATTGGCTGAGAAAGGCGTTGGAGGAAGAGCTCGCGAAGCAACGCTGAGTGGGCAGAGACGTCGTGTTTTCCAAGAAGCTGTCGCATTCGGCGCAGTAGTTGGGAGGGGCGCCTGTCGCCAAGGTCCCCCTCTGCAAGGAGCTGCTGTAGGCGGACGCGTTCCGAAGGCATGAATCGTTGCAGCACCTTGGTTTTAAGGTGCTGATATGGCGTAGTGTCCGAGGGGTTGGAGAGGACGTCGGAGAGCTCGCTGGCAACGTCAGGAGGAAGGACGGAGGCTACGTGGTAGTAGCGTGTCGTTTCCGAGGCGACGCGGTGCAGGGAGAATTGCGCCTCGACCTGATGAAACCAAACTTGCGGGTCTTGTGGCCAGAAAGATGGGAGACGCAGTTGCACGGCCGAGACGTCCTGCGGACGGGAGGCTTGTTCGGTTGAGGGTGCATTCGAGTCAGTCATTGTCTTCGTCCGAGGTCACCACTTGTAGGCTTATGCCACAGGAGTGAAAGAGAGACACGCCTGAACGATAACCGATGCCAGCCCGGAACGTGAGCCGTGGCTTCACGTGCCACGGCCTAGTGCCTTCTTTATTTTCCTCTGTCGCCATTGCGCGCTCTCCGGTTTGCGCGCCGCCCGAACGAGGGCGCTACAATACTATAAGAACTAGCAATAACCCAGATGACACCCCACCAGTATTGATAGAAGAAGTCAGAAAAGCTTTGGAGAGCATGAAAAGAGGCAAAGCTGCTGGTGAGGATCAGGTAACATCAGATCTGCTGAAAGATGGAGGACAGATTGTGTTAGAAAACTAGCAACCTTGTTTACGAGGTGTCTCCTGACGGGAAGAGTACCAGAGTCTTGGAAGAACGCTAACATCATCTTAATACATAAGAAAGGAGATGACAAGGACTCTAAGAATTGCAGGCCGATCAGCTTGCTCCCTGTAGTATACAAGCTATTTACAAAGGTAATTGCTAACAGAGTAAAGAAAACATTAGAATTCAATCAACCAAAGGAACAAGCAGGATTTCGAACAGGCTACTCAACAATGGACCACATTCATACTATCAATCAGGTAACAGAGAAATGCTCAGAGTATAACCAACCACTATACATAGCCTTCATAGATTACGAGAAGGCGTTTGATTCAGTAGAAATATCAGCCGTCATGCAGACACTGCGGAATCAGGGCGTAAATGAAGTATATATAAACATTCTGGAAGAAATCTACAAGGGATCAACTGCTACCATAGTGCTTCATAATGAAAGCAACAGAATACCAATCAAGAAGGGTGTAAGGCAGGGGAACACAATCTCCCCAATGCTATTTACCGCGTGCTTACAGGAGGTTTTCAGAAGCCTAGAATGGGAACAGTTAGGGATAAGAGTTAATGGAGAATACCTTAGTAACCTGCGCTTCGCCGATGACATTGCATTGCTGAGTAACTCAGGGGACGAATTGCAACTCATGATTACGGAGTTAGACAGGGAGAGCAGAAAGGTGGGTCTTAAAATTAATCTGCAGAAAACGAAAGTGATGTACAACAACCTCGGAAAGCTGCAGCGCTCCGAGATAGGTACTAGTGCACTTGAAGTTGTAAAAGACTATGTCTACTTAGAGCAGGTAATAACCGCAGAACCCAACCACGAGATTGAAGTAACTAGAAGAATAA
The DNA here is from genome assembly GCF_043290135.1 of Rhipicephalus microplus. Taxonomy (NCBI): domain Eukaryota; kingdom Metazoa; phylum Arthropoda; class Arachnida; order Ixodida; family Ixodidae; genus Rhipicephalus; species Rhipicephalus microplus. The sequence continues at coordinate 133,449,070 of NC_134702.1, read as the reverse complement.
GAATGGGGTGGAGCACATTCGGCAAGCACTCTCATATTATTACAGGTAGATTGCCACTATCCCTCAAGATGAAAGTATATAACAGCTGTATCTTGCCGGTACTTAGCTACGGAGCAGAAACCTGGAGACTTACAAAGAGGGTTAAGCTTAAATTGAGGACGACGCAGCGAGCAATGGAAAGAAAAATGGTAGGTGTAACCTTAAAAGACAAGAAGAGGATTAGGGAACAAAAGGGGGTTAAGGATATCGTAGCTGAAATCAAGGAGAAGAAATGGACATGAGCCGGGCATGAAGCGCGTAGACAGGATAACCGCTGGTCGTTAAGGGTAACTAACTGGATTCCCAGAGAAGGCAAGCGGGTTAGGGGGAGACAGAAGGTTAGGTGGCCAGATGAGTATAAGAAGTTTGTGGGTATAAATTGGCAGCAGCAAGCACAGGACCGGGTTAACTGGCGGAACATGGGAGAGGCCTTTGTGCTGCAGTGGACGTAGTCAGGCTGATGATGATGATGATGATATGGCAGAGCGCTGTATTTTCATGAAGGAACAACACTTTTTGATATATACTAATTTATAATGACACATGCTAGAGTAGACTTGCCTGGACAGCAAGTTTCACACTCAGTTTTTGGAAAGCGTTGGGCCTGATGTGTGCTTTCGTAAGCTTTGGCACAGCCCGAAGTCCAGCTTGCTGCTACTCGTAGTCTAGCAGAGCTTCAAAGTGGAAATGCTGTACTTCTTTGTCACCAGGCAACTGTTAAATTAAGAAAAAGCCTGTGAGACAAAACAGCCAGAGCACTTTGATGACTTATCTTAAACTGTGTTGTACCCACCAGGAATTTTCGAGCCTTCAGAAGGTTATTCCTGATGCACTTGAAGATGCGAGGTGGGTCAATTAGGACCTGAATGACTTCGGAGGAGTCACATGGATGCTCAAATGACGTTGATACTCTGGCGATATCGCCGCTGACACGTAAAAGGAAGACATTTCTATTATTAGAATCACGTACTAGATACCATGAGGATAAATAGTGTCTATAAATATTTACCCAAAGAGTTCAATGCTGATCGGTTCGAAGTAGAGTTATCGCAAGTGACTGCGTCCACAACGACACCGGCATTCGACAGGAGTACAATGCAAAGCAGGAGCAGTTTAGCAATAGCGGAGCCTGGTGCAGCCCCTGACGCGCAAAACTCTCCGACAGTCTGCGACCAGCCACCGAGGAATGGTCGGAAAAGGAACACTAACACATGGTCACCATCTTTCACTTGGTCAGTAGGCTTCGTGTGCTCTGCTAAGTTGGCCCTTCCAAGCATTGTCATATCCGATTCCCTTACATGAAGGCTCCTTCTCACGCTCATCTCGTCAAACATCAGGACCCCTAAAGAAAAAAAAATTATTATTTCAGCTGTTTACCTAAAGTCCAGAAAAATCAAATGCAAACAAATAGAAATTGATACCTCGGCGTTCTTTCTCTGGAATATTTTCCACTTTGTCTTTGAGGATGGCAAATAAATTTTCATCAAATCCAAAGCCGGCCTTCAGATTTTTTAGGTAGGAGTAGAGTGTGCGAGGGTGTGGTAGAGGCAGAAAATATTCTCGTGAAGAAATGTATAAACTTCTGTCGATTTGATTTTCAGCAGTAAACAGTCGTAAATCCATTCTTTTTTATGGCTGCAATAAATAAAATGCAGAATTTTGTGTTCACGATTCAGCGACAGCACCAGCAAACAGCACTATCAAAGCAAAACAAAATATTTCATTTTGGTCCACAGCATCACATTTCAGTTTCTATCATTATCCAGAAAGAAAACGCACACACTCCGAAAACCGAACTTCACATAAAACTCCAAACACACTTCACAAACGGGATCTTACCGTGCTGCTTTCGTAGACTTTATACTTGCCTTCATGATGCACTGGTCTATAATGAGCTTCTCGTGGTCTGACAGCTTGTGAATATCTCCGTACATTCCACCTTTTTTATTCGCGTGCGCCTCCGCTTTTGCGAGTTTCCGCTGGCGTGATTGAAGCTGTTGCTTCACGCTGCGAAGTTGCGCCTTCACTCTCTGCAGCTCCAATGCTGAAAAAGTGGTACCTCTGTTTGACACTCTGCATCAGCGAAGCCTGGGCGATTCTCAGTTCTTACAACATCTGCAAAGACTGACAAAGAGCAAATTTCATATGGGAAGGAGCCAATTTTGTTAGCGTGTAGTGAGCGAAATTTGTTAGTGTAGTGAGCGGTTAGAATACTTGCAAGCTTTGTGCCAGACTTACCGTCGATTTCTTCGTCGGCTGCAGTGGAGACGTCCGCATTCTCAACTGTCGCATCACAGTCTGGAGAAAGCTCTCGCGGCCTTTTTACAGGTGGGCGCTTTGTTAGTCCACGCGAACGCTGTTTTGGTTTGGAGAGGTAAGCAGGCAAACCTTCGAAATTTCTTGACGCGGCGCCTTCCACCAGCCTTGGCCAATCTCAAGGCAGTGAAACGATGTTCCCATTCACTGTACACACGTCCGCACGTACGATGTCACTTGCATCGAAATGTTTTTCGCACACGCGAACATACTTCGAGTCGAACGAAAATCCGACAGTCTCCTGTCGCGGGATTGCACGTTTCCACCTGTCGCGTTGTTCTGCGTCGGCTGGTAAACAGAACAGGGAGACTTTTTCGACGTTGCCCCTGTATCCCGAGCGATAGCCCGGCACACAGCAGGTGTTGGGCATCGCGGTCACGACGAGGTGACCACGAAAAGAGAAAAAAAAAGGTGCAAGCAGCACAAACAACACCACTCCGCGCTCACACTCGGCTAATGGCGGCCAGCAGCAGGCGGCTTCTTCGTCCCCCTTGTAGCTACGCCAGCGCCGCGGCGCGAAAAGTGGGGGCGGTATATGAAGCTCTCCCATTGAGTTACGCGGGAGTTTCATGACCAGTAAATGTATTGAGGGACCATGGTATAAATGTCCCCAAACACAATTTTCGCAGAGATGACAACTGGAACAGCTTATGGCTCTCTCATAGTAGAGTAAGTGTAGTGCTCTAATGTGTTCACAATTTAATGTAAACACACAACGGATTGTTGTGAGAGTGGCGTGTTTTGTCTGTCTGGGAGTTTGGTATCAGAAACGCACAGCGTAATACCGGATAGAGTAGCTGCCGTAACGTCAAGTTGAAAATTGCACCATCGCCCACTAAAGAGAACCATGAGCAGCATGCGAAGCAGCACATGGGTCGACTTTCAAGTTCCGTTCACCACGGGCACCTTGCCGAATGGTAAGGAGTCCTTGAAAGGGGAGGAAACTATGAATTCACTGTAGTTTCCGTTGGTGTTACTCATCCCGAACTCTCGTTGAAGCACGCCATGCGGGTTGATCGCCGCGCCACACGCGGCACGTGCGTTCGTCGCGCACCTGCAGAATCTAGTTCCACGATGCCATCACGTGATTGCTGACAGAGCGTAAGGGCGAGTGGCCACAGCGTCTTACCCATTCCCTCACACAGGCCGGAAGGCGCTAGCGGGTGAGCGCGTTCTGGCAGTGCTTGGGCCAGCCGTTGCGCACGCGCAGTAGGGGTGTTTACGCACAAGGGATTGAGCTTCGCCATAGGCTTCTTCGCATCTGAAAATCGGGCACGTATCTGCGCGCTGCCGTGCGAGGAATGCGGAAAGACGATGGTCTTCTGAGTGGACTATGGGGGGAGGGAGAATAAAGCGTTTATTTGATGTTTTGCGTGAGAATATTGGCGAGTGCGGCGTGAGGTATTGAGCCATCTGGTAGCAATTAAAGAAACAAAAATAGTTTTTAAAAAGGAAGCTGCTGGTAGATGTCAGCGCCAGGGCGTTTTAGCGAAGCGTAGGAAACACCTGTTTTTTCAATCATGGCGTCAAATTGTCAGCGCATCGTAATAAACAATGTTATCTTCAGAATTACGTATCTATGCAGAACTAAATAAAGAGACACACTACCTCATGCGTAAAAATGATGTTGTGCCTCAAATATGCGTAATATTTGCTTTTTGATTGACAGTGCTCTCAAGTATGAACGCAGCTAACAACTCAAGATGGGTGGGTTTCGAGCACGGGCTTCAACTTTCCCTGAGTGGCTAACCGTTGGACAGACAGACAGACAGACAGACAGACAGACAGACAGACAGACCAAAACTTTGCGTTGAACATTCTAAGCCAAAAGGGAGCAACGGGGGTGTAGGGGTTGCCCTTTTCAGGGAGCAATTGCATTGCCACTCCCATTACTCTCCTAAAAGAAGTAACTGCAGAGGGATGAACCGTTACTATCTTTTCAATTCCTCCTTCGGAGGATGAACAGTTACTCCCTCCAGTTGTTCCCCTAAGACCAGCGGTTAGTCTTTACCGTTACTTCCGCGTGTTCGCAGTTACTCTCTGAGGACCAACTGCACATGCTTTAAGTTGACCTCTAAGCCAAAAACGGTCGAAATGGGAGCAACGGCTGCTTTTAGTCCTCCAGACCATCTGTTACTCCCAGAAAAACCCAAGCGAAACAAGATGGCCGACATATTTAAAAACGGGGGAGCAACTGTATTAGTCTTAAGTTTGTAAGGGAGCAACGGAAGAAGGAACCGGTGCAAATGCTCTCGTCACGCAATGGTTACTCCCCTGAAGGACACCGCGCACAAATATGCATGCTGCCCACATTGATGCTCATGGGCCAGATTAGTATTTGTTCTGTGTACCAAACTTTAACAAACCGAAACAGCAATTTAGCATCCGCTGATAATAAAGTATCAGCGCTGGCTGAACACAGAAGGCCGGAGAATACAGCTACCGCAAGTGCCTAACATACGCAGCAGCAGCATGGAGAGTTGGCACGTCAAAGCGGACCAAACCCCAAAACACCACGGAAAAACAAGGATATTAAAGAAAAAAGCCTAGGCGCGCCGTTAGTCCGCCAGGAGGCAAAATCGATCATTCACCGAAACACGTGTGAAACAACCCCCCTTCCAATATATATATATATATATATATATATATATATATATATATATATATATATATATATATATATATATATATATATATATATATATATATATATATATATATATATATATATATATATAGGCAGGCATGGTGGTTGAGTGGCCGTAGCGTTGCATATAGTCCAGTAGATCCTCCGTGAGCGGTCACAACGTGGTTTATTTCGACGTTTCGGCCTAGAGTCTGGCCTTCATCAGGATCCTGATGAAGGCTAGACTCTAGGCTGAAACGTTGAAATAAACCACGTTGTGACCGCTCACGGAGGATCTACTGGACTATATATATATATATATATATATATATATATATATATATATATATATATGTATATATATATATATATATATATATATATATATGTATGTATCGAAGGAAAAAAACAGACCCAGACGCGCCTTTCTTCAGTCGTTAAACTTGGTAGCACGCTTCAACGTGTAGTTATAGGGCAGAATGACAAATCTGCGCCATCTGCGGCTGCACGGCAAGCGTGGCGCTAGCATAGTAAGCGATGTAATTTACAAAGTGATCATTAATCGTTGTTTATGTGTACTAGCGCTAAATAAAAATGAAGCTCAATTTTTATAAGTAAACATGAGTTTTAGTGTACCTAAGTTTTTTTATAAGCGTATTAGGAGAACACACTGAAAGCATTGGCGCTGACGCCTGTGCTGCAACTGCTCGACGTTGTTTTTCGGCGCAACTAGGTTCACGTTCACACTACTCATATTGATTTGGTTGTGTGCTCATATTGAGAGCTTGTGTGCCACGTTTTGATCATGCATGTGTGTCGCAGATTTGTGTTTCTACTAATTCGTGATGAAGGTTAGGGCATATTTATCTTTTGAGAGCGCAGTGTTGTTGTGGATTTCACTGCTAGATGGAACAAACGCAACGTAAACACGTCTTCAGCTATCTGCAAACCTGTTCGCTCATGGGACAAAAGACTGTGCATGCATCAGCTTGCAGGTGAGTGGCATTTTTAGCTACATTTGATTCTCTTACAGGGTGGGTAATTACAGTCTAACATTGGCTGGGGTGTTTTCAACGCCCAAGTTTAGGCCTGTTCACTGCTTGTGAAAAGTGTTGAGTTCTCAAACAACTGGTTCATTGTTCTTTTCTCCGAAGATATTGAGTGGTTGCGCCATGTAAAGATAAATGATTTGCTTTTGCTTATTCACCGTATCAAGTGCTAGTTGTATCGGACTAAATTACCTCTATTATTACCACCTGCATACCCTCTTGTTGTCTCTGTCACCACTGCAGTTCCAGTGTACGTTTGCTGTTAAAATTTCCTTTCGGCGACGATACCTAGTTCAAAAAAACATTGGGGCGAGGTTGTTGCTGCCTTCATAGTGGTACTTGTCTCTCATTCGCTTTATGTAACGTTAATGGTTGGGTGTAGAGGTCTTCGGCAACACTTTTTAGAACTGTAGAGTGTAAGTAGACCAGTAAGTGAACAAATTATTTTTGCATCACTTCACTGGCATAGCCAGGTGTTGGCACATAAAATTTTTTTTTAGGCCAGACATAGGGAGCCCAATATGACGACCATATTTGCTTCCCGACCTTCAATTCAGATGAACGGACCCCCCTCCCCGCACCCTTCAAAAAAAAATGACATCACTGCGTCACATACCTTACGTTGAACGTACTATTTTATAAGCGCACCATCAAACGAGCACTTTGCATATGAACAGAACAACGGGAGGAGAAATGACCCAAATCTTTCATTTCAGATTTCTTTAGTGATGCAAAAGCTTCGCAAAACCGGATATTGTGAAAGACAATAGGGAGTTTTAGCTTGTACGTATACTTCTTTACGTTACCGTGTTACCGGTTTACGTTTACCATGTTACCGGCGCCCGAGTTTTAGCAGCGTTTTGCTACACATACGGGAACCTTTACGTTCGTACGTAAAAGTTTACGTTCGCCGATGATGATGATCATGGATGCACACATATTCGTTTTCTTTTCAATAAAACTTAACCAGCGCTGCGGCGCAAATATAACAACTTTTAACATGTAAAATTATCAAGTGTTTTGGTGCTATATAATCACCTAACCCATTAAAGTTGGCTGCGAGCAGAAGGCTATAAGGAGCCACCGCATAATTCTTTAAGCCTCTCTGGCTAAGCCTCTCTGGTTGAACGGTCAGTGGCTAGCCGCATTCGCAAAGAAGTGGTCGTCGATATGGCAATGAGTATGCTCCAAGATTCATTCCTGGCTCAAAATCTACCGTGGAAGTACATCGACGATCTACTGATTATGGATCTGCTACAGCCGCAGCCGCGGAGGAACCTTCACGAGAACGGCGTGTTGGATATCGACGGTGGATTGCTTCGTGCGTCGTCTGCTAGCCACGCCATGCTTCTATGTGCGCGTACGTCTTGGAAATTTTCAAAGTGTGGTTTGTCCAGTCATGTCAGTGCGAGTGTAACTGTTTTACCTATGCCTATAACTACGTACGAGAGCATTTTATCTTTCGGATGCTTATGCGTTGTAATAAGATCAGCGAGTGGAACTTTCCAAAGTGCCGTTTATTGTCGTTGTACCCTCCCTTCACCAGAATAATTTCAGAGTGGGTGTTGCTTTCTGTTTCAAGCATATCACAAAATGCTCTGGGCATCTTCCCAAACATGAGGGCTATTAAGTAGTGCATAAATGCAGCGTGTTACTATAGAGACTCGGTAGCAAAAAAAAAAAAAAAAAACAGGCTCTAGGCCATAAATTTGGGTGCTGTTGGTAGGTGTACAATTACAGCACTGTAGTTTATTGATCGTGCTAGTAGCCTTAGTTGTGTTTATTTGGCCGTGGTATCGCTACATAAGAATATTACTACCACATAAACAGTGTCACATCGGTACTTAAACTGTACTGAAAACAGAGTTACCGCGTGCAACCGTGTGCTTAGATTTAAGAATGCTTTAAAGAAGCCAGACATTGGAAATAATTCAGACGGCATGCCTTATATGTAATGTCGTGTAACTTAACTGAAAATTTCATCTTTGTTACATTGTCTTCAGCGTTTATGTGGCATTGTTAGTGACTGACTGAAGGCAGAAATAACTTTTGTAAAAAAAAACATGCTTGTCTCATTAATCAGGCTTTTGTTGTACCACTGTCATGCACGTAATCAATCGATGAAAGCTTACTGCTGAACTCTTATATAAGATTTTTATGTTATTACTGGTGCGAGAACATGTGCGTACATGTGGTAAATGCAGCATAGTGTCAGCCCCTGAGCCACTGAACGAAGCGCGGCTGCGAGTATTTGTATATGCGCCGTCGACCGCCTATCCACACTTGCGCGGGTGCGGTGCGGGCACCTATAGCCCGATCTTTGGGAGGTTGCCCGATATGACAAATTCTTGAGCCGCTAGACACCAATGGCTAAGGTACCCTTTATTGGCTGCTGTGCTTCGCTTTAGGCATCTTCTTCATAATTTACCTTGATGAGATCAGCTCCTGTGTCATCCCTTCTCTCTGCACATAACAGTATGTTAAAAACAAAGTAGTGCACAACTGTCTGACACTAGGCATGTAGCTTATGCTTTTCTTCATGACTTATCTTCAGATGAAGGGGTGATTATTTCTACACTGTTATCTTCTGTCTTTTTAGGTGTTATGTGTTCTGGTTTAAGTGCAGTTGTTCTCTAGTGGTGTCAGTTCTTCAAGGAGTGTTTAGAAGACGCCTCTGACATTCCAAAAATAACAAAACTTGCTCGTTGTGCCAACAGAACCTAACAGCTACTCATGTCTGCATTTTCCCATTAGTCTATTGTAAGATGGTCTGTTAAAGGCCGCGATTAAGTTTGATGAACTACATGTGTGTGTGTGTATGCACATGACAAGGTAATCATGGTGGTGTTATCGGGTCGCTCCACACCTAAAAATCTCCAACTTTTTTTATGAACCACGACTTAATGAAAATACGGGGATGAGAGCCAGACACCTTGCTATGTGGAAGGAGTGAAAGCAACTACCTGTAGCAGCACCCTCTGCCGATGCTCGTGCTCTAAACCCATTTTTATTTATTTGCAACACACCTTAAATGTATTTAGAGCAAAGTTTTATGCCCATTTCGCAAAATATGCAGATATATATATCCATTTTGATGCACATAGCTGGGCAATAATGGTCAAATATTTTGCAAAGGTTGCTTGTGCTAAGTCTGCGAAGTAGCGAGTGCCAAAAATGAGACACCCAATCAAAATTACGCACCACGCAGAGTTTCACACCGATGGCACGCTTAATTATGCTTGTTGAGTGATTCTGATGGGACTTCGTACACGACTTTGAAGACTTCTGTTGTGTCTGTTTCAGCATATCTTGTTCACGCATACCCAAACACACATAAAAAGGCCCTTAAAATACTTTATGCCTTTTAGGTTATGCATTTTTAGGATTTGTGGTTACATTGATGTATAATTGGATGGGATGTTTGCAGTTGCATAGATGTATATCTGTTTGGTGCTGAAAGATGTGTATACTTTATGCAGGTTTCTGCAGCTGTGTGAAAATGAAGGATTGTTCAGTATCTCACCCAGTGTCGATGTTTTGAAATGGCATAGAGTAGTCTAGAGTAGAAAAATCATGGCCTAGGGTAGAGACTCATTGCTCACTCAAAGTCGCAAAGTGTGCATGAAATTGTGACATAAACCTGGTGAAAAAAATATTTGGTTTTATTTTGTTTCACATATTTCATTACTAAAGTCACTACTCCACTGGGGCACTCAAGCTTTCCAAAGCATCTTTGTAAAATTTCAGGTACAACAAGCATCACAGAATGTATCACATGAGACCTCAAAATGAAAACTATTTTAGTCCAGCCAGAAACTTTGATCTACAAAGTGAAAGCAAGAGGCAACATCTGAACAAGAGCCGGCTAAGCAATGTAAATATACATGAGTTTATTGTCTATCACATAATTAACCGACTAGATTTATTGAGAAGTAGCTCGGGGATATTCAAGATCTTAAGTACATGTAACAAACTTCAGGTACATCTAGTATCACAATAATATATCATGATAGCCCCTGCAATGAAGACACTTTCTGCACAGCCAAAAAATTTCATCTAGCTTTTGACCAAGCTGGGTATGCACAACACCTTAAAAGAAATAGCCAAAGCACAATGCATTTCGTAGCTTGAATGCGTGTCAACCACTACTATAGGGAAACAAATTATGGACAAACTTGGCACAATTTACCACCAGCATAGCCAGAAAATTTATATCTCAACAAAAATTGAAAACACCGTTGCAGTGGCTAATATTCATGGACACGTGCACCTCGACTACAACAGAGGCCAACGAAAGGCCAAAGCGGAGGCTTTGATTTGTTTTTTTGCATGCTTGTTGACGTGACGGAGTATTGTAATAGTGACAAGGGTCACAATTACACTGCCGTAAGAATAGACAGGTTTCAAAGCTGAAATTACAGGCAGCATACGCATGGAACATTCGGAATTAGCAGATGAAGTAGCCATATTGTTGCAGAAAAAAAACATGCACACGAGTGCAGAGTTGGTGTTTTGACAGTATTTGTAGTGATTGCGCAGGGTGTGATCAGTCAGGTCAATTTCCTCCAATCTAAGTGAGCTTTCTCCTTCTTTTTAGTGCAACATCATCCTCCCGGAAAGTGTAGCTACTTCCGGGTACAAATCATGGAGCATTAGTTAAGGCGATGTATGTATGGTTTGAGCCTGGCGACATGAACGTCACTATCGACGTGACGTAGCAAAAACACGTCAGCTGGTGCTATTTCGTATACCATGTCACAAAATTGGCGTAAGGTCTTGTACGGACCAGAATGACAAGAGAGCAGTTTTTCCGCCGAGCTAACACGGCACGAGGGCGTCCAGAGCAGTACAAGAGAACCAAGAGGCAATTCTGTCTTTGTGCTGATGATCGTAGCGTCGCTTTTGAGAAGGTTGCGACGTCTTGACGAGCGACCTCTCGGGCATGGACAGCCGAAGTGATTGCATCGTGGGCGTAATTGGTCATTGAGAATATAACACCAGATGGTAGGAATGTGTCGAACGGCAAGACAGGGCCGCAGCCATACAAAAAAAGAATGGGGAAAATCGAGCGGTTTTGTTACAGGACGAATTGTAAGCAAAATGATTGTACAGTAAATCGGTGGACAAAGTGATGGGTATTGTCGGAAACGTACATGGCCAGCATGTCAGTTAGGAGTGTGGTTCAGTCGCTCAGTGAGCCCCTTCCTTTGATGGTGGTATGCGGTAGCAATCTTGTGTTCAGAAGCTCAAAAACGGAAAGGGCCATCGTCGACCTTTGACAATAAGTAACGGCCACGATCCGTTAGTAACTGTGGAAGGGTGCTGTGGTGTAGAGTAACATCGGGGAGTAGAAAGTCCACAACATCTGCTGCACAGCCGGTCGGCATTGCTTGTGCAATGGCGTATCTTGCTGCATAATCTGTCACAATGGCAATCCACCTGTAGCGAGAGAGGAAGACGGCACTGCGGCCAACGTGGTCGTGTCAAACTCGCTGCTTTATTTGATTGCCGAAGTGGAGCGGCGGCGGCTGCCACGCCAAAACCGCCAGGCGCGTGAGCTTGTTCTAATCCTCGCGCAGCTCGAGCTAGCATCAGCTGCGCGAAAGGCGCGACGCGGTGATCGAGAAATGACAATGATAGTCATGCGTATAGGCCCCTTCCCCCAGCGCTCTGCGTGATTAGAAGTGTATATAACAAAGAAAGAGACTATACACGTGAACGACAATCCGCAAGGTGTCCGTTTGGGAAGTCCAGTTTGTCAACATGTACTGACCATCGAGAAGCAGTGGGTCTCTGGTGGGCGACACTGGGAGTTGCGCAGTGGACGAAGAAGTAAGCGTTCGGCCGCTGTGTGTGCAACACAAGTGGGTGACAAGATGACCAGCTGGGGCCAGCTGGGAGCGCACAGGGTGTCGAAAGTGAGCATTGCAGGTAGAGGTGCGTTCAGGGTGAGATGAGGGCGGGTGTACAAAAGTTGATTTGGCCCCTGCGCGCGAAGCAAGAACTCAGTAGGAGGCATGTCATGTGATCCAGCAGATGTGAATTCTGGAGAAGGCTCTGTGGGCGTACCTTGACTTACCACCTTCAGCACCTTCAGTAGTCGGTGCACGTGGGTTCGTGCGCAGGTCAGTATGGAGACGGGTGCCTGTATGGCAGGCGTGAGATGTGCGGTCTGCTGTGACATAGGCGGACCAGGCACATCGTCCTCAGGAGCGTCGGTCATACTCGCAGCGTCTCGGAAGTTTGGCCGTGGTCGATGGCTGGTGGCTTTAACTTCGGCTGCGGGAGACTGTAAGGGCGATGCTGGTCGCTGCTGGCAGGACGCCCAGAGCGTTGAGGCTGGTAGAGAGTCCCCTTCGAACATTGGGGATGGTGAAGGTTCAGCGACCGGGAGGTGAATAGCGGGTGGAAGGATGTCTGCGCCAGACTCCGAGGCGTGCGGCCAGGTAGCCGTCGTAGAGTCGGATAGGGCCACGGTGTTGTGTGCCGTCGATGTCACGGAAGATGTGCATGTGGCAGGCACGTGCGACGAAGCTGCGCATGGGGGCTCTGAGGGAATGTACCTCTCGGAGGGGAGGTAAGTCGCAGTCTTCTACCTTGTGGTCATAGTCAGATGCAGGAGTGGATGTAGGAGTGGATGGGGACAAAGAGTGGTGCATGAGCGGCGAACGTGTCCGATGACCTGGCGAAGACGGGGAGTGGTAAGATTTTGGCGAGAAATGGATCTGGCTGACGATAATGATCTGGTTTGGCGTGTAGTGCGAGAAGGTATGATCATCAAGCAGCAGGTGGTTGCGACTGGCATAACCATTGACGCTTGGTTTGCCATTGTCGCTGACTAAGACATTGGCTGTCGGTTTTCCAGGGTGGCGGCAAGCACATGACGTTTACTGCAAAGCTCCATCGTGGTACCCAGCACATTCACCAAATGTTGCGGGAAGAGTTCATAGGCACACGAGGGCATAGTTGGTATATTGACAATAATTTCAGCAGTTGTCCAGGGGGTGACGAGTCGCGTCATCTGCTTCCAATCTGAGCGAGCTTCTTCGTTCTCTATATTGCAACAATATTCCACTGGTCCAAAAAAATCAGGTATGCAAAGTTGTCTAATGCAAATCCGAAACAGCAATAAAAAAACTACGCTAAAAGCACGATTCCCAAGGAAGCCTTGGACATTCTGGCGAAAGCGGGCAGATCCCCAAACGTGAGCTCAACCATTTTGTAGTTCCCCACTCACATCACCAACGGAACGTGATATCCTCCCAAATAAAAACGAGACTACACACTTGATGGCCAGATACATGCTGCGCTGAACACGGACATGCCTCTCGTACAATAAGAAACATACCTCATGTATAAGGATAGAATCACTAGCTATAATGAGAAAAACAAAAGCATATGTTAACACAAGAAGGATATTCCCACCGCTTAGTCCCAAACAAAACAGCAGACAGGCCATTTTCTGGTGGTAGCTCTAGATGAACAACTTCCCTAATCCAGTCCGTCTAAGATGAATATATTTGAACAATTATCAGGACGACACGTAAAATTCGTACCAGAAAGGACGTGCAACACTCTAACACATGTTACAGGGTTGTAGTTATGTTGCCAGAATGCTTGCAGTTACTCTGGAGACCCTTTCATTGAGGTTGGCTACTGCTCTGCACATCTCAAACTTTGGCGTCTAAATGTGAGCAGTCCAGCAAGCTCACGAGGCGGCTTTGAGGCAAAGCTTTGACGTTTCCCCGTGCGAGACCAAGCCGATATTGCATTAAGCCTTGATAGACATTCGATAAAGTTGTATCTATAATGAAAAAATTGGAAGCGCAAACCAACGGGACACAAGAGAAGAGACAAACAAGCCTGTTGTCCCATTAGTTTGCGCTTCCAATTTTTTCATTATGAATTGAACTAACGGGACACAAGAGAAGAGACAAACAAGCCCGTCGTCCCATTGGTTTGCGCTTCCAATTTTTTCATTATGAATTTGTACCAATTAGCCCGCCTGTCAACCCTTCTGAAAGTTGTATCCTTTGAAACATAAAGTGAGAGAAAGAGGCAACATCTGAATCTCGAGCTTGTGTCCCATAGCTAAAATGTCTCAGCCTGAAATAAAATTAGGGAAACAACAAATTCCACAATGAAGAGGAGGCTGTAACTCAATGAAAGCATATATTCACCTGCAGGCATCATATGAGGTCGGTTAGAAAAGTATCCAAACTTTGGTGGAACAGCAAAAACGGGCATTATTGGAGCATTGTAAACCTAAACACCCTCAAAGTAGTCCCCTTGGGACTCTAGAGACTGCTCTTGGAGGTGCTGCCATTGCTGGAAGCATTCTAGCACTGCTCCAGTCGCTCCCTCATTTTCCTTGCAATGAAAAAACAATGTGAGCACTGTGCATACCTCACTCAAACACTGCATCCCAGCGACTGACGAAATTGCCAGGCGGGAAAAAATTCACACGTGCACACGAAGGTTCAAAATCGGCTAATGCAAGCGCGCTTGTTCGAAATTCATGAAGTGCTTGCAAAAAAAAAAAGGGTCGGATACTTTTCTAACAGACCTCGTACATTTTCCACTGGCCTTATGTGAGACAGAGGGGCAATGTATTGGCAACAGCAAGTGGCAAACGGGAGGCGCTATCTGCAGAGCTTGTTGAACAGCTAACAGCAAGGCATCATCAAGAGCAGCTGTTGCAGTTTTGTACAACCATAAAATTGTTCATAAAATATGCATAAACCTCCATGTAACAAAGTACAAATCATCGCATTGAAGGTTCTTCGCATAAGAGTTGGTACTTCTATGGCGAAACCCTCTGCAGTGCTATTCAAGTGATTTTATGACTTCTGTATTAGATTACCACACTGCAGTTTTTTCTACTTCAACTCTTTCCAAAATTTTGAAAAATGTATTCCCCTTCAACTGTAGTGGCTGGTCTCTGTTGCACGGAAGATGACTTGACAAACGCTAAAACTACATGTTTTGACCACTGGCACTAGCAGATGTTTTAGTGTATTGCCTTCCTTTATCGATTTTTTTATAAAGCGCATGGACATTCACGTGCTAAATAAAAAATGAAACTTCACCCTTAACTTTCTCCACGAATAATTAATTTCCAACTGTGAAACATGGGGTTAGAGTTCTCAGAGTGCAGTTTGTCAACCTAAAACCAAGTCATTGTATCTCTTTATTGTTCATTCCAAGGAGCCATGACAAGCAATTTTCATAATCTGTATTATAAAAGTTGGTCCTTTGCTGTTGACAAATGAGCTGATGAAATTTCAGCACATTTGGCTGAATGCTTAATTTATAATGAGGATTGTTATAAACACGCATGTGGCCCGGTAGCCTCACAACAGTACATGTGAACCATGACATAATAAGACACTTGCTTTGTGAGCGTATCTATTCCGCCCAACAACTGTTTCATGGTCAGTTGCGGTACAATGGAGCTACTTCAACTTTTGTATGCCTTGGAATTGAAAATTGAAGAATTTGCACTGGCTGAAGTTTGTGAGAAGACAGATCTCCTGCATGAAACACATGACGTCCCACACCCCGTGGCAACATAACGGTAGCTGGCAGTAGGCGGAGTTTATAGCTGGAGACTTCTATAGCTGACTTAGCAATTAGATATTATTTTTTAATGTCTGTTTTTCATACATTTACAGGCACAATAGACGCTCCACAATTTTTAGCTGAGAATAGCAGTACGGAGGGTGACCTTGTCATGGCCCCGAATAAGTACTTAGTTATGGCGGACTTAGTTACATGGAGGTTTAAACGGATACATCTACTTATTTGTGAATGACTTTATGATTTCAAGCTGCGCTTCTTGATAGCTCCTGTTGTGCCTGCGCTCCTCAGCTAGCGCCCCTAGCTCAAGCTCCTTTAGCTTGAATTTTGTCTCCTGCTCCGCCTGCCTCTGTTGAAGCTCCATTTCCTTCAGCTTCATTTTCTCCTCATGGCGCTTTATCTTGAACCGGAGTCGGTCCTCTTCAAGTTGGAGGCGGCGGTTCTCCATTGCAGTGTCCCGATCACAGCGGGCCTCAATGAGGGCATATGTTGCCTCAGCGTACCGCTGTGGACCTGCACAAATTTACAAAGAACAGTTAACTGTCTTAGGCTCAAATGGATGAGCAAGTGCAACAGTTTACAAAGCACCATGATATTCTACTGAGCACACATGGTTCTTTTTAACACAGTAGACTCTCAGTAAACTGAAATCCATTAAAGGGAATTGTTGCTTAAATGAAACAACTTCATTCAACACGGTTGCTTTCGTACTTAGATTCTCCACTTTTTTTTATCTCGGAGCTACTGTTAAATGAAAAACATTTTCTAGTCTCTTCACATTCCATTTAACGAGAGTCTACTGTATAGTACTATTTCAAAACACTAGACGTATTAAACACAGGCAGGTAAATACTGTAATAATAGTCAAGCTGCCTCTGTACCCACAAAATTGCTTGCAACAAAATGTTGCTATTACTTAAAAAAGTATTGGGAGAAATCCTATAAGTTGTTTCTATGCATCAAATGAAAGGTCAAGCCCTCAAAACCAAGAAAGTTCACTTATACACTTGACTACACTTTAAAAAGCAAATGCAACACGTTTTTAAAAAGCTGGTTCTGTTTCATATACTGTATACTGACGTCAAGACACACTGTAGCCACATGAGTTGGCAACATGCTCACGCTAGATATGGTGATATGGTGACATTACACGGGCGTTCCATCATCTATTGCTATACACATATGGGTCAAAGACGGACCAAGTATTGTTCTGGCTGGCATCCAGTTGCTGCACACTTGTTGTAGCACCCAATAGTGAACGAATCTATGGAACTTGTATCTATTGCGGCCTGTTTTGCTACTGAAAGTTTATACAGGGCAAAATGTTGCTGTCATGACAACAAATCACAATAAAATTATTTCCTTGCCTTGTGATCAATTTAGACGATGTTGGAATGCACACACAATGACAGAAGCCATGTTTTACTTAGCTCGATTGAAAGGTATGATGAACTACTGCAATCGAACAGCGAGGAGAAGTGACAGGAAAAGCAACATGTAAGCAGCAATTTCGTATGCTTTGGTATGTGACATCGCATGTGTTCATTTGGGTGTGTGAAGTCACCAGAATTGATACTGTAGCCTGACGTCATGCATGTACCATTCAAATCTTAGCAGCACTTCCGGACCTTTATATTCGCTCAGAGACGTGTCTGTACACAGGAGATTTGTATAAGAGAGTAAACCCAGCTTTGAAAATCGGTGTTGGTGCAATTACAACTGCCTACATGCATACCTCTGATTGGAGTGGCTCGGGGCCGCACTGGAGTTGAAGTGCGAGTCGCAGCAGTCAACGGTGAGCATGGGCTACTTTGAGCCCTGCGCTGCTGCGAATCAACTGGCAACTCTGAAAGGGCAATCAGTAACTGAGTCATGCGAATTTATGCAATACATTTCAACCCCCCCTTTTTTTTAACTGGCTGATTCTGTCCGATTTCTGATACAGTAAAAGCTCGTTAAGTCAAACAACACAGGACCAAAAAATGTTTTAGTTATTTATTCTTGAATTATCAATAGTATCAAGAAAACGAAGAAATGCCTGTTATACCCCTATCACACCTGGCAATATAAGTGCACTTCGAGTGAGTACACTTAGCTGAGAGTGTCATTTGCGCGTTGTCACACGAGCAAGTTTAGTGTCACTCGCCGCAAAGTACACTTGCTGGCAAGCGCGTTCCCTAACCTCACTTCGCTTTGACCAAGTTTGTAGCCTCGGTCCCAGTGGCTTGCACAGAAATACGCTGTTGCCTAAAGCGGTCCTCATACTATTTTTAACTATTGTTTTCATTATAAGGAATTCTGCTATATACTAAAACAAGTCATAAATCAACAACTCTCGCTACTCTCTCCCTCAGGCAGTTTGCGGCCACATCCGCTGTGGGGATGCGGCACCTCATGCTTGGTGGGCTTCGCGGATCATTCATATTACCCACGTTGGAACCAAATGTAACAGAATCAACAGGTTTGATGGCAATAAACTATACAAATACTGGCCGGGGCCAGGAAAAACTCCCGTCATCCAATTTCTACGTCATCTGATTTTCTTAATAATTCATTGAGCTCAAATTAACGAGCTTGTTCTGTATTACTCAGAAAGCTGCATGGACTTGTGCTAAAAAATCATGCACAAATTTCCAAAAATTAATCTTAAAACAAAGATGACCTACTCTGTGTCTATGGCTCTTTAAAGTTAATGCAAAGGCTCTCTGGCTCGACACATTATATATTTTTTGGCAGCGGAGCAAAGGTGATGACATTTTTATTAACAATTTAGTTCTGGAATATTTACTGGAATAGTTCCATAGTCTCCTAGTGCAGCAAATGCTTCGTATCAATCGTAATATGCAACACTTCACTGCACTAAAAAGTAGCGCCTTTTATTGCCACCTTGACTTCACTGCAAGTTCACATCATTGCAACCGACTGGAAGATGATTACGCGTGCTCAAACATTTCTCACAGTGAGAGTGGCCACATGTCCCATAGAGTGTGGATCTATTGAAGGCCACAACAGCACCCAGACAATGGCACACCTAAGCACATGCCACGTCATAAATTTGCCTAACATAAAAGGACACATGAGACACCAGTTTGCTCATGTGTCCTTTCCTGGCCAAGACTAAAGATGCGATAAAGCCATACACTCGGAGATTTTAGGGGACAGAGAAATAAGCTTTCTCAAAGAACGATTTACTACACAATTAAAGTGTTTTTTTTACTCTTGCCTTCAATAGCAAGCATCTTCATTTACAATTGTATACCTGCTTTTTGAATGATACTCTTCTACTAGGCAAAATACAAGATACACTGATATGACCAAGCTTTCTTTTTTTTTGTTACACACCTTGCAGAGGCACACGAGTGTTGGCCACCCGTCTGGTTTCACCAGTGTGGGAATCAGGGGGCTCCCATGCACAGTTGCATTGCCTGGTAGTCCAAGAGGTCACAAGTAAACAAGTTCAGAAGGAGGCTGCTACTTGACTCTAATGCACATAAAGCAAAGTTATTCTCAGGGAGACAAAGAAAAGATAGAAAAGCAGCAAGGGCAACTAAAAGAAGTGGATTCATGATGAAACTATGCAACTAGTTTTTGAACATTGATTGATTTGTGGGGTTTAACGTCCCAAAACCACCATTTGATTATGAGAGACGCCGTAGTGGAGGGCTCCGGAAATTTTGACCACCTGGGGTTCTTTAACGTGCACCCAAATCTGAGTACACGGGCCTCCAACATTTCCGCCTCCATCGGAAATGCAGCCGCTGCAGCCGGGAGTCGAACCCGCGACCTGCGGGTCAGCAGCCAGTTTTTGAACATACTAAAACTACTTACACTTATTAGATACTTATTCTCTTATCAATTTATTATTGCATAGGACAAAAATACTGTACTGAAAAACAAAACATTGTCCTTCGCTGAGCTCATATTAATTTAATTAGGGACTTGGTGCAAATGTTAGCAACAGCTAAAATCTGACCCTGTATTTCTTTCATAGCACAAAATAGAATTTTTCAGGCGATCTTGAATGATTTCCTAGACTCAATAGCTGCACCTAAAGTCGCTTTTGTTGATATGGAAAGCACTAATGACGAAAATCATTTGAGTCTGTAGGCATGCACCAACAAAACTAGGGATTACAAACCTGCAGCAGCAATATCTGAAGGACTAGATGTTGGAGTTTGAGCTCGACTGGGTGCAGCAGTTGTGATGCGGTCAGGTGTTGGGCATGAGGCCGTCCGGTTGTCTTCGAGTTCTGTACATCACAAGTGAACCAACTTAAGAGCTGTGCTGTGTGCTTTGAGTTGAACCCAGCTTTCATTTCCAATACACATCGGCAATAACTCCTCTCATGCAGCAGCTCTTTTGATGAGAAATACAGGCTCTTCCTAGTGCCTTATTTACATGCTGGAGGCTAGGGCTCAATAGTGCCGGTGCAATTACTTGAAAAACCTTATTTTCTATGATCTCCCAGGTATAACATGGACCCCAAAAATGACAAACAACACAGGGTGATGCACAAGCTATCAACTAGCCCCTATTGCCGCCTTAGTAGCTTCAAAAACCCACTGCAAGGCTAAAAATGACAGGTAGGAGAAAAGAGAAAAATAATGAAAAGTAATTTCAGGCCATGCTGAGAGGCCCACCTGACTGGAAATGATTATTTAGAACTATTTTAAGGGATCCATGGTGTTGCCATTTCTTCCGTGTGTTTGTGTACGTGCATTTTTCAGTTTTAAAATGAGTTAACACCAACTATCCCAATTTTGCATGCTACAGCATCCACTAGTTTATGCAACAGTGTATTCAGCACGTGTGTAATGAAAAAATTTTAGTGTTTCTCACTGTATTTTCACTCACCACAGTCAGGCAGATCCATGTGAATCGCTATGTTCTCCGGTTCATACATTGAATTAAGAAGTGTATGAGCGAGCCTGTGACGTGCTTGCACCATCTGCTGGTCAGGAAGAAAACAAATTTTTATTGAGCTCTACCTAATATAGCCAGCAGAAATTTGATTTGTTATAACATAAGGGCTCTAAACCAAGGAACAAGAAACAAAAGAGAGGGAATACAAGTACTTATAATAAGTAGGTTACACATAAATAAGAATAATTATATAAAAATGGAGAACCATGCTAAAAAACGTCTACAAACTCCAGCTAGACAATTATTTCAGGTACACTTATAAATACTCTATTTCAGCCTTGTGCAAAGCTGTTGAAGGCAAAAGTGTCACCTAATTCCTTGAAAAAAAATTTATCACATTCACCTGTTGCTTGATCCATAAATCTAGCCAGTACCTCAGCCCAACAATCTGTCTGACATTGAATCCCACTGTTTGGTTCAGAAGAGTGAAGTTGTTCTAATCTTTGCTAGACACTAAATGGTGTATCACAGCCTTCTTTGGTGAGACAGCTATTCCTCAACCTTTGGCAGAATAGTTCAAGCTCTGACCTAGTAAAATGTTATGTAACTGGTGAAATGATTATGTAACATTGAAAACAATTGCATATTCATAAAAATTTCATGTCTACTGCAGAATGAAGGCTTGCATGAAGATATTCCAATTCGCCCATGTTGTGCAAGCAGACTGCATGCCATGTCTATAGCATTGTCAATTTTGCCACTTGATATAATTCATGTTCAAGGTTCTCTGCGTGACTCTTTTCTGAGCATGTGTGTGTTTGTGAGTAGACATATCTTTTTGCACATGTGATCCTTTTTTACATCACGGTAATCACCTGACACCAGAAGTAGCAAGCTAGGCAACCAAGCAAACATTTCCAGGAATCTTATTAAACATTGCTATATCTCTGTCTCCACCTATCTGGTAAATATACCACAGTGCCACACAGGTAGCACCTAACTAAGTCATACAACAGGCCGCAAAGTGTGCTGCAAGCATGGCTGCTGCCTTCAGATTTCACACAGAAAACTTCCAGAGGTTGTGCCTGCTATGATCGTGCAGAAAGCAAACGTTTACAAATATTTGTCCAGTTTGTTACTCTCTTCTTAACTTACTCAACCGGTGAAGCACTGTAGTATCGTGCAATTGATCAAGTGACACCACCTGTAAATTCAACGCAGGCCAAGTGTACGGCTCACTTGGCCTGCGTTCACTATCAAAACTATCAGTTAAGTGCGAGTAAGAATTGCGAAATCAGCACATTTCTTACCAGGCTCAATACCGTCCCCCGCTGTTAACTCCGCGTAGGCCGCCAGGGCATCTTCTTCCCTGTTGTCGACGCGACGTTTCGCTGGCGGTCGGGCGACCGAGTTTCTTGTGGCTCTTTTTTTGATGTCGTCGCGTTCAGCGAGCTGTCGTGCGGTTGACGGCGGTGGCGTGTAGCCGCACTCACGCGCTATGTCAGCCGCTTGCTGCAGGAGGTTCTCCAGTTCGGACTGCTCCTCTTCTGTACCGGAGCTATTGCGGAGCCAGTAATCACAATTTTTATCAATGGGAAAGAACAGTACATAACAAAGTTCAATACGAGACGCACTTACCTCTTAATTTTCTTCTGCTGATCTCGCAGAAAACGCAGGAGGATTAAGTTAAGCCTTTCCCTGACACTGCGAATGCTGAAGCACCCCCCGAGCACCTCGGAGAGCCGATCGGCTATCTTCAGCCACCTCTCAGGGTCAAGGAAAGGGTTTACATATAATACCTCCTTTACTAGAGCGATGTCATCGCTGAGAGTAAATCGCTTGCACCCAGACATCGATTCCGCTGATGACAGAGCGAATGTAAACAACGTGTTCGCCGTTGGCGCTTCTGCTTCGGCTTGTCTTGACTCGGTGGCTTGCTCCGGGCCGTGAACGTAAAGCCTATCCGGCGAGTAGTTTACGTTACGTAAAGGTTCACGTTCCGTAAAGACTCGCGCATGCGCAGATTCTATCCGGTATCCGGTAACACGGTAACGTAAAGAAGTATACGTACAAGCTAAAACTCCCTAATCATAAATGCTGTTGGTTCACGTTAACGTTGTCGTTATTCTGCATGATAAAGTCTGTATGCGCTGTGAAAACTTGGCAAGCCGTTTAAGTCACATTTTGACGTCAATACCAATCGGCGAAAATTTCGACAACTTCAATAACGCCGTTTGGGATTTGGCGCATGCACATAATCACTCGGCTGTTCTGAACCAAACTTGACTGCTACGAAATAAAATAATATTTGATGCATGTCCTTTACTACTTTTTTCAGGTGTTTGACACAAATTTGGTTATACTGCAGTTATTGAAGCCCCCAATGATGCTAAAGTACAGAAAGCAAGTGAAGTTTGGTTAGTGCAGACTTTTTGCACTACGTATATGAAACCATCACTTTTGGGAGGCAAACTGCGCATGTGTTGGCGAGCGAATTGTGCATCATGCCACATGGTTACACTGGCACTTGCAATTCGACATGGCTCCGCTGGCCCGTGTGTGTGCTTACGCTGTTACCTTTAAGATAAACTGTTCATGTTTTCATTGCAGGAATTGCTGTTTGTACTAGAAAGCCAATGGCCAAGATATGTTTACAATGGTGCTACTAAAAGTGCGTTTTCCTTATTTACACGGGTTTCGGCTTGCATAAAGCATAATAATTGGGTCTAGATTCAAAAAGCTGTCCGTGCGCAGGCCTTCATAACAGTGTTTCTTGACTCCTTCTCACCCTGTCTTCTGCACTTGTTTTGTGGGTTTAAAAGTGCGACTGCATGTTGACCTTTCTCACTCTGAAAAATTCCCGTTTAACGTTTTGCAAGAGTGTGCTTAATTTTCTTGTGCACCTTCTTGCCGTTCCAAGATCCTGAACTGTTATACTCTTACTATAGGACTTACTGTTCTACTTACTGTTCTGAATGTTTGTATTTCCATCACGTTGACCAAGTATGCGATGTGGGCTTGAATGGTAGCACATCCTCAGCAAATGTCTTTGTGGCACATGTAGTACGCAGTACATTCACACCGGGCGCTAACTTGTAGTAATGCTTTTTTTAGGAAACCACAGTGCACTTATTCCAACTTTTCCAATAGAGCAGTAACCTGTTCATCTGTGAACCAACAAGGCGTCGAAATAATAAAAGCTTGACATATTGTTGTGCTCGGATATATGTGTATCGGCAAGCTATTTGTGACACTGTCAAACAAATAAATAGAATATCTGTTCATGCCTTAAGACACATTGCTTCGTTCACAGATCTCGTGGCTGTGACTCGTCAACCAAGTGAATACGTGTACCCCAGTTTCCTAAATATAAAGCATTGTTTGAAGGTAGCAAAGTCTATATTTATTTGCTTCTATAGTTTTGTCTAGCTGTTTCCGTCAGGTACAAAGAAATATACTGAATATCATCATGTAGCCTCTGCAAATGGTTTCTTTCAAGCAGGCTTTGCATGCTTGGCTTGTGCCTACAGGTATTGCACATTTCATGACGCAGCAGCGTATGACAGAACAATAGAATCGAGGGCAACTATGTGCACGAGGTAAATATGTATTTTAACATGAGTGGACGGTATGTGTTATTTGCCACACACATGATCTTGCTTAGAATGCCCATTGGTGAATAGGCTCATGGAAATGTCCCTCAGCTGTGTATAGGAAACAAGTTAACATACCTAAGGGTAGCTTTAACTGCTACAAATATAATGTCTTCTTGAGGTACCACATCAGCATTTATATAGCTTGCCAAGTAACGTTTGGCCGAACCTACCATTTCTTTTTTCACATTTCATTTTGCAGTAGACACCCTAGAATGTAAACGCTTCTGCAGTGTGATTGATTGATTTGTGGGGTTTAACGTCCCAAAACCACTGTTTGATTATGAGAGACGCCGTAGTGGAGGGCTCCGGAAATTTTGACCACCTGGGGTTCTTTAACGTGCACCCAAATCTGAGCACACGGGCCTACAACATTTCCGCCTCCATCGGAAATGCAGCCGCCGCAGCCGGGATTCGAACCCGCGCCCTGCGGGTCAGTAGCCGAGTACCTTAGCCACTAGACCACCGCGGCGGGGCTCTGCAGTGTGTGTGAATCATTGTTATGCATTGATTCTGGCATGTTAAACCTCACACTTCTATTCTTTTCTTGCAGCAATGAGATGCTTCACATATGCCTGCGGTGACATTCCGCTGTGCTAGCCTGATGGAAACACCAGTCCTGCGATACTCGAGTCCTTCACAATTAGAGAAGTTGCCCTTCTCTCTCCAATGATGACACAGACTGCTCTATGCTGGAATTTCAAGATTGCTTTTTCACGGAAGACGCAGAAAACCTTTGATGTATTATGCAGCTTGGTTAGTATTGGCTTCGGTGTGGCGAAGTCTACTTGTACGTGTGCTCACACGTCGCCTAAAAAAACAAAGAAATAACAATAACGAATTTCTTTTCCGTTCAATTTTGTCCACATTTTGTGTTAGAAGCACCCAAGCAGGGCTCTGCCAAGGAGCTCTAGCCTTGTGTTAAGCGTGTGAGAAGCATAGTTGAGATAAATATTCATTTCCTCAAGGGGCATGCGTATCCCAAGAACAGCTATTATCTTTGAAAAGGTGCATATAGCTAGGTATCAGTGCCTCTTATTAGCAGACGTCAAACCATGAAATACTCAAGTGCAACAAATAAAATAGAGCTGGTGGAGCTTTCTAAGTTAATGAATAGGCATACGGAGGAAAAAAAAAGGTATGGAGAAACCAAGATAGGCGATACAGAGAGAAGAGAGAGATAAAGGAAGAAATAGAATAAAAAGAAAACACCTGTAAAACAGAAGGTACACAAAGAAAGAGAAATAGATGAATGAAGAGTAATAAAAAGACAAGAAATGCCACCCAGATGCGCTCTTGCGTTAGGCTTGGCACCGTTGGTGCAGAGCTGCCACAGTTGTTTCAATTGCAATTTTCAACTAGTACCACATTACGAATTTTCGTTAAGCATTCGTATACTCTCTGTTTGCGCGTTAAACTATACCGTATATTTACTGTTC
Source organism: Rhipicephalus microplus (assembly GCF_043290135.1). Classification (NCBI taxonomy): domain Eukaryota; kingdom Metazoa; phylum Arthropoda; class Arachnida; order Ixodida; family Ixodidae; genus Rhipicephalus; species Rhipicephalus microplus. The sequence continues at coordinate 133,423,506 of NC_134702.1, read as the reverse complement.
TTGCAAAGATGTCTGCACATTTAGAGGGAGACGTGTCAGGGATCTTTAATCAACGGAATATTCTTGCGAACGGTATAGCTGCAAGGCTCAGAACCATGCTTGTCTTCAAAGTTTACAAGTAAGCGTGCAACACTTCATGAAATGAACACGTCTTTGGTGCTAGTAATTTTATGTTGTGTTTTGAAAAGGACTACCACGTTTATTGCAAATGGCTACCGCCTTATAGAGAGAGATAGCTTGATTCTTGAGTAAAAAATTAAAATGAGGCATACATGGAGCCAAGAAGTTGGTGGTACTGATACGTGGAAAGCGTGAATGGCCGTGGTTATAAAATTTTGCTTACGTCCCTTATGCCATCACCACCTACAAAGTATGCAAACTCTCTGCACATATTTTTGTACCTTACAATATTCTCTTCACCGTCACACCGCTGGCTCCGACGCGTTTTCCTGGGGAGCTACAGACCTAGGGGGACAATATTTACACGTGTAATCTTTGAAGAAGTCGTCATAAACAATACCGGGCAACGAATGTTCTGGTGTGAGAGCGTTTTGTTCAAGCTCATTGCAGCCTTCTATAGCTTCTTGAACGCAAACTATAGTACAGCATCATTGCATTGGCAGGATTCCTTGTTCCCGACTTGAAGCGTTACTGCAAGCTTGAAAACCATAGTTACCTTGACGATCAAAACCTGGGACCTATGTAGAGCAGAAAAATGTGTCCTCTACATCGGCTTCACACCAACGCAGAGAGAGCTTTACTTGAACGTAATTTCATGTAATGTGTAGGAGGAAATTTCCAATTCTTACTGCGTGCTCTTGACCTGCCATACTCCGCTCTTTCCAGTCTTTTAAGATTGCAGTAAAAAGGGGAGCGTAGTTTACATGAACCAGCATTTAAACATTGTAAATAAAGGAAGTAGGTTAAAGAACGTCTTAGTCGGAGAAACGAAGCTGATGAAAACAGTAATTTTACGATCCCCAAACTTTTCGAACTGTTTTTTTTTTCTGGTCGAAAACATGAGAAACTGCGGGAACTAAAGTACGGATGCACAGTGTGCGTAACGATGTCTTCAAAAGAAAGTCACCTAATGCGTTATATGTATATCCTTAAACCAACAAGTGTATCCTATTTTCGACGCTTGCGCTCCATGTATAAATCGCGTTGCGCATTCTCCTACCTTTCTACAAGTGGACCTGTCTTCAAAGCTATAGACCCCCCCCCCCCCCCCCCTTGCAAGCGCCAATGTTCTGCTTTCTGACGATTTTTGGATGAACTGGCTATAGAAACAAAAGGAAGCGCGCGTGAAGCCATGCACTGAACTCAATGCATTTGACAACATTTATCAGATCCTTTCAACAGCTGTTTATTGCTCAGTAGCTGTTTAATGCACGCAAACCGTGCTTCAGGCTACTGATTGAAGTGGCGTATCAAGTACTATATATATATATATATATATATATATATATATATATATATATATATATATATATATATATATATATATATATATATATATATATATATATATATATATATATATATTTATGAGATCTAACAGACAGTAATGCCAAGGAATGTACAGGGGAAGTTACTAGAACCAATGGAATGTAAATAAGAAGAAAGAAAAACGGATGAAAAAATAACCAGCCGTGAGCAGGAAACGAACCTACGACCTTCGAATAACGCGTTCGATGCTCTAACCACTGAGCTACCACAGTGGCCTTCCCTCCATCCACTTTTTCGGGTTTATATGTGAATTTAGAAGTAGGAGTGACAGTCAGCGCCATCTATAAGCCAAACGACGAGTGTGAAAACACTCTTATGCGCATGTTTGGCGTCACGTAGCACGTGAACTTATTATGAGCGGGCAGCTGATTGATTGTCCCTCTTATACAACCTAAACACACCAAGCCTGCCAGTACGAGACTCTCGTTCAATGAAATAAGGGAAAGAAGTGTATACGTAAGGGCTCGTTTTTCCGTGTTTGAACACAATATTAATGAGATCTAACAGACAGTAATGCCAAGCAATGTACAGGGGAAGTTATTAGAACCAACGGAATGTAAATAAGAAGAAAAAAAAGTGGATGAAAAAATAACCAGCCGTGAGCAGGCTCAGTAGGCAGTAGTTGCTTGATAACAAGCACATTTATGAAATTAAAATAAAGTTTTAGGTTGAGCCGTTTAAGCTATATTCTTTCTTATTGTCTCATTTTCACACCATAAGGTTTAAGAGCCCATGTTACACAACTTGCAGTGTCAGTGTTGGCATGTATACACACAAGGATGGGCCGTGCCAAAGATACATGCATCTTGCAGACTATCTCTGACACATGCTTGGTTAGCCAGTATTTCTGTCACATTACCTTTGACAGCGGAGGTTTCAGTGTATGAATTTCCCTACAACGCACGCAATATCTTGTATTTCGAAATACACCTTCAACACAAGTGACTGAGCTTGTATATATCAATTAGGCACAGTTCAGTTTTATAGAAAAAACTGAAATTTCTAGTTGAAGCACGAATATCTAAGACAAACGATGCGGTGCAATGGGAACCTAATTATTACATTTTTTGTGAACTACCTTCAATACTGCTTCTTATGCGAAAAGTTGTCGTTCGAATATATTATATATTCTTTATCCTACCCGTCAACTTTGTATTAGGTGGGTAAGAAAAAACGTGTCGTAAATTGCATTTTCATTCCAGCTAACATGTTTACATGAATGATATGGCGCAGGCAAGACGCATACTATCTAGAGAAGCAGTGTCACGGCCGACTTAAATTGCTGTGGCTACATTTAGCTGCACCAGTGTCATTTACAGATATGTACATGCTCCCACGCTTCGTTATGCTATTTCAATTATGAAAGCCGGCGCTAAAAAGGAAAGCATTGTTTTGCTGCACTCATTTCGCTTGCAGAAAGACCGCGCTGTTGCTGCTGCCACATCTCTCTTAGCCATCATGCTGTCTTAAGCCGTGCGATTCAGGAAAAGCTATTTGACAGACTTTGCCATAACAGCCCTCGCTATAGTGGTTATTCAGCAGTGTCACGAGTCCAGATGTACCAATGTACTAATTTCAAACTTTGTGGCCAAAGAAAGGACAAAAACTGCGGAATGTGTCTGCTTGGCCTTCAAGAGCAGATCGTGATAGTGTGTATACACTTGGGATCCCTGCGCATCGCCTTCTGATCTGCTAGCTTGCTTCGGTTCTCGGTGCATGCCCCAACCATGACGATAGGAAACGAATTACTGTGCGCGTAACACTGGCCGTATCAAAGCGATATTGAAAGCCGATGCGTAGCACATTAGTTAAGTAGCCACAATTGCTCCTTTTGCTAAGTAGCGAAGGCCCCCCTCCACGCGTTTGTTAGTCAACATGTCAACTATATACGCAGCGGTCCATTTTATTGACGCTTCTGCTGCTGATGATGATTACATACGCCGAGCGCTTTTTTGTTATGGGGGGCAATTTTCGTGATTAAAAGGCGGTAAAATGTAACTAATCTCTTGAGAATTGTGGTTATCAGGTTATTACGGCCATTTGAAATAGGACCTCAAAAGCATTTAACTCGTAGTCCTAATTTATTGTAATGCCTAGCGTTACGATTTGATTTATTTATTTTTGTTATTTAAGTCTCTTAACACTTTCGTATAACCTTTAACATTTTCATCTACTCAGTATCGGTGCATCCCCCAGAGTGGCTAAGTGCAATTGCTGTTATTGGAAAAACAGAAAAACCAGCAATACGCGTTGCCAAAATCACATTTTTTGACGCTAGGTGGGATTATGCGCTTCTGCCACGCAAGATATGATGCGTCCTTTCGCTAAACAATATTCATATAGTGTTTTCTTCTAAAGGCATTTCAACGAGTTTTGAGGCGGATAATGACGACTGATTTGCGGTGCTCCCGAATTTGCGAGTATACGTTGACAGCAATCGAAGCCATTAACACTGTCTTCACTAGGTTGGTTTATGTCAAACTATTTGAAGAAAAAAAAACATTGGCCCCATATTTGGATGTTTCACTGCAAATGTCGTCGAAAGACGATAGTCTTGCGTCTGAAGAGAGTGAACAAAACGTTTATTTGATGTTGTGCGCGAGAAAAATGGCGAATTGTATTCTGGAGGCACTGCGTTAGAGAGTCTCGCTCCGTGCAGCGAAAGCGAACAAGCACATCGAGGCACGTTACACACGAGCGCTATCTGGCAGTTATCTTCGAAAACGAAGGAAGGCGTGCGCCTGTCTCGGAGGCGATAAGGTGTAGAATGCAAAGCGACGGGCAGGTGCCACCACCGTGTCGTCTTAGGAAAGCATTGGAAACACTTGCATTTTTGTTCATAGGGTTGGATTCTCAGTGCAGCGTGATGAACGCTACAGTCCTTAGAATTACTCATGTATTGATTGATTGATATTTGGGGTTTAACGTCCCAAAACCACCAGATGATTATGACAGAAGCTGTAGTGGAGGGCTCCGGAAATTTCGACCACCTGGGGTTCTTTAACGTTTAAATATAAGCACACGGGCCTATAGCATTCTCGCCTCCATGAAAAATGCAGCCGCCGAGGCAGGGATGAAATCCCGCGACCTGCGGGTCAGCAGATGAGTACCTTAGCCACTAGACCACTGCAGCGAGGCTTATTTATGTATGCCTCTATAGTATAAAGATACACCTAGAGAATATTGACGTGTTGTTATTGTGCCTCAGATATGCGCAAAAATTGCTTTTTAATTGAAAATCGCACAAGTATGAACGCTGAAACTTGAGCAATGTTGGTGGGCGCCGTGGATAGGGTTGGCCGTTTGGAGTATCGTTTGGGGCATCGTTACAGCGGACAAACAGACAAATGTACAGGCAAACAGACAAATTTACAGACAGACAGACAGACAGACAGACAGACAGACAGACAGACAGACAGACAGACAGACAGACGGACTGACGGACTGACGGATGGACAGGCAGGCAGGCAGGCAGGCAGGCAGGCAGGCAGGCAGGCAGGGAGGCAGGCAGGCAGGCAGACCATAATTTTTACGTCGAAGACCCCAAGAGTGAGTGAGTATGAACTTTATTAAGGTCCTGAGAGGAAAGAAAGCGGTGCCGAAAGCCCCGCCATCAATCCGGCGGCTCCACCCAGGTCGGGACCGGTAGACAGAGTCTCTCGGCGACGGCCCGGGCCCTCTGGACAGCCTTGAGCTGGGCGATGAGCTCTGTGCTTCGAAGGGCGGAGTCCCAGGAGGACTGGTCAGAAAATTCTGTACCCACGTTGGCAGGGCACAACCAGAGCATGTGGTCGAAATTGTTATACTCGTTTCCACAGTGTGGACATGCAGTGGAAAAGTCCGGATTAATCCTGCTTAGTGTCGTTGGTGTGATGTACGTACGTGTCTGCAATTGTCTGTAAGTGATTGCTTGTGCTCTGTTCAGATCTCTGTGAGGAGGAGGAAAAGTTCGACGTTCTAATCTATGATGTGAGGTGAGTTCGTGATATGATACAAGTGGGTCTTTGTAATCGAGGTTCCTGCAGGCTGCATTTAAGCGAGGGGGCGAACCACTGACGCGGAAAGTGAGCTCTCGCGCCAGTGTGTGTGCCCGCTCGTTTGGGTTGCCAGCAAAGCCGGAAATGTTTCCCATGTGGGCTGGGAACCATGCGATGTGTGTAGACCGAAAGTTTTCCTCCTTCGTCTCGTGGTTGAAAAGCCTGTTAACGACCGCAGCTGCCTTCGAAGAGACTAGGGCCGCCGAAAAAGTTCTTATAGCTGTTCTAGAGTCCGAGTAAATGACAGAGGCTTCAGTGCAGCTTCGAAGGGCTAGCGCAATGGCCATTTCCTCTGCTTCATGGGTGAAGTTGGTAACTACCGTGGCTGCGTTGACGAGCGAGCCGTGGGCGTCCACCACAGAGACTGCATAGGCACCTCGATTCCAATATTTTGCGGCATCAACGAAGAGGACCTGCGTATCGTTGCACATGATCTTGGCGAGTATTGCCTTGGCTCTCGCTTTTCTTCGTCCTTCATTGTGGGTTGGGTGTATGTTTCTGGGAATCGGGTCAACTGTTATCGCTTTCATGGCTTGTGTGCAAAGTTGGGACTTTTCTGGCGGCATGAAGAAAGGCTGAAGACCGGCTTCAAACAATATCTCGTTGCCCGCCTTTGAGAGTGAGAGCCGACTAATCTGTGCATGCCGCTGTGCCTCAAAGAGTTCGGTAGCTGTATTATGCAGGCCCAATTGTAAGAGTCGTTCCGTACTAGTATTGCGAGGGAGGCTCAGGACCCTTTTCAATCCTGTTCGAATTAATGTATCAATTTTGTTGAGCTCTGTCTTCTTCCAGTTGAGGAAGGGGGCGGCGTAAGTCACGTGGCTGATGAGAAAGGCGTGAAATGCTTTCATGAGGTTGTCCTCTTTCAGACCAGCCCTTCTACTGTTGACCCTTGATAATACCCTGGTGAAGTTGAAGACACTTTTCTCTATACGTTTGAGGGCCTCCGCGTTGTCACCGCTGTATGCACCAACTACCATGCCCAGGACCTTGATTGTGTTACTTATTGGGATACTACCTCCGTCCTTGGTGTGTAGGTGAACGGGGAGGGAGCTAAGGAGCTGTCCCTTTCTGGGGCCGTGTTTACACAGAAGGAGCTCTGATTTGCTCGTAGATAGCTTCAGCCCCGTATTTTGTAGGAAAGCTTGTGTGGTGTCTAGGGCATGTTGTAGGTTCTGCTCCAGGGAGCCTAGTGGGCCACTTGTGGACCAGATGGTAATGTCATCTGCGTAAATCACGTGTCCTACCCCATGAACTTTCGAGAGTCAGTTCGCCAGATCGTGCATTGCGATGTTGAAAAGAAGTGGCGAAAGCACTGACCCTTGGGGGGTGCCGACGTTTCCCAGCTTGTGCTTACGGCTTCTGATTTGTCCGATGTTTATGGTAGCCGTACGGTCCGCCAAAAACGATCTGACATAGTTGTGAAATTTTTCTCCGAGATGTAAACTGGAGATTTCGTTGAGGATATGTTCGTGCCTGACCGTATCGAAGGCCTTCGTTATGTCGAGCGCCAGGATGCCCTTTACGTCCCGTGATTTATTGTCTATCACAGCACTCCTGATAAGGAGCATGGCATCTTGTGTTGATAGTGATTTTCGGAATCCTATGAGATTGTGGCGAAAAAGGCTGTGTGCTTCGATGTGCTCTGCAATTCTATTGTGAATGACATGTTCGGCGACCTTTCCGAGGCACGAAGTAAGGGATATTGGTCTCAAGTTCTCGGCATGGAGCGGTTTTCCGGGTTTGGGGATGAGAATTATATTGGCAGTTCGCCATTCATCCGGTACGCGGCCCGCCGTCCATACCTCGTTTATTTTCTTTGTAATGATTTGTATGGCTTGGTTATCTAAGTTTCTGAGAAGTTTGTTAGTTAATCCGTCTGGACCAGGGGCCGAGCGGCCGTTAAGGCCATGAAGGGCGTGCACAATCTCTGAGACCTCGAATGGACGATCCAGTGAGCGTTGAGGTGTCCCCTTGTACTCGCATGCCGGGTCGTCCCAGGGGACTGATTTGCTTTCTGTCGGCAGGTATATGTCTGCCAGGGTGTTAGCAAAGTCCTGAGGACTAGTGCCTTCAATCGTGTGCAGGTGGACGAGTCTGTCGAGCATTATTCGAGCATTGCTCTTGGTCGGTTTGTTGCTGTCGGCGAATAGGTTTTTGAGGAGGCTCCACTTGCTTCCCCGTCTCATTTTACCATCCGCCTCATTACAAACCTCATCCCATTGTTGCGCACTCAGCTCTCTGGAATGTTCTTCGATTTTTTTGTTTATTTCCCTTAGTTTAGATCGCAGCCTCCTGTTTAGCTTCTGCTTTTCCCATCGTCGTCTTAGCGCATTCTTCGCCTCCAGGAGGTGTGCGAGTCTGGAGTCCATGACTGGAACCTCCAGGTCCAAGGTTATTTCTTTAGTGGCTTTTGCCACCGTACTTTTCAGATTTTCCAGAAGCTCTTCAAAGGTTTCCCCTTGGCTGTCCTCGCTACCCCTTATTCTTCGGAAAAGGTCCCAGTCGACGTATCTGTACGTCTTAGGTGGAGCGGGTGTGATACGGACGTTGATTTCTAAGATGAAATGGTCGCTGCCAAGGTCCTCTTGCAGATTGTCCCATGACCCTTCCGCGTTTCCGAGGAACGTCAGGTCGGGGGTGGTGTCTCGCTGAACAGAATTGCCTCTGCGTGTCGGAAACCTTGAGTCCGTGATTAACTTCAAGTTGAGGTTGTTTGCACACTCCGCAAGGTTAAGACCTTTCCTGTCATTGGTACTGTAGCCCCAAACGTTGTTGTGCGCATTGAAGTCGCCGGCAACGATCAACGGCCGGTCCTTGGCTTGCGACACCGCCGATGACAGGAGTTTGGTAAAGTTCCTGAGTCGGTCGGTCGGAGAACTGTATACGTTCAGTATGTAAAGGTGAGCTTTAAGAGTTCGACTCGGAATGATTTCTGTTATCATGGATTCCAGGCCTTTCTTGTATGTCGGGGTGTCCCTTTCCATAAAGCTGATGTCCTTACGGATGAGGGTGGCAATGCCCCTGGCTTGTTTGAAGTCGGGGTCCAGGGTTGGCCTGGAAACCCTGTACCCCGAAAAGGACATGTTTTGAATGTACTTTTCCGCCCCGCACTCCTGTAAAATGATGACATGTGGTTTTTCTTTACATGATCGTACTAATTGCGTTAGGTTAGCTTTCTTTTTGTTGAATGAATTACAGTTCCATTGCCAGATCTTGAAAAATTGTGGTGTGCTATCCATGGTGCTGACTTGGCATGACCCCCTGTGTGTTCGCTTCACCTATTGGACCTGGTGGCTGAGGGGATGTCGGCAGCGCAGGTTGGGGTCCCTGGGAAGACATGGACCCCGGGTCCGGCGTGGGAATTCTTCTCGTGGCTCTGGGTTGAGCAATTGGTCTTTCCAGACGATCGAGTCTACCGCAAATTTGTATGAGTGCCTCTTTAATGTCGGCAATTGCTGATTGGAATTTACTGAACTTACTCTTCGTCTTGCGGTGCTTTTTGGCTTTGTTGTCACTAGCTAAGGCGTTAGAAGGAGCTTCGCTGACGTCGGACATAAAGTCGTCTACGTCTGATGTGTCGTCATCTGTCTCGGTGTTTACGGCTCTGCGTTTATTTGGGCTACATGATGCGACCACAGATCCTGATGATTGAGGGATGGGTGGCGGTGTGTCTTTTAGGATACGTCCTTCTAGCCTGGCGAGAGTTGCCTTCAGTTCAGCTAGTTCCTGTTTGAGTGCTTTGTTTTCCCGTTCTAATGTGTGTATTCGTGGATCTGCCACATGCTCTGGCTGTACCTTACCTTGCTTTGAAGTTGTCGGTGTTGTCGGTGCAGAGCCGCTGTCGCGAACCATGTCGGCCCAGGTCGTTTTCTTGCCAGGACATCTCGACCAGGATCGGCCCCTGGAGCAAGAGCGCCCGCTGGATTGAGAGTGCGCTGTGGAACGGGAGCGCCGTCTGGAACGGGTGCGCCGTCTGGAACGGGAGCGTCCTCTGGAACGGGAGCGTCCTCTGGAACGGGAACGCCCTCTGGAGCTGGAGCGCCGCTTGGGAGTGGAACCATCTGCCATCTCCGGTTGCATGTCCGCGAGGTCGTTAACCTCGTCAGCGTTGGCTTCTTTCTCGGAGCGGTGGCGTCTTTGTCTTCGGCGTCGTCGCACGACATATGGGATGTGGTATCTTTTGCTGCAGCAACGGTCACCTGTTGGGTGATCACCTTCACAGAGCTTGCATTTCGGAGTGCAATGGTGGGCTTCTGCAGCATCGTTTGAGAGTGCGTCTCCGCAGTTGTGGCATTTACTTTTCTCTGCCTTGCTCTGGTGGCATACGTCGGCCCGGTGCCCGACTCGGCCGCAGGCGTGACAAACATCGACTTGGCGTTTGTAAAGGGAACACGGCACTAAGGCCGTTCCGCACATGACGTTTTTGGGAACTCGAAGCCCATCAAAGAGTATCACAACAACGTGCGTGTTTTTGATTCTCTTGACTTCAATGGCGGTCGGGTTTCGTTGGTTGACAATCATGCCTCTGAGGGTGTGCTCTTCTATCGAGGGGTCAACATTCCTGATGACGCCTTTACAAGTGTTTTCCGGGGCGGCTAAGTAGGCAGAAACATCAAATGCGCCGACTTTCGTGTGAAGTTTCTGAATTCCAGCGTATGCGACTGCGTTGGATCTGACCGGAGTCGAAATAACAAGAATATTCTGTACCTTGTTGGGGCAGACTGTATCTTCCGATGCTTCTTGGTCAGTGAGCCCAGCTGCCATAGTCAGAGCTCTCGACAGCAGTACCATGTCCGTCTTCGAAACGTCAAGCCCTCCGCGGGGCCGTACAATGACCTTTATCTGGTCTCTCGGCAGCCGAGGGAGTCGCGAAGCGGCTACAACCTTCTGCACTGTTGAGAGGGAGCGAGCGTTGAAACCATGCTTCTTTGCTGTGTTTGCCGTAGACTTTGCAGCGGTAGCAGACGCTGCGTTCCTTGCCGGATCTCGTTTCCGCCGGGCGCCAAGGGCGGTGGTCCACCCCGCTCCGTCGAAATCTTCCGGAGTGATATCCATGCCTTCAACTGTCACCATCTCGGGCATCCTCGCTGCCTAGTCAGGTGCGGCAGGGGCCTGACGAGGCCCGGCGCTGCCTCGAAGTGAACCCTAGCTCCGTGCTCGTAGCCGAGTGGTTAGTCCTAGAGACGCGTCCCTCGCTTCGCACACTTGAAGTTCAAAAACTCGCCGAAAAGTTCACTCACCCCAGCGAGAACGATGTCGTGAGATAGCTTGCACAAAACTGGTTTAGGAAAGTCCAATGGATCGGTGGAGAACACAAGAAAGATGTCCGAAAACATTTAAAGAAGCGGGAGCAGACGCGGCCACGTCTGCACTCCCGGACGCCACCTAACGGACCACCAAGACCCCAAGAAATACTATTCTCTTTAAAAGAGCTCTTCATCTTTGCGACTATATGAAGCTCGACACTCTCGCACTCGATGTAGTATAGGCAAAAAGAACCAATGCCTGGAAGTTTTCTTTTCGGCCAAAAGCCATAATACAGGGTTCCCATTTTGTGCCATCGTTTCCGAGAATGTTGCTAGGCGAAAGTCGCTTTCCAGGTTCTTTCTGCAAAAGCTCGACATTCTGACAGGTGATCACCCTTCTCTTATTAGAAATTCAGACCATCTCATTGACATTGTAAGGGCTGACAAATGAAGGAATTCAGCCTTTTGATACCTATTAGGTACCTTTTTTTTGCTGAATCCTTCAAAAACTGCTAAGAATCGCATTCAGAACGCGATTGCCGGGCGCTTCAAAGGTTCGATTCCTAGCAGGAGAAATTTCTCGCACAGGTTTTTCTTTCTTATACCCTAGATTCATTTTATTATTCTCATATCCATGACGGAAGTACGTCTGTAAAGTTTTGGTGGCCCCTGCATAAAACACTTTGGTGTTAAAAAAAGTCCACTGCCCTTTGTTTTCTTTCGATATTTATTGGCAAGTTGGATATGCGCGTTACGAGCGAGACATATTTGTTTTGAATTCTACTCATCCATCACGATGACTATTTCACATATGTTGCTTCTCGCAATTTAAGGAGAAATGTAATACATCAAAAACTGCATGTTATTGTGGCATTTCAGAAATGCAACCGGCTTTTAAATGACCGCATCAGCTCTATGCCATTTTTCACTTGAAGTACAAGTGCATGACAGCTAAATGCCTGCCTTTCTAGTCTTATTCGGAAACGTGATCGCGTTGGTTGACTTTGTCCGCTGAATTTTACTACCAGTTGAGCTGCAGGAGATCTTGAGGCTTCATCGCTTTACAAGGTAGATATATTTTTCACTTCCATAAATACATGCTGTTGTATTATACGCAGCAGTGTAAAGGCTGCTAGTCACACCTGTGACTAGCAGCGGTCGCGCGAACATTTGCGACTGGCGACCGAAAAGCGACTGATGTTCACACCGGCAGAGGCTGCATGCGAGCGACCGGAAGTCGCAATACCGGAGAGTCACGTGCGGATCTCGTTATCAGCGAGAACTCTGGAGACCGGCGTCAATCAGCTGATCGCCACCAGCTGAGTGAACGGAGCAAACCGAGCGCACCCCATTTCTTGTTTTTATCCGCTCTCGCCAGCGCAATGAAAAAAAAACAAACAGCAAAAATTGAGCATGCTGATTGGTTCCAGCAGCTTTGCGACTGCAGTCACGCGACTGAAAAATTGGTCATGAAGCGAGTAGCCAAAGCAGTCGCTTTGCGACCGTTTGCGACCGTTCGCGACTGTTTGCGACCAGTCGCAACTGGTCGCGTGATTCCTGCTAGTCACCGGTGTGCACCAGCCTTAAAAATCAGTCGAAAGACTGAAAACTTAATGTGTAAGCTAATTGGCTTTCCCGAAGTGGCGCTCATGCATAAAATACTAGTTTCAACAGTGGTGTCACTTTTAGTTTACTCGAACTCTTACAAGGGTCTACAAGGTGGGCTCATACTGCACGTTTAATATAACAAAAAAAAAGGCCAAATTGGACCGATTTTGTAGGAACGCCTTATTCGTGTACTTGCAGAGTGTTTAGTGGGGCATCATTCTTGTAAGAATCATGTAACACTAAAATTGAAAAAAAAAACGACCTTCGGTGATGTGGAAACATTGGTCTTTGGCAGCACAGCGAGCGTATTCAAAGTTAAGCAGCCGGGGAGGAGGTACGAAAACACACTGCAACGTACCGAGACACGTGACTCGCAAGAACATTAAGCGGCACCGTTGGCATGTGTGCGTGGCATACGGCTTTGACAGCAACGTGCCATGCCATGCTCTACTTTATTTAAAGGGCCTGTCAACAGGCTCCTACGCGTGCGGGAAAAGCTCGCGCATTTTTCCTGAGCGTGACTAACCTCCTTCAACGCGCAGTGACTTCAACTCGGCGATCGGTGACGTTGACTTCATTACTGTTGGTTGAGACCTGTTTTGTTAAGTTGACTTCATTAATGTTTGACTTCATTACTGTTTGTTGAGTTCACGTCACTGTGCTTTGAATGAGGTTAGTCACGCGCAAGAAAAATGGGCGAGCTTTTCCTGCGCGTTTAGGAGCTTGTTTACTGGCCCTTTAAATGCAGATGATCATAGTGTTGACGAAAATAAAAAGTATAAATAAAACTCTACAATGGTTACTACATTGGCATTCATTAGCAATGCCATATCAATCACAACGCTTTCTCCGATCAAAAGAGATAAACTACTAATCTGCTTTATACAAAGAAGGTGAAATAGAGTCCGCGATATGGTTAGTGGTTAGGACGAAACAAACGGAATTTGAAGCGCTCGTTTTCTTTGTTAGACACACCATGAATGACCATGAAATAACGTGAAGGCAATGGAATAACGAGCGCGTAACGATATCATCTATAGTGATTATGATAAAACTGTTAAGAAGTTACAATAAAAGAAAGATATCTTTCCGCTCTCAAGAACTTAACGGGCAAACTTTAAATAATGTACCGGATGCTTTTGCAATTGAGCTACGGTGGCAGTCGTCCCCACGTCATCTTTATTGGGTATAACTTCACGCTTAAACATGGCGACGTTAGTCAGCCCCACTTGTAGTCATTACGTCACATTGACACTCTCAAATGTGTAGGGCTTGAGATATGGAGTTTTTTAAGCCTAATTTACCAGCTGGAATGGTTCGTTGGCATGCTCCTTTTCCTCACTGCCCTGGCCAGCTCAAATAAGTGCAGAGCCGTACAGTCACAAAACCGTCGAATAACATTTCTTGGCCACATTTGGGTGCTCTGACCATACAACTGTTCGTGATGGAACGTTATGTTCAAGTGGAAGGTTTAGTGTTTTTTTGTGCGTGAAAAAAAACAAAACAAAACAACTGCATTGCCTTAGCATTTTGAATGAAAACACTACTTCGTATTTTAATTTTTATGGAATGCATTTCTTCTTTCGAATAATTGCCTAAACACAGCTTTGAGTGAAGAGAATAGGTTAACGAAGCCCGAATTTTGCAAGAAATCTGATTTATGAATGACAAGATTTAGGTGCCTTTAAGAAAATACAAACCAAAAAACCGCCATTGCGGGCTACAATGACATTCTGAAATTTAGTTGAATATTTTATTTGGTCAACGTGATGACTCCATCGTGACAGCTACGTTTCACTCGGTACTTTCTTAGCTTCTGCAGCAAATAACTCTATCAAGTGGCTGCTATTTTCCATCTATTAGCTTGAGTTTTGTGCAGTCCTTGGAAACTGACCAATGGAGCACTGTTATTGGACCACTCTTCAAGTCGTATGTGCTCGAAACCAGTGAAACCATTCCAGACAAACGTTTTCTATAGGCAGTACAGTGTCAACCTTCTCGGGCATTAAAAAAAAAGAGAGACGCTCGTAGCAACGTATATGCAGCGGGACAGAGCACAGCTTCAACACTACTTTTGTTTCCGTTACGAAGCCCACTCGACGAAGCCCACTCACTGCGCTTGTCCTTGTATCTTCTTGTCGTCCGTGTTTACTACCGCGCAGTTACATACGTTGTACATGAATCACCAACTCGCCCAATCGTCCACCTCGACATGGCCGCTGGACTTTCTTCGCGCAGATTTTTGAGCTTTCAAGCACTGCAAGAATTATGCTAAGTTGTTCAGCGGGTTTATATTTACACGTGCTTGTCATAGTGCAAAGACCAAGGTGTAGTGAGATCACAGTGCACGATTTATATCCAAGAAGTAGGAAGATAAAACTATGATACGATTCTGGCGTCCTCGGTGTTGCGGGTCCCACACCTAGGCGTTAGCCAGGAGCCTTTGAGCTCTGGCAGTATACTCGGCCCATCACACTTCCCAGAGCTGTTCCACTGGATCTGTGTTGAGCAGCATGGTCTCCAGACCATTGGTCATCATCAGCAATTGCGCGAACCTGCCAGAGTGCCTCTTGGAGGTTCGCAGGAAGTGAGGTAGGTCCACACGTGCATTCCGGCGGGTACGGGCACGTGTTTTTACAGCGAAAGATGTTATGAGATCACTTTTCAGGTCACGTGCAGTTGCATGTTGTCCGCCACCGCCGCCGTCTCCGGTGTTCGTCACCACATCGCGCGAAATTAGAAAAACAAAACTTCGCACCTATGACACTGTGGGGCTTGAGCCCGGGTCGGCTGCGTGCCAGCCCAATATTCTACCACTGAGCTACACCGATGATTGTGACTTGTTGTCAAACTTGTCTTAGGCAGGCATGACCTAGCACCAATAGCACGGTGGGGCTCGAGCCCGGATCCACTGGGTGCCAGCCCATTATTCTCCCACTGAGCTACACCGATGCTTGTGACTTGTCAAACTTGCCTTAGGCAGGCTTCATGTCAGGAAAGCAATCGCGTTAAGACGAGTTATAAAACATTTTACAACAGTGAAATAACAACCAGTCGTTGCACAATGCGAATAGCATAACGAGTGGGCCGTCCAATGTTCCAAACCATAACAAAAGCTTGTTCTTGTTCCCCTATTAACTGTGGCGGATTCCCACTTCAGCCCTAATTTCTCATCATCGCCAACCACTGCCTGGACAATTCGCACAAAATTTCTTGCGAGTGTTTAGCGGATACCACGCTTCTCAGAATAATGACGAAAAATAGCATAGCAAATGCCAGCCTACTACCCTAAACTTTATTGTTGATGCCCTAGTGGGTACCAAGCAAGTGTGCTTGAAGTAGTTATCCAATGAGTGCTTTGAAAAGGCACTGAAAGGCTGGAAGGCTCTGACAGGCCTGCGCGGTAGGCGCAGCACAGTCACAGCTTTTGCTGTGACTCTGTTGCACCTACCGCGCAGGCCTGGCGTTTTGAAGAGGCACCAGGCCACAACATGCTGCTTGATAATGGGCCCCTAAATGCAAATAAAGTTTGTTAGAATGAAAGCTTAATGTATCGCAAATTATAAATTGTCAATATTATCAACAGCAGTGCACTTACTGAGAAGTTACGATATATGTATCACATGGCATGTGGCACGATTGGGACGTTTCGGAAACGATCCCAATGACGTGAGAGCGTCCGACTAAAATTAAACACCAGTGATCAAACTAACTGCCATGAAAAAGAACCTTCCACGCATGAAAACTCGCATTAAAAAGCTGTTTGTTCGTTTCTGTTTCATCTATATATAAAAAGAGAACCGCCTGGCGTTACCATGTAGAATGGCGTGAGTGGGAAAAAATTTCTACTTTCGCCTGGTTAGACTGGATATGTGGTGCTATTGAGCGGGACTCAATTTAACTAAGCAAGCAAAAGATTGCTCAATCGGCATGGTTGCTGTTTGGATCTTGCTACTTTCACTCTGCTACTAGTGTCGACGGCTGCACAGTAAATGCGAGCAACGTTGGGCATGACAACAGTGACGTCAGAAAGACTGCTTTCAGGAAGATGATTTGAAGTGCGCTGACGTGATGCGGACCGCGAAAACGTGATTTAATTTCAAAATAAGCATTGCCTGACACAAACCTAGCACTACGAGGTTTTTGGACCACTATTTGAACCATCAGCGTTGATTTAATGTCTGAATTTAGTGTCTTATAACGCGTGGAATGGTACCGTGGGATTTTCAATAAGTAATATTTCGTGATTTCTATGTAGGCAATCATGCGGCCTGCTCTCGACCACCTCGGGAATGTCTGTTCGGCTCGGTGTGTATGTCGTTGAGTCGCGGATAGAGCCGCCTCGTTGCCGGTAGGACAGGGGTGTGCAGGTACAGAATTAGAATTGTTTTTGTTAGACGCCGGCCATGGCATTGCTGACTGTATTTCTTGCTTGCTCGAAACATAAGCTCGAGTAATCGCGCTGAAGTGCTTTTTTCATTGGTGGCTTTGAAGTCTTGATAAAATATCCCATGGTTAGTGCAGTTTCACACATACACATAAGGACCCAAACAAAGCTAAACTGAGATTGCCACTTACATATCAATGAAACACCCGGTAAAGGAATTCAAACTCCTAAGACCTGCAAGTACTCGAAGTTACTCTGTGCTTAACCTTAAAAACTGTTTCTTCCATGTATTGTGACCTTGATAAGAAGAACAAAAATTTTGTTATAATTTGTTAAAGCGCCGCTGTCACTTCTGAGTACTCTGTCGTTCTCACCCTCTCCGTCTATGTCATAGTTCACGGTCCAACTTCATAGAGAGCACTTTTACCATTCGAAAAACAGCTTTACACACTATAGGTTACTTCTGTTTAAAAAAAGCATGGGAGGAGTTTGATACAAAATGTAGTGACATGCTCTTTTACGGATTAGGCATATTGCGCACTGTGATGTATTGACAAGAAAACGACTAGCACAGACGTCTACGCTGCTCCATTAGCCCGGTCCATTTTCCAAGGATCACAAAGTGAAAACTGCAAAATGTCCGCATGAATATTGAGTAAATCAACGCAAAGTCTTTAAGGCTCTCTTTATTGAGAAACGAATCTGTTTAATAGTAGTTAGTCATAATATTTATAAGGTTAAACTCGAACTAATGCCGTAGGCCGTAAAAGTGCACTATTTACAACTCTTACGAAGAATAATATTGCCAGTGATAAAGCTGCCGGCAAAGCTCGCAATCACGAAGCTGAGCTTGTGGCTAAAAAACCTTGGACGCTTTCGTTCGGGAAAGTTGCAAATATGTTATTTGCATAACGGTAAAACTCGGCGGTTGTGGCAACTTTGCAACGGCATTTTTGCATGGCCATATAGATAGGTTGTTTCATATTTTCACGTTTTCTATATGTCTAAGCGATTGTGCTTTGCACGTATTAGCAAGATGGCTAATTTGTACGCGCTTTGGTCAAGGGAAAAGCAAAGTCGAAAGAAAGCCCTTTCGTCAAAAAAGGACCTGGCCAATTGACAACGATTGTGAAGTGGATATGCTCTAGCGTTGATTTTTTCTGACGGTAGTGAGGGGAGCGTGATGCCACGTCTATTTGTTATCAGCAATTCACGTCTTTAGACGAGATTTAAGCGTCCATGTGTCAGCCATTCGTAGCATCAACCTTGTGACGGCACGACTGCGCTTATGGCGCGTCCTGCTCCGATTCGAACGCGCACTGAGCATCTGTGCTCATGCTATTACACTAAAGAAATAATAACACGTTTATTTGATCGCTTCGAACGTGTTCAAGTCAACATGTAGCCGCTGTGAAATTTTTAAAAGAAGGAACACTGGTTTGTGACGTCCTTCAGCTTCATCTGTTATTTTACAAGAATACTGAATGCCACGAAAAGCAGATATATAAAATTTGACTTCTTCTACACAGCTCTTGTACATATAAAAAAAAAAGGTTTCAAGAGCAACCTTTTTCGGATAGGCTTCAGCGCAATTTAGACAAAGACCATAGGAGACACACAGTCTGTGTTCTTTGTGTCTCTGTAACGAGCTGTATATGGCAAGACCGAGCTCTAAACAAAACGCTCGTATTTGTGTGAAAGGAATCTCGATTACTTAACCATCACCGTGACAATAACGAGGCCGTTTATGCATGAACAAAACCGATGTATTTACAGAGGATGATAGAACTGTAATGGTAGTAAGGAAAATAGAACAAGCGCTAAGAAGGCTAAAGAAAAGTCAATGATCGAACCAAGCAAAGAATGAGTTCACTGGGGGCAGCGCCGAGGTCAAGTGCCGGGAAAGTGCTGACGGCTGAACAACGCTCAGGGAAAAAAGACACTCGATGCTTGGGTGGCGCCTTAGTTGTGCTGCCAGCCGCGGTCAGCAACGTATCTCACCACCGGGATCGTTGACCTTGAACGTGCATGGCTCCTTCCACGCTGCTCACGAATGTTGGCTGAGCCTCGCTGTGGTATACGCGTGTCTCGCCTGGTGGGAACGTCCTGGCGACGTTTAAACCCCGCCAGGCCCGAGGGGGTCTCAAGGCTGGTTCGGCCCCAGGTGCGTAGACGGCTGGTTTGTCCCCAGGTGGGAGCCTGCTGCTACCTCGTGTCCGGAACCCGACATGTCTCTGCTCCCCCGCCCTTGTTCTTTGATCGCCAGCCACGTCTGCCTATCTTCGTCCTCTTCTTTCTCGGTCTCGTCCCACCGCATCTCGCACCACCGCGTGCTCCTATTACACACGTCGCCTTTTTCGATGGTCTCACAGGTGCGCAGTTCAGATGTGTTTCCCGCGCTTCACTGTTCACTTGGCCCTTCACACATGGCCCGCTTATCACACATGCCCCTCCTTCGGGAAACAGTTTTTTCTCCCTCCCCCAAAATAACTTTTCAGGTATGTTTTAGTCACATCAACCACTTGTCGCGCAAGAACACTGCTGTGCCATGGTGAACACACGTCCACAAAAAGTCCACAAGGAATGTCAGAATACACAGAAGAGAAAAAAATTGGAACACTTCCGTGCAAGCTTATGTTACAATCAACTGACGAAGTAGGCCTCTATATTCTCTGACCTTCTACTATGTCTAGTAAGAAAAGCATCATTTTGTGTTTCTCTTTTCTATTCCTGGGGATATTTGTGGGGATAGCTAATATTTTGTGAAGTTGAATTTATTTCTCTTCATCCAAACTCTCAGCTGTAGGTATCGCTTCCAAGCCAACACTTTGGGCAACCTTGCAAGTTGCTAGAGGTTTGTCTGTTTCCTCCTCTTCCATGACCACGAAAGATGCTGTGTGAGAGGTTGTTTGGGGCTGCCGCTTTTTATCGTGCTTTAATTTATTTATGTGGAACAGTTGTTGTCATATCCCAGATCCAATAAATAGTCGGGGTTGCCCCTTTTCCCGACGACTCTAAAAGACCACTTTCTCTGCAATAATAACTTGTTTTCCATGACAGGAAGTAAGATAAGAGCAAGATCTCCAATTTCGAGCTGAAAATTCTTGCTCCCCCGAACGTAGTGTCTCTTTGGAGTTTTCCTTGCATGTGATAGCTTCTCATGAGCTAGTTGCAATATCTTCTCAAGACGATATCAAAGATCTAAGACGCAGCCATATGCTGTTTTCATTTCGTCGCTGAAGTGTTTTCCTGTCCACATCTCCTTAAGTATGCTGCGAGGGCTTCGAACGTATCTTCCATAAATAAGTTCGAAGGACGAGAGTCCCATGCTGGTTTGAGATACCTCTTTGTACGCAAGCAGGAGTAGTATCAGCAGCCGATCCCATGATTTCGGATCCTCTTGGCACAGTTTACACAGCATCTGTTTCAGCGTGCCATTGAATCTTTCACCCATCTCATTGCACATGGGGTGGTAGGGTGTCGACTTCGGAAGCTTGATGGACAGTCAGTCTCTGACTTCTCTTATCAACTCAGACCTGAAGCAGATGCCTGATCGCATAGCATCTCACGGGGAAATCCAGTGCGCGAAAACATTTCCAACAAGCCCTCTGTCACAGTCGCCGATTCATTATCGGGCAATAGCGGGTGAAGTCAACCATTGTCAGTATGTATTGGTCACCTCTGTTAGAGAATGGTTTCAAGGTACCGATAATGTCTACTGCTACTCGCTGAAATGGAGTATCAATCAGTGGCATTTGGCGCAGTGGTGCCTTGCTTACTTTACTTTCTGGATACGTTCTTTTGCATGTATCACATGATAGAGCATAACATTTAATTTCTTCCAGTATTCTAGGCCAATAGAATGATCCCAACACACGATAAGTCGTTCGTTTGACGCCTTGTCGTCCTGACATAAGACTTTCGTGAGCCATCTCAAGCACTTGGCTACACAGTTTACTGGGACGACCAGCTGCTTCACTGTTTGCCAGAGGATAACCGGTGATGCGGTAGAGTATCCCCCTTTTCGCGGTAAATGAATACCGTGTTGATTCCCTTCTAAAATGAACTTGGCCGACTTTGTCTCTGCAGGCATCCAAGGTTTTATCTTCCGCTTGCGAAGCTTTCAGATCCTCTTTAGTCATCTTCAAAGGGTCGACCTTCAGTGTTGTTGAGTTTGAATGGGTTCTTGCACTCTTGAATGGGGCTGCCACTCAGAAAAGGCTTCCAATGTACGCCTTTCTTCTTATCCTTCACATGGGTTGTGCTGTCCGACTCCAACTTCACTGCAGCTAGTCTCTCTTCCCGTGTTGAATCTGGATCATGAACCTGACCTGATCTAGGCATATTTCCCACGATGATGTCATACACTTCATACATTCATTACATTTTATGGTGCAGAGACCTGAAAACAAGGGCGAAAAAATTTCCACCATTGCCTCTAGAACCGTAATTTTGGTTCTGTCTGCCAAGAAATACGTAGCTGTGGTTCCCGTAAGTGCTTCGTCTGACACAAGAGAACGACGCACAAACATCGTGTCACTTCCCGTATCTCGCAATACTGACAGCGTCTTTCTAAAGATGATGCCTTGCAACACTGGCATCGGTCACTTAGTCATCTTAGGTCTCATATTCACCACGCTAGTCATACAATATTCGCTCTTGTCATCATCCACCTCCTCAACTTCCTTACAATTCGGGTTCAGCGACCATATACATTCATGACGTCTCCCGTGTGGTGGCGGTTTTCTTGGTGCACGCTTGACTGTCGTGTAAGGGTTTGTCACAAAACCCACAGAAAGATTGCCTTTTCCGAGATCGGTATTCTGCAGCGATGTGGCCAGACTTGTCACACACAAAACATCGAGTTGGAACCTTTGATGTGTTTGTGCCTTTTCCTACCGAGGTATTTTCCGCTTTTTCACGGAAAACCAGCAAGTTTGACTGTCTTCGACATCTCGACCCATCTGTCAAAGAAACTTGTTAGCCTCGCGGCGTACTGCACGCCCGTTTCACCACCATGTCTTTTGCTGTGCCGGAATTTTCCACGGTATCCCTCCGCGGTGAACCGATACATTTGCAAGAGCGCCAGCTTGGTTTTGTCGAAATTGAGTGCCTCTTCTGAAGACAGATAACCGAAGACCTTGACCGCTTTTCCACTCAAGCACAAATTAGGGACGTGGCCCACTTGTCTTTTGGCCAATCTTGACCAGTAGCAATATTGTGATATGTGGGGTTTAACGTTTGAAAACCACCATATGATTTTGAGAGACGCCCAAAACCCCCATATAAATATGGGAGACGCAGTAGTAGAAGGCTCCGAAAATTTCGACCACCTGGGGTTCTAACGTGCACCCAAATCTGAGCACACGTGCCTACAACATCTCCACCTCCATCGGAAATGCAGCCGCCGCAGCCGGGATTCGATCGTGCGACCTGCGGGTCAGCAGCCGAGTACCTTAGCCACTAGACCACCGTGACGGGGCAGGTAGCAATATTCTCAAATCTCTTCAGGTACTTGTCTAAGTCGTCCCGGTTCTCATTGAACCCTGGTATAAAATTGTTAGCATTGACGTTAGACGATGCTCGAACTTGTCGGCCTTCGTCAGCCACCACTGATTCCTTAATGCCTTGAGCCTGAGCAAGTTGAAGGAGCAGCTGTAAAGTCCTGTGAGCTTCGGTTTCAAGTTTCCGCTCTTGAGCCATCTGCTTCATCTCCTTGATTGCTTCGCTTTCTGCCGCCCTATTCTCTCGAGCTCGAGCCTCTCGTTCCTTTACCCAAGCCTTTAGCTCAGCTCCTTCTAGTCCCATGCGCAATGCCAGTATCGCCAGATCCAAACTCATCTTTGATTGATCTTCTATACACGTAGCCAAATGCAATAACCCTTGCGACTAATAATGGAATGAATGGCTTCGTCCTGTCGCCTTGGACGCCAATGTAACGAGCTGTATACGGCGCGTTTAAGTAGCCGTGGGTGTAGGGCCAAGTGAACAGTGAAGCGCGGGAAACGTGTCTGAACTGCGCGCCTGTGAGACCATCGAGGAAGACGACGTGTGGAATCGGGGCACGCGATGGGGTGAGACGTGATGGGATGGGACCGAGAAAAAAGAGGAAGAAGATAGGTAGGAAACGACTTTTAGATATTCCATTTGCGAACCAAGGTTTAAATTTAACCACAGAAAACCTTCTAAGTTTTGGTGCCTCTGTTTTGGAAAATTGCCACAGAGATGAATTCGATGCGGTGTGTAATTTTATTCAAGACTTTAAACGTTTTTCAACATAAAGCCCACGTTAACAGATACTCAAAAAAAAGGGTCGAAAAGTAATTTTAAATTCTGGATAAATCCGTGACATACCAAATTAATCGGGTTTGGCAAAACCAGCTGTCTGGTCGGCTCCCAAAATCAAGTTGTAGCTATTAGTGTCTACTTTGTTGTTGATTCTTTTTTCTCACTATCTAAATCTTTGGTTTCTTTCTTTTTTTAACATACTGTCTTCACTATACAACTCCCCCAACCCCCCCCCCCCCTTTTTTTTTTCGTTATAAGCAATAATGCAGTTATCGTCCATATGAGACTATATGTTCTCTTGGCCAATCCCCCAGAGTGGGTACGAGCCATGGATTAGAGGATACAAACAAACAAAGAAACAAGTAGCCCCATTACAAAAGCTAGGAATACAAGTAAATTTACCAGTAATTTTATCACTTGGCGGAACTTCATTTGGTTACTGCCACAGGGATGTATGCTCCACTGTGTTCGATTACATCAACGCAACTAAAAGATTACCATGCTAGTGAACCACTACCTTTTCAGATCTTTAGTTTATAATTCGTAGTTATGTCTTTCAAAAACAAAAGATGGTTTGACCGCTTGCTCAGCACACATTTTTTGTTTTTTGGTAGTATTATTTTAAGCTACTTTTTCAGATTGGCTCCATTTTCAGTTTAGTTTCATTTAAGTATCCTGCCGCCCGGTTCTTGGCCCATCCCCCTTTGTGGGTAAGCGCCATTCTTCAAAGGTCATCAGCATCAGCATCAAGCAGACGTGGCTGGCGATTAAAGAACCAGTGCGCGGGAACAGAGACCTGTCCGGTTCCGGACTCGAGGTAGCAGCAGGCTCCCACCCGGGGACAAACCATCCGTCCACGCCCCTGGGGCCAAACCAGCCTTTCGACAACCTCAGGCCTGGCGTGGTTGAAACGTAGCCAGGACGTTCCCGCAAGGCGAGCCACGCGACTCCCACAGCGAGCCTCAGCCAACATTCGTGAGCAGCGTGGTAGGAGCCATGCACATTCAAGTTCGACGACCCTGGCGGTGAGCTGCATTGCTGACCGCGGCTGGCAGCACAACTAAGGCGCCACCCAAGCATCGAGTGTCTTCACTAAGCGTCGGTGAGCCCTCAGCCCTTTTTAGAGACTTGACCTCCGCGCTGCCCCCAGTGAACTCATTCTTTGCTTGATTCGATCATTGACTTTTTCAGCACTCTTAGCGCTTGTTCTATTTTCCTTCTTACCCTTATAGTTCCATCATCCTCTGTAAATAAATCAGTTTTGTTAATGCATAAACGTCCTTGTTATTGTCGTCCCGATGATGGTTAAGTCATCGAGATTCGTTTCACCCGATGATGGTCCCGATGATGGTTAAGTCATCGAGATTCGTTTCACAGAAATAGGAGCGTTTTGTTTAGAGCTCTTTCTCGCCACATACGGCTCGCTACAGTCTCCTACGGTCTTCGTCTAAATCCTGCTGAAGCCTATGAAATTATTTACCAACTCTCCCAAGTCAAATTGGTTTCGGTACAGACCTTTTTTGGTCATAAAATTAGGTAACATTCTGGCCTCGCTGAAACGCTAATACAAGTGCGCTAGAGTTGTTCATGCCTTTGGTTTTGCATAGTGTGTGAAAATCTGCACACCTTGACAATTATGAAAAGCGTGGACGTCAGAAGCGAAGAGATGAAGAAATGTCATACGAGTAAACAGCAAGGAGAGGTATGAAATACACTGTTAATTTTAGATGCGGAGCATCTTATACTCGTGCCTTGTAGTGCGCCGTCCGCGCCGTCCGCGCCGTCCGCACCGCTTCTCGAACATTCGACAGCTGACGCGCGCGCATGCGCCGTCGCGCCGTCGCCCACTCTTCCACCATCTGTGCATCCCTTCCTCCTCTACACACCGCGCGCGCTTCACTCCTCCACCATCTGTGCACCCTTCCTCCTCTACACACCGCGTTCGACATCTACAATTCTCCTGATTCTCCAGTGGACGCGCATGTGGCGTCGCGCTTCGAGAACATTCAACAGCTGACAGTGCATGCGCCGTCGTGCTGTATATATACTCAAGGTCGGCGCTCGCTCGCTCAGTTGCCGCTCGTCGGTTGGTTTGTACGGCGCGTCGACGTCCAAGGTCGCGGTGAAATGAATTCCAACGAATCCACAAACACAATGATCGACGTCCCTTCGACCAGCGCCGCCCTTTCGCATACGTGTGTACGTGTTCACTCATTTTACCCCCTCCTACAACCACGTTAACCAATTTAGCCATCGACCCAAGTAAGTCGCAATTTAACACCCCATTTCACAACCACGTTAACCAATTTAGCCATCGACCCAAGTAAGTCGCACTTTAACACCCCGTTAACCAATTATATGGTCCGCATCCTCCTCAGTGTTCCCCCGAGGGAAGCTGCGGGCAATTTTTTTTTTCATCTGATCAAATTAGTGACTGGCAGGGAATGATCCGGCAATACAATTCTTTTCATCACGTATCGCAACGTACACATATTGGCTTTACATTAACCTTGTTGCTTCTTAGAACTGAAAAGAAACGATGTACTATGGTCAGTATTTTTCTCAGAGCTGCCAGTATCCTAGCAGCTCTGAAATGCCAGTTCCCTGGCATTTCCTACAAAGGAACAAACGCGTTTAAGCTGTGTTGTGTTTCTGAAGACAAGTATCTGCGCATAAATATCAGCTCATCACGCCACTTGAATTTGTGCGTTCTATTTTATGGAGAGGTTGTACTGGAGGAGGCTGTCGATTGAGCAGTTTACAAAGTAGGAAAACCATTTCTTTCATCATCTCTCTTTCGAGATGCATTAGCATTACTAATGTAACACGCCAGCACTATGAGGTTTTCATGGCGTAGCTAATTGTTGAGGCATGCAAGAATCGTATGTCATTAAAGTGCCACGCGTGCTAGTTTTATATAACCTGGCACGACCACGTGACAATACCGGTGCCCAAAAGGTTAGTCTCTTCACAGTTGTCTTAAAGCAGTCTCTAACCTGATTTGTAATCAAGGCCACATATCAAAAGGACATTGATTGATTGATATGCGAGTTTAACGTCTCAAAACCACCATATGAATATGAGAGACGCAGTAGTGGAGGGCTCCTGAAATTTAGACCACCAGGGGTTCTTAAAAGTGCACCCAAATCTGAGCACCCGGGCCTACAACATTTCTGCCTCCATCGGAAATGCAGCCGCCGCAGCCGGGATTTGATCCCACGACCTGCGGGTCAGCAGCCGATTACCTTAGCCACTGGACCACCGCGGTGGGGCTATCAAAAGGACATATGGGGACTTCCTATGCTCGGTGTTGAATTCGACTCATTGCACTGGTGTTATTAGCGGGAAACATGGTGATAAAACAATGGCTGAGGTGATGTAGCGAAGCAAGTACCTGTCGCAGAAAAGCGCCTTTAGAGGGAAGAACCAGAGACGGAGGAAAGTGGAGCAGCTTGGGTGTCACAGAAGCAATACGCCAGTGTTCGGAGGAGGGGTGCAGTTGCTAGATGATGTTCGTAAACAACGTCACTTTTTGTGGAGTATGTTCGAATGAATGTTTGACAGAACATAGTAATGGTACGGTAATTGTCTTGTATGTGCTAAGTAGGTGAAGGTTTAATAGGCGAGATTCTGCAAGAAATGGCTCAGGGGAGCGTACGTTAACACTGTTGGCGTACACTTAATCATATAGCCTGTTTTGAAAAAAAAAACGCCACACACAGATCTCCAGAGCAATACAAGAAAGACCTAGTGTATTAGAAATATTCTGCGAGCAATATGATGAGTGACACAGTGACTCCTAAGACGTGAGGCTCTTCATTGTGTTCGAGAAATAGTGAACCGAACCAAAATCCTAAATCACCTCGCGCAGGCGTTTCGGCTTGTACATTACTGGATCAGGGCCAATGCTCGAGGCCAATATTCTAAAATTTAGTGCTTGTGTGTTCGCCGTTGTTAAAATGCCTCCTCCCCTAACGAAAGCGAAACCTCTACTTTCGACTCTGCTGCATGCAGAACGCCGCTATCAAAATATTACAAAAATACTTTGCGTGATTTGACTGCAATTTCCCGTCATTGTTTCAATTTATTGCTGTTGTTAGGAAAGATAATCGTATTGTTTTATTTATGGTACATAATATAGCATATGTTGCAGAGTAAAGTGTGAGAAGATATATGGAGTTGATATCGTGTCTAACACTGTACTATTTCTGGACTGCGTTGTTCTGTTCAAGAGGACACGCACATGAAGAAGAAGCCGTCGCCTTTGTGAGACGTAAGTAAACTTCACTGCAGTATATGCTAGCCCTATTCTTTTTCAGTACTCACGGGATATAGACACAGTTTTAAAATTTGCAGGGAAATTTTTCAGCCACTCAAGCTGTTTTTTGGTAACAGGGCAACTTCGAAAAATCGACGCATGCAGAAATAAAATTCCGCTATTCATTCATCTCCTCGAAGTGAATCATGACGAGTGGACGAAACTCTGGGTATCGTATTGGTGCATAACTGTACGTTACCTGATTGTCGCCTCTTATATTGTGAATTGAGTGGCGTAATTGTATATAGAAATGGGACTTCATGTCGCCTTCTAGTCGTTTTAGGCAATAGAAAGAAGAATCAGATAACTGCTGTTGGGCAGGATAGGACTCAAAGTGAATCGAAGAACCCACCATCTTACCGTCGGCAAGATAACATTTTTTGGGACATAGAGTGCTCGTAGTGTGCCTTAATGTAACAGCTCTTCTTGAGAAGCCTCAAAATATAGGCACAATCTCGTATAAATAAGCTAATCAAAACTCTTCTCTGTAGGTTACTTTCAATGAATAGTTTACATGTATCCGTTGAAGCCTATTGTAAAACATGTTTGTTTGTGTCTTACACATGTTTCGACTGTAGCAATGGTGCTATAGCACGACCACAATGAGAGGGAATGCTAGGTCTCAAGAGCTTCGTACCTTAAAAGAATCTAGTGTTTGAAAAAGCGGTGGGATTCCAGCAACAGGGTGGTGGGTAGGGGGTTTGATGTTGATCGCAGGAATGTTCTTCAAAGTACTAGAGGGCTGTGGGGTATAAGACTCAAACTGTTTCTTCGGTTTCAAATTTGTGTACATCTATTGTGATAGAGTATGCTTTTCAGTTTATACACATTTCTTTTTATGTTTGTCCGTGCAACCACCTCGTAGTCTCAATGCTTGATTTGCCACATTGAATAACCTCCCTGTCCTTCCTCTTTCAATCCTCCACCTTCCTCCTCCTTGCTACATTGAAAATCAGTTTTTGTCGCGCATGAATATCGGCTTAGCATTACACCTTACTGCACACGTGGTTGTTATATCTTGCTGTCCCAGTAATTTTGGTAAGGGACGTGTCACATGGTTGTGATATTCTCCAGATGTATCACTTCTGGGGCATCCTTCACTTAGGGTTGGAGCCTGTTTGATGTCGATGACCATTATTTTGGATCATGTGTACGATGTTTCTATTTATCACGTTCAATGTTTGAAGCATGATGCTGTATTCGACGCCTCTTTTAACACTATTATTCTGCTTTTTGCGAGAATGCCGTTAGAATTATGTATGTGAACACGCTGCCACCGTATCATTAAAATAACACAAGTTTCTGCTTTCCGTGAACACTTTAAAATGAAGACTTAAAACGAAGACCTGTTACTAAAAAAACACACCATCGAAACTACACGCAACATTCTGAAGCTCATTCTTTCATGTCTTCTATTTTCCAGATGCCTGCAGGTACAGACACCATTATATACAGAGTCCGCTTAATATGAAAGATGAGTGTAAACGATTAACGTGCTCCATATCTGTACGGACGCTCACGGTTGAAGTGTAAGTGTTCTTTTTTTTTGTAACGAGCAATCGTATATTTAAATATCCTACGTAATGTTGTCGCCGGCATCAGTGGTCTCCTCGTTTTTGGTGTAGTATTTATGCAAAATCTATGCAGAAGATTTTGAGGAACTTGTGGCACTCATTCGAAGAATCGAAAAAAAATGAGGTGCGCAATATTACGACCTCACGTTAGGATCCGAAAAGTGAGAAGCGGTGGCCGCAAGAGAAGAAAAATAACATAAACTTCAGTAAAATCCGAAGTTATTTACGTCACTCAAAATCAGCGGAAAACTCACGGCAGCTTTAAAAGACGAATCAGTTTTTTAAGCTGACTACGGTTTCGGCTCTAGGTAAAAACGACATTAGAAGGAAATGACAGTGGCAATGACCCCATTCTATCGAGGCATTCTGTAAGCACGGAACCCTGTTAGCTGAAGTCAAGGATGGCAAGGCCAAGGGCAGAATTTTTTTTAGGAAGGGGCACCACCTTGATTAGTACTGGGATCCGCGCAGGCAAGTGTAGATGGCCGTTATTTTGTGCGCTATATACGGTGGGCAAATTTGGAAGGGGGGGGGGAGCACGAGCTTGGTGTGCCATACCTGGCTATGTCACTGGCGGATAGAAACCTGCGTCGTGGGGTACACACATGGCGAGGGACACCCGGGGAGAAAAATGGTGGTGTCGCAGACTGTGGTAAGAGTTATTGTGGCGAAAAAAGTAAGCTTTAGCATAGTCTGGACCACACATGCATGAAGTAGGAAAGAAGGTTTAGTCGAACCTTCTGACCGAACACGCAGAAGCAACTGGTGACGAAATAGGCCAGGATAGGGGGGAAATAAAGAAAATAAAGGAAAATGAACGGGACTTTCGGGCTATATACCTTGACTCTCTGACGATTGCGACAACAGCGTGCATTCTTGATTAAAATGACGGTGATTCCGCTTCCCCCCTCCTCTGCCTCCATGTACGCTCCTGCGTTCTGTTTTAAAATATACATTATCAGAATGTTTGCACAATATTTCATTATTGTGAACGGGGCTCCAGTGCGGAAACTGAAATGTTCTGGTTTTATGTGAACATTTTCGGTCTGTGCTCATTTTAACCCCATGGACTAGAAATGAGAACCATACCAACAAAGAAAAAGAGAGGTGACCATGGCACTGCAAGAGGTCGCGACAGTGGCATCGCGTACGTAGTGCACTCTGGCACGCCACTGGTAACCTTTACTGCTACTTTCCGCATTGTGTATTCGGCAGAAGTTTGCACAGGTTAAGGCAAAGCAATACAATGCTTTTCAAAAATGAAAACACTGCGAAGGCGCCGTTAAAAACAACGCATCCAACCACCATCTTTCCTTCACCAGAGCGAGGCGCGATCACGTGATCCAACCCTGCACGTCACTGCGATTGCAGCACTTGCGCATGCAGTGGTGGGTATCGCGCCCAATACTTTTCAAATAGATCGTAATGTAGGTGTAAAGGCATTTGTGGTTGCAGTACTGGCTATCCAATATTATAAACATTACATATATACTCCTATCGTACATCTGCCACGTCGGGGTAACGTAAAAGCAGCCATACGCTGAAGTTGATTTGTGTTGCAGAGTTGAGGGCTACCATCTTCACGGACACCAGTGCAAGCACCAGGACTGCATATCGCCTTATGCCGCTTGTGGTGTTGCTAATGTTCATGCTGCTGCTTGCATCGCTACGCAACTGTAAAGAACTTTGGTGTGGTTTAGGGTACCGTTCGGGCGGACAATTTTTGTTTTACTTCATATATCGGGACGGCTCAGTGCTCTCCCATAGTTGAGTACGAAGTACTCAAAATCGTCGAACACTTTTTTTCTAAAAACAAGAACTGCTTATATAAAAACACATGGATGTTTAAGCTGTGTGTGTGCGTATATTCTTGCATATACTTAACACCACTTCATAAAGTCCTGCACAATAAAAAAATTAAAACACATTCACCTACCATCTGCCTGCTTCGCATGGCAGCCGATCCGAAGGTAAGTGATCATCTACAGTACTCCTGGTATCACCTCGATAACAGGGGGATCGTCTAGGAAACCGCATAACAGTTGGCTCGACGTTATATATTAAGTCACAACCTGGGCTGCCTTGCAGGATGGCGCGAGCTTCTTGGGTATAGACGAGTTTGCTCGGAGCTGCGGCCATGGCATGAATACAGTGTGGAGCGCGGAATACTAGCGCTGATAAAAATGGCTACAAGAACACGCGTGGCTTGAGAAACGCACTCGGCGGTTATAGAAGAAAGGCCGCGGGCGCATGCACGCATGAAAAAAAAAATGTTAGTACTGGGTCTAGATTAGACCGCGTAGCCCCCGTGGACGCTTCTATTGCACTGCTGGTTCTTGGACTGATATATTTGGTAGTGGTTCTTGAATATTCTAGCTTGAAGTAGAGCTCTTTACCGTAAGTGTCCACACACACCTATATTTCAAAGAAATTTATTAGGCTAATGTGCTGCCAAGACTGGCGCCAACTTATATTACCGGTATGAAGGGGTTGGGACACCGACAAGAAAATGTCATACACAAAACCGATGCACTAAGGAATGCAGCAGTATTCCTCCCATTTTGCTTAATCAAGTGAACAAATGTAGTACAAGACGTCCGCTGCGGTAATGGCTAATAGCAAATTGTTTACAGACCTTGCAGGAAAAACGCCTGTTCTGAAAACGTACGGCCGCGCGCGTTTACTATTTTAATGCCAGAGCCTATACGCTAGTATTGCATATACGCTAGCATATACGCTAGTAATAACACATGACACCTTTATTTTAGAGCAAGAAGAGAAAATGTCGAAGATGGTGCCATTAAAGCGGCTTAGAAATATGTAGTATGGACACAAGTACCTTTGGGTCACGAAGAAAACGAATGTCGACGTCAGCTTGACGAACGGCGCGGTCCCATTTCGTTCTTCGATTGTCTTTGGGAAATGAGAACACTCGCAACTTTGGTCCCTTTGCCACGATAATTTGCCACACAGCATCATTGTGCAACTGTTCAGACTTGCAGCCGTACAAAGTGCGAATATCCAGTGCACAAAGCCCATAATATATCCACGCTGCAGTTCACGGACACAGAAAAACACGGTCTTCTCGCGTCGCCAACATGCGCACCAGCACGCCACGAAACGAAAACTTTCATTGGAATTGGCAATCCTTGTCTCTCGGGCAACGAGAGAAAGCGTAAGCAAGCGCCCAACCACGGTGGTCTAGTGGCTAAGGTACTCGGCTGCTGACCCGCAGGTCGCGGAATCGACTCCCGGCTGCAGTGCCTGCATTTTCGATGGAGGCGAAAATGCTGTATGCCTGTCTTTTTAGATTTGGGTGCACGTTAAAGAACCCCACGTGGACGAAATTTCCGGAGCCCTCGACTACGACGCCTCTCATAATCATGGTGGTTTTGGGACGTTAAACTCCACTTATCAATCAAAGCGTAGGCACATATGTGGAGCGAAACACACTGGAGTAAACAGAGTGACGTTAGAGACTCCTGCAGAAGTGGTGAGCAGGCCTGAAATTATCTAGGTGGCATTGACTAAGGTGCCCACGCAGCACTCTTAAGCTCCTCGTTTATTTTTTCGGGGACCTTCGACGCGAAAATTTGGTCTATCTGTCCGTCTGTACATTTGTCTGTTTGTCCATTCTTAGCCGCATCGGGTACTTGAAACAGTCGACTCCATCCGCAGTGCCCACCAAAGTTGCTCAAGCTTCAGCGTTGATACTTGTCCAATTGTCAATTAAAAAGCAATTATTGCGCATGTCTGGGGCACCATAACTGTATCATATCTGATGAAAGCACATGTGCTAGGTACATGCATGATTGCCTCGTGCGTACACCTGGCTTTCACCTTTTCTAACCATTTCTACTTTGGACTATAACTACCAACGCAGAATAAACGATGGGGCTCACTTGTTTCTCGACAACCCAGCTGTCCAGTCTATTCATTCCACACGCGAATGAAACATGGTGTCAGAAGTGGGCAACGTGTAAGCAATGACATGAATCACCGGAGGTCGCCTGAACCGCTACGTTTGACAGCTGATGGAGGAAGAAATTGGACGCGGTTTCTTCAGCAGTTCAAATTTTTTCTGCAAGCGACGGCATGCCAAGCTAACCCGAGGTCGGAAGCAGCAAAAACGGCCCCGCTCCTCAGCGTTGTGGGGGAGGAAGCCTTGGACGTTTTCAACAATTTTGTGTTCAGCGGAGAAGAAAACAAGGAGGATTTCGTCACCGTAATTGCCAAATTAGAAGATTACTGCCTGGAGCAACAAAATGAAATACACGAGCGATACGTGTTACGTTTCCGCAGTCAGGGTGAGGCGGAGCCCTTTGAGCAGTTTCTACGCGAGCTTAAAAAATAAGCGCAGCACTGCAACT
This sequence comes from Rhipicephalus microplus, assembly GCF_043290135.1. Classification (NCBI taxonomy): domain Eukaryota; kingdom Metazoa; phylum Arthropoda; class Arachnida; order Ixodida; family Ixodidae; genus Rhipicephalus; species Rhipicephalus microplus. Next base: position 133,390,166 of record NC_134702.1, on the reverse strand, counting down.
TCAGGACCATGGCGGATGACATGGTGCGAGACCAAATTGTTTTTAAAACAAATTCGCCAAGGCTTCGAGAAAAGATGCTCAGGGACAAAAACTTGACCTTGGAAAAAGTAATCATCCTTTGCAAGGCGGCGGAAACATCAGCTCGTCAAACTGAATTTTGGCAGAAAACAAAGGAAGAACTCGATATGAACGCTGTCACAGCCAGTAAGAGCACCCCTAGAGGGTCCAGGAACGACCTAAAATGCAATCGTTGAGACCGAAGGCATGCCTACAGATGCTGCCCGGCATACGGAAAAGTATGTTACTCGTGTAATGGCCGCAACCACTTCGCGTCTTGTTGCAGTGAGACAGAGCGCGTGTGTGAAGTGCAACATCAGAGCGACGACTTCGAAGTACTGAATGTCGCCAGCAGCTGCGCAAGCAGAGAACGGGACTGGCATGGGAACGCATGCATTGGCGGCAAGTACATCCATTGGCGGCAAGTACAGCAGCTGCGCAAGCAGAGAACGGGACTGGCATGGGAACGCATGCATTGGCGGCAAGTACATCCCATTTAAGGTGGACACAGGATCGCAGGCCAGTGTTCTGCCACTTTCAATGTTTCGCAAGCTCAAGACGACAACCCTGATGCCCAGTAGCGCAGTTTTGAGATCATATGGTGGCAACACGATCAAGCACATCGGTTAGTTTTCAGCGCTTATCGAGATTGGTGGTCGCAAGGAGTGCGCAGAATTTTTTGTAGTAAAAAAGGACCACAGCACTATTTTAGGATTGGACACCAGCGAGAAGCTTGGAATCGTACAGCAGGCTGTTGAAAGCGTGACGACGAACGACACCGAAGAAATCGTCAAGGAGTTTCCACGTCTTTTCCACGAAACAGGATGCGCCCCACGTGAATACAAGATTGAGCTGCACAGGGATTCCGTGCCAGTCATCCAGCCAGCACGGAGGGTTCCCCTGTCCCTGCGTGAGCCTCTACGTACTGAACTGGACAGAATGGAAAAGGAGGGCATCATCCAGAAGGTCAGCAGCCCCACAGATTGGGTAAGCCCCCTTGTCATTGTATTAAAGAAAGGCATACGCGATATGCCACCCAGAGTGCAACGATTTTTCTTGAGATTGATGAAATATGATTATACGCTGACGTACATTCCTGGTAAACAGATGGCCCTTGCTGATATGCTGTCCCAATCACCTGTTCCTGGAATCAAGGGAGCTGCAGGCACGAGTGACTTCGAGATCCATGCCGTCATGGTCGTATCAGCACTAGTAAGTGAAACGACAGCTATAAAACTTGCACAGGAAAAGCTCTCGATCCATATCTTGGCACAGTGCTAAGAAAGCTTGCCAAGGGAGAGCCTGCCGATGGCCCCCTGAATCCGGTGGCCGCCGAGCTATCCGTAGTAAACGGCATACTATTGAAAGGCACTAAAGTGGTGATACCGACAAGCATGCGTCGCGACATGTTTAAACGGATCCACGCAGGCCATCGTGGCCAGGTAAAGGGTAAAGCTAGAGCAAGACAAATGGTTTACTGGCCGAATATAAAATCGGAAATTCAGTCCTTGATCGAAAGACGTCCAACTTGCAAGACATACGCTTATGAGCAGCCATCGGAGCCTTTATTAATGCAACCAACGCCTACTCAGTCATGGTACCGCATCGGTGTCGATCTTTTTCAGTACTCGGGAAGACATTATTTGTGCACCTATGACTTGATGTCCGATTTCCCTGAAGTGGAGCTACTGCCCGATACAACAGCCAGTACCGTCATCGATAGACTGAGTGCAATATTTTCAAGGTACGGCATACCAGCCGAGGTTTCTACTGATAATGGCCCCCAGTTTAGCAGCCAAGAGTTCATTAATTTCGCAAAGCGTTACGACTTGAAGCATGTGAAATCAAGCCCGTAGTACCTGCAATTGAACGGGCTCGCAGAAAAGGGTGTACAAGTTGTAAAACGCATCCTAAAGAAAACAAAAGCTGCAGGCGGCTGCACACACCATTGCCGGACTTCAATCCAGTGTCAGCAACGCTCGTCAAGAAACACCGGCAGAGAAGTACCCTACCTGGCCTCTGCGACAATGACGTGGTTCGCTTGAATGGGACACCATGGGCAATGAAAGCTAAAGTGATCGGATCAGCCGACCCACGGTCCTTCTACGTACGCACAGAGAACAACACTGTGCTGAGGCGCAACCGTCGGCACCTTCTGGCGACGAAGGAACCATATAGTGTTGGTTCATCAGACGACGAAGATTTTGCCAACAACCACATCCAATTTCAAGGTGAGGCGTCATCGACCACCGCAGCCTCGCCCGCGGAAGCTCCGCAGCCGTCGCCTCAACCACTGAGACGCAGTTGACAACAGACGCGGCCGCCAGAGCGTCTGGGTTATGACCAGTGGTTCCAGCAGACAAGCCAGCGGCATCAATTTCGTCAACTGTTTGGAAGGAGGATGTATCATATCTGATGAAAGCACATGTGCTATCTACATGCATGATTGCCTCGTGCGTACTCCTGGCCCTCACCTTTTCTAACCCTTTCCACCTTCGACTATAACTACCAACGCAGAATAAACGATGGGGCTCCCTTGTTTCTCGACAACCCAGCTGTACAGTCTGTTCATTCCACACGCGAATGAAACAACACGTATATAATCTGCATGTGCGTCTTTTACTAGAAAAGGCATGCATAGGTAATTTTAAGGACTCCAGCGCTTATCACGCTGCGCTGACCATGCAACGCTTGCACGAAAAGGCGAGCGTTTCCAACGCTTTACTAAGACGAGACGGTGGTGGCACCTACCCGTCGCCTTGCGTTCTACACCTTACCACCTCTGATATGGGCGCACACACCTGTCTCAAAGTCACGCGCTTTGTTTTTTAAGAAAACTGCCAGATGGCGCTCATGTCTCACGTGTGAAGTGACTTTATGCGCTCGTTCGACTCCCCTGCACGCTTGAGGCACTCTAACGCAGCGCCTCCAGAATACCATTCACCGATTTTGTTGCACAGAAGAATAAATAATTGCTTTGTTCACTCTCTCCACACGCAAGGCTATCGTATTTTGACGAATTTTGCAGATTAACATGCAGATATGGGGCCAATTTTTTCCCCTTCAAATAATGAACATATATAGGAGGGCACGTAGTCACCAGGGGCCCTTGCATCATTACAGTAACGCGAGCGTGAGTGGATACGTCGTGAGCGCGGTGTAATTAAATGAGAGATATTGTAGCCACGTGATGACATAGCTGCGTACGTGTGTGCATAGTCTGCGCGATATAGCTGATACATGAATCGTATCACTCGCCCGAGTTGCGGCGTGATTACTGCTTCTCGGCAAGAGCAAAGGTGGTGGGCGGATCCGATCTTTGCCGCAGGTGTCTGCCAGTTAAGGTGATAGATGTAAATTAAAGTCTATGGAGGCCCAACTTTAATTCTTGGCTATCACGGTGCTGGTGTCACTGTCAAGCGTTTGATGCGGTGAACTCGAAGCAGCGTATTCTTTGCAAGTAAAATAATTTGATCAGCTTGCACTACTTGTGCAGGGCTGGGGCAACAGAGGACTTCCTGACAATTTAGCTTTTCATCTTTCCAAGGCGATCGTCTGCTAATTTGCTGGATCTGGTTCGAAGCGAAGGCTGCAGGAGCCCTGTAATAATTTTGATTATGCTAACTAGCTAGGCATAATGAACGCAATACTGAGCAGTTTTGTCTTGATTGATAAGGTTTTTATTAAAACGGCTATAGTTGTGTTGATTGCAAGCAGCAAGGTCATGATTAGTACCAAGCTATTTAACGTAATACATACTAGCAATATCCTAGTAATCGTCATATTAGTAAAGTCTAGTTAGTATAATTTATTTAGCGTGCTCATGATTAATGTCAAGTTAATTAGCTTGGCTTAGTTGGCGCATCAAGTAGCATGTTTTGTTTGCATTTTCCCAGCTTGACATGGCTTCTTTAGCATGGTAATATTAAGATGTGGGGATAACCTCGGTCTCACTATGACTTAGGTTATAAGCTTGGTTATAACATGCCCTGGCCTAACTGGCCAAGTATGCCACCCAGACAAATAGCTAAATAGCCGGCCACCCGTGCTCGAGAGCTAGCAGACGATGAACACAAGGAAGAGGGCTTGCGGCTTCGTTTGTTACTGGTTACGGTTTCGTTTTAAAGAAAAGAACAAACCCTTTTGAACTTTGCGACCTGATTTGAAAAGGTAAGTCGAAAAAAAGTAGGGTGGTCAAGCGCAATTGCTGAACATTTGATGCTTTTTGTTTTGTGAAAAAAAAAGCTTTAAGCCACATGAATACACATGGAGTCAAAGGCAGGCCAGAAGTACGAAGATTAGACAAATGTGTGTACTACCCATCATTCCCATGCTCGTCGAAGCGCCGTGCGTTGCAGCTCCCATAGACACTGGCGCCAGAGTTCCCTCTAGTAAGTATTCTAGGAAACTCTATGGGTACACCAAGTCCCAAGGATCATTCGCAAATTAGTTTGAGCTTTGCATAAACTGTGCAGTTTATTACAATACTTCAAGGCTGCGAATTGCAGCATATTGCTGCGACTCAGACAAACGTGTTTCGAGCCACCTATTCACAAAGTGACATGCTCTGCCCACTGGACGTCACCGTGGCGGCTGCTCTGGTTGACTGTGGAACGCGAAGCACGGGCCCCGGGAAGGCGGAGCTTAGCCCTGAGCACTCGAAGGCAGAGTTGAGGTAGTTGAGGAAGAAAGCTGAAGCGGAGGAGGAGGGTACTTATTTATTGTTGGTAGCTGCATTATTAAGCGATGCTTTGATTGAATTATGGTGCATTGATTTGATCCAGTAGTGGTTCAATCGAAAACGGAGTGTAAAAAAAATGTGTAAGGATCCCTCTAAAAGACATCTCCAGAAAATGTTTCTTACACATTTATTGCATAGGTGTACCTCAACACTCATTGGAAAGAGAAACAAATCAAAGAAGATTCTTCTCATTTAATAACACCACCTATCTTTGTCGAGCGTCCTTGACTCGATACCAGATTCCATGTAAACCAATGAAACACTGCGCTCTGGGGGCTAGGTTTGACTTTTTCACACTGCGGGCTCATTCAAAAGAGTGTATCGCTGTGGCTCGGAAAGATCCCAAGTTTTAGCCAATATTTAGCCATCCTACATAGCACCCATGGTCTATGCTTGCAGGTTCACACAACATCGATACTCCCGCTGGGTGGATCAGCCAACACCACCTAAATTAGCTTGTGTTGGATCAGCCTGCGTTTATTTTCAAAGTGATATTTTATATATGTTTAATGAGTAAAGAAGTTTTCGAAATTTGACAGGACATGAACAGATACTGTGTGAGACAGGCTGAGATTTTTTGAGACCATGTTGGTGGCGTCGGCTTCAATACGAACGATGTAAAGCAAAGTTATAGAATTAAGTCAAATGTCCCGTGGTGCTCAAGTGAACTTGCATGTGCATTTGGTGCGATAAAAGTTGCATGATGTTTTCAATTACACCACAGATCACAAGCATATGCGACATGACACTGTCATCGCATGACCAAGGTATACGTAAAGTGAAAGCGTATCTTCTATAGAGCCCCATGTATCGAGTAGTTGGCGGCTCGTTGTCACCGTGTTCTTCTACGTATAGAGGGGAAACTAATAACAAACAAAAAATGAAATAGAATAAATTATGACGTCTCAACCGGAAGTGGTAACGATGTCCTACATTTGTCCTAAATGGCGCGAAGCTGAAATTTTCCTTCATTGCAGGCCTTTTACGTATCATTATAAGAAACGCATCTTTATTGCGCCTTATGGCTCACTAATTGCGTGCGCGAAGACCAAGAAGGAATATTGAGGAATAAAAGTTGTTTTATCAGCCAAATAGTAGACTTACAACATACACAGCAAACTTTGTAGAGGAAAAAGTGACACAACTGTTCACGAGCATAACAGTTTGAAAAATGCCATTGCCTAAACGTGGAAAACCAGTGCAGCGAGGCCACAACCTTTAAAATATCACTTCAGAGCGCCTCGTTGCTTAGCGTGTCGCATTCACCGCCCCGAAAGGCCAGGGCACACCAGCCGTCCGCCAGCGAAGGCAGTCACAGGAGCTATCTACGCATTCTGTGAGCTTCTTGAGCTCTGTAATGTCACGCCAGTGAACAGAACATGAGCAAATAAATCAATCATGAAAGATACGCACGAAACCACTACGAAAAAGTGACCTATGTCTCGTCGACCGGCAATGCACCGAAGTAAACACAATGCCTGATGGCAGATTGCCTGGCTACTCCCCCTTTCATTGATTGATATGTATTGGGTTTAACTACTCAAAACCACCATATGATTATGAGAGACGCCATATTGGTGGGCTCCGGAAATGTCGACCACTAGGAGTTCTTTAACGTGCTCCCAAATCTGAGCACACGGGCCTAGAACATTTCCGCCATCATCGAAAATGCAGCCGCCGCAGCCGGGATTCGATCCCGCGACCTGTGGGTCAGCAGCCGAGTACCGTAGCCACTAGACCACCACAACGGGGCCTCCCCCCTTTTATGGCATTTGACGAAAAATTGGGGCTATCAACCATTCAGCCATTGTCAGATAAACCGTAAAGTCTATAGTTAACTTTCCATACATCAAACTATGGCATTAAAAATGGCAGATCCCACGTACAGTGGGAATCGATGATATGCGAAGCACGAATGAGAAATGGGGATATGTCACTTTGTAATCAGCACAACGTTACCAGGTGGAGGTAAATGATGCCGTACATCACTTCGAAGTCATGATTATCATGTTTACATTTGTCGTTTACCTTTGTAATCTATTCACGTCACGTGATACCGTATTTATTATATGTGGAGCTAGCGAAACGCCCGCGAGCACGCTATGAGCGTGGTATGTTGCCATGTTCTTACATGACACGCGTGTTAGGATTATCATTTTTCCACCAGTCAAATATTTCGTCATTCATTGACGTTACATAACACCAAATTTTGGTACATGTGGAGCTATAAATATGGCAGTGAGTGCATCATGAAGGGCCCAATATGCTCGAATGTAGCGTTGACTCGTGCGCCCGCTGGGCACAGCGACGGTGCCCAGCGACGTTACGTTAGCAAAACGCGAGCACTCTATAGACCCATTCCATGTTTGTAAACACAGGTAGGCCGATGTCGACATTATGAATAAAATTGTAGCGACGTCCGCACGTAACTTGCGCCATAAGCGCTGAAGCCTCCGATGTGCTCCAACAAAATGACGTTGTGAGATGCCATAAGCGTTGTGAAAGCCATAAGCGCTGAGAGCTGCGATGTGCTCCAATAAACAAAACCAAGTTTTGAGACGTGACTCCGTAACGCAGTTCCTCGGCATACCGTTTTTTTTTCTCGTTGCTTGACTGAGAACACCACATGCACCATTGAAAACCCAGCAGACACTGCGGTAGACAGAACATTTATTGCCTACCAAGACAGCGCCACCGCATTTTCGTGACGTGTGTCCGGTGGAATTTGTCTATAGACAAATTATTGGCGCCTTGTATTGACGAAATGTATTGGCACATTGACTGTGGCATGTAGTCATGTTCTCACATGACGCGCATCTCATGATTATCATGTTTGCACCAGTGACATACCTTTGTCATCCATTGGCGTCGTGTAATACCGAGTTTGGTACATTCGAAGCTAGCGAAACGGCCGCGAGCGCATCATGAGCGTAGCATGTAGTCTTGTTACATGGCACGCATCTCATGTTTATCATGTTCGCACCAGTATCATTCCTTCGTCATCTATTCACGTCCCGTAATACCAATTTGGTATATGTGACGCTAGCGAAACGGCCGCAAGCGCATCATGAGCGTGGCATGTAGTTACATGAAACGCATGTCATGATTTTCATGTTATAGTGTTTCGCTTGTGTTCGCCATGCAATCATGCCATACTATACCCGTTTTGCAACATGCCATGTGAACGAAACCACCGCAAGAGCAGAAGAACCATGAAATGTAAATCATGACATTCATGACATACATGTCAAGATTTTCATGTTACGACTAGTCAAGCATGTTCTTCATGCAGCCATGTAATGCCATACCAAGTTTGGTATCGATACTATTATCGAAACGGCCAGGAGAGCTAAAAGTCGTAGGGGGCTAGATAGATAGATGGACGAAAAAAACAGAAAAAAAAACAAATATAGAATTTGCTTTTTTGGACGTCACATAACGCAGTGTATTTTTCTGTTTTACGTTTTTTTAGTTTTTTCTGTTTTACGTTTTCTTTTCTTAGTTCTTGACACGTGTTTGTTTCCGGTTGTGTGCCATCGATCATGGGAGTGCATATTTTGTTATATCACGTTGTTGATGATGACAGGTGAAGTTGAGAATGACGTACATGCGTGTGATGTATTTATTAGTGTTCGCTTCGAAATAAAATTTTCAGTTGCTAGAAAGCGCTTGTCTGTGTCCTCTCTGAGTGTGTGTATTTTTAGCGCTTGTTTCGTCATGATGCTTATCACTGATAAACCCAGGGAATGCAGTCAGAAGAAAACGAAAACACACCCGTATTCTGTGGTGCTGACGAGTATTTCAACAATTACCAATCATTATATAGGAGCTCTTATGTGCACTTGCATTTGCTGCCGAGATGAACCGCGTAGCGAGATTTGCTGTCTATCTATTGAGCAGTAATGTAACTCAGTTCGGGTGACGCATGCAGAAATTTACTTATTTGTTCGTATGTTTTTCTTGTCAAGGTGTGCTGATTCTGGCTCAAATAACAATACGTGCCACATGGGAAACGTGCCAAAAAAGCGATTTCCCTTTTGCTGCCAATCTTGTAGTTCTCGAGAAAACATGAGTAAGTCACAGAATGTTTGCTTTTATGTGGTTAAAACAATTACGTTGATGCTTACTTCGGTTTACCATATTCCAAATCATGGCGATATTTTACGAGAAATCCGTGGCCGCTGTGAAGGTTACACCAATTTATGTTTTGAAACATTACTCTCTTGCTTCGGTAATTTAGTTAAATTACGGTAACCCTTAATGATATCATTTGTTATCAAGACTCTCCCAACAACAAACGTCAATTTCGTGGTTTGAGCTTAACTTCGGCAGGTTGGCATGTAATGATTACGTTGATCTGGAAGGTGTGGTTGTCAGCATGGATAGGCAATAAAGGGTGAAGCTCACTTAGACTCAATCACAGAATATATTTGATGCCTAAAGCTCACTCGGACTCCAACTCAATATTGTTTTTCTCAAGCAGACTGTGGGTGGCAAGTCCCTATACGTAATGGGCCACAAGGCGAATCAAACTAAATTTGCAATCATGGCGGATCCGACTAGTAATAGTAACATCGTAGTTTGGCAGTGGAACTGTTGTAGATCCTTGCGTAAGAAGGCGGGCCTTCAGCAATTCATTTGGTCTAATACTAACAAGCCGGAAATTGTTCTACTTTAAGAAACATTGACTGGCTCATTTATTCTATCGGGCTATAGGTCCCACTGCTTATTCGGACAAGATACAAGGGGTATCTACACCTTTGCCACGACGAAGTTTACCACCGTAGTTCAAGATCTTTCCATGAGCCATAGTAAGACTGAGCACTTGCTTGACCAGGTGATACCAAGTGGGCAACTTCGGAACAGCCTGTTCATCCTGAACATTTACAGTACTCCTAGGGACATGTGACAGCGTTTCACGTCGCTAATATCCAAGGCAGTAGGAAAGGCAGCTGGGGCCCCACTCATTATTGCCGGGGACTTCAATTCCCCACATCAGGACAGGGGAAATATCACCCCAGTAACGTTAAGGATAGAGATCTCTTGCAGGCTGCTTCAGAATACGACCTAACTCTATTCACGGATCCTTCATTCCCTACCAGAATTGGAAAGTCCTGCTCCAGGGACACTACCCCGGATCTGACCTTCGTGGCAAACTCGAGGTCGGTAACCTGACACAATCTCAACAAAAGTCTCGGCAGTGATCATTACATTCTAGTCACTTCAATTGAAATACAGAGCAGACCTCCAAGGGAATTTCAGTTCACAGATTGGGATCGTTTCCGGGAAATCAGGGCGCAGAAAGGTTAGAGCCGGGAGTCACCAGATTCTTTCGATCACTGGGTAGCACAGCTCAAGGAGGATGTACCTGCAGCTACCAAGTCCATAGTTACTGATTTTAGGGTTGACAGAATGGACAGTCGTCTAGCGCATTTTTTCGAAGCTAACAACACCCTTCTCTGGAAATGGAAGGGACAAAAATTGAACCGTAGGCGGCGGAAAAAAATCGCTGAGCTGAATCACCAGACTGAGGAACACTGTCAGACGCTCTCTAGACAACAATGCGATAAAGTTTGCAACTCGGTTGATGGCCAGATGCGCACGGGAGGCAGGTGGAACCTGCTGAAGCACCTGCTAAAAAAATTGAACTCGAAATCCAACCAGAGGGGTGCTATAGACTATTTCCTCCATATGGCCAAACAAGATGACTCAGAACAAAAAGTTTTCGAACGCCTCGCGAATAGTTATCTGCCAGTTTATCTCTCGTGCGATGCCGACTATCCCCCTTACAAGGGTCCGCACGTGGAGTCCCTAGATGAACCTTTCAGCACGACTGATGTGAGGAAGGTCCTCATGAAACTGAACAGTCGATCAGCCCCAGGCCCGGATGGTATCTTAAATCGTATTCTGTGTAATTTGGATGATGCCTCCATACAAATACTCACGAACGAGATTAACAAGGTATGGGAATAGGGCACTGTCCCGAAATCGTCGAAGCTGGCGTCAGTCATCTTTATCCCAAAATTGGGATGTCCACTTAATCTTTGTAATCTAATACCCATATTGCTTACATCCTGCATATCGAAGGTGGCCGAACACGTCATTAATAGCCGCATTACTCCACACATTGAAGACCTTGGCTCATTTCTGTACATGATTAGCTTCCGACCAGCATTATCGACCCAAGATTTTATGAAGTGAATAAAACACCAGATTATCGACGGTCAAATGAGAGATGTCAAGGCAATCTTGGGACTAGATTTAGAAAGAGCTTTCCAGTCTCTCCCTTGCTCATACTCTACTCTCGATCTCTAGTTTGGCTTGGGACATAGATTCCACGCATTCATGAGCTTTTTTCTCCAAAGCAGAAAGGCCATGATCAAGATAGTTGATGTCCGGAAACAAACAGTTGATGTCCTGAAACAATATTGCGAATCCTGCAGTATTGCTCGTGTGCAAGCACGTATGTGCGTATGCGTATGCGTGCGAGTTTGTACGTGTGTGTGTATGCGTGTGAGAGAGAGGGAGAAGACTGTTTTAACCGTAGGCAAGCATGGTCAAAATGAGCCCCCAGAAAATGCATTTTAGGAAGTGCTAAGACGTATACGTGGGGAGATACATTAAGTGTCTGGTGTATTGAAACAGAGGTTGGTTTATATTGTTTTTTGCATTTTCATTTAAAGAATGATTGGAATATCTATATTTTGAAAAATAGCAACAATTGAAATAACTGCATTTAAAAATATCAGTCATTTCGAAAGTAGATGGAAAAGTCTTCCTGCTAGTGTCGGCAACTGTAACATTCATGGCTGATAGAGCTGGCACACAGTTGCTTGGGGGGAAGGGGGGGGGTTGAAGGGAGAGAGTACATGCCTGGTTTTGTTTTGATTTGTTTCTCAACACCCGCTTGCACGGCATTATCGCCCCACCTGCTTTTGATTTATAAAGCGTAAGCTGTCAACAATAGCATGTACAAGCAGGAAGCTTCGATTCGCATAAGTTCACATTTTAAGAAAAGGGACCGAGAGAGGAGTAAAACGCAAAAAGTCAGTGTCTTTCTTTCTGCATTAAAATAATAGCATTTGATGCGACATTCAAGCTTCAAAATATTGTGCTCTTAAAGAACAGCGCAGTCTCAGCAGGAGATATCCTATATGTTTTTCCTGACATCAATTAGAGATGGTATAAGGTTCCCTTTCAAGAGGCACCATTCGCTCAGTGGTTGCAAAGATATATATGTGCGCACAAATTTTTCATGAGCCCATTTTCTGGCCGTGTTGCAAAAAACAAATAAAAAATGTTTAGGTTCTGGCCGTAGCGCAGCGAGTCCGTTTGATTTTGTATGAATTGTAATTCAAGCTATAATACACTATGTTGTGTAATTACACGAATCTCATACGGCTACAACTTTTCAGTGTACTTTATTTTAATTTAATTGCTGAGGAGCCTATATGTGGTCATACTTAGCGGCAACAATTCCCGTCAACAGCGTCACTACTTCTGATCGAAGCATACGGGCACATTAGAGAGGTGGCATTTAAAAGCAAGAACATGTGAAAACAATGGTGTGCGTGTGTGATGCAAAAACGTCGAATATGCGTGGAACCACTACGATGACTGTGGCAACGAGGTCTTTTTGAACTCACGAGTGTTGAAGGTGCAGGAGAAGATCACTACAGGAAAAGCTTCAATAAAACACGTCACAAGGTAGGAGTTCCGTTCTATGTCAAAGATCAAATACAAGATTACTATATATCACAAAAAGGCTTGAAGGACACATAATCACACTGCCAATAGTGTCAGATGTACTTGACACTATTATGAAGGCAGTGGCAGTAGCTACGGTCTGTGACGACTAGAGCTGGGGGCAATGAAAGTTTTGGCTTGAGGATTGCAGTATCATTACTCCAACCATGGCCTCCGAGATGGTGGGTGCGCGGCGTGTTTCTCTTCGGCTGTGCCAATCGCCCACTGAGAACGTGTGTTAGGAAATAGGCGTAGTCTGCTCTTTTCTGCTCTCTACGGCGCTCCCAACAAAGATCGAAAAGGTTGCCGCGCTGTTGGCGCATTTTGCATGTTGCGAGAAAAGAATGGTTCTTGCGCATTTATATGAGCTCGCACTCATTTGGATGGGGTCTTGAATTGGCGAGCGTCACCACCACACTCCTAAAATGAACGGACACAGCAGACGCGGTCGCAAGAAACCAACGACAACACACATTTATTTAGCTGAGTTAGCATAACATAAACAGGGGTCAACACGCTAAGACATCCTTACACATCATTAAACAACACTGCACAACATGGCAAACAAGGCGGTGTTGCTAACGCCTGACTCACCACGTGGGCCCACCGCAGACAGCCCGCGGTGCCATCCACGGCAGACCCACCACTGGAGGCAACCATCCGCGCCACCACCCCACGCCAAAAGAGACTCGCTCAACCCTCTCGCCCGCCACCAAGGCTTGCCTACCACTCTACCAATCACGATGATGATAGTGGTGATCACTGCTCGCGAACTCAACGCCACCTAACGCTTATTAATTGTCACTCCCGAAATACGGCTTCTGTGTGACACACATGCACCACGCGGCGCAAACAACTTTACAGGAGGTGTCAATACACAAGCTCTAACAAAATATGACAACCCGTGTCCCTACATAATGTCCGTGCATGATGACACCGCCATCAGTCGACATTGCTGCACTCTCCAGCTCGAAGACTTCACCTCAGTGCCGCTCCAGCAACAGCAACGTTGCTGTCGGCGCGACGAACCGTCACTCGCGCCGACACGTCTTCCAGCTGCGACCAGCATTCATGAGGGCTCCCGACTGCAGGCAGTTGCGCAGGTCCCAGGCATCTCCATCGCCCGACCTCACGACCGCATTCCTGGCCAGCGGCGTTGACGATGTGCAGAAGACAGCCAGTCGCGGGTTACATTACTCCCGCTGCATACATTCTAAATCACTCGAAAGAACAATGCAGTAGGCCAAAGAGAACGAAGCTTCGGGCCCCTCTCCCACATGGTACGATGGTTAGTACTGCTAGCTAATACATTGGCAGTGGCCGAGACGCCCATCAAAATAAAACAAAACTCACTTTTGCTTAACTCGTGCATCACAAGATGAAAAAAATGCCAGATCTCACGTACAGAGGGAATCGATGATATGCGAAGCACGAATCAGAAAGCTTTATATGTCACATTAAAATCAGCACAACGTTACGAGGTGGAGGAAAATGACGCCGTACAGCACTTCGGTGTCATGATTATCATGTTTAGATGTGTCGTTTAACTTCGTCATCTATTCACGTCACCTGATACCGTATTTATTATAAGTAGAGCTAGCGAAACGCCCGCGAACACGCTATGAGCGTGGTATGTTGCCATGTTCTTACATGACACGCGTGTTAGAATTATCATTTTTCCACCAGTCAAATATTTCGTCATTCATTGACGTCACAGAACACCAAATTTTGGTATATGTGATGCTAGCAAAACAGCCACGTGCGCACCATGAAGGGCCCAAGATACTCCAATGTAGCATTGACGTGAGCGCACGCGGAGCACAGCGACGCTGCGTTAGCAAAACGCGAGCACCGTACTCTGACGCCTGGCGCTACCGGAGTGACCACCGTCCATCGGCACGGCCCGATGAAAACCGGCGTGAAATCCGTCATGCTGCATTTCGTGCCGATGCGTTACCAGGACCACACTCCGTCTGCCTCTTTTTGATGAAGGAGGAACGCCGGACGCGCTAAAACGCATGTAATGATCATGTTTGCACCAGTTACACACAGACTTTCATCATCTATTCATGTACCGTAACAACAAATTAGGTTTAGGCATGTAGTCATGTTCTCGCATGACACGCATCTCATGATTATCACGTTTGCACCAGTCACATACCTTCACTATCCATTGGCGTCACGTAATATAATATTTGTCATATGTGAAGCTAGCGAAACGCCCGTGAGCGTATTATCTGTGTGGCATGTAGTCATGTTGTTACATGACACGCATGTCATGATTATCATGTTTGGATGTGTAATTTACCTATGTCGTCCGTTCGCATTGCGTAATACCGAGTTTGGTACATGTGAAGCTAGCGGAACGGCCGCGAGCGCCTCATGAGCGCAGCATGTAGTCATCTTGTTACATGACACGAATCTTATGTTTATCATGTTTGAACCAGTATCATACCTTCTTCATCCCTTCACGTCCCGTAATACGAAATTTGGTATAAGTGAAGCTAGCGAGACAGGCACCAGCGCATCATGAGCGTGGTATGTAGTCATGTTGTTGCATGGCACGCATCTCATGATTATCATGTTTGCACCAGTTACACACAGACTTTCATCATCTATTCATGTACCGTAACAACAAATTTGGTTTAGGTGAAGGTTGCGAAACAGCCGCCAGCGTATCATGAGCATAGCTTGTAGTCATGTTTAACATGACACGCATGTAATGATTATCATTTTAGGGTCTGTCGCTTGTGTTTGCCATGCATTGATGTCATACCATACCTATTTTGCAACATGCCATGTGAATGAAACCACCGCAATAGCTGCAGGATCATAAAATGTAAATCCTAATATTCGTGACATACATGTCATGATTTCATGTTATGACTGGTCAAATATGTTCTTCATGCAGTCATGTTATGCCATACCAAGTTTGGTACCGATACCATTATCGGAACGGCCAGGAGAGCTAAAAGTCATAGGCGGATAGATAGATACGCTCAAAGTTGCCGAAGTTCGCTAAGAAATGCTTCGCATTAAAGAAAAGTTGGGGAAGCAAAGTTGAACACCTCCACGCCACAATCAACCTAGTTGTGTGACGTGTGACAGGCGGCAGCGCACAGCCTTACGCCTAATGAGGTGCTCGGCAACAACCGGCATCTATCCAGCACCCAGCCCAGGAACAGAAGAGGCAGCCGCAAGAAGACATCCACTCTGTAAGGTGGCCCTATCGCTCACCGCACACAGCAGCTTACCGAGCGATCGGCGCCCACCATCCCGGACGGTGTCACGACGCCCCGCCGTCGAGCCGCAAGACAAGACAGCAACGACACCCGGCTCCCTGAGCCGCATGGAATTGATGAAGCTATTTGCAGAAAATCGGACCACCCGCAAAGCTTCCATACTCACTGGCTTCGGGCTTGGCCTACAATCCACGTGCTCTAAGCCTTGCTCACCCCAGGGTGCAGACCACATGGCTCTCGTACTCAACTGAACAACGTTCTTGAAAATCAACCACAACAACAACAACAACATGAACACTTGCGAGCAGAAAAAAATAAAAACTCGAGTGTCGTTAAGCTCAAAAACCTCAGAAATACCGATATCCTCGCTCTCAACAAAGCACACCGCCGATGCTAGCAATGAGAAGTCCCCCTAGGCCTACTCTACCCCAACTCTAACAAAAGCTTGTACCGAACCATGAAAACTGTCGTCCGATGCTCCAAGAGCCCAACGTTGGGCGCCAGTGTGGGGTCTAGAATGGGCGAGCGCCACCACCACGATCTTGAAGTGAACGGACACAGCTGGTGCGGTCGGAACAAACCAACGACAACACACTTTTATTTAGCTGCTTTCAGAAACGACGACATCATCAGCCGAACTATTATAACATCAACAGTGATGAACACACTAAGACATCCTTACACATTATTGAACACCACTCAGCAACATGACAAACAAGCTGGTAGCGCTAACACCTGACTCACCACGTGGGCCCACAGGAGACGGCCCGGGGTGCCGTCCACGGCAGACCCACCGCTGCAGGTAACCGTGCGCGCCACCACCACACGCCAAAAGAGACTCGCTCAACTCTCTCACCTGCCACCAAGGCTTGCCTTCCGCCAGGGGTCACCACAAGCGCTAGAGCTCTATCAAACATGATGATGATAGTGGTTATCACCGCTCGCGAACACAGCGCCACCTATAACTCAATAGTTGGCACCCTCAAAAGACAGCTTCTGTGCAAGAGAGATGCTCCACGCGGCGCAAACAACTTTACAGTGGGTGTCAGCACCCCCCCCCCCCCCCCCACACACACACGTAAATTTAGCCAGAGTTTAAAAAATGTGCCGGAACACGTATTTACGACGCGACCAAATGCATGTTGCTCACCATTGTCTGAAGTTAGACAATTTTTTGTGTTCTCGAATATTGTTTATTATATTTGTTTATTTGACTAAATCTTGAAGTAACGAAGTTAGATAACGAATTTCAATGAGAAAATTGTAGATCGGTTTGCAAAATTTTCAAATAAATATTTTTCAACTTTATATCTGTTAAGTATTAGTGTTTTTCTGCTAATTAGAAATGTCTGCGAAATACCAAAAAATACCACGTGATAAATCCGCCTGCGCGTCAGTGCGCCAATGATTCTAGTGCTCCCTAACGACCCAAAAACGAACGACAGGCTTCCCTAGCACAGGTTTATGACAACGATAAGCAGACACAGCGATTATCGTATTTGTGGCCGATAGCAAAACGCGTTCACCGTAAAGACACCACATCGTTGCGGCCCCGTGAGACAGCACATTGGGGCAAATGCTATGGTCGTTCGTACGCGGAACGTTAGAGAGCACTAGAATAATTGCGCGCACTGGCGCATGAGTGGGTTTGTCACGTGGTGTTTTTTGTATTTCATGGACATTTGTAATTATCAGAAAAACACTAACACCTAAAAGATATAAAGTTCAAAACTTGTCTAGTCAGACGTTTTGCAAACTGATCTACAACTTTCTCATTGAAATTTTTTATCTATATTCGTTTCTTGAAAAGTTAGTTCTTAAACATATCTAGTTAAACAATAATTGAGAGCACGAAAAATAGTAAGACTAACTCCAGGCAACGGTGAGCAACATGCATTTGGTCACGTCATAATTATGGTTTCCGGCATATTTTTAAACTCTGGCTAAAGTTACGTGGGACACCCTGTATATTCTCAAATTGGCTTTTTGCTGCTGATTCGAGCCGTCCATATTAGAACACTTATAATCGCGGTGCTGCTGCAAGACACTCGCATGTGCTGGGAACTTACTACACTTCAAAGTTTTCGAGTTGTATAGTAGGGGGAACTGGCAAAGAAGAAAAAAAATGACAGCCCGATACAAAGCGAAGTCAGAACAGTGCCGCGCTATACGCTGGCAGTTTACACTCGATTAAACGGGTTAGTTTTTTTTTTTCATTTCATGTAACTAGCGCTGATGGTCATGGTAATGCCGTTTCGAGAATTTTCGCAGACACGCTAATGCATCACAGTTACCTCTCGCCATAACACAGAAGCAGAAGACAGGGAGGAGGGTGCAGGTGGTCGCCACACGTCTAAACTGAACGTCACCGGTTCTGCGACGACCACGTGCTCCTTAAAGGCGTGTTTTAGCGCGATAGCGTCGATAGCGTTAGAGAGCTCGTGTCGCAGACATTCCGCCGTCAGCGTCGGCACCGTTGGTTGTGAGCGAAAAATTGTCCCTGAGTGAAAAATCAAGAAAGAAGCAAATAAAATAAACAATAATTTTTTTGGTGCCATTGTGGATCTAACACGGGCCGTCCGCGTGGCAAGCAGGTGTCCCGTCACAAAGCCACAATGTTACTTGCAGCTGCTTCGGAAAAATACACCACATAAATGCCATGTAGTGGAAGGAGCCATCTTAACGCATTTTGTTCGACAGGTGTCACGACGAAAACGAGACCATTCGGCGATTTGAAGGTTCATTTCGAAGCCAACAAGCTACGTCAAAAAAGGCAGGGATGATGCAGCCATCAGCGCAAAAATACACACAGGAACTTTGAGACAGTTATAAAAATGGACAGGTATATCGATCTAGTGGAAACCATATCATGCCTTTCCGGAGGCGTTGATCAAGCAAACAGCAAATGCTAGATAATGTGCTGTCATCTGTGAGGCATTTTGAGACTCCTTATGGCCACCGAGATGGCGAGCACACGGCGTGTATCTTGGAGGCCAAGTGACTCTTGCGTTAAAGCAAAACCTTTATCTGTGAAACATTGTGAAAAACGTGTCTCGACTGTAGCGGAGCACCGTTCTAGCAGAGGGAAGTGGCCACACTGCCCAGTCGCTGCATTACTACAGATACGTCACGCTTTCGCGCACGCGCGTTTGTGTGCGTGTGTATGTGTGTGTGTGCGTGCGCGTGCGTGCGTGTGTGCGTGCGTGTGTGAGTGTGCGTGCGGGCGCGCGCGCGTGTGTGTGCGTGTAACAAAACATTATAAGTATGCACTTAGCGGTTGAAGGGCACACCAGAGGCCGGGTTTCACTATCGTGTTCAACTATTTAAGGCAAAGATTAAGGGCCCCACAATTTTTGGTCACTTTGGTCACCCATTCGCAGTCTGATTTTTAAGATGTTCTTTGAAGTTTTTAGGCACTGAAAGAAGAAATATTGAAATTTTTTGCTCATTCAAGAACACAACACGCGTTCAGGGTTTGGTGTACCTGGTATGAAACACTGTGCGTTGCATAGCTGTGATACTTTGCACTTTTTTCTCTAGCAGTTTACATAAACGAACACTTGGTTATCATCAGAAAGACGTGGTTCTGCAGCATGTGCGACCTTTTGATTTGGATGTTGCCGAGAGCAGAGTAAATTGACACGACAATGGCTTTGCCACGAAAACATAATAAAAATTCAGATGACAAAAAAGGTGACGATGACAACTCATGCAATTTCATTGTGAAAGACGTGTGAAGTAAATGTAGATTGGCTAATCGAAACCTTCTACTATATTTCAACAAAATTACTTATCACCGTACTATTCGAAACCTTGTAAAATTACTTATCACCGTACTTCGGTGACATGACCAAGGCACTCAGATATCTAGAGCACAACTGTGCTTCAGTTGATCACCTGATAAATATCATTATATGATAAAAAAGTGAAACAATATTATATGCTAGCCAAATATGATTAAACAACACAATTAGCCCAGTTTTACCAATATATGTCTCTAAAAGGGAGGATTTCTAGAATGCCTTTATATTCCTCAAGTCGAGGTATTAACACCGAGACAAAACAGACCGTATCGAAAAAAAGTAATACGGCTACAGACTAATTCATACTTTACCTATATGAGGAAAGTTTAGTAGTTGCGTTTTTCTTCTTAAATGGGACCAAAATAGATGCAGTAACAGAAAAAAAAATACTTGCTTTCAGTGCAGCCAGGATATCATGGCCGTCTCTCTTGTTTGTACGCGATAAAAAAAGCGCACACTAGAATTTTGCGCACTCTGTTTTCTGTCACGGTTTCCGCCGCCATCCGTACCCACAGTGAATGCGCCATCTCGCGGTTTCTGGGCGCTCGAGGCAATACACGTTGGTGTTGCTGGAAAGCGTTGCTTTCAAGACGGGTGGAGAGAAACACACCGCGTGCCAGCAATCTCGCAGGCCATGCTCTCCAACCAAGCTCTGATTCAGTCCGGAATGATAGTAAATTAGTTCAGAATGATAGTACACACACACACACACACACACACACACACACACACACACACACACACACACACACACACACACACACACACACACACACACACACACACACACACACACACACACACACACACACACACACACACACACACACACACACACACACACACACACGCACGCACGCACGCGCGCGCACGCACACACACACACACACACAAAGAGAGAGAGAGAGAGAGAGAGAGACATCTTTTCATTTCAGCCCTAAGGTGGGTAGCCTCCTCAGTATGGGTAGCCATGTCTCGCTTCCACTGCTGGCGCCCTCTTCTCTGATAGCACATGGTCAAGTTTGTCTTCTCTACGCGCTCTTTTCTCTTCGTTTTCACTTGGGATTGATGACAGCGTTGCGTCCAGTTTGTTTGTGGACTTCCTCACCATGTGGCACAAGGTTATGCACGTGAATGAAATGAAATATCCGATAGTTGTTTGGTCTTGCGTCCACAGAAACTGCACCCCATGAGGGTGACAGAGACTTCAAAAGGGCGATGAAAACGGTACATCAATGGATGCGGTGACTGATTGAACATCCTAAACTTTGTATTACGCAGTGAAATCTCGATTGCGGGAGGATTCGTAAACACAGTTCAATCAAATCATGTTGGGCATATTGTTTCCTAACAACTCGGTTTCGACCAAATGTAGCCGCAGAAGCACAGAAGAACATACAGAACAGCTCTTTGAATGCGAAGCATTCCTTAGCGAACTTCGGCGACTTTGAGCGTATCTATCTATCTATCTATCTATCTATCTATCTATCTATCTATCTATCTATCTATCTATCTATCTATCTATCTATCTATCTATCTATCTATCTATCTATCTATCTATCTATCTATCTATCTATCTATCTATCTATCTATCTATCTATCTATCTATCTATCTATCTATCTATCTATCTATCTATCTATCTATCTATCTATCTATCTATCTATCTATCTATCTATCTACTTACGACATTTAGGTCTCCTGGCCGTTTCGATGATGGTATCAATACCAATTTTAGTAAGCCATAACATATGACTTTAAGACGAGCATAAGAGACTCGTCATAACATAAAAATCATGACATGTATGTCATGAATATCATGATTTATATTTCATACTCTTGCTGCTCTTGCAGCGGATTCGTTCACTGATATGTTGCAAAAGTTGTATTGAATCACACGACTGAATGAATGATATGTGGTGTTTAACGTCCCAACACCATCATATGAATTTGAGAGACGCCGTAGTGGAGGGTCCCGAAAATTTCAACTACCTGGGGTTTTTTAACGAGCACCCAAATCTGAGCACACGGGACTACAGAATTTTCGCCTCCATCGAAATTGTAGCTGCAGTAGGCGGTATTCGATACCACAACCTGCGGGGCAGCAGCCGAGTAGCTTAGCCACTATACAACCGCGGCGAGGTGGTATGACATGATTGCATGGCGAACACAAGCGGCAGACCCTAACATGAAAATCATGACATGCGTGTCATGTAACAACATGACTACTTGCCACGCTTTTGATGCGCTCGCGGCAGTTTCACTTGTTTGAATGACGAAGATATGTGAATGATGCACACATGACAATCATGAGATGCGTGTCATGTAAAAATATGACTACGTGACGGACTCATGATGTGTTTGCGGCTGTTTGGCTAGCTTCACATATACTAAATTTGGTATTTCGAGACGTGAATGGATGACGAAGGTCGATGTGACTGATGATGACGATGTGACTGGTGCAAACATGACAATCATGAGATGCGTGTCATGTTACAACATGACTACATGCCATAGTCACGATTCGCTCGCGGCAGTTTCACTAGCTTCACATAATCTAAATTTGGCATTACGTCACGTGAATGGACGACGAAGGTATGTGACTGGTGTAAACATGATAGTCATGAGGTGCGTGTCTTCTCAGAACATGACTACATGCAACACTCTAGGCGCCAATACACTTCGACCTAACCCGGCGCGCGTGCGTGCCGGCGCTCGTTTCATCGTGTCACGCCGGCGATGTCACGCCGATCTGCCTGCCTCATACTCGGAGGCGCTCGCCGCGCTGCGTTGCCTTGACGCATGCACGGTTGAGCACGCCCGGCGTCCCTAAATCAGCATGTTGCGTTTCGCGCCGGTTGCTGCCAGGCCGCACTGACAGACACTAGTCGCGCCTTGCGTCAGACTGTAGAGTGCTCGCGTTTGGTTAGCGTAGCGTCGCTGCGCCTAGCGTGCGCGCGCGTCGTTATTACGTCGTAGTACATTGGACCCTTCATGATGCGCTCGGGGCTGTTTCGCTAGCTCCACATATATTCACTTTCGTGTTATGTGACGTCAATAGATGACGAAATTATATGACTGGTGCAAGCATGATAATCATGACATGCGTGCCTTGTAAGAACATGACAACATACCACGCTCATAGCGTGGTCGCGGCCGTTTCTTTAGCCCCACATTTACCAAATTTCGCGTCATTTGACGTGAATAGATGAAGACGGTAAATGGCACGTCCAAACATGATAATCATGATATGCGTGCCATATAAGCCATGGCTACATTCTACTCTCATAGCGCGCCCTTGGCCATTTTGCTAGCTCCAGATATACCAAGTTTGGTATCAGGTGACGTGAATATATGGCGACGGTAAATGACACGTCCAAATATGGCAAACATGGCATGGAAGTCATGTATGGCATAGTTTACCTCCGCCTCCTAACGTTGTGCTGACGTTAAAGTGACATATAAACATTCCTCGTTCGTGCTTCACATATCATCGATTCCCGCTGTACGTGGGATCTGCCCATTTTAAATGCGAAGCATTTCTTAGCGAGCTTCGACGAGTTTGAGTGAATCTATCTATCTATCTATCTATCTATCTATCTATCTATCTATCTATCTATCTATCTATCTATCTATCTATCTATCTATCTATCTATCTATCTATCTATCTATCTATCTATCTATCTATCTATCTATCTATCTATCTATCTATCTATCTATCTATCTATCTATCTATCTATCTATCTATCTATCTAGCCGCCTACGACTTTTAGCACTCCTGGCCATTTCAATAATGGTAATAATACCAAACTTGGTATGGCATAACATGACTGTATGGAGAACACGTTTGATTAGTCATAACATGACAATCATGACATGCATGTCATGAATTTCATGATTTACATTTCATGGTCCTGCAGCTTTTGCGGTGGTTTCGTTCACATGGCATGTTGCAAAACTGGTATGGTATGACATATTAGCATGGCGAATACAAGCGACAGACCCTAACATGAAAATTATGATATGCATGTCATGTAACAACATGACTACATGCCAAGGAGATGATGCGCTCGTGGCTGTTTCGCTAGAGTCACATATACCAAATTTGGTATTACGGTACGTGAATAGATGATGAAAGTATGGGACTGATGCAAACATGATAATCATGATATGCGCGTCATGTAACAACATCACTACATGCCACACTCATGATGCGCTGGCAGCCGTATCGCTAGCTTCACTTATGCCAAATTTGGTATTAAGGGACGTGAATGGATGACGAAGGTATGATACTGGTGTAAACACGATAAACATGAGATATGTGGCTTGTAACTACATGAATACATGCTACGCTCATAAAGCGCTCGCAGCCGTTATGCTAGCTTGACATGTACCAAACTCGGTATTACGTGATGCGAATGAATGACATAGGTAAATGAAACATTCAAACATGATAATCACGACATGCGTGCCATGTAACAACATGACTACATGCCACACTGATAATGTGCTCGCGGCCATTTCGCTAGCTTCACATATGCCAAATTTGGAATTACGTGACGCCAATGGATGACGAAGATATGTGACTGGTGCAAACATAATAGTCATGAGATGCGTGTCATGTGAGAACATGACTAGCGAGAGAGAAAGAGAGAGAGGTAAAGATGCAAAGAAAGGCAGGCAGGTTAACCAGATGCACATCCGGTTTGCTACCCTGCACTGGGGAAGAGATGAAGGGGAGAAAAGAGGTTGCAGAGAGATGAGAACGTACACACATCACGAGCACACTCGGGGAGTACACACAGTCTACAGGCGGTTGCTCAGGTTTGTTGACTTTAAGTAAAGTAGCAGTGCTTTAGTCGCTTTCTGCGCAACTGAGGCAGATGCCCAAGGTCCTAGTACCTTCTGCACACAAAATGGTCTGGGGTCAAGTTGATTCAAAACCATCCGGAACTGGCATCGCTGTGTGTCGTAGCAAGCGCAGCTGCACAGGACGTGTTCGATGGTCTCTTCAGCTCCGCAGTAGTCGCATGTAGGAGTGTCTGCCATACCAATGCGAAAGGAGTACACCTTTGTAAATGCAACACCCAACCAAAGGCGGCATAACAGTGTCGCATCGGAGCGGGAAAGTTGTGATGGTAGCTTTAGCTTGAGCGAAGGATCCAGTTCATAAAATTAACACCCTTGGAAGCTGGTAGACGACCAGAACGTGCGTGTGAGATCTCGAGCCAGCAGGTAAAGTTGTCTTGCTGCATCATTCCTTGATAGAGGAATCGGGACTACACAGATTTGTTCATGGGCTGAGCGGGCTGTATCATCGTCTAATTGATTTCCGGCAATACCGATATGTCCAGGCAGCCATTGATATATAATATCATTCCCTCGTGCTAGAACTTCATGATGGCAATGTCTTATTTCTTGTACCAATTGTTCATGACTCCTCCTATGCATGGCAGACTCCAAACTCTGAAGCGCTGCCTTCGAATCACAGAATATGACCCATTTTCCTGGACGTTCTTGAACGAGATATTGTAAAGCAGCCCTTATAGCAGCAAGCTCTGATGCCGTAGATGTAGTCATATGCGACAACTTAAACTTGATTGTCGTTGCTGCAGCCGGAATCACAGCGGCACCTGATGAGCTGCTGGACGAGACGGACTCATCAGTGTATATCTGCGTTCGGTCTAAGTACAACTCATGTAATAATAGCAGTGTTGCTTGCTTCAATGCTACTCTGGAGTGATTGCTTTTCTTTTTGATTCTCGGAATTTCTAGACGTACTTGCGGCTGGTAGAGGCACCACAAAGGACATGCCATTCTCGCAGCTGGTGTATATCCTGATGGAATGCTGTTTAGGTGCTTGGGTATGACGCCTGAAAACGTAGCACGTGGTCTTCCGGAGGGTAGAAAGGCCAAGTGGTGGTCGGGGACACGGCTAGCATGTCGAATGTGCGCTCTGAGGCAATCCACAACTCTATATGTCCTGACCGGATGGTCTTTGGCAAGCATGATTGTGGCATAAGTAGAAACACATCGGGGCAGTCCTAGGCAGATACGCAGTGCCTGACCCTGCAAACTCTCCAATGAATGAATATTGGATTTGAAAGTGTTAGTACCGGCAAGCTGTATCGCAATAGACCCAGAAATAGGGCCCTGTACAGCTGTAGCATGGAGGCCACAGAAGTTTCCCATGCTTTCCCGCACATGAATTTCATTATATGCAAAATAGATAGCAGTCTCTTCTTCAAGTACGCACAATGCTGGCTCCACGAAAGACTTCTGTCGATTATTATGCCCAGGAAACGATGCGTCCGTGCATATTTGACACTCTGCCCATTGATGTGAACAGAATATGGCGTCATTGGTTTGCGTGTAAACGCCATCAACGCGCACTTCACAGTTGATATAGTTAATCCTTGTTTCTGAAGGTAGGCTGTTTTGAGGGTTGCTGCCCGCTGTATTCGTGCACGCACCTGAGGGCGAGTAACTGCAGCACTCCAGAGGGAAATATCATCGGCGTATATGGATAGGCACACCGACTTTGGCAGAACCTTCACCAGACCAATGAGGGCAACATTGAACAATGTGGGGCTTAAAACACCTCACTGAGGTACTCCGCAGTAGGTGTAATGTTCAGCAGTTGTACCCTCATATGTTTGCACAAAGAAACCCCTGTCAGTTATATAATCTTTTATCCATTGAAACATTGGTCCACCAATGCCCATTGCTGCGAGAGAAGTGAGGATGGCATCGTGAGCTACATTATCACATGCACCCTTCACGTCAAGAAAGAGTGCCACTGATATGCGCTTGCGAATTTTTCTTGTTGAACAAATGTCGATAAGTCAAGGACACAGTCGATGGAGTAGCGGCCCCGACGAAAGCCTGCCATGCAAGAAGGGTATTTGGTGTATCGTTCCAAGTACCACTTGAGACGAAATACAAGCATTCTTTCCATCACTTTTCCGAGGCAGCTTGCGAGGGCTATAGGGCGATACGCTGTCAAGTCCAATGGTGATTTTTCCGATTTCAAAAGTGGTATTAATCGACTTATTTTCCATTCTCGGGGAACACTGCCGTTGAGCCAGGAGTTGTTGAAACATGTTAAAAGTTCTTTTCTGGCTTTTTGTCCAAGCTGTCCCAACGCACTATAAGTAATACAATCAGGACCTGACAATGACATGCGTTTAGAAGCGACTAACGCACCTTCCAGTTCTTCTATGGTGAATGGAATGTCCATTTCTGGTAATCGCGTCTCAGGAGCGATCACGGCGTGGATGCTCTCGTTCATAATATTCCCGGCAACTCTCGTGCAAAATTTTTCAGCCACCTCGAGTTCTGTTTTTCCATGATGGAGCGCCAAAGTTTTAAAAGGGTGCCGTTGTTGCGGAGAGGAGGGAAGACCCCGAACTGCTCTCCAGATATATGACAGCGGTTTATGAGGGTCTAGAGATTCGCAGAATGCTTGCCAGCGTTCGCTCTCCAGCTTGTAAATGCGTCGTCAAATCTTTTTCTGGAGCTGTCTTGCTTCCTTCAGATCGTAAATTGATCTTGTGCGTCTATATCGTCGTTCAGCACGCCTTCGTATAGCTCGTAATCTTTCCAGTTCGATGTCAAACTGTGTTATTTCAGAACATGACTGAATGCCACAGTCAAGTCACCAATACATTTCGACATGACGCGGTGCCCGTGCTCGCCGGTGTTTATTTCGTCGCGTCACGCCGGAGTTGCCACGCCAGGTGCCTGTCCTACCATATACTCACAGGCGCGCGCCACGCTGCGTTGCTTTGACGCATGCGCGTTTCAGCACGTCTGGCATCCCTCCGACACGAAAAGAGGGAGACGCAGTGTTGTCTGGGTAACGCATCGGCATAGAGTAATGTTACTTCATGGTATGGGCGCGAAGTACAGCATGTCGCATTTCACGCCGGTTGCCATCGCGCCTGGCGTCAGACTATAGAGTGCTCGCATTTTGCTAACGTAGCGTCACTGTGTCCAACGTGCGCGCACGTCAACGTTACATTGGAGTATATTGGGTCCTTCATGATGTGCTCGTGGCCGTTTTGCTAGCTCCAAATATACCAAATTTGGTGTTACGTGACCTCAAAGGATGACGAAATGCATGACTGGTGCAAACATGATAATCCTGACACGCGTGTCATATAAGCACATGACAGCATACTACGCTCATAGCGTGCTCGTGGGCGTTTTGTTAGCTCCACATATACTAAATTTGGTATCACGTGACGTGAATAGGTGAAGAAGGTAAACGACACATTCAAATATAGTAATCATGACATGGAAGTCATGTATGGTATCATTTACCTCCACCATGTAACGTAGTGCTCATTTTAAAGTGGCATATTAACATTTCTCATTTTTGCTTCGCATATCGTCGATTCCCACTGTACGTGGGATCTGCCATTTGTTTTCGTGCTATACTAAAAAATCATAAGTACAAGCGCTTTCGTAGTGTGCGAATCTGATAACATTTTCGCGGGAAGTCACCCAGCCTCGCAATTTTCTTGTCTGGGCGCCATCTTGCAGGTGGCATCATGTATCACATAGCACGCCACCAATAATTCGTGGAAATTTGCAAATAGTAAGCAGGAATGGATGTGTGAGCGCTTGTGTGATGTGTGAGATTGCGCTAAATATCTTAAAATATGAGGGATGCCTGGTGCAGTCTTGATGCAAGCTTTCTATTTTTGGCCGAAGCACGTGGGCTTGACCAGTGAAATATGGGGCTTGTGGATTTGACTGGCCACGTGCCGTTTACTGGCGTCATATTCGTACCAGTACATTTTTTTTCATTGAAATCACCTGTCTAACCAGTCTACTTGCTGTAACACAAATTTTGGCTTATGGTGTAAACCACACGAAATATATTCCGCTCGACAAATTATTCTTTACACTCGCAAAAATGTTTTCAAGATTCCGGGTTGGTAACTGTGCTGACTGTCGTCGAATGCGCGACGCCATCGATGTTTCTTCTCGAGCAAGCGCTGGTCATCGGCCCTACACTCATTTCGGCCACATTTTAAGGTAGACTGGATTACCGTGACACCTGGCATGCCTCATTGTGAGCACCATTGGTTCTGTATACGCGTCGCGTCTGCCCCCTAACACTGCTGCGTGCCAGGTGTTGTTGCCGTCATGTGCTCCTTAAGCCTTGGTCAACATCAGTGGAGCGCCTGTGATTAACGCTCGATGTTGAGAAAGAAAGAAAGGAAGATATTAGCAAAACATAAGAAAGTAGCAACAGCCAGGGCTATCTAGGTGCCAGTCAGCTGCCAGTGCAGGCTAGTTGATCTTCAAGGGCGCTATAATGCAGGTAATTTTTCTATAGGGCCTTTCAGGAGAAATGCCTCACGGTATAAAAGAGATTCATAATTCTCCTTCTTTTATTGTCGCCGTGGGCCGAGGTAAGTATTTGATGTTATGAACTGGTGTGGGTCAGAAACTAAAGGTGGCAAGTCTGAAGGAAAAGCGTTGCTAGGTAGCGTTCCCTCAATTTTATTTTTTCCTTTCTTTCTCCTATTTGTTTTTTTTCTATTCGTTTCTTATATCCGTTTTTAATATGTTGGTTTCTATTTCTTGTTCTATTTATCTGTATCTTCCTCTTTTCTTTTGTTTCCTCTTATCTTCTGTTTTTCTCTCTCACTTTTTTCTTTTTCTCAGTTTCTTTATTTTGACTTATTTCTCTATTTACTCTTCTTTCTCTCCTCCGCTATGTTCTTTCTTTTTTTCTTGTCACTTTTTTTCTCAGCTATGTGCAACTGTATTTCTTTCTCTTGTTCTTTGTTTACCTGTTTCCTTCTCTTTCAGCCTTTATCTCTGGTTTTGTTGTCTGACTCTTGCTTTAGCTTTCTCTCTCCATCCATAGGCGTGGCAGGGTTCCTCTTGAGAGGGGGTGTGAAAGTTCGTCACAGCGCCCCCCCTTGTTATTATGTCAAAGTACAGTGCTGACTTTTTCACCCACCCTCTAGCGTGAACAGGAGAAGGGGGCGGCCACCCTCACTGCTCTGCCCGTGCGCACGCTTTTGTCTCTATCTCTTTCTCTCTTTCTTTTTTTCTGTCTCGTTTTTTCTTCCTCTCTCTCTCTCTCTCTCTTTCTCTCTCTCTCTCATTCCCGTGTTATAAGTGCTCCACTTCACCGAGCAGAGTTTTCGTTTAACGCTGGCAACTGCTGTACTCGGTAGTAGGACTATTCTTGTGGCACGGGTCCACCTGTGATTTTCTGCGGACTCCAAAGCTCTTACGGCCGGTTGAACAGCTCTGATGTTAAAAGCCGCTAGTTCTGAGTGTTTAAGAAAGGTGCATAAATACCAAATAATATTCCTTACTACAACCATTTCGACATTTTGCAGCTGAGTTGTGGAAGTAACGACAAAAAAGACAGACCTAGATTTTCGGACCAAAGTAACTTGGAATTTTCTTGAACCCAGTTTCGAAAGGTGCTTTAATTCTTCACATCGTGTTTTCATTCCGAAGCATTCGCTATTCCTGTTTTTGTTCATAGTTCTATCGTGCAGAGTTAAATGCTTGCTTATATTATGCGCCATAAAACATGAACGTTGAGAAGATAGGCAGGAAGTTATGGCGTTTTTGCTTTGACAATAAAGGAGCCCTGCCACACTTGTCTCAGTAGCCGTAGAATAGATTCAGTAAAGAAGCTTATTCCCTCATGAATTCACCATCATGAAAATGTCTAAAATTGGTACAAAACGGTCGGAGTTACGATGATAGGTCACACATGGCAAATGATTTCTTTCTTCCCTGGTCTCGGCGAAAGCGCTGGAAGCAATACAGGGGAGAAACTTTCTGATGCGTACGTCTTTAACATGAGTACACTTGTTTTCTTGTTTTGTTTGAACGTGTGACTTTTCAGTGCGATCGCACGAGCACGCACGGACAGGTCGCTGCCTCCCGTGAAGGCCCCAGTAACTCCCGAGCGCGCCCTGCTCAAATCAGCCAACGGCGTGATACTGGCCAGTGATGCAATAATTTTTTAGTATGTCGCATCATTTCTCGAGAGAGGAAAAATTGATTTTAGGGAACTTTGGCTATTTATTATACACTTCAAGCCACGTGCTGTGCTATATTATTTGGATCACCTGTTCGAGAGCCTCGACTACCGATTGGCGGCGTTTTCTGGCTATTTTATTCAAAAAAAGCCCCAGCTTTTCCGCAAAGACGAAGCAATGAACACGTTAGCAACAAATTGGAAGGTCACGCGAAGAATGGCAAGCAGAGGAAAACAATCCCCGCGTTTCCCACGCACAAATTATGCACAAAATAATCACAGGTTTATATAAACGCGAATAATTTACGACAAACGGTGCAGAACCTGCATAGCGTGCAAAACCACTGGATACATAGCTGTGTCTCGAGAAGCTTTATCGTTGGCTTTGAACAGTCGTGCGCATGTTGTCAAGGGCAGTTCTCGACAGTGATAGAGATGATTGTACAAAATCAACTTCACCGGAAAGGTTAAACAATGATTGTGATAGTGACGATTTGCAATGGTATACTGCCACAGCAAATTGTCACTGCTCCACGCAATGCGGACGTCGGGAACCAAGTGAAACGCTAACGGCACGACTACGAGCGACGAAGCCAGCCGCAATGCATGAGCCGGCCCTGCATGCGCACGGTACGCCACCAAACAGCCAACGCGCGTGAAGAAGAAGAGAACGAGGGTGCTCGAGGCAGAGGCTCACGAGGACTACCCACCTTCAGATCTTCTTGATTGCTGTGCGTCGTTCACTTTGGACACAAGTTAGCCCTTAATAAACCGTGTAAATAGAACATCCATGTTGTGAGGCTGCTACATTTGGTACATTTTCTGGTGGATGTGCTGGGTGGATGATTCCAAACCCCACGAAAGAACGAAGCCCAAGCCCCGACCATCCGCGAGCCGCAGAGCTTACGCCGGTACACAAATGAACCAGTCGCCGTATTCAAGGGGATTCACCAGAATTCGGACCACTTCGCCCTGTGCTAAGGGCATCGGCGACGGAGACAAGAAATGCCACCACCATGGCTAGCCTAGTTGCACCATCAAAGCTCATTGTCAGCCAACCCGTCATACCGAAGGCGTTCTATGGGGACCCGTTCGAGGACACCGAAGACTGGCTGGATCATTTAAAAAGTGTGGCGAACGTAAACCAATGGATTGAAGCAGGCAAGTTGCGCAACGTATACGTCTCTTCGGAAGATGCAGCGCGAGTGTGGTACGAAAACCACGACGCATTTCTGACGTCCTGGTAAGAGTTCCGGCGGCAGCTACTGTGTACGTTTGGCAACAATTATCGCCGGGAAAAGGCAGCAGCAGCTCTTCGTGCACGGAACCAACGCACAAACGAGACTGTAGTTATGTACATAGATGACATGTCCCGCCTGTTCAAGCGAGCTGATCCCAACATGACTGAAGACAAGAAGGTGCGTCAAGTCGTTCATGGGGTAAAACAAGAGCTGCTCGCGGGACTCGTTCGCAATCCGCCACACACTGTTGCTAAGTTTCGGTCGGAAGCAACAACAATAGAAACGACGCTGCAGCAGAGATCCCGGCAATACAATCGTGACATAGCCTGTTCATCAGCAGTAGTCTCCTCGGCAGACGTTGTCGATAGTCTTGACACTCTGCCGCACCTCGTCCGGTCAGTTGTCGGGGAGGAACTACGCAAGCTGCAGCCACCCGCTTCACCGGAATGGTCTATTGCGGATGTTGTCCAAGAAGAAATTCGGCAGGCCATACGGGAGCCGCAGAGTGATGCACCACCGACACGATGCGTGGTAACTTATTCTGAGGTGCTCAGGCGGCCTGCTGTCCACTGTGCGCCTGTCGAGACACCAGGTACTTGCGCACCGAAAACATGTAGCCCGCGCCATATTGTAGAGGCAACTCGCCGCGCACCTTTTTCGACAAAGACAAGACCTTGGAAAAGAAATGTATGGCGAGATGCGGAACGTAGGCCCCTGTGCTTCCACTGTGGAGAAGCTGGCCATCTGTACCGGTTTTGCCAATACCATCAAGCTGGTTTTCGAGGATTTGCGGTTAACGCACCGTGTCCACGAAACGGCGAAGGGCCGTCCGACATCGAGGAATACCTCTGCTCACGTCAGAGCTTCGACCTGCATCGTCGTCATCAACCGCGGTCCCCACCCCCTCTACGTCAGCGCTCACCAATCCCATGTTCTTTTCCAAACGTACCCAGGCATCGTTCGCCTAGTGCAAACCGGGAAACTGAAGTGGGCGACCTGTGGAGGTGAGGCCACTGGTGATTCAAAATATGAAGATCTTCCACTGTGACACCAGCGTGACGATGACGACGACTGTCTCCAGGTAAAGAAGTGCAGTAATGAGAATATAACTTCAGGCTTGCCATTGGTAATTGACGGGCTAGAGCTCATGGCTTTAATCGATACCGGTGTGGATTACTCTGTGATAAGCTACGATTTAGCGAAGTGCCTCAGGAAAGTTGTGACCGAATGTAGTGGACCTCAAGTACGTACGGCAGGCGGTCACCATATTACACCTCTCGGCAGATGTGCCGCAAAAGTTGAGATACGAGGTTTCACTTACGGTGGTGACTTTGTTGCCCTACCCGTATGTTTGGGAGAAGTTATACTCGGAATGTATTTTCTGCAAGCAAATTGTGCCATTATTAATTTGCAGAGGTCCAGCGTATCATTCTCGACAGAACAAGCTATAAAGGTTGCTCGAGCAGACGAGCGATACACCACTCCACTGCGCATCGTCGATGATGATGTGACTGTACCGTCGCAGAGCAATGTAATGGTTCTTGTCAGAAATGATACGTTTGGAGACTACGAAGGTGTGGCAGACAGCAACATGGATGTTTTCCTGAAAAGAGGTGTTTGTTTGACACGAGGGATTATCCAGCTACGAAACGGGTACCCAGACATCCTCCTGACCAATTACGGGAACGAATTCCAGGACATCGGAAAGGGGACAACCATAGCCTTTCTTTATGAGGTTTGTGAAGCCACAGAAATATGCAGCCTTGAAACAATGTCAACGGATATGAAACCAACATCTGATGTCTTCAACGTAATATCTCTAAATCCTAACCTTTCAGTGATCCAACGTGAACAGCTATACGACCTTGTACGGGAATTAGGCAGCTGTTTCTCCAATAGTTGAAAGGTACGACGCACGAGCATTACAAAACACAGGATGGTAACAGACAAGACAACCATGCTGGTACGCCAGCACCCATACCGTGTTTCACCAAAAGAAACGAAAATTTATCAAGAATCAAGTACAGGAGATGCTTGAAGATGATGTTATTCAACCTTCTAGCAGTCCGTGGGCATCTCCTGTAGTACTTGTCTAGGAGAAGGATAACACGCTAAGGTTTTGCGTCGACTACCGGAAATAAATGCTGTGACTAAACCGGATGTATATCTCCTCCCGCGTATTGACGACACATTAGACAGACTTCGGTGTGCCAAGTTATTCTCATCACTAGATCTGAAAAGTGAATACTGGCAGATCAAACTTGATGAAAGAGATCGCGAGAAGACTGCTTTTGTTACCCCGGACGGACTCTATGAATTCAAGGCTCTCTCTTTTGGTCTCTGTTGTGCGCCGGCAACGTTCCAACGCATGATGGACACTGTACTTACCGGATTGAAGTGGCAGTGTTGCTTAGTGTACCTTGATGACGTGGTCATCTTCGCCGCTACATTAGAGGAGCATATCAAGCGCCTACGAACAGTGTTAGAAGCAGTCCGTTCGGCAGATTTAACCATCAAGCCAGAGAAGTGCCAATTCGGTTTCGAAGAGCTTAGATTCCTTGGGCACGTTGTCAGCGCCCACAGTGTTCGCCCTGATTCTGAAAAGACAGACGCCGTTGCAAGGTTCCTGGTGCCAGCAGACAAAAAGTCAGTATGAAGTTTTTTAGGTCTGTGTGCTTACTAAGACGATTTGTCAGAAATTTTTTGCAGATTGCAGAACTCTTGACGAAACTTACAAGATAAGATGTACTTTTCCAGTGGGAAACCGAGCAACAAAGCGCTTTCAACGAATTAAAAAAACGGTTGCAAGAGCCCCCAATCCTTTCTCATTTCGATGAAACAGCTCACAGGGAAATACACACAGACGCCAGTAACATCGGCCTTGGATGCATCCTAATACAGTAGAAAAATGGCGAAGAAAAGGTGATAGCATACGCCAGCCGGACTCTAACAAAAACGGAGACCAGTTATTCGGCAACAGAGAAAGAATGCCTTGCCGTCGTCTGGGCCATCAGTAAGTTTCAGCTTTACTTGTATGGTAGACCATTCAAGGCAGTCAGCGATCACCATGCGTTTTGCTGGCTCACCAACATCAAGGACCCATCCGGACGATTATGGGAAGGTGGAGCCTCAGACTCCAAGAATTTGACAAAACTGTGGTATACCGATCTGGCAGGAAGCATACCGATGCCGACTGTTTGTCAGGGGCACCTGCAGACACAGCACTATTAGAAGAAGAGGACTTTCCATTCAAAGGTGTTGTCGAGACTTCTCAGATAGCCGAATTTCAACACGTGGACGAAGCATTGCTCCCACTCCTCAAACACCTGGAAGGAGCGGACGTACAAGTACCTCGTATATTTTCTCGAAGCCTCGCATCGTTCTGCTCCCGAAGAAATGTCCTCTACAAGAGAAACTTTGAGCCGAACCGTGAAAAATTCTTGCTTGCCGTTCCTGCAACTATGCGGCAAGAAAGATTACAAGCGTGCTACGATGAGCCTACGTCTGGACATTTGGAGGTCACTCGAACGCCTCCACGAATCAATCTGCATTATTATTGGCCCAAGCTATTGTCTTCAGTACTGCGCTATGTTAAACATGCCGCGAGTGCCCAAGACGGAAAACGCCTCGTGCTAAGCCAGCGGGCCTTCTGCACCCAATAGACCCACCGAAAGCACCTTTCCAAGAAGTTGGAATGGACCTCCTTGGACCATTCCCGACATCTTTACTCGGCAAGAAGTGGATCATTGTAGCGACTGATTATTTAACTAGATACGCGGAAACAGACTCCTTGCATCGAGGAACAGCAGCTGAGGTCGCGAAATTCTTTGTACAGAGTATAGTGCTATGGCATGGCACTCCGACTGTTGTAATCACCGATCGCGGACGGGCTTTTACAGCAGAACTCATAGAATACCTGCTGAACATGACCCACACTGTTCACAGGAAAACCGCCGCATATCACCCTCAAAGCAACGGCCTGACTGAACGCCTTAACAGAACTCTAGCTGACATGATATCTATGTATGTGGATGTCGAACACAAAAAGTGGGACGAAATTTTACCATACGTCACCTTCGCCTATAACACCGCCGTACAAGATTACCAAGATTACCCCGTTTCAACTAGTTACAGTCGTGTAGTTACCACAACACTGGACGCTATGTTACCTATAGACCAAGATGACTACCCTTCTGATCTCGATGACTATATAAAGAGAGCGGAAGAGGCCTGCCAATTAGCAAGGTACCGAAGATGTCACCAACAACGAATCGATGCCGACCGCTACAACCGAAGAAGACGTGAAACATGTTATGAAGTTGGTGACAAGGGTGGATATGGACCCCAGTACGACGACGAGGCCTGTCTGAAAAACTCATTTGTCGATATTTTGGTCTTTACGAGGTAGTACAATGACTCAGTGACCTCGTTTATGAAGTGAAGCCTATAGGACACGGGCATTGCAAACAACGCAACCCCACCGAACGTGTACACAGCGTGCGCATGAAATCGTAACTATGACCGATACGAAGACTAGCCACCCCACTTGCTTGCGGTACTTCACTCTTGCAAACCTTCCGGGACAGAAACGCTGCATACATCATCATCAAAAGCATCGGGGCGATGCCTCTTGAGAGGGGGATAATGCCACAGGAAATTACCATTGCTTCGCGCAACGCGGACGTCGGGAACCAAGAGAAACGCTAACGGCACGACTACGAAGGACGAAGCTAGCCGCAATGCATGAGCTGGCCCTGCATGCGCACGGTACGCCACGAAACAGCCAACGCGCGTGAGGAAGAAGAGAACGAGGGTGCTCGAGGCAGAGGCTCACGAGGACTACCCACCTTCGGATCTTCGGATCTTCTTGATTGCTGTGCGTCGTTCACTTTGGGCGTTATAACGTTTATAACATCACTGGATTCATAAATTTGCTCGATGGTAGCACTATTTTTGTGTATCTGTAAGCAAATTTTTAAAGGTTTTATTAATTTGCAGAGCCCCATTAGCTCGAAAAATGACGCTGCAAACTAAAAAAAAAACTGTCGTCACAACCACTGTATCAGCCATTGGCTGATTTGAGCATGGTGTGCTCGGTCATTACTGGGGCCACCACGGGAGACCGCGACTAGTTCACGAGTTCGTGCTCAATCTCAATGAAAAGTCACTTGAAGAGCTCAAGATCACAAGGCACGCGTGTCATGTTTTTTCTCCGTACCTTCCCTCACTACTTAACTTTCAGCGCTTTCGACGGGGCTAGAGAAGCGATAATTGATGTTCGCGACAAATTTTTGTAATTGCACGTAATAGACGAGTTATAGAAATTTGTGCGGTGGTAAATTCAGGTGGCAACATGCCCTTTTAGTGATTTCATTCTATTTCCATTTTAAAAGATGCTGCAAGGCATCTTTAAGGCAGAAAACCTAAGGAGGAGGTATTTTGACGCCTTTCCTCAAGTAATGCAAATAAGATTAGGAATTCATTATCTCGGCAATGATTTCTGTAAAAAAGTTATTTAGAAATAATATTGATTTACATTTACAGCTATAATCGATGTCAAAATCACGCACTATACAGCAGATGGAGCCCCGGGTGAGTTTTCATGATAAATTTTTACGCCAGCTACATAAACCTGTTCTCGAAGCCAAATCTTTGAAGGAATTGAAATTAATTACCTTCCTAACTCACAAATAAAGCAAACAAATAGATATAATGCTGAAAGTAAGAAATGTGTGTACTTCGGTGCTGCTTTTAATGTCTATTCGAGTGGG
This sequence comes from Rhipicephalus microplus, assembly GCF_043290135.1. NCBI lineage: Eukaryota > Metazoa > Arthropoda > Arachnida > Ixodida > Ixodidae > Rhipicephalus > Rhipicephalus microplus. Next base: position 133,352,541 of record NC_134702.1, on the reverse strand, counting down.
CTCAACCAAGTGCTGACATACGAACGGGCGTCGTATTAGAGACGAAATTTGACCGTTGAACAGAACGTGTAGGTAGTTGAACAATTGCTGCTTAATTGCGTAAAATTTTACAGCTATAATCATAATTTGTCTCCAAAAAAGTAAAAATGCTTGCGGTATGGGCTGAACACAGAGTCTGACCAAATTGATTTCGGTGATCAGCCATTGGAGAGCTCCTATAGGGCAACATCACAGTTGCAGAAAAAGTGTTCCTCGTCGAGACTTGCACATATTTTCCTGCCACTAAGCGGCTCTCTCTCTGAGGCCTCCCTATTGACTTCCTTGTAGCACCGGGCTACGAACGGGTAACGATATCAGTTTCCCTTCTAATAACTTTCTATAATTTGCAATATTTTGTGTCCACATTCTTGCATTTTTAGATCAATTTGCCTTCACACTGCGTATTCCCAGATTCCTTGTTAACTGAATTCTTAAAGCGAGCACCTCCGACAGATGTTAGTCCCGGATTCGACACCCGACTTATTATGATATTTTCATCCACTAAGAAGCTTTTTTTTTCTATAAATGAATTCTGTATGAATTTTGTTCTGGCTTCACGCTATGAAGAGTTGGTTGTCAATTCTATTTCTGAGTATTTGAATTACGCTTTAACCTAAAATATCGTAGCAATGTTGGTGACATGATACTAAAATGAGGGAGCACGGGGCTGTTGTAATCTGGGGGTAGCAAAGTCACTTTTAATTAGATGTACGCATGTTGTGATGGGCACTGTAGATTAAAATACCTTGCCATTCCTTCATAAAAGCATAAAAGACTGTCAGGTCATTGTGTGAATGTTTGATGAGCACGAAAATTCTGCTATCTAAAATATATACAAATAAAGTAAACTTAAAGCACATCTGCTCTTTCGTGATGCCTAATGTCTATAAATGCTGTACGTATGCAAGGTTAAAAGGAACGCAATCTAGTAATCAACGCAAAGCTTCAGACAAGCATGAGACCTAGTGATTTGAGCAAAACAACACTCTGATGCCTGGGTGGAGCACTAATTATCATCATAACAAACTTGCACTTAATCAAAATTAATGATACCTTACGGTTTTCTTTTTTTATTAGAAACTGACATTGTCATCAGGTAAGTCGAAAGACGTCCGCCACATTTGAGAAATATGTGACGTCCGCCACATACGAGAAATATTATTTAGGTAAAGAATGATCAGATGATAATTTTGGCCTGTTCAAATAACATACCCAGACAGTCAGTCACTATGTCCTCTTGTTGAAATCCGAAGGTTGTAGCTTTGTTAAATACTGCTTGAAAAGTTTGACCCTGTTGAATGGTTATATGCGACAAGCGTCACAACATTCATAACATCACTGCCTTCAGGATCTTCAGATTACGCCCCTCCTGTAAAGTCCACAGGTCACTGGAGTGCTCCTGCGAAGTATATTTTTGGGGCTTGTAGGAATGGTAAGTAAACTATGTCTTGTTTCGTTTTGTTCAGGCGCATCTTTCGAAGCCTTAAAAATCTGTCGGCGTCCCGCTAAGCCTGCGTTCCATAATGCTCACGAAATACACTTATGCGCAATTGATGCATTCTGATGACAACGTACAAAAATTTTTTTTTCACACAACATGCTAACTGCTTTTTGCAATGTCTGTAAAAGCTTCAAGGCGCATCACTGGAGGCAGTGTTTTCATGCATTAAAAAGCACCTTTTAGGCACCTTAAGTAGTCAAGCAAAACAACGGTTAGGTCTCCAACGTCGCAAATATACGTGCAACGACTCTTTCATTATATGTCCATGATTTCAAGCAAATACGTGCGTGACCTACTCAAACGACAGACACAACCAAAAAACTTTATGGTGACACCGAGCTCCAAAATGCCATGCAACTGTGAACTGTCATGCAACCAATGTGCTTAACTCAACATGAGCGCTGTTTGCATGTAGAGATATTGAACACCAGTGTTCAATAACACTGGTGTTCAGTGGCCATTGAACACCAGTGTTCAATGACCACTGTTCCTTACTCGAGTGCCTCATATAATGAAAGAGGCATGAAAAAGAATTCAAGAATGCCGAAAATACTGATTCAACACCCTATTTTGTATCTTCCTGACGCAGTGAATGCGAGATTATTAGAGCTTAAATTGCTTTTGCCTGAAGATTGTCCGGTACAACTCTGGCGATTCGCTCATGTGCAATGACCCTAGCCTAGTTGATGCAGGGCGTTATAATATTCCTAAGTAAGTTTATGCCCATTTGAAATGCACTTGTTTGAAGGAATCTGTTTAGACAGCACACGGAACTTAATCTAAGAGCTGTGAGAAATGTGGAAACGATAGCTAGCTATTACCATTTTCAATTTTTTATTTCAAAATCCAGCCTCTTGTAACTTAAAAGGAGCTGGCACACTGAAAAGAAACATTTTACATGAACGTATGCTACTAGGCGCAGTTGTATTTGGGAGCTTTTCATGACTCAACCAACATTGGTAACTTAGAATGCTCACCAGCAAAGGCTATTCAAGGAAGTAAAATTTGAAAACCAAGTGTAACTTCCCACGTGCCTTTCAGGCTACTGCATGGTTCTTTTTAAGAACAGCAGAGAATAATGTGCATGGAAATCTAGTGCCATGTTCGTAAGTAGTCTCTCCCGAACATTCGAGTGCCTTGTTGGTGTATATGAGAAACATAAAGTTGGAGCAAAAGTAGGCGTATTCACCTCGAAGGCTCAGTTTTCCTGGCTGTAGAACTCCCGTCGCCTGAAAAGCCGGTACGTACAACCTTGATGTCCAAAAAGTAGCAATTGTAATATTCAAGAACTTTCAGACTGGCTGCTCTGCATTTTGTGATGGGATCCGGAAAAAGGGTACGTGCTGCAATTTATTCTTTCGAAGTTGGTTGAACTAAATGACTAAACGAGGGAAGCATTGTGTACTTGTTGGTTAGTCATGCTTATACGAGTAGAACACCTGTGTGTGTACGTTTCTTTTTTGTCTGTTGATTTTGTTGTTCAGCTCGAACAAGTATAGTCAAATGGCTAGGTTGAATCCCCAATAAGATCGGAACAGCGCCAGTATTTCCTAGTGACATTAATAACGGTCTCAAACGATGTCAAAGTAGGCTTTCACGGGTTATATGTATGTATATATATATATATATATATATATATATATATATATATATATATATATATATATATATATATATATATATATATATATATATATATATATATATATATATACAACAAGAAGCAGAAGAAGGAGAGGAAATAGAAAGGAGCGACGGCGGCTCTCCGTCGCTCCTTTCTAGTTCCTCTCCTTCTGCTTCTTGTTGTCTGCTGCTACCTCGTTCGCCCGTTTGTCTCTTTTTTTTTTGGAGGGTCTTTAAACTGTGGGGTGACCCTCTGCTACGGGAACTTGTATCATTTCGCTTACATCCTCCGAAGAAGGCTGGTCCACCAGCCGAAACTGTTAGGATTAAATAAATATTTTATTGTTTTGTTTCCTATACTGCACTGTTCTCGAAGTTTATAACTTTTTTTACGGTAGCCGGAAGAAACCTTGATCATTTATATATATATATATATATATATATATATATATATATATATATATATACAAACTGAACGTATGAAATGCGCATTCCCATCCGCTCCAGGCATCGTTTTCCAACGAACACGCAACCTCATAAACACACTTGTCCACTTTCAAATCAATACTTCACCCCCCGATAATTCGTGCCGACCTTGTCTAAAGTCACGATGTCTTGTGTGTAAGGCAAAGCGAGAAACGCACAAAGCAACCAGCACACGATCCAAGTTTTCAATTAACATACGAGGAAACCTAACATGCGAATCCTCTAATGTGGTATACCTACTCGAATACAACGTGTGTAGTATGCAGTACATCGGACAAACAGAAACACCATTTAGGATGCACTTCAATAATCACAGAGCCCATGCAAGATCAGCCCCAAATCTACCCCTACCAAAACATCTTAATCTTCCCGACCATGCATTCGACAAACTATCAGTAACGCTCTTAGAGACGGGATCTAAATCAGATCGAGAACGTGAACAGCGAGAATGATACCTTATCCACCGATTTAACAACCTCGATAGAGGAATAAATGAGAATCCTGGTACACTTGCAGCAATTAAAGCATTAGAAAACAATAACGGCAATAATGAAAATAGTAACTAAGTTTGCGTCACTGCAGCTGCGAAGGGCACTGGATAACTCAAAACAATTCCAAGTGGAACTACTCTTCCCAAGTACAGCTGTCGTCTGTTTTCTGTTTTTACTTTACCACCCAATCAATTGTGCCAAGCATGACATACCCAACAGCAACCCTGTGCACAGTGGGGAGGCCCCTACTGCACGCGTAATCCAGAAGCGGGCAAGGAATTCGCATTGTGCCCACTTACCAGCCTCTGCCGCAATACGCGGCACCCCTCTTTCTACGGGGCGCTGAGTAGTTAAAGGGTTAAACTTCTTAAAAAAAGATCTTTTTGCCCCACACCGAACCGCCAGAGCCAGGAGGCGCTGTGTGGTCGGGAAGAATGCGTTAGTGAAAGGAAGCATACACAGACCGCTGACATCAGAAAGGTGAAAAGGAGAAAAGGGAGAGAGATGGAGGGAGAAGTGGAAGGAAGAGTGGAAGGAGGCGCCCGGGCGGAGTCCACCTCAAATTCTTTTGCTCTCTTTTTCTTTTTTTTTCTGTCTTTTTCCCTCTTTCCCTCTGATTTGAGATTGTATGAAGCTGAGCCCCAACAAACTGTACCTTGAATCCTGATGAAGGCCAGACTCTAGGCCGAAACGTCGAAATAAACCACGTTGTGACCACTCACGAAGGATCTACTTGACTATATGCAACGCTACGGCCACTCAACCATCAAACCACCATGCTTATATATATATATATATATATATATATATATATATATATATATATATATATATATATATATATATATATATATATATATATATATATATATATATGTAGTTGAGAATGCAAGGAATAAAAAAGTCATTTGCCTGAAATGAGGTCTCGAGGTATCGCTCAAAACATTTGGTATGTCATCCTTAGAGATTATGAGACTCTTAGATTCTTTTGCTGCGTTTAGATAACTGTTAAATACGCACACTTTCGTTCATTGCTGTCTGTATAGTAATGACAACAAAAGCTTGAAAAAAGACGGTCATGGTAACACTGAGAAAATTAGAACTCATTTTGATGGGAGCGAGCCTGCCATGACGATGCAAAGTGGGGACACTCAAGCTGAACTTGTTCATCTACAGTAATGAGTGCACATAAAGTGGATACTATAACACAGTATACCTGCAGGAAAAACCGAAATGTTAAGGAAAGAGTATATAGAGCTAAGGCGAAAGCCACTTATATGGAATCTGTGTGAAATTTCTACGATATGTGGTTGTGAGAGAATACTGTTGTACGGACATAAATGGACATACACTTGTAGCAATTTCTAGCCGCGCTATGTAAATATGAATAAGAATATGAATAAGAGAAATGAATATTAAGAATATAAGTAAGAGGATTATATGAATAAGAAAAAGAAGCTGAAAGCTACAAATCGTAATTAGTCGGCTCAGGAAATATAATGAAGTAACCGCAGCAAGACTTAAATTCGGTTGAGTAACCAGAAAAAGGTCAGCGTTACCGAAAATAGCATGAAATGAACACGCAAGGAAAGAATAGAAAATTTACAGTGTCACTGAATGATTGGCCTAAGATAACTCGACGAAAAAAGCAATAATCTTCTTTTTTTCTCCTCAGTCAGCTATACAGTGACACTTCCCTTCCACCTTCATTAAGCTCTTCATTCGGTATCGCTCCGCCTTTGATAATGCCATATGTCATGATGATGTCAAAATCTTGGAGATCTGTGATGGCATGATCACGTTATTACTACATGGTGAGACGGGCATTCCCAATGCCACATTCAAAACTGAATAGAGCACACGCCATCTCATTGCGCTTACTTCAAACGCATTCTTACCCGTCGTTAGCATACCTAAAGACAATTTACCCTCACAAATTCCCCGATGCCGCCTGCGCCGCTTGCGGGCAGACCAATACATTAGCACACATGCTCTGGGAGTGCGGGTCGCTTGGACCAACTTATAGCAAACCCGAGTGGGATGCGCTTCTGCACAGCCCAGAACTTCAGGACCTAATCCTGGCCGTCCAGTGTGCCCGCGACAGGGCTGTCAGGACCTGACGACCCCCACGTGGGAGTAGCCGGGTGACGCGTGGCAACTTCAGCGTCTGCACTGGACCACAATAAAGTTGTTCTCTTTCTCTCTCTCTCTCTCACGTTATGCCTTCGCATCTCATGTACCTCGTCTCGCAGTCTTGTGTGCCATCATATAATTTTTAGTATGATTCGTGTTCCTGAAAGTTCGTTTTCCCATTTGATGAAATCTGTAAGGCGTCGAGTGAAAAGTGTAGGAAAACACCGGGTCTCTTTCATCGCTCTTTGAGCTCCGCACGATGCGGTGGTAAACAAATTGAGCCATGCATCAATGAAATAGTGGGCCTGAGCACACATTTTTTTTACTATAAAGCGTACTTCAGCGGTTTTCATTTTTATTGGAAGAAGTAACTTGGAACATTTCCGCAAAAAATAAATGCTTGATTCTGAGGTCGTTTGAGTTGCATTTTAAATATGAGAGCCATCTTTTGAGTAAACAGGATTATGCCAATGTGCAGTAGGTATACTTATAGAGCAGGTCTGGTTCACGGGGTGGGCAGAGGCAACCGTCAAGATGGAAGAACTCCCGGCCCACCAACCGCCATCGCCTTCCACAATCTTATGCAACAAAAAAGTTTTTTCATTGCTTTCCTCTAAAAGGTTTGTCTTCTTCTACTGTGAAGCCGATGACACTGGTATGTATACGCTTACAAGACGTTTCTCTCACCTGGTTCTGAGACAAACGTTGACTCTCTGGCTGTATCTTTTCCTTCGCCAGTGGCATTGCCGGTGACGGTGCTGAATACCTTCGCTGCTAATTTTCTGCTGTCGATTCCAAAGACCTTGAAGAAGCTACACGTCCCACAGCGAGAAACATGTGTTAACATCATGCCATGTATCATCCATGTATTTTTTGTATGCATGTTTGAAATACAGACTCAGAATCAGACAATGATTATCATCTCAATTCACTCTGTTGTTGTCGAGACTTAGAGAATTTACACTTGAAATACAAGCAAGGCAGTCTTGTCTGTGCCTCATGAAAACCAGGCACCTTGGAGATATGCCAACATACAGTTTTAAGATGTTAAAGTCTGGTTAAACCCGTTTTTGTGTGTTGCAAGTATCAACAAATGGGATCACTTAATCTAGCTGCTCAGTGTTTGTTTCGCATTAGAAGACTGCGAAAACGTGCAATGAGAACCACTAGGAGCCATCTTCGCACTAGTAAGATTGGAGCCGACATCTTGACGGTGCGTACCACAGTGTTGAAATGTAGGAAACAGGTGAACAAGGAATCTCTTGCGATAAACATGGGTCGGAAAATAGAGTTTTGACGTGTGTTCAGGATTTGCTTTTTAATGAGGTCGTGCTGACTTTTTATCGCGACAGGAGAAGTTTGTGTGAGAAATGTTGGCATACTTGGACATGAGGGTATGTTTAGTATAAAATTCTCGCTTGTAGGTTAAATTTTTCTGCTGCATAAAATGATGCGTAAAATGCTGCAAATCGCCGAAACGAAGAGAAAATTAAATTGCCGAAACTAAGAGAGAACTAAGTACGTGAGGATATGAGCGCCTCATGCCATTTGTTGGCTAGGGCGACGGCACCCAGCTATGAGTGAATAATAGACAAATAACTAAAAGAAAAAGACAAAAAAGCTCCTAATGCAATGGCCTAAGATGACTTCAAGTCAGAAACCACGTCTTAGGTTTAAATGCGAAGCATCCCTTGCGCACAGCAGGCATATTTAGCATCTATCTATCTATCTATCTATCTATCTATCTATCTATCTATCTATCTATCTATCTATCTATCTATCTATCTATCTATCTATCTATCTATCTATCTATCTATCTATCTATCTATCTATCTATCTATCTATCTATCTATCTATCTATCTATCTATCTATCTATCTATCTATCTATCTATCTATCTATCTATCTATCTATCTATCTATCTATCTATCTATCTATCTATCTATCTATCTATCTATCTATCTATCTATCTATCTATTTTTCTGCCTGCCTGCCTGCCTGCCTGCCTGCTGTGGATATGCTGTGCTGGCTACGCCACCGGAAGAACGTGGAGTTGTTTGGCCATAAGGAGCTTCGCCCCTAAAATATACATTCTAGGAAGCTACCGTACTTATTGCAACGGAACTGGTACCATCAAAGTAACGCGATTCTTTGAATTGGTGTCTGATCCATAAAATAGACAGTCGTCTTTGATGAGCATATTTTTGCGAGGTATAAAAATTGTGCCTGTTTCCCATTCAGTTGCGATAGCGTGCTGTAGCCACCGCCAAAAGATGGCGCCTAATAAAGCGTCTCCCCATATATCAGTTCTGACTGCCTCGAAATATCTTGTAACATAAGTGTAACAAAATTAAACTAGTCTTCTGGTGTCTGACAGGCGCAGAATACTCATCGCAGAACTCGCTCATATAGCATAATTTACTAATATGTGACAATTATCTTTTACTCGTTTCAGGAACTTGCCACTACAGAGGACAGCGAATAATTCGGGAAACTAAGCTGAATACGCCGTGTACAAGCGTGAAAACTTACAAGAGAAATACTTACATCAGAGTCGAAAAGTAAGAAAAGGCAAAGCGTGAGGTTTCTTCAAGTGTGAACAAACTGAAGTGAAGCGACCTGAAGGGCGCGGGTTCGCTTACGGTCAATGCGGTAGCATTTCGATACTAGTCAGCTGCTAGAAGGACGTGTATTGTGTGATGTCAATGCACGTTATAGAACACCAGACAGTCGAAATTTCTGGAGTCCTGCACAACGGCCTCCCTCATAATCATATCATGGATTTGGGTTGTAATAACATTATTGATAATATATTATTATTATTATTATTATTATTATTAGGTGCGTTACAAACATAAAAATGGCCCCTCATGTTTATTACTTTCGCTGATTCGTCGACAGCTTAGCTACCTTGATTCTTGGCCAATCCACCGGGTCAGTGTAAGCCAGTAGCATAGGACATGCTTTTTCCCCTCAGATCCTGTAATATTGTCGTGAATATTTTTGCGCATATCTAATTTCGTTAGATGTCTGTTTTACGGCAACTGCTTTATTTTTCACACCCGACTCGAACGCTGTTGCTTTGCGCTGTACAAGTGGCTCCGTGTAGAGTGAAAAGAGGTGAAAATGAGCTGCGTGTGGCTTGTAGAACAGAACAGCAGACCATCTAGTCCACCACTTTATCACGACACCAATTATATTGAGAAACTCGGCGGACTTTTGCCGGCGCCCTTGTTATCACGTCGCGGATATGTATGCGTATGTACACATAAAAAGGCGCGAAAACCATGAAGAAAAAAATCCGAAGCCCCCTACCGGGGATTCAAACCACAGACTCCTCGCTCCATAGCCGTTGCCTTAGACAGTCATACCAAGCACCTTTCTCTCGCCGTATTATAACGACGCGCTATATATATATATATATACACACCTTCTATCGCTGGCGGTACGCAGTCTCACAGAAGTTTGACCACCTTTTTGTATCACGCAGCATTCCTACATTTTTTCTAATTTGAAAACTGCCGCTAAGACGCGTACAAAAAGTGACTCCCTTCAAAAACCTCTAGTGATGTTAAAAAAGGCAGGTCGTATGTATAGTGAGAATCAATGATATGTGATACACGAATGATTGATTGATTTGATATGTGGAGTTTAACGTCCCAAAACCACCATATGAGTATGAGAGACGCCGTAGTGGAGGGCTCCGGCAATTTCGACCACCTGGGGTTTTTTTAAAATGCACCCAAATCTGAGTACACGGGCCTACAACATTTTCGCCTCCATCGAAAATGCAGCCACCGTAGCCGGGATTCGATCCCGCGACCTATGGGTCAGCAGCCGAGTACCTTAGCCCCTAGACCACCATGGCGGCGATGCTAAACGCGAATGAGGAATGATATTATGTCAATTTAAAACCAGCGCAACGTTACGAGGTTGATGGATGTAGTTCACAGTAAACACTAGTAGAAATGTTACGCGCACTCGTGTATCTAGTAAGATGCAAGAATACCAAATTTGGTATATGTGAAGCTAGCGAAATGGCCGTGAGTGCACTATAAGCGTAGAATGTAGTCATGTTTTACATGACACACATGTCATGATTATCAGGTTTGGACGCGTCATTTATCTCGTAGCCTATTCACGTCACTTAATACAAAACTTGGTATATGTGAAGCTTACGAAACGGCCGCGAGCACACCATGAGCGTAGCGTTGTGATGCAGGGTTCTTGTTGCTGATTTGTTTTTCTCCCGGGCTGAGCCTCAGAGAGTTTTGTTAATAAGGACAAAGCCGTTCGGTTTCCAAGAAACACACAAAAAGTTTAATTGAAAAGTAAAAAGGCAAAGATTCCTCACAAAACAAAACACTTAATAAACAGTTGACTGGACATGACGAAACACATCTGTAAACACCCAACAAGAACGTTCAAAGTCAGTAACTAAACCTAACGTTCGAAAGAGGCTGAGTGATGGGAGTAGCGCAAGAGTACCGGTGCAGTCTCACCCACAAGTTGGTTTTCGGCGGTGATGAGAAACCGGAACGCCGTGACTCCTGCGTCAGTGCGTGGGCTGGACGAGGACGAGGGAACGCTGGCTGCTGGCGACACGTCGAAAAGCCCTACCAAATCGTGATGGTTTCGGCTTGAGGAGCGTGGACACGTCGGAGACGGGAGAACGCAGGCTGGTGGCGACGCGTCCGGGAACTAGGGTCGACCTAGTCAAGCAGCTGGGCGCACAGCTCGGGCCCGGAGCCCGACGGCTGTAGCTCGCCTGCCGGAACCAAAGTCCGCAGGCCCTGGAAAGGAGTTCAGGACCGGATGGCCACGGTCCTTTGGAGCGGGAACCCGACAGCAGGAGGCCCCGGCCGGTGGAAGTCCTGCAGGCTCGGGTCCGGAACCCAACGGCCCATCTTCAGCGCCCGGTCCGGTGACGACCTTCCGCTTGCACTGCCTGCCTCGAATTCCCCTTGCTCTGGTCCCCCCAGGCTCCTGCTTCAGCTCTGGCCCACTTGTCTCGTTCTCATTGGAGATACTCCTGTTTCGTGGTGTCAAGCCATTGGGCCTTGAAATCTCCGTGTTCGCTGCCCATTGGATGTTTTACCTTTTGTTTACTTCACGTCCTGCCACGCATCCTCGTGCTTGACGCTCTTTAACGTCGTCATTCTTGTTTAAGCAGCACCGCACGTGCACTCTGGTATTTCTCCTTTTGTTTTTTTTTTTCCGTGACGCGCACTTTTCGAAGGCGCGCACTTTGAACGCGCACCACACATCACATACGCCCCCCTTTTATTCAAGTTTTTTTTTTTTTTAGAAAAAAAAACTGCCGATGAGTGCGCGTTCTGCACTACGTCACAATTAAACCACATATTTGCACCACGCAGTTCAACACATCACCGGGCTACAGTTCGCTACATCGTCCAAATGTCCACACTTAAACTTTAGATTCACCCAATTGCATTTAAAAGTTCTGAAACCCGGAATAAACCTTTTTAAATAGGCGTCCAAGTCGTCCCGGCTTTCATTAAATCCCGGTATCAACTTATGAGGATTCACGCTGCATGAAACACTCCTTTCTTGTGCTGAGCCTGGTGCTGAGTCAACAGTTCTTGTCTCTACACGGCTATTCTCAGCTTCGGCAAGTCTAAGACGCAGTTGCAGGTTTTGGTTCTCTAATTCCAGCTGCTCCTTCTTTGCGCGTGTCTCCAGTTCGAGCTGTTTTTCTTTTTCGCGCGTCTCGAGCTCAAGCTGCTCCTTCTTGGCCTGCGTCTCCCGTTCCAACTGTTCCTTTCGAGCTTCTCGTTCCGCAGCCCGTTCCTCTCGTGCTCGTGCCTCCTTCTCCTCGTACCATGCTTTAAAATCCGCCCCATCAATTCCCATGCGATCCGCCAAGGCCATTAGCTCTCGCATATTCGACATGATGTCAACCGCGTCAATAAATGAAGGTGTCAAACCAACGGCTTTGTCCTGTCGCTGCGGACGCCAGTTTGTGATGCAGGGTTCTTGTTGCTGATTTGTTTTTCTCCCGGGCTGAGCCTCAGAGAGTTTTGTTAATAAGGACAAAGCCGTTCGGTTTCCAAGAAACACACAAAAAGTTTAATTGAAAAGTAAAAAGGCAAAGATTCCTCACAAAACAAAACACTTAATAAACAGTTGACTGGACATGACGAAACACATCTGTAAACACCCAACAAGAACGTTCAAAGTCAGTAACTAAACCTAACGTTCGAAAGAGGCTGAGTGATGGGAGTAGCGCAAGAGTACCGGTGCAGTCTCACCCACAAGTTGGTTTTCGGCGGTGATGAGAAACCGGAACGCCGTGACTCCTGCGTCAGTGCGTGGGCTGGACGAGGACGAGGGAACGCTGGCTGCTGGCGACACGTCGAAAAGCCCTACCAAATCGTGATGGTTTCGGCTTGAGGAGCGTGGACACGTCGGAGACGGGAGAACGCAGGCTGGTGGCGACGCGTCCGGGAACTAGGGTCGACCTAGTCAAGCAGCTGGGCGCACAGCTCGGGCCCGGAGCCCGACGGCTGTAGCTCGCCTGCCGGAACCAAAGTCCGCAGGCCCTGGAAAGGAGTTCAGGACCGGATGGCCACGGTCCTTTGGAGCGGGAACCCGACAGCAGGAGGCCCCGGCCGGTGGAAGTCCTGCAGGCTCGGGTCCGGAACCCAACGGCCCATCTTCAGCGCCCGGTCCGGTGACGACCTTCCGCTTGCACTGCCTGCCTCGAATTCCCCTTGCTCTGGTCCCCCCAGGCTCCTGCTTCAGCTCTGGCCCACTTGTCTCGTTCTCATTGGAGATACTCCTGTTTCGTGGTGTCAAGCCATTGGGCCTTGAAATCTCCGTGTTCGCTGCCCATTGGATGTTTTACCTTTTGTTTACTTCACGTCCTGCCACGCATCCTCGTGCTTGACGCTCTTTAACGTCGTCATTCTTGTTTAAGCAGCACCGCACGTGCACTCTGGTATTTCTCCTTTTGTTTTTTTTTTCCGTGACGCGCACTTTTCGAAGGCGCGCACTTTGAACGCGCACCACACATCACAAGCGTGTAGTCATGTTCTTACGTGACACGCATGTCGTTACTATCATGTTTGCACCAGTCGTATACCTTCGTAATCCATTCACGTCACGGAACACCAACTTTGGTGTATGTGAAGCTAGCGAAACGGCCGCGAGTGCTGTATGAGCTTAGCATACAGTCATGTTTTATATGACACGCATGTCATCATTATTATGTTCAGACACAGTGGTTTTGTTAAATTCAGCTGCGCAGTCCCGACGCCGGCAATAGAGGGCAAGATGCGTGGATGGGGTACCTTTCAGAAAACTAGCACGCTCCCTTATACGCACGTTGAGATAATGTCTCATCTTCCCAATGTACATGCAACCGTAAGACAAAGCCACTGTGTTGATGAAGCATAGAGGCTAGTGCACGCGCAAAATCACTGAAGCGTATGAAATCAAGAAAGCAGGAGACAGGTGCATGAGCCAACCTTCAATCGCTATTACAGATGCTGAGATTTTGTATCTACAGCATACTTGATGACGTGCTTTGTGGGGGGTGGCAAAGTTGCTTATACTTTCATGTTTGCAAATATATATATATATATATATATATATATGTATATATATATATATATATATATATATATATATATATATATATATATATATATATATATATATATATATATATATATATATATATATATATATATATATATATATATATATATATATATATATAATAAAAGAGGTGTTATACGTCGAAAAAAGTTCAGACGCAGCTTGGCAAAATATGCTTTATCAGGCAGGTCGGGCTAATGGCGAGCGGCGTGCGCGAGCTACTACTACAGCCACCGATCATCATCGTCTTCTTCATTGCCAGCAGAGCGTCCGTTATTCAGATTCAATAACTCATTACAATTACTCCGCGAGAAATAAGGAGCCATCCTGGCGACCTATGGACAAGTAAACACGGGAGGGTCGTAGCAGGGCTTAAGTCTCGAGACGTGGACAATTTCCTGGCCGCGACGACGTTGGTCAGAAGATGGTTCCAGTGGCTCAATGAGGTAATTCACTGGTGACGTTTTTTGTAGCACACGATATGGGCCGTGATACTTGGGGGCCAACTTGGTAGAAATACTAGGTGTAGCACAAGGGACATGCAGCCAGACGATTGAACCTGGATTGTAGGAAGTAGTGTTATTTGATGCGTCATGGTGGTGCTTTTGGAGTCCTTGGTCTTGGGTTGTGAATGATCTTGCCAGTTGGCGGCATTCTTCAGCGTATGTAGCGGCTTGAGACAAAGTCGTGGACTCTGAAGAGTCAGGTTTGTACGAAAGAATGGTGTCCATAGTGCAAAAAGGTTCGCGTCCGTTAAGGAGGAAAAAAGGAGAGAACCCAGTAGTGCTTTGAATGGCGGTATTATAGGCGAACGTGATAAACGGGAGCACTCGGTCCCAATCGGAGTGGTCTGACAAGATATACATAGACAGCATGTCACCAAGGGTGCGGTTGAAGCGCTCTGTCATTCCATTGGTCTGGGGATGATAGGCGCTTGTAGTGCGGTGAACGACGTGGCACTCACGCAGCAATGCTGTGATGACGTCTGACAATAATACGCGACCACGATCGCTCAGTAACTCCTGAGGGGCTCCATGACGTAACACGATGTTGTGAAGTACGAAAGTCGCAACGTCTTTTGCTGCAGACGAGGGAAGGGATGAAGTTTCGGCATACCGCGTGAGATGGTCGACGGCAACTATGATCCAGCGGTTACCGTCAGCAGCGTTGGGAAGAGGACCATAGATATCGATGCCGACGCGGTAGAATGGTCGGGATGGGCATGGTAAGGGTAACAAGGTACCGCTGGCGTGATAAGGGGGAGTTTTTCGTCTCTGGCATGCCGAGCAGGCCCGAACGTATTGTCGTATAAAACGGTACATGCCACGCCAGTAATATCGTAGACGTATGCGAGAATAGGTCTTCAGGAAACCTGCGTGTCCACATTGGGGGTCGTCATGAAACGTGGAACAAATTTCGGATCGCAGATGACGTGGAATCACGAGTAGCCACTGACGTCCACCGGGTGCGTAGTTGCGTCGGTACAGCACGTCGTCGCGAGTGGCGAAGTGCTCGACTTGCCGACGCAACGTGCGAGAAGGGGGGGAAGCTGTCCGCCCAGCCAGGATGTCTAGAATCGAAGCAACCCACGGGTCCTTGCGTTGCTCAGATGGCATGTCGGCGATGGTGACGGCAGTGGCATCACAGGTTAGACTTTCGCAGCAGTCCGGGTCAGGGGGTAGGGGCGAACTGGATAGGGCGTCTGCGTCCGAATGTTTCCGGCTGGAGCGATAGACTACGCGAATATCATATTCTTGGAGGCGTAATGCCCATCGGGCGAGGCGACCACTTGGATCCTTCAGTGACGACAACCAGCAGAGGGCGTGGTGGTCAATCACGACGTCAAAAGGGCGTCCGTACAAGTAAGGTCGAAATTTCTCTATCGCCCAAATAATGGCCAGGCATTCATTTTCAGTGACGGAATAGTTGATTTCGGCTTTGCTAAGAGTTCGGCTTGCGTAGGCAACCACGTACTTTTGGAAGCCGTCTTTCTTCTGTGCAAGAGTAGCGCCTAGCCCGACACCACTAGCGTCGGTGTGGATCTCTGTGGGTGCCGATGGGTCGTAGTGTCGCAGAATAGGCGGCGACGTGAGGAGGCGGCGCAGTTCATTGAAAAAATCGTCACAGGTGGCAGACCAGGCTGAAAGGTCTCTAGAGCCGGCGAGGAGCTTGGTCAAAGGAGCGATGGTCGTCGCGAAATTGCGAACGAAGCGCCGGAAGTAAGAGCACAGGCCTATGAAGCTTCGGAGCTCTTTCATGGTGGTCGGTTCGGGAAAAGCTGAAACGGCTGTAAGTTTGGCAGGGTCAGGATGAATGCCGTCTTTTGAAACCACGTGGTCAAGGGTCGTAAGCTTTCGAGCGGCGAAATGGCACTTCTTCAGATTCGGTTGCAGCCCCGTGGCAGAAATACACGCGAGGACTTTCTCGAGGCGGGTTAAATGGGTTGCGAAATCAGTTGAAAAGACGACAATGTAATCTAAATAACAAAGGCAAACGTTCCATTTGAGGCCTCGAAGGATACAGTCCATCATTCGCTCGAAAGTAGCTGGCGCGTTGCAGAGGCCGAAGGGCATGACTGGGAATTCGTAAAGCCCGTCGGGCGTGATGAAAGCTGTTTTCTCGCGATCGGCCTCTGCCATGGGTACCTGCCAGTATCCAGAGCGCAGATCTAAAGAAGAGAAAAAGTCGGCTTTCTGTAGGCAGTCCAAGGCATCGTCAATGCGTGGCAGCGGATAGACATCCTTGCGCGTGATTCGGTTGAGACGTCGGTAGTCCACGCAAAACCTGATGGATCCGTCCTTCTTCTTCACCAACACAACTGGAGAGGCCCAGGGACTGCTTGACGGTTCGATTATGCCACGTGTAAGCATGTCGTCAACCTGTTCATGGATGGCACGGCGTTCGGTAGTTGACACACGATATGAACGCTGCCGAAATGGCGTCTCTTGACCGGTATCTATACGATGAACAACAGTTGACGCTCGACCTAAGGAAGGCTGATTGTGGTCAAACGAGGCCCGAAAACGCTGTAGGAGCTTGATCAGCTGTTCCTGCTGCCCAGGCGTGAGGTTGCAATCAATGGACTTGCGGAAAGAATCCATAGGTCCATTAGCGTCAGTTGCGGGTATAATGGCACAAGTCGGTAAAAATGGCTTGTCTGGATAGACCGGGTCTTCGAAAATACAAGTTAAAGTTTCGAGGCTCCCCAGACACTCGCTGCGTAGCAGGATGTATGGGCAAGCAGAAACGTTGCACACATAAAGTACCGCCGAACCATTGGAAAAGTTGATGACGGCAAACGGGAGGACAATGGTTCGGTGTTGCACACTAGCTATAGTTGGTTGGAACAGGAGCGTCGAGTTAGTGGCAGCAGGGGAAAACACAGGCACTAGGACGGCGGACAACGACGCGAGGCGGACGTCAGCTGCGGCAAACACTTTCGAGGGACTGTGGTGGTCAATATCAAGCCACGGATTCGTCAACGTGAGTTCAGCACGAGCGCAGTCGATGAGGGCCTGACGCGTAGAAAGGTGATCCCATCCTAGTATGACGTCGTAAGATGAACGTGGGAGAACAACAAAGTTGACGGCGTACCAAACATCTTGAATAAAAACGCGTGCTGTGCACTGAGCTGTCGGCGCGATGAAATGGGAGGTGGCTGTACGCAGAGCAAGATTCGCAAGCGGCGTTGTAACTTTTCTCAAATAGCGACATAGTTTTTCACTAAAACAGAAACGACGGCGCCTGTGTCGACAAGCGCACGTACAGCAACACCTTCTACTAGCACATCAATTTCGTTGGTCGGACAAAGAGGAGGTCTTAGAAAGTTCGATGACGACGCAGTTCTTGCCTCCAGAACTGCGGCTGTCAGTTTTCCTCTCGAGCGGGGCTCGTGCACCGAAACATCGGGGAGACAGATCGGCGACGGGGTGGTAATGACCGGCGAGAATCGACAGGGCGTCATGGGGACAATGAGTCGGTGATAGGAGAAGATGGTTGCTGGGGATTCTGGGCAGCTTGGTAATTTGCAGAATTCCCATGATCTGGAGGCTGGAAGTTGCGACGGCGACAGTAGCATGCTATATGTCCCACAAAACCGCATGCGAAACAGATGGGTCAATTATCCAAGGTGCGCCATGGGTTAACGACAGAAGGTGCAGGTGGCGAAACGGGATGGGGTGCCGTGTATGTAAGCAGCGTCGTAGGGTAGGAGGACCCGGTGCCCCGGTATGCGCCAGAGACAGGTGGGGCTGGGGGTCTAGCAACGACGGCAGCGTAGGTCAGCGGCGTAGGGACGGGTGGCGATGGAGGCAGTGCCTGCGTGACCTGTGTCTCAATGACCTGGCGTAAACGTGAGTCAAACGAGGTCACTGGCGCGGATGCTTCGGCCACAAGAGAAAGCTGACGCGCAACTTCTTCACGAATGAATTGTTTGATGTGGGGCAGTAAGACGGTGTGATCAGCAGCGACGTCATGCACCAGGGCGGAAACTTCAGCCGTATCTTCAGCGGCCCTGCGCGTCGAGACACGCTGCTTACGCAACTCGTCGCACTCCTGACAGAGCTGGACAACATCGGTGACGGTCTGTGATTTCCTAGCGACGAGCATCTGGAAGGTATCGTCGTCAACTCCTTTGATGATGTGCTTGATTTTTTCGCGTTTGGTTAGAGATTCATCGACGTGCTTGCAAAGAGACAAGACATGTTCAATGTAACTTGTAAAGGTCTCGTCTCTGCGCTGGACTCGATCGACTACGGAGACGCTGTTCCGTGCGACGCCGGCGCACGGCGGGACGACCGAAGACCGCGGCGATGGTGGTCTTGAAGGCGGACCAGTTGGTGATTTCGCCTTCGTGGTTCTTGAACCAGAGGCTGGCCACATCAGCGAGGTAAAAGCGCACGTTTGTGTGCTGGTCGCAGGCGTTCCACTTGTTGGAAGCACTTACGATTTCCTACTCGACGAGCCAGTCCTCGACGTCTTGTTCGTCGTTGCCGCGAAAAATTGGTGAGTCGCGTTGCCGAGGTACGCCAGTACAGTAGACTGTCGTTGGTAAGGCAGCTTGAGAAGGGCCAGGAGCAGTCATGGTGAACGGTGAGGGTAGCGTCCGATTGCGAAGTTCCAGGCTGATGGGAACCCCGGCTCCTCCACCACTTAAAATAGAGGTGTTGTACGTCTAAAAAGGTTCAGACGCAGCTTGGCAAAATATGCTTTGTCAGGCAAGTCGGGCTAAGGGCGAGCGGCGTGTGCGAGCTACTACTACAGCCACCGATCATCATCGTCTTCTTCATTGCCAGCAGAGCGTCCGTTATACAGATTCATTAATTCATTACAATATATATATATATATATATATATATATATATATATATATATATATATATATATATATATATATATATATATATATATTTATATATATATATATTAATATAATATATATAAACGTGCCGTATATATATATATATATATATATATATATATATATTGTGGTAAAGCCTTTGAACAGTGGGTCGTCCTCTTCAGCGCCTTCTAGTGGGTCGCCCTTTTCTCAAGAAGAAGAGCAGCTCGCGCAGAGAGTCGATCCCCGCATTGACTGTCGCTGTCGTTAATCATCGCTGAGTGTCCGCCAGTAAACCGCTTAACAATTTGGTGGAGAGTGCTGAGAGTGCTCTGCCCTTCAAACACCTTCGGTCCGCATTCGATGCCCTTGGAGCTTCGATCCCGTACCGTGCCTCCAACCATGCACCAAGACGCCGCCCAGCAAACACTTCCTCCTACGCCGACGCCATGTCCCGGTGTCCCCCGCATCCGCGACCCTCCTGTCTTCACCGGAGCGGATGGCACCGACGTCGAGGACTGGCTGGCCATGTACGAACGCGTGAGCGTCC
Source organism: Rhipicephalus microplus (assembly GCF_043290135.1). Taxonomy (NCBI): domain Eukaryota; kingdom Metazoa; phylum Arthropoda; class Arachnida; order Ixodida; family Ixodidae; genus Rhipicephalus; species Rhipicephalus microplus. The sequence goes on along the minus strand of NC_134702.1, from coordinate 133,332,758 downwards.
CCAACCATTGGGACGAGGCAGGTAAACTCGGCAACCTGTTTTTCTATCTCGCGGGTGTGGCCGGCATGTGGTACAACAACCACGCATCTGATTTCCCGACATGGTCCGCTTTTAAAACCGCTGTCGTCGACGTGTTCGGCCGCCCGGCCGTTCGTAAACTGCAAGCTGAACAGCGTTTACGTGAACGAGCCCAGCAGACCGGCGAGTCCTTCACGAGTTATATCGAGGACATCCTTGACTTATGCAAGAAAGTCGACCTGAACATGTCAGAGGCTGACAAAATCACGCATGTTCTAAAAGGCATCGCCGACGATGCCTTCACCATGCTCCTGGCAAAGAACCCCCGCACTGTGGCAGAAGTCATCATGTTATGCCAAAGTTACGACGAGCTGCGGCGGCAGCGCTTGATGACCCGTCGACCGCCACCACGTGATGCTGATCTCTCGGCCTTGTCAGCAATTCCTGACCACGCAACCTTGCTCGCCGAAATCAAGTCGTTCGTGCGTGAGGAAGTTGCCCGCCAGGTCTCTCTACTGGCTTTTGCTTCCCCACAACATGCTCAACAGCCATCAAGCACACTTCTACCTCCGCTCCGCCGAGCCATTCAGCAGGAAATCGCGGAGGTCGTCCCTGAATACCACCAGCCGCCTCCTGCATCTGTGCCACTCAGCTACGCCCAAGTTGTTGCAAGGCCGCCCCCACCGATTTCTGCAACTGTTCCCCTAAATTACACCGAAACCGTCGCGAGGCCCCAGGCCTTTGGAGAAACGGTCTCGCCTACATACGTCGGCGTCACCCACGTGCCCCGAGTGCCGCCTACCATGCACTCATATCAGCAGCCGGCTCGCCAATCGCGTTCTGCGACATGGATGCGACCCGCAAACCAATGGCGCACTGCTGACAATCGCCCCATCTGCTTTGCTTGTGGTTGCGTCGGTCATGTAGCACGCTATTGCAATCGTGTGCAGCAACCGCAGGTCGCCTCCAACTTTCCCATCCAGTCAAGGCGCTCTTATGACCAACCGCCGCCTATGTCACCGTCGTCCCGCCCCGTTCCGTCTACCCGCCGTTCACCATCTCCACGACGTCGCTCACTGTCGCCAATGCGGCCACGTCCACTCGAGGGCGACCAGGAAAACTAGTCGTCGCAGTTCACGAGGCAAGGGCTGCGACGCTGTCGAACTGCGGAAGCCCTCAGGAAAGCCCGTCGAACGTGATAGACGTGCTTGTGGATGGCGTTCGTGCATATGCCCTTGTTGATACTGGAGCCGCCGTATCCGTGATGGACGAAAAACTTAGCTGATTACTGCGCAAAGTGACCACGCCGCTTTGTGGGCTCTGCCTCCGTACAGCCAGCGCCCAAAGTATTCACCCTACGGCGATGTGCACAGCCCGCCTTATGATTCAGGACGTGATGTATGCGGTCGAATTCATCATAATTTCTTCATGCTCTCACGACGTCATCCTAGGATGGGATTTTCTCTCCCGCCACGACGCCGTCATTCATTGCGCACCAGCAGAAATAGAACTCACGCCATTCTCTTCTTTGACGCCGGCCGACAGTCCATCCGCTGCAAGCAAGTTACTCGTCAGAGACGACACTCAAGTGCCTGCAAACTCGTCCGTTGCGGTGTCGCTATACTGCGCAAGCCTTTCTGACACCGCTGCACTCCTCTCGCCATCTCATCGTGTCTTCATAAAAAAAAAGCTTGCTGGTTCCTTTCGCGACCGTGCAACTCACTCATGGCAGTACCACTATTTTTGTTGTGAACTCATCTCCGTACAGCGTTACGTTGGTGCGAGGGGAATGTCTCGGCAGCGTGGAACCCATCGAAGACGCGCAAGTTATGGATCAACCCGATGACATGCACTGCTCAAGTTCCTGTACGCTTGGTGCTGTTTCGAAATCTGATTCATCATCCGATGATATATTCGGTCCCTGCATACCCGACGACCTCACGCAGGGCCAGCGTTCCCAGCTTTTGGGCCTGTTGGAAGAATTCCGCTCTTCTTTCGATGTCGCTCAACCTTCTCTCGGCCGCACATCCACCGTTACGCATCGCATCGACACAGGCGCACAGCCACCGCTGCGGCAACGTCCATATCGCGTATCTCCCACAGAACGCCGTGTAATCAACGAGCAAGTCGACGACATGCTTCGCCGCGATGTTATTCGCCCCTCTAGCAGCCCCTGGGCATCTCCTGTCGTTCTCGTCACGAAGAAGGACGGTTCTGTGCGGTTCTGTGTGGACTACCGACGCCTCAACAAGATCACTCGTAAGGACGTGTATCCACTACCGCGGGTAGATGACGCGATTGACAGCCTGCAAGGAGCAGAATTCTTTTCATCCCTCGATTTGCGCTCAGGGTACTGGCAAGTACCTATGGCTGAGGACGCTCGACCGAAGACCGCTTTTGTCACTCCCGACGGCTTGTACGAGTTCAACGTTATGCCGTTTGGGCTGTGCAATGCGCCCGCCACCTTTGAGCGCATGATGGATACAGTTCTGCGCGACCTAAAATGGCACATGTGCCTGTGCTACCTCGATGACGTCGTCGTTTTCGCTCCTGATTTCTCGACGCATCTTCAACGCCTTCGGCATGTTTTAACGCGTCTGAGCAACGCCAGTCTGCAACTGAACCTAAAGAAGTGTCAATTTGCAGCTCGGCAGCTGACAATACTCGGCTACGTCGTGTCCAAGGACGGAATTCTCCCTGATCCAGCCAAGCTTCGGGCCGTGACCGAGTTCCCCAAGCCGACATCCGTGAAGGAACTGCGCAGTTTTGTAGGACTGTGTTCCTACTTTCGGCGCTTCATTCGAAACTTCGCGACTATCATATCGCCGCTGACGAAGCTTCTCGGAAGTAACGGGCCTCTCCATTCGTGGTCATCACAGTGCGACGACGCTTTCAGAACACTTCGTCGTTTGTTGACGTCGCCTCCCATACTCCGCCACTACGACCCTACGGCCCCTACAGAGGTACACACGGACGCCAGTGGTGTCGGCCTCGGCGCTGTCCTTGCGCAGCGCAAACCAGGGTTCCCGGAATATGTCGTGGCGTACGCGAGCCGTACGCTTACTAAAGCCGAGACTAATTACACAGTCACCGAGAAGGAATGTTTGGCAATCGTCTGGGCCCTTGCAAAGTTCCGACCTTATTTGTATGGTCGCCCATTTGATGTCGTCACCGACCACCACGCACTATGCTGGTTGTCGTCATTGAAAGATCCCTCAGGCCGTCTCGCCCGGTGGGCACTTCGCCTGCAAGACTATGACATCCGCGTGCTATACCGCAATGGAAGGCAACATGCTGACGCCGACGCCCTGTCGCGCTCTCCCTTGCCTGACGACAATGCCAACAACTCAGTGTCTCACCTTGCCATTTCTTCGATTAGCATTCATGCCATTGCTACTGAACAGCGCAAGGATCAATGGATTGCCTCACTGATAGACTTGCTGACTGATCCATCCACTCCATCCACTCGCGCGTTGCGTCGTCAAGCCCACCATTTCGCGGTTCGCGACGACCTCCTCCACCGACGCAATTACAACGGTGACGGCCGCCAGTGGCTACTAGTCATACCTCGCAGTCTGCGCTCTGACATATGCGAATTCTTTCATTCTGATCCGCAATGTGCGCACTCCGGGGTATCGAAGACTTACCACCGCATTCGCCAACGGTACTTTTGGCGCGGCATGTACCGCTACGTGCAGAAATTCGTTCGCTCCTGCATAGAATGTCAGCGCCGCAAAACTTCAACGCAACTGTCACCGGTAGGTCTGCAACCTCTACCTTGCCCTGCCAGGCCGTTTGGGCGCGTTGGCATCGATTTGTATGGGCCACTTCCACTAACGTCAGCTGGTAACCGCTGGGCCATTGTTGCTGTGGACCACCTCACGCGATACGCCGAAACTGCCGCTCTCCCCGCGGCTACAGCGAGCGATGTGGCCTCCTTCCTGCTCCAACGATTCATGCTGCGACACGGTCCACCTCAGGAACTGCTCAGTGATCGAGGCCGCGTCTTCCTGTCTGAAGTCGTCGAAGCCATTCTCAAAGAGTGTAACGTTGTTCACCGCAAAACTGCTGCTTACCACCCGCAGACGAATGGCCTCACGGAACGCTTCAACCGTACGCTCGGCGACATGCTTTCCAAGTACGTCGCCGCCGATCACACAAATTGGGATGACATTCTACCCTTCGTCACCTACGCATATAACACCGCCCCTTAAAGCACTACTGGCTTTTCACCTTTCTTTTTATTATATGGAAGGCACCCGTCGCACACCATCGACACTATACTTCCGTACAAGCCAGATCCGTCCGAGTGGGCGCCTATTTCTGCTACAGCCAAGCTTGCTGAAGAGTGTCGAGAGCTTGCAAGGACATTTACAGCGCATGATCAAGAGCGGCAAAAAGTCATTCGCGCTGACGCCAGCACTACTGCGCCCACGTTCCTCCCTGGAGCGCTCGTGTGGCTCTCGATCCCTACTACTGCAACTGGCCTATCTTCAAAACTATTGCCCAAGTACGAAGGCCCCTACCGTGTCGTCAAATGCACTTCCCCAGTCAACTACTTGATTGAACCCATCGAACCATCTTCGGACATGCGTCGTCGAGGACGCGACATTGTTAACGTGGAGCGCCTGAAGGCCTACCATGACCCGCTCATTGTAACCACCTGTTAGGTCGCCAGGCGGCTCCCTTTTCGTACCCGGGGTAGTTGTGGTAAAGCCTTTGAACAGTGGGTCGTCCTCTTCAGCGCCTTCTAGTGGGTCGCCCTTTTCTCAAGAAGAAGAGCAGCTCGCGCAGAGAGTCGATCCCCGCATTGACTGTCGCTGTCGTTAATCATCGCTGAGTGTCCGCCAGTAAACCGCTTAACAATATATATATATATATATATATATATATATATATATATATATATATATATATATATATATATATATATATATATATATATATATATATATATACGGCACGTTTCTTCCCTTAAACTTGCTGTTGTTAGGCAGCGCTTGTGTCGAGCGCTTTATTGTGTTTTTTTGTACTTTTAGTGCACTGTTTGTGATGAGTATGCTCCAACTGGCCTGTTTGCTACTATACTTTAGAGCAGAAAACAGCTACGTCGCCTAGGGTCATACACTGCTGCAATATTTGCAAGTCCATTATGAAGGTTCTACATCAAAATGGCTCGTCATCCTAGAATGTTGCCCGTGCCACCATGACCAGACGTCCACGAGGTTCCGGTGACTGTTCGACAGTGACGGAAATGGGCTCTTCTTTTATTGAACAGCTTGTCGTCGCAACGTGTTTGTCACTGACCTCATGTAGGTACATGCGATATAGTCGACAATTACTTAGAATCTTGCGCGTGGCTGGACACTTGCCTCGAGAGAGGCTGCCACGAGGTCCATCAGTCTGGTGCAGCGGAATCCCAGCATGAAAGAGTGAAACTGATACGAGATGTCATTAGCATCTTCTCTCTTTGAGCGGGCCCGAATGATGTATTCCAGCTAACTTTGCTGTGGCGAGTTGCCTGTGAGATGGGAAGAACAAAACGATGTGAACAAATTTTACTGTAACCATGCAAGTCAGTTGAGACCCTAGCAAAAAAAAAAGTAAGGGTGCATGACGGAACATCGGGAAACTGTACGAAGCATGGCGCATTCACTTTCACGCAGCCGTTCATTCAAAACACCAACACTTCAGCATTTTCTCACCTGTGTATGCGTGATTCTTTTTTTTTTATGAACGTAGCGCTGCGATCGTATATGCTACGCAATTCTTACGGTGCCCTTACTGTTGGCAATGCTTATTGTCACACGACAAACCTCGCAAAGAATTACTCCTTCAGAGAACGCTGACTTTTCGAAAGCGCGAATACTTTTTTACGTAGTTGCCGCAAGCCTTCCGTTTTCCGTTTCGAAATTTAGGGCAATACACTCGTAAAATCACAAGCTATAGCAATAAATCCGAGCCCGTTTGGGTAAAACGTATAGTGTACAAAAGAAAACGCGCACTGGATATTAAGCCTACTGGCTGAAATGCAATGACTACTAAGTTTCAAGTAATGCCAGTTATTTTCTTACTGCGTGTTCTCCACCTTGATTAAATCTATAAATGTAACTGGTTCAATGCCTTTCTTTACGTCCGTTCTTTTTTGTTCGAAAGTGTTTCAACTTTTTAGGCGTGCATTAGTAACCTAATGGCTGACTATTATAGCATGGCAGTGAAGCTTCCCAATAAAGACAATGCATAGCTACTAAAGCGCCCAATCTTTCAATTCATCAACCATAATTCATTTACTTGCGTCTTTTTTATAGGTGTCCATTGTTTCCAGAAAGCGAACTTACTAACTGTACAAAATTAAACGATGGTGACAAAAACAACAGGTATCCTTATTGTTGCCCACTGTACATGTGTCCTCCACGAGGTCGTAAGTATAAAAAATATGTATGAAAAAACTAACACAAGTTCGCATAGTATAGTTGGTTTAATAAGCCGATGAGAGAGATATTGCACGCCTAATATTATATATATATATATATATATATATATATATATATATATATATATATATATATATATATATATATATATATATATATATATATTATATATATATATATGTGTGTAACGCTATGAGGAATGGCAGACGTGGCCCGGCTCATACTCCATGTTTATTCTATAAGCACTTCTTCCTTCTCGGCTTCTACCAACCATCGCTACCTTCATACGTCACATGATCCCCCTCCCCCCGAAAGAATGCGCGAGGTACAAACTATGAAGCATGAACAAGTGGTGTCTCATCATAGGAAAAAATATCACAAAATAGAGTAGTTCCATGTAACACGGCAGTTCCATGCACTTGCACAAATCTTCACAGGGAAGGCAGTCCAGTGACATCTATAGGAGACCTCAGGTGGACGAGGTTGGCTGTTGCGTTCTGGAGAGAATAACCCTGCATTCGACGTGGAAAATGGTGATGACACAGCCTGGATAGTAGCGAAAAACGAACAAGGTTGGGAGTCCTTGTAGCATTGAAAAGTTGGACGTCTAATGCGTCGGATTTCCAGTCGTGGCTGCGACAGACGCATTGTATCTAGAATGCGTGCTTCTTGAGAGATGGTGACGGCTAGATGCCTATGTGCTGGCGGCGTGCAAGAAGTGCTTCCGCGTCTCTCTGGGCGTTTTCCGTGGTGTTGTCTGTGTAACCGCAGACGCAGAGAGCGTCTGTGGCGATGTTCCTTCATACGGAAACGTCCTACTTCTTGAAATGACCCTTGGATCAAAGTCCTTAATTTTTTAAGTTGTTCAAGTCGTGAGTGTGCTTCCGTTGAAGTTTTCGTTCGTCGTCGTATTTTCTTGGTTTGGTGATAGCTCTGAGAAAATTGTGGTTGGTCATCGTCGTTGAATAAGGAGACGCTGTCGGTATTGCCAGCATTCTTTACGAGTGGGATGCAAGCATGATTTCTGTCAAGAAAAGCAGTAGATACATTTTCGTTTTTATCGGCGAGACTCGCATTGAATGGTGACTCCGTAATGTTTCCACTTTCGGTTGGTCCGGTTCCTGAGAATGACATCGCCGCAAACATCGCTTGACGTGTTTCCGATTCCGTAGGTTCGTTTCTTTGCGGGAGAATTGAGCCAAGCGTTCCTGAAGTACAATCGCTTTCGGAATGGCAGTGGCTTGACAAGGTATTTGGCCGATATTTCAGGTGGTGAGTTGCGTATGTGGCGATATCTTGAGGGGTGCGATGAGAGTGACAAGCACCAGACGAGCTACTTGGCACAAAACCAGGTGGTGGCTTACGTAAGGAAGATGAAGAGTCAAGTACATTCGGTGCTTGAATTTTGTCTTGATTTGTGTATTGTATGGAAGAGTTTAGCGTTGGTGATATTTGTGTACATAAGAAACCAGGTGGAAGGTTCGGCCTTGTAGAAAGACGGCTAGGATGTCTTTCTATGAGCAGATGACTGACTTTGCCTGACGGGAATCGTAAACTTCTGCTCTGTGCTCGAACGCGTGAAGGCTGCTTATGACTGCGATGACTGAGATCGAATGCACTGAGAGCGTGTGTTCTAATTGAATCTTCATTGGAGTCTTGAAACCAGACGATCATTTCTTCTTTTATTTTTTGCCAAGACTCGTCGTTGTCGAATATGTGAGTGAGGTAAAATTTAAATGCCTCACCGGTGACATAGTCGCTGAAGTTCGTAACCATCTCCCGTTCCGACCAAGATGCAGCGGTAGCGTGGAACTCGAACAGGTCGAACCAGTCCTGTACAGGTCCATCGTCCGCTGCTCCGGTGTACTTGGGGATGGGAAGGTCGTCTGATGCTGCTCTCATGATGCTTGGTGGTCATACGTCACACATATATATATATATATATATATATATATATGGTCTGGTTTCCCTTCGGACATCATTGTATAGCTATAGAAATGTACAAAGCTGAGCACTCCTTCCTAACATTGTGAAAATGGAAATAGTAATATGTACCAGTAACTTTCGGGATGCAACTGCCTTTTCGAACTGCGGATACGTATGGATACGTATGGTTCGAACTGCGGATACGTATGGTTCAAGAAGTGCAGCCGAAAATTCTATCCCATAGGAATTGATTAGGTCACTTCCAGTCTTTGCATGTATCTCGTCTTTATATGTAGTTGGAGTTACTTAAAACAGCAAATAATAAACATGAAGGAAAAGAAAATAACTCATGGGCTTGCTTTCTTTGTAAGATACAGTACTATTGAAAAGTAACAGGCAATGATGGCCATGAATGCAAAGAGGGAATATATATATATATATATATATATATATATATATATATATATATATATATATATATATATATATATATATATATATATATATATATATATATATATATATATATATATATATATATATATATATATATATATATATATATATATATATATATATACGAAGACCAGACTTTGGCTGAAACGTCGAAATGAACCATGGTTGACTCATGCATCGAGAACCGAAGCAGGCTAGCAGTTCAGAAGGTGATGTGCACGATTCCTGATAACGCTATCGTGATCTGTTCTTGAAAGAGAAGCTCAATCATCTCCCAATTTTTCTTCGTGGTGTAGCTTCATCGGCTTTGTGTTTCGCTATGAAGGATATTCGGGATCAATGCTACTCACAAGCTCGTTACTTGTTTTGTAATTGTGGTTGCCATTACAATTATTAGGAATGAGGCGGTAAGCATTTACCTAACTTCTAATGCCGCGCATTTTGTTTCTGATGCCTCGAATAACCTAGGAGAAAGAAGGAACTCTACAGAGTGGGAACACCCTGAGTGGCACAAGGGTAAGATTTTTATCATTGCTACATTGTTTATACTGAATGCTACTCTTTGTACTCTGCAAGCCTATCAAGTTTTCCTCAGTAGAGCAGGGGCAGTATGTTTTAATATCAATAGTCTCACCTGCCCGACGCAAATTGTCGAATGAAAGGCTATCATGAGTGTCTTCATGAAATTTCTGCTTATTGTGTAGCAACATATGACAGCTTGTACAATTTTCATTGGCGTTTCGCAGCTATATCACCGTTTGACCTGGACAGAGCCACACTGACACCTTGTGACTCGTCTCCATTGCGAGAACTACCACCCATGACTATGATATAACCGCTGTGGCAACTGAAGTGTGTAACGTATACAAGAACGCAGCGTAACGTTTATCTCACACAAAGAATACATCAACAAGCAGACCTTAGATACTGCTACACGATATGTGTGTTTTCAAAAGAAACCTGGGAGCATCTCCCCGAAGAGAATTCTGAAGGGATTAGACGAAGTAGCACTGCACACGGCTGGCGTCACGAGTTTAATGTTGCTAACGCGGGTGCTGCGGTGAGTGCTGGAAGATTTGTTTGAAGCAATGGCTGGCATAGGTCTTGCAGGTGACACAAATGGACGTATTTCAACGCGTACGCTGGGTGCGCGTCGGGTTTATTGCGTGTGAACCGACGAGTCGTCTGTGTAGCGAGCGCTGGTCGTGGCAGGTGGCGTTGGTAAATGGACGAGGCGGCAGCTGTGGGCGCGGCGGTGAGTGCGCGGCAGGCGAGCGTGACGTCAACGCGCAGCAGCGGCGTGACCTACTTGACACCACGCCATCACCTGTGGTGCGTGGTGCGGTCGTATGGTGGGACAGCGCTACACAGGCTAGTCAAAGAGCTGTTTCGCATATAAAACAGAACGCTGTGCGCTTTTGAAACCTACGCCAGCGTTCAAGCATACTGCACTTCAGTAACTCGAGATGCACAGATTCGTAGCTTGAGCCGCAAACACGTGCTGACATTCCACGTCCTGCTGGCCGAAGTTTCGCACTAGAAACTCACAAAATTCGCCCGTCGACATCGTTGCCTTGCTGCAGTGCTTATTGCAGCAGTATTGTCCATAATCAGGTTCTATCACACTCGAAGTAGTTGGCGGTGAAACATCGTTGGTGCATGTGGAAGCTGCACTATACTTCAACAACGAGCTGTCCAGTGCTAGGAAGAAGCAAAAGGCAAATGACATAACTGCGTCGTCGACTCTTCGATGCTCGCACCCTTAGAGTTTCTCACTGGCCCTGCTGCGGTGGTCTGGTGGCTAAGGTACTCGGCTGCTGACCCACAGGTTGCGGGATCGAATCCTGGCTGCGCTGGCTGCATTTTCGATGGGGGCGAAAAGACTGTAAGACCACGTGCTTAGACTTAGGTGCACGTTATAGAACCCCAGGTGGTCAAAGTTTTCGGAGCCCTCCACTGCAGTGTCTCTCATAATCATATGGTGGTTTTGGGACGTTAAACCTGACATATCAATGAATAAAAACATTAGAGTTTTGCATTGGTATAAGGCAGTTAAAACATGACCTCAAAGACTACGCCCCGACGCGTAGTGTCATATGACAAGCTTTAACTGCGTGACGCTGCATTACTTCGCTTGAGTACTCACAGACGGCGGCACCACCCCGCTTCGCCAACAGAGAGCACAAAGCGAAAGGTAATGTATGGAAGATACAAGGTGCGCTCGTACGGAACCGAGCAAATGCTTCAATAGCACAGTCGGTAGCGCACCATCCATGCGCTTATCGTCGTTTTCCAATGAGCCGGAGGTTTGACGCCTGGCAGGGGAGCTTTTTCTAGAATGTTATTTTTTTCGCTATTTCTGTGTAAATTTTACAAAGTCATATCCGGGATGAAAATACGTCACTGAGGTTTTGCGGATCCCTGCATACCACACTTTTGTGTGAAGAAAATGTGAAAATTGGGGTAAAAAAAAAAAGAAACGTAAGTGCTATTTGAGATAGTTTGGTGCAGCGGACAGTGAAGTAAAAGAGAAAACATTAAACTGCATACAGGCATAAGAGCCGACATGCGGCTCGGCCAACGGCTCAATTCGCCGACTCCGAATTGTGTTACGAATTGTAAAGGCTTGAACTTTTGTAGGCCTTCTTGCTGGTGGCCCAACTTCTATCTTCTATCGCATGGAAGACAAAAATGATCATCTCCAAGGAGCTGAATTATCGTCTCTTAAATTGCGGTTAGGGGACCAGCAAGTGTTCGTGGTGGAAATCCTTCGGCCGGGAACAGCCTTCATCAAGCCTGATGGCTTGTACGTATTTAACATTATGCATTGTGGACATTGTAATTCCCCCACGACATTTGGGAGCTTGATGTACACAGTTCCCAAGGATTTGAAATAGCACAGTTGTTGGTGCTATTGAGACAACGTCTTCATTTTCTCCCAAATTCACTGCGCATCTCGAACGACTTCGGCGTGCCTTGACGCGATTATCAAATGTGAGCCTTGAACAAAATTTGAAAAAGAAAGTGCCGATTCACTGTACGCCAACTCCTGATACATAGCTTCGTCATATTCAAAGGTGGTATTCACTTCCATCCTGCCCAACTCCTGGCCTTTGCTGAATCGCCAAAGCCAACAGCAGTTACAGAATGGACCTTTTTGACGAGCGCCATCTGCGCATACGCACAGGAAATGCTTTAACGGTGCCGCCCCGAGGCATTTTTGGTGACCAACGCCTTCCCTATTTAGATGCTTGCCGCATGAGAAGAAAAACAGCTGCCACACCCTTTCCCTCCTTCAATTTAGAATGTTCTCGGTCGCTAGCGTCACCTGTGGCGGACGGTGCAACGACGCAACACTTTGCATAGCCTCCGAAAGAGTGATGTACAGTTACAGGTCCCGAACATCTCTCGACTGACGCGCCCCTACAGGCCGCAGATGAAAAACGCTTAGCTGGTACCGCCCGCTGCCGTGATGATAGTGTCGGTCGCGAGCGACACCGCGCCGCACTTGTTTGAAACTGAAGGCAGGCCAACTCCGCTGGGAGCGCGAGCCATTCCTGAGGCATCTTTCTAGAGGAGGCGTTCTTGGTGTCTCGTGGCCACCGAAACCTGCCGGCGCATCATCTAGGAGGTACTGGGTGCAAGAGAACGCGCAAGCTCTCACGCTGTCGCGTTGACCGGAACGCCACATGTTTGCTTTTAAGTGTGAACACACTTTATAAGCGACCCCAAACCATCCACCGCCGTCGGCGGCGTCCGCAGTCTTCTCTCTATCTTTAAAAGAAAGAGGACTTTAAAAGTTCTCTCTATCTTTAAAAGAAAGAGGCGGGCCGCAGCGCGACGCTCTACCGAATAAGCCACGGACGCGACGCTGATATCGGTGTCAGTAACGCGCTTTATACCCCCTCCCCCTTCGCTCGCCCCTCCACTCTCCTCGCTTGCTGCAGCTGCGCGCGCACCCCTCTCTCTCGCGCGCCCGCCTTCTCTCTCAGTCTCCCGTCGAGAGCGGGTCGTGAGGGGGAGTAAAGTTAAAATCCGTTGGCATTCGCCAGTGAGTGAACGTAAACTCCACTGTGTGATCAAATTGCGATTCCCAGGAATCATTACACCATAAAGGCACCATAGTGTGATTAATAAATATAATAGTGCGAATTAATAAATACCCCTCATAGCATCACCCCGTGTATTCGCACTTAACCATGTTCACCTTCGGAGAAATGCTTGGGAGTTTTTTTTTTTTTTTTTTGCTCTTGCCGCTAAGGGCGCTGTACCTGTCGTGAAAAAGGTGAATTGCGCAGATTTTTGGCCTGCATTTGTAAGTACGAAAGCAGGCCAAAAGCACAGACGCTTCAGACGTAATTTCGGCACCACAAATTCAAACGTGACAAAGCTCCAAAGCGCTGCCAACAGTCAAGAATGGTCCGCCTTTTTTTCCTAGAAAGACCACTCATTCTACATGTTTAGTCATTGCCATTACGCCCATCCAGCGCAGGAAGGCATCGAGAGAAGCATGAAGATGCCATTATTTATGGCGCAAAATACTCCTAATTTAGTCGCACTGATTCTGACTGCCTTTGAAAATAATTCACGTGCAAACGAAGTGTTTTATTATATAACAGCAAAATTAAAATTTTACTCTGGAATATTTATGGTATTGAGCTTTACAGACTTCAGTGACATTATAGATTCGGGTCAGTTTGGTAAAACAAGTACACTGGAAACAAGTGGTTGGACCATAACCAACGTTATTGTCAGTAGTAAAAAAACGCCACATAAATAACTTAGGCAATGTAAGTACATGAGGCATGCGCGTATATAACACAGATTGACATTTTATTGATACTCAACTTGAACAGGGTGGCTTGCACCACATACTTGCTTCAGACATGGTGCCGGAACCCCGATAAGCAAAAAAAAAAAAAGAGGCTAGCAGGCATCCAGAGCTTATATGAAAACTTAGATTGGGGATTGCTTTTTCCCACCCCAATAACATTACGAGGATGCACATGAGCCTATCTTCACTTGACTAGCCGTATCTTATACACTGTCTAATATTTCTCATCATAAAATTTTACTGTAAGTCACATAAGTATAAGTGATTCGAATGGGCACAATACTCCGGTATTGTAGACACGAACCTCAAATAGATCTATACAAAGGGGCATAAGCGTCGTCCAGCTTGCATAACACTTTGAGTTCAGCCAGTCATATGTTGATATTGAAACAAAATTATAGGCCGTAAAGATAGTAGGGCAGGACTTCTTACAATAGACTTCGTTTTGTTCCTTATCTGGTGCGCCTTCACCCTAGATCATGTATCGGTTCATGTTATGATAGACTACTAAAGTATCTTGTTTTTTTTTTAAATTAGACAACACATTTTCCTTTCAGGGATGTGCAAATATGGGGGAAATGCCTTCGCCAACTACTTTTCAAGTTATGCCCCTTGTCGTACTGCAATTTGTCACACCAAGAAACGTGCCGTTGAAGTTGTAACGTAAGTTATGAGAAGACATATTACAGATATAAGTGTACAACTAAGCCAGAATTCTTTTGCAAAAAAAAGCATTTGTCGCGGAGTGATTGGTTGTGGCTGCGTCTGTGAACAATGCATGGATACACAAAAAAAATACGATTTTCCACAGGGTGTTTGTGGACACAACTTTCAATAAAATGTTGCGGTCACTATGCGGAACAACGATAATAATCATGCCCCGCCGCGGTGGTCTAGTGGCTAAGGTACTCGGCTGCTGACCCGCTGGTCACGGGATGAAATCCCAGCTGCGGCGGCTGCATTTCCGATGGAGGCGGAAGTGTTGTAGACGCGTGTGCTCGGATTTGGGTGCACGTTAATGAACTCCAGGTTGTCAAAATTTTCGGAGCCCTCCACTGCGGCGTCTCTCATAATCATATGGTGGTTTTGGGACATTAAACCCCAAATATGAATCAATCGACGATAATAATCATGGTATGATGTGTGGTCGAGAGAAAATTGAAAAGGCAGTGTTAGTCTCAACATGCAGCTCGAGAGCCAGTTCGAATATTTTTTTTCGCAATTCTGGTTGTTGCCATGCACGTTTCTTATTTATACTATTGCTTCATTCAGTTTTCGCCCGCAATGCCTGTATGGAATGCTCAGCACAAACTGCGCCTCATTGTTCGAGAAGGTTTGCCATCAATGTAGATTGCGCGCAACATGCAAACGCTTTGGATAATTCCTGAGTTTGCACGATGGCCAGTGATAAGACTGAAATATTTGACGGCACATGAATAAATTCTGACACGCTTCACCACTGGTCAGTTCATCGATGGCCGATGCTCTGTTTGCCGCTATGAGTGCCAGTGTCTCGCTGACTTTTCATTTACGTGACCACAAGTTCGGCCAATAAACAGTTTAACCTGAACAACAGTCTGCCCCTTTGTCCGCATCACGACCCCCTGACAACATTTAAAAGAAATGTGAATGTATGTACTCCGCAGAAACAACTTGCACCAGGCGTTCCAAGTTGCTTGTGCTCGTTTATGAACATAAATTTCAAGCGAAATTACATTTATTCGAAAAGGTGATGAGAAAAACTTTCATGGGTCACAGCCTTACGCTGTGAATGAAAAAGGTCTTTGGATTGTCATAGACGTGACGCCGTTTTGAGATAAGTAAATTTACATTTTCCCAGAAGGTGTGTTGCGCGATATACTGCAATCAGGGAGTTGCTCTATGTTTTGGTTATCAGGACGAATGCATTCAATGGTGTTGTCTGTTTCATTCTTCCTTGTTCAGTAAGTTCGATATTGCGGGCCTTCTAAACATATTTTGCGCTTGTGCACTGAAACGGCTGAACACTCCTGCCTTTCACATTTTGGCTTTTCATTCAAGGTAAACGTTGCATGCTGAAGAGTAGGTATCACTGTAGTCGTTACATAATACAAGAGCAAGGTTGAACACATGGCGTACGTAGAAACAGTGTGAACTTGGCTGGACCTATCACAGGGTTTTAGATAGCTCGAGAGAACGTTAGCGTCAAGAGGGGCCGTTAAAAAAGGACAAAGTAGGTATGACGTATACGACCGAGATCTTGTATATATTAAAGCACCTACATTTAGCATTTCCTCGAGGTAATTACGACATTTTATGGCTAGAAAGAGAGCAGCACAATCTTATCAAAGTTGTACTTACCACTGGGATATTAAACGCCTGCTGTAAAGAAAATACAGCTATTCGGTTTCAATTTTTTCTAACAAATATAGGTGGAAGAAAAAGGGTCTACCAGCACGAACGCTTAGTTGAGTATTAAAATTATTATCGGGTAGACTTGATCCCTTAGACATATTTTAATGCAATAACGTTAAAGAGTTCATTTTGCAGAAATTGTCGCGTGGCGGTGTCTAGGGTGGTGAGCGAGAAATCAGCGTTGTCCGTGAGTTAAAATGCGAGGTAAAGGCAACTTAAAGAAACATTTAGAAATGTTTGGTTTGAGTGTGACCAGGGATTAGAACCTGCGACCGCTTTCTCTATGGAGTGATGCGTTTATGTACTTGGCCACCATGCATACATTCTCTTCCATACTAACAGGTAGCTATTTATATGAGCCATTTCGAAGTTATGCAAGCGTACTTCTCGGAGGTTCTTCAGTGGCTTGACTCAACACCCGCGAGACGGCGCCAAGCGCCCCCGCCGAGCTTTTAAACGGTAGCGCCCTGCCATGTGGTTGTGTTTCCTAGTGTTTGGTCACACCACATGCATAAATATAACGCGGGACTCATGGCACGATTCAGCATCCGATCCGACTAGCGTCGTCGCACGTGTTGTACTCCGATTCGCGACACATGGGGCGAACGAGCCACGAGTGCGCAGGCTCCGCCTGCATACAGCACCAAAGCTTGCAAGCTGGGAAGAGATCATATCCTCTTCAATAAGAACCAAGCGAACAGCCTCACAAATTGTTCTTCGTTGTCAAAGAAAGCTAACAAAACATTCGCGAGTGATAAACATCGCAACAGCCCACATTTGCTACTCCCGACTCCAAGCGTCCTAGCGAGGCCTAAGCTCTCGGTAGCGCCGCTTGCGATCAAGTCCGAGTTTATCGTAGGGCGCCTATTTTGGCCAATGCGAGAAAAAGCTGTACCCTTATGTGTCGCGTTCACCATGTATTTAGACGCCTAAGCATTTTTATACCGACTCTACAAGAAGATGGGCGGCCTACAAGGATAGCTTTGATTAAAGCCCCTGAAATGGTCCGGTAAAACAGATTGGCTGACTTGCAGTCAGCGTCTAGCATGTGTGCAAGGCTCGCTTTACGTAAGACTTCGGAAATAATCACTAGCTGAAACCAACAAATGCATTGTGGAGGTAAAAGCGGCGGGTCAGACTGCACAGGGCTAGACTGCATAGGTTAGACTGCATTACGAAATAATTAATTGTACCCTACTGATATACTTGAAAAAACATACAGTCACCTAATTAGTATCCGTGTAGAGTGGCAATAACATGAAAACTTAAAAAAAGGCTTGAAAAATTCTGTACTACTGGTTAGCAGGCAATGAAAAGAAAACATTAAGACGTGTGGATGATAGACATAGCAATAGCATGGTGGTTTGAACGACAAGTTTGCACGGAGAGTTTATTTTTAGTCGAAATTATAAGCAAAGAAGGTCAAGAAGTATTACGCGTGTCGCTAATAACCTAAATAACCAACCGTTTCCATTATCAAGCGATAGATTTACCCAAAGCGAAAGTGAGGAAACAGCCGCGCGTAGCGGAAAGTTGTGCGATGCGATAAGATACGAAAAACCGGCTCTTTTAAATGGCATAGAAGATCAACGCAAGATGCCGTCGTTCTCCAGTCGTTATAGATATACGCTGATAAAAATGGTAACTTATAGTAATAATAACTACACTGATGCGTCGTGCTGTTTCTGCCATGCACAGTGCTCGCAAACAGGAATTTCCAATAATGGATGCCTACACATAAGTCCCGGTGGTATGGAACTTCGAGAGTGTGACTGCTACAGTACCGTACCTTATTCCGAAAGCTTTTGTTATTGTCACATCTTTATTTAATGTTTTCTCGTGGTTAGTCAAATGACGTAAATGCTCGTGATGGGCAAGCATGCATATTGGCTTTGAGCAGATACGAGAGCAGTTGCTGGATGGTTTAGACTTGAAGCTACCTGAATAGTACATGTGTGCCTTATTTTGTCGTAATTGCAGGTGCTTACACAAGGAGGACCTCAACTGGACGCAATGCAGAGCTGTAGTACCAGTCAAGCGAAAGTTCGGCAACCATCCTGTGTGTTGTCCAGACTACCTATGTCCGGATATGAAAGGTAATCGAAAAAAATGATAAGCAAGTAATAATGCATTGTCGTGAATGTTGAACAAACTCTTCAATTATAATTTACTATCGTCTAGAGCATAAAATTATATTATGGATGAAATATCTTCGAATTTCTGGGTCTGGCGTTCCGACAAGTTGCTATTGTGATAAAAACAAGTGCAGTCATTGAAACATTGCCTTCAGCGAGATAGTTGTTGACGATTTCGCACCACTTCAGGTTTCCATGTTTCTCTAAACTTCTGTATTGAAATAGAAGAAATTTATTGCTTTATTGATAAGATTCTGTCTTTCGAAAAGTTACATACGGGAGAAAACAACTGCTCCCTACACACATGTGCTATGATGTAGGTTGCATTGCATTGAACTTGCATACCACTATGCATATGCGTGGTTATACCAGGAATATAACGCACCGGGTCTCTAGCACATTCACGCAAGAGGACTGAAAGTGAGATGCATCTTCTTTTTCTTCTCAGTTGGTGTATTGACCCAGCCTTCCCCATGAAAGTTTTCCGAATCTACCAAGGATTTGCACTGCTGGGCCCTCCCTGGCTCTCTCACATTTTGTATCTAGCATGGGAGGCATCGCCAGATTTTTTTCGCGTCAATTGGTGCGGGGTTGCCTCTGTGATTGATGCATCTTCAAGAACATTTACCACCCCCCGTTCAAAGATGAGGGGCCAGTTTTCTTCTCTCCTTCGCTACCCTTCTCAAACGCCATGCATCCGTCTCGCTCCCTTAATTTCTAAAGCACATGAACAATGTCTCAACACTAAGCGCTAGAGCCTATCAGGATTTCGCTCTTCTCGGCTACGCGCTGTTATCTCCGCTTGCGCAGTTATGAACACACAATATGAATTGCGATTGGTTGATCATGCACGATACTCATTCGATTCAAGAAGAAGAACGAATAGGTGGCTGCTTGGCAAAGAGTGCAGGAGACAAATCACTGTTGATATATTGCGTACGCGGAACAATGAAGAGCGTGTACACTATATCCTTCACGGAAGCTACTGTCGATGTCACAGAAGTATGCAAGAAGGACAAGAAATACCAGGAGAGAATATTGCATTTTTTTAGAGAGCCGGGTGAGAGGTCCTCTAACCCTGCGGTGCTATAATTTGATGACCTCATTGTGTGACGTCACGTTCAACACCTTCTCTGCCTCCAAGATTTAAGAATTTTGCTTTTGTTAATAGGGTCTCTTCGTAAAGCAATAAAACCCGGTATAGCAAAAAAGTCACAGCATATCCACAGAGTGAATGATGATTGGTGGGGAGGCGGTAATGCTTCTGGCCGTGCTTCCGTCCGTCCATTAGTTCTTGCTTCCGTCCGTCCTTATGCTCATCCATGCACGCGACCGTTGGTGCGCCCATCTGTCTATGCGTCCGTCCGTGCGTCCGCCATTCTGTCTGTCTGTCTGTGCGTCCATCAGCCCGTCCGTCCATCTGTATGTCCATCCGTCTGTCCGTCTACCTAGTGAACACTCCAAGTACCGCCATCTCACATCTTTTCATCATGTATTCATCATATACAAGTACCGCCATCTAGCGGACAATATAAAGACCGCTCTTTCGGGTATGTGACACCGGTGGTTACAAACGATAACGGGAGACGAATTGGTGATGCCATAAGGAGCTTCGCCCTTAAAAAATAGCTGAAAGCAGGCAAACACACGTTTGTGAAATTTAAAAGCAGCGGAGCTGCCGCGAAAGCGCCACCACCTAAGCGACGCTGAATTAGTTTTCTTCACCTCCTTATTTCTTTCATCTTGCTTTATTTATTTTTTCCTATACTGCACTCTTTCAACCGTTTGCTCTTTCTAGTCATCAGTGCCCCTCATATTCACCTTTCTTCCCCACTTCTTTCTAAGCTGCACTGTGCATGGATATCATATAGTTCATCCTTTCTGATTCTTATTTTCCCGATCTTTCTCTCCTCTTGACCCTTCCACGATTTCTCACTTACATTTCCTTTTCCATTTTCTTGCTAAACTGTACCACACAAAGCTATGCTTTGCCCCACCTCCTTTTTTCTATCATTACCTTCACATAAATCCACCGCATCTTCACTCTTCTACACTCTTTCTATATAAGACTGTGCAACGCTATGCTAGGCTAGGCGTTTCTGTAGGCAGATAAATGCTTTTTGTAGCGCATAGCCGCCAAGAAGGAGCAGCCACGACGAGATACCCGTGTTCTGCGCAGTGTAACAATATAATCGAGACAGCATGAGTCTTTTTCTCTGCTGACATACCAACGCTTTCTCCTTTTTTTTTATCTCTATACTCTTACATCGCAGTCCTGCCCAGCCCTGGGCGCACGAAAGCGAGCGTGCATTTCAGTTTGCCGTGTACGCAGCGAACAATGCTCACCGTGTGCGCAGTCCACTGCATATTGTAGGTAGCGTGTTATGAACCTCTCTGGCACAACGTCATCTGTGAAGTTGGCTGGCGGTGACTTCCACTCGACTGGAGACACCTTGATCTATCATGGAGACGGGATTTCGGCGAAAAGGTTAACAACAGCTCAAATAAGCAGCGCGACGATGTCTAGAGCTGGCGACACCTTCACAATGGGCTGCTGTGGTTTTTATAACATGCCGCGATGCTCCTGGCCCGATTAGTGTCGGAGGAGCTGAGGCAATCTCCCCGTCCGACGCCGCCTAAGTGCAATCGACCACTGGAACTTCGCTACATCAACACAGTGCAACGACACATCTCTGACAGTGTTGCGTTATTATGCAACTGGCGTCTTGGTGTGTGGCGTCTTGCGTGCGATTGGCTACGAAATTTGAAGGCTGGCCTGAGCTGTTACAACTATGTCACAGAGCGAGAAAGACGTAAAAGCGGGCTCTGCATTGCAGCTGTGACCTCTCAGGCTCTGAGACAAGGCTTTATGGCTCACCCAGTCACTATTCACTGAACTCTTTCTATGTAGACAATTGCGAAAAGCTTTACGAAACCTGCCTGTTTTTCTTGTACGGTTTCCTGAGTCTTTCATAATCCGCAGATTCAGGCGTGCCAGAAAGCGAAGTTTGGTTATGATGTAACCCCACCCTTAAACGAGTGATGACTGTGATGGGATGGAGCTTATGATGGGGCCTTACGAATGCCACAACGGCGAGCAGAAACGTGACTACCATGATCCCGTCAGCGGCGGGGGTTTGGTGGTTGACGTTAGCATTGAATTTTGAGTGCGCAGCAAAGCACGGAAGTCTAAGTAAGCTGATCGATGCGGGAAACTTTAGCGCACGAGTGAATGGGAAGTAACCGGCTACTTTGCGGATCAAGGGACTGACGTCACAACGGATAATTGGGTGAGTTGGTGTGCTTCCATCTTAAACAAATATTAGCGCGACAAGAACGGGGACGAGAATAGAATAGCTGGTATTTATTGCGCTTCTCTTTGGAATAAAATTTAGCTTTGATTGATATGTGAGGTTTAACGCCCCAAAACGACCATATAATATATGATAGAAGCTGTAGTGGGGGGCTCCGCAAATTTCGACCACATGGGGTTCTTTGACGCCCACCTAAATCTGAGCACGTGGGCCGACAGCATTTCCGCCTCCATCGGAAATGCAGCCGCTGAAGCCGGCATTCGATACCGCGACCTGCGGGTCAGCAGCTGAGTACCTTAGCCACTGGACCACCGTGGTGGCGCAAAATTTAGCTTCGAGTCAACTCTATATTTTGTCACTTCTATTCTTGTTCCCATTTTTGTCGTGCTGACATTCGTTCAAGATGCAAGGGGCAACATTGCGAACACACACCCTTGAGACTCACAACACTGAAAACTAAATGAACAGCCCTTATTTGTCTGTGTCGTCTTTTTTGTGGGGAGTATGTTCGCGTTGTTATTATTTGCTCTGCAATGAGCCAGTTCGCCGAAAAAAGAAGTAATGCAGCAGCCCACCTATTCCTAAGAAACTAACAAAAGAAAGTGTCAAAGCGCTCGAACTTGTAACCTTGGCGCAAGACCTTGGGTCTGTGCCATTCAGACCTCCCATGCGGCTGCCTGCGGGTTCATGAAAGTGAAAGGAAAGAAAAAGGCACCGAGAGGTGTACCAACTGTTGCTGGTAACTCACATAAGCTTGAAAGAAAAGAAAAAAAAATCTTTGGCTACGGCTAATCTGGGGGGCTATAAGTAGTCTAATGGCAAGGCTATTCTATAAAGTATACCAGAAAAAAAGCTTGTGGGTCCTCTTCGATGAGCTGTTTGAAAACGTCGAGGAAAAGGGAGGGAGAAAGACACACAAAGAAAACTTAAGTAAACAGATGGCACGAATGAATGAAAGACAACAAGGTGCTGAGGCCTGTGCCCCATCTTCGCCCAGTGTTTTAGCGCTGTTTTCCAACCAGTAACCATGAACCAACCAGCCAAAATTCGTGCCGTGCTGTCTCTGCAGCACAGTAAGCAGTGAAACCAGCTTTTGACTGTACTTTGAAGGAAAAAGAACAACCAATTAATTTCAACTGCTGTCTTTCTTCCCAGTGCGTAGACTGCCTCTGCCGGAAACATTCACATCACGAGTTCAACTAGGTAAGTTTCACATACACACTTGTCGT
Organism: Rhipicephalus microplus; assembly: GCF_043290135.1. Lineage (NCBI taxonomy): Eukaryota > Metazoa > Arthropoda > Arachnida > Ixodida > Ixodidae > Rhipicephalus > Rhipicephalus microplus. The sequence continues at coordinate 133,310,018 of NC_134702.1, read as the reverse complement.
CTTTGCTTGGGTGCTAAACGAAAAATCACAAACAGCTAGAGAAAAGTTTTCAAATAAAGATATGAACGTGCTTCCTTGATCGTGCCATACAGCAGCACGCCTGAAGGAGAAAGCCTTCAGTGTTGCAGAAGAACGCTTACGGCCTTTAATGTACAATTAAAAAATAATGTAATCTTGGATTTGGTGGTTTGTTGTGACAGTACAGTGGCTTCTGAAAAAGCTGTTCAGGTGACCCATGGCTGGTAAGTACTCATGGTTACAAGTCCGTGTACAGCGATACGGGAAACGAAACATAGGTGCTGTACTTTTTTCAGTGTGAAATTAGGTTTGCTCTGTAATCAAACTCATGATTACTTTGAACAGGAACGCGATCTATTGCTGCGAGACTAATGGCGTTAGCACACATCTGAAAGGGCCACTCACTGCGTTCTTAGAGTAGAGAAAACAAGCCCAAAAAACTAAGAGCGACAGAAAAGAGGCTCATTGTGAGACAATTCAGATATTATTCGTTATCCAGCTGCGCAGACACACAGCAAATGAACACACTTTAGCGAATATTAGAGGAGGTTATTGGTGTTTGAGCTATAAAGGAGATGTGTGTTTATTGCTTGTTAACAAATATTTGACATCAACACACGCTCAGACAGTGTTAGAAAGATCTATATGATTACCACCACGCAAACTACACGTACTAAAGAAGACACGCAACTAACGTTGACTCGGAACTGATAAATTTACTAGAAGAAACTATAATATGAAGAGGACTGTGCAGCTTGCCCGAATTACCCTTATTTTAATTTACCCAACACTAAATCTTTGATTCACCAGTAGGTGTTTATGTGTCTCTTTCTACGTCCGTATTGGAAACCAGCTGTTGGTCTTCATTAAGGTTTCCTATAATAATAAAGTGAATCCTGAAAAATTATCTACCGTAAATTTTAGTCGGTGTTATTTACGATGCGACTGTCATGTTGAAACCACACTAACTAGTGAAGGAGTCGACCTTGTTACTTCATAAAGTGTTTTCCTACATTGATGGAAAGTGCGCAGGATATTGAGATGGGAGTACTAGCTATAAATGCCTACATGTCTGGGAACCGCTATTTCCTTCACAGTGAATATCACCTTTTAAACTTAGAAGAATGTTATATTTGTTCACTCTCTATCACACTGATAAGGTATACAATGTATGCTGATATATTATTCACCATTTCAGTAATGTGTTGGCTTTATGTGTGGTAATTTATAGTTGCAGAATTTAGGCCGCAACTGATAAGTGTGAATGCTGTTGTGAAGAGCGCATAATTGGTAACGCTGCGCTGAATCCAATCAACAAACAATATCGTGACGTAGTGGTTTGCGATTACCTTCACGCCTGGAAACGTTGGTGCAATTCTAACAGCAGACCTGCTTGGTCTGGCATATTGTTACACGACATCGGCAACGAAAGAACATCATAGACGACGAAGATGATGAAAGCGACCGTGCTCGTGTTGTTGTTGCTGCTGTTCTTCCATCTTGGCTGCAGCTGCCTCTGACTTTCCCTGTATATTTTGTAAATATATTTATTTCATTCATTCTCTCACCCCCGTAGCATATGGTGGTGGTGCGGGGTACAACACGATATAACGGAGCTCCGCAGTGACCGACACTTGGATTTTTCCACGATGGCAAACCAGGGACCAGCTGTCACCGAGGCGACAACAACAACAACTCTTGTCCTTCTGCAGCTAAAAGATCCTCGCACGTTCTGTGGCACGGATGATGTCGACATCGAAGAATGGTTGCCGTTGTACGAACGTACAAGTAAGAACTACCGCTGGGATAAAACTCTTACGTTAGCCAATATCCTGTTCTACTTGAAAGGAACAGCAAAAGTGCGGTTTGAGAACCACGAAGATGAAAGTGGAAGCTGGGATGCGTGCAAAGAAAAGATGCGCGCCCTTTTCGGCAAGTCTGTGGGTAGAAAGGCAGTGGCCAAGAAGGATGGCATCTCGTGCGCAAACGCCATCAGAGTCCTACGTGACTTACATACAGGACGTGCTTTCCCTTTGCCAAAAAGCGAACAATGGTATGGAAGAAACCGAAAAAGTAGCTCACATATTGAAAGACATTGCAGATGATGCATTCAACCTTCTCATATGCAAGGACTGCAACACGGTCGATGCCATCATCAAGGAGTGCCAGCGTTTTGAAGCCGCAAAAAGTCGACGTATCGCCCATAATTTCACTCGACTACCAAACACAGCAGCAACCTGGTCGTGCGAAGACAGGCCTGCGCTACAGACGCTGTTCACTGCAGAGCACGTGACCAAGATCATCAGACGTGAACTTGAAGCTCTGTCTCCTGCGTCCACGTGCTCCCATGCCTGTGACTCTAGCCCTCAGATGGTGCCACTGGTACATGCCATTGTGCGACAAGAGCTTTCCAATGCTGAACTGGCCTCCGAGTGCACTACAGCTCCCTCTCAGCCGATCAACCGTCTTCGACCCAATGTTTCGTATGCCGAAAGCCAAAACCTTCCGGCACATCCTCGCAATCCAGCCGAGTGGAGGACTGCTGACGATCGCCCGATTTGTTTCAACTGCCACCGTATCGGACACGTGACCCGCCATTGTAACACTCGGTGGTATTGACATCAGGCATCCTATGGGTACTTCCATCGGCCAGAGAGGGATTATGAACGCTTTCAAACTTACCGGGAGTCACCTCAGGCCACCAGTGAAGACGTTCCTTCTATGCCGCCATATCGTCGTCGCTCTCCATCTCCGCATGCTCACCAGTCCCATTCACCGCTCTCCCGTCGCCCATCGTCTCGCTCGCCCCGATTTCGCCGACCAACGTCGCCGACTGACCACCTGCCGCGGGAAAACTAGATGATGCAGCACCCGGAGGTGATGCTGCATCGACCACTTGCCCGCCAAATCCTCCGACCATGCTGCGGACTCGACGCAACCTTGTTGACGTTGAAGTAGATGACACACCCATTGTTGCACTGGTGGACACAGGGGCTCACATATCAGTGATAAATTCAGAACTTCGTTGCCGCCTTAGGAAAGTTTTAATGCCACCCACAGTGCCACTCATCCAGGTCGCCGACGGTGGCACGTTTCCCGTGCTTGGAATGTGCTCCGCGCGCATAAGTGTGGCTGATCGCTCCACGACAGTGCTATTTGCTGTGCTCGAGAAATGTTCCCACGAACTTATCCTCAGCGTGGACTTTTTATCCGCCCACTCTGCCCTTATTGATTGTGTAACCGGTATGCTTCAACTTGATTTACCGTGTTACCATGACGACCTAACACCAGCTCAACCCCGTCTGTGTTCTGCAGATCACGTTCGCCTAGCACCTCAAGCCGTTACTTACGTGAACCTGAGATCTGTCCCTCCTGTTCTCGATGGTAACTACATGTTGACACCTATTGCTGACGTTCTGCTGGCCAAAAATGTTGCCGTGCCTCACACACTTTTGACAGTCACGGGAAATACAGCATCTCTTCCGATCCTAAACTTCAGCTGGTGCACTCAAGTTATCCCAGATGGTATGACTTTGGGAAACCTTTTTTCTATAGATGCTGCTATTTCGGCGTTCGTTGTCGAATCTTCTTCGTCCTCTGCTCCGTTTTCATCCTTGAAGAGCGCAGCGGATGCCACCATCAACAAGATGATCGCTCCGGACCTTCTTCCAGCACAGATAGCTGACATCCGGCACCTGCTGAAATCCTACCACGACATCTTTGATTTTGATGACCACCCTTTGCGTCAGACATTCTTTGTAACTCATAGGATTAACACTGGAGACGCCAGCCCCATCCGACCACGTCCTTATTGCGTGTCTAATGCTGAGCGACAAGTTATCCAGCACGAAGTTAAAAAAATGCTCACAAAAGACGTCATCGAACCTCCCTGCAGTCCATGAGCATCGCCGGTCGTGCTAGTCAAGAAGAAGGATGGCAGCTGGCGCTTCTGCGTCGACTACCGTCACTTAAACAAAGTAACACGTAAGGACGTGTATCCACTGCCGCGGATTGACGATGCTCTCGACTGCCTACAAGGGTCTGCCTACTTTTAATCTATCGACTTGCGATCAGGAAACTGGAAGATTCCTGTCGATCATCGATACCGTGAGAAAACCGCATTCATTACACCGGGTGGGCTTTTCCAGTTCAAGGTTGTGCCATTCGGATTGTGTAATGCGCCAGCTAGATTTGAAAGAATGATGGACTCTCTCCTGCGTGGACACAAATGGACCACGTGCCTGTGCTATCTCGATGACGTCATAGTATTTTCACCTACATTGGAAAGCCACCTTAGCCGCCTAACGGCTGTTCTTGAGGCTTTCCGGAAAGCAGGACTTCAGCTCAACTCTTCCAAATGTCGCTGTGATGGTTAAAGAACGTTCGTCACTATGTTTGTTGATAGCGGACGAGAAAGGATTAACATGAACTTTTTATTTCATGACATGGGTGGAACGGCTGACGGCGCACGGATACGCTACCCTGTGCAGCGCCGTTGAGTCGGACGTCGCGGTCAACCCAGCAGTCAGGGTCGCAACTCCGGAGGTCTAGGATCAGGCCACGGCTTACGACGACCACACCCGGTAGGCCTCGTCCACGAACCTGCTCGCGGCCACTGCACCCAGGCAGAACCGTTCAGCAGGCCCCGTCCTTGGACCTTGTACAGGCCGACGGACTCGACCTCGAACCGACACACCGGAGCTCGACCTGGCCGACACGTACGGGTCTCACGTCCGGCTCAGGAACGCTGCCAGGAGCTCGTTCTCTCGAACGGCGCACCGCTTCCTCTGCCTTCATGGCCTCAACCCTCGAGCTTTCTTTTCCGCACGTTCCTTCTTCTTGGCCAGGGCACCGCCAGGTACCCTCGGGTGCACACTGCAGCTCATGAGCTCGCGGCCCACGTCCAAGTCTGGCGCGTCGCTCGGTACGGCTCGGCACCGCTGGCGATCCTCGATTCAGCCCGCAACTCCCCTGGCCCCTGGATCCTCGGCCACCCTGGACCTCGCCCGGCTCCGTGGTCCTCCGTGCACACGCCCGCGTCTCGCCCGGCAGAACGTCTCGCTCGTCCCTTGCCGATGTGCGACACTCTGGTGACACCGGCGCTTGATGGCATGAGTGCGACTACTGAGCAGTCAACCCGCATCGGAGACGTGATGCTCCATGCGGGGAATGGCCAGCCCGTCCAGCGAAGAGCGTGCGCCGAGACGCGATGCTCGACGCAACCATGACCATTAGCCAGGCCACGTTCATCGCTGTGTCGAACGGCTGACCGTGGAGACGCCTCGCCGAGATCCGCGATGCCCTCGGCAAGGAAGAGAACAGTAGGCCAGGCCGCACCCCGAGATGCAGTACTCGTGCCGGCAATGCCGCCCCAGCTGGTAGTTGGACGGCAGTAGCGTGGACAGCCGCGTTCACCGGCCGGAACCTGGATCGCCTGCGTCCGACGCTTCGGCCCTCTGTCTCCCGTCTGTCGCTGCCCCGGCTCGTCCCCAGCCACACAGCCTACTGCCACGTAATGGTCGCACGTGGCCCAATCGTGGCACGCCACCTCTATGGGCCACCACTGGTCATCAGCTGATTGGCGCACAGTTGCCTCGTAATCGCACGTGCCTTCTTCTTCTCTTCTTCATTTCTTGTTGTCGCCTTCGTGCCACCTGCCCTCCGCTCGTCTTCTTCAGTTTTGGTTCGACGCTCCTCGGCGTCTTTAAGTCATTTTCTTACAGTCGCTTTGGCCGTCGGGAAATCACTGTGCTCGGCCACCTTGTCAATGCTCGAGGCGTGCAACCTGATCCTGACAAAATTCGCGTTGTAAAAGTTTTTCCCTTACCGCGTTCCGCAAAAGATGTACGGAGTTTTATCGGCCTTTGTTCTTACTTTCGACGTTTCGTGAAGAATTTTGCTGACATTGCCCGACCACTTACGGAGCTACTGAAGAAGGACATGCCTTTTTATTGGGGTACTGACCAAGCAACTGCCTTCAGCACCCTTACAACATCACTTACTTCCCCACCCATCTTGGCCCATTTCGACTCGTCAGCCCATACTGAAGTTCGTACCGATGCCAGCGGACATGGAATTGGTGCTGTTCTCGCCCAGCGGCAACGAGGACAAGATCGCGTCATTGCTTATGCCAGTCGCCTCCTCTCTCCTTCGGAGAGCAAATTTTCCATTACAGAGCGTGAACGCCTCGCATTAGTCGGGGCAGTCGGAAAATTTCGACCATACTTGTTTGGCCGCACCTTTTCGGTAATTAAAGATCACCATGCCTTGTGCTGGCTGTCGTCCCTTAAAGATCCAACAGGACGACTTGGCCGTTGGGCCTTAAAACTACAAGAATACAGCTTCGACGTGGCATACAAATCTGGCCTAATGCACCAGGATGCCGACTGTCTATCCCGTCACCCCGTGGACGCACCTGACCTTTCAGCACATGATTCTGACCCTTGTGTCTTCACCATGTCGGCGTTCACCGACATACGCAAGGAACAGCTCAGCGATGTCCACTTGCAGTCTATCATACAGAGTCTACGCTTGCCCCATGTAGACCCGTCGCTACACTTGTTCGTTCTACGCGATGGCATTCTTTACCGACGCAACACCAGCGCCGAAGGACCAGAGCTACTACTCGTAGTTCCTGCGACACTCCGTTCCGCTGTACTTGAACAGCTTCATGACGCCCCAACCGCGGGACATCTCGGGGTCACGCGCTCGTACGATCGCGTGCGGCGTAGATTCTTCTGGCCAGGCCTTTACCGTTCTGTGCGCCGATACGTTGGTGCGTGTGAGTCCTGTCAGCGCTCCAAACCTTCCACCTTGCCACCAGCTGGTCCGCTCCAACCAATAGACATACCCACCGTTCCCTTCTACCACGTCGGTCTTGATCTCGTTGGACCATTTCCAACTTCTGTCACTGAAAACAAGTGGAACAAGTGGATAGCCGTAGCCACTGATTACGCCACAAGATACGCTATCGCACGAGCACTACCGACAAGCTGTGCCAGTGACGTTGCGGACTTCTGGCTTAATGACGTAATTCTTCACCATGGCGCTCCTCGACGGCTTCTGACTGATCAATGTTGTAGGCCCGTGTACTCAGATTTGGGTGCACGTTAAAGAACCCCAGGTGGTCAAAATTTCCGGAGTCCTCCACTACGGCGTCTCTCATAATCAAATGGTGGTTTTGGGACGTTAAACCCTACATATCAATCAAGCTTCTGACTGATCGTGGTCGCTCATTTCTTTCAAAAGTAGTAAGTGACATCCTTCGCTCGTGTTCGACGTGTCACAAGCTCACTACGGCCTATCACCCACAAACAAATGGTCTTACCGAGCGCCTTAATAGAACATTGACAACGATGCTCTCCATGTAGGTTTACAAAGATCACCTTGATTGGGACAGTACTTTGCCTTATGTGACATTCACGTACAATTCATCACGCCACGACACCGCTGGCTTCTCCCCCTTCTATTTATTGTTGGGCCGCCATCCAGCGCTACCCTTCGAGACTCTTCTCCCATCAACGACGCAAACGGTTACAGAGTACGCCCGGGATGCCACTTCTCGGGCTCAAGTGGCCTGCCAAATCGCACGGGAACGTCTTCTTGGGTCGCAGCTCTCTCAGAAGGCCCGCTACGATAGCCATCACAGAGTAGTTTCCTACTCTTCAGGATCATTGGTCCTCCTCCGGACACCATGCCGCCCCGTTGGCCTCTCTTCGAAGCTCCTGTCTCGCTACTCGGGGCCTTACAAGGTTTTACGCCGGCTTACCTATGTCACATACAAGATTGCTCCGTTGGACAGTCAGTCATCGTCGTCCGCACCTGCTACTGACGTCGTCCACGTGACCCGCCTCAAACCGTACATATCCGCATATGGCCCTACTCTCCTTTAGGTGCCGAGACGGCGCAGCCAGCAGCGGGGGGTTACTTGTTACACGACATCGGCAACGAAAGAGCATCATAGACGACGAAGATGATTAAAGCGACCGTGCTCGTGTTGTTGTTGCTGCTGTTCTTCCACCTTGGCTACAGCTGCCTCTGACTCTCCCTGTATATTTTGTAAATATATTTATTTCATTCATTCTCTCACCCCCGTAACAATATATTCGCCATGCGTAACGCCCAAATTGGTACTAGCATGTGCAGTGCGGCAAATCGGGTGGCACGCTCTCTCTTCATCATCGGTTTCACTCCACGAACAAGTGCTTTTGCTGTTTTACCACTGCGCCGATTCGTACAGTGTGAAATGCAATAACTTGAATGGGTAACAGAGCGCGCGTATAGAAAGAAAAAGACCAATAAAAAGAGGCGGAGATGAGAAATAAAGAGAAAGGAAAAGAAGAAAGAGGAAAAGCTAGAAAGGAAAAGGATGGCACACTAGAGAAAAACTGAAAAAGAAAACTGAAAACTGAAATAGAATGAAGAAGAATAGGAGAGAACTGGTGAAATAGAGAGACAAAAAGAATGAGAGAAGTAGAAAAAAATTCGAAAGAGTCAGAAAAAAGATGGATTCTTAAAGAAAAAAAGAAACATACAGAGAAAGTGCGAGAAAAATATCAAGAAAAAAACAAGAAACAAAAAGTTTGTGAGAAAGAAGAAAAGAAAGAATGAGAAAAGTGAAGAGAAAGAAATTAGGCCACCTGCTTCGCTATCCTGCGATATTCTGGCACCGCTAGTGCAAGGCTGTGTATGCCATGAAATTGGGGACTCGCTCGCTGCCCTCGTGATTTCCGACGTCAGCGTAGCTCTCGCCGTCTGGGCTGGCCCTACGCCATCTCCTGACGCCGATCTCCGACGACAGCGTATCTCTGACCTACTGAACTTGTTCTACGCCATCTCCTGACGCCGTCAAGATCTCTTGCAAGTGGTGGCTCGTCCGCGGACTCCTGTGACCGTGTTTCCATCTTTCCTATCTCTCCTATCCCCACGATATGTCGTCGCTCGCTAGCTTACCTCATCTCTCTTTCTCTCTCTCCACACCTCTATTCATAACCTTTTAATCCCTCCTCACCCCCATCCCTTGTGAGCTACTGCTTAGGTGTCGCACCCTGATGCAGACAGTTGCGGGGCTCACTTTTCTCTTATTTTCGTTCTTATACATAAACACTCCCCCCCCCCCCCCATGAAATTGGCTTAGTGTTTGTGGATGCATTCGACAACACCTAGAAGCGCACGTTGCACATGAAGAAGTATTTGTGCTGAACCACAAGCATTGTCAGGCCAGTGTTGTTGTTAACCCCTCTAAGAGCGAAAATTTCTTTGTAATTTTCTCGCAGTTTTTGTGACCTCTGCGGCCGTTGCCCGGCCGACTACGTGTAACTTCTATATTGATTTCGGCTTGGCTGCTCAAATAAAAACTATCCTTCCTATACCCCCGTAAGCCGGATGATCTAACCACTAGGTTGTCAGCAGTCAATCGTTTCGGGTCAACGCCAGATATATTATTATCTATGCCGTTTATGTTAGTCGTATTTTTGTGCCGCCAATAAGAGCAAGATAGGTAAGATCCTGTGTGGCTTTTCAGAAAGCTCTCACCATAACTGGTTATATGCCCCAGAAATCAAGTAGATTCCACTGCTCACCACTTGTGCACTAAAAGTGTAGAAGGCACCAGGTAGTCCTGTTGACAGAAAGAAAGCTATCATAATCGAAATTTTGTATGTGCCAGAGATGTGTAGATTCCACTATATACCATTGATATACTAATAATCAAGAAGGTAACAGTTGTTCCAACTAAATTCTACAAAGCAGTGTGCTGAAGACACCAGGCCCGTCTAAGGAATGGTAAATGCAACAATAACTGCAACAAGATCCCGAAGCGATAGAAGGCCTATGCCAACTGCGACATGCCAATACATCTATGAGGGGTACGAACGCTTGGTTTCTGCATGGGTTTCTCTCTCTGGAGTTAGGGCCCCCGTGTCGCGTCGTTGACTGTCTGTGGTTTAGGTCGAACCTCTGTGTGCTGAGAAACAACGTAAAAACAACCTAGTTAAAGCTTAGCAACGACCTAGGAACAACCCAGAAACAACTTGCATTCGCTAACGAAGGCCTCAACAACCTACAGGCAAATCGGAACAATCGTTAAAATCGGGCAGTTTGGCTGTTTCAAGGCTTGAACGGCTGAGCGCAAACTTCACATTTTTCTTTTTTTCCATGTCCTTCGATATATGGATGAATGTATTGTCACAAGGTCGTGACTTCGACGAAGAGAGCAGGCAGTAGGTTGATTGATAGATATGTGGGGTTTAACGTCCCAAAACCACTGTATGATTATGAGAGACGCCGCAGTGGAGTGCTGCGAAAATTTCGACCACCTGGGGTTCTTTACCGTGCACGCAAGTTTGAGCACACGGGCCTACAACATTTCCGCCTCCATCGGAAATACAGCCGCCGCAGCCGGGATTTGAGCCCGCGACCTGCGGGTCAGCGGCCGAGTACTTTATCCACTAGACCACCGCGGCGGGGCAGCAGACAGTAGGTTGAAGATTAAACTGTTTGTTTGGCCGACCATGTAGCCACCTAAAAGGAAAGTAAGATTACAGCAAGGCACTGCACTGACAGCGGTGAACTAAGCGTTGGCCATCGATCAACTAACAAGTGGTCAAGCGCGTTGGCATTTTTATACACGAGTCGTTGAATACTGTAGCGTTATCGCTTGCGGTCACACAGGTTCCAGAAAATAATATGCCATGTTCGCTAAGTTGGGCGTGATCTCATCGAAATGGTCTACTACCGTCGGGAACACTACAGGCGTGGTTTGCGCTGATAATTATGTACAGTGAAACGGGGCGATAACAAAACTTCAGGAAAGAACGTGGCAGTATGGTTGTATGGGCGTCATGAGCGTCCCCGCTACCGGTGATCCAGCAAGACTTACACGACTTTTCTGTGAATGCCTGACACTTCAGAAGCTACCAAATTTGACTGCCAACTTGACTACCCGAATGGCTAGCGAATTCGGGGCAGTTTACGTTACTCTCCCAATCTTGGCCGAATAGTGCATATTACAAAAAAAGGGGCGGGGGGGGGGAGGTTGCATTTACACGAGCTGCAATATTTGGGCAAGTGAGAACTATCTTTTTTGTCCTACGATATCCTATGTTTGGCTGTTTCCTAGGTGTCCTATGTTCTTGTAACCTGGTGTTGACACATCTTCCCGTTCGGCCTATGGAGCTGAGACCACAGGACAATGGTACAAAATATACAACACCTGTTCCACACTTAACATGCGACTGCCTATGATTCACGTCGCATCATTCTCGTTATACGATAGAAGACTGACGCAAAACGGTAAGGGTCGAAAATGAGGATAATGTGACTTGAATCATAGCCATTCGTATGTTAATTGTGAAACAGGTGTTGTATATTTGGTACCATTGTCCTGTGGTCTCATCTACATAGGTCAAACGGGAAGATGTGTCAACACCAGTTTACAAGAACATAGAGTATCATTGGACACAAAAGATTGTTCACACTTGTCTAAATGGTGTGATTTCTTTGTTTGGGGACATTGTCGAAGGAGAAGCGGACATCCTAAGAACGCTGTTGTCGTTTGTGCTGCTGTCGTAGCCGTTACCTCGGTTGACATAGCTTTGACTTCTATTTTTCGTATCCCTTTTTGCTTCCAACCTCGAAAATAGTCGAAAATGAATTAAGTTCTACGGTAAGGGTTCAACTAGTTCCTGCCCGGTTGTCCTCGTTGAACCCTTGAAATAGTATACCAGCTGGCACATTACCACGTGGAACCACCGGATGCAAGCTTTGGAGAGTGAAACCCAGGGTCAGAACTCAAACTAGAATTTCATTCAACGTAAATATTGCCCGTTTCCTAGCAGAACTAATTTCTTTTAAACATGAAAGCCTTTGGTTCTGCTATGACCTCCCTAATGTCATTTCCGCCACGGCTATAACGTTGATATACTACACACTAACCATTGACAAAAAAATTGCAAAGAAGTTTATTTGAAACGAACCAAATTTGCTGTAAGAATACTGTTAGACGCTTTTTATTAAACAATTGTGTAAAAAATGTGTGGTTCTTGGTGAACTCTCAGCTGGATGTGTGTCAGAAATTCACGGATCTACTCTGCCATTTGTTGATTCGGATAACCCAGGGGTTAAGCCCTCGACATCTCGTATAGTCACAGTAGTTGCTGGGTGCATTACCGGCTTCACTAACAGTGTAAATTAAAGAAATTTTCAAGCGCGCTTTACATCTCTGTCACCATTTATTTTTCACAGTACTCCTGGTTGGCGGCACCTGGGTTGCCATCCAAAAGGGCTAAAAAGCGGTCCTTCAAAAAAAAAAAACAGCATATCTACGGAGTGAACGATGATAAGTGGGGCGAAGCGTCCATGCATCCGCCCATCTGTCCGTCCATGCGTCCGTCCGTACCTCCATTCGTTCGCCTGCCTGTCTGTCTGTCTGCCTGCCTGCCTGCCTGCCTGCCTGCCTGCCTGCCTGCCTGCCTGCCTGTCTGTCTGTCTGTCTGTCTGTCTGTCTGTCTGTCTGTCTGTCTGTCTGTCTGTCTGTCTGTCTGTTCATGCGTCCGTCCGTATGTCCATCTAGTGAACACTTCAATACCGTCATCTCGCATCTTTTCGTCACAAATTCACCTTGTAAAAGTACCGCCATCCAGCGCATTTTCTAAGCCCTAAACGAGAGGTGCCTACTACGACGAGAACATGGGACGCACGACCCATGGCGTAAGGAGCTTCGCCCCTAAAAAACTGGCAGCTTTTCAGTTCTTACAACGCAGCAATGGATTTCTGAGCCACATTGTAGGAAACTCTACGGGCTCCGTATTGGGGCGTTTGCGGCGATTAGCTAAGTTCGTTGAAAACGCAGTTACGTGATTTGCCTTTCGCGTCGTGTTAGCGGGTGACATGTCATCGGCAGAGTAGTACAGCTTTCACATACACCAAACGGTGTTTCTCAACTGTATACTGTAATAGCATCGAAGAATGAAATTTCTGCAATAAGAGCCACAGCCAGGCCACGAAGTCTACAGGCGTATGTCACGCAACTGAGTGCTTTGATGAAATGAGAGGCATACCAGCGGGAATTGGAACGCCTTCGTGCATTCATGGTTAACGCTGCCTCTCGCGTTCTTTAAGCGCTGTGGTGTAGTGTATGCATACGGTGTACTTGAATGGGGCAGTCTGCCACTTGACGCCGAAAGATTGGATCTTTTTGCGATGACAGCGAGCGCTGCCGGAGCACACCATACTAGTGTACCGCCACCTGTCTGCGCCCTGAGAAGTAATTTATGAGCAGCTTAAATACAAAGCCTCCAACGTTACTAGTTGTAGTTGCCACGCTGGTGGTAAAATGTATAAAATGATTTGTGCAATATATAAAGAAGCAGAGCACTACAACATTGAGCGTTATTTTTCTTCAGTCATCGTGACTACTTACTCTCCTGGCTAATGCAGGTGGTCGTAGAACTTATTTGTTGATAACGTTATCCTTCAGGGCCTCTTCGTTTGTTTCGTCACGTGGCTTGGTTAGTGTGATAGCTGGGCCGGGGTACATGCAAACCAAATGAATAGCAATGTGCTTTTTTATGCATTTTGGAATAAGAACAGTAAGCAAGCAGACGATCTGGGACTTTCTGCTGCGATAGGAATTCGGCGAGCTCGGACTACGCAGAAGCAGAATTATTCATCTCGCTAATGCATTCACAAGTGTTGGATGTGTTTTAACCTTACAAATGCTTCTCATTTCAATTGGGCTATGCGACTATTCTCAAGAGTTGCACAAAGGCCGGCAATGCAAATTTGAATCACGCGACCTGCGCACGTAATTCTATGATGGCGCCTGCTGCTGGTGCCATCGCGAAAACGACCACCATTGTCCCATATTGCACTGCTGTGAAGACGCCTCATTTAATTACATCATAATATGCATGAGCACAAGCGTTGGTTCTATTATTGGTGAGCGGACACTGGTTAGGAAGCCTTCGTGTGTGTTTTACAGCGAAAGCTGTGCATGACTAGAAGAAACGAATAACTATTCGGCATTAGTTTCACGAGTGGCCTCTGTTGGCTGTGCTATAAATTACGTCGTTTTCAGTTTCGTACCCAAGCGCGTGTTATATTGGCTGCGCTGTGTGTGACGTAGTCCATCCCGTCACAGCCGCGGTGCCAAGCGTGCGTGCATCAGTCTCTACTAAGACATTTCACATGGGTAAACCCCAGATCCTAAGAACTCTCGAACAGTGGAGAGCTTTAGAAGAGCGCCGATAATAGAAACGTAAGAGAGCTCGGATTCCGCGGGTCCACGCTGCACTCCGGGCACAAAAACAGGCTCGGGAGGCAAAGGCCGGCCGCAACTGCGTGCCGATGTTCCGGCGGCCTTCCAAGCTGCTCTAAAACACGAACGAGAATGCGAGCGCTGGTGGTGGCTGGATCGTGCAAACTACGCCTCCGAACCAGCTCACGATTTTAAACGCTTGCAACAATGGCGTGCCGAAAAACACAACAACATTGATGATTGCTAGAGCGCGTTCGCCGGAGGGAATGCCTGCTTTCGGCGGGAGTTTCTTCAGCGGCACTTTGGCTTTCGCTAGTTAAGCGTTTGTACGGAGTGCTTGGGTGGTGATCCTTTTGTCTTTGAATGAATTTGGCTTTGAAAGAGTACATATCGACTACAATGAATCAAAATTCGGCAGATTCCACGTACCTGGGAATCGACGTTATGTGAAGCATGCGGAGAGAAGGTGACCATGTTGCAATTTGTTATTGAGTGACACGTGATGAAACGACACTAAATATATGTGCAAATGTTGCACACAAAGACATATGTAGAAGAATTGCAGATGTTTATATAACCATTTGTTTGCACTTGCGCAACGATGCCAACTAGAACATGCATATTAGCAACACCAGAAGCTAATATGAAGCACTGATGCTCGCGAAGATGCTGGCCCTGGTTACTGCTACATAATTCAACTTAGCGCATGGCACCTAACCACAATTGACCTTAACCCGACGTGACGGCTGTATCAAAGGAGTACAGATGTAATGTTTATAAAATTGGGTAGGCAGCACGTGCTGCAAGCACTATTGAAGTTTCACGAAGATTGGCGCCTATTTGCAAAGTAGTTCCGAGACCTTGCGTAGCTCTGTGGTAAAATGCTTCATTTACACTCAGGTTACTTGGGTTCGATTCCAGCTGAGACCCTGACGTTTATTCTTTGCATTGATCGGGTCGACACTACCAATGTCGATTATTTCTTAACGCTCGCGCATTAAAAATTGTCCATGTGTGTTCTCTTCATACGTAGGTATACACTAAGTGTCACTCACCTGTGGCACATAACAGTATATATTCCAGCAGCACAAGCCCACCCGTGGGTATGTGCGACTGTCTGGCGGGACGTGTTTGACGACGCACGCAACGAGATTGTGACATTATTCATGTCTTGACCAGTGCGTCATATTCGTCAAACTTCTTACCCTCCCATGCTAATTTTGGTTCACGACAAGTTAAACAAGTTAAGGGAGTGAGCACAAGAGCCCCCAAACGTAAGCGGCTAGATAGATAGATAGATACGCTCAATGTCGCCGAAGTTTGCCAAGAAATGCTTCGCATTCAACATGTTCATGTTCACACAATATTGTGCGGCATTCAGAGTTTGCTGTGCCAAAGTGCATGTTAGCTACTTCAGTTACCAGAAAGGTCTAATGTAAATCACGTGCATTATTACCGCAGTCGAGATGTCCGACTATCAGTAAACGTGAGTACATGCACGTCGATTTGAACTATAGCTGCCAAACTCGAAAACACATTGTGCAGGCTTCGTATATATCAATGTAGTTTGAACAATCAAAAATATAAATATAAGAACACACTGCATTTGCTTGTTACAGCTATTGCTATTACCCAGAGAATTATTCTGCTTTCCTAAAAGGGCATGCAATATTGCCTTAATTTTTTACATTTCGCTCCAGAGTTACATATTATGTTTCGTACCTTTTTGAATTTTCTTTCATTTTTCCCTGTGCACACTGTGGCTGTTTGTAAGTTGCGGTCCGCGTGCGTAGAGAGTGGTTGCAACTGATGCCAATGTGTGTTCGAAAGTGCTATACTTCTCAGCAGGATTAATTTCGTTTGTAATGGTTTGTCGACGCCATGACTGATGAAAAAAGTGCGGCTTACAGTGAGAATTCTTTAATAAAACTGTGTGAATATAACCACATTGTTTTTAGCTCAACGGTAACCGCCATGATGGAGCAGTGGTTGCGATGTTTGGCTGCTGACTCTAAGGTCGTGGGCTCGATCCTGGCCGCAGCAGTCACAATTTAATGGAGGCGAAATTGTAGCGGCCCGCGCATTGTGCGATGTCAGTGCTCGTTAAAGGACACTGAATGAACCCAATTTCCATAGTCCTTCACTACGGTGTCTCTACGGTTTTGGAACGTGAACCCACAATGAATAATAATAATAATAATAATAATAATAATAATAATAATAATAATAATAATAATAATAATAATAATAATAATAATAATAATAATAATAATAATAATAATAATAATAATAATAATAATAATAATAATAATAATAATAATAATAATAATAATAATAATAATACAAATATCTCGTGCAATGACATCCTTAGCTGCATCGAGTGGTATACGTCTCACTTGTGAAGCTTTTTACACTTAAACACAGCCTCACAGGTTCTACGGTTGTATTAATTACGAGGCTCAGAACTTAGAGGACACGTGAGCTTCGCGATAAGAATAGAAGGCGACCGCGTAATCGGGGCCCACGCACATCGTCCTTTTGATTGGTAGCCTAGCTTCAGATCTCGGTGCATGTCTTGAGTAAAGAATGACTGTGCGTGTAATATTGGGCGTTTCAAGTCCTCCCATGGAATGCCTACTGGAAGTAGAGTTGTTAAGCTCCTACTACGCCCTAATTCTTCCCTTTGCGAATGAGCGGAGGGCCCACTATGTGTTCATAAGGCAACACGTGAAGCTACGCACCTGTTTTGTTAATGCTCTGGAAGCTGGTGAAGAAATATATCTGAAACTTTGCAGTGGGAGGGCGATTAAAACACGCTGACTGCAATATAAATGCTTTTATGTCTCGCGATTCTACGCTTCTGCCACGCAGTCTTAGGTTTATTAAAGAGACTGTTAGCACTACATGGTATTCATAGAGCGTTTCTTTCGCCCCGCCGCGGTGGTCTAGTGGCTAAGGTACTCGGCTGCTGACCCGCAGGTCGCGGGTTCGATTCCCGGCTGCGGCGGCTGCATTTCCGATGGAGGCGGAAATGTTGTAGGCCCGTGTGCTCAGATTTGGGCGCACGTTAAAGAACCCCAGGTGGTCGAAACTGCCGGAGCCCTCCACTACGGCGTCTCTCATAATCATATAGTGGTTTTGGGACGTTAAACCCCACAAATCAATCAAATAGCGTTTCTTTCGAAGCACTCCTTATCAGTATCATCGCTCTGTGGTATAACTTCTTAACGCGTGCACGGCTCGGGTTAGATTTTCACTCGCACCAATTATTTTTATGAAATGAAATGACAAAAACCTTTATTTTAGTTCTGCAGGACGCGCTTAGCGTGTGGCGGGCGTCTCCAACGTAGGGTCCGACAGGAAGTACCTGCCGGCCGTTTCGTGTCCCTGCTGGACGGCCCAGTTCTGGTCGGTGAAAAGTGAGCTCCTGATGGACCTCTCCCACTTTTTTTATGTGGAGTCGAGAGGAGCGTTTCCATACGAGGAGCATGTGTGGCTGGGTATGCATCAGGATAATAAACGTGAAGCTTGGAAAGGTTATAGTGTATGTGTGGGTATGTAATAGGAGTAGGGTTAGCGCCTGCAGTCTGTTAAGTTTTGTAGGGGGGGATGCGACGTTCAAGGTAAAAGTGCTTTGTTATATTGTACGTAATGAGTGAATCCCGATTGGCCTCTAGCACAGCAGAGATTGGGTTGCCCTGTGGCGGCGTGGTCAGCCAGTGCGCGCGGTGCATCATGAGCGATGCGGTTGAGGTTCGATGGGGCACCCGGCACCTGGTCGAGATGGGCAGGGAACCAGATGACAGTGTGGTGCTTCAGGGCACTCGGGTCGGCGCTTCGCAGGATACGTGACGCCTGGTCGGAGATGGCGCCGTGTTCGAAGGCTTTGATGGCTGGCCTGGAGTCGCTGTAGATGAATTCCCGTTTTCTGTCGAACATATCTATAGCTATAGCTACTTGCTCCGCTACTTCGGGGTTTCGGGTGAGGATTGTGACAGAGTTAAGAATCTGCTGTGTGGATAATACCGTGACCACGGTGAAGGCTCGGTTGTTGTGATTGGCAGCGGCGTCCACGAACGAGACGTTGTCCGATTCCATGTCTATGCGCTTGAGAAAGGCGATCCCAGCGCAAGGAACCTGCCTCTGTTGTATTCGGGGTGTACATTTCACGGAATCGGAGCGATCATGACAAGGTCTCATGGGGAATTAGTGTCAACTCTGGGGGATCCCTGGTCATCGAGGAGAAGAAGCCGAGCTCGCGCAGAATATGGTGGCCCACCTTGTGGTCGTGAGTCGGGTCAATCGCACGCATTCCTGAGCTTCGGCGATCTCTTCTAGCATGCTATGTACGCCAAACTCGAAGAATTGGTAAGTTCGAGAGGTGATAGAGAGACCAACAGCTCGTTTGACCACCTTGCGAATAAGGGCAGTGAGTTGATCACCATCAGCACGCAGCCATTTGTGTATAGCAGCGACGTAGGAAGTGACACAAAACGAACGCGTGTGCAAGACGCAGGAGGTTGTCATCTTTGAGGTCATGGTACCGGTTGGCTACTCCACGCACGAGTCGTACGGCATTCTCAGTTTTAGTACTGAGCTTCTGTACTGTTTGGGGGTTGGTTTTGCGGTACTCGATGATCATGCCGAGGACCCTGATGGTCAAGAGACAGTGGGATTGGGGGTGTCGGTATAACATCATAAAGGGTGCTTACCAGCGCAAACGACAAGGCAGGAGGGGACCCTGGGGACTGTACCCTGGGGACTGTACGACCATCTCTGGTGTGGAGGGTGACATTACGTTCCACCGGAGGTATCCACGCTTTGGACTTTGCACCCCAGCGTTTGGGCATATTTATCAACAGCTCCGACTTCGCGGATGAGCACCTGAGACCTGTGCGGTCGAGGCAGGACTCGGTGGTGTCGACAGCCTCTTGCAGGGAAGACTCAATGAAGCAACCCGAACCTGTGGAGCACCGTATAGTTACATTGTCCGCATAGATAGTGTGGTTTACCCGTCAATATTTGATATTTCGGCTAGCCCGATCATCACAAGGTTGAAGAGTGTGGGCGAGAGGATGGATCCCTGAGTAGTGCCCCGCTGTCCGAGCTCCACTTCTTCCGACACTAGGTCTCCCACGCGGAGGACGGCTCTGCGTCGAGTGAGAAAAGAGTAAATAAAGTAGTAGAATCGATGCCCCAGGCCGAGGTATGCGATCTCTTTTAAGTTTGATGAGCACGTTATGGTATCGAATGCCTTTTCTAAATCGAGACCAAGTATTGCACGAGTGTCCCGAGTGTTTCCGTGATCTAAAATTTGATGCTTTATGAGTAACATGGCGTCTTGAGTGCATAACCCTGGTCGGAAGCCAATCTTGTGGTGCGAGAGGCAGTCCTTATCTTCGAGGTATCGACCAACCCTGTTCAGGATGACGTGCTCAGTCACCTTGCCCACGCACCACGCGAGAGATATTGGGAGTAGGATATTATTTTTCTTATTTATTTTAGTTGCGTCTTTCTTGATAATGATTTTATACTCGAAACCAACAATAGAAACGCCAACCCCGACGCTGACATTTCTGCGAAACGAGTTCTTTAACGCTTGGGTAGCGATTACAGCAAATTGGACAACGATACGATCGAACGAAAGCAAGCGCTGACTTCCAATTAAAGTTTATAGTGAAGAACAAGTGTTTTATGAAAAATGCCAACGTGAAATTGAAACCGCAGCATGTGACAGAAAATGTAGTCGTCCCAAACACGAGGCTAAGCCTCTCTTTGTGGGATTCGAAGGTGCTCGAAAAATTCGAAATTTTTATTTGCTACAAAAAAATTCAATTGCAGTTGACGCATCATCTGTTTTTTAAAAGAACAAGTTCAATGTGTTCTTCTGATTTAAATTATTCCTTTTTTTTTGCCCAGATGTCTGCATATTTAGAGAGAGATACTTTAGAAACTTTCTATCAACATCAGATACTTGCGAACTATACAGCTGCAATGCCAAAGAACAAGAAGTCAAAGTTTACAGGTAAGTATACACTTATTTGTCAGAGTGCTTTTGTAATATGGTTTGTGAGAGTTGACGTAGCATATGATTGAAAATTGTTGTTATCGTGCATGAAGACCTCTTATTCGAAATATGGAGCACGAAGAAAAAGAAGCAAGGATGATGCCCCCAAGAGATGGTGCTAGCGTACATCAAAAGGGGAAATGTTGGCGTTTGTCATCTTTTGCGTATGCCACAAATGCCATTAATCCAGTTGCAACATACATAGTAACCGCAGATGTCCTTTTACGCTGTAAAATCCTCTTCGGACTCGCAGGTCCTAACGTCTTTTTTGTTAGGTTTTCTTTAACAAATAAACATTGAGGGGCAAAGGCATTTGTGATATGTGAAGAAATGCCTAGAGTCTGCAATGGTAAACTGCTATTCGCGCGGCAGAATGCTTTTTTTAAAGAATATAGGGCCCCCAGAGTCCATGTGACGCTGCACAAGGCACCTATTTCTATTTACCTGATTTGCTGCTACCTTATTATTAAAGGAATCCTGTAACAGGTATTAAAACATGCATACAAACTTGCAGCTGCATGCAATAGCAGTTGTAAAAACATCTCTATTCTCTGTTCAATAATGACATACAAAATAGACACACACACACACACACACACACACACACACACACACACACACACACACACACACACACACACACACACACACACACACACACACACACACACGCACACGCACGCACACAAACACACACAAAGACCTTGAATCGGTTTCCACCCTCTAAACAGCTCATAAGACTGCTGATTTACAACTCATTTACAACTTTGCAATGTGATGCGTTAATGAGCTGCGGTGACATTTTTAAAGATGCTTTGATCGCACTAATACATGACTTGTGGAAGTAGAGCCTTTGCCATGAGCTCACAGATGCTTTACTTTTAAATGTTTATTTTGTTTTCTATACGTACAGCTGCGAGCAATTCAATGGAACCCTTGAAGAAGGTTGTACACTAGAAGTAAAAAATCCAAGCAAGCCTTACCCAGACTGCTGCGAAAGGAAAGTTTGCAGGCATTACTATTCAACATATTACCCTGGTTCTCACATTGCGCCTTCACCACTAAAAGATATTTAGTGATTTATAAAGTAGCCACCATTGTCTAACAGAGAGTACCATTACAAAATAAAAATATATATTGAGCCATTTCACCTGCCTTCTTTCTTACTTTTTCTATTTACCGCAAAAAAGTAGAAGTACAAGTTTACGTGCTTGACGCACTTCTGAATAAAACCTTTCATACTAAAAACAATCAAAGGAGCTAGGGGTGTGAGCACATGAGGCAAACACCATTGAAATTGGATAAGCTATAACGAAACTGCGGCTTAGGCGCATAGTGTAGCTATAATATAACCACTCTATATCCTGATTAGTGACAAATTTGTTATTCCGAGTAGCGTACAGTATTGAAACAAAAGTCACAATCTGCATACTCAGCTGCACAACGCGTTTGCGGCTGTGATCAGGAATGGACATCATGGTGCTTCCTCGGTTGTGTGGGGATGCAGATGAGTCGACCAGAAATTATTAGGCGTGAAGTAGCATCCGTCTTGCGCTTCATTTCTTTCTATGTGCCGAGATGAATCTGGGTTTTGCGGCACTGGAGTACTATTCTGTATTACATCCTCCTCAAAGGGTGTATGATTACAGAATAGGAAGTCCAGAAACAATATTTGCCGGATGGTTCAAAGAGGGGAACCTCCTAACAGGGAATGAATTGAAGCGCATGCTATTGTGGCACATAGCATCACTTAAAATAAAAAGAAGGAGCGTTCATGAGGAATAACGGTGAACAAAAAAGACATCCACAAGGAAATTTTAGGTTGTACCACGTGGACAATTATTACGCTTGCCAAAAGGCTTTGTGTTGAAAGATTATGGCGCCCATTTCTCGATGTCGAGCTGGATTTCATTTCATACCAGCATGCAAGAGAATGTGTTCCCGTGTATTTCGTGCTAGTGAGGTTCAAAAGTACTGGAAACAATAGAGAGAAGTTCCGTCTTCTCGCTATCATGTACAAAATGGAAAGAATGCCAGAAGCAAGATAACTAGTTTTATGTGCAAAATAAACAGGATGGTAGCACAAAAATAAAAACTGTTATGTGTTGCCTGCGTGCGAGTAGTGAGTGACAGGAACAACTGACAAAGATAGGCAAGTACAACGGCCACCCAGGAGGTGTTGAATACAGTGGATATGGGGAAAACAAAATTTTCATGTTATGAGTTCACGCATATGTGCCATGAGTGGACTTGCTTGGAGTCTTAACATAGTTAATATTTGTGGCTGAGCTTGATCGTTTTGAAGAAGTGTCACAAAAAAAAAATTGCGGTAGCTACGTGCTACCGATGTGAGGACTAAGGCTGTATTGTATCCGGTGGCCTTCTCTAGCAAGTCTGAAACCTCAACTCGCCTCCGCTAATCTACGCTATGCTCCCTTTCTCTCTTCTGCTTCCCACGTTTCTCACTGTGACATTATTGCTTCTCATCCTCACTTAATTTTCTCACCTGCCTCTGCACTATACTACACATTACATCATCATCATCATCATCGTCATCATCATCACGACCACCACCACCACCACCACCACCTTCCTCTTGAGGAATATTGCCAATCTACCTGTCAAATTGTTGCGTAAAAATGACACGAGGTGTGTCTATTTAAAATCTATATTCAAAATGATGCGTATGGCGTCGACTAAGATGAAAGCAGCACGCACAACCGACAGACCACTTCCTCGTTGTCGTCTTTTCACCCACCGCTGATACGTCAGCTACGTAGCATTACACCCCCCGCCCCCCCCCCCCCCCGGCGGTAAAAGCACCGTCTCGGTGCACATTAACTACGGTCTTCAGTAGGCAGGTGGTAAGGTTTTAGCCTGCTGACGTGCACAACATCACTGGGTGTGGTTGCAGACAGGCTTGTGGTCTCAGATGCAGGAATGATCTCATAGGTGACGTTGGTTACCTGGCGGATGATACGGTAAGGACCCATGTAGCGAGACAATAACTTCTCTGATAAGCCACTCGACGAACTGGGCACCACAGGAGAACAAGAGAACCGGGTGAGAAGTGAACGTCAGCATGCCGGCTGTCGTAGATGGCTTTCTGGGTGGCTTGCGAAGCCGAAAGTCTAGAGCGGGCGATCTGACGTGCGTGGTCGGCATGGGCAATAGCGTCGCGTGCATATTCGGTTGACGGCGTTGTAGTGGTTGAAAGTAAGGTGTCGAGTGGTAATGTCGGATCACGGCCATAAAGCAAATAAAAGGGTGAATAACCAGTGGTGTCGTGGCGCGAAGAATTGTACGCGAAGGTCACGTGAGGTAGCGCCAGGTGCCAGTCATGGTAGCCGGAGGACACATACATCGCGAGCATGTCCGTTAGGGTCCGATTTAGCCGTTCGGTAAGGCCATTTGTTTAGAGATGGTAGGAAGTGGTCAGCTTGTGGTGCATCGAGGAAGAGCGCAGAAGATCGTCGATCACACGGGACAAAAATGCGCGGCCACGATCTGTAATTGGCGAGGCGCGCCACGCTGTAGGATGAAGTCGTGGAGCAAAAAGTCCGCAACGCCAGTAGCGGTGCTGGTGGGGAGCGCTCGAGTGATGGCATACCTAGTCGCGTAGTCTATAGCAACAGCGACCCCATTGTTGCCCGATTTCGACTCGGGAAAAGGACCGAGAAGATCTATACCAACACGGAAGAAAGGTTCGGTTGGGATCGAGATCGGTTGAAGAAGTCCAGCTGGGGGCGCAGTAGGTCGCTTCCTACGTTGGCATTTATCGCAGGAGGACACGTAACGGCGAACGGACCGGATGAGACCGCGTCAAAAGAAGAGGCGACGCACGCGGTCGTACGTCCGAGATACACCCAGATGACCAGCAGTTGGTTCATCGTGAAGCTCGTGCAGCACGATTGAACGCAAATTTTTCGGCACGACAAGGAGCTCAGGGCCATCTGGCTGGAGGCTATGACGATACAGCGTGCCATTTATGAGGACGTACATGCGAGTGACGTGTCGTTCGGAGCAGATTCGAGACGGTCAATAATTTGTCGCAGAGAAGCATCACGACGTTGTTCATCACCAATCTGAAGAAACTGGGACATTGACATGACGCTGAGGCTAGGCTCGATGTCTGGTTCGTCGAACTGATCAACAGGGTAGCGGGATAAGCAATCGGCGTCCAGATGGAGACGTCCAGACTTATAAGCAACCGAGTAGGAATACTCCTGTAGGCGTAATGCCCAACGACCAAGTCGTCCAGTGGGGTCCTTCAGAGAAGAAAGCCAACACAGTGCGTGATGATCTGTGATGACACGGAAAGGGCGGCCATAGAAGTAAGGACGGAATTTCGAAACCGCCCAAACAAAAGCGAGACATTCCCGTTCTGTTATAGAATAATTGCGTTCAGACTTAGAAAGCAGACGGCTCGCGTACGCGATTACAGGGTCGTTGCCCCGCTGAATTTGCGCCAAACCTGCACCAATTCCGAGACCACTCGCGTCTGTTCGCACTTCTGTGGGAGCATCGGGGTCGAAATGTGCGATATGAGGTGTTGTTGGAGCGGTGGTTAGCGGAGAGAAGGCGTCAGCTTGAGGAGGGCCCCAAGAAAATGGAACGTCTTGTTTGAGAAGGTCGGTGAGTGGCCGTGCGAGTGCCGCAAAGTTTTTCACGAACCGGCGAAAGTAGGAGCAGAGTCCTACAAAACTGCGAACATCATGGGCAGAGCGTGGGACTGGGAAGTTTGTTACAGCGCGTACTTTCGCCGGGTCTGGCCGTACGCCGGCAGCGTCAACAAGGTGACCCAATACGGTAATCTGACGAAGACCGAAGTGGCACTTGGAGGAATTGAGCTGCAGGCCGGCCCGTCGAAATATGGATAGAATGGTCGAAAGGCGTTCAAGGTGGGTTGCAAAGGTAGATGAGAAAATGATCACGTCGTCCAGGTAACACAAACATGTCGACCATTTAAATCCTTGTAGGAGCGTGTTCATCATTCTCTCGAAGGTCGCTGGAGCGTTGCAGAGCCCTAATGGCATGACCTTGAATTGGTAAAGGCCGTCAGGGGTAACGAAGGCGGTCTTTTCTCGGTCCATGTCATCTACAGCAATTTGCCAGTAGCCAGATCGGAGGTCGAGAGATGAAAAGAAGGTGGCGCCATGGAGGCAATCAAGGGCATCGTCAATGCGTGGTAGAAGGTACACGTCTTTTTTGGTAATTTCGTTGAGGTGGCGATAATCAACGCAGAAACGCCATGAGCCGTCTTTCTTTTTTACTAATACCACGGGAGATGCCCAAGGGCTCGTTGATGGTTCGATTACGTTTTTCGTAAGCATTTTGGCCACTTCTTTCTGAATCACTTCTCGCTCAGATGCTGACACGCGGTACGACCGACGGTGAATGGGCGCAGAGTCACCAGTGTTGATTCGGTGAGTGACAATTTTAGTCTGGCCCAAGGGACGATGGTCGGTGTCGAAAATGTCACTGTATGAGGCCAAAACTTGGCAGAGAGCGTCGGCCTGGTGAGGCGACAGCTCCGATCCAATCATGTTTCGAAACATACCATCGTCTGAGCTGGGTGACCGTGAGACTGCGCTTTGATCAAGAGCAGATACAGCGACAACACTGACATCGTCCTCTGTTATGGCAGTTAGCTGGGCTAGAGACATCTGGCAGGGCAACACTTGAGGGGTGAAACCAAAGTTAAGGAGCGGAAGTAACACACAGTTATCCGCTATGGTCGCGATGGTATAGGGCACAGTAACACTGCGCGTCAGCCGAACGTCAGTAATTGGCGTAACGATATAATCACCGTCAGGAACGGGAGGGGTCGATGACAAAGGCACGTACGTGACGGCTCGAGGTGGCAGGTGAACGAAAGTGGTTGGGCTCAAGCGGCTGGTGGGCTTTGCAGAGTAGTCGGCAAAGACTGGTAGTTCAAGGCTGAGGGTACCAGACGAACAATCAAGGCCGAGTGAGCCGAAAGGAAATCAAGGCCAAGTATGAGGCCATGAGGGCAGCAGGCTAGCACGGCAAAAAGGACCATGGCGTGACGACCGGCAATGCTGACACGAGCAGTGCACATTCCGATTACTGGTACAGTACCGCCATCGGCAACACGTATTGCCTGCGTCGTAGATGGCGTCATAATCTTTTGTAAGCGGCAGCGTAGAGAAGCGCTCATAATAGACAGATGCGCACCTGTGTCAATGAGGGCGGTCACAGGAACATGGTCGACTTGTACTTCAAGCAGGCTATAGTGCGTGGGAAGCGTCAGTAGAGGATTTTCGGCCGTCATTGGTATTGCAGCTTCACCTCTATAAGCTGCAATATCTAGTTTTCCTGCTGCGGTCGTCCAGAGAAGCTCGGCGAGGAAAAGCGCCGAGGTGGCGGAGAGCGGGATTGGCGACGTAGCGGCGACGGGGAGCGAGAGCGGCGACCGGGCAAAGGGGCGTCAGTGGAAGGCTCGTAAGATGACGACGAATAGAAATTGAAGGGTGTGGCGTATGAACGTCGAGGGGTCGTCGGATGCATGAGCGCCGAGGTAGAGAAAGTCTGACGTGGTTGGTTTAACCAACCGCGGCGGCAATAGCGAAAAACGTGCCCAGGCTGGTGGCAGGAAAAACAAATAGGCCGGTCGTCGGGTGTTCGTCATTCCGACGGGTTACGGAAGGGCATTGTTGGACGTGAACGGCGAGCGTGTCCTCGCGAGTAGGACGAGACTTCAGGGTGAGTCA
This sequence comes from Rhipicephalus microplus, assembly GCF_043290135.1. Lineage (NCBI taxonomy): Eukaryota > Metazoa > Arthropoda > Arachnida > Ixodida > Ixodidae > Rhipicephalus > Rhipicephalus microplus. The sequence continues at coordinate 133,282,942 of NC_134702.1, read as the reverse complement.
GGGGACATGCTGATGGAAGTCCAAGGTTCGCAAACTCCTGCCTCACCACAGCTTGTATTAACGCCACTGACGGCTGTTGTTGGTCAGAGGCGAGCGTTGCGAAAACGGGTGGCTGAAGAGGAGCTGGACAGGCGGCTTCGATTTCCCGACGAACAATACGTGTGACGTTGTCATACGTGGGGGACTGGCGGGCGGCTTCACACGATGAGGTCGCGGCCGTGTTGGGCAGCCGGGTGAATCGCTGAGTAATACGGCAGCTCTTGGCTTCTTCGAACCGCCGGCACTCTTTAGTGATGGCGTCGACGGTGGCAACGTTGTTGTAAACTAGTAGATTAAATGCGTCGTCTGCTATGCCTTTCAGTACATGGGCCACTTTCTCAGACTCACTTATGTGCTCGTCCATCTGGCGGCATAGGGCGATGACGTCGTGAATGTACGCGACGTACGACTCCGTCGACGTCTGTGCACGGGCCGCCAGTTGATTCCGCGCTGCGATCTGCCGCCCAATGGTGTCGCCAAAAAGGTCGCGGATCTTTTCTTTAAAGGAGTCCCACCTCGTAATCTCTCCTTCGTGCGTCTCGAACCACACGCGCGGTGGGCCATCGAGGTAAAAAAGCACATTGGCAAGCATAAGAGTCGGGTCCCACCTATAGCTTACGCTGACCCGTTCGTACCGGTTGATCCATTTGTCGACGTCAACGCCATCCTGACTGAAAAATACACCGGGATCACGAGCAGGAGGTAGAACGACGTATGTAGAAGTCACGGTAGGGGCAGGTGGCGAAGACGATGGTTGTTCAACCTGTGACATGGTTAGACCTATGATGATGCGGCCGTTGCGGAGCTTCGTGATGAAGACGGGGAAGTACCCAGCATGTCCACCACAAAGATGTTACATAAAAATGACACGAGGAGTGTCTATTTAAAATCTATATTCAAAATTATGCGTATGGCGTCGACTAAGATGGAAGGAGCACGCACAACCGACAGACCACTTCCTCGTTGTCATCTTTTCACCGCTGATACGTCAGCTACGTAGCAATATTTTGAGAGTGCTTACCAAATGTGCTCCATCCCATTATTATTCTTCTAGTTACTTCAATCTCGTGGTTCGGCTCCGTGGTTAATAATTGCCCTAAGTAGACATAGTCTTTTACAACTATGTCTACTTAGGGCAATGTCTACTTATGTCTACTTAGGGATTACTCGCGTGAAACACTCAGAAAACGTAAATTGCTATGGGACAGTGCGAAAGCAGAAAAAAAAGAAGGCAAGAAAGTCGCTTTGATCGACGAGAAACTGCGAGTCGATAACGATTACTTTATATGGAGCGATCCCACCAACAGCAGGGTTAAAATTCATAACTATCGTAGCACTTCAAAAAAGGACTGACTTCCTCCACCTCGTGATTTCCGAATTTTGAACATTAATGCACGAAGTGTTCTTAATAAAACTGATAAGCTTGAAGCGGTTATTCTTGGGCATAACCCACACGTGGTCGTCATACCGGAAACTTGGTTGCATGACGAAATAGATGATACGGACGTCTTTCCCTCTGATTACCGTGCTTTCCGTCGTGATAGGCATACAAGGGGTGGTGGTGTTGCTGTATTGGTGAGGCAAGATATCACCGCAGTTCTCCTACGTCAGACAGCTAATCTTGAAACGCTTTCTTTAAAAATTTTATGCCGTAATACATCTTTTCTATTATTGGCTGTTTATCGAGCCCCTGATTCCCCTCCGCAATTTCTTCAAGATCTGCATGAACACATGGCATCTTTTGTACACAATAAAATTTTTTTAATAGGTGATTTCAATCTACCGGGCATTGACTGGATTCGCGGTACATATAGCGCTGATGTGAGCGTAAACAATGAACATTTGCGTGACATTATTTTGATGCATAACTTACAGCAAGTGGTTACTGAGCCTACACGAATTAGCGCTGCTTCTGCTTCAATACTTGACCTTATATTTATTAGCCAGACTTTTCAAGAGTTTTCTGTCTCTGTTGAACAAGGCATTTCTGATCACGAACTTGTGGCTTTTTCCTGTACCATCGATCTTCCCAAGTCTACTAGTTGTAAAACTGTTTCTGTAAAGGATTATTCACGTGCCAATGATGTGAGCGTACTAGATTACCTTGATGATAGTCTGAGTGCTTTTGGGGGACATGACGCTGCTAAACTTTGGGACGAATTTAAGAATATTTGTATGCACTGTATCGACAACTTTATTCCAAGCAGAACTAAAAAAACATCCAAACCTACTCCCTGGATGACACGTGAGATAGTGCATGCGAAGAGAAAAGTCAAACGTCTGAGACGACGGGGTATTTCTCGTGACGAAATCGTACCATGCCAAGCTAAATTAAACAAGGCTGTTAGGGCAGCTAAACTTCGTTACTTTCAATTTACCCTGCCTAACTTCATCCGAACTGCTCCCAGCAAGTTTTGGAGCTTTCTCAGCAAAAAAAGTAAACCAGTTGACCATATTATGCACGAGGGCAATCCTGTCGTCACTAAACAAGAGATCGCTGTTCACTTCAATGCTTATTTTAATAGTATATTTTCAAACTCGCCTGTTCCCCGTTGCCTGAATCACACATTGGTGAAGGATGACTTTAGTTTTGTTTCTTTGCCTGGCGTCTTTTCTATGCTGTTGAATATAAAAACAAAATCATCACCCGGGCCTGACAACTTACCAAACGTGTTTCTTCACAGATACGCCGAAATGCTATCGCGTTTTCTTGTTATCATCTTTCGTGCATCACTATCTTCAGCAGTGCTTCCGAACGACTGGCTATCTGCTCGTGTCATTCCTATCCTAAAGAAAGGCGATCCATCATTAGTTCAAAACTACCGCCACATATCACTAACCTCCTCTTGTTGTAAACTTTTAGAACACATTATTGCTAACGAAATCACTAGGTTTCTTGATGATCGAGCTATTTTAACTCCTATGCAGCATGGATTTAGGAAGGGCCTCTCCACTGTAACCCAATTAACTACTGTAATTCACAGTCTCGCTAGCGTTGTCGACAAATCAGGACAAACTGACGTCATATTTCTGGATTTTAGGAAGGCGTTTGATCTCGTGTCACACGCGAAACTAATCGAAAAACTTGTTCATCTGGACGTTCCCTCATACCTAGTAAATTGGATTTCTGCTTACCTCACTAACCGTAGGCAATTTGTTGCAATTGATAATTGCTGTTCGAGTGACCTTGCTGTTACTTCTGGAGTTCCCCAAGGAAGTGTTCTTGGACCTTTATTATTTAATATATACATTAATGACATAGTTGACTCTATTACTGAACCTGTACAGATAAAATTATTCGCTGATGACTGCTTACTCTTTAATGAAATTACCTGCCAGCAAGACCAAATCACCCTAAACTCTAACCTTCAAAAAATTTTAACATGGTGCGAACGCTGGGACATGCAGCTTAATATTGATAAAACAGTATTTATGAAAATCACCAAAAAAATTAATAAACTTTCGTTTACGTATAATCTTGCATCCATGCCTCTTACAGAGGTTGATGAATATAAGTACCTGGGTGTCATCATAACTAATAATCTCAGTTGGAACTCCCACATCTCTCACCTTTGCGACTCAGCCTTCAAAAAACTCTGCTACCTCAGACACAAATTAAAACATGCTCCTCCCGAGACCCGTCTAACCGCTTATACCTCTCTTGTCCGTCCTAAGCTTGAATATGCAGCTATCGTATGGGATCCTTACACTAAAACTAACATCGATGCGCTAGAAAGGATCCAACGTAAAGCAGTAAGATTCATCTTCTCCAAATATCGCACCAGTGACTCTCCAAGTGACCTTATGGCCCAACACAACATTCAGTCCTTGCAACTAAGAAGAAAAATTCACAGGCTTAAATTTCTATTCTTACTTTATAATAATAAATTGTCTCTTTCTCCTGAACCTTACATAAAGCCTCTCACTGCTCGCCGAACAAGACATCGCCACTCTGCCACATTAACGCCTTACAATACCAGAACCAACAAAAAGTATTCCTTTTTTCCTCGAACAGTAGCCGACTGGAACAGCCTACCTCTTAGTACACTCAGCAACACCGACTCTATCGCATCCATTTCATCTTAGATCTAGCCCTTCCTCTTTCAATACAGTGATCCAGTATTTTTTTCCCCTGTTTATTTTTTTTACTAACTCCTTTGTACATTGATTAGATAGTTCTGTATTGTTTATCTTCTCATATTGTATATTATTTTTCTTTGTATCACATTTCTTTTAGTGCTCATTTACTTGTTAGTAGATTCACTTTGTTGTTGCTTTGTATAGATCCTACTTGTATATATTCTTGATATTTGCAGACTTTGTACTTTTGTTCGTACTTTTCCCCTCCTGCCTGGGCCTATTAAGGCCTGCAGTATTCCTAAAATAAATAAATAAAATAAACTTGAAGTGCACTATTACCTATCTGAAAGCGCTGCTCTTTTCCGAGGTTGTACATTACTTCAGTTTTCTGCAGATTAATTGTAAGACCTACCTTTCTGCTCTTCTTGTCTAACTCCGTAATCATTAGTTGCAATTCGTCCCCTGAGTTACTCAGCCATGCAATGTCATCGGCGAAGCGCAGGTTACTAAGGTACTCTCCATTAACTCTTATTCCTAACTGTTCCCAATCTAGGCCTCGGAAAACCTCCTGTAAGCAAGCGGTAAATAGCATTGGGGAGATTGTATCCCTCTTTCCTATCCCCTCATTTCCCCCCTCCTTGCCCTCAGATCACTTCTCTTAACCGTGAATTTTTTTCGCACCACTTGACATACTCAATTAAACATGGCTGTTTTACACGCTGGCCTTTTCTTTTCCGTCTTTCTCACTTTAATTCCACTTATTCACCCTTACTCTAGTATACTACCCATGACTGCTGCTTTCCACCGCCACCTCCTGTTCCCCCTCTTCACTCCAACATCACTTTCCAACCATGTTGCTCTACTGTACGATACTTTGCAATGCACTTACTCTTCTCCACCTGTCCTACCGATGCATTACCATACTCGGCTTTCCTCCACCCCCAAGTTCGCTCTCCCCCACTTCGTCAGTTATGCGTGGGTGGCGCCGCTGTGAGTATAAAAAGCTGCGCGTTAAAAGTTGCGCAGTTTGCACTCAGTAGTGCCAGGGTGGGTTACAGAAAAGCTGGTCAGCATGCGCCTGACCCTTGCCTAAGCAGACACACGCGCATTCACGCACTAATGGATTTTGTGTTCATGTAATCGCGTTTTCATTCACAAAGATTGGCTACGTGTTGATCTAGTTCATTTGTTTGTGTGTTTCGTTTTATTACTTTTACATCAGATCTGCTGAAAGATGGAGGACAGATTGTCTTAGAAAAACTAGCCAACATGATTACGAGGTGCATCCTGACGGGAAGAGTACCTGAATCTTAGAAGAATGTCAACATCATCTTAATACATAAGAAAGGAGATGACAAGGACTTGAAGAATTACAGGCCAATTAGCTTGCTCTCTGTAGTATACAGGCTGTTTACAAAGGTAATTGCAAACAGAGTAAAGAAAACATTAGAATTCAATCAACCAAAGGAACTAGCAGGGTTTCGAACAGGCTACTCAACAATCCACCACATTCATACTATCAATCATGTAATAGAAAAGTGCTCATAATATAGCCAACCACTATATATAGCCTTCATAGATTACGAGAAGGCGTTTGATTCAGCAGAAATATCAGCAGTCATGCAGACACTGCGGCATCAGGCTGTCGATGAAGTATATATAAACATCCTGTAAGAAATATACAGGGGATCAGCTGCTACCATATTGCTTCATAAAGAAAGAAACAGAATACCAATCAAGAAGGGTGGAAGGCAGGGGGGATACAATCCCCCCAATGCTATTTACCGCTTGCTTACAGGAGGTTTTAGGACGCCTAGAGTGGGAACAGTTAGGCATAAGAGTTAATGAAGAGTACCTTAGTAACCTGTGCTTCGCCAATGACATCACATTGCTGAGTAACTCAGGGATCACATTGCAACTCATGATTACGGAGTTAGACAAGGAGAGTAGAAAGTTGGGTTTTAAAATCATACTGCAGAAAACGAAAGTAATGTACAACAACCTCGGAAGAGAGCAGCGCTTCGAGATATTTAATAGTGTACTTCAAGTTGTAAAAGACTATGTCTACTTAGGGAAGGTAATAACCGTAGAGCCGAACCACGAGATTGAAGTAACTAAAAGAATAAGAATGGGGGGAGCACATTCGGCAAGCACTCTCAAATCATGTCAGGTAGATCGCCACTATCCCTCAAAAAGAAGGTATATAACAGCTGCATCTTGCCGGTACTTTGCTATGGAGCAGATACCTGGAGACTTACAAAGAGGGTTCAGCTTAAATTGAGGACGACGCAGCGAGCACTAGAAAGAAAAATGGTAGGTGTAACCTTAAAAGACATGAGAGCACAGTGGATTAGGGAACAAACGGGGGTTAAGGACATCATAGTTGAAATCAAGAAGAGGAAATGGACATGGGCCGGGAATGTAGTGCGTAGACAGGATAACTGTTGGCCATTAAGGGTAACTAACTGGATTCCCAGAGAAGGCAAGCGTGTTAGGGGGAGACAGAAGGTTATATGGGCAGATGAGATTAAAAAGTTTGCGGGTATAAATTGGAAGCAGCAATCTCAGGACCGAGTTGGCAGGCGGAACATGGCCGAGGCCTTTGTCCTGCAGTGGACGTAGTCAGGCTCACAATATATATATATATATATATATATATATATATATATATATATATATATATATATATATATTGTGAGCCTGACTATATATATATATATATATATATATATATATATATTTGCTTTGCCCATTCATCGTTTTCTTTCTTGCTAAGAATGGCGCTACCATGTAGGAGTAGTGTAGCGATGGGTTAAATCCTAACAATAACTAGCGCCTACAGTTAAGACTGCATGAGTGCGTTAACATGGAGAAGGCTTCAGTACGGAACAGCATGCGTTGACAGCAAGGCAGTTTCTGCTATGATTCTGGACACATCAAATCAATCTACCGTGTGTCGTTGAATCAAGAGCGCAGTCGCAACACGCAGTAGTTCTTTCCACACGCCACTTACAGTTCAGCCGAATTTTCCACAACACAAAGCACTACAGAAAGGCGTGCAGTTACATCAGTGTGCGATTCTCGCGAAAGTGATCGTGTTGGACCATCGAATTGCAACGTAGTCGGGAGCAGAACGCCTTCGGGCATTCAAAGCGCTCATTTCTGTGTCTCGCCTTTCTGAAGCGAAGTGCGTGAAAACTTACCGGGCTGGCAGACACAACGGAGTGGGTCAGAAAAGTTGGCAGCTTCATCGAAGCATTTCTACACCACGTTGCCTCGTTTCAGGTGAAGCCAGTCGCAGGCCCACAAATAGCGTATCCCTAGCCACGCAAAATCACCTGTTCGGTAACCCGTCTTATAGAGATCCTTTTTAAAGACGATGGTCTTTCTTGGGACCTTCGACACAAAAATTTGTCTGTCTGTCTGTCTGTCTGTCTGTCTGTCTGTCTGTCTGTCTGTCTGTCTGTCTGCGTGTCTGTCTGTCTGTCTGTCTGTACATTTGCCTGCTTGTCCCTAACATTACTCTAAACGGCACCAAACGATACCCCAAACGGCCTAACCCATCCGCAGCGCCCACCAATATTGCTCAAGGTCTAGCGTCCATACATAAGCGATTGTCAATTAGAAAGCAATTATTGAGCATATCTGAGGCACCATAACAACACGTCAATATTCTGTATGTGTGTATTTTTACTAGAAAAAGCATACATAAGTAATTCTAAGGACCGTAGCGCTTATCACGCTGCGCTGACGATGGAACGCTTGCTCTAAAAGGCAAGTGTTTCCAACGGTTTGCTAAGACGACACGGTAGTGGCACCTACTCGTCGCCTTGCGTTCTACACCATATCGCCCCCGAGATGGGCGCGCACGCCGTGCACTTCGTTTTCTAAGATAACTGCCAGATAGCGCTCATGTATCACGTGTGACGTGGCTTTATGCGCTCTATTGCCTCCGCTACATGCTCGAGGCTCTCTAACGCCACGCCTCCAGAATGCCATTCACCAATTTTCTTGCGCAGAACATCAAATAAACGTTTTGTTCACTTTCTCCGGACGCAAGACTATCGTCTTTTTACGACATTTGCAGTGTAACATGCAGATACGGGGCAACAGTTTTGGCATCACATGTATTGATTGTTATCTGTGGTGATAGCGGCATATACAATGGGCTGTGTGCTGCTCTTGCGTTCGTCAATTCAGCAGGCGGTTCGGCTCTATAGCTTCCACAGGGCTGTCAAGAAAAGCTGTCGCCGAGTATAGTACAAGAGCTTTGTGATGGTTGTGCAGAGTGCTTCATCACATAACATGCATGTAAAAGGCACACATGCCGGTTTAGCAGCAATACACCATGTAAAAACTGTAGCGCTGAACGTGAACCAAAGCCGCAAGTACCTCCAGAAAGAGGCGCTTTACTTTCGCATGGTGAGCGATTTCTGTCATACCCCCCTACACGGTATTTGTTTGAACCTGAATTGTCTACTTCCGCTATTTGCCGGAAATAAGCTGCGTGTTGAGACGACCTCTAGAATACGTAGTTTTTTTTCGCTTCAGCAATGTTTACAGCGTTCTGTACTACTTCCGGCAAGTCTGCAAAACTGCAGAGTATTGAAATAAAATAATGCTATGAGATACATTCGCATGATGTGCCAGTGTATTTGCCGCACATGTTGCCGGATACGACGCGTACGCTCCAGTTTCGTCGACTGCTGTTCCCATAACGGTCTATATTTTGGCGTGAGCAACGTACCAAAGCTTATCAACCACGTTTTCATGCCTCGTTTTTTTAGAGCACTCGCTGAAATTTTGAATTCGGTGACCTTGATTATACGACAGCTGCGGTGGCTTTCCAACACCTCGTAAACCACATGGGTACAACCTCTTTGCTAAACGCGTGACACTATGCGGACTGTGCTCGTCTGAGCTTTTGGCGTGCGTCTAAACTAGCGTAGACAACATCGGGATCTGCGTGGACTGTACTGAGAACAATGACCGAGGCACGGACGTCGATAATTGCTGTTGTGCTGCTATTGTCCGCAGTATCGACGTTGCGAGGAGCTCCGACCACTTACGCAGAACTTCCGTGGCGACTCGGAGGTATGATGTGTCCGTATAAATGTTAATACAGACAAATACTTCACTTTTTTTCCCCAGTTCACTGTGTCGACGGCTGGTGATCCTCGAATTTTCTGTATGCTGCCTTCATGTTTGTAAACCTGCCATATGTTGTGTTAGGAAAGTGCTTGGCTCTCACACTTTTGCATGCGTGTGAACCACAGTGACGCGAAAAATGGGATACAGCTCCTTCTAATAGTGTAAGTTATTTTCAGGTCGGGCATCACAAATTAAGAGCTAGCTTGCATGCTATTTTGTATTCGATGAAAATATCCAATCTAGGTACGATTTTAAGGAAAATCCAAATAATAATGATTTCAAGGAAGTCTAAACTACGTTATTTGTATTGTATTATTTGTACCGCAGTATTCGTAACGTAGACGTGAAGAAAGTAAAGTAGGCGAAGAGACAACTTGATTCCTGGAGGGAGCAAACGTGCGATTTTCAGATGGCATGTTCGGGGCGAGCCAGCGGCTTGTTGATTCTTGTTCCCTTTACATTCGTCGCTTTACTACAACACACTTCATACGGTACTATTAACGTACCGTTCACTTCTTTGACCTCATTACCTCCTGGTTTTTATTCAAGTCGTGTATGATATGATATGTAGGTATGAAAATGTTTAATTATTGCGGCTTGGCTTCTTTAAAGTATGGTATGAGTAATATATACGCCACGAAAGAAAGTAGGAAAACAACTTGAACAGTAGTTTGGGAAACTTTCAAAATATCCTAGCATGCTTTCATTTATTTGTTTACTCATATACGCATACCAAACAGTCTCTAAGTGAGCATACCACGCGAGTGGAACTACACAATACTTTTTAGCAGAACAAAGTAAAGAAAAATAGATATTAAATCTATGTATTGCGCAATTGGATAATGTAGTAGATGTGGTGTATCACAGCGCTAACACTGCAGAGTAATTGGTAAAACAATTAGCGTATGCCATAGAAATTTCGTGAGATTCCGAGATACCATTTTGAGAAATGATAAATTGTCATTAAGATGAGTGAAGACGCATTCACGAACAGAAGTGTAGACCGTGATAAATGAAAAGTAACATAAAAAACGCCGAAAGTTATATGATTGTGCTTACTGCCGTGACGAAGGGTGCCATAACAAAATTTCTACAGAGGAAGCGAACGGGAAAAAAACCGGTGACGGTGAACAGTGACTCTTTCATTCGTTTTGTGCCTTCATCCTATCAGCGAAGTGGGCAGTAGAAAAAGCGGGATACTTTGAAGGAGACATCGTACTGCCAGAAGGTCAAGCAACCACGGTAAGCACTCGACCTCCTACTGAAAGTTCTTCACGGGAGCATGTCATTTGAAAACTTTAAAACAGATAAAGCTAACTATAAAGTTGTACCATGCCATTAAACCGCTGTCAGTAGAATATGCAGGATGATCAAACTTGAGTCTACAAGTTTGCTGTAGGCATTGAGATAAAGACTACATATACAGTAAGGTGGTAACTCCATAAGAATGGAAGCTTGAGCAAATTGGCATGCGTTCATATTGGTTGATACAGCTCACGAGACGACGAGGATGGCATAAAGAAAGAAAATAGACAGGTGCGGGCTCGATACTAAAATTCACTTTGAAAAAAAAAAACAAGCATACGTACATATATACTGGTGATGTAAATCTTTCACCAAAAAAACAAAACAAAAAAGAAACAAAAAATTCATTCGTAAAACATCCAAATAAGTCGCATGCGGAATAAACCACACCTTAAAATATACAAAATGCAAGAAGTATCAAATTCTGTTATCATGCAGTAAAGCAATGGCCAAGGTGGAAAGTTCATCAATGTTCGTTTAGTCTGTTCAGTAGTACACTGTGTTTAGTATTAAAGCATAGTATGTTTTCATGCAATTTTGGTTTCGGTTTCACAAGCGCATGCAATACGAACATTTTCAAAAGATAGGGTAATACGGCTCTAATATTCACAAGTCTTGAGATATTCATGGGTGCACCAGAAAAAGGAAAATACATGGTATCGTTGCTGTGCTCTTTTATATATTCTATTACAAGGGTAATACGCCAGGGGTTCAAACCTGCGTGCAAAGTGAGCACCATACAGTAATGCTTGCATTTGTTTTTTTCGAAATGAATGATGTATTTTTATTTAAGGAACACAGCGAGCATCTTTTTAGAAACGGTGAGATTTATTTTTGAGGAAAAAAATGACGCGCTTGAGCAGAAACTCTGGCCTTGAGCAGTGGCCAAGGGGCTCGGCTGCTGACCTGCAGGTAGCCGGATCCAGTCCCGGCTGCGGCGGTAGTATTTTCGATGGAGGCGAAAATGCTGTAGTTCCATGTGCTGAGATTTGGGTGCACGTTAAAAAACCCCAGGTGGTCGAAATTTCCAGAGCCTTCCCCTACGGCGTCTCTCATAATCATATGGTGGGTTTGGGACGTTAAACGCCACATATCGAATAATCTATCAAAGGCGCACGCATGTGCTAGCCGAAGACGATGCGAACGCGAGTGTCTGTTAGTGGTTCACGGGCCTGGCGTTTTGTTGTTTGCCCACGAAGACCAAACAATCCCGAGGTCCAGCTTCACTGGGATAAATTTACCACATATCTGTGCGCTTCACTGCAAATGTTGTCGAAACACGCTTGTCTTCGGCCAGCCTGGGCGGCATCTTCTGGACAGGCTCTCAATGAACCCGATATCTACTCCACCAACCGATTCCCCCGTTTCGTAGCTGTGGCAGCAGAAACTTAGAGTCGAGCCTCTTCCTCGCAACATGGATCCCAGTCAACCCACAGGCAGATGCCTAGTCCAAACACAATTTCTCCACAATTGACACTCCAACACTCCTGGCGTGTTCTATGTGGATGTATCAGACCCAACTTACTCGGGACCCTTTACAGCCGCAGTGATCCCTGAGGGTCACCACATTGACGGTCTTTCATTCCGGTCACCTAATGCAACTCAGTCACCTGATGCACCTCATGTCATCGCTTTGGCTGCCTCTCATGGCTCAGCAAGAGTGATCATCACGAACTCGTGCTTCATCTGTTCCTGATACCTGCATGGTATCATAGCTCTTCTGTCCGCCGGCCTTCTCCAGGCGCCCTTATAGCGGTTTGAACCTCACTACATCCGCATAGTCTGGTCTTTTGGCCTGGTGGGTCTTCCCGGTAACGAAGCGGCTCATACCACTGCCTGTGTTTCTCTCTCCCTGGCCGTTACATCTTTCGACACCACGTCTCTCCCAGGTGCGTCAGCTCTTACGAAGTACGAAGAAATCCTTGATTGCTATTGAACATCGGGCTGTCTTTACCTAGAACATGTACGGGGTGTCTCTAAAGCGGACGAGTGACTTCTGAAACGCTTGCAGATGAACACCTGTTTGTGTCCAGTGGCCACCCAGCAATGCCGGGTATACGCGGCTACTGGGCGAACCGTGGGTTGCTGGCTGACCCCCACCACATGATTGTGCATTGCTCTGCCATACCTCTTCCTTTTTCATCCCCCTTCCCTAACCACAAGGCAGGCTTAGGAGGAGTTCCTGCTCGGCGGCTCCACCCGGGACGCTCAGCGCTTCTTGTTGGCCCGGGCCCGAGTGGTGATGATCTCCAGTAAGCTTCTAGAATAAAGATACCACTAAAAGGCACTAGTGGCACGACTCCCAGAAACTTTCTCAATAATTGGTTTAGGAGCGAAGCTCCTTAAGGTATGGGTCATGCGTCTCCTGTATGTGGTATCCACGTCTCATTTCAGTCCTTGGAATGTTCGCTGGATGGTAGTATATGATGAACACATGATGAAAAGATGCGAGATGGCGGTACTTGGAGTGTTCAATAGCTTGTCGGACGGACGGACTGACATGCGGACAGACAGAAGGATGGCCATACATACATACATACATACATACATACATACATACATACATACATACATACATACATACATACATACATACATACATACATACATACATACATAAAGATGGACGGAGTGGCTGACATACAGACGGACAGACAGCAGGACGGACAGTCGCGGCCAGCGGATGATTCACGCTTTGCCCATAACACCTTTCGGAGCTTGGCCCCCACTCATCATCATTCACTCCGTGGATATGCTGTGATTTTTTCCGCCACTACATCTGCCAGTCATCTTTTACTTGCATAATTGATTGATATGTGGGGTTTAACGTCCCAAAACCACCATATGATTATGAGAGACGCTCTTTTTCTTGCATAGCGTCCTGTTTGCAGCAGAGCATAAGAAACACTAAGGTCTTTAGAAATATGTATTTATGTATTTAGTAGGAAAGAAACACACCACTCATTACTCGTGTAATAATGTTGCGCCTCAAGTATGCGTAGCATTTGCTTTTTGATAGATGATTTTCACAAGTATGAATGCAGTCGTCCGTTCAAGATTGCGGCGCGTTCAAAGTGCTTAAACTTTGGCCATGAGACTGTATCGGGAGACAGACAGGTACATAGAGAAACAGACATGCATACCAAAATGCCTGCGTTCAAGTATCCCATGAAAGATTGTCGTTTTTATAACCTGGCCACCTGACTTCAAACCCCCTGTATGCGGCGATATTATAGGCATAATAAGAAATGGACGCTCGAAAGACCTTTTGAATAACTTGCTCCACACGTATGCAAACCTGGCATGCAGAGAAATGCGGTGGCGACTGGAAAGCAGCTGTGGCCCGGAGGTGTGATTCCCTACACTGTGGATATGTTTTTCAGTAAGTGAAAAGAGTACTGATAATATAAACTGGGAGCAGTACACGTCAATACATTTTAGCTTAATAAAAGGGCACCTACACCGCGTGTCAATTTTCTGCCATACACTAAGGCGTATGTCAGAATTGGCCATGGATAATGTCTCGTGCTTGGCGTATCCGCAATGCAGCTGTGAAAGGCACAGCAGATTGAAATAATTTTGTGTGATCGCGACTTCCCTTCACAACCGAATAATGATCCCGGCGTCAGAAAAAAAAACACCAAGAAAAAAAAGCAAAATAAAATCACTAGAAGAAACTATAGTTATTATTGTGGAAGAGTTCTTTAGTTAACTAATACATTTATTTTTACCATAACTTACCGACTTGCAACAAGGTACGTGGGTAGATATGACTCAAAACAGTTGCACCTAGTTGGATGGGTGCATTATAATAGTGGGTGGAGATCTATACAGTGACCACATGAATTGTAAAGCAAAACAGTTTTCTTTGACTAACATATTACATACAATGACATGGTGACTACAGCACTTCTTCCCTCAGGCTATTTGGTCCATTGAAGATTCGTTTCCCGAATAAATTGTAAAACACAATACTGAATCAACAGATAGTAACAATATGACGTAAATGTTCGGATTGTTACAATTGAGATGCATGCACAAAGACTAGGATGACAAGAGAAGCTAAATGCATTTGCTGCATAGGAACCAATAGAGCGAAAAAAAAAACAAAGCTTGATGACCATTGTCGTGAGTACACGGGAACGAACATATCATCACCCAGTATTCGGATAACGGTACATTTTGAGCTATATTATTATCCAGATAGCTCATGCACTCGCACTTTTCTGAAAAAAAAACAAAGTGACTTCTGGCATATTTCTGCAGCCTTGAGCGTATGTACTGCACTGGTCATTGAGGCTGTTAAATTTGATTAACTGCTGGCACAAACAATTTTCGTACAATTTGTCTCTACATGAAGAAGAATTATGGTTATAAATCTTGCGTGCATCATATTTTCAGGACAGGAAGGAAAGATGAATCATGTCAGACAGTGGATGAACATGGTCGAGTACCTGACCTGCCTGCGATTTGTTGAGCGCACGTGGGAGGAACACTATATCCACATTTACTCCGGTATCGGGTGAGTTTCTAACTTAACTCCTAACCAGGAGGCGTAGATGTGGCTTCCCTAGAAGAACTCAAGCGTAGTAAAATATACTCGAGTCGAACATCCAAGACAATTTCAGGAAGGCCTTCAATACTAGGCCAGCAAAGAAACTAGCTCTGCCTCGAGTGCTTTTAGAAACTCGCATAGCAACTCAAACAGAGCAACTCAAAATGCCACAACAGTGCTTTTAGACTAGAAGCAAAACTGGTAAACATTTCGCGTCAAGAGATGAGAGGTATTTCGATGCTTGACCTGCTCAACGCATGCCTGGTGCTTTTTTACGCAAAAACAGGTCATTTCCAATAACCCCTGAATCCGCAGTACCGAGTTATTACAGGCAGGTGAGGCAGTTATTTTCAGTCAATATTTCCTTACCAATATGACGGCTATTTATACCCCACCCCCAACATTTTCGAAAGACCCTTACCCTTTTTTTCGTAAACCTCTTTTTATAACATTTTTATGGTACTTGGTTGCACTATCATAGCACCACACCACTGCTCAGTGAGAGGACAGGGGCGAATGCGCGAGATACGTTACTACAAAGCCTTTCAGCTCACCAATCAAAATGATCTCTCTGGCTTATGCACCAATCGACGGCTTCTATCATTCTGACTTCACCTTCATTGCCATGCCAGTCACACAAATTATGATAGGTAGACCAAAGAAATTTTCGTTAAAAAAAAGAGTTTAACTCTTGTTGTGCTCTGCGAAGGGGATACGATGCTAGCCGTGTGTGCCAGTCATACCTAAAACTTGTTATAGGTAGCATGAAAGGTGTTCTTGTTTCTCTTCGCGAATGATAACCTAAATTCTGCGCGTGTTTCGAACATATAAACAAAAGGGACAGAAATTTATGGGATCAGCTGACTTTAACAAAGCGTTAGAGGGTCATGTTCTCCTTCAGTTACAACAGTGACAATAAAAATGAAAAAAAAATAGTTTATGGTCAAGGGAAGGACGTTGCGAAGACGTAGAAAAACATGACTGCGCGCGTTATTGTGATTGTGTTTCATTAAACCTAGAATTTAGTTTTTTAAAGAAATGTCAGACTTCTATTATACTCAGGCGAAGATCAGTGAAACGCTGCATAGGCATGCTAACTGCACCCGGCATATATCCTTTGAGCAAAGTAGCTCAACTTAGTGGAAAGAGGTGAAGAAAGTTGGCCAACCATGAGCAGCCAGCGAGCATGAAATATGTGTGGCTTGCGTGACAGGTGCCATTCCGTGAAGTGACTCGTACATATGTTGCATTGATGCAGGCAACTGTGGGACTTGCTAACCTTTTATGGCCGGTTATACCTTGAGCATGACATGCAACAAAATAAAGTAGTGAAGGAGAATAACGTGGCAGCTGAGTTGTAGGAAATTTTATCTCATTAATCTCATGTGTACTCAAGAAAGCACAGTTACTTTTTGGGTATAGATAATACAGAAAAAAATATTATGATATTGTTCATTAAAATTGCGGACGGTAAACGTTGCAGCGAGATAATCTTGACAGGACGTTTGGACTCAGTCCTATTTTGTTCTGTTCTATGAGTCATTAAAATTGAGAAAAATGAGTGCCTGTCAAACAAACGTGATCAGTACTCCTTTTTTAAAATTGAACTGAGGTTGTACAATTTATATGTTACACAGACGAATCGCTTGTGCTTCAGCACGAACAAAATAACCTAAGCCAAGCGCAAGAAGCCTATAAGGTGCATAGTTTTGCTTTGCCGTGAAAAGGAGAGACGACGACGAAGTGATTGTGGCGTAGAACACTGCTGTCACTATCTGTAATTTTTCAAAGTTATTCTGCGACTCTGTGCAAGACACCGTTCCAGTGACTGCGGCGATGGACGTGGATTCGCCTGGGCTTCCACCTCAACCATCGACGTCGTCCGCAGCTACCACGAGAAAGCATACGGGCCACCCGAGTGATGCCGACAGCGAAGATACGCTGATTTACTCTACGGCCAGCGACGAAAGCTCCGATGAAGGTGACTTCGTGCCTGTGACAAGGCGGCAGCGAAAAAGAAGACTAGTGATGCCGTCTTCAACAACAAGTAAGAATGTGACGACGACGCGAGGGCCCACGATATACACAATTCTGTTTGTGCCGGTCGATGGGGCTCATAGTCTCAACCGGCTCAATCATCAAGTCACGTCTAGGTTTCTTGAGGAACTCGCCCAGGGAGAGATCGCGGATGTGCGGAGAGATCGCGGACGTGCCGTAAGAATATCCTCGCCGTAGACGTCACTCAACGAAGCACATTGGAAGTGCTGAGCAACATCAAGATGTTGGCTAACATCAATGTTCGCTCATATACACCTGATGGCCGCAACTCTACGGCAGGCGTCATTTACGACGTCGACATTTCCATCAGCGAAAGTGACTTTGCTGCTCTCATCAAACCGGTGTCTGCAGAACTTACTATACTGCAAGCTCGTCGCCTTGGCGAATCACGCTGCGTGAAGCTCATGTTCAAGGGTGATAGCCTTCCATCGCAAGTCAAGGTCAGCCATTTTCGACACACACTGCGACCCTTTGTACCGAAGCCCCTTCAATGCCGGAAATGTTATAGATTGGGACATGTCAGTGCTGTTTGTACAATCCTGGCTGTGTGCTCGCTATGCTAAGATTCACATAGCGCAGACGCTTTCCAGGCAGAACTTCGAAAATATCGAAACTGCCATGGCCCTCACGAAGCATCGTCAAAAAATTGCCCAATCATGAAAAAGGAAATGCAAGTGTTGAGGCAAATGGTCCGGGATGGCTCAACTCACAGGGAGGCCGCTGCCCAAGTACGACGCCGGCGGTCTCGTCGCCGGAGGCCCCTGAGGAGACCCAGTGCTGAAGCAAGGACTGAACCTCACCAAACGACCGCCGGCATACCACCTCAAGCGTCCAGACAAGCCGACAACAAATCCTCCAAGCAAGACAAGAGCATCACCGGCTCGCCTGAAGCATGGCCAGCGCTGCCAACGATAGACCCACCGTTTGAGCCACTGCATCGCTCGTCTACAATCACTTCTGAACGAGAATGCGGTGATAGTCGCGACAAAGTAATCGTAGCCATGGTAAAGGCCCTTATGAATACCATTTATATGCTCCTCACTAGCATTGACAGTCCGGCTGCAAAGAGTGCACTTCAGTTAGTGGATGCGCTGAAGCCGGTGCTATCAAGTCTGGAAAGGCACCATGGCTCCGCCCCTGCATGCCTTTCGTAAAGAGGTCAAAGGAGCTTCGATATTTCAGTGGAATGCCCGAGGCCTCAAGCCCCACATTTCTTATATCCGACAATTTGTGTTTAAAAACCAGTTTCCAATTATTGTTATCTGTGAGCCAAGGCTACACAATGCAATACGACTATCCAGGTACGAAGCCTTCAAGTCCACTACCTGCAACGAACAGAGTAAAGTCATTGTATATATCAGATGAGACCTTATTTATATCGAGCACCGAGTAGCACCTCACGATGACAACCAGTATGTCTGCTTGAAAGTTAAACGTAGAGACCTCACTTCCACGCTTGTAGGCGCATATATATCACCTTCAAACCGTTTTGAACCTGAAAGACTACGTGCACTGTAAACAGCCACACCTGGACCATGGATCATCACCGGAGATTTCAACGCTCACCGCCCACTATGGGGAAGTCAGAAGACAGACAGTCGCGGAAGGCAAGTATTCTCCTTTGCTCTGCAGCAGCAGCTGCTTTGTGTAAACGACGGTAGCCCAACTTTTCTACGGGGAACGACATACAGCAGCTGCCTTGGCTTGACATTTGTGTCACGAAGCCTAAATGGAAAGGTCAAGTGGTTCGCAGACTATGAAACTCATGGAAGCGACCACATACCAACTTATTTGAAGATCAAGGGCCTGTAAAAATTGCCAAACTACGACACTTCGACTCGCATCGACTGGACAAAGTTCAGGTCACTGACAGAAAAAAGGTGTCAAGAAAATAAAGCGCCTCCTCTTGACACCCTCGTGGATATGATTAGAGGTGCTACTCAAGAAGCGACCTATCATATTCAGCATACTTC